>NC_047105.1:63459645-64923600 GCF_902500255.1 Thalassophryne amazonica | reverse complement strand
CTCTGGACCGGCGTATACGACAGCATGTACCAGTTCCTGCCAATATCCAGCAACTTCGCACAGCCATTGAAGAAGAGTGGACCAACATTCCACAGGCCACAATTGACAACCTGATCAACTCTATGCGAAGGAGATGTGTTGCACTGCATGAGGCAAATGGTGGTCACACCAGATACTGACTGGTATCCCCCCCCCCAATAAAACAAAACTGCACCTTTCAGAGTGGCCTTTTATTGTGGACAGTCTAAGGCACACCTGTGCACTAATCATGGTGTCTAATCAGCATCTCGATATGACACACCTGTGAGGTGGGATGGATTATCTCAGCAAAGGAGAAGTGCTCACTATCACAGATTTAGAGTGGTTTGTGAACAATATTTGAGGGAAATGGTGATATTGTGTATGTGGAAAAAGTTTTAGATCTTTGAGTTCATCTCATACAAAATGAGAGCAAAACCAAAAGTGCTGCGTTTATATTTTTGTTGAGTGTGTGTGTATGTATATATATATATATATATATATATATATATATCGCTCAGCCCGTACTTACACTTACTTTCTCGTACAGTCCTCGCAGTCGGTTAATAATCCTTTATTATCATTATTATTATTATTATTAAACAAGGGTGAGATTCCATAGCCGAGAGTCTTGCTTTCTGTGACCGGCAATCAACTCACCCCATTGAGGTTTCAAATCCTGCAATATCTCACAAGATCTCAGAGAGGTGGCTTTCACTGCTCTCTCTCTCTCTCTATATATATATATATATGATTGTTTAATGGCTACGAAGAGCAGTGTTACGGAATCAGTTCCATTAAATAAATAACCTTTTTCTATGTGTATCTTTATTCTCTTTACAAGGTAACCAGTGTTGAATTACAGGTTAATGAGTCCATGTGCTCACTTAACAAAAACAGCAGGACTTCTTTGAAGCAAGTTACAATGATATATTGTAACTTGTTGATACAGGTTTGGAGGACAGAATGCCTCTGACTGGCTGACTGTCATCACATGACACATCCCCTGTGCTATCCCTTGTCCTTGATTTTCTACAGATATGGATGATTTCTTAACCCTAACCTTGGTCCATAGGATCTGAAATTATTCCACACCATGTGTACAAACGTTTCTCATAGCTCTCTGTGCTTATACTTTTCATACCATACCTGTGGAATTCATGTTTTGGGATACGTCTTCCGTACCTGTAGACACTACGGATCATCCTGTCCCCGGGATCAAAACACTTCTCCAACCCAATAAATCCAGCAAATTAATAGCAAATTAGGATCATAATCACTGTTCACTGCTGCAAAGTCTTAACAGAATGTCGCTAATCCCAAATGTCAACACTGGTTGCCAAACTGGCAGGTTGAAGAAGTTGATCGTTTAAGAACCCTGTTTCAACTGACCCCGTTTACCCCTATTATATGCAAGAATAGTGAGATTAACGCTATAACCACATCTTTAATCAGAGTTAAAAGCAGTGTTTTGCTGTGGGCTGTGTGCACGGATTAAACCGAATTCTTACCTTTTTCACAGGTTTGTGAGTGGGCACAGCGCTGAAAACAGACGACAGCTCGCCCATGGTCACTTCGCTGTTCTTACTAACGGTCATGGCTGAGTATTTCTCTGCCACGTTTTCGCTCTCCTTCACCTCTTTGCTGGCCAGCTTCGCCTCGGCAAGAGACTCTGACATTTTGACGGCGTCTGTCCGACAAAATACAAACTGTAGTCTCGTCAAAGTGAAGTAACGCCACAAGCTAATATCCACGCAGTGCTAGCTAGGTACTCTGTAAATACGCGATCGATAGAACGCTTCCAGGTTAAATATATATATGGAAATAGATGAAAAACTAATTATCAATCGATAGTTATTCAAGTCTGACGACGAACTGCTAGGTGCGCTGAGTTAAAACCGTGTCGTTTTCCTGCTGGTTCAGCCAGCCTGTGGGCTCAGCTGTCACCTGTGTGAACTGTGACACACACGGAGGGGCGTGGTTATCGCGTTACGTAACAGTGGGACGACCTTTTTTTTCCCCTTTTTTTCCAAAACTTTATTTCAATAAATGGAATAACAAACAGTAAACGAACAAAAACAAGGCCACAATAACGTTCTCATGATAAATAGAAAGATTAAAAAAAAACAACATGCATTTTTACATTACATTATATTACATTATTATATAAATTACATTACATTTACAAAACAGTGGGACGACCTACATACAGAGTCATGGAAAAATAGAGGGTTTTCATGTGACGTATCGGTCACGTCATTTTGTGTCCCGCGGCCATTCTGGATTACCACGCGGTGGCCGCTGTGATACACTACAAACAATTGCAAAAGCTTCAACGTCGCTGTGAAGAAGCCTCACGGCTCCGTGGCGCTGAGAGAGATCCGCCGCTACCAGAAATCCACTGCTCCCAGAATTTTATTTTATTCGGCCATAAAATTATATAAGAATACATAAAAATACTGCCGAGGATAACACAAGAACGGTTCCAATACGGATGCTTATTTACATTGTGGTCCTCGAGCACCGAGCTGCTGATCCGCAAGCTGCCCTTCTAGCGCCTGGTGAGAGAAATCGCTCAGGACTTCAAGACCAACCTCCGTTTTCAGAGCTCCGCTGTGATGCTCTGCAGGAGGCCGGCGAGGCTGACCTGGTCAGCAGCTTCCTAGTTCACAATATCGCAGTGTGACACTGTCGGCCAATTCGTTACATCACCACTAAATTCACTATCTGGTATAAGATACGGATCCACCGAACCAACTGCTACACATCTATCACGATAAATAGCTTTATCTCGAGGATTTAAAGCATCGTAATAACCAGATATTCTCTCCATTTTTCTATCACGCGCCAGCCTCCTTGTAATCCAGAATGGAGACGGCACCTGTCCTATCAAATCGTTCACGTGATTGAAAACCCTCTATAGACCCACACTCTCACGAGTGCCACTAGCTTAGCTTATGGCAAGCTAAAAGTGGACGCTCTCGTTATGGCCGAACATTTCTTCAGTTTCTGAGTATTCTGTGTTAGTACGCGTCTGCGGCCGAGGTGCTTGATGAATTCCTGCGCAAAAAGTAGTTCCCAAATAATGATCTCATATCTCATCTACATTAATTCTAAAATTTACCAGTAATAAAATTATAAAGATAACTGAAGTTTTAAGAGTGGCCGTAATAAATATTTAAGAAACTTAAAGTTTATGAGCAACTTCACCTGTTATTGTTCAAGCACATTGTAAACATTGACAGGATGGAGTTTGATGCGGAAGAGTTCAGAAAGATACATTGAAATGTTTTGATTACTATTTACAGTTGGCAACTCGGCTCCATTAAGACTTGGGTGTTAGCTTCGTGTTAAAGTCACAACAAGAAGCTGCACTGAAAGAGATCTAGCTGGGAAGGGAGACATTTTGTATGTTGTTGCTCCAACGACAGCGATACGCTGAGCAGGGTGGTGCAAGTAGTCTGACCGGTGTTCAATCTGTGGGTGCGAGTTATCCCACAATGCTAAAATAGCAGAGATGTCGGTCCAATGAGAGCGGGAATAGACGTCACGTGACTAGTGGGGTGTGCACGGCGGCCATTACTAAGGGTGGAGACTAGAGAACGCCTTGAGCCAGTTATGGCACCAGTTAAACAGAAGCGAAATGAGAGGAAAAAAGGCAGCCAGTGCTTCGCCATCAATTGCACCAACTACAAAAACAAATTCTCGAAGCAACAGGGCATCTCTTTTCACAAGTAAGTTGAGGTTTTTGTTGGTTTTCAGTCAGTTACAGCCGCCAAACTGTTGTAGCTACCACACTTGCCTGCAATGCGGCGTGACTTTCCAGTTCTGGAAGTACAATGACAATGGTGCTGAATCTGCTGATCACTGTTTTAAAAGACGACCATAGTATTGTTAATGAATGACTGAGTGATACCTCTTGGTATATGTTGATGTTCTTAAACCTGTCTGTCACTGTGAGTGTCTGAATGCAATAAATTAAATATATTACAACTAGGGATGTCCCAGTTTTTTTGGCCCCGATCTGATTCCGAGTCATCTGATTTTGAGTATCTGCCGATACAGAGTCCCGATCCGATACTTTAAAAAACTGAATGAACAATGAACAAATGCTAAATATATAATATTTTCATTTTAATCACCTTATTTTATTATTTATCACTTAAACAGTGCACTTCTTGAGGTAGCTTGAACAAGTAAGTAATCTACCAGACTTAAAAAATGTACAAATTTCCATGTTATTTTATTTGTCTAAAAATAAATGTCCAAGGTTCCTTATGTTAAACAAGAAATTATCTAATCTGAAATAACAGGTGGTTTAAAATTACAGATGAAAGGTTTCTATAGAACCATTTATTGATTTAGCTATTTTAATTACAAGTGTTCTAAACTTTTTTAAACAGTAATCAGAAATTTTGAGGGAACAAACAGCAACAACAAAACACATTTCCAAGGATTTTTCTTCAGAAAACTGCTCTATAAACAGGCATGCACGTAATTGGTACTCATGGTGCTTGTACATGCTAAAAATAAAAGATGCGCAGCAGAAAACACAAGGGAAGCACTTCATAGGACGAAAGCAATGAGAGATTGTAGGAAAAATGTTTCCCTCTGTGTGCTGTCTGTTGTGCTTCAATGATTTTTTAGCACACACGAGCATGATGAGTACCAGTTATGTGCACCCCTGTCTATAAATGAGCAGACCTGTGACACGTTTCTGTTTTGTACAGATCAGTGGTTTCTGCCACTAGTCTTCCGTGTTTTGGCCCGACGCGTTGTTCCTATTGGACAGCACGAAGCTACGTCACAGCTCAGAGCATCAAAAGTTGGATTGGGTTGAACTTATGTTTTTCTTTTGTTCAATAAAAAAAAAAAGATTGGGTTGAACTTTGTCCGCGTCAGCCTGCCGACAAGTGGCAATGCGCGCTCCCGTCAGAAGCGTCGCTTTAGCTCAGCTTTTGACGCAACACCTCTAAAAAGCAACACGTCTGATTGAAAATAATGCTTTTTAGACCGATTCTTGGCGCCTCTGATGCTTCCGACGCGTGAAAGGCCCATTAATCTGTGATAATGAGCTTGAAATAGTGCTGATCAAAATAATGAGGATAAAATCTATATCAGATTCCTGATCGGGATGCAACGTCCGATTTCGATCAAGTCTGAAACCACGTGATCAGGCCCGATTTCCGATCATGTGATCGGATCAGGACATCCCTAATTACAACCCCCTAAATTTGTGACCCATCTTGAATATTATTTTCTGAGCTTTGTAATTTCAGTTTTTGGGCATATTGATAATTCTATTTAACAGCAAAATTATCAGAAATCATCTGTCTTTAATATACTAAAGGCTGAACTGTGTAAGTAAATAAATAAATAAATAAATATATATATATATATATATATATATATATATATATATATATACGAGGTCTGTCAATAAAGTAACAGTCCTTTTTATTTTTTTCAAAAACTATATGGATTTCATTCATATGTTTTTACGTCAGACATGCTTGAACCCTCGTGCGCATGTGTGAGTTTTTCCACGCCCGTCGGTTACGTCATTCGCCTGTGAGCACGCCTTGGGAAGGAGTGGTTCCGCCCCCTCGTCGAATTTTAATTGTCTGGAAATGGCGGAATGAAAAGGACTTTTTACCATCAGAATTTTTTCAGAAGCTGTTAGAGACTGGCACCTGGAAACCATTCGAAAAATGTATCTGGCTTTCGGTGAAAATTTTACGGGCTTCACAGAGAATAAGGACTGTTACTACAGCTTTAAGGACCCCTTTAAGGACGCTCGGCTCGCCGCGCTCCGAGCTGCGACAACGCGGCACAAGCCACTGGACCATTTCTAAACGGATGGCTCTGTGGATACGAGACCGTCGTGTGCTCTTTCTCTGGTTATCACAAGAGCTGGACATCAGCCATTTTCCAGCAGATTTCACTTTTAACAAGAGATTTTGTCATGGAAAGCTGCGCGGAGGCTTCGCGCGTAAAGACCGATTCGCTTTGGAAGCGAGACAAAGGAACACCTCCGTTTCGGAGTGTCAGAGGACAAGTTTGGACATGCCTATCTCGGCTTTCAATCTTACCAGTCCAGTAAGTATCAGAGAAATTGTGGAGAGCTGGACATGTCCAAACTTGTCCTCTGACGCGCCAAAACAGAGGTGTTCCGTTGTCTCGCTTCCAAAGCGAATCGGTCTTTACGCGCGAAGCCTCCGTGCGGCTTCCCAAGGCATGCTCACAGGCGAATGACGTAACCGACAGGCGTGGAAAAACTCACGCATGCGCACGAGGGTTCAAGCATGTCTGACGTAAAAACATATGAATGAAATCCATATAGTTCTTGAAAAAAATAAAAAGGACCGTTACTTTATTGACAGACCTCGTGTGTATACGAGGTCTATTAGAAAAGTATCCGACCTTTTTAATTTTTTCAAAAACCATATGGATTTGAATCACGTGTGATTACATCAGACATGCTTGAACCCTCGTGGGCATGCGAGAGTTTTTTCACGCCTGTCGGTTACGTCATTCGCCTGTGGGCAGTCTTTGAGTGAGGAGTCTCCCACCCTCTCGTCGATTTTTTTTCATTGTCTAGGAATGGCTGAGACTGCTGCTTTGTTTGATCAAAATTTTTTCAAAACTGTAAGGCACAACTGAGTGGACACCATTCGATAAATTCAGCTGGTTTTCGGTAAAAATTTTAACGGCTGATGAGAGATTTTGGTCTGGCCCACGGCGCCTGACGGCAATCTGTGCTTCGAGACGGCAGCGTCTCGCCATTTCAAGTTGAAAACTTCCACATTTCAGGCTCTGTTGACCCAGGAAGTCATCAGAGAACAGAGAACTTTCAGAAGAAGTCGGCATGAGGAGTTTATTCGGACATTCCATTGTTAAGGGACATTTTGTAATGAAAGAACATGCGGGCAGAGTCGCATGTCGGGCCGGACCCGACCGCGGGGGGTCGCGACAGGAAAAACACCTCCGTTGGAAACCTTAACGGCAAGTTGTAACATGCCCAAGGTGTTAAACAGTTTCTCAGTTACTCACTTGTTGAAAGCCATCAAAAGCCGCCTGAATTTTACAAATGGTTTTCAACACGGAGGTGTTTTTCCTGTCGCGGCGCACACAGATTCACCGAGTCGTCACGGAAACGACTCGGCGAATTTGCGCGCACGTTTTTCATTAAAAAATGTCCTTAAACAGCGGAATGTCCGCATAAAGTCCTCATGCCGGCCTCTTCTGAATCTTCTCTGTTCTCTCACGACGTCCTGGGTGAATTAAGCCTTAAATTAGGATGTTTTCAGGTTGAAACAGGCCGACGAGGGCGCCTGGAAGCGCTGCGTGTCTTCCCGCTCCGTGGGAAGTCCTTACAGCGACAGAAACACCCCATAATCTCTCATCGGCCGTTAAACTTTTCACCGAAAACCACCTTAATTTCTCGAATAGTGTCCATTAGGATATTCCTCACAGGTCCAGAAAAAATTTTGATAAAGCAACGCGCGCCGTCTCGAGCAGCGTGTGAAACAAAGGAATTCAGCCGAGAGGGCGGGACCACATCTCACTCAAGGCTTGCCCACAGGGAAATGACGTCACCGACACGCGTGAAAAAACTCACGCATGCGCACGAGGGTTCAAGCATGATTGGTGTAATCGCACGTCATTCAAATCCATATAGTTTTTTTTTAAATAAAAAGGTAGGATAGTTTTCTAAAAGATCTCTCTCTCTCTCTCTCTCTCTCTCATATTCATATATATATATATATATATATATATATATATTATACCAGACAGAAGTACAATCACAAGTTATGGGCAGTGGAGTATATTATTATCTATTTATATGTCAGATTCATTTATTTGTACCAGGTTTCCTGACAAGAGCCAGCATAAGGCACTATACGAGCAGTGGGTTGAGAACTGCAGAAGGACTATAACCCCTAGTCAGCATGCCAGAGTCTGCAGCATACACTTTGAGCCTCAGTGCATCAACACAACAATGCAACGAGTAGTGCTGAAGGAGGGTGCAGTGCCTACAATCTTCAAGCTGCCAGATCATTTGCAGGTAAAAACAAAGCTGTAATTCTAGAGGTGGTGAGGTAGATCGGTGAGAAAAACTAGGGCAGTGAGTTAAATTAGCAAGTCTTGAATCATTCTGTTGCCAAATTGTATAATTTGTGTTTCATAGTAGGTGGCATGATGTAATCATCGTTGCAGTCAACATCAAATCAAATCAATTTTATTTATATAGCGCCAAATCACAACAAACAGTTGCCCCAAGGCGCTTTATATTGTAAGGCAAAAGCCATACAGTAATTACAGAAAAACCCCAACGGTCAAAACGACCCCCTGTGAGCAAGCACTTGGCGACAGTGGGAAGGAAAAACTCCCTTTTAACAGGAAGAAACCTCCAGCAGAACCAGGCTCAGGGAGGGGAAGTCTTATGCTGGGACTGGTTGGGGCTGAGGGAGAGAATCAGGAAAAAGACATGCTGTGGAGGGGAGCAGAGATCAATCACTAATGATTAAATGCAGAGTGGCACATACAGAGCAAAAAGAGAAAGAAACACTCAGTGCATCATGGGAACCCCCCAGCAGTCTAAGTGTATAGCAGCATAACTAAGGGATGGTTCAGGATCACCCGATCCAGCCCTAACTATAAGCTTTAGCAAAAAGGAAAGTTTTAAGCCTAATCTTAAAAGTAGAGAGGGTGTCTGTCTCCCTGATCCGAATTGGGAGCTGGTTCCACAGGAGAGGAGCCTGAAAGCTGCCTCCCATTCTACTCTTAAAAACCCTAGGAACTACAAGTAAGCCTGCAGTCTGAGAGCAAAGCGCTCTATTGGGGTGATATGGTACTATGAGGTCCCTAAGATAAGATGGGACCTGATTATTCAAAACCTTATAAGTAAGAAGAAGAATTTTAAATTCTATTCTAGAATTAACAGGAAACCAATGACGAGAGGCCAATATGGGTGAAATATGCTCTCTCCTTCTAGTCCCCGTCAGTACTCTAGCTGCAGCATTTTGAATTAACTGAAGGCTTTTCAGGGAACTTTTAGGACAACCTGATAATAATGAATTACAATAGTCCAGCCTAGAGGAAATAAATGCATGAATTAGTGTTTCAGCATCACTCTGAGACAAGACCGTTCTAATTTTAGAGATATTGCGCAAATGCAAAAAAGCAGTCCTACATACACTCAACAAAAATATAAACGCAACACTTTTGGTTTTGCTCCCATTTTGTATGAGATGAACTCAAAGATCTAAAACTTTTTCCACATACACAATATCACCATTTCCCTCAAATATTGTTCACAAACCAGTCTAAATCTGTGATAGTGAGCACTTCTCCTTTGCTGAGATAATCCATCCCACCTCACAGGTGTACCATACCAAGATGCTGATTAGACACCATGATTAGTGCACAGGTGTGCCTTAGACTGCCCACAATAAAAGGCCACTCTGAAAGGTGCAGTTTTATCACACAGCACAATGCCACAGATGTCGCAAGATTTGAGGGAGCGTGCAATTGGCATGCTGACAGCAGGAATGTCAACCAGAGCTGTTGCTCGTGTATTGAATGTTCATGTCTCTACCATAAGCCATCTCCAAAGGCGTTTCAGAGAATTTGGCAGTACATCCAACCAGCCTCACAACCACAGGCCACTTGTAACCACACCAGCCCAGGACCTCCACATCCAGCATGTTCACCTCCAAGATCGTCTGAGACCAGCCACTCGGACAGCTGCTGGAACAATCGGTTTGCATAACCAAAGAATTTCTGCACAAACTGTCAGAAACCATCTCAGGGAAGCTCATCTGCATGCTCGTCGTCCTCATCGAGGTCTCGACCTGACTCCAGTTCATCGTCGTAACCGACTTGAGTGGGCAAATGCTCACATTCGCTGGCGTTTAGCACGTTGGAGAGGTGTTCTCTTCACGGATGATGCGAAGGAGATGTGTTGCACTGCATGAGGAAAATGGTGGTCCCACCAGATACTGCTGGTATCCCCCCCCCCCCCCCCAATAAAACAAAACTGCACCTTTCAGAGTGGCCTTTTATTGTGGATAGTCTAAGGCACACCTGTGCACTAATCATGGTGTCTAATCAGCATCTTGGTATGGCACACCTGTGAGGTGGGATGGATTATCTCAGCAAAGGAGAAGTGCTCACTATCACAGATTTCGACTGGTTTGTGAACAATATTTGAGGGAAATGGTGATATTGTGTATGTGGAAAAAGTTTTAGATCTTTGAGTTCATCTCATACAAAATGGGAGCAAAACCAAAAGTGTTGCGTTTATATTTTTGTTGAGTATATTTGCTTAATATGTGCATTGAAGGACATATCGTGATCAAAAATGATTTCTCACAGTATTACTAGAGGTCAGGGTAATGCCATCCAGAGTAAGGATCTGGTTAGACACCATGTTTCTAAGATTTGTGGGGCCAAGTACAATAACTTCAGTTTTATCTGAGTTTAAAAGCAGGAAATTAGAGGTCATCCATGTCTTTATGTCTGTAAGACAATCCTGCAGTTTAGCTAATTGGTGTGTGTCCTCTGGCTTCATGGATAGATAAAGTTGGGTATCATCTGCGTAACAATGAAAATTTAAGCAATGCTGTCTAATAATACTGCCTAAGGGAAGCATGTATAAAGTGAATAAAATTGGTCCTAGCACAGAACCTTGTGGAACTCCATAATTAACCTTAGTCTGTGAAGAAGATTCCCCATTTACATGAACAAATTGTAATCTATTAGATAAATATGATTCAAACCACCGCAGCACAGTGCCTTTAATACCTATGGCATGCTCTAATCTCTGTAATAAAATTTTATGGTCAACAGTATCAAAAGCAGCACTGAGGTCTAACAGAACAAGCACAGAGATGAGTCCACTGTCTGAGGCCATAAGAAGATCATTTGTAACCTTCACTAATGCTGTTTCTGTACTATGATGAATTCTAAAACCTGACTGAAACTCTTCAAATAGACCATTCCTCTGCAGATGATCAGTTAGCTGTTTTACAACTACCCTTTCAAGAATTTTTGAGAGAAAAGGAAGGTTGGAGATTGGCCTATAATTAGCTAAGATAGCTGGGTCAAGTGATGGCTTTTTAAGTAATGGTTTAATTACTGCCACCTTAAAAGCCTGTGGTACATAGCCAACTAATAAAGATAGATTGATCATATTTAAGATCGAAGCATTTCATAGCAACATTTCATAGTATTGCAATTTGTTGTATCAGTTGTGCTGATTATCACTGTCTGGTGCTTAAATAATAGAAATCACCTGATGTGCCTGTCTTTTACAGCACAAGTCTCCTGCTAAAAGGAAAAGCCGTACAAGTTTTCTGGCTCTAGGGGTTGGTCCACAGTTGCCAAAAATTCCACCAGTAGCTGTTGTCGCAAAGGTTAGTAGGCCTATTTGAAAATTTATATTTAAATATGACTGTGCTAAATAGGGCTTAATACATGGTCATTTTTAGAGTTGTCAAGTCCTATACAAAATTTACATTTTTAATGAAAAATAAAGCTATCTATCTATCTATCTATTTTATCTGTCTATCTATTTATCCCCATTGTGCCACAGTATTATCTTGCTTTGCTATCTGGATATTTTTCACAGAAATGTTTGTAATCAATTTTAGGAACATGCATACAACACAACAGAAGAAGCAGCAAAACAGAAACTCCAAAATGAGAAAGCACAAATCAGCACTCTTCGTAAACAACTCAAGAATGCAAAACAAAGAGAAAAAAGAGCAAAGACAACATGTCGAAATCTCATAAATGAAATCAAAGAACATAACCTTATAGACGGTAAAATGGAAGCTCATCTGGAGTTGTACAAGGGTATGTATATTGTATTAAAAGTTGAAACACTGTATCATTAAAATTAATAGTAATGAATAAAAATCACTGTAATAGTAAAGTTAAAATGGACTTTGACAGTACAAATATTATAAAATTGGTCTGAGTAAATTGTTGAATATAATAAATGCTAGTGATAGCCAGTTATCACATTCTAAATAGTAACCTAGTTGCCTCATCACAGTCAACAATGACCTAATGTGCTTGCTACATTTTGTTTTAACAGATATACCCTGTGAGCTGTTCAAGAAACTAACAAAGCAGTATATCAAAGAACAGCGTAACTTTGCACTGACTGTCCACCTGTATTCTGCACAGGCATATAGATACCTCGGAGAGACAGCTGGGCTTCAACTTCCTGAACCTCGAACACTCCGAAGGTAGTCATAGTTTCTCTTATATGTGGTGCCGCAGCATCTGCACACTGTATGTAGAATAAGTAAAACTGACTTTGCTGTAGATGGTTGGAAAAGGTCTATGCGGATCCGGGCATCAATAAGTAAATGCTGGCATCTTTGGCAGAAAAGCACAAGTCAAATCCAGAGGAATACACACTGTATGTTTATAATTTTAATACTAATTCATATGGTTTATATTCTTATATTTGCTGTTAACTTCAACTAACATATTACTGCATATTGTGTAATAAAAAGGTTCCACTGACCTGTTTAATAAATGTTTCATTCATAGTTCTGTTACAGTTGTTGACAGAGTTTGACATTTATCATGCTTGCATGAAATGTTGATATGTCCGACTCGGTAATTACAGTGTCATGGAAAATCTACAAGGTAATATTTTCGATTTTACATGCTGAATTTAATTGTATGTGTTGCATAATTACAATACCATGAAAATTACAGTAGATGTAATTTCCCTAGCATTTGTAAACAAGTTCTAATGAGAAACTGTTCTGTATTATTTTTCTGACTAAAAAAATATGTATTTATTTAAATATTACTAATATGACGCATGTACTGTCAGAGCCTAATTTGTAAAATATTAATGTAATTATTCTTATGTGCAGATGCTGTTTGACATTGGATGCATCATTGGATCCATCAAGCAAAAAATGGAGTATGATCAGCATTAGGACAAAGTAGTGGGGTTTGTGGATCTAGGCATTGGTGACGGCTCCGATGGTGAGGCCAAGGAAGTTCTGGTGGTTCTCATTGTGGGGCTGCATGGCCATTGGAAGTGCCCAGTATCGTTCTGCTTTACACGGGGTCTGAATGCACAAGTACAGAAAGATATTCCTGGTACATTGTCTTGATGCAATACAAGACATTGGACTTCGAGTGGTCACCATGGACGGCCATGCCACAAATATTGGAATGGCTAGGCTTCTTGGAGCTAACCTCAACAGTGACATAGGTCATGACTTCTGCATCTCATTTCTTCATGGTGACAAGATATATGTCATGCTTGATGCTTGTCACATGGTTAAGCTGCTAAGAAATACATTACAAGTCTATATTTCCATGTACAGAGTAGCCTGATGAGCCTGACAACTGGCCCTGAATTGGGCCAGATACGGCTGATCTGTATATATTACTGGTATGTATTGGTACCATATCATGAACAAAAGTGGATGGATAACAAAAGTCATGATGGATAATATAGAAATAGTGGAACAGTTGCACTAAAAGAATAAAACCACTTAACTAGCTACAGGAGAGTTAGTTTTCCCTGCAATGACATTTATTACACACAGCTCTATGAGCTTCAGCCTAATATAAGTAATAAAGCTTAAGCTCCAAAACTATGCACAAGTAGACCTAATAAATGTCTTAAAATAGTTTGTCCAACACAAAATACAACATGTCACTACACATGTTGAGTTAATAAGCCAATTATTATTATCTTTGCTTATATGCTGGAATAAGGGAGAGAACTCTTCAAATTATTGTTCATTACTTCCCATTTCAATCATACTCACAGGTGAAATGTTCGTCCACAGCCTTTGATCTGGTGATTTGCACAGTTTATAGATGCACATGGAGGTTTTTTTTTTTTTTTTTTTTTTTTACAAAATTACAAAGAATAAAGTTGCATGTGCCTCGTTAAAGATCAATAGAAAAGAGCGTTCAGGAGCTAGTAATATTTCCTATTCTGAAGTATCTTTAAATCCCCCTTCCAAATATATTCTACAAATATATGGACCTGATTGATAACCTGAAATATGTGATGTGATGGAAAATACTCCAGTTTAGTTTTGCATAAATTATCCACAGTATATGTATAGAACACACAGTGGCATGTGCGTACACAGACACAATAGTATAATGATTATGAAATGCTGTGTACGTGTGCATGTTTTGGCAAGATATCAGGATGGGGGGTAAGATATATGGAAGTGAAACTTAACTCTGTCTGTTAAGACTTTGAACCACTTAAAACCAGGTTCCAGGCACTTCTAAACATATAAAAGCAAATACTTGATAACTAACATAAAATAATGAAATAAGGAATTAACAGATATTATCTAACAACTCCCCTTCTTGACATGACTATCATGTCAACAATTAAGATCATTTTGGCATGATAATTAAATTCTCATGTATGATTCAAGCTCCCTTTTCATCACAACAGTATGGTAGAGTGAATGCAATACTGCCCCTGCTGCGCCAGTTCTATAGCCAATCTCATGCTCCATTGTCCCCTCACTCGTGAGCAAGACCCCGAGGTACTTGAACTCCTTCACTTGGGGTAAGACCTCATTCCCTACCCGGAGTAGGCAATCCATCAGTTTCCTGCTGAGAACTACGGCTTCAGATTTATAGGTGCTGATCCTCATCCCAACCGCTTCACACTCTGCTGCGAACCGATCTAGTGAGTGTTGGAGGTCACAGGCCAGTGAAGCCAGCAGGACCACACCCTCTGCAAAAAGCAGTGATGAGACCCTGAGCCCACCAAACTGAAGATCCTCCCCCCCCGACTACGTCTCTATTCTGTCCATGAATATCACAAACAGGATTAGTGACAAGGCGCAGCCCTGGCGGAGGCCAACCTCCACCGGAAGCGAGTCCGACTTACTGTCAACAACCCGAACATAGCTCTCGCTTTGTGAGTACAGAGTTTGGATGGCCCTGAGAAAGGACCGACCCCCTCTCTCCATACTCCTGCAGCACCTTCCACCTGACCTTAACCTCTGATCTTGATTGTTTACCAATTGTAATCAAAATAATTTGACACTTTTTTGCATCCATTGATACATTGTACGTGTCAAGATTGCTCAAAATTGAATGAGGTGTTCTTTAACTATTTTGCTAACATAGTGTACTGTACAATGTCTACATCAGATGTATGTATGCAGCACTATACACTAATAATAAAGGCTTTCTGTTCTGTTCTCTGTACATATTTACACTTCCACCAGTTATTACTACATATTACAGCTTGGGGTAGACTTGCACAAAGAAGGACTTTTTAAAATCAAAAACAGACTGAATATAGGTCTGAGTCTCCCCCGTGCTCGCTGGTAAATTGCAGCACAAATTTCTCATTTTAACCATGTATCGTCTGCTTCATATATTTAATATTACTGTGATTTTGAAGTGAGCCTGCTCGAAACAAACTTACTATACTCTTTGTGTGTATTGCTGACTGATTTAAATGAATTCCAAGGAATATTTGGGGATTTGGAAATGTTCTTGTGTCCATCTTCTGACCTGGGTAAAGAAAAATGGCTGCAAAACTGATGATCTGGATGTGGTATGTTAAAGGGTATAAGTACTCTATTTTGTAAGCTTTTTTGTGTTATCCTTGGCAGTATATATTATGTACAGGGTGTCCCAAAAAACTGCCACAAAATAAAGCCATAGAAAATCTATACACTTTTGGATACTGATATCTGTCATTTGTCATCTTTAAGCGTATCTCGGGGAATTTTTTTCTCTGGTATTCATTTTGGCATTCACAAGATGTGCTCAATATGTGCACCGCTCCTCTGGTTCAGCCAGATCTCCCTTTGTTAACATTGTGAACAATTAAATCAGTTCGAAACGACCGGCATGAATCGAGGAGAGTGCTGAGCCTCAGGCCGATCCACTCATTTGCTGGCTGTTGCCAGAGCGCCATCATCTTGGTTAAAGTTCGATAACCAGACATAAATAGAAATTCATGCTCATGATCAATGTTTCCCGTGCTAGTACTGTGCTGTTACATTTATTCAAACTCAGTCCCCCATTTGTACAGGCACTATTTGTCAAAGCAAATACATAAGAGGATCAGACTATTTATATAATAGACTTGAATTAATTTGTTCATCCCAGTCCAGATGTCGTGAAGAGTTCACCTGGAGTTATGAATTTTGTTTATACTATCCCGACCACTGAAGTCATTATCTTTATCGAGACAGAAAATAATTCCATCAGTTTGTCAAACACACACTGTCTGCCATGACACAAGATACTAGTCTGATCCTTAATGTCATTATGAAGTTAAGTTAAAGATGGTAAATACTCTGGGGTGAAAGTAAGAGCTTCATATGCATCATATTAAAGATATTAATATTAAAGACTGCTCTTAACCCATCTGCAGCACCGCTTTTACAGAGCACTTATCTGCAAAAATTTTCAAATAAAATAAAATGAAACGGCCACACCAGCCAGATTATTCAATAACTTATGGATCAAGTTGAAAGAAATCTGAAAACACTACACTGGAATATGGAGTATATCACAGTGAAATTAATCTCATTCATGTATATTCAATCTCAAAGCAACTGTCATGTGACCCACCAAATTAAGGCAAAAATCATTTTCATCCTATGAATTTGCTCTTACAGAATATCTCAGGATGGAAGAAAAAGACAGGCTAATTAAAAAGGGATTCATTGAGACTGCTGAAAGTGAGACTTCTAATTGAATCGCTAATCGAATGGCGCGATATTTATCACAAAGCATTCAGGCAGTAAAACAAGTCACTGCTTCACAGAATACAGATCGACACACAATCATTTTCTAACCTTTATTCAGCAATTTTAGTCATTTCTTAACATCATTAATTATGAAAGCTCACTCCACAATCCTTGTCAGCTAGTTGCTGTACCCGAATGATGCACAACATGATATTTTCAGATCACTTTAACTCAAGTTTAAGTCAGTGAATCATCGATTTTTAATCTAACGCCTGACGACGCACAATAACGCTAAACAAGATGGCGGCTGCCTGTCAGCAGCTCACAGGCTGCATCCGCCATCTAGTGGATTAAATACAAAGCTATGTATTTGTCCTTCAAATCCTCAGCAGGTTAAATACTCTGAATGGCAGTGTTCTAATATAAAAAACGATTAATAATGACAGCGTCTCTTCCGTTAAATCAGTTTGTGAAAACGCCACGTGTTTGCAAACAAATGAAGAGCTTCCACGTTAGCGATCACGTGACAGCAGCAAAACAAATCAAGCGTCGAGTATATTGCTGCTGCATCTTTTGTGAAATGTACTTCGGGACTTGTTTAAAGCTTGGTATAAATGTAACATCACCTGTCTTCCATAAAATGCCTGCATTTTAGGCATTCCGGAAGCTGCAGCACTCTCTTGTGGTGTCGAAGACAATGGAAATAGAGACCTACGTAATGGAAATATTTGCTCCGCCCTCCCGGTAGCCCCGCCCTCCTGTTTGCCGCGTTGTGGTGAAGAAGAAGCTCGTGTTTCGCCTCGCGCCATTTTCTACCGACGACGACGCCTGCAGCTTCATCTTCTACATCAGCGCGGAATCCTCTTTGAATTGCAACCAATTCGGTAGCTTTTTAATATGTTTTTCTGCATTTGGGTTATGTAATGTTTACTAGTTTGAAGGGTTTCGTTTGTTTTATGAATAGTGCGTGTTTTAATGAGGTTGCCGTTGTGTTGTTAGGCCTCAAGAACGACAGCCATTTTATGTTTTAGCTAGCTGGCGTACACTTATTAATGGTGCCTCCCTGCATCGAAACAGTAATCGCTTAGTTGCGTCCCAGCAGTAGTATTGTATATTTAACGTTTTTTAGTCGTGGGTACTGGATTATCTGTTTAGCTTTATTTTTTATAACACGTTTAATTTTAGGTCGCGAAGTTGTCCATATAGGAAGATAAGAGTAAATTATGTCGCCAGAGTCCGGAAACGATGAACAATTCTTTTTTTTCTTCTCCTCTCAATACAACAATCAGTACTCTGAATAGTTCTGAATAGGACGCTATTATGCGTCTGCAGACATTTACAATCTGAATTTTTTTTCTATAGCCTTTATTAGATCTTCGAGTTTTAGCTTGTTCTTTGTAATGTGACTGCAAAATATTCTGCATTGGGATTCTATTGTGCAGCACTTCCGGGAATGCGCAAAAACGGCAGTATTGTGGGCAACAAGGGCCAACACAGTACACTTTCCTTGCAACCAATCACCTCAGCAGTTGGGTTTGCTGAGGAGATTCTCCCCTCAGCATAAACACCTGAAGTCACCCGCTGATACACCTGATCATTCATGAAATTACCTGTTGAGGTTGTTGGTAACAAGGAAAACCTGCAGTGTCTTGGCCCTTCGTGGAATATGCTTGCCCACCGTTTGGTTAGACCCTACTTGTGTGAAGTGCCTTGAGGCAGCTTTGTTGTGATTTGGTGCTATATAAATTAAAATAAGATTCCCCCCCAGATTGGGTAATTTTTCCAAGGTTGCAAGGCAGCTGAGGCATCAGGTTTAGAGCCATATTCTTACATCAGAACATTGTACTGGACAGTGCCTTTCCAAAATGAAATGGCTACAGGTCATTTATAGCCCCAAAACAGTGGCTACACCTAGGTGACATTTCCAAATATGTTCAGTGGTACTACTCGGTGCATGGGGCTCCTGAACTCTGAATGAAAAGGCAGTACAGTGTATCCAGAAAATATTCAGTGCTTCACTTCGACATTTTATGTAAATCACATGTACATAAAGGCTGTGACGGACTTTACTTTTTTTTTTTTTTTTTTTTAATGCACCTTTGGCAGCAATTACGGCCTCAAGTCTCCTTGATATGATGCCACAAGCTTGGTGAATCCATGGGCAGTTTCGCTTATTCCTCTTTGTGGCATCTCTCAAGTGCCACCTTGTTGGGTAGGGAGCGTTGGTGCACACTACAGCCATTTTCAGTTCTCTGGTGGATCCAGGCTGTGAACCGACTAGTCTACTTGAACTAGAAAGATGCAACATATCTGTAACATTAACACTGCTAAACCAACATGTGCTACAATAACGATAATAAACAAAAACCTGAACTCCCATGATGCATTGCAGCAGTAGTTTAACAAATTAGGAACGGCTTGCCTGTGTTGCGTCAATGCAACAGGTAAGATCTACACCTCGTGTGCTTCCCCACCAAAAACATGTCAGTTTCATTTTTATTTTTTGTGTTCATTTTGGGTTTGTGATCACCTTTGAATTTACTCAGAAGCTCCTGTGGTGCTTAAACTTGAAGCTGGCTTATCATTAGCTGACAGTGTACTGAGTCAATTCTAAAAGGTAGTGGTTAGCTGTAACTTCTGCTAAAATCTTTAGAGGTTTAGCATTAGCTTTTCAGTTAGAGGATCATCGGTTGTTGAAGCTAACTTTTCGGATAGCTGTGTCTACCACTGAGCAGCTTTATATATTTGCTATGTGTGCATGCCCAGGAAACTGGTAGCTACTTCTGCACTGAGTTTACCCAGAAAGGGTTGAGAGTGGGTTTAACCCTATTCAGAGCTTTTGGGGTCCATTGGACCCCATGGCAATTGCTTTCTCCATGCTGTGCTCACTAAAGTTCTGAACAGGGTTAAATTTCTGGAGAAAAATAACTCCTGTTTTAATTTAGCTGAATGAATCCAGGGCAGCAACATAATTAAGATGTGATCAGAATTTATTCACATTAAACCTGATTTTAATATCACACAGATTTTTCATGTTTACTTATTCAAAACAAAGACAACTGTTTGCAGTTAAATAATCCTCTTTAGTTTTTCTTTCTCATTCAAGGTAAATGTCCGTTTTCTGGTTTAACTTTTGACAGCAAGTGTCATACTGCTGCTTGGCTGTCACAGCCAAAGGTGGCAGAATTTTCCAATTAACCTCTCATTTAAAACAATGGAACATCTGGGTTTTGTCTGCTGGTTGCTGCTGACATATGAATGTAGCACTGCAGTGTTCCTGTTTTCTGTAGATGCATGATTGTAGATTTTGTGGGAAAATGTCATGTTATTTCTGCCAAAATTCAAAGTGGTTACAAGTCTCTCACTTGACACTTGGTGGTAGTAGTATTGCAATACATTGTCAATCGCTACATGGTGGTTTAGGGTTCAGCTGTAGCACTATGCACTCTCCACTGGATATATGTGGAAATGTCAGAGCAGAACAAAAAGAAACCTTAGGATACAAGTCTCATAGTTATTGTCACTCAAATTTGGGAAAGGGTCTAGTGCCTGAAGTCACTCCTTCCAAAACTGTTGGTCAGTTTTTGGAATGCAAATTGTCCATTTGTCTACATTTGCATACTGTATGGACTATTCAGAGGAAACTCACTTAGAGGCTTTTGGTGTCTCCTGTATTAATGTTTTATTTATTTTTAATTGTTTCAGATTGAGTCATGCACCGGGATTGTCCTCTAGACTGCAAGGTCTATGTTGGAAACTTGGGCAACAATGGAAATAAAACTGAGTTGGAGAGATCATTTGGTTACTATGGGCCGCTCCGCAGTGTCTGGGTGGCCAGGAATCCCCCGGGTTTTGCTTTTGTGGAATTTGAAGACCCCAGAGATGCAACTGATGCTGTGCGAGAGCTTGATGGGAGGTGAGTAACAAAAGTGGAAAGGTACTTCTCTTTGCAGAGACCCATTGACGTCTCAGAAGGGCCCATCACATAAAGAAAATGACCCATTGGGAACTAAGGCATTCGTCTATTTTGAAATTTGGGTCACTAATTTTGGGTATGCATTGCCTGTATTATCATTACAGTAATTTCCTATTAGCCTAACTATTGTCATAACAGTCGCTAGTTGCACAAGGATTGATCTATTACATACAGTATTTTTGATGGCACAATCACAATATAACACAAGTATATTTGTCTTTAAAAGAAAAGATAATGTCACATAACTGCTTAATGACACCTTGCCTTTTGTTTCATGCAAATGTTGGAGATTGGACAGCAGATGTTGCCATGTTTGTTTTTTGCCACTTGCTTGTATCAAATACTATAATACGGTTGCTTCATATTGATTCAGTGATTGAAAAAGCTTTGGTTTCTCAATCACGAACACTGTTTTTTGTTTTTGTTTTGGGGGGTGTCCTGCAAGAGCTGACAAAGTTGGGGGGGGGGGTTGCGGAGAGGAGACTTGTATGGCTCTTATGGCTTTTTTTTTTTTTTAACAAGTGGGATTTGTAATCTCAAAAATCCAATATATTGGCATAACATTTTCTTAAAATATCTGACAATTTTCTGAGGCAATACATCATCCAGCAAAACTGATGACAGGCTAACAAAAAAGAACCGAGCACATTCAATAATAATAGCTATTTAAATGGGCCATTTCCAGGAATCACAGCACTAAAGAGAATAAAATAATGAAACTGTCTGTGTATATTTATATGTATATATGCATGCGCACACGGAGAGAGAGAAGAGACAGACACCACAACACTGCTAAATCCATATTAAAGTGCTGATCATATAAATTATGTAAATTGTGAATATAAAGAGTGAGACTCTTATGTGGGTCTTCCCCTCTTTAAGAGGCAGGGGTGTTTTTTTTTAAACAGGTATGATTTATATGATGGGTAAATGGGTAGTCGCCATGCAAGTGTTTAATTACAAAGGTTTTACTACACAAATTTAATACATGCACGCACCTAGTATGACAGGGTATCATTTTGTATGATTGAGAATTTTTTTTTATATATTTAATTTTTTGTACTCCCCTCTATAGAACATTGTGTGGGTGTCGTGTGCGAGTAGAGCTGTCCAATGGTGAGAAACGTAGCCGGAATCGTGGCCCTCCCCCTAATTGGAGCAGGCGGCCCAGAGATGAATTCAGGCGTCGTAGCCCTCCACCCAGACGAAGGTGACCCATATATTTCTTGTTTGATGTGAGCTTTTAGGGGCAAATGTGTTTTTTGTTGTACGTTAACCATGTTTGTTTACTTGCAGATTCCACTTTTAACCATAATGTTTCTATTTAGACTTTTTTTTTTCTTGCCTCTAGTGTGTACCTTTTCAAATGTTACTAGTATTTTGTTCAATTGCAAAGTTTTAGATCATTGCGTTGTCTAAAACCAGCACATTAATCTTCATTGGCATTTTGGTCATTTGGGGGGGGGGAGACCTACACATTCATATCATGATCATGCATTTAAACTTGATTTAAGAATAGGATATTATGCTGAATAACTGTTAAATCTGGCCTGCCAGACTTGTAGAATTTGTCACTAATATTTCTTTGTGGAAAATATCTTTGTAGTCTAGAAGAATTAGCTATTTTAACCCAAAAAATAAGATTTAAGAATTCCTGTATCTATCTAAATAATTTGTTTGAGATTTGGAGGGATGAACATGTCAATTGTGATGCTTTTTTTTCTTATTTGAGGATGCTTATTTTCCATTTATATTAATAAGAATGAAACCCGTTGCAGAGACACCACCATGCCTCTTCTCACCACCCTCTGAGTCAGTCAACTAGTCTTCTTTCAGCATCATGCGTCTTCTGACCATCGTGCCCCAATCAGCTTGACTGATGTTGTCACATGACCCGGGCATGGCCAGTCGTCAGGTTGCACCAGCCCACTGGCTCCTCAGCATGCCGTTCTCAACCTCCTCCTCCTTCAACCTTAACCCAAACGGCAGCGGCCCACCTCTCATTCCCGACCAATCGGCGTATTACATTCCCAAATGTCTACCTGCCAGCAGCAGCCTTCGGCTAACCAATTAAAGCAGGAAAAAAGCTACAGCCAGCCCCATCTGCCTGCCACCTAATCACCTTGCAGCATCTGGCCAGTCCCATTCAGCCATTTCTACCTACCCGGCCGACAGTCTGCCTCCCTTTCGTCATATCTAGCTTGTTGAAAACCAAAAATACTAGTAAGTTTTCCTGCTTCATTCAGTACACTGCTGATTAGTTTTGAAAGTGAAGAAACAGCTGGTGTAAGTTTTTTTTTTTTTATCATAGGTTTTTGGGTCTGGGTTTTTTTTTTTTTTTTTTTTTTTTTCCCCCCTCATTATGTAACTCCTTGTATGGAAATGGAATGGGCCAAAAAAGTCAGCAACATTTCTAAAAAAAAAAAAATTTAAATATCAATTATGTAGTTAGTCCTGGTTTCTTCTCTCCCTCTGTGCGTAATGGTTGGGATTATTATGTAGTGGCCTGGCCATGTCTGACATCCTTCCTAAAACTTGCATTTTCTATTAAATCTTTTTTTTTTTTTTCTCCCCTTAGATTGGCCAGTTTCATACATGTGATGGCCTTTGTGCATCGCTTGCACATTAGTCTGTCTACAAGCAGTATGTTGGTTAGCAGGAAATACAATGGTTATGGTATCGGTGTTGGTTTCTACAACAACAAAATTGTATCTATTTTAAGACCAGAATCAATATAATTAAACAAAAATTGAGGTTGAGAGAATGTGATACATGGCATGCCTCCATTTCAAGCAGACATGAGAAAAAAATTAATGCAAACTGAGATTGGTGACAACACAACCTGAATTGTTGCCCTGTGGAGTCATTTTGGGTTTTACATTGTCCCTACTTTTTATGCAGGCAAATCCAGTACTGTAGGTACATTGGTAGGCAGTGCTTCAAAAAGTGTTTCATTTGTGTACGTCTCAGAGAAATTTCCACTAGCCTGTATCGGGTGAAAATTATTTATTTATTTTTACCAATGATCCTGTTTATTATGGGGTCGTGTTGAGTATTCATTGTTCTGAAATGCAGATAATAGACATATTACTGATGGCCCTTCATCTTTGATGCAATGGGTCAATGCCATTAATTTGATCATTTTCTCTTTGGGGGGGTGCCTAAGACTTTGTTGAATGAGTTACTGAGGTGAGACAAATAGATGAGGTCCAGGTAATAAAGAATTGTAATGGTCTTGGGCTCGACAGGTTATTATTGAATGTCCTTATGCTTAACTTCATTATATTTTCCCTTCAGATCTCCACGCAGGAGGAGCTTCAGCCGCAGTCGAAGCAGGTAGGTCTATTGTCTCTTTAGTGATTTACTGCAAGAAGAGTTTCTGAATCGGAAATGCCATATTCCCAAGTGGAACGAGGTTTTGAGTGTGTCAGCCTTAAATTTAGGGCTGAAACTGTTGTAATTCAGTAAAACTTGGACCAGCGAATTTTGTCTGTTATAATTGAAATCTGTTACGTATAAAGCAGGCAAAATCTGTTATATGTACAACCTCTGGCAAAAATCATGGAATCACCGGCCTCGGAGGATGTTCATTCAGTTGTTTAATTTTGTAGGAAAAAAAGCAGATCACAGACATGACACAAAACTAAAGTCATTTCAAATGGCAACTTTCTGGCTTTAAGAAACACTAAGAAATCAGGAAAAAAAAATTGTGGCAGTCAGTAACGGTTACTTTTTAGACCAAGCAGAGGGAAAAAAATATGGAATCGCTCAATTCTGAGGAAAAAATAATGGAATCATGAAAAACAAAAACGCTCCAACACATCGCTAGTATTTTGTTGCACCACCTCTGGCTTTTATAACAGCTTGCAGTCTCTGAGGCATGGACTTAATGAGTGACAAACAGTACTCTTCATCAATCTGGCTCCAACTTTCTCTGATTGCTGTTGCCAGATCAGCTTTGCAGGTTGGAGCCTTGTCATGGACCATTTTCTTCAACTTCCACCGAAGATTTTCAATTGGATTAAGATCCGGACTATTTGCAGGCCATGACATTGACCCTATGTGTCTTTTTGCAAGGAATGTTTTCAGTTTTTGCTCTATGGCCAGATGCATTATCATCTTGAAAAATTATTTCATCATCCCAAAACATCCTTTCAATTGATGGGATAAGAAAAGTGTCCAAAATATCAACGTAAACTTGTGCATTTATTGATGATGTAATGACAGCCATCTCCCCAGTGCCTTTACCTGACATGCAGCCCCATATCATCAATGACTGTGGAAATTTACATGTTCTCTTCAGGCAGTCATCTTTATAAATCTCATTGGAACGGCACCAAACAAAAGTTCCAGCATCATCACCTTGCCCAATGCCGATTCGAGATTCATCAGACTTTCATCCAGTCATCCACAGTCCACGATTGCTTTTCCTTAGCCCATTGTAACCTTGTTTTTTCCTGTTTAGGTGTTAATGATGGCTTTCGTTTAGCTTTTCTGTATGTAAATCCCATTTCCTTTAGGCGGTTTCTTACAGTTCGGTCACAGACGTTGACTCCAGTTTCCTCCCATTCGTTCCTCATTTGTTGTGCATTTTTGAGACATATTGCTTTAAGTTTTCTGTCTTGACGCTTTGATGTCTTCCTTGGTCTACCAGTATGTTTGCCTTTAACAACCTTCCCATGTTTGTATTTGGTCCAGAGTTTAGACACAGCTGACTGTGAACAACCAACATCTTTTGCAACATGCGTGATGATTTACCCTCTTAAGAGTCTGATAATCCTCTCCTTTGTTTCAATTGACATCTCTCATGTTGGAGGCATCGCAGGGGTGGCCAAGTTCGGTCCCCAAGAGCCACATTCCTGACACTTAGTTGTCTCCCTGCTCCAACACACCTGAATCCAATGAAAGACTCGTTAGGAGACTATTAATGAGCCTTTCATTGGATTCAGGTGTGTTGGAGCAGGGAGACAACTAAGGGTGTCAGGAATGTGGCTCTCGAGGACCGAACTTGGCCACTCCTGTATCAAAGGATCTACAGAGAATCCTGAATCAGGACCTGCCTTTTAATGACTGGGTCAAAACTGAAGTCCACTCTAGAGTAATCCTAAAGTCTGATCGTTGCTTCTGGATAGACAGTAGTGAAAACATAAGTGGTCGCAGCCTTTTGTGTTTTAGCAGCACGTCAGAATATGGGGTCCTGTGCCTGTATGGTTTAGAAAAAACTGTGCTGAGCTTTAATTTCATATCTCTGTTACTGGGCTTGTCCACACTGCTCTGTCTGGTATATGCAAAGGGGTTTTTAATGGGAAGACATTGCGGTTGGGCAGGACATTTTGTCTGATGTGAGCGAAAATACGTAATATACGGTCTTTATTACATGGAAAACCATACAAAAGCATTGGGGCTCTTGTTTTTGTCTGGTGTGTGAGAATTTCCGGTTTATACTTTTCATGGTTTAGACTAGTTTTACTGCATATATGCCATGTTTGTATGTGGCACTGTAATGCTTCCACAAAAAAACAGTAGAAGACATGTTTACATAATTGGTGTAAATGGACATTTATATAGCACTTATCCATCTGTATCAGATGCTCAAAGCGCTTTACAATCAATCAATTTTTTTTTATATAGCGCCAAATCACAACAAACAGTTGCCCCAAGGCGCTTTATATTGTAAGGCAAGGCCATACAATAATTATGTAAAACCCCAACGGTCAAAACGACCCCCTGTGAGCAAGCACTTGGCTACAGTGGGAAGGAAAAACTCCCTTTTAACAGGAAGAAACCTCCAGCAGAACCAGGCTCAGGGAGGGGCAGTCTTCTGCTGGGACTGGTTGGGGCTGAGGGAGAGAACCAGGAAAAAGACATGCTGTGGAGGGGAGCAGAGATCGATCACTAATGATTAAATGCAGAGTGGTGCATACAGAGCAAAAGGAGAAAAACAGTGCATCATGGGAACCCCCAGCAGTCTACGTCTATAGCAGCATAACTAAGGGATGGTTTAGGGTCACCTGATCCAGCCCTAACTATAAGCTTTAGCAAAAAGGAAAGTTTTAAGCCTAATCTTAAAAGTAGAGAGGGTGTCTGTCTCCCTGATCTGAATTGGGAGCTGGTTCCACAGGAGAGGAGCCTGAAAGCTGAAGGCTCTGCCTCCCATTCTACTCTTACAAACCATAGGAACTACAAGTAAGCCTGCAGTCTGAGAGCGAAGCGCTCTATTGGGGTGATATGGTACTACGAGGTCCCTAAGATAAGATGGGACCTGATTATTCAAAACCTTATAAGTAAGAAGAATAATTTTAAATTCTATTCTAGAATTAACAGGAAGCCAATGAAGAGAGGCCAATATGGGTGAGATATGCTCTCTCCTTCTAGTCCCCGTCAGTACTCTAGCTGCAGCATTTTGAATTAACTGAAGGCTTTTTAGGGAACTTTTAGGACAACCTGATAATAATGAATTACAATAGTCCAGCCTAGAGGAAATAAATGCATGAATTAGTTTTTCAGCATCACTCTGAGACAAGACCTTTCTGATTTTAGAGATTTTGCGTAAATGCAAAAAAGCAGTCCTACATATTTGTTTAATATGCGCTTTGAATGACATATCCTGATCAAAAATGACTCCAAGATTTCTCACAGTATTACTAGAGGTCAGGGTAATGCCATCCAGAGTGAGGATCTGGTTAGACACCATGTTTCTAAGATTTGTGGGGCCAAGTACAATAACTTCAGTTTTATCTGAGTTTAAAAGCAGGAAATTAGAGGTCATCCATGTCTTTGTCTGTAAGACAATCCTGCAGTTTAGCTAATTGGTGTGTCCTCTGGCTTCATGGATAGATAAAGCTGGGTATCATCTGCGTAACAATGAAAATTTAAGCAATACCGTCTAATACTGCCTAAGGGAAGCATGTATAAAGTGAATAAAATTGGTCTTAGCACAGAACCTTGTGGAACTCCATAATTAACCTTAGTCTGTGAAGAAGATTCCCCATTTACATGAACAAATTGTAATCTTAGACAAATATGATTCAAACTACCGCAGCGCAGTGCCTTTAATACCTATGGCATGCTCTAATCTCTGTAATAAAATTTTATGGTCAACAGTATCAAAAGCAGCACTGAGGTCTAACAGAACAAGCACAGAGATGAGTCCACTGTCCGAGACCATAAGAAGATCATTTGTAACCTTCACTAATGCTGTTTCTGTACTATGATGAATTCTAAAACCTGACTGAAACTCTTCAAATAGACCATTCCTCTGCAAATGATCAGTTAGCTGTTTTACAACTACCCTTTCAAGAATTTTTGAGAGAAAAGGAAGGTTGGAGATTGGCCTATAATTAGCTAAGATAGCTGGGTCAAGTGATGGCTTTTTAAGTAATGGTTTAATTACTGCCACCTTAAAAGCCTGTGGTACATAGCCAACTAACAAAGACAGATTGATCATATTTAAGATCGAAGCATTAAATAATGGTAGGGCTTCCTTGAGCAGCCTGGTAGGAATGGGGTCTAATAAACATGTTGATGGTTTGGATGAAGTAACTAATGAAAATAACTCAGACAGAACAATCGGAGAGAAAGAGTCTAACCAAATACCGGCATCACTGAAAGCAGCCAAAGATAACGATACGTCTTTGGGATGGTTATGAGTAATTTTTTCTCTAATGGTTAAAATTTTGTTAGCAAGGAAAGTCATGAAGTCATTACTAGTTAAAGTTAATGGAATACTCAGCTCAATAGAGCTCTGACTCTTTGTCAGCCTGGCTACAGTGCTGAAAAGAAACCTGGGGTTCTTATTTTCTTCAATTAGTGATGAATAGAAAGATGTCCTAGCTTTACAGAGGGCTTTTTTTATAGAGCAACAGACTCTTTTTCCAGGCTAAGTGAAGATCTTCTAAATTAGTGAGACGCCATTTCCTCTCCAACTTACGGGTTATCTGCTTTAAGCTACGAGTTTGTGAGTTATACCACGGAGTCAGACACTTCTGATTTAAAGCTCTCTTTTTCAGAGGAGCTACAGCATCCAAAGTTGTCTTCAATGAGGATGTAAAACTATTGACGAGATACTCTATCTCCCTTACAGAGTTTAGGTAGCTACTCTGCACTGTGTTGGTATATGGCATTAGAGAACATAAAGAAGGAATCATATCCTTAAACCTAGTTACAGCGCTTTCTGAAAGACTTCTAGTGTAATGAAACTTATTCCCCACTGCTGGGTAGTCCATCAGAGTAAATGTAAATGTTAAGAAATGATCAGACAGAAGGGAGTTTTCAGGGAATACTGTTAAGTCTTCAATTTCCATACCATAAGTCAGAACAAGATCTAAGATTAAAGTGGTGGGTGGACTCATTTACATTTTGAGCAAAGCCAATTGAGTCTAATAATAGATTAAATGCAGTGTTGAGGCTGTCATTCTCAGCATCTCTGTGGATGTTAAAATCGCCCACTATAATTATCTTATCTGAGCTAAGCACTAAGTCAGACAAAAGGTCTGAAAATTCACAGAGAAACTCACAGTAACGACCAGGTGGGCGATAGATAATAACAAATAAAACTGGTTTTTGGGACTTCCAATTTGGATGTACAAGACTAAGAGACAAGCTTTCAAATGAATTAAAGCTCTGTCTGGGTTTTTGATTAATTAATAAGCTGGAATGGAAGATTGCTGCTAATGCTCCGCCCCGGCCCGTGCTACGAGCATTCTGACAGTTAGTGTGACTCGGGGGTGTTGACTCATTTAAACTAACATATTCATCCTGCTGTAACCAGGTTTCTGTTAGGCAGAATAAATCAATATGTTGATCAATTATTATATCATTTACCAACAGGGACTTAGAAGAGAGAGACCTAATGTTTAATAGACCACATTTAACTGTTTTAGTCTGTGGTGCAGTTGAAGGTGCTATATTTTTTCTTTTTGAATTTTTATGCTTAAATAGATTTTTGCTGGTTATTGGTGGTCTGGGAGCAGGCACCGTCTCTACGGGGATGGGGTAATGAGGGGATGGCAGGGGGAGAGAAGCTGCAGAGAGGTGTGTAAGACTACAACTCTGCTTCCTGGTCCCAACCCTGGATAGTCACAGTTTGGAGGATTTAAGAAAATTGGCCAGATTTCTAGAAATGAGAGCTGCTCCATCCAAAGTGGGATGGATGCCGTCTCTCCTAACAAGACCAGGTTTTCCCCAGAAGCTTTGCCAATTACAATAATGCCTCACATTCACCCCAATATCAGGGTGCAGCCGTACAAGGGGCTTACTAAATACCGGGAGCAACTGGGGGATTAGGGACTTTGCTCAAGGGCCCTTAGTGATTTTCCGGTCAGGCTGGGATTTGAAACGAGGATCCTCTGGTCTGAAGCACAATGCTTAACCACTAGACCATCACTTCCTCTAAAGGTGTAAGGTATAAGGCACTATTCAATGTAGCAGAAACAAAGCCTTTTAAGAAAGAGGCCTGTGCTGATCTGAATTAGACTTTAAAATGGACTGTGTGCTCCTACCCCATAATAACTGTGGGCTAGTCACATAAGTACTCATAGCCCTTACCATGCAATTGCTTTGGGAGAACCCTGCCACTATTGATGTTTAAAAAAAAAAAAAATGCAGAAGTACTTTCATTTGACTAATAGTTTTCTCAATTCCAAGAATATTTGATAACTGCAGCCCCACTTACATTTAACTGAACAGATTGAAAATGAACAGGACTTAGCAAGTCAAAGGGAAGGATATTAATGAGTATCACAGTGGTGTTTTTGATCTGTCCCTTCAGATCAGTCCATTAACATTTGAGGGTGTTTTTGTTTTATGTGGCATCTAATTGCATGTTTCTCAAAAGTTGAAGGTGTTCAAAAACCTCTAACACTATGCTTCTGCCTTTGCAGGTCCTACTCGAGAGACAGGAGGAGGGAGAGGTCCCTCTCCCGGGACAGGAACCACAAACCTTCAAGATCCTTTTCTAGATCAAGGAGGTACTGAGATTTTAAGTTTATACAGCCCTTCGAATTACTGAATTATTGCCACCCCTTAATTTTCTGTACAAAAAACATGTTCAGTTTTAGTCTGGCAGACTCTGCGGCATGTCTGTAATCAACCACTTGTGTAACGGCTCCACTTTGAAGCTTGAACCAAGAAGCAGTGCTGTGACCCACTGCTTTGTTGGATCCTTTCACTGCTTTTCAGAAGTTCCAGTTCCAAAGCCATTTAAAGATGTCAATCATGAGTCACTTTTGTGCAGATTAAAGTTACTGACTGGGACTCTTGTCTTGTTGCGAGCAAGAAACGAGAATCGGCCTGCATTCCGTTCACACAGCTCCAGCTCTGAGTCAAGTTAGAGTCCATTCGGAATTACTAACTTCAAAGCGAATCACTGTTTTAAATCAAATGACACGTCTTTCTAGACATAATACAAACAATAAATTACAATCGACCAAAGCATTTTGGCACTAATCTGACATTATATACACCATTATACATGAAAGTTTGACTCACATTGGTGCATGAATGCAACACAGTGCATTCCTTCAGGCATGGAAAATGTGCAGTGTGAGAATGTGACATCAGCCACGGCAAGTGCTCTACAACCAAACTAAAATGACACTAAATGATAAATTGCGTCTAACAATTATGGTAATTGAAACAAACCCCGGTAGACTTTGACATAGTAGGGAATTAAAGCTATTTCAATGCAGTCCCTCATCGGTCTGATTACTTGTTGAAAATCATTTGCTGTTAATGGTTGCCTGTGCCCAGTTTCCTCCCACGATACTTTGCTCTTCTCCAGTAAGAAATAAATAGGCTCTGGGTTGAGGTCAGGTCACAGACTTGGCCATTTCAGGAAAGTCCAAGTGCCATTTCAGATCAGTCGTGAGTGTACAGGTTCATTGCTATTGAGCCGATTTTTGTGTAATCACAAATTTCATACAATATCTACTTGGAGAACAATTGACTTAAAATGTGAGTTAACACCTTCTGAATTTCAGTAAATATGAACTGCCTACAACAGACTTAAGGTGCATTGACACATGAATTTGATCCTTGCACTGGCACACAGTCTGGTCTGCCAGTGAGTAAACTGTGCACAGCTGCATGCCAGTGCTCAAAGAATTTTTGGAAACGATCAAAACTTTTGGCATACATTACACAACCTATTCGAGAACGCGTGTCAGTGTCTCATTGCCACAGCACAGTCTAGTGAACCGTTTAACTATGTGAAAGTTACTTTTTTTTAAAATTAACTTGACATCCTATTTAATGATTATACAAAATTAATTCATGTGACTGAGAAACTTTAAACTAGTTGATATTCAGGTTTGCCAATATTGCTGAGGAGCCACCCCCAGCACGGTAGCTCTGGTCATCAGTTGTCACCACACACTTTTGTGGTGTTTTTTGTAAAGTCTTTTGCTGCATTGGGAGGTGTGTGTGTGGTGATTTGTGGCTGTTTTCCACCTCTTCCCCACCATCAGCTTTCTGATAAAAGTTAAACTGAAACTAGGATTTTTAGCATTCCGGTCAGTTTGTGGATTGAATGTTGTGCTTTACCTTGCAGCCGCTCCAGGTCTAATGACAGGAAGTAAAGGAATGGCTGTCTATCGGGCGTTAACGAAGCCTGAAGATGAACGGTTGTACCGGCTTGGCCGCTTCATGTGATGGACTTCAACAAGACTCTGGTTGCTTTTTGTTTAAAAAAAAAAAATAATAATAAATCATCCCCTTTTTTTAACAATCAAACATTTTAGCCCCCTTTCCATTTTCTTAGGTTAAATTGCAAAAACATTGAGTGGGCGTGTACAGGCATAATTTGTCACAGACGTTATGACAGTTCTGTCAGTGCTGGAACATCATAGTACTGCTCAGCATTCCAATTTACCAGTTAATTCTCTTACAAGGTTTTGTTTTTTTTTTTGTTGTTTTTTTTTGTTTTTTTTTTTTGTTTGTTTTTTTTTGGGGGGGGGGGGGTCAGTGGATGTACTGTGTAGTTTTGATTGCATAGTAACAGTTGCTCATTTTTGTTGTAGTTTTTACTTTGTAGTTAGAATTGGCAAACTGTGTAAAGATTTTCCTTGTCAGACCAGTGTCTTTTCAACGTGCAGGTTTTTGTTAGTGGTTGATCATTTGTATGAAAATTCTGGTTTAAAAAAAAATGCAGTAATGGTATTGATAGTTGTAGTGAATACATCAACACTTTTTGTCTATACAAGTTTCTATTGTTTGTGACGTCTCAAAAATAAAGTTCTGTCTATTAAACAGTGCTATGTTCCTTCTTGAACTGTCAAACCATATGTTCGTGTTTCTGTTTGTACTCGTATACATATGGACTCCTTTGCAATCATACAACTGAGGGCTTGGTAGCTGTTTAATCATTTGTCTGGTATATAGCATTTATATCTTCTCACCCAATTGTTCATAAATATTCTGTCACTGACAAATTATAAAGCATTGCCTTTCATTTTGGTGCAATACCCACATTGTCAAAGTTCAGTATTTGTTTTCTCTGGTACTTAAGTGGAAAATACATTTTCTAAAGTTTGCATGTAAACCAAAATATTTCAACCTTTTTACACACCCCATGTCTATCCCAAAAAGTATAAAGCATTCTGAATTATTCTTTCAGATTCAAATAAGGGATTGTACAGTTGATCACAACCATGATCAAAACTCCACTTTTCTGGAATAGAATTTTGACCCATGTGGGTAAAAATCCAGCAATATGATGCAGTGACACAGCTTTCCTGCATTATGTAAGGGTCAAAAGTCAACAGATTTCACATACAGGTTTTACTGGATATCTGCTTGACAGTGGAAAGACAACTTTCATGCAGCTCTATTGTCACTTGATCAGTACAGTTGCAACATTTTCTGTGGTTTGCCAATCAAGGTGGAATTTGCTTTTACTGAGGCAAAGTTGTAAGAGTTCAGGTTTACACTCGGGGTTTGCTGAAGTAATCATGCTGGTGTTCCTTTCAATCTGGAACTTGCTTGAATGAGATTATTCTTCACATGTACACACTACAGATGTGTTTTGCTCCAAACACACTTGACTCAGGTCAGCACGATCAAATTAGAACTACAACCCCTGACAAAAATTATGGAATCACTGGCCTCGGAGGATGTTCATTCAGTTGTTTAATTTTGTAGAAAAAACAGACATGACACAAAACTAAAGTCATTTCAAATGGCAACTTTCTGGCTTTAAGAAAAACTAAGAAATCGGAAAAAAATTGTGGCAGTAACGGTTACCTTTTTTAGACCAAGCAGAGGGGGAAAAAAAATACGGAATCACTCAATTGAGGAAAAAATTATGGAATCATGAAAAACAAAACACTCCAACACATCACTAGTATTTTGTTGCACCACCTCTGGCTTTTATAACAGCTTGCAGTCTCTGAGGCATGGACTTAATGAGTGACAAACAGTACTCTTCATCAATCTGGCTCCAACTTTCTCTGATTGCTGTTACCAGATCAGCTTTGCAGGTTGGAGCCTTGTCATGGACCATTTTCTTTAACTTCCACCAAAGATTTTCAATTGGATTAAGATCTGGACTATTTGCAGGCCATGATATTGACCCTATGTCTTTTTGCAAGGAATGTTTTTACAGTTTTTGCTCTATGGCAAGATGCATTATCATCTTGAAAAATGATTTCATCATCCCCAAACAGCCTTTGAATTGATGGGATAAGAAAAGTGTCCAAAATATCAACATAAACTTGTGCATTTATTGATGATGCAATGACAGCCATCTCCCCAGTGCCTTTACCTGACATGCAGCCCCATATCATCAATGAATGGAAATTTACATGTTCTCTTCAGGCAGTCATCTTTATAAATCTCATTGGAACGGCACCAAAAAAAACTTCCAGCATCATCACCTTACCCAATGCGGATTCGAGATTCATCACCTTGCGCCTTGGGGCAACTGTTTGTTGTGATTTGGCGCTATACAAGAAAAAAGTTGATTGATTGATCACCGAATATGACTTTCATCCACAGTCCACAATTGCTTTTCCTTAGCCCATTGTAACCTTGTTTTTTTTCTGTTTAGGTGTTAATGATGGCTTTCGTTTAGCTTTTCTGTATGTAAATCCCATTTCCTTTAGGCGGTTTCTTACAGTTCGGTCACAGACGATTCCAGTTTCCTCCCATTCGTTCCTCTTTTGTTGTGCATTTTTGATTTTTGAGACATATTGCTTTAAGTTTTCTGTCTTGACGCTTTGATGTCTTCCTTGGTCTACCAGTATGTTTGCCTTTAACAACTTTCCCATGTTTGTATTTGGTCCAGAGTTTAGACACAGCTGACTGTGAACAACCAACATTTTTTCAACATTGCGTGATGATTTACCCTCTTTTAAGAGTTTGATAATCCTCTCTTGTTTCAATTGACATCTCTCATGTTGGAGCCATGATTCATGTCAGTCCACTTGGTGCAACAGCTCTCCAAGGTGTGATCACTCCCTTTTAGATGCAGCGTAACGAGCAGATCTGATTTGATGCAGGTGTTAGTTTTGGGGATGAAAATTTACAGGGTGATTCCATAATTTATTCCTCAGAATTGAGTGAGTCCATATTTTTTTCCCTCTGCTTGGTCTAAAAAAGTAACTGTTACTGACTGCCACAATTTTTTTTCTTGATTTCTTATAGTGTTTCTTAAAGCCAGAAAGTTGCCATTTGAAATGACTTTAGTTTTGTGTCATGTCTGTGATCTGCTTTTTTTCTACAAAATTAAACAACTGAATGAACATCCTCCGAGGCCGGTGATTCCATAATTTTTGCCAGGGGTTGTATGTCATCAGAGACGCAAAATGGGTACACAGCAAAAAAAAAAAACAAATCCAGTCACTTCCAAGACTAGAGGGACACCTGGCAACTTTGGCAAGGCATTAAAACCATCACAGACTATGAACCTGCCCCCCCGCCGCACTGTGACAGTAACACAAACTTAATCAACAAACTGAACAGCTACTTTGGCTGGTTTGACACACTCAACAACACACCGGCCATTAAAGCCCCCCATCGTCAGGATGGCCAGGTTCTCTGTTTGAACTCAGCTGATGTGCACTGGGTCTTGAGGAGGGTCAACCCAAGGAAAGCAACAGGTCCAGACAACATACCCAGCCATGTGCTTAAAGGGTGCAAACCACACATTTAACACCTTTCTTGTAGCAGTCATTCCTTACCAAAAAAAAAAACACCATATTAGCACTCACACCCATTATGAAGTGCTTTGAAAAACTAGTGAAGGACCACATCACTGCTGTACTACCCCCATCATTTGACCCACTTCAGATCACCTATTGCCCCAACCGCTCCACTGAGGATGCTGTATCTTATGCCTTTCACCTCAGCCTGGAACGCCTGGAAATACAAAACACATGTCCAAATGTTGTCTCTGGACTTCAGTTCCGCATTGAACACCATAATCCCCCAACACCCGGTGGGCAAACTGGGCTCACTAGGTCTGAGTACCCCCATGTGTAACTGGATTCTGGACTTTGTCACCAGCAGGCCACAGTCTGTACAGTTGGGAAGCAACACCTCTGACACCATCCGGCTGAGCACTGGCACCCTTCAGGGCTGTGTGTTGAGCCCACTGCTCTTCACCCTGATGACCCATTACTGTGGTGCTTGCTCCAAGACCAACCAAATCATAAAGTATGGGGATGACATTACAGTTTTGGGTCTGATTCAGGCCAACGAGCAACTGGCGTACAAAGATGAGGTGAAACATCCGGTGAACTGGTGTATCAGTAACAACCTAGACCTGAATGTCGACAAGACAAAGGTCATTGGTCATTGGACAGAGGTCGTTGATTTCAAGAGGAAGTGGCCCATCCACACGCCCCTCTAGGAGGTGCTGCTGTAGAGATTATCCAGATTTTATTTGATTTTATATATTCATCTTTCCACCCTGCAATTTGTACACACGTTTTTTTAAGAATATTTTCTATATTATTTTTATTCATCTTTGCTTTTGCGCGGAGACAGTGACTAAGAAATTTGGTTCCACTTTGTACTAGAAGGGACTCTTATTTTGTACCTTTTACAGTCCCTTCCGCTTTCTTGCCAATGGGGCGGGGGGGGGGGGGGGGGGGGGGGCGGAGCCGGGACACAATGATCCGGGATCGCTCTGTGAGCAATCTGACTCCGCCCCTCCGCACGGGACAAGAGGGTTGATGAAACTCTGAGTCATTTCCAGAAATAAACTGACGTTTGTCTGGTTCCAGTAGTGTCTCCGCCTAACGACACACTTCCATCGTTTTACATCCGAAAATATTAACAATAAAGTGAATCTTGAAATTCTGGAAATCAGAGCGGTTTGAAGAGTTTTGGGACACGGAGGACTAATGTAAGTGAAACGATAACATTTCTTACAGATTGTTTGACATATGATGATGTAAGCGGATTTAATTACCGGTTTGTATAATATATAATTATAATTCAAAGTATGATTTTACATACATTAGGAACATAACCCAGCGGTGGGATGATGTTCCTAATGTATCACTCTATGTAAAATAATGTATGTGTATAAAATCATACCTGGTGTTATAATAATACCAGGTATGATTTTTTTTTTACGTATTGATATTTATTTACGAGATTTGCTGGAGTGATCTTTCTACATATGTTTTACTTTCCCACTTTTAACTTCCAACAATGTTCCCTAAAAGTCTCGCGTGACCCACAGACAGCCCATTTTGCGTTTGACACGGGATCCAGCTGCACGCGTCGTGGTAACTGAGTCCGGTTTGTAGTAGTAATCCACGGGTCACGCACGGGTCATTTTCCCGCCACAGCTTTGATTCAAAGACAAAGATGTCACATCGTAGCCCCGCCCCATAACATTCACGTAGGAGAGGCTGAGCGATGTACTTGTGACGATAGCCAAAAATGGAGTAATAAACACATTAGAAATACAATTCAAAAATTTAATAGGAATATACCCACCCATAAATCTTACTGGAACTCTCAATATAGCGATCTTAATTGGAAACATATTTGGCTAAATCCTTTTGAGTATTGTATTTATAATAAAATTAGAGAACTACACTAAAAAAATCTTACATCGCATTTACCCAACAAACCTGCTTATTTCCAAATTCATAGATATAGATCCCAAATGCTGCTTTTGTGGTAAAGAAGAGTCAATAATACATCTATTTTATGAGTGTAAATTCACAATAGATATTTGGCTTAATCTGGAGTTACCCGTATACAGTAAAACCAATCACAGAATTAAAATAGCAAATCATAATGTAATAACTTCCTTTGAACATAAAAACGAAAATATACAATATTTAGTAAACCTATATATATTACTTGGCAAATTTCAATCAATCAATCAATTTTATTTATATAGCGCCAAATCACAACAAACAGTTGCCCCAAGGCGCTTTATATTGTAAGGCAAGGCCATACAATAATTACGTAAAAACCCCAACGGTCAAAACGACCCCCTGTGAGCAAGCACTTGGCGACATTGGGAAGGAAAAACTCCCTTTTAACAGGAAGAAACCTCCAGTAGAACCAGGCTCAGGGAGGGGCAGTCTTCTGCTGGGACTGGTTGGGGCTGAGGGAGAGAACCAGGAAAAAGACATGCTGTGGAGGGGAGCAGAGATCAATCACTAATGATTAAATGCAGAGTGGTGCATACAGAGCAAAAAGAGAAAGAAACACTCAATGCATCATGGGAACCCCCCAGCAGTCTACGTCTATAGCAGCATAACTAAGGGATGGTTCAGGGTCACCTGATCCAGCCCTAACTATAAGCTTTAGCAAAAAGGAAAGTTTTAAGCCTAATCTTAAAAGTAGAGAGGGTGTCTGTCTCCCTGATCCGAATTGGGAGCTGGTTCCACATGAGAGGAGCCTGAAAGCTGAAGGCTCTGCCTCCCATTCTACTCTTACAAACCCTAGGAACTACAAGTAAGCCTGCAGTCTGAGAGCGAAGCGCTCTATTGGGGTGATATGGTACTAAGAGGTCCCTAAGATAAGATGGGACATGATTATTCAAAACCTTATAAGTAAGAAGAAGAATTTTAAATTCTATTCTAGAATTAACAGGAAGCCAATGAAGAGAGGCCAATATGGGTGAGATATGCTCTCTCCTTCTAGTCCCCGTTAGTACTCTAGCTGCAGCATTTTGAATTAACTGAAGGCTTTTCAGGGAACTTTTAGGACAACCTGATAATAATGAATTACAATAGTCCAGCCTAGAGGAAATAAATGCATTCATTTATAAATTTCATTCAAATATCATAAACGCAAAGCTGAATTCAGTCAATCTAAACCCCTTCTCAGACTATGGATAATTGAAATCAACACCTACCTTAAAACTTTAAATAACATACTAAACAAAAAGTAATAGACCATAAACCTAGTAAAGAACTACAGTTTACAATAAATCGCCTCGTACTCTTCAGCACAGTCTTTGTCCATGCTGATGTCTGTGTTGTATAATATGTTTCTTGTTATGTTAACTGTCTGTAATGGTGCCTGGTTGTTAGCCATGCTGTTTGTTAGTTATATTGCTTGTCTGTCGGTTCCTCTTATTATGCTTTCTCTCTTATCTATATCCTTGTGTGAAATGCACATCACCATCCTATAGCTTGGTTTTATGTTTTTCAAGTCATAAATAAAATAAATACATTAATAAATAAAATAAAAAAAGACACAGCAGTGTTGCCAGATCGGGTGGGTTCCCCCCAAATGGTTAATACTCATTATTAACTTCTGTAGTTCCCCCACATTTTCATAACTACGTTTTGCGTGTGCTGTTTTTTAAGTCAGTGTCACACGGATTTTGAAAAGAATGCGAAAACCAGGAGAAGTACAGTATAATGAACTTTAGTGTATTTAATTGGTGAGATTTTAATTAATTTGTTTAGGGTGAACCCCGCCTCTTGCCCAATGACTGCTCCACCTCCCCCATTTCACGGCTGTGCTTATGGATGGGACAACTTTTATTTCAGTCCAAGTCAGTATGTGCAAAGTTAATGAGAGAACGACAGAAATGCTGAGGAGTTTTTTTTGTTGTTGTTTATAAATAAACAAGCTGTATTAGAGCTGAACTATAAATCAGTTCATCTCTAATAAAAACCATTAATATGCCAAATCAGCATTGTGTTAGATATTCTGGTCAAAGTTCACTGTTACCCACATTAGCAAACAAAGCTGCATTACTTCAGTGTGTGATTTATATCTTGCCTTTAAAGTTAAAATTTCATTTTTTAAGCAGTGTTAAAGCAGCATGCCGGGTTCACATTATTCCATGGCTGGTTGTCACAACATTTTTTTTTTTTGCCCAGTACACAAGTGCAGACAAGGCACTGCACAATGTCTTTGCAATCTGCCCTATGTCCTACACACCGGTGTCACAGAGTGAACGGTCCCCCCCTAAAAATTGGTCTGCCCTGCCTTCACTGTGCATGTGTCATTTCGGAGCTCAGCTGCTCATCTGATACAGAGTCTCTTCACCCAAAGCGATCAAATGGAATAATGTGATTATTAACCATCAGATGACAAAGTAAATCTTCTTAAATCATTCTAATGTCAGTTTTAAGCAGAACCAAGGCGATACTCTGTGACGCTGTGAAATGACACATGCACAGTGAACGCATCAGCTAACAGCTCGTGTAGCCGCAGCGCTCTGGTCGTTTCCTCCATATTTTATGATGAAATAATGCTGAATTTATGTGGAAATGATTGTTGTACAAAAGCTTCAGATATCTGTCTCTGATGATGACTGGAGTGCAGTTTGAAACAGAAATGAGGTGATAATTTGGTGAACTGCAGCTGATGATGCATGCGCAGTGAAAGCAGGGCAGACCGATTTTTAGGGGGGACCGGCGACACCGGGTCACTGACTCCATTAAACCGTTTTACATTTTTTAAGTTAACTTTTCATATAAATCCCAAAATGTCTGTGGACTTATCAAAAAGTCCAACTGACTCAGCCTGTGTTGTCCTTCATCTCACTGGGCAGATCATCCCAGAGATAAGAAGCACATAAACATTAATACAAGTACTCGAGTGAATTTTAACATTTCAGAGAGTTAATAATGACTTGTAGTGAGATTTATTATTTTATTTTACTTATTTTTATGTTATTTTGGCAGCACTGTGGCTTACTGGTTCACACTGCTGTCTGACAGCAATAAGGTCATGGGATCACTTTCTGTCTGGTCCTTTCTGTGTGGAGTTTGCATGTTCTTCCTGTGTTCATGTGGGTTCCGGCTGGGTGCGCCGGCTTCCTCCCACTTCGAAAGACATGCAGGTTAGGTGAACTGGTGACTACATGTCCGTAGGAGTGTGTGTGTGTGTGTATGTGGCAGAGTGGCAGCCTGTCCTGGGTGTACCCTATCTCTCACCCTACGACTGCTGGGATAGGCTCCCCTCTGTGACACTTGATTGGAGTAATCACATATAGAAAATTAATGAATTTATGTTATTTTTTATGTTTGCAACACTGCATGTAATTTATCTGTTCCTTTTAACGACAGCAACAAAGTACAAATGTGTGTGTGCTTCCATATTGCTTTCCTTATTCATCAAATAAATGCATGCTTTTCGGACCTTGGAAGTTCCTGACTTGGATTTCCAGAGTTTACTCTTGTGAACAAATCCTTAAAGTAATAGTAGTAGTGATGTAGTGGTAGCGATATAGTACAGGTTATTACACAAACATTTAGAAATTAATTTAAAGTGTTGCTTTGTGACCTTTTCTATTCCTTAATAAAATATTACAGATTATGTAATTGTAATTTATCCCCTGCTTCTTTATGTAATTTATTGCCCCTCACAAAAAAACATTGATATATTACTCATTTTGAATTTAATGAAGGTCATGTTGAAAACCAGGCCTGGGCCCTCACAGATGGCGTCCATCTTGTGAAAGACGACAAAGATGGCTCGCACAACACTTTTATACAATTTAGTCTATATGTTACAGATAGGGGGAGCCCTCTCTGAATCTGAAACTTGCACATGCGTGATGGAAGTGAAACTTAACTGTTATGTTTAAACTTTAAACCAGATCTCAGAAATGTCCAAACAGATAACAAAGGCAAATATTTGATCACTAATAAGGAATTAGCACAGATATTATTTAACATAACTCTCTTTAATGATATTATAGTACTAAACGGAGTGACCTGGCTTCTGGTTTTAGGTTTTAATTGTACAGGTTGACCCAAGAACAAAACCAGAACCCATAAAAATGGTCATAAATCCTACAAACTTCAGTCTGTGTATGATCATTCCCCAAATGTTTCAGTTATCTTGGTCGCTTTGCATAAAAGTCATGTTCTTTCCAACTTATGCTCAAAGTAGTATGATTTGTTGGTGAAATGGGCCTCCCAGCAAAATGTCTTTTCATTGGGTGACCAAGACATGTTGGGGAGGATGATTGTTCCAATTGTCTTTGTATGATTTATTACAATTTTTATGGGTTTTGTTTTTTGGGGGTCTTCCTGTATAATTGCATCTGAGCGTGTGAATCCTGGGGAAACCTGTCCAACATTTCATGGATAATGACTTTACTGTCTTCAGCCGTGACTGATTCCTTTATGTAGCTCTTAGAGTACAGTTAACTTTTTAAATGTGGGAACCAGTCCTGTGCACATTAACACATATACGCACACGCACACACACACACAAGATTTATAACTGTCCATCTGATCCATATGAATCATGTGTCAAACATGTCAGATTGCAGTTGTAGGAAACAGTGCCCCCTGGTGTTGACTCGGTGTACCTGCTGAGGACTTGTCCCTACATGTCTGAGATTTTTGTCCAGACATATTCCACTGATTCACAGCTCAGTGAGTCACATCTCTGCGCCTTATAAGAGCTCCACCAAATTACACCATTCACAGATGCTTTTGTTGTGTAGACTGAAGGAACAAAAACTCTTTGAGCATGGTAAGACTGAATTTTTTTTTTCTTTGTTTAAGTTAAGACAGTGATAGTAACTTTGCAGATTCGTTTGTGCTGTATTATTGAACTGTACCATTAAGTGGCTACTGCAGAAGCAGATTAATATTAAAACAGAGGTGTGTTTCAGTAAACGAAGGGCAGTCACAATTTAAACTTTTATCCTGTTTTCTGTTAAAATTCATTCAACTCTTCATGCAAACAACAGCAAAATATCGTCCAGTTCAACTTTGCGAGGGCGCTGCCATGTTGAAATAAACTCTGCGCTGATGTCATTTGAACTAGTCAATCAGTGAGGAGATCTGGTCAAATATCGCTAGGTGCATGTTTACCGTATCCAGCAAAATATAACCTGCCTTTCCTCTAACTTTTTGTCTGTTACTTTTTTTAAATGTAACTTTTTCTATTATTGTCATAGACACAGACCATCAGATAGATTGGAGGAAGATACAGTTAACATTTTGTGTGTGTGTGTCTGTTTATTTAAATCCCATATATATATATATATATATATATTTTCTCTCAAAAATTCTTGAAAGGGTAGTTGTAAAACAGCTAACTGATCATCTGCAGAGGAATGGTCTATTTGAAGAGTTTCAGTCAGGTTTTAGAATTCATCATAGTACAGAAACAGCATTAGTGAAGGTTACAAATGATCTTCTTATGGCCTCGGACAGTGGACTCATCTCTGTGCTTGTTCTGTTAGACCTCAGTGCTGCTTTTGATACTGTTGACCATAAAATTTTATTACAGAGATTAGAGCATGCCATAGGTATTAAAGGCACTGCGCTGCGGTGGTTTGAATCATATTTGTCTAATAGATTACAATTTGTTCATGTAAATGGGGAATCTTCTTCACAGACTAAAGTTAATTATGGAGTTCCACAAGGTTCTGTGCTAGGACCAATTTTATTCACTTTATACATGCTTCCCTTAGGCAGTATTATTAGACGGTATTGCTTAAATTTTCATTGTTACGCAGATGATACCCAGCTTTATCTATCCATGAAGCCAGAGGACACACACCAATTAGCTAAACTGCAGGATTGTCTTACAGACATAAAGACATGGATGACCTCTAATTTCCTGCTTTTAAACTCAGATAAAACTGAAGTTATTGTACTTGGCCCCACAAATCTTAGAAACATGGTGTCTAACCAGATCCTTACTCTGGATGGCATTACCCTGACCTCTAGTAATACTGTGAGAAATCTTGGAGTCATTTTTGATCAGGATATGTCATTCAAAGCGCATATTAAACAAATATGTAGGACTGCCTTTTTGCATTTACACAATATCTCTAAAATCAGAAAGGTCTTGTCTCAGAGTGATGCTGAAAAACTAATTCATGCATTTATTTCCTCTAGGCTGGACTATTGTAATTCATTATTATCAGGTTGTCCTAAAAGTTCCCTAAAAAGCCTTCAGTTAATTCAAAATGCTGCAGCTAGAGTACTGACGGGGACTAGAAGGAGAGAGCATATCTCACCCATATTGGCCTCTCTTCATTGGCTTCCTGTTAATTCTAGAATAGAATTTAAAATTCTTCTTCTTACTTATAAGGTTTTGAATAATCAGGTCCCATCTTATCTTAGGGACCTCGTAGTACCATATCACCCCAATAGAGCGCTTCGCTCTCAGACTGCAGGCTTACTTGTAGTTCCTAGGGTTTGTAAGAGTAGAATGGGAGGCAGAGCCTTCAGCTTTCAGGCTCCTCTCCTGTGGAACCAGCTCCCAATTCAGATCAGGGAGACAGACACCCTCTCTACTTTTAAGATTAGGCTTAAAACTTTCCTTTTTGCTAAAGCTTATAGTTAGGGCTGGATCAGGTGACCCTGAACCATCCCTTAGTTATGCTGCTATAGACGTAGACTGCTGGGGGGTTCCCATGATGCACTGTTTCTTTCTCTTTTTGCTCTGTATGCACCACTCTGCATTTAATCATTAGTGATCGATCTCTGCTCCCCTCCACAGCATGTCTTTTTCCTGGTTCTCTCCCTCAGCCCCAACCAGTCCCAGCAGAAGACTGCCCCTCCCTGAGCCTGGTTCTGCTGGAGGTTTCTTCCTGTTAAAAGGGAGTTTTTCCTTCCCACTGTAGCCAAGTGCTTGCTCACAGGGGGTCGTTTTGACCGTTGGGGTTTTACATAATTATTGTATGGCCTTGCCTTACAATATAAAGCGCCTTGGGGCAACTGTTTGTTGTGATTTGGCGCTATATAAAAAAAATTGATTGATTGATTGATTGATATATATACGAGGTCTGTTAGAAAAGTATCCGACCTTTTTATTTTTTTCAAAAACCATATGGATTTGAATCACGTGTGATTGCATCAGCCAAGCTTGAACCTTCGTGCGCATGCGTGAGTTTTTTCACGTCTGTTGGTTGCGTTATTCGCCTGTGAGCAGGCTTTGTGTGAGCAGTGGTCGGATTTTTATTGCGAATAAATGTCGATTTGGAGCTTTGCTGCATCAAATCTTTCCAGAAACTGTGAGAGACCTCCACTTGGACACCATTTGGAAAATTCAGTTGGCTTTCACGGACGATTTTATGGGGATTACACAGATTAAGGAGTGCTCCAGTCGGTTTAAAGACCGCCCAAAGCTGCTGAGAGCGCTCCGAGCGCCGATCGACAGGCTGAATCAACCAGATCATTTCCAACGTGAAGGCTTTCTTAATCCAGGCCGTTGTCTGACTTACACAAAAATGGCAGGAGACGTGGACATCAGTACTTTTTCGGCACATTCCACTGTTACAGGAGTTTTTTTTTCATGAAAAGAGAAGCGGAGGGATGCACCACGGAGCCGTTCATGGTGCGGCACAAAACCACCTCCGTGTTGGTCTCACAGGACGGCTTTGAGATGGCTTTCAGATGGCTTTCGGTGGTTTTTCAGTCGTGTGACTATCCGAGAAATTGTGGATGAGCCTGGACATGCCAGAACATGTCCTGTGAGGCTTCATCACGGCGTTGCTTTTGCGCCATGTGGCACCGCCGCGACGCGCGGAATTCCTCCGCTCCTCTTTCCATGACAAAAACTCCTGTAACAGTGGAATGTGCCGTTCATTTCCAAACTGGACGCTGTGTTTTATCCGGTACGTCATCTGACTAGTACAGGAATTGTGGAAGACGTGGACATCAGCACTTTTTCAGCATATTGAGACAGACGTGCGGAGGAATTCCGTGCATCGCGGCGGTGCCGCACGGCGCAAAGCAACGCCGTGGTGCATCCCTCCGCTTCTCTTTCAATAAAGTCAATAAAGTAACGGCCCTTTTTATTTTTTTCAAAAACTATATGGATTTCATTCATATGTTTTTATGTCAGACATGCTTGAACCCTTGTGCGCATGCGTGAGTTTTTCCATGCCTGTCGGTGACGTCATTCGCCTGTGAGCACGCCTTGGGAAGGAGTGGTCGCAGCCGCCGCGACGCTCCGCCACAGGAAAAACACCTCTGTTGAAAGCCTTAAGGACAAGTTGGAACATGTCCTGCCTGTTAAACAATTTCTCATATACTCACTCCACTGAAAGCCATCAAAAGCCGCCTGGATTTTACAAATGGTTATCAACACGGAGGTGTTTTTCCTGTGCCGCCGCACCGCGTCGGCTGCGTCCCGACACGCGGATCCGTCCGCACGTCTTTCATTAAAAAAATCTCCTTTAACAGTGGAATATCCGGATAAAATGCTGAAACCGACTTCTTCTGAAACTTCTCTGTTCTCTCACGACATCCTGGATCAATAGAGCCTGAAATGTGGAGGTTTTCAGCTTGAACAGGCTGACGACAGCGGCTGAGAGCGCTGCACGACGTCTCGCTCCGTGGGAAGTCCTTAAAGCGACAGAATCACCTCAAAATCTGTCATCAGCCGTTAAAATTTTCACTGAAAACCAGCTTCATTTTTCGAACCGTGTCCACTTCGATGTGTCTCACAGGTTTAGAAAAAATTTTGATCAAACAACGCGCCAGTCTCTCAGCAACTTCTCAGACAAAGGAATTCCGACAAGGGGCTAGACGACTCCTCCCACAAGGAGTGCTCACAGATGAATGACGTCACCGACAGGCGTGGAAAAACTCACGCATGCGCACGAGGGTTCAAGCATGTCTGACGTAAAAACATATGAATGAAATCCATATAGTTTTTGAAAAAAATAAAAAGGACCGTTACTTTATTGACAGCCCTCGTATACATACCTATATATATGTATACGAGGTCTGTTAGAAAAGTATCCGACCTTATTTTTTTCAAAAACCATATGGATTTGAATCACGTGTGATTGCGTCAGTCAAGCTTGAACCCTGGTGCGCATGCGTGAGTTTTTTCATGCCTGTCGGTTGCTTCATTCGCCTGTGAGCAGGCTTGGAGTGAGGTGTGGTCCACCCTCTCATCTATTTTTTATTGCGAATAAATGTCTGAATGATTTGGATCTTTGCTGCATCAATTTTTTTCCAGAAACTGTGAGAGACCTCCAGGTGGACACCGTTCGAAAAATTAATATGGCTTTCAGGGATGATTTTATGGGATTAAACAGATTACGGGGTGTTACTGCCCCTTTAAGGACAGCCCACAACAGCTGAGAGCGAAGCGCGCTCCCAGCGCCGATGGACAGGCTGACACCCCGCTGGAACAACCAGATCATTTCCAACGTGAAAGCTTTGTTGATCCGGGACCTCGTCTGACTTTCACAAAAAGGCAGAAGATGTGGACATCAGCACTTTTTCCGGCACATTCCACCGTTACAGTTTTTTTTCATGGAAAAAGAAGCCGAGGGATGCACCACAGAGCCGTTCATTATGCGGGACAAAACCACCTCGGTGTTGGTCTCACAGGACGGCTTAAAGGTGGATTTCAGATGGATTCCGGTTGCTTTCCAGTCGTGTGAATATCCGATTGTGATTGTGCATGAGCTGGACATGCCAGAACATGTCCTGTGAGGCTTCATCACAGCGTTTCTTTTCGCCATGCAGCTCCGCCGCGATGCGCGGAATTCCTACGCCTTTGTTCCTCTTTCCATGACAAAAACTCCTGTAACAGTGAAATGTGCCGTTCATTTTTAAACTGGACGCTGTCTTGATCCGGTATGTCCTCTGACTAGCACAGGAATTGTGAAAAGACGTGGACATCAGCACTTTTTCCGGCACATTCCACTGTTACAGGAGTTTTTTTTTTCATGGAAAAAGAAGCCAAGGGACGTGCCACCGTGCCGCTCTTGACGCGGCACAAAACCACCTCGGTGTTGGTCTCTCAGGACGGCTTTCAGACGGATTCCGGTTGCTTTTCTGTCGTGTGAATATCCGAGAAATTGAGCTTGAGCTGGACAAGCCCCAACATGTCCTGTGAGGCTTCATCACGGCATTTCTTTGCGCCGAGCGGCTGCACCACGACGCACCGAACTCCTCCGCACGTCTGTCTTAATGTGCTGGAAAAAGTGCTGATGTCCACGTCTTTTCACAATTCCTGTGCTAGTCAGAGGACATACCGGATCAAGACAGCGTCCAGTTTAGATATGAACGGCACATTTCACTGTTACAGGAGTTTTTGTCATGGAAAGAGGAACAAAGGCGGAGGAATTCCGCACGTCGCGGCGGAGCTGCATGGCGAAAAGAAACACCGTGATGAAGCCTCACAGGACATGTTGTTGCATGTCCAGCTCATGCATAATCACAATCGGATATTCACACGACTGGAAAGCAACCGGAATCCATCTGAAATCCACCTTTAAGCCGTCCTGTGAGACCAACACCGAGGTGGTTTTGTCCCGCGTAATGAACGGCTCCGTGGCGCGTCCCTCGGCTTCTTTTTCCATGAAAAAAAAAGTCCTGTAATGGTGGAATGTGCCGGAAAAAGTGCTGATGTCCACATCTTCTGCCTTTTTGTGAAAGTCAGACGAGGTCCGTGTAACAAGCCTGGCTCAACGACAAGTCACAACCCAATCAAACTAACTGTGGGGAAATAACTCAAGAGGTTCAGGCCAATTAAAATGGTTTATTCAACAAACAATAAAATGCAACATAAATACAAGGTATGCAAATGTGACTAAGGATCAGTGGTGTATACAGTGCATGAATGCGAGTGAATATGTCAGTGCGAATGTGTTGGCATGTGAAAACCAAAGGTAACTGGAACGAAAGATGAACTGAAGACAAACCAAATATGTTACCTGGTGGGGAGAGAGCAGAGAGAGTGAATGAGCACAGCACAAACAATTTAACAGCACAGGTGCCACCACTCAAGCAGCCCCACCCCTGCCTGCCGTGGGGAGCCTCCCACAACAGGCAGGGGAGGGCCGTGACAGTCCCGGATCAACAAAGCTTTCACATTGGAAATGATCTAATTGTTTGTGCGGGGTGTCAGCCTGTCCATCGGCCCTGGGAGCGTAATCTGTTTAATCCCCATAAAATCGTCCCTGAAAGCCATATTAATTTTTCGAATGGTGTCCACCTGGAGGTCTCTTACAGTTTCTGGAAAAAAAATTGATGCAGCAAAGATCCAAATCGTTCAGACATTTATTCGCAATAAAAAATAGACGAGAGGGGTGGACCACACCTCACTCAAAGCCTGCTCACAGGCAAATGAAGCAACCGACAGGCATGAAAAAACTCACGCATGCGCACGAGGGTTCAAGGTTGTCTGACGCAATCACACGTGATTCAAATCCATATGGTTTTTGAAAAAAGAATAAGGTCGGATACTTTTCTAACAGACCTCGTATATGTGTATACGAGGTCTGTGAATAAACTAACGCACCTTTTTATTTTTTTCAAAAACTATATGGATTTGAATCACGTGTGATTGCGTCAGACAACCGTGAACCCTCGTGCGCATGCATGAGTTTTTTCACGCCTGTCGGTTACGTCATTCGCCTGTGGGCTGGCTTTGAGTGACGAGTGGTCTACCCCTCCCATCGGAATCTCTTTGTCTGACTTCTTCCTGACAGACTGGCGCTTTGCTTGATCAAAATTTTTTCAAAAACTGTGAGGCACATCGAAGTGGACACCATTCGAGAAATTCAGCTGGTTTTCTGTGAAAACGTCGCAACGCGCCCTGAGCCGCCGTCGGCAGCCTGTTTCGAGCTGAAAGCTTCCAAATTTAAGCCTCTGTTGACCCAGGATGTCGTGAGAGAACAGAGAACTTTCAGAAGAGGTCGGGATCAGCAGTTTATCCGGACATTCCACTGTTAAAGGAGATTTTATTAATAAAAGACACGCGGACGGGTCCGCGCATCGGGACGCAGCCGGCGCGGTGCGGCGGCACAGAAAAACACCTCCGTGTTGATAACCATTTGTAAAAACCAGGCGGCTTTTGATGGCTTTCAGTTGAGTGAGTATCTGAGAAATTGTTTAACAGCTGGACATGTTCCAACTTGTCCTTAAGGCTTCCAACGGAGGTGTTTTTCCTGTGGCGGCGCACGGGGCCGGCCTGCGTCCCGACACGCGGACCCGTCCGCACTTTCTTTCATTACAAAATCTCCTTTAACAGTGGAATGTCCGGATAAACTGCTGATCCCGACCTCTTCTGAAAGTTCTCTGTTCTCTCACGATGTCCTGGGTCAACAGAGGCTTAAATTTGGAAGCTTTCAGCTCGAAACAGGCAGACAGCGGCGGCTCAGGGAGCGTTGCGACGTCCCGCTCCGTGGGCAGTCCTTAAAGCGACAGCAACAGTCCATAATCTCTCAACAGCCGTTAAAATTTTCACAGAAAACCAGCTGAATTTCTCGAATGGTGTCCACTTCGATGTGCTTCACAGTTTTTGAAAAAAGTTTGATCAAGCAAAGCGTCAGTCTCTCAGCAAGTTCTGACAAAGAGATTCCGACGGGAGGGGTGGACCACTCCTCACTCAAAGCCAGCCCACAGGCGAATGATGTAACCGACAGGCGTGAAAAAACTCTTGCATGCCCACAAGGGTTCAAGCTTGTCTGATGTAATCGCACGTGATTCAAATCCTTATAGTTTTTGAAAAAAATAAAAAGGTCCGATACTTTTCTAACAGACCTCGTACATACATACACATATGCACACACATACAGTGAGGAAAGTAAGTATTTGAACACCCTGCGATTTTGCAAGTTCTCACACTTAGAAATCATGGAGGGGTCTGAAGTTTTCATCTTAGGTGCATGTCCACTGTGAGAGACATAATCTAAAAAACAAAATCCGGAAATCACAATGTATGATTTTTTTTTAATAATTTATGTTACTGCTGCAAATAAGTATTTGAAGACCTACCAACCAGCAAGAATTCTGTCTCACACAGACCTGTTAATTTTTCTTTAAGAAGCCCTCTTATTCTGCACTCTTTACCTGTATTAATTGCACCTGTTTGATTTGTTACCTGTATAAAAGACACCTGTTCACACACTCAGTCAATCACACTCCAACCTGTCCACCATAGCCAAGACCAAAGAGCTGTCTAAGGACACCAGGGACAAAAGTGTAGACCTGCACAGGGCAACAGGCAAGCAGGTTGGTAGAAGACAACAACTGTTATGATTATTTATTAGAAAGTGGAAGAAACACAAGATGACTGTCAATCTCCCTCTTTCTGGGATTCCATGCAAGATGATTCTGAGAAAGCTCAGAACTACACAGGAGGACCTGGTCAATGACCTGAAGAGAGCTTGGACCACAGTCACAAAGATTACATTAGTAACACATGATGCTGTCATGGTTTAAAATCCTGCAATCCTAAAATTAAGGTCCCCCTGCTCAAGCCAGCACATGTCCAGGCCTGTTTGAAGTTCACCAGTGACCATCTGGATGATCCAGAGGAGGCATGGGAGAAGGTCATGTGGTCAGATGAGACCAGAATAGAGCTTTTTGGAATCAGCTCCACTTACCATGTTTAGAGGATGAGAACAGCCCCAAGAAAACCATCCCAACCGTGAAGCATGGGGGTGGAAACATCATACTCTGGGGGTGCTCTTCTGCAAAGGGGACAGGATGACTGCACCGTATTGAAGGGAGGATGGATGGAGTCATGTATTGTGAGATTTTGGCAAACAACCTCCTTCCCTCAGTAAGAGCATTGAAGATGGGTCATGGCTGGGTCTTCCAGCATGACAATGACCCCAAACACACAGCCAGGGCAACTAAAGAGGGGCTCCGTAAGAAGCATTTCAAGGTCCTGGAGTGGCCTGGCCAGTCTCCAGACCTGAACTCAATAGAAAATCTTTGGAGTGAGCTGAAACTCCAAACCTGAAAGATCTAGAGAAGATCTGTATGGAGGAGTGGACCAAAATCCCTGCTGCAGTGTGTGCAAACCTGGCGAAAAACTACAGGAAACGTTTGACCTCTGTAATTGCAAACAAAGGCTACTGTACCAAATATTAACATTGATTTTCACAGGTGTTCAAATACTTATTTGTAGCAGTAACATACAAATAAATTATTAAAAAAAATCATACATTGTGATTTCCGGATTTTTTTTTTTTTTAGATTATGTCTTTCACAGTGGACATGCACCTAAGATGAAAATTTCAGACCCCTCCATGATTTCTAAGTGGGAGAACTTGCAAAATCGCAGGGTGTTCAAATACTTATTTTCCTCACTGTACCTATACACATACACATATACATGTATGTACATATATAAGTACATATGCACATATATAAACATGATTGGGATTGAAAAGAGATAGGAGCATCTTATTAACAATATGTGAAGTGGAATTTAGATGTAATAAGGTGACATTAGTGCAGGGATTTGTAAACGAGTTGTTATTGCACATGATTTATGGACATATTGATATTGCACGTGATTTGTGGACATATTATTGCATGTAGTTATTTCACAGTGTTATTGTACAGTCTGATAGTAGCTGGGAGGAATGACCTGCAATATCAAGCCCAACACCTTAACCACTAGACCATCACCTCCCCCGCATTTAATATTTAACATTTAACGTTTAGCATTTAACCCATCCTAATTACAGTTAGACACAATCCAGCCACTCAGAGCAGTGGGCAGCCACAATCCAGCACCCGGGGACCAACTCCATATGTAGATGCTGCCTTGGCCAGGGACAGAGAAAGGAGCAGACCCTAAATAATCATGTTTTGATTGTGGGGGGAAACCGGAGTGTCCGGAAGAAACCCACACAGACACAGGGAGAAAATGCAAACTCCACACAGAAAGGCCGGGAAGCGATCCCACAACCTTCTTGCTGTGAAGCACCAGTGCTAACCACTATGAATGAAATTGCTCAACTGGTTCTTGAGCTATTGCGCTGCAAGGGTGGCAGGGACCCTTGCAGCGCTGTGACCTTGAAATTGACCCCAAAGTCAACTGGTCAACTGGTGTCAGGGGAAGTACACCCTTATGCTATATATGAATGAAATTGGTCAGTTGGTTCTTGAAATATTGCGGTAACAAATGAAAACAGACAGATGGACACACTAATCGCTATATCCCTCCGTATTTCATACCGGAGAGAGTTTCTTAACAGTTTGAATTTCTGTGTGTCAGCTGTGGGCTTTTCCCCGATGGAGTGAAGATGCTGCTGAAAAACATAAACACATTAATCTTTGTCAATCATTTCATGCCTGAAAATGTCATTTTGCAATGAGCTGTGAACCGCTCACTGGTGATGTCAAAAAGAAAACACTGCAGCTGCATTTTGCCAACTGAGCAATGAGCCCTTTTTCCTTATTTGTTTCCTGCAGTGTAGAACTCTGGATACTCACAAACAGATCTTGAGGATGAGCCCAACTCGACGGAACCTGTTCGGTCCCATCGACAGAGAGCAGCTGCGTGTGGAGTACAAGGCAGCCTTGCAAAAAGACCTGGAGGAAGCGTCACGTTGTTGGGGATTTGACTTCATCTTAAATAAACCTCTAGAGGGCAGCAAATACCAATGGGAAAGTGTTCCAGGAACCAAGGTGCCACTCCTCTACCGGTCCTGTGGGCCTGTTCTGGAGAAGGCAGAAGGTCAAAAGGTGGCAGAGGAAAGCATCAGCCCCAAGGGAGAAAGGGTGGAGCCGGCACCGAGTGAGAAGGAATACATCCCGCGCTCCTCTGAGGGATGCACGCTCAGCATGACGGAACTGCAGAAAACACCAGAGAAAAGTGAACACACCAGACTGAAGAGGAAACAGACAAACATTACAGGTATACACCCGAATATTCCAATCCTGAAGGACTTCCACTGTGTTTTTTTAATTAATTTGCATGATGTGAATACTGTGCATTTTCATTACCATGCTAAATATGGATTTTCCTGTTCTTTATCTCACCAGATTTCTATCAGGCTAAAAGAAGAGTGGTGTGGACACCACGTAAATCTGGCCAGTGATGTTTGATGCAGCATATCAGTATTTGGGGAGAACAACACACAGCACTTCATTTTTCACTCAGGAATATTATATTCTGCACAGTAAACTCAGACTGAGAAGATAACTGACTTCAGCTATGCACAGATGTCATCACTGTGAGATGGTTATTAACGTAGTGCATTCACTGTGAGGGGGGGCAGTGTTTTCCCAGTGGTAAGAAAGCAAATCTGAGCAAAACAAATTAATCTATTCTATCAAAGTAGTTTGAGTCAAACTCATACTTGAGTCGAAGTGGATGCCAAAACACTGAGTGATACTATGTCGTACCTACTGCACATTCCACAGTCAGACCCGTGTATGGAGGGTTGGAACTCTTGGACTACTATAATCTATCTTTGTTTTTTACTTTTACCTCTTCTTTTTTGTGTCATGGAAGTTGTTTTTATTTTATTTTATTTTTACAAGCACTTTCTGTCCAAAGTGTATTTATGTAAAATCATGTTTTACACTCATGTGCATAATGCATTCTGATATGAATGCTTAACAAACATATCAATTTTAAGACTTTATTTTTGTTTGCATTTTTACAGTGGCATTTTAGGGGCACATTAAGTTGTTTGGGTTTTTTTAGACTTCGATAATAAAGTCATAATATTCAGAGAATAAAGTTGTAATTCTATGAGAAAAAAAACCTTGTAATATTACGAGAATGAAGTAAAAAAATTATGAGAATAAAGTTGTAATATATGAGAATAAAGTCGTAATTTTATGAGAAAAAACTCATAATTTCATGAGAAAAAAGTCATAATATTATGAGAATAAACCTGTATTTATGCAAGAAGCGATAACCCTGCAGACTGCCAGTTCCAGCCATCTCCTCCACGAAAGAGGCGATTTCGGGAGCTACTAATCACCAGAACTACATCGGGAGATACTACACTGGAATAGACACATTTTCTTGTATATTTTTTTCAGAGTTCTGATACTGATGATAATGTGGTGCAGATGGGCCAAAAGATGAAGTACTTCCTCATTTGCAAAACCTATACTGAAGTACAACTTAAGCACTCCACAGATCTCATTTTGAGATGCAGAGTTTTTCTCTCATAAATTACATCTTGAGTCTCATAAAATTACAAGTTTATTCTCGTAATATTTTGACTTTATTCTCATCATGTTACGATTTTTTTTCTCGTAATATATTCTCGTAAATTATTCTTGAAGTCTAAAAAAAAACCTCAATGTCCTAAAATGCCGTCGTACATTTTTTATGCATTGAAGTAAAAAATGTAAGATTTCTTCTGTGCATACAAAAGGCTTATTTCTTTCAAATTTTGTTCACAAATTTGAAAAAAAATCTGTTATGGTGAGTACTTCACCTTTCCCAAGGTAATCCATCCACCTTGCAGGTGTTGGATGTCAAGATGCTGATTAAACAGCATGATTATTGAACAGATGTGCCTTGAACTGGTCACAATAAAAGGCCACTCTGAAGTGTGCAGCTTTATACATGGCACAACGCCGCAGATGCCATACATTTTGCAGGAGTGTGCAGTTAGTATTCTGACTGCAGGAATTCCACCAGGATTGTTGCTGGTAAACTGAATGTTCATTTCACGACTATAAACTGCCTTCAGTGTCTATCTTTAACTTCAACTCATGAAAAATGCAACAGAAAATGAGTGTTGCATTTATATTTTTGTTGAGTATACGTATGTGCAGTTGCTTCACATAGACTGCAAGCAACAATGCTTCCAGGTCTTTTGCTGTTATGTTTAACTGATGTATTGTGATATATCCCAAAAAAATGTCCACAATATGTATGCTAGGATACAGCTTTAATTCATTATATTCAGGTTTATTTTTACAAATATTTATCTAGAGAGCAGATGAATAACATTGAAAACATTGCCGTAATGCACAGATACATCTGATAGGTGATGTTTTCTTTGAATCTACGATAGATGCTTTTATGACATTTCTTTTTTTGGAACTATAAAGGACAAAATTAAAAGTACTAAGATGCAACTATATATACGGTGTTTTGCAAAAATGGTAAATGGACTGCATTTATATAGTGCTTTTCCATCTGCATCAGACGCTCAAAGCACCTTACAATAATGCCTCACATTCACCCTGTGAGTGTACTGCCATACAAGGCGCTCATTACACACCGGGAGCAACTAGGGGATTAAGGACCTTGCCCAAGAGCCCTTAGTGATTTTACAGTCAGGCTGGGATTTGAACCGAGGATCCTCTGGTCTCAAGCCCAATGCTTTAACCACTAGACCTTTTTTTTCCCCCTTGTGGCTGATTGCTCACGGTAGGGATGAAAAACAGGCAGGAGACAATAAATAACGTTAATGACACTGTCCCGTAATGTGCGTGATCCTTAGAGGGTATTGGTGGAACACAATTGGTCCAGTCATGAACGAATGAATGCACTTCTGTTTGTAGACATCTGTGCACACATCCTACATATTTATGATCATGGCTACAAATGAAAGATCTGTTCCTATTTATTTTGAGATTATGTTTATTTTGCTTTATGTAATTAATAGCATTATAAAAATCCAGTGAAATGTTAAACATTTTTGCATTTGGTTTGCTTTACTGTGGTCCTTTGTTTCCTCCACGATCATGTCACTGATTTCACTTTAAGCAGATGGAATATCACTTTGAGCAGATGGTATACAAATAATGAATCTACCGTCGACATTAACGCTTGTCCGATTGTCCGGGACAAGTGTAAAATATGATCGGATAAGCAGTAGCTCTAAATCGTTGTCCGACCGGACAAGTGGCTTTTTTTTTTTTTTTTTGGTTTAAAACGTTCAACAACTTCTCGCACCTCACAAGAAAGCGTCTTCAGTTTTTCCTGCCACTCTCCACGCAGCGGACAATCGGAACATAGAGTTCTCCCCAGACAATGGAACGACGGCGCCACACCACAGTGTTCTGACAGCGCCGTCACTCTGCCCTGATATCAGGTAGTTTTTTCTAAAATCCAGCCTGGCTGTTTGTGCTGCACTGGCCGCTCCCCGCAGACAGAGAGCCGAGCAGCTGCAGCGGGAAAGAACTCCGTCAAAGTCTTCACATAAAACGAGCTCCTTCTGCTTGTAGAGCTCCAGAAATTCATTTATAGGCTTTATTTTACAGTTGAAAGTCTTCATGTTTCCAAACTTTGCTCAAATACGGTGAGAGAGTAAAGAGTCTCTCGTTCCCTCACAGAGAGAGAGAGAGAAAGAGAAGAGAGACAGAAAGAAAGAGGAGAGGAGAGAGAGAAAGAGGAGAGAAGAGAAAGAGGAGAGGAGAGAAAGAGGAGAGGAGAGGGAGAGAGAGAAAGAGAAGAGAGACAAAGAAAGAGGAGAGAATAGACAGAGAGGAGAGAGCGAAAGAGGAGAGGAGAGACAGAGAAAGAGGAGAGGGAGAGAGAGAAAGAGGAGAGGAGAGAGAAAGAGCAGAGGAGAGAGAGACAGAGAGAGAAAGAGGAGAGGAGAGAGAGCGAAAGAGGAGGGGAGAGAGAGAAAGAGGAGAGAGAGAGAGAAAGAGGAGAGGAGAGAGAGAAAGAGGAGACAGAGGAGGAGAGAGAGAAAGAGGAGAGGAGAGAGACAGAAAGGAGAAGAGAAAGAGGAGAGGAGAGACAGAGAAAGAGGAGAGGAGAGAGAAAGGAGAGAGAGAGAAAGAGGAGAGGAGAGACAGAGAAAGAGGAGAGGAAAAAGAGAGAAAGAGGAGAGGAGAGAAAGAGGAGAGGAGAAAGAGGAGGGGAGAGAGAGAAAGAGGAAAGGAGAGAGAGGAGAGGAGAAAGAGGAGAGGAGAGAGAAAGAGGAGAGGAGAGAGAGAAAGAGGAGAGAGAGGAGAGGAGAGGAGAAAGAGGAGAGGAGAGAGAAAGAGGAGAGGAGAGAGAGAAAGAGGAGAGAGAGGAGAGGAGAGAGAGAAAGAGGAGAGGAAAAAGAGAGGAGAGAGGAGAGGAGAGAGAAAGAGGAGAGGAGAGAGAGAAAGAGGAGAGGAGAGAGAGAAAGAGGAGAGGAGAGAAAAAGAGGAGAGGAGAGAGAGAAAGAGGAGAGGAGAAAGAGGAGGGGAGAGACAGAGAAAGAGGAGAGGAGAAAGAGGAGAGGAGAGAGACAGAGAAAGAGGAGAGAGAGAAAGAGGAGAGAGAGAAAGAGGAGAGGAGAGAGACAGAGAAAGAGGAGAGGAGAGAGAGAAAGAGGAGAGGAGAGAAAGAAAAGAAAAGAAACCAACCATTTTATTTTTTTTTTAAACTATATGGATTTGATTCATATGTTTTTACGTCAGCCAAGCTTGAACCCGCGTGCGCATGCCTGAGATTTTCACGCCTGTCGGTGACGTCATTCGCCTGTGAGCACGCCTTGTGGGTGGAGTGGTCCAGCCCCCTCGTCGGATTTTCATTGTCTGAGAAGTTGCTGAGAGACTGGCGCTGTGCTTCATCAAAATTTTTTCAAAAACTGTGAGGCACATCTGAGTGGACACCATTTGAGAAATTCAGCTGGTTTTCGGTGAAAGTTTTAACGGCTGATGAGAGATTTTGGATTGTTTCTATCGCTGTAAGGACTTCCCACGGAGCAGGACATCGCGAAGTGCTCCGAGGTGACGTCGTCATCCTGTTTCAAGCTGAAAACCTCCAAATTTAAGCCTCTGTTGACCCAGGATGTCGTGAGAGAACAGAGAACTTTCAGAAGAGGTCGGAATCAGCAGTTTATCTGGACATTCCACTGTTAAAGGAGATTTTTTAAATTAAAGACGTGCGGACGGATTGGTGCGTCGGCTCGCAGCCGGCGCGGCGCGCCCGCCACAGGAAAAACACCTCCGTGTTGATAACCATTTGTAAAATCCAGGCGGCTTTTGGTGGCTTTCAGTTGAGTATCTGAGAAATTGTTTAACAGCAGGGCATGTTCCTGTTCCTTACAGCGATAGAAACAATCCAAAATCTCTCATCAGCCGTTAAAATTTTCACCAAAAACCAGCTGAATTTCTCGAATGGTGTCCACTCAGATGTGCCTCACAGTTTTTGAAAAAATTTTGATGAAGCACAGCACCAGTCTCTCAGCAACTTCTCAGACAATGAAAATCTGACAAGGGGGCTGGACCACTCCTCCCACAAGGCGTGCTCACAGGCGAATGACGTCACCGACAGGCGTGGAAAAACTCACGCATGCCCACGAGGGTTCAAGCTTGGCTGACGTAATCACACATGATTCAAATCCATATGGTTTTTTAAAAAAATAATAAGGTTGGATACTTTTCTAATAGAGCTCATATATATATATATATATATATATATATATATATATATATATATATATATATATATATATATATATATATATATATATATATATATATATATATATTAATAAGTATACAATTTCACTAAAAAATGTTGGAAAAAAAAGCTAAACTGTTTACATGACAGAAAAACTCTGCCTGGACTCTGACTGGATTAAAGGTACAGTGTGTCATTTTTAAAGAAGAGAGCAAATGTTATGTCCATCAAATATTAATGTGTTTTTAAACTTTTTGATGTCATATGTTTTCTTAACATAGACAGAAAAATACAAAAAAGAACTTTGATATTACAACATAAGTGTAAATTTTTTGTCTCTTATTCTTGCTTTAAATGCATCTAAAACCAATCAAAATGACTCTCAACACGCCGCCTCGGGTGATAATTGCCAACGGCACCGCTATACTAAAAATTTCTGGGGAGAACCCTGTATCGTGTGCACGAGACTACTGTATGGAGTGTGCGTTCATAGCATCTTCTTGCGAGATGCTGTGGTGGGAAATATTAGATAATGAACATCGCATCGATTAACACGCCTTTTGAAGAATATATTGAACAGAATGTCTTTTCTAAAACCTCTGAAACCGGGCCAGATACCAGAGAAAACACCAGTCAAACACAAAGCATCAACCCCTGCAAGTGTAGAAGTGTCAAAGAAGAGGTATGAAGAGAAAGGAAGAGAGGAAGTTTGTGAGTAGCTGGACACAGGATTATCCATGGCTGGGGCACAAGGAAGAGGACAACACAATATACTGCCACGTCTGTCAGGATTTTCCTTCAATTGCGCACCAGTAAGTCATTTTTAAATGTTGAAATAAAATAATTTTATTTGCTTTATAAAATACATACTGGCAAATGATCATGCATTGAACAGTGATGAATTCAGAAAACACACAGGAGAGCAGATGCATATTGGCATTTACCAATTATTTTAATTTTTTCCCCAATTATGAACAATCGCAGGAGAGAAACGTTATGAGCTATGTCTTGGTTAACAGATTAAAAGGCTAGAGGCTATGCATGCAATATGTAAAAAAAAAAATAGTTTTTTGGAAATTCAATTTTACTACCCACACAGGAGAGAAGCAATTTATGAAAAAGTGTAATTTCAGGACTTCCACAGTAGTATGCCCCCAGACACTCCTAGGTGACACGTGCCATTGGCGTATGTATCGCGTGCCTTTGGCACACTTCACGCGGCTGGTTGTCCAGACAACCAGCTTTTCCTATAGGACAAGTAAACTGCCAGGGTTATTTGTCCTATGGACAAGTACACTAAAAAGCTTAATGTCAATGCCTGTGAATGTTTATGAGTTCAATGGTACGAATATTTCATGATATCTGTTCCATTAAATACGTTCATTATTTGTTTTATATAATGGCTAAAATAGATCCTTGTCATTTGATATTTTGTTAATTTATAAACAACAGAAAAGGGATAGTAGAGAAGCTTGAATCTTCGACTGGACTGGGTTGCATGACGCGAGGACGTTTCGTCTGACTTCAGACCACCAGAGCAAGAATTTTAGCTGAGGAAGCTTCTGCGATTTGAAGCGAAACGTCCTCGCATCAAGCAACCCAGTCCAGTCGAAGATTCAAACTTCTCTACTATGGAAACCACCTGGACAACTGAGAGCCTACACAGAAACAGAAAACGGATTTACATTTTGGTGTTCCACTGCTGCTGAAGTCCAAATTGTAACGTGTAATCCAGTGATGCTGTGCACTGACTTCGGACTTCCATAAAAAAAAGACTTTGTGTAGTTCCTCAGTCCAGCCAAAAATCACGTTGCGTTTCATGTGAACAGGTCTTCATGCATCCAGACGGCTCACAGCGGAGTGAATTGTGTGTGTATGTGTGTATGTTACAAGAATTAGCAGTGTCAGTTAGCTCAATCAAATCATCGTGTCATTGTCCCCCGCATATGCACACACATGCAACCGGGTTGGTCAACTGTGTACGTCCTCAGTGCAGCGAAAAAAAAAATCATGTCAGAAATGAGTCCAGCTTTTCATTCCAACTTCCTGCCAACAACCTCCAGACAGCGCAGTGGATTTGTTTTGTGTGTGTGTGCGCATGCACACACAACGCGCGTGCACGTGTGGGCATGCGTATGAGCATGTGTGGGCGCACATACATGCGCATGCATGAGGATGTGTGCGCATGCGTGATCACGTGTGAACGCGTGCGTGTGTGTGTGTGTGCGCGCGCGCGCGCGCGCGCGCAGAAGATTGCAATAGTACCAAACGTATGGAACCAAATTTGCACTCTAAATGGAACCAAACCGCACTCTAAATGCAATGCAACACAAATGGGATGAATTAATCCATGTCATGTAACATACACAACGCCAATCAAATGACAAGGATCCACTCAGCTGTTATATAAAATCCGTTAATCAATGAAATCACCTGGTGGAGTCAGTGGCTGCAAAGAAAACCTGCACCCTCTTGGCCCTTTCTGTGTTAGTTTTGGCCCTTTCTGTGTTAGTTTTTCTTTAAGAAGCCCTCCTATTCTGCACTCTTTACCTGTATTAATTGCACCTGTTTGAACTTGTTAACTGTATAAAATACACCTGTCCACACAATCAATCACACATGAATTACATGAATGGATGTGTGCCTACATGTGGGAAAGCTATAATTCTATATGTTGAGTCTAAATGATATTTTGAGATGTGTATGTGAATGATTGTGAGGAGTTGCATCAGTGCTACCTAGCCCCCAAAGTGCAGGCACAGCCCCACAGTATGTGGGGGCCTGAAGCTACAGCAGGTACCACATGGCACCGAGTACCCCAGCCCCAGTGGGAGAGGATGTGCCCTGCACTACCAGGAGGTGAGAGATGATCACATGGACCACTGAGCCGCTCCAGAAGAGGCTGCAACCAAACCATCCATAAGCAGGGAGCAAAGCTGCACCGAGAGCATGTGAGAAGCAGCACAGTAGCCTGAATGCCAGATAGGATTTGAACCCCAAAGAGAGCACGCTAGTGCAATGGCCCCTACCAAACACCTCCCCCCGTCCAAGACTACCCATTGGAGTGCAAGCCAGAGACATTGCCCAGCAACGCCACGCCCCCAGGGTCAGAGTCTTAAAGGTCAAACCCCCTCCCCCCCCAAGTATCTCTTGTAATTCGAACTATGCTTGTATGTCAGCAGGTGGGGAGGCTGCAGCCTGGCACCCTGAGCGGTCTCCTCTCCGCGCAGCTCCGGCTCTTTGTATTCAGGGTTTATGGGATGAAGACTGCAAAGCAGGCCTGACACAGACCCTGCTTTCTTCTCTCCCTCCTATTCCTGCCTCCTCCCTCTGCTGGCCTCAGCAGCACAGAAACACCTGCACGCCTGTGCTAAACCCTTCCACCCCCACCCCCCACCCCCAATCTCCCATTTCCCTCCATCATCTGTCCCTGAGCTCCCACATCCATTATAGAGCAGGACAGCTTGCATTTGCATTTAGAAAGAGGCAGAGAGAGAGAGAGAAAGAGAGAGAGAGAGAGGGGGGGGGGGGAGTAACAGAGGTAGGCGGAGGGAGCATATGGGACAATGAAGAGAGTGAGAGAGAGAGAGAAAGAGAGAAAGGGAGGGAGGAAGAGAGAAAATAGATCAGAGTATTAGTGATGGAGGGAGGCTGCAGATATCGATGCCATTAACAACACGGCATTAGGTTCTAGTGAGGTGATAGTCAGCCAGACAATCGGGCCAAAGATATTTGAGGAGGGGGGCTCCTCAGTGAGCACAGGGGGAGGAGGGAGGAAGAGGCAGGAGGAGGAGGATGGGCCTCGAACACAGACTTGCAATGGCACTGCAAAAATTGGATTAAAGCAGTATGGTAATGTTTCTAATTTAATTTATCGCTGCACTGCTTGTGTCTCATCCTGGTGTTTTCGTTTGTTGACACCCATCGGCCGTCTCTCATGTCACACAGCGTGCATCTCCCACCGAGGGGAAGGCACAGTCGGCTCCTTCCCCGTTTGTTTTTATACCTTCTGCATCTGTCATCTCCATCGTCATCGCTCATCCCTGTTGCCGTTTCAACCTCAGTCTTCATTGACCACAAATCCTGGTCTGTGTTTCTCAAACACACTGTTAGAGTTGAGCATCAGCCATTGCTGTCTCCTGCTCTGTGTTGTGTTTGTTGCCTTGTTTGTTGTCAACCATAATGTTGCACGCCAAATTCCTCTTTTATAATCGACCGCTCGGCTACTGCATCTCACTTTCTCAGTCAAGACGTGTGAATGAAGCACCAGGAATTGCAGTCATCTGTTTTTCCTTCCATTACAATGTGATTGTAACCTAGTTAGTGGGAAAGCACCGCCCGCTTTGCTTCACTACGACAGATTTGGAATGGAACCTTGATTTTAACACTCAAATAAAATATGTAATAACCTTTGCGATGGCCTATCTAGAGAAACTAGAGCAGTGGTATTTTGTTTGGTATCATGTCGTTCGGAACGTATGCAATCTGAGCCTGATTACAGTGTTTTGACGTCAGGCAGAGAGTCATCAACGATCCCACCATCTGCCAACTACACATATAGGCTACAACAGTCAACACATCAGGAAATCCCCACGCGGATCAGCGATATGTCAGCACAATGCTAACACATTAAGGGGATTACAACCTCTTTTGATTGTCCTTCTTACAGAAAAGGCAGACTGACTTTTAGCAAAATAATGCAGAAAACAGAATGAATCTGAATTAAAATCTCACCATCATTATAATTATTTATTGTACCACTGCCAGGGAACAACAGGCTGTTCATCCATATTTACCAGTTAGCTTTAGAGTCTATTCTTCTTTTATTTATTTTATTTTTTACAAGATTCAGTTAGATTTGTTAATATTTTATGGCTTTGGTTGTTAGCTTAGCTTAATGTTTTAGGTTTAGTCATCTTTATATTCGGTTAGCATTATTTTCTGTTAATTCTGTGTTCGATTAACTATCCTGTTAGCTTTATAAGATAAACTTTATTGATCTCACAGAGGAGAAATTCACACAACATACACACAACACTTGTAGTTGGCTTAATATGTTCAACAGCAATCTTTGTATTCAATTGGTGTTATATTGTGTGAGTTCTTTGTTCAGTTAACTATCCTGTTAGCTTTAGAACATAAATATAACATTATTCTTAGTTAGCTTAATAGTTTTATGTTCAGCCATCTTTATATTCAGTTAGTGTTATATTCTGTGTTCGATTAACTATATAATCAGTTTACTATGTCTCTAAGTTGGTTCCACTCCTCCAGCCAATGCAAAGGAGTCGGTATCGGGTTATTTGGTCACATGACTTTTAGTCAGGATTCTGACATTTTTCTGATTGGCTGAGACACGCTGCTCTCTGATTGGCTGCAGCCTTTGTTTACAACGTAGCACTGGTACCACAGTCTCTGGAGGAGTGGAACCAACTTACATTTTCGGAGGTTACACCACAGCCAATCACAGAGCGTCGCGTGATAGCCAATAGCGGCCGACGTATCAGATGGACCAATCACAGCCATGTTTTCAAAAACATGCTACCAGTCTCTTTGTATAAGAGATTGTGGTACCAGTGCTACTATTTCTCCTGTTAGCTTTATGTTCAGTTAAACCTATTTTCTGGAACTTATTCAAGCAGTTACTGGGGTGAGAGGCTGGATACAGTCTATCGTGCCAGTCTATCGCTGGGCCCTTTTAGCTTTCAGTTAGCGTTATTTGCTGTTACCTATATTCACTTAGCTTCATATTCTGATAATTTTATATTCAGTTCACTTTTTATCCTGTTAGCCTTCGTTCATTTATCTTTATAATTCAGTTTGCTTCCTATAATTTTGTAGGCAGTACCCTTAGCAAACAGTCAGCATCATTCTTAAGCACCTCTGACATTTGTCAGCTTTGCCAAGTAGAGACTTGGCAAAGCTCGTGCATGGCTTGCGGACATAGTGTTCCGAGAGAGGTCAGTCATTCGTACCTGTTTTGAATATATGCAGGAACGTCAGGAACGCCGTCAGACATTTAACTCAGCTTAACCTGTACTCAGTTTGGGTAACTTCTGGTAAGTTCAGCGCTACGCCTCCTCCAAATGTCATATTTCAAGCTCACGCGGAGTGTAAGCTGAGTTGTTCAGATTTATGACAAGTTCCACCAAGCTAACCTCAAGCTCGCCCCAAGTGGAGGAGTTCAAGTACCTTGGGGTCATGTTCATGAGTGGAACTAAGAGAGAGTGTGAGATCTATAGATGGATTGGGGCTGCATCTGAGATTCTGTGGATGTCCTACCGGACCATTATGGTGAAGAAAAAGTGGACCCAGATGATGAAACTCTCGATTTACCAATGGAATGCTCCTATCCTCAACTATGGTCATGAACTGACTGAAAGAAAAAGGTCGCAGATACAAATGGTGGAAATGAGATTCCTCTGTTGGGTATCTAGGCTCACACTCAGGGACAGGGTGAGAATATCAATATACAGAGATGGATATTGTCAGGGTGTGCCTTGCATGGCAGCACCCTGACATCGGTGAGTGTGTCTGTGTGAATGGGTGAATGTGAGGCATAATTGTAAAGCACTTTGAGCATCTGATGCAGATGGAAAAGTGCTACATAAATGCAGTCCATTTACCATTTGCTCCTTCACATTGAAAGGAGCCAGCTGAGGTAGTTCGGGCATCGATTGAGGATGCCTCCTGTTCATCTCCCTCAAGAGGTCTTCTAGAAACATTCAACTGGGAGGAGCTTCTGGAGAAGACCCAGAACATGCTGGAGGAATTAGATTTCCCAGCTGGCTTGGGAATGCCCCAGGATTCTGCAGGAAGAGATAGAGGACTTCGCCAAGGATAGGGAAGTGTGGGATGAGCTGCTTGGTCTACTGTCACCACGACCCACGCCTGGATAAGCAGCAGAAAATGAATGAACAAATGAATGAATGAACAAACATTCTTACATGTCAGTATGATACAGCAAGCCATGTTATCTCAGATGGTGTAAAATCTCAAATTCAAAAGAACATTAGATGTACATCCAGTTTTTCGCTGCAGTCAGATAGTCTTTCATCTTTGCAGTATGAGAGACCTTACCTGTAAAAACAGGCAGTACATTGGTGTATCATTGCCACAGCAGTAAAATTTGATCCCATGGCTCTCTATAACCTGAACAAGAGGTGCAACATATGGTGAGAATAGCAGTTGATCTACAACCTCAATTCCAATGAAGTTGGAATGTTGTGTAAAATGTAAATAAAAACAGAATATAATGATTTGCAAATCCTCTTCAACATATATTCAATTGAATACACCACAAAGACAAGATATTTAATGTTCAAACTGATAAACTTGATTGTTTTTGTGCAAATATTTGCTCATTTTGAAATGGGTGGCTGCAACACATTTCAAAAAAGCTGGAACAGTGGTATGTTTACCACTGTGTTACATCACCTTTCCTTCTAACAACACTCAATAAGCATTTGGGAACTGAGGACACTAACTGTTGAAGCTTTGTAGGTGGAATTCTTTCCCATTCTTGCTTGATGTACGACTTCAGTTGTTCAACAGTCCGGGGTCTCTGTTGTCGTATTTTTCGCTTCATAATGCGCCACACATTTTCAATGGGCGACAGGTCTGGACTGCAGGCAGGCCAGTCTAGTACCCGCAGTCTTTTACTACGAAGCTACACTGTTGTAACACTGCAGAATGTGGCTTGGCATTGTGTTGCTGAAATAATATATATGCATATATCATATATAATATATATGATATATGCAGGGACGTCCCTGAAAAAGATGTTGCTTGGATGGCAGCATGTGTTGCTCCAAAACCTGGATGTACCTTTCAGCATCGATGGTGCCATCACAGATGTGTAAGTTGCTCATGCCATGGGCACTAACACACCCCCATACCATCACAGATACTGGCTTTTGAACTTTGCGCTGGTAACAATCAGGATGGTCTTTTTCCTCTTTTGTCTGGAGGACACAACGTCCATCATTTCCAAAAACAATTTGAAATGTGGACTCATCAGACCACAGCACACTTTTCCACTTTGCGTCTGTGCATTTCAAATGAGTTTGGGCCCAGAGAAGGCGGCGGCATTTCTGGATGTTGTTGATGTATGGCTTTTGCTTTGCATGGTAGAGTTTTAACTTGCACTTGTAGATGTAGCGACGAACTGTGTTAACTGACAATGGTTTTCTGAAGTGCTCCTGAGCTCACGCGGCAAGATCTTTACACAATGATGTCGGTTTTTAATGCAGTGCAGCCTGAGGGATCGAAGGTCACGGGCATTCAATGTTGGTTTTCGGCCTTGCTGCTTATGTGTAGAAAGATCTCCAGTTTCTCTGAATCTTCTGATTATATTATGGACTGTAAATGATAGAATCCATAAATTCCTTGCAATTGAACGTTGAGAAACATTGTTCTTAAACTGTTGGACTATTTTTGCTTGTGAATCTTTGCTTGTGAACGGCTGAGACCTTTGGGGATGCTCCTTTTATACCCAATCATGACACTCACAATTAGTGTCCTCACTTCCAAAACACTTATTGAGTGTTGTTAGAAGGAAAGGTGATGTAGCACAGTGGTAAACATTCCACTGTCCCAGCTTTTTTGAAACGTGTGACAGGCATCCATTTCAAAATGAGCAAATATTTGCACAAAAACAATAAAGTTTATCAGTTTGAACATTAAATATCTTGTCTTTGTGGTGTATTCAACTGAATATAGGTTGAAGAGGATTTGCAAAGCATTGTACTCTGTTTTTATTTACATTTCACACAATGTCCCAACTTCACTGGAATTGGGGTTGTAGGACCCACCCCTGAGATACCCATATTCCACTGTGGAAAATTCAGTCATAATGTAATTCTTAAAAATAAGCAAAAAAACAAAACAAAACAAAAAAAACCCCACATTGCAATCAATTTGAGAAAAAAGACATCAACCACAACATAAATTTAATAGCAGGAATACTGATGTGGAAAAAGCATGAATGAAATCCACAAGCCCCCGCCCCTCCCCCCAGTGGGATGACAGGTTACTTCCCAGCCAACGTGGGTACCCATTTGTGTTGTGTCTTGTCTGAGGACACGCCTGGAATTGAGTCCTGGTCTATAGGCTGGTAGTCCATCCCATAGAGCCACCTGCTCTGTGCCTATAAATTTAAGTGTTATGGCAGGATTAGGTGGGTAGGCCATATAACCATGAGATCAACATGAAGGAAAGTCACTTGAGGCTACACAACAAGCCATCTTTTAACTTCTACTTGTTTAACATTGTTAAAATAATGTTCACAGCACAGCATTTTAACTGGAGTAGGTGTAGTACTCTGACTACCTCACCCTGCGCTCTCCATCCTTCAGCTGGACAAGAGTGAGGTGGTAACTCTAGGCCTTCCCTCCTCCACCAGCCATGGAGGCTCTGACAGTAACATCAGTACAGAAGGAGCAGGAGCATCATCTGCAGTCACAGCAGCAGGTGCTGAAGCGTCAGGGGCTGGTGAGCCACAGCGAACTCGAGCTGCTCTGGAGCACCTACAGCAGAAAATCCTGAAGGTCACGGAGCAGATTCGTGTAGAGCAAGAGGCACGTGATGACAACGTTGCAGAGTATCTGAAGTTGGCTCACAATGCAGACAAACAACAGGCATCAAGGATCAAGCAGGTGTTTGAGAAGAAGAACCAGAAGTCAGCACAGACCATCGCACACTTGCACAAAAAACTGGAGCACTACCACAAGAAGCTGAAAGAAATCGAGCAGGTAAGTAAAAGCTTTTATACCGCATGAGCAGAGTCTGTTTGTGAAATCTTATAGCAGTGATTTATTTTTAATTTGGACTCATGCAGAAAGCACTATCATTGTGAAAACAATTGTTTACAAGTAGAATTATAACTTTCATCTCTAAACACTCATTTAAAACCATGCATCATCCTGTTTCTCATCTAATTCTCTGCAGGACCAACTTTCTTCATCTGTATCCTAAAGTTTTCTCCCTTAAACCTAGTCACCACTCTCCTACCTCTGAGGTCCTCCACTTCTCTGCTTCCTCATTTCTTTTCCCTCTCTACAGAATGGACCAGCCCGACAGCCAAAGGATGTCCTGCGGGACATGCAACAAGGATTAAAGGACGTCGGGGCCAACGTTCGTGCAGGAATAAGTGGTTTTGGTGGTGGGGTGGTTGAAGGAGTTAAAGGAGGCGTATCTGCCCTGACTCACACAGCTGTAGTTTCCAAACCGAGGGAATTTGCCAGTCTTATCCGCAACAAATTTGGCAGCGCAGACAACATTGCTCACCTAAAGGACACACTTGAGGACGGCATTGGGGGCCACTCTGAAGATACCCCCACACCCCGTGCATTGAGTGGAAGTGCCACATTGGTCTCCAGTCCAAAGTACGGCAGTGACGACGAATGTTCCAGTGCCACATCGGGCTCTGGAGCAGGCAGTAATTCTGGTGGGGCAGGAGGAGGCGGCGGGATGTTGGGCCCAGCAATGGGGAGTCCCAGACTAGACGGGCACCACCATCATCACCATCACATGCACAGCTCTTGGGACTCTCTATTCGAGGGCCTGCAGGAGATCAAGTCCAGTCAGGTAAACATGGAGGATGCCATTGAGGACATGAAAAGTCAGCTGCAGAGTGACTACTCCTACATGACCCAATGCCTGCAAGAAGAGAGATACAGGTACGTGTCCTGTAGAAAAAGACAGAAAATCGCAAACTACATCCAACAGCATTTATGGAATTTAGTTTAAACAGTACTTCAGAAATCAGTTGATATGAAAAGAACTTGAATGAATGAATGAATGAATTTATTCGGCCCACACAGACCCAAAATAAAGTCAACTCACAATGAAAACAATCTAACAACATGCCCATGTGCCCGAAAGGGTGTAGGCAGAAGCAAAAGCTTATAAACACTCTCCCCCCCTTCACCAAAAAAGTAAAAATGTATACGAGGTCTGTCAATAAAGTAAGTCCTTTTTATTTATTTTTTTTTAAACTATATGGATTTCATTCATATGTTTTATGTCAGACATGCTTGAACCCTCGTGCGCATGCGTGAGTTTTTCCACACCTGTCAGTGACGTCATTCGCCTGTGAGCACGCCTTGGGAAGGAGTGGTCCCGCCTCCTCGTCAGATTTTCATTGTCTGGAAATGGCGGAATGAAAAGGACTTTTTTTCCATCAGAATTTTTTCAGAAGCTGTTAGAGACTGGCACCTGGAAACCATTTGAAAAATTTATCTGGCTTTCGGTGAAAATTTTACGGGCTTCACAGAGAATAAGGTCTGTTACTACAGCATTAAGGACCCCTTTAAGGACGCTCGGTGCGCCGCGCTCTGAATGAAATCCATATAGTTTTTGAAAAAAATAAAAAGGACCGTTACTTTATTTACAGACCTTGTACATATGTATATAAAAATATAGATATACCCATGATACCTAATGCAAAATATAAATGATTCACTGAACTACAATTTCAAAACACAAACATGCAAACAACAGTGCACATGCACAAACCCAAAAACAAAACAAAATCGATAAACTTAATTCATCACACCATAAGAAGTAATTAAATGTTTTTTGTAAGGCCTCTTGAAGCCCCCCAAATTCCAAATTTTAACACCTTTAACAGACACACAATGACTTTTTACAGTAGTTCGAATCTTTGATTTTTGAAATATCTTTATGCACTGAAATGCAATACATAACAGTAGTAACAAAAATCAAAGTAATGAATAAAATAAAATTATAATATAATTAAAAAAATAAAATAAGTAAACAAACAAAAAAAAAAACAGAGATAAAAAACAAATAGAAAAACAGTAATTCACAGCCAACTAAAATCTAAAAATCACAACACAGATTACCTTATAGTAATCCCAATGTAGTGAAAGTGTATTCTTTTCACTCATAGTGGATCTGCCATGTTCATCCAGTGGCAAGGTACTGTACTCTCTAATCTCAGGGATCTCATCTCTGCCTATGATAAATTTCCCACATAGGTTGTCACCCAAGGCAACAAGTTCCCTTATTTGTTCCCCAGTCATATCGTCCTGTACATCTGTCTTGGTAGTACAGTTTGACATCACAGTTTTTGTTAATTGATTCTTACTCATACTCTGTACAGCGAGTGCCTTAATGTCATACTTGCAACATATGTGCATGAAGTTCCTGCCAATTACAGTTCTCTCTAACCCATTGCAGAGTCTAAACAAGAAGCTGAGAGCACCGTTCTTGTGTGTCAAAGCAGGATGTATGTGTTTTAGAAATCTCTTATCTACTTGCCACTCCAGTGGCAGAATTTCTGTAACATGGGGAAGTAATTTACAGTGTGTTCTGCAAGACAGCCTGAACATTCTCCTCATGGCCTTCTGCCAAGTAACAGTCTGGTAAATTCTGGGTGGTACATCTGAGCGAATAACACACCATATAGACTTGTACTGTATTGTTGGAAAAGGGATCCTTTAACATCTGAAGATATGCAGTCAAAATCACCTATAAATGCATTAAATTTTCTGTTAAAATCCAAGATAACTGGTTTAAGTGGATCATTTCTGTTACCTTTTAGTGTATACCCCAAATAAACCGAGTCCTTCACCTGATGTCCAACAAAAAATTCTTGTTTGATGTTTGTATCTCCTTTAGTAAAAACAACTGCTTGGCATGTGCTGCCATTAAATTTTACAAGATATCTCCCAGCATAGCTCTCACATGTTGCAGTCACAGCCATGGCAGTTTGGGAGGGTGACAAAAGTAGGGCATTATCAGCATACCCAATGACTCCACAATATTTGTTCCTGACATAACAACCCAAGCTAGTATCTTCTAGATCTTTCAACATACCATCAATGTACACCGCAAACAGCGTAGGGCTTAAAACTCCTCCCTGTTTCAAAACACGCTCTGCAGACAGATGGCTCAAAAATTTCCTGACTTGTTATTCTGTACTCTTTTATTTTTGACAATGGGGAGCATAACACTTTTAAGCATGCCACTGGGAGACATACCATGTACCAGACATACCACGTAGAATAATAATAATGTTCCTTGCAAATTATAACTGAAGTCCCTCATTTTGAACAGGTCCTGGACATGTTGTAGTAAAAGTTTATTTTTTACTTTAAACATAATTTCTATATTATGCTATAATCAATCAGATCCCAAAATTTTAAAATGTGTAAACAAACAATGGATTTGTTGGCTCACGATATGGTTTATTACTAAAAATTCTTATATCTTGAACTTCAGAGTGTACTTTTTTCCTATAACCTTTGTCATTCTTAAGAGGATTCTTGTGTGTATTGTATGTTCAGGTATGAGCGACTTGAAGAGCAGCTGAATGACCTAACAGAGCTGCACCAGAATGAAATGACCAACCTCAAACAAGAGCTGGCCAGCATGGAAGAAAAAGTGGCCTACCAGTCATATGAGAGAGCCAGAGACATTCAGGTAAGGGCACACGTATAGTCCAGGGACTCTGCAGATGATGCTGTAATCTTTGTGGAGTAAATGAGTGTCATCAAGAAACTTTTTAAAGTGTCTGAGGGCCTGGGCTTGTGACTGTCCTAAACCAAGACTAAAATCCAGAGTTCCATTGGTTTTCTGGACTCAGCCATCAGCAGTGTGTCTGTATGTCACAAGAATGCCGACTTTGCCAAGATGTTCACTTACCTCAACAGTGACAGCTCTGCCAATAAGGTTGGAAGAAGTGAAATGAGTGGTTACTTGGGGAGACCCAAATTGTAACTTGCATTGAGACAGAATATCAATAACAACACTACATCCATATGGTGCATTCTGATTAGTGTGTTCCAACAGATACTGTATCTGCTGTGGAAGGACCCCAGTAATTGGACAACGCAAAGGGGGCACCCATGTATCACCTGTCTGCAGCAGACAGATGCTTATTTTCAGAAAACAGGGATGGACTGCTGATCGAATGGGGTGGTTGCCACTTAAGACCCAGGGCAGTTCTGTAGCACAGTTGACGTGGCAGTGCTTAACACCAGAGCATTGAAGGCACAGCACAAAACTAACTTTGAGATTACAGGCCAACACTTTTACACCCACACACAGTGGCAGGGGTATTATTTTCTGCCCTGTGTATTCATCTTTGAAGAAGATGAGTTTTCAAATTGCAACACAAGTTGACTTATGTCTGAGAACACCACAGTGAGTTTTGATCCAATTCAAAAATAGCTCTTCCAGCTCTCTATAGAAAATCTATGGGTATCACACAGTTTCCCTAGTATACATACAGTCTATGAGCTGACCTTTCTATTGGCCACATGACCTTTGAATGAGGTCACCATGAAAGCTCAAACTCAAGCTCCTGCCAGTTTAACTCAAATAGTTTGGAGCCAATATGGATTAAACAAGCAGGAATGTTTGCATGTTATCAAGGATAAAGCGGTTCAATGTTGGACACACTTGATAAAACGTCAGGACCACACAGAACCATATGGAGAACAAAGAATTCTGTAATGTGCATGATTTGGTATGAAACATTTAATGCACAGGTGTAACACTCCCAGATTGCCCAGTCTGCTTTTTAAAACCTGTGGCTGACTTATAGTCATTATATGTATCCAAAACTTAAAAGTTTAAAGTTTTGAGAATAAAATCCTGCCATGGGTTTCTGTATCGATATGTTTGCAGGAAGCTGTGGAGTCATGTCTGACCCGAATCACCAAGCTGGAGCTGCAGCAGCAACAGCAGCAGGTGGTCCAGTTGGAGGGTGTGGAGAACGCCAATGCTCGCGCTCTTCTCGGAAAACTTATCAACGTTATCCTGGCACTCATGGCTGTGCTGCTAGTCTTTGTCTCCACTCTCGCAAACTTCATTACCCCACTGATGAAGACCCGGGCCCGAGTCGGTGCCACCGTCCTCCTGACCTTGCTGCTGTTTGTCGTGTGGAAGCAGTGGGACTCCCTGGAACTGTGGCTGCTGCCCAGCTGAGCAGACTCCAGAGGAAACAGAGTACGCAGGAGAGGACTGAAATAGAGCCACTGAACTCGTATCCTTTGTGTTTGAGACAGCGCGTACCTCTGGCACAAAAATCTAGCACATGGTTCACTTTTGGTTAAAAGGACAAAGAACAAGAACCAATAAAATCTCTGCTTGCCAAATGATAAACATCTTCTCTTCTCTTGTTGTTGATGACCAATCATTGATTGCATTGCTATCACCAAAAACTTGCAAGAAATCTGTGGAACATATACGGATTTATGATCGGCGAGTGACAAGGACTAACTCGAAAGGACTGTATAACGCTGATCACGTTTGCCATAACCTTCACGTTGAAGCGAAAGTACATTTGACAGGAAAGATTTTTTTCATGAATGTGATTTGTTCATGCATGTCTCCAAATGTGCATTGAAATGCATCAAACTGGCACGAGTTAATGTTTCATTAATAAATAAACTGGCCATTTTATTGTAATACTAATACAGTGCAAATATGTTGTATGTCAATGCTGTCATTCTTAGTTTCACACTCTGCTCTGGAGTTCAGGTACTGCTTTAAGACTTTTTGTTGTTGTTGTCAAGACCAGCTGTTCTCCAAAAGACTGGGATCTGCAAGCAGTGAGAATAATTCAACTATCTGAAATGTGTTTTCTTCATTAATGCTGTTTAATAACCACTAATGTAAAACTGCTCACTTCCACATCGTCGCATTTACTGGCATGTCAAATTGTATCAAAGACCATATACAGTTTGCAAAAAAAGAAAAAAATTATTGCAGTTTTATTAAACATTGTTAATAAATGATTTACTATAATAGGCTGATACTCCATAATATCACCACCCTCAACTGTCAGTCACCTTTTTACACACATGCACAGTAGTGTGGTTGGGGAATTGTTTTGGACCAAACTTAATGGCAGAGTTGAGTATTAGCCAAGAACATTTGATTTTGAGAACAATCTGTCCAAGGCCAAAATTTAAGCCCATTGCTTATACTATGTTGGGGATATTTATGAACTACACTTTTTCTGAAGAGGAAAAAAGCTAGAAAATCCTTTTTAGATGAGTTCGGAATTTGTTCAAAGAATTAATTTCTATGAATCCTTATCTGGCAGACGCGGGTGTTGCAGTCTCTTAGGGCCCATTCTAGTTAATTGAAATGTTTTTGGCTCAAGCATCAAAGAGTGAATCTCCTCCGTAACAGAAGATGCAGAAATAATATTAAGAGATTCATGGTTGAAATTCTTAACTCTGTAAAAAGAGATTAGTCTTTGGAATTAGGCCTCTTCAGAGAATCCTTGGGTACTGCTGGAAAGATTGTGTATTCCCTACTTGTATTGTATAAACTGCTGCAATATATAAACTACATTTTGCCCATGTGGCAGATTTCTCTGGTCGTGATCCAGCACATAGGCTCCTCATTATAAAGTACCCCAGTGGCGGGAGAAGGTCGCTTCCGGTTGTGACAGGTATATGGTTACTTTCAAAGTTGAACGGAAAAATTTACAAAATGAAAATGAATATTGATGTAATGTCACATACTAGAATATTATTGCCTCTGCCAAAGAGACAGTTTCACTGGCGTTCGCCTGTTTGCAAGATAGCTCAAAAAATTCTGAATAGATTTCAGTGACATTTGGTGAGCAGGTAGATAATGTTCAGGAACATTTGGAGATGATCCAGAATATATTCTGGAACAGAGATGCAGACACTAAACCTGCCTAAAAACTTATCGGAAACTACAGATAACCGATAACTTTAAATTTTGCCTCCCATACGCTCTCAGCTACTAAGACGCTGATTTTGAGTTTAAACACCACCAAAGCTACTGATAGAACCAATGTGATCACAAACCCAAACAACCAATTAACCAGCACTTCTGTCTTTGTGCACTCTGCCCTCTGCTGTAGGAAAGCATAATTTACCCTGACAGGATACAGTGGTCCAGCGATGAGGCAGAGGTCTTGAAATGGAAAGAAGGTTTGAATTATAGTTTTGCTTTAAGAATAAAATTATTCCAGGTAGAATAACTACATTAATGTAAACTCTTAAAATGTACAAAGTGATATATAACACATATGTTAATTTTAAAATAATGCACTAATTCTTAAGATTTGAACATTAACACACAGATCCTCAAAGGGTATTGGTAACTAAGCCTCCGTTCATACTGATTGGTTGATTCATTCATTCTACGTAAAAACCAACACAAGTGAATTAATGTAACGTGTTGGTGTTTACAAATAAATGTGCTTTAGTAAAATATATAATTTTTTCATTTGTATAAAAAAAAAAAAAAGAAATTTTCAAGATCTCACTAGACAGAGCCTAAGCACACACATGATGACATCACAACTCTATCCGGTTAGGGAGACAAGGTTTCTTTCAATAACAAGAATTGCAAAAAAAACTCTCATGTGTTGGAATTGTGTGGCGATAGGAATCGCCTTTTGAAAGTTTGAATAGATGTCAGTCGCACAAAGAAATCAAATAATAGTGAAAACATGTTCGGTGCAGTGTCATAATGCATCAATCAGTCGCTCCATGAGGAGTCATAACATCAAGCCTGGTTCACATGGCAAGATATCGGACCCGATCTTCCCCTTCTGACAATCTTAAGGACACCCCGACAATCGTGATGACGCTAAATATAATCTTATCAGATATTCCTGCTGTGTGTGGTGTGTTAAGAAGGACGTGAGGAGCTAAATGTGACATGCAGCCAATCAGAAAGCGAGGTGTCTGACCTGGGAATGTTCGTGTGTGAAATCTGTGTGTGTTGTTTTTACCGTGTGGCTGACACCACACACTATACAACTAAACCTGTCAGATCTACGATTTGTTTTTATTTCCACGTATGTGGTCTCTCAGGTTTTGGAAATTTACAGATAATTTTAAAATCCTGCGGTCGACAACACCGATATAACCGGTCGCCAGTAGATGTCTCAAATGCATTTCTCCTATCGTGAATTTTTACCCACTTTTACCCATAATGCACTGTACACACACGTCCACGCTAAAAACCTTCAAAATTAGTGCATTACTAAACTAAAACATGTATCTGATATTTTCACTTTATAAAACTTCAGACATGACGGTAATTTAAATAACTTGACCGAATTTAGTTTGGTTAAAATTCTAACCATAAGTTAAAACTCTATGCCTCTGGATGACTTGGGTGCTATTGCCAACGTATGGGGTTAAAAGAAGTGTGTTTTTCTTTTCTATGACCATTTCACCTTTGCCTGCAGAAGATAGAGTGGTTTATTCTGGAACCAGCTCTTCTCTGTTTGTAGAGGATAGAACTGTCTGAAAAAATGTTAGCAATCTAAAAATTATCAGACCAAAACTTATCGTAAGATAATTGGTCTGATGATTCTTTTCAGTTATCTGAAAAGCTAATCTGATAATGAAAACATTCCCTGACAATTAGCGGTTAGTGCTACTGTGCCCACCACTGCACATGTTTAACTCAGAAGTTATGAGAGCATGCTGATGAAATTTGGTAAGCAGATGGATAATGTCCTACAAAATGAAGACTTATTTTGCATTTGATGCATATTTGCTGGAATGTACTACGTGACCTTAGTGGATACAGTGTGCACTTTCTGAATGGCTTCTAGTTGACATATCACTGTAGGAGCTGATAGAAAAAGGATGCAATTTCATTGAGACTTGTACTTTTTGGGGGGGTCAGGAATCTGCTTAGATTTTGTTAGAGTGGAAGAACAACACTCAGACTTGACCTCTGCCACTGTGCCACAGCTCAAAGTACTCTGTCCTATGAACAAAATGTTCTTGGTTCCAGGCTGGACCAAATCAAAATCTGTTAGTGACACACCATAACTCACTATGTAAATAGATTATTTTCCATGTCAGGCTCTATCTTTCCTTGAAGCTTAAAGCTCTTTCAGCATTTCAAAAATTCTGATTAAAAAAAACAAAAAAAAACAATTGTGGTTGTAAGTTTACATATAGCGATTATGAGCATGAATGTTGCGAGCTGTCAATGATTTTGTGAAACACTTTTTTCCAGGTAGCTCAGTGGGACAGTTGGCCTACCAATATGCAGCCCCAGGTTTGATTCCCAGTCACACTACCTGCGTCCTTGGACAAGACACTTAAACTGCACTGTCCCAGTCCACCATCTCTTAACTGGACACTAGCTTTGGCTGGGGAAGGAACCTGTGTTTGATGAGTGTCCCATTTCAGGGGTAATCATGGACTCTCAAGGAAAATGCAGGGCCTTAATAAGAAGTTACATCCCCTCCGCCTGGGCAGTATGATTTTATACATTAAGAGTATTAATAATAAGAATAAAAAATAAAATGAAAGAATAAAATAATACCTTCTGTCTTGCAAGAGTGTGGCATTTACCATTATTATATATGCAGACAGGGGAAGAAAAAAAAAAAAAAAATTAACAAAAATCCTGTTCACAAGCTGTAATTTTATCTTCTCAAAATCAGCACCAGGTTAAACTCACACACAGCACATCTAATATTTAGCTGAATGTCCCTTAGCAAGCTTCATCTTGACCCGTAGCAATCAACAAGCTTCTGGCAGAATCCTGGTTGGATATTTGGCCACTCTACTTAGCAGAATCAGTTCAAATACAAAATTAGATTTTTTGATACTGCATTCACTTTAGCAGAATGTAGCACAATAAAGCAGGCTTTCCACTGTTTTCAGTGAGGTGATAGAAAACTGCACCACAGCTGTTTAACTGCAGCCCCACACTGCAATGGTACATGCCTGTGAAAGCTAAAAAATTTCACCTTTTCCACATTCCTGCCAGAATGACTATGATCCTGAAGACAAATTTAAGGTCTAGCTGGCTGAGTGGATTCTGGGAAACCCATTTCCATAACTATGACCTGGCCGCAACATACACACTAACTCAGCCTGGTTCTCTGACATCTCACCTGTCCCTCTGTTGTCTACGCAGCAATTCTTCAACTGCAAACAGTAACTTCATATTTCGTTATCTCTGTTGCAACATTTCTGTCATGTTATTGGATGTTACGTCAGTCTTGAGTTGTGCCTTTTGTTGTCTTGATATAATGGGCACAACATGACAATGACCGCAATAAGTCTGGTCTGCTTGAGGTTTCTTTCTGTAAAATAAAAAAAATAGGGAATTTTTCCTTACCTTTGTTGCCAAAGGATCTTGCTCATGGGGTGGGTGGGGTTTAGACATTCCAATAATAAAAGAATAAATGCCGATAATACAAAGATACACTACAACAACGCAAAAAAACAACAACACAAAGAGATGGTATTATAGAAAAAAGGTGTTACCTCTACATATTTTTTCTCTCTTCAAGAGGCTTTTTTTTTTAACAGGTGCAACATACTCTAGAAAATATGGCGTATTGACACTGGATGGAATTGTTGTGCAGTCTTGGGTGATATTGAAAATGTGTTTGGCATGTGGACTAAAATACAGTTCAAAGAAATTTGACATTCATATCTATGTGTATTTAAACTCGTGGCCACAATGGTAGAAACAGACCCAATAAATGAAGGTAATTACCAACAATTATAATGGAAAACCTATTCACCAAAAATGCACACAAGCACAGAACACACTTCATTTTTTTTTTTTTTAATAATTACTGTCAGGCAAAACCCATATGACTATTACAGTTATGACTGGTATTCTTACAGTACAAGACAGAACTCAAGGGGATCAGAAACAGTGGCATGGCCACACCTGATCCCTTAAAAAGTAAGACATTCATCGTCATTAGATTGTTCAACTTTTAGAGTTCACAAATGAATTTTGTATTTGACTTGTATCAAACACAGTTTCTTTTTATTACCTAACAAATGCTAAAGACTTTGATAGAAACAGCAGAGTAGAAAAAAACATTGTATAACAAGGAGACGAATTCCTGATCTTGTCTTAATTTCTTGTCAAGATACAAGATGTACAATATATTGCTTTCAGGTGCTCAAATCATAATGGATAACTCAAAACTCAGAAAAACACATTCTTCAGCATCGCCAACTGCTGTTTCACTCATTTTTGATCTCCAGCATTACAATACAGGTGCAGCTGCTCCAACCTAGGCCTAGCCTAGTCTAAACATTAGGGGCAGCTGCAGTGGGGATTTTGGGTGGGTGGGTGGTTGGGAGGGAGACGAACAATCACAACAATAGGACCACCAATTTTGAAACTGTCAACCAAAGTGCAGCTTACTGCCAAACACCGTAATCAACTGTCTGACACACACCTTTCGCTTTCTCTCACGGCACTCAAACATAACAACACCCCCCCAAATTGTAGTTCAAATCTCACAAACACGAGATGTCACACTGCCAGTTTTGTGTGCGTGTCTGTCTTAAGTGAACCATGTTTCACATTCCAGGATCACTCTCTTGCTTGCTCACTGTGAGAGCACCTGACTGAGGCCTCGGGTCTAAGACACAGTATCGAGTCACAGCAGTAAAGGAGCAACTGAGGAGCGGACATCACGAAAAACAACCGACACAGTAACGAGGATTAAACATTTCTATAAACTGACATTTCAAAATAACTTAAAATAAAAATAAAACAAAAATGCAAAACAGAGGCAACAGAGTGTGGACTTTAGTTCAACTTTAGCAGGATACAACAACACTCCTGTTATTAAAAGATGCACTTACAACATTTAGTGTACTGAGGTCAAACAGTTGTGCGTAGGGTGGGTGTAAATTTATTTATTTTGCCATGTAATCCAGCAACAAGGTTTAGATTGGTACAGTAGTGTTCAGAATAATCAATCAATCAATCAATCAATCAACTTTTTTCTTATATAGCGCCAAATCACAACAAACAGTTGCCCCAAGGCGCTCCACATTGCAAGGCAAGGCCATACAATAATTATGAAAAACCCCAACGGTCAAAACGACCCCCTATGAGCAAGCACTTGGCCACAGTGGGAAGGAAAAACTCCCTTTTAACAGGAAGAAACCTCCAGCAGAACCAGGCTCAGGGAGGGGCAGTCTTCTGCTGAGACTGGTTGGGGCTGAGGGAAAGAACCAGGAAAAAGAGATAATAATAGTAGTGCTATGTGACTAAAAAGATTAATCCAGGTTTTGAGTATATTTCTTATTGTTACATGGGAAACAAGGTACCAGTAGATTCTCACAAATCCAATAAGACCAAGCATTCATGATATGCACACTCTTAAGGCTATGAAATTGGGCTATTAGTAAAAAAAAAAAAAAAAAAAAAAAAAAAGTAGAAAAGGGGGTGTTCACAATAACAGTAGTGTGGCATTCAGTCAGTGAGTTCGTCAGTTTTGTGGAACAAACAGGTGTGAATGAGGTGTCCCCTATTTAAGGATGAAGCCAGCACCTGTTGAACATGCTTTTCTCTTTGAAAGCCTGAGGAAAATGGGACGTTCAAGAGACTGTTCAGAAGAACAGTGTAGTTTGATTAAAAAGTTGATTGGAGAGGGGAAATCTTATACGCAGGCGCAAAAAAAATTATAGGCTGTTCATCTACAATGATCTCCAACGCTTTAAAGTTGACAAAAAAAAAAAAAAAAACAGACGCGCGGAAGAAAACAGAAAACCATCAAAATGGATAGAAGAATGACCAGAATGGCAAAGACTCACCCATTGATCAGCTCCAGGATGATCAAAGACAATCTGGAGTTACCTGTAAGTGCTGTGACAGTTAGAAGACACCTGTGTGAAGCTAATTTATTTGCAAGAATCCCCCGCAAAGTCCCTCTGTTAAATAAAAGACGTGCAGAAGAGGTTACAATTTGCCAAAGAACACATCAACTGGCCTAAAGAGAAACGGAGGAATATTTTGTGGACTGATGAGAGTAAAATTGTTCTTTTTGGGTTCGAAGGGCCCCAGACAGTTTGTGAGACAACCCCCAAACTCTGAATTCAAGCCACATTTCACAGTGAAGACAGTGAAGCATGGTGGTGCAACCATCATGATATGGGCTTGTTTCTCCTACTATGGTGTTGTGCCTATATATCGCATACCAGGTATCATGGATCAGTTTGGATATGTCAAAATACTTGAAGAGGTCATGTTGCCTTATGCTGAAGAGGACATGCTCTTGAAATGGGTGTTTCAACAAGACAATGACCCCAAGCACACTAGTAAACGAGCAAAATCTTGGTTCCAAACCAACAAAATTAATGCCTCGCAGATGTGAAGAAATCATGAAAAACTGTGGTTATACAACTAAATACTAGTTTAGTGGTTCACAGGATTGCTAAAAAAGCAGTTTGAACACAATAGTTGAGTTTGTAGCGTCAACAGCAGATGCTACTATTATTGTGAACACCCCCTTTTCTACTTTTTTTTTTTTAACTAATAGCCCAATTTCATAGTCTTAAGAGTATGCATATCATGAATGCTTGGTCTTGTTGGATTTGTGAGAATCTACTGAATCTATTGGTACCTTGTTTCCCATGTACCAATAAGAAATATACTCAAAACCTGGATTAATCTTTTTAGTCACATAGCACTACTATTATTCTGAACACTACTGTATTTGTGTTATCGTACAGTGTTACACACACCAATACTATACACTTTGAGTTAAGCAGATTTTACATCATTCAATTTAATACAATCAATTTTAAATTTTCACATTTTTGTGGATTTAAGCGGCAATTGTGACTGAAGGGTAAAATTCCTTAACAGTTATTTTTACTTCGGGCACAGTAGCAATTCTGTGTCATGATAAAAAAAATGCTACACACTAGAGGTCTTCACAGGGCCCCTGTTTTGGGAATAGTGTCGAATCAGACCACAGTGGTCTAGTCAGACCAGTTTAGTTCTCATTGTGTAGACTTGGGTTTCAGAGTTGTGTATGTGTTATGTAATTGACTTGAGACACCAGAGGGCACTCTCTGTCAGCAGTGATTATACGTGCACCAACAGGAGAGGCAGCACAAACAGCAGCTAGTTCAGGTTTGTGTAAGAAACTAAATGTGTCCTCAGGGGACACCTGTACTACAATATGTACGAAAGTAGAAGCGTTAATTCAAAGTTGGAGCCTATGTCATATCAGACCTGTTGCTACTAGTGATGGGGTGATGAGGCCTCGTGGACAGTAGGAGGCTTCCCCTTAGACTGTGTCAGGAAAAGCGACAATGTGTCAAGGTATAAAATAACGACATCTAGTAGAAGACAAAAATTATAGCAGGCAAACACTCCGGTTTGGATAGAGCACGCACACACGTGATTAGATAAGACAGAAAATGCCACTTAAAACGACACGTTATGACATTAGTGACTCATATATATTTTCATATGGGCCACTGTCAAATAAAACGTAATAATAATCTGACGTCATGATGATTTGTATTTTAAGTTTATACAGTACCAGTCAAATGTTTGGACACACTTTCAAATTCAACTGAAAGGGAAAGTGTGTCCAATCGTTTGACTGGTCGTATAGATGTCCAAATTTAAAATTTTGGACAAAAGTGTATGTAATAAATACATGAAATAAAGAGTGATAATGTGTGAGCCTCTTCTCTAAGCAGAGCAGATGTGCCAAATGTCATGAGTGACACTTGACGCAAGTTGGTCCTGTGATTCCCTGGAAAATAATACAAGCCTTGATACAGGGCTTTAGTAGAAACTACACTTTGTACTCAACAAGCTTCAGGGCCTCAGCAGAAAATGCACCATCACTAGTTAGCACTAGTTTTAATCACTGCTACATGATAACAGGGCTGCATTAGTATGGAGCTGCCTGTGTGTGTGTGTGTGTTCGCAGTCAATCTGGTAGTCCATTTTAATTCAGGCCCATTCAGCCTTGGGCCACTTTAAACAGGATCCCATGAACCTCAGGCCACATTTGATTTACAGACAGATGTGTAGTTTTAGAAAATAATCCATGTACACCTGAATTCAGATACGAGTTCTATGCGTCTGTATCTTGTTGGGTCCAAAATCTGCAACAAAGCCAAAACAAACTGAATGCCCTTCCAACACGTGTGTAACCAGTGGGTGGGTGCGCCAAATCAAGACTGCTGCCAACTGTGGTTTTGTGTGGCTGTATTACAGTGCACTAAAATTCAAACTTTATTAACACTAAAATTTCTCTGTAAACCTGTCTGACGGCCTTCAAATAATCAGACTATTTTCTTTGATTTATAAGCAAATTGCTTTTGTGGTTAAGGACAATATTTTAATAATGTGATGAAAACGTAATCGAAATGCTGAAAAGCCCTGATTCTTACCAAAAATCTGTGAGGGATCTGCTGATTTGAAACTGGCCAACAAACTAGAAAAACTGAACATAATGTGCTTGGAAAAAAGTATGTAACAAAATTTCAATGCAATGTCAAAAACATTATTTAATGTTTGTGAAGCTCTAAAGATAACATTGGTGTATGAACATTTACAATTACGTATAGCCAAAGTCATCAATTCAAGTCAGTAATAGTTGTAATGTCAAGTTATAAATAAAAACTTTCTGCTGTTGTTGCAGATCAAATCTGTTTGACGTTGACTAAATGGCTTTTTTTTAGGAGTTTTGGTTGCATACTAGTAATTTGGTTTGGATCTGAGATTTTGTTTTGATGTGGCTTCTTGTGTCGGTTCATCCCGACTCCCTTATTTAAAATTAATTTTGCAGCAAGGTACACAAATGAGCATTTCACAGTTAACTCTGGTACACATTTGTGGCATACACTGCTGGCTGTATCTTAAATGAAAATTAACATTGTGACCTTTATAAAACAAAAACAAACAAAAAAAAGGTTCTAAACTAATCATTCATGATGCCCTTAAATGTAGAATGGCACCCAGAGTGTACCTGGTTATTACTTTGAGACTCAGCAGATGTGAGCCCCACTGTTCTTAAAAACCTGAACATAAAACCTAGTGTTCAGCAGGACAGAAGAATTGTACCTGCGCCCAGTCTTTGGGCCAAAAAACCTAAATGCTGGTCTCCGTTTCACAGGCTGAGGAACCTGTAGCCGCCTTTATGAAATGTTTCTTTAGCCATTTCAGATAAAACTCAAAACTGTCTTGTCAAAATCAAATCTACTAATATTAACTTCAAATTTAATGACAAAAAAGCAAAATCTACCACTCTGCTAATTACAAAATGGATTAACCTAGATTTTGTTGCTTAAATTTACTGTTGCAATTGGATTTTTGTTGTCTGTTTGTAATTTAGTCCATTGGCCAAGCAGGTATTGAGTACAATTTAACATCATGTACAGTCCAGCCTCAGTATACCATTCGGTACTTTAAGTTTCCCATAATCCCCTGCGCTTCCCAATAGCACTGCACTGCAAGCCTACTTCTGGCATTTCAAAGCCATGTAAACAAAGTCTAGCGAGGATGTGGATGCCACCAATTCAGCAAGTTCAGGAGCGATTATAATGACATGTTCTCCCAAGTTGAGAGGGTTATCTAGAGGAGGCGTAGCACCTGTAATTGACTTCTGCCGTGCCCCGATGTTGTCCTGTTGTACATAGGTCACGAGGTGTGTTTACATCGTGCACTAAACCGGAGCTCTGCTGAAAATGACCTCTCGCATAAGTCACGGGCCGCAAGACGGTGCGAGAGTCACAACTGCGAAACAGCAAATGGCCTGGACAATAATGTATGAATTCTACCCCAGGGTGGTAGGTACAGCCAAGTAGAGTTCAATGAAGGATTGCACAGGGATAAACATTTAAAAATACTTAAATCATATTGAAAACTACACCATATGATTTGGTGTAGTTTGGAGCTATGGGGCAAAAATGGTAAAAATGGTGACAAAGGTCATTTCAATTTGAACAGGGGACAAAAGACAAAGCTGCTCTCATTTAGGTAAAAACTGAATCAAATTATTGGTTGAGCTAATTGGATTTAAAAAGGAATGGTCTGCCCCATCATATAATGTTATCATGTTATAGGACAACATATGTCAGAGGTCATAGAATAGAAAAGGGCATTGACCCTGACATTGGACGATTATTTTGAAGAGACCAAGCATTCAGCATGGTGTAAACTATTCCATTTATTAATCCTACTAGTTGTTGCCTCACAGCATGAAAGTCATGGTATCACCTCCCACCAGGTCCTTTCTGTATGGATGTTGCGTGTTCTCCCTGTGTTTGCGTAGGTTCCCCAAGAGTGTTCCGGCTTCAAGACAAGCAGGTTGGGTGAATTGTAATTGTAAATGAACTTTAAACATCTGAGGTCTGTTTCCTATGTGCCAGAACCTGTAAAACTATGATAAATTGTTTTCTTTAAAAAAAAGAAAAAAAAGAAAGAAATATCCTACATTGTATAAAACCCGTTGGCCTCAATAAAGATAAATTAAAAATATATATCTGTACTTTGAAGTCCAGACTTAAGATGCACTTATTTTCCATTTCGTATGGCTAACTGGTATAGTATGTTACTATGCTTTTCACTCTTTAATCAGGAAACGGAGCGGGCCGCAGCCACAACTTTATCTAAATTCTGGGTCTTTTAGTGAAGCTTAGGGCTAGTGGCCGGTGATCACATTAGTATTTCTTGTTGCTTAACGCTGACAAATTACACTATTTGTTGTCTTTCTGATGCCTGATTGTTTTTTTTTTTTCCTCTCTGTTTAAGGTGTGACTCCATCCAGAGATGGGGGTGGTGTCTGTTTTCTGTTTCTGTATCCTCCTGTCCTGTGCACCGGCAACATTTCCTGCATTTTCGTTTTGCAAATTATTTTGTAAACTGTTTTGTAAACTGTGTTGGCAGCATGGCCCAAGCAGAGGGTCACCCCTTTGAGGCTGGTCTGCTTGAGGTTTCTTCCTCAAATCATCAGAGGGAGTTTTTCTTTACCACTGTCACCTGTGTGCTTGCTCTAGGGGTTGGTAAGGTTAGACCTTACTTGTATGAAGCGCCTTGAGGCAACTTAGTTGTGAATTGGTACTATATAAATGAAAATAAATTGAAATGGAAATAAAAAAATAAACATCTGAGGTCTGAAAACTGTGCATTCACTTGATAACCTTGGAAAACAATCTGAATGCATGCAGTAGCATATTAGAGCTTTGTTGTAATCTTTATAAATAACACAAATTGTTACAACTGCTTGTTGTGGATGAGCAAGGTGGCAAATGTGTCAGAAGAGTGCATCTATCAATTGCTGCAGACGGCTTTGCAAAAACTAAGTGGCAACCTCACTAATATTTAAAGGCAGCAAACATATCACAAACAAAAGCATTAAATGGCAAAGTATTATATGGCATTTTTAATATTACAGTTTCAACAGTCATGTCGGAAGATGCCATGATTATAGTTTTTATGATGTCAAGGCACAGAACAAAGGCTTGGAACTTGCAGTTTTAGACTTTTCAACATGTCATGAATGCAGCATAGCATCTTCTTCCCCTGGCTGCTCCATTAAGGGTCGCCACAGCAGCTCATCCTGACATCTATAGGTCAAATAATTGGAAGCACATGCTGTAACATTATGATTACAACTTTTGGCTCCTCCAGCAAGTAATATTATTTAGATGGACTTTTAGATGGGGGTTATTGCAAAACCTTTAGGAATACCCCCTAAATAAGACATTTAGGCTGCAAAGGAAAAAAAAAGTGAAATACTGGAGGAATTGTTGAGCCCTGTACATTCCCTTTACTGACCCTTACCTGGCTATAGTTGCTACCCTACGATGGCCACCACACATTTTTGGGTAGCTCATGGTATACTGAGGCTAAATTTTAAGTGTCATTTAATCCTCTTAAGTGGTCAAAATTAGGTCTCTGGCTCACAGTGTAATTTTTGTGTAAATTCTATAGAAATAATTGTTTAATGACATCTGGAGAGGGGAAAAAACAAAACAGAAAACATTTTCAGAAATTTAGCCCTAAGTTGTCATGTTCAGATGGATGTCACAGGGCAAGGTACCTAGGCAGACCTCTGGGTATAGAAGAGAATATAGGCCTGAGTGTTGCACACTTCCTCCACACTGCAAACTTTCATCTCAGAGTCATTACAATGGACCCAGAAACCTGATAACACACACATACAGGATTATAGCAGAATTAAAACACACTCACTGTATCACAGGGTGATCTGAAGCAGATGTAACATGTTCCTCACCTCCTTCTGTATTGTAGCAGTATGCGGTGTAGTGCCCTGAGCCAAAACCTTTACCATGGTGCATAACTACTGCAGACAGATCGTAGGTGTAACCTCCTCTGTGGACAGAGTGACCCGAGCCTGTGCAGCAGTAGGGTTTGATGTTCAGAACCTGGTCAAAAGCCACATGGACACCAATTTTCTCCCGATGGTTTCGCCCTGACCATCTGCCACACAACAGGGAGTTAGACAGTGACATCATGACAAAAACAATTCTTTAAATAAATAGCCAAAGCAAAACTGAATTTTCACAATACTCTCAATGTGCTTTAGGATGTCAGTAAAAAAAAAAAAAAAAATACATAACTGAAGGAAACCTGAGTGCTGAAACACTTGCCTGAAGCGTTTGAGGTGCAGCCGTAGAACCTGAGGTAAACGGTAAATCAAAAGCTGCTTACAAGCTTCTGACAGAACTAAGGGTTTGTGGGATGATTTCCGTCTTCTTTCTGTCAAACCATTAAACAAGGACATGGTAAGGTATTCCACTGACACATTTAAATGCACGTCAGTCTTTGGCGTAACTTAGTCTAGTTTAAGATCCTCCAGGTCCATGAAGCATACACAAACAATCATTGTCACTGACTCTGCTCGAACTGAGCAGGACTGCTGACCCAGTGCTGAAGGAAAACACAAAAATAAACAAGATCAATTCAAGAAACAGTGGTGAAAGCTGGCCTTTTTTTTGGGGGGGGGGGGGGGGGGGGGGAAGAATAAAATTTTTGGCAAGGCCAAAGCCCCTGGTGGGGGTCTGCATTTTCAGGTCTATTTACACACCAAAAAACAAACAAATAAAAAAATTTTTGTTTGTTGGGTCAGATCAGTTTTTTTCCACCCAAGTCTTTTCACACAACTTGTATTGTGCTACCAGCCTTTAATCTTTCTTTTCTTTCTTTAATATTTATTTCATTCATTTAAAAGAGAGAGAAAAACAAAACAAAACACAAAAGCAGAAATAAAGCATCACAAATCACCTGAATGAAAAGGAGCAGAGAGAAGAACAAGTCTTATATTTTCTGCCCCTTTTTACAATAGAATCTTTCAATATCAAATCAAATAAAATCAAATCAATTTTATTTATATAGCGCCAAATCACAACAACAGTTGCCCCAAGGCGCTTTATATTGCAAGGCAAAAGCCATACAATAATCATAGAAAAACCCCAACGGTCAAAACGACCCCCTATGAGCAAGCACTCGGCGACAGTGGGAAGGAAAAACTCCCTTTTAACAGGAAGAAACCTCCAGCAGAACCAGGCTCAGGGAGGGGCAGTCTTCTGCTGGGACTGGTTGGGGCTGAGGGGAGAGAATCAGGAAAAAGACATGCTGTGAAAGACAGCAGAGATCAATCACTAATGATTAAATGCAGAGTGGTGCATACAGAGCAAAAAGAGAAAGAAACACTTAGTGCATCATGGGAACCCCCCAGCAGTCTAAGTCTATAGCAGCATAACTAAGGGATGGTTCAGGGTCACCTGATCCAGCCCTAACTATAAGCTTTAGCAAAAAGGAAAGTTTTAAGCCTAATCTTAAAAGCAGAGAGGGTGTCTGTCTCCCTGATCCGAATTGGGAGCTGGTTCCACAGGAGAGGAGCCTGAAAGCTGAAGGCTCTGCCTCCCATTCTACTCTTAAAAACCCTAGGAACTACAAGTAAGCCTGCAGTCTGAGAGCAAAGCGCTCTATTGGGGTGATATGGTACTAAGAGGTCCCTAAGATAAGATGGGACATGATTATTCAAAACCTTATAAGTAAGAAAAAGAATTTTAAATTCTACTCTAGAATTAACAGGAAGCCAATGAAGAGAGGCCAATATGGGTGAAATATGCTCTCTCCTTCTAGTCCCCGTCAGTACTCTAGCTGCAGCATTTTGAATTAACTGAAGGCTTTTCAGGGAACTTTTAGGACAACCTGATAATAATGAATTACAATAGTCCAGCCTAGAGGAAATAAATGCATGAATTAGTTTTTCAGCATCACTCTGAGACCTTTCTAATTTTAGAGATATTGCGCAAATGTAAAAAAGCAGTCCTACATATTTGCTTAATATGCGCACTGAAGGACATATCCTGATCAAAAATGACTCCAAGATTTCTCACAGTATTACTAGAGGTCAGGGTAATGCCATCCAGAGTAAGGATCTGGTGAGACACCATGTTTCTAAGATTTGTGGGGCCAAGTGCAATAACTTCAGTTTTATCTGAATTTAAAAGCATGAAATTAGAGGTCATCCAGTCTTTATGCCTGTAAGACATTCCTGCAGTTTAACTAATTGGTGTGTATCCTCTGGCTTCATGGATAGATAAAGCTGGGTATCATCTGCGTAACAATGAAAATTAAAGCAATGCCGTCTAATAATACTGCCTAAGGGAAGCATGTATAAAGTGAATAAAATTGGTCCTAGCACAGAACCTTGTGGAACTCCATAATTAACCTTAGTCTGTGAAGAAGACTCCCCATTTACATGAACAAATTGTAATCTATTAGATAAATATGATTCAAACCACCGCAGCGCAGTGCCTTTAATACCTATGGCATGCTCTAATCACTGTAATAAAATTTTATGGTCAACAGTATCAAAAGCTGCACTGAGGTCTAACAGGACATGCAGAGATGAGTCCACTGTCTGAGGCCATAAGATTTTTTTTTTGTAACCTTCACTAAAGCTATTTCTGTACTATGATGAATTCTGAAACCTGACAAACTCTTCAAATAGACCATTCCTCTGCAGATGATCAGTTAGCTGTTTTACAACTACCCTTTCAAGAATTTTTGAGAGAAAAGGAAGGTTGGAGATTGGCCTATAATTAGCTAAGATAGCTGGGTCAAGTGATGGCTTTTTAAGTAATGGTTCCAACGTCATTATTTAACAGATTGCATTTCTTTGACTTGTCACATACCACTAACTTATTTCATAATTATGACCATTATTTAGTAGATTACATCTCTGACAGGTTACATTTTAAACTTAAAACATTTTAAACATTATTAACAGATTACATTTTTTTTGGCTTTCTCACAGCCCACTGACTTATTTCATAGTTTCATACTTACTTAATACATCTAGTTTAATACGTTTTTTAAATAACTTAAGCAACCTTAATTCTTTGATTTCTTTGTTGAGATTGTTCCATAATTTTACACATTTACTGCAATACTCCGTTCCTTTACTTTGGTTCTGTATCTTGGATTTTTAAAGACTTCTATTCCTTTCAGTTTATAACTACTTACTCTTTTTTCAAACATATTTTGAATGTTTGTTGGTAAAGTATTTTTATTAGATTGGTGCATTGTTTGTAATATTTTCAAATCGACTAAATCATGAAATTTAAGTACCCTATACTTAATGAACAATGGATTAGATGGATCTCTAAAACCACTGTTGCTAATCACTTTTAAAGCTCTTTTCTACAGAATAAATAAAGGCTGTGTATAAGTTGTATATGTTGAGCCCCAGATTTCTGCATAATAAGTTAAATATGGAACAATCAATGAATTGTACAATGTTAATAAACCATAACTATTTAATGAATATTTTACTTTATGCAAAACAGCAATGGCTTTCGCTATTTTCCCTTTTATGTAATTTATGTGTGACTTCCATCTAAGATCTTCATCAATCATGACTCCTAAAAATTTCGTTTTTTACCCTTTGTATATCCATTCTTTCTATTTGTAATGACATTATTTTTTTCACTCTGTCATTAAACAATATGAAATTTGTCTTATTAATATTTAGTGACAATCTGTTTATATCAAACCAATATTTAACTTTTTCAACTCTGTATTTATCACTTGTACTACTTCCTGTATATCTGATCCAGAGTAAAACAGCGTTGTATCATCAGCAAATAAAATGCTGCCAAGCACATTAGATACATTCACAAAATCATTAATATACAAAATAAACAGTTTGGGTCCAAGTACCGATCCTTGTGGTACTCCATAAATAATGTTACACAATTCTGATTTGGTATTATTTATCTGAAAAAACTGTTTTCTATTTTCTAAGTAGCTTTTTACCCACTGATGTGCAATACCTCTTATTCCATATTGTTGTAACTTGTAAAGCATTCTTGAGTGGTCGATAACATCAAAAGCCTTTTTCAGGTCGATAAAAATACTTACAAAATAATCCTTATTTTCGTTTGTTGTTGATATTCTCTATTCATTCCATAATTGCCATAGCTGTCAAATGTTTTGTTCTGAACCCATACTGAGCATTATTTAAAATATGATGTTTCTCAATGAATTTATCCAACCTTGTCACAAAAACTTTTTCCATAATTTTAGAAAACTGTGGAAGCAATGATACTGGCCTGTAATTAGAAAAATTATGTTTGTCTCCATTTTTATATAATGGGACTACCTTGGCAATTTTAATTTCGTCTGGAAAAATCCCTGTTGACAGAGACAGATTACAAATGTAAGTAAATGGTTCAATAACAGTTTCTATTATACTTTTTACAGTCATGTCTAAATCTTCATGGTCAGTTGATCTTTTGCTTACACAGTTTTTTACAATATTTCTTATTTCATCTTTTTCCACACTGCCCAGGAAAATACTATTGACCGTATTTACAAGTGTATGTAATTTATCTTCTACTATTGGTTTATTTCCCACCAGACTTGATCCTACATTTGAAAAATAATCATTAAACCCATTTGCAACTTCTTTTATGTCATATATCTCTTTATTTTCCTTGACAAAGTAATTTGGAAAAGTTGCTTTCGCTCCATCACTTTCAATCACACTTTTTATAATTCCCCATGTTGCCCTCATATTATCTTTACTCTTATTTAATTGGGCCGTTAGCCCAGGATGTAGCCGTAGGCAGCCTCGGATGTCACCGCCGCCAGCCTCGGATGTCACCGCCGCTAGCCACGGATGTAGCCGACGCCGCGGGCCCGGATGTACCGCCCCCGCCGATGCCGCGGGCCCGGATGAACCGCCCCCGCCGATGCCGCGGGCCCGGATGAACCGCCTCTGCCGATGCCGCGGGCCCGGATGAACCGCCTCTGCCGATGCCGCGGGCCCGGATGAACAGCCTCTGCCGATGCCGCGGGCCCGGATGAACCTCCACGCCGCGGGCCCGGATGAACCTCCACGCCGCGGGCCCGGATGAACCTCCACGCCGCGGGCCCGGATGAACCTCCACGCCGCGGGCCCGGATGAACCTCCACGCCGCGGGCCCGGATGAATCGCCGACCCAGGCACGATCAGCTCACACTCAAAGTTATGTCCAAGATCAAACTCAATGCTTGTTAACTTTAATCCAAAAAAACAAAACACTGTCTCACATAGTCCAGCGGATAAGGGAAAAATCATTCAAAATGTGATAAAAGCACCAAAATTGGCAGAGATGTTCTTTAAGATATGGAGATTAATTTAAGCTAGAGACCCACATCAAAATCTACCTTGGTTAGTCAGATCAGACAAAAACAATTTTTGGCCTAAAATAGGAAAATTGTGAAAATCGTGCAAATTCCAGGAGGTGGACAGGTTTCAACAATAACTTGTGACTGTTAAAACCAAATGAAGTGTCCAAATTTGCTATTTGTGTCAAAAATATCCAAATATACTAAAATATACCAACTAATTTTCCATTAAGCCTTGGATAAGCGGTCTGCTGGGTTTGATAAGGGTTATAGGAAAAGATCCCTAACAAATTTTATGATCGAGTGGATTGCATTTCAGAACTTCATGTTGTGACATACTAGAGTAGCTTGAATCTTCGACTGGACTGGGTTGCTTGATGCAAGAACGTTTTGCTTCAAATCGCAGAAGCTTCCTCAGCTAAAATTCTTGCTCTGGTGGTCTGACCTCTGTCTTGACTCTTGTAGAGAATAATAATTAAGAAGTCACAAAAGCTGGAGTTTTAAACCTAACCAGACCCCTCCTACCGAGAGGCAGACTGTTATAGGCTAGTGACTAAACAATAGCTCTAATTAGCACCTATTGTGCTCTAGTTAGCACCCTCCTAATGACAGGGCAGCTGTCCCTCCTAATGATGGGACGGACCCTCTCCTGATGGCTCCCTTGACGACTCTGCTGATGACGTGAATGACTCATTACCATGAACAAAAGACTGAAACTGCTTTGACCTGAGTACCCCATTGTAAACAGGGGATAAAGCGTGCCTCAGACCCCCTCCCCGGTTAAGGCTGGGTTTCAAAGGTTTCACAAATTGATTTGAAGCGAAATGTCCTTGCGTCAAGCAACCCAGTCCAGTCGAAGATTCAAGCTTCTCTAGTATGGAAACCACCTGGACAACTGAGAGCCTACACAGAAACATTCATGTTGTGACCAGATAATTGTGTGTAATCCCAGAAAGTACCTAATAATTTTTCTACCTCTTTTTACTGTAATAATAACAGCCATCTATAACAACTATAAAACTACCTAAAAAGTACCATGTGTCACTGTAATTAAGGGGTGGGGGTGATATAATCCTGTTCTGAATGAACATGTATAAATATTTCTGGACAAATGACATATCAAATAAATACTGAGATTATGTATGTTTATTACATAAATTATTAATGCTGATTTCTGAACTATTAAATCAATTCTAACTGCTACATTCGGCAAAAATAGGCTTATAGGCTTGTCAAGAAATAATACAAGGGGCACATATCCAAGTGACCACTCTGGTCATTCAAGCATTGAACTGCTTTTTCAAACATTTTTAATTTTTCCATTGAAAAACATCAGAGGATGATACCAACTCAGTTGTGGAGGATCAACTGTCAAACAGCAATGGTGATATTATAGTAATTTAGTCCTGATGGCAGCTACCACTACAGATGCAAAGAGCAGTGCATGGTAAACTTGCTCTATAGCATTTGCAGATGCCCCTGCATGCTTTCTTGCATCCACATTTAATCAGCTGCTGGCAAGCTTTTGAAGCTTCTTGTAATGTGGTCCACTTTGGAGTCCATCTTCTATCAGTGAGTTGCCATCCCCAGTCTTGTGGGCTAGGTAGTTGCTGTAGTGATTGTAGGCACTGTCCCCAGATATGGTCACCTTGATATGCAACTCTCCTCAGGTGTTCCTGAAGAGCATCTTGAGTTGGTGGTATGTTCTCAATGGTCCGGGCATCATATGCAAATAATGTTTGTCGGGCCTTGTTTACACTGGTATCAGGGCTGGTCCTCTTGTATAGAAGGACTACAAATCTTTCCAGCAAAGATAGATCATCACCTTGTATTGACTCAGGACATGCTGACAGACCAGAGAAAACAGGAATGACAGCAGGAAAGACTTCCCAGGTCTCAAAAGCAGATTTCTTCCTTCTCCCAGCAAAAGATGAGACAGTGTCACACCCAGTGACTGCATGGAAAAATGGCAATGCTAGACATGTTTCATGCCCAAGAATGCCAACAATTGTGTGAGCTGGTATATACCGTTGGTGTTTTCAAATGCCAAATGCAACCCAAAGCTCTTGTATATGCAAGCGATGCATATTTGCTATGACAAGAGATCAAGTGTAGACACTGGTGATATAATATTTTACCTCCCTGGTCTTTAAAACGGCTTTTGGGCACCACAATCATGTGTATGAGCATGCTAGAACTAACTATATATGAGAAATGTGTTAGAAGATTTTGGCAAAAATTAGCAGTATGTATTAAAATCCATATAATTGCCCTCACAAGCAAGATCCAGCTGGGGTCTCGATTTTATATGAAACCTAATACCCTAAGCTACTTCTGTACCAAATCTGCCAGTTTTATCACAATGTGAACGATTTCACCAAAATATGTCCCTTAACCGCTGTACTAACAGAGTAAAGGAAATAACGATTCAACAAACTCAAAAATAATCATTCTCTGTATCAATTCAAACTGAACAACTGGAGTATTTATGGAACATTAATGCATCAACTTGTTCAACCTTCACTCCTGAGTTTTCCTAGTTTTGGCAAAAGCTTTGGAGCTATTGATAATCTCCATTTTCAAATTCTTGGCCACCTCAAAATCCTTACAAATGTGTGTTTACTTCAAGAATAATTTCTGACGACTGTACATTTTGAAGTTAAAGTTTTCTTAGATTAGAAAACTTCTAATTAAAATAGTTTTAATAAAAAAAAAAAAAAAAAGATTCTTTAGAAATCTTTGATGTTCATCTGTAAATTAAAACCATAACTTATCTGTTGTTGGTGAGATAATTTCTTTATGAACATTCTAAGGAATAGTGTGCATTTGTTTTTAGACTAATAAAATAGCATGAAAAGTAATGTGTACATTTTTAAGTCTAGTAGATTCATTCTGATGTTTGTTTCTGATGTGGGGCAAGAAATATATTTCTTAAAACAAAGTAATATACTGGATAGTAAAAAAAATAAAAAATAAAATAATAAATCTGAGTTACTTAAAGCTGAGACTTTTCTTGCAGTTATGCAGTAACAATTAAAAAACTGTGTACCTTTATTTGGTAAAAATAAAAGTAGGTCAAAAAATTTATGAATATAAAACATCTACTCAGCTAGACAGTGATTGATTCTTCAGCTAAAAGCTAACGTTAGCTGATAAACTTCAGCAGAGCACTAAGTCCACATATAATTTTCTAATTACCTAAGATAAATTTGAAGCTTCGTTGCTCAAACTCATTAATCTTGTGGTTTTGACTCGCAGAGTTAAACTCTCGTCTGAATGCAAACGGCATTAGCATTTTTAGCTTCACCCGTTAACTCCACTTAATGTATGATTACTGGAGGAAAAACACAGCTCATAACTTTTAATGTCCACAACAAAGTAAACCATTAGAACCACCGCACAATTCCCCAAAATACGACTTATAAACTTCCAAGAACTAAAACAAATAATTCTTCTTTGGAGCTTATTGGCGGCTTGCAAACCAACATGGAGCATTACCGCCACCAACTGTTTGGGCGTGGAACTGAATGGAACTGAATGAATGGATTCTGACGTATGTTATCAAAAATAACCTTGAAATGATCACAAGTAAAAACCCGGATTTCCGGAAAACTTTCATCAATGAAGAAATATTCATCTCAAATGGTGCATTAAAATTTCCCTTGTGGGGTTTATGGCTCAACAACATATCAGTGCCATTCAAATAAGACTTTTGTTAGCACTAATGTCTTGCATAGTGAAACTGGAAGAGCATTTTCTGATGGAAAGTCATTTTGATAAGTATGTGGAATATTCAAGGATTTTTCAAATAAAAAGTAAGGCTTGAATGAGATTTCAGATAACATTTAGTGTTGTACTCACTGTTGCAGTAGTTGCAGGCATAAATTCTGCCTTCCAGAGCTTCTGTCTCAGTAAACTTGGCCAACATCTCAGTCAGGGTGCAGCTGCGTTGGTAAGCTGCAGAGCTGGAGCCTTTGTCTACATTATGATACCGCTCTGGAAACTCCAAAGACAAATCCCAGAATGGCTCCACTGTGTTAGACTTGTGCTTACAGGACAGACATGTCACCTAAAATAATAATAAATAATAACAATAAAACAATAATAAAAAAAACCAGCCAACAGCAAATGCTTCAAAGCAAACAAAACCAGAAACTGTGCTCCACCTTCTTCCCACATCCAAACACACGCAGGTTAGGTGGATTGGAAACTTAAAAAATTGTTTGTAGGTTTGTGTGTGAGGGGGTGAATGTGTTCGTTTGTCTATATGTGGCCCTGTGACAGAATGGTGTCCTGTCCAGGGTGTACCCTGCCTCACACTCTATCACTGCTGGGATAGGCTCCAGCCCCCCGTGACCCTTAATAGGACAAAGCGGTTGAAGATGAGTGTGTGTGAAAGTGGATATATAAAGGCACAAAGAGAACTAATGTTAAACTGGCATTAAACTGAAAATAATTCAGTTGCTGATTCTACTTACAGTTGAAAACACACAGATCAGAGAACGTCAATGTGGCAAAGAAAAGAAGCATCCACAAAAATAAAACAACAAAACCAACTTGAATAAATTTGAGAACAGACAGAAGACAGCATCAATATAAACTTGTGGATATACATTTACATACACCATGTCTAAAAATGTTAAAACTTCCCCAATACACATTTTCCATCTTATCAAGAGTTATGTCAATTAGAATGTCAACTTTATTGCCATGTGAAGTTATTTGAAAATAGTTACAACACAGTTATTTACATTTTTATTTGATATCAGATATTCAATGCCTCACCGTTTTACAAACACCTGGTTAAACAGCATGGAAGATTCCACAAGAGTCCACAAATTGTTGCTATTACTTTTTAAAGCTTCTGAATTACTAATTGGTATAATTTAAGCTTAAAGTGTAGGTGGCAAGATATGTAATGTTTTTTTTTTTTTTTTTGAGTATTTAAGACTAAAATTAAAAACAGTCTGAAATTTATCCTATTCAGGTGCGCAGTTCCTGAAGAAATAAATATTCAGATTTTGAACTCTGCGCAAACCAGGAACTTCCTGGTGAGTCCCGACATTGGAGATGAAGGAGGAAGCGCCGGAACCATTATCTTAATAGTCTCATTAATTTGTGGATTTGTACAGGCTACTGACAGCACTGTTTCCACAGAGTGGTTCAGGTCGGTGATGCACGTCTTTTTATACGTCACAACGGTTAATTCTTGCCGGCAGGATCCTTTTGATTGGCAGGTGGAACACGTATCTGTGGCTTCTCCACTGCACATGGAGACAAAACTGAGTATTTATACATTTATTTTATTGTTTTGTGGATAATGGAATAAATTTTGTCACGTGCAGACTGAGACATTATGAGCAGATGAGGAGCTGTGTCTTTTAACTTGCAGCGCAAAAGAGGATCCATTCACAGTAGAGACTTGAGACATCAGCCGCAGATGTAATTAACGGATTACCAGGGCTGTGAAATAAAAATCGTGAAATCCGAGGAAAATTTGAAGGGGGTCGGGGGGCATAGCCCCCCTAGAGCTGGGGTCTCAGGCCAGTGGGATTGCAGAATCCAAATTAATTTTTAATCTAATGATACATTTTCAGCATCTCCTGGAACAAAACAAATCTCAAAATTAGTGCATATTTAAATGACCCTGTATTCAACCTTTCATTTGAACCATCAATGATGATGTTGAAATAACAGAATATGATGTGGAAGTAGGACCTGGAATGATTTTTCTTTTAATTTTAAACGAAATTATGCATTAACTCATAACAATTAAACTACATGAAATTCATGAAGACTGAAAAGACTGTTAAAGCATTTCAAAAACCACAGCTAAAGCTTGTAGAATATTTTGAAAATCATTGTAAAATATCAATAACATATCTTAAAGTCAAAAAAGTCACATTCTTGTGTAAATTCCTGTAAATCCACTCAAAGCCAGTGTTTTTTTCCCATGAAAAAAGTCTACATTAATAAAAGCTCATTTACAACCCCAATTCCAATGAAGTTGGGATGTTGTGTAAAATGTAAATAAAAACAGAATACAATGACTTGCAAATTCTCTTCAACCTATTTTCAATTGAATACACCACAAAGACAAGATATTTAATGTTCAAACAGGTTAATTGGAAACAGGTGAGTGTCATGATTGGGTATAAAAGGAGCATCCCCAAAAGGCTCAGCCATTCATAAGCAAAGATGGGGCGAGGATCACCACTTTGTGAACAACCGTGTGAAAAAAAAAAAGTCCAACAGTTTAATACCGTTTCTCAACATCCAATTGCAAGGAATTTAAGGATTCCATCATCTACACTCCATAATATAATCAGAAAATTCAGAGAATCTGGAGAACTTTCTACACGTAAGCGGCAAGGCTGAAAACCAACATTGAATGCCTGTGATCTTCGATCCCTCAGGCGGCACTGCATTAAAAACCGACATCATTGCGTAAAGGATCTTATCACGTGGGCTCAGGAACACTTCAGAAAACCATTGTCAGTTAACACAGTTCGTCGCTACATATACAAGTGCAAGTTAAAACTCTACCATGCAAAGTGAAAGCCATACATCAACATCATCCAGAAATGCCACCGCCTTCTCTGGGCCTGAGCTCATTTGAAATGGACAGATGCAAAGTGGAAAAGTGTGTTGTGGTCTGATGAGGCCACACTTCAAATTGTTTTTGGAAATCATGGACTTCGTGTCCTCCCGACAAAAGAGGAAAAAGACCATCCAGATTGTTACCAGCGCTAAGTTCAAAAGCCAGCATCTGTGATGGTATGGGGGGGTGTTACTACCCATGGCATGGGCAACCAATGCCTGGTTCACATGGCAGGATTTTAAAATTATCTGTAGGTTTCCAAAACCTGAGACCACACACGTGGCGATAATAATAATAATAAAAAAATCATAGATCTAACAGTGTTGTTCGTACAGTGTGTGGTGTTCAGCCACACAGTAAGGATAGCAACACCACACACAAACAGATTTCACATACGAACATTCCCACGTCAGATAGGAAATCTCGAAAAATCTCTCGCGATTAAACATAACTTCAGAGTAAACAAACGGAGATACTTTGTAGACTATTTACAAGAGGAAAAAATGATACAAAAAGAAAAAGCGTTCTTTAAAGGAGTGGAGACAGCGCGACCGCCGGACTTCTGGTAAGTCAGAACAGCTGTTTTGATTTTATTTTCCGCTCCATACGTCCGTCACCTCGCTTTCTGATTGGCTGCACGTCACATTCAGAAGGCTGTGTGCTCGTTTGTGGTCGGGGGACACAAAACACACTGTGATATCGGGCCAAGACAATTCAACATGTTGAATATCCCCGATTTGTGATTGGAGTGCCCCTGATGTCCTTCCAAGCAGATCCGAGTGCTCTTAACACACCACACATGGCAGGAATATCTGATAAGATTGTCTTTAGCATCATCACGATTGTCAGGGCGTCCTTAAGATTGCCGAAGGGGAAGATCGGGTCCGATATCGGCCTAATTATCTTGCCGTGTGAACCAGGCTTTACACATCTGTGATGGCACCATCAATGCTAAAACGTACATCCAGGTTTTGGAGCAACACATGCTGCCATCCAATCAACATCTTTTTCAGGGACGTCCCTGCTTATTTCAGCAAGACATTGCCAAGCCACATTCTGGCGCATTATGTGGCGCATTATGAAGTGCAAAATACGAACGGAGACCCCAGACTGTTGAACAACTGAAGTCGTACATCAAGCAAGAATGGGAAAGAATTCCACTTACAAAGCTTCAACCATTAGTGTCCTCAGTTCCCAAACACTTATTGAGTGCCGTTAGAAGGAAAGGTGATGTAACACAGTAGTAAACATACCACTGTCCCAGCCAGAAACGTGTTGCAGGCATCCATTTCAAAATGAACAAATATTTGCACAAAACCAATCAAGTTTCAGTTTGAACATTAAATATCTTGTCTTTGTGGTGTATTCAATTGAATATAGGTTGAAGAGGATTTGCAAATCATTGAATTCTCTTTTTATTTCCATTGTTTCACAAAGTCCCAATTTCATTGGAATTGGGGTTGTAAATCATGATATTATCAATGTCATTTTAAGGCAATTTCATGCCATCGATATAATGAAATCACAGCATAAAAACCCAAGTGCGTCCTTTCAAAGAGGAAGGGACATTTAATTCTCAAGAATATTCAGCACGGGAATTGAAGTTTGAAAAGAAGAAGAAAAAAAAAATCCCAAATCAGTGATTCATAGTTCAAAAAGGTGGTATGGGCTGTTGGCTCCTCAGTACCTGAACTAATGGTCCATTTTCTCCATATGATGGAACCTTCTGAGACATCAATGGGCCTCAGCAAAGTGGAATAAAATAAATATTTCAAAATTTGTCTTTTTTATTTAAATCTGCTGTATGAGCCAAAGCACGATAAAATTAAAACTGGATGAAAAACTTTCTGAATCATAGTTTTTCCACACTTTCATGTTTCATAAACATGAAACTGTGTGCTGAAGATGATTATGTGTGTTCCTGGACCGGTGGAGACGCCACTGAGACGGGTGGAGAAAAGATATGGCAGATTCCAAGACGTTAACCAGGTAGCCAGTTTCCCAGCGCTGGACGCAGCTGTGTTTTTACCATCTACACTGTGTTTGTGTGCTCTGTGCCGAGGTTGCATGTAGCAGCGAGGTTCGTTGTGATGTATCCACGTATCGCCTGGTTGCTGGAGACGTTTCAATGCACTCAAAGTGGACAACTGGTGGATTCCGTGCGGCAGGCTGGGGACTGGCCTGCGTGGCAAGTTATTTTTGTTCTCAACAGTTCCTCACACTTGGATGGCGTGAGTAAAAAACTGGACTGTGTGAATGTGTGTATGTGCGTGGGCCTGGGTTGTGGTGCGTTCAAGGGGAGTCAGAAAAGTGGGGATGTGAGTTTTTAGAGTTGGGAATTAGTGTGGGTTTATTTTCATTGTTGTGATGTGTTTGCATTTTAGCAAACATTGGGATAATTTGTGATGTTTGAAAATGTGTTACTTTTTCTGTTTATGAATTTAAATAAAGGAATTTATATATTGGCAACAAACATTTCCACCCTGAATCAAAGTTCACTTACCAGGATGACATTCCACGCCGCATGATGGGAAGGGACTAATCCCTTAATTGGACATTGGACCCAAAGCACTCTCCCATTCTGAAGAGAGGGTGCTATATATATATATATATATATATATATATAAATAAAACGGCTAAGTGGATCCCTGTCATTTGATTTGTGCTTTGTATGTCACATGACATGGATTAATTTATGCCATTTGTGTTGCATTGTATTTAGAGTGCAGCTTGGTTCTACTTGGAGTGCAAATTTGGTTCCATACGTTTGGTACCACTGCACTCTGTGCACACACACACACACACACACACACACACACACACACACACACACACACACACACACACACGTGATCACAGGCGCGTGCATGAGTACGTGCGCACCCACATATGCTCGTCCACGTACGCACACACAAAACAAATCCACTGTGCTGTCTGGAGGCTGTTAGCAGGAAGAGAGAAAAAAGGCTGGACTCATTTCTGATGTGATTTTTTTCGCTGCACTGAGGACATACAGTGTTTTTTGGTACTACACGCACGCAAAACCGCCGACCAGGTTGCGTGCGTGTGTGTGTGTGAGTGCGCGGGGGACAACGACTCTCCCGAGTAGAGAAGCTTGAATCTTCAACTGGACAGGATTGTTTGACACGAGGACATTTTGCTTCAAATTGTAGAAGCTTCCTCAGCTAAAATCTTGCTCTGATCAAAATGATCTCGATAGTGTTCACAAAAGGTTAGAAACTTTAGTGTGGGAAGAGGCCCATAATAACATCACAAAGTTCATGGCTAAAATTCAAATGTCTTAGCATTTAAAAAGTAAAGAGCGGCAAATCAGGAAGTTTCACAACCTTTTAGTGCATAAAAGGTGTACTTTCAGTGGGGGTAGTTATAAGGACAAATTAGTGACAACAGGGAAAATTGGATAAAGAATCTCTCCAACAGGGTTCTTACACAGACAGAAAAGGATGTGCTCGCAAAAGGACTAAATTTCTCAGTGACCCCTAAACATACACCGACAGTAGATTACATCACTGCAGTAGAGTCAGCCATTAAACATAACAGTCTGTCAGAGTCAGAAGTTTGGGACCTCCGGCTAAGAGTCACAGCAGTGATGAACAGTGCTAAGCCTCCCCCGTCCAACATCACAGGAGAAGAACGGAAAGCTTTGTCAGCACTGCAGAAGGACCAAAGCATCCATATCCTGCCAGCGGATAAAGGCAGATGCACGGTGGTCCTGAACACATCGGACTACGAGGCCAAGATCAACAACTTGCTCAGTGACTCCAATACATATGAGCATCTGAAGAGAGACCCCACAAGTGGCTATAAGAAGAAAATCATTAACTACCTCCAAAACCTGGAGAAAGAGGGACTCATCGACAGGCAGGTATACTACAGGCTGTACCCTGGGGACACCACTCCATGCATCTATGGGCTGCCCAAAATCCACAAACAGGACGTACCACTCAGGCCTATTGTATGTAGCACAGATTCCATCACTTACAATATGGCCAAGCACCTCAAGTGGATTTTGGCTCCTCTAGTGGGAAACTCAGACCACCATGTGGAGAACACACAAGATTTTGTGAACCAGATCAAGGACCTTCAGCTGGAGGCAGATGAAACTATGTATGTGTGTAATTTGATGTGACATCGTTGTTCACCTGCATCCCCACTGCTGAGGCCTTCACAGCTGTGAGGCTGCTGGAGGATGCGTCTCTACATGAAAGGACCAAAACTTACACCAGACCACATCTGCCAACTCTTGGAGAACTGTCTTAACACCACATATTTCCTGTTTAGGGGGAATTACTACAGGCAGATCCATGTTTGTGCTTTGGGGTCTCCAGTATCCCCCATTGTGGCCAATCTGTACATGGAGCGAGTGGAGAAGACAGCCTTGACGTCTTTCACGGGCATCCCTCCCAGTCACTGGTTCAGATATGTCGATGACACATGGGTTAAAATCAAGCAACAGGAAGTGGAGGCCTTTACAGAGCACATCAATTCGGTGGATTCCAATATCAAGTTCACATGTGAGGATGCCAGAAACAACCATTTAACCTTCTTGGACTGTGATGTTACGATTGGAGAAAACAGGCAGCTCCAGACAGGGGTTTCCAGAAAACCCACTCACACTGACCAATATCTGCTCTTTGGCTCAAACCACCCTCTTGAACACAAGCTCGGGGTGATCAGGACTCTTCAACACAGAGCCCTACAGGTGCCCACAACTACAGAGGGAAGGGCTAAAGAACAACATGTCCGGAAAGCCCTCACAGTATGTGGGTACCCACGATGGTCCCTGGATAAAGTGCAGAAGTCCCAGAGAACAAAGAGACCAGATACACAGGAGAAGGAGCCAAGAAGAAGAGGAGTGTCTCTCCCTTATTTAGCAGGAGTAGGGAAAAAACTACAGACAGCACAAAATCCCAGTTTACTTTAAACCTGTTAACACCTTGAGACAGAAATTAGTTCACCGTAAGGACAGGATCCCTAGTTACAAACAGAGCTATATAGTGTATTCTATCAGATATCAGGAAAACTGTAACAAACACTACATAGATGAGACTAAGCAGCTGTTGCACAAAAGGCTATACCAGCACCGAAGACAGGGCGCCGGTGGACCTCAGTCTGCAGTTCATCTCCACCTTAAAGACATTAACCACACGTTTGAGGACAAGGAAGTTAAAATCTTTGCCAGAGAAAATAAATGGTTTGAGATGGGAGTGAAGGAGGCATTGTATGTGAAACAGTTGAATCCCAGCCTTAACCAGGGAGGGGGTCTGGGACACGCTTTGTCCCCTGTTTACAGTGGGGTACTCAGGTCAAAGCAGTTTCAATCTCTTGTTCATGGTAATGAGTCATTCACATCGTCAGGAGAATCGTCAGAAGAGCCGTCAGTCCCATCGTTAGGAAGGACAGCTGCCCTGCCATTAGGAGGGTGCTAACTAGAGCACAATAGGTGCTATTAGAGGAATTGTTTAGTCACTAGCCAATAGCAGTCTGCCTCTCGGTAGGAGAGGTCTGGTTATGTTTAAAAATCTAGCTTTTGTGGCTTCTGTTATTCTTCTCTACAAGAGTCAAGACAGATGTCAGACTACCAGAGCAAGAATTTTAGCTGAGGAAGCTTCTGCAATTTGAAGCGAAACACCCTCCCATCAAGCAACCCAGTCCAGTCAAAGAATCAAGCTTCTCTACTATGGAAACCACCTGGACAACTGAGATCCTTCACAGAAACAAGACATAATTTGATTGAGCTAACTGACGCTGCTAAGTCTTGTAAGACACACACACACACACACAACAAATCCACTGTGCTGTCTGTTAGCAGGAAGAGAGAAAGAAAAGCTGGACTCATTTCTAATGTGATTTTTTTTTTCTCGCTGCACTGAGGACGTACAGTCGACCGAGCCGGCTGCGTGTGTGTGTGCCTGTGTGCATGGGGGACAACGACACGATGATTTGATTGAGCTAACCGATGCTGCTTGTAACATATAAACAAAAGCTACTCTGCTGTAAGCCATCTGGATGCATCAAGACCTGTTCACATGAAACTCTGATGTGATTTTTGGCTGGACTGAGGAACTACAGTCTTTTTTTGGTCCGATGTCAGTGCACAGCATCACTGGACTACATGTTACAGTGGAACACCAAAATGTAAGTCCCTTTTCGGTTTTTTAGAAATTACTAAAATATCAAATGACAAGGATCTATTTTAGCCGTTATATAAAACAAATAATGAATGTTTTTACATTCTTTCAATGGAATGAATATTTCGCCTCGTTGAACGGTATGTTCCAGCTTTCACCTCATGAAATATTCGTACCACTGAACTCAAACATTCATTATTTGTATAATATGGAATACCTATCCACCTGCAATTATATGCCAAGGTCGAGGCCTTTCAGGTCATGGTAATGAAGCATACTCTTAAAAACTGGACGATGTCACATTGCTACCTAATGCCGCCAACTCAATTTCCTTTGTTGTGATCCTGAGGTTCTGTTGGACTTTTGCAACAAAAAAATTATCAAAACCTGCAAGTTAATTTTCCCCAATCATATAAAGTCTGTGTGGTGTCAGGCTTCTTATATTTTTGACTAATAGACTGTGGTCCAATGAATCTTTTAGAGATGGCTCAGAAGGAAGATCTTGACTTCTGGACAGAGCATTTTCACAGACAAAGTTGTAAAAAAGAAAAAAAAAGAAAAGAAAAAAATTCCCACTTGTGTTGTTAAACAAACATTAAAGAAAGGACATTTCTTTAAATACATTTAATTCTGAAATATCACAAGTGGAAGTCAAATCAAAAGGCAATGTGTGTCCCAACCTCCCTGTACATACAGTAGTGTTCATAATAATAGTAGTGCTATGTGACTAAAAAGATTAATCCAGGTTTTGAGTATATTTCATATTGTTACATGGGAAACAAGGTACCAGTAGATTCATTAGATTCTCACAAATCCAACCATACCAAGCATTCATGATATGCACACTCTTAAGGCTATGAAATTTGGCTATTAGTAAAAAAAAAAAAAAAAATAGAAAAGGGGGTGTTCACAATAATAGTAGTGTGGCATTCAGTCAGTGAGTTTGTCAATTTTGTGGAACAAACAGGTGTGAATCAGGTGTCCCCTATTTAAGGGTGAAGCCAGCACCTGTTGAACATGCTTTTCTCTTTGAAAGCCTGAGGAAAATAGGACCTTCAAGACATTGTTCAGAAGAACAGCGTAGTTTGATTAAAAAGTTGAGTGGAGAGGGAAAAACATACGCAGGTGCAAAAAATTATAGGCTGTTCATCTACAATGATCTCCAATGCTTTAAAATGGACAAAAAAAAAAAAAAAAAAAAAAAAAAAGACGCGTGGAAGAAAACGGAAAACAACTACCAAAATGGATAGAAGAATAACCAGAATGGCAAAGGCTCACCCATTGATTAGCTCCAGGATGATCAAAGACAGTCTGGAATTACCTGTAAGTGCTGTGACAGTTAGAAGACGTGTGTGAAGCTAATTTATTTGCAAGAATCCCCTGCAAAGTCCCTCTGTTAAATAAAAGACATGTGCAGAAGAGGTTACAATTTGCCAAAGAACACATCAACTGGCCTAAATAGAAATGGAGGAATATTTTGTGGACTAATGAGAGTAAAACTGTTGTTTTTGGGTCCAAGGGCCGCAGACAGTTTGTGAGATGACCCCCAAACTCTGAATTCAAGCCACAGTTCACAGTGAAGACAATGAAGCATGGTGGTGCAAGTATCATGATATAGGCATGTTTCTCACCCCCCTTTTGAACTTTTTTTTTTTTAATAATAGCCCAATTTCATAGCCTTAAGAGTGGGCATATCATGAATGCTTGGTCTTGTTGGATTTGTGAGAATCTACTGAATCTACTGGTACCTTGTTTCCCATGTAACGATAAGAAATATACTCAAAACCTGGATTAATCTTTTTAGTCACATAGCACTACTATTATTCTGAACACTATTGTAAGGAACAGTGTGTTCATGAACATGATTACTGTCTCTCCGCCCCCATTTTCGCTACATGTACTTATTCAGGAAAGGACAGATTTTAACAGAAAACAATATTAACAGTATTAGTACAATCCATTACATCCTCAGTACTGTGTGATCTGCTCGGCAACGAGCCTGTGATAGTTTGTGGTGGGCACAGCTAACAGTTAATCAGCTAACACAGAGTGGAGTCTGCTGTTTGGGAATTTTCTGTTTCATCACATAATAAATAACGATGCATTATCACACGTGGATCGGACTTTTTTGAGCCCAGCACGGACTTGTTTGTGGCTTTCTTGTGGATTACTTTTATATGTGGAGGACAGTTGTCTACCAAATTAGTAAGTTCCAAGTTCAGCTCACTGTGGCATTAATCTGTTATTATTTACGTTCTGATTTTCTGTTGTGTGCTGCAGAACTGCACAGGAACAGATGTCCATTTACTGTATGTCATTCGACAGGATAGTTTGCAGTTTAATAAATACAACCCCAATTCCAATGAAGTTGGAATGTTGTGTGAAATGTAAATAAAAACAGAATACAATGATTTGCAAATCCTCTTCAACCTATATTCAATTGAATACACCACAAAGACAAGATATTTAATGTTCAAACTGATAAACTTTACTGTTTTTGTGCAAATATTTGCTCATTTTGAAATGGATGCCAGCAACACATTTCAAAAAAGCTGGGACAGTGGTAACAAAAGACTGGGAAAGTTGATGAATATTCAAAGAACACCCGTTTGGAACATTCCACAGGTGAACAGGTTAATTGGAAACAGGTGAGTGTCATGACTGGGTATAAAAGGAGCATGGACAAATGCTCAGCCGTTCACAAGCAAAGATGGGGTGAGGATCACCACTTTGTGAACAACCGTGTGAAAAAAAATAGTCTAACAGTTTAAGAACAATGTTTCTCAACATTCAATTGCAAGGATTTTAGGGATTCCATCATCCACAGTCCATAATATAAATCAGAAGATTCAGAGAATCTGGAGAACTTTCTACACGTAAGCGGCAAGGCTGAAAACCAACGCTGAATGCTCGTGACCTTCGATCCCTCAGGTAGCACTGCATTAAAAACCAAAACCATTGTGTAAAGGATCTTACCACGTGGGTTCAGGAACACTTCAGAAAACCATTGTCAGTTAACACAGTTTGTCGCTACATCTGCAAGTGCAAGTTAAAACTCTACCATGCAAAGCAAAAGTCATACATCAACAACTTACAAATCTGTGATGGCACTATCAATACTGAAAGGTACAGCCAGGTTTTGGAGCAACACATGCTGCCATCCAAGCAACGTCTTTTTCAGAGACATCCCTGCTTATTTCAGCAAGACAATGCCAAGCCACATTCTACACGTGTTACAACAGCTTTGCTTTGTAGTAAAAGAGTGCGGGTACTAGACTCACCTGCCTGCAGTCCAGACCTGTCGCCCATTGAAAATGTGTGGCACATTATGAAGCGCAAAATACGACAACGGAGACCCCGGACTGTTCAACAACCGAAGTTGTACATCAAGCATGAATGGGAAAGAATTCCACCTACAAAGCTTCATCAATTAGTGTCCTCAGATCCCAAACGCTTATTGAGTGTTGTTAGAAGGAAAGGTGATGTAATACTGTGGTAAACATACCACTGTCCCATCTTTTTTGAAACATGTTGCAGGCATCCATTTCAAAATGAGCAAATATTTGCACAAAAACAATAAAGTTCATCAGTCTGAACATTAAATATCTTGTCTTTGTGGTGTATTCAATTAAATATATGTTGAAAAGGATTTGCAAATCATTGTATTCTGCTTTTATTTACATTTTACACAACGTCCCAACTTCATTGGAATTGAGGTTGTACATTTAATTCATATTTATTTCCTTGAAATAAGCGTGACTGCTGCGTTTTATCTCTGGAGCTTTTCCAATATGAGTAAAAGCTCAAAATAGTGATGCCAACACGATCGCTTGTACGTATAACAAAAGCTTTAAATGTGACCTGACTGTTTTAAATGCACACTAAAAGCAACTGATACCAATTATGAAGTTTCTACCTCTCTCTTGTTTATTTAAAACTGAAAAGGCAGTATAATGTTGCGTTTCTCGTTACCACTGTCATGAACATTTATGGTGGTGAATTGTGATTTTTCATTATATAAGTTGCACCGGACTATAAGTTGCAGGTCTTCTCAGATTAGTAAATAAATAAACTTGACTTATACTCCATAAAATAGGATAAATTATGGCACTTAACAAAAACTAAATCACTTAATTCAGTGTTGTATAGTAAAAGTTCGTAAAAAGCTTAAGTGCTGAATCAAAAATGTGGCATAGCCGTATTGCATCATGAAACGGCAAGAAGTATGAAGAATCTTGTGTTCCTGTAAACAATTCTATGCTCTAAACTGGTAGTTATTTAAATTAACAACGATAAACCTGTTTAGCCACAAGATTGTTTTTCAGGCCTGGTGATATGTATGGGGAAAACAAACCAAATTCAAACCCTGAGGTGCAGAAAGCAGAAAATCATGAGGCACTCAGAAATGCAATCATGATACGGAAATATTTAAGCAATTTATGGGTGACATGGGTGAGTTGTCCCTTCAGCTATTTGTGAAGTTATTCATGTCTGATACCAGATTAGGGATAAGGTGCTGCGGGTTGTATCATATAAGTCCATTTAGTCATATTAGATCAAGTTCAAAATGTGAACCCATTGTGATGTGACTAGTTTAAAACAATATTTCTTCATCATTTGATACACAAGGCACTCATACAATAAAACATATTTGCCGATCTCGCATGCCGATTCTCACCTGGCTGAGGAGCTGGCCATGAAATATGGTGTTGAGAACCTTTAGCACCTGCTTGGACAGTTTCCTCTTTGTGATGGGAATAACTATCCTGTGTTTGGATCCTTCAGTCTCCAGCTCCTGCTGCACTTTGTCTAGCAGCTCACACAGGAACTCCTGTGCGTCCTGCTGGTCATACCCACGGAAAGCTGGGATCAAGTTCCACACGGAATGCAGCATGGCAAAGGGGGACACCAGAGACCACCGGCCAGACCACATGACCCTGAAAAGTGTATGCAACTCATGGCACAGAGACATCTGCTGCCGGGTGGAGCAGCGAGGCTCCTTGGACTGGACCAGCTCTGCAGCATTTGGGGAAGGCGGAGCACTTTCATTTCTTCCCACAGGTAAATTCCAACAGCCTGCTTTCCCCATGCGTCCAAGAGGGCATCCTGGCAGTGTATTAGCACCACTGACTACACTTCCTGTCACATCCTTCATTCCTTGGGTGTGATTAGACTTGGCCAGTAGCTCCTCAGTCTCACACAGGTCCAAAGTGAGAAAACATTCCCTGAATTTCTGCAAGTGGCTCAACACCTGCAATATTGAGTTCATGTAGCATGTGTTCCCCAAGTTCCGCAGACCGGTGACACCTGGAGCAAGTCTCCGCCGTGTCACCACATGAGTGGAGTAGTATCGCCTCAGTTTAGCAGCCCTGCCATTCTGAGGGGCTTTACGTGACAGGGGTAGTAAGGAAGGCTTCTTGGGAGGAGGAGGTAGGCGTTCTGGAGGATCGCGAAATTTGCGAGGAATGAGCATGATAGTTGAACGTGGTGCCTGAGTAAGAAGCCTAGCACTCTTTCTTGGAGGAACATTACCAAGCTCTTCCATAAGTCTCTTTTTGACCTCTTTCTTTTGTCTTCTGGCTTCTTCCTTTTCTTCCTCAAGTTTCTTCTGACGCTGATTCTGCAGATCCTCATGTTTGCTCATCCATCTCTTCAGCATCTTTCCAAGGAGTGCTTTCCTCCTGTGACGCAAGGCTACCTGCATTGCAGGCTGTGGTCCACTTTCCCCAAAGCGGACTGTGCACTCTCCCCCAGTGGAGGAGCGTAGTGAGCGACTGTCTGGGCGACGAACAGTGGAGAGTGCACCTCTGAGGAGTTTAAGGTCTCCCTCTGCATTATCATTCAGTACATAGTCTTCACATGCAAAGCAGAAGACATCCAACTCACGCACCTCCATAGCCAGTGGGTGGTGCGACTCCTGAAAGTGTTTCAGTGAGTGCTCCTCCACGAAACGTCCACAGGACACATGGGAGCACTTCAGGCAGGCCCACACAGAATCGGTGGTGCTGCAGTCTACACACTGCCATTTCTGTGGATTAAGGATAGAATGGTCGTGACCCAGACGAAGGCGTCCCACGTGTTTACAACGATCCATCTCTGCAGCTACTCATGTGGCCTCAGGGGTAGGACACAAGTCCTGCAACCGAGCAGCAGCTCATTCTGATGCAGGATATATAAAGAAGCATGAAATTAGGATATGGCCACAATAAGTGTTGAAACAGATTAAGTTTTAGGATTACAATAATTACTCTAGTATGAGTTTAACATTGTGAGCAAAGGCCTTTCACATCTCAATCAACTTTTCAAAAGCTAATAACCCGATATTAATCAAACACCTGTAATAAGTAATACAAAATACAGATTTGTGACCTTGATCACAAATTTGCAGTTTACAACATATATGACTTGCAGAAAATTGAAACTTGCTTACTGTAAAATGTTTGCTTGATCAGGTTCAGGACAATTCATCACTACAAAGAACTCAATGGCAACTTTCAGCTTGATCATCCATGTCTACAATCACCACCAGGAAAATGCTGTGAAATAGATATGGAATCAAAAGCAGTATTATTAATTATTATTTATAAGCAATATTTGTGGAGTGTCTTTTTGGGGGTGAGGGGAACATGTCTATGAAAGTATTCCCCCCCAAAAAAGACGCTCCACAAATAATTCAGCAATAGAAACATGATTTCAATTTGTTTTCATTTATATAGCACCAAATCACAAAAGAGTTGCCTCAAGGCGCTTCACACAAGTAAGGTCTAACCTTACCAACCCCCAGAGCAACAGTGGTAAGGAAAAACTCCCTCTGAGGAAGAAACCTCAAGCAGACCAGACTCAAAGTGGTGACCCTCTGCTTGGACCATGCTACAGACACAAATTACAAAACAATTCACAAAAAATGTTGCCGGTGCACAGGGCGGTTTCTGGAACAGATACCACACCCATCTCTGGATGAAGCCGCACCTCAAACAGAGCGGAATCAAGCATCAGAAAGACAAATACAGTGTAATTTCTCAGCATTAAGCAACAAGAAAAAACAGAAGAAATACTAAACGAAACGCGCCTGGAGCCACTGCTGGAACAGTGTGTGTCTTCATCTCTGTGTTCCAGGACTCGGCGCTTGGACGGAGCTCATAGCACCTGGGTCCTGGAGAAACTGCAAACAGAAGCTGTGGAGATCTGTGTGCACGTCAGTGGACCACTTGCTCTGGTTCCTCGTCCAGAACAAAAGAGGGATCATCTCCATCATTATCAGAATCCACACTGTCTGTCGACACGTTGTGCGCGCTGTCTTGCTCCAATTAAAAAAAAAAAAAAAGTGTGCTGTGGTCACTGCTGTATCACTGTATTATGTTCTAAGCCATATATATTGATTTATAACAGAAAACTGTCTAAAGGGAGAATAAATATACACTCAACAAAAATATAAACGCAACACTTTTGGTTTTGCTCCCATTTTGTATGAGATGAACTCAAAGATCTAAAACTTTTTCCACATACACAATATCACCATTTCCCTCAAATATTGTTCACAAACCAGTCTAAATCTGTGATAGTGAGCACTTCTCCTTTGCTGAGATAATCCATCCCACCTCACAGGTGTGCCATACCAAGATGCTGATTAGACACCATGATTAGTGCACAGGTGTGCCTTAGACTGCCCACAATAAAAGGCCACTCTGAAAGGTGCAGTTTTGTTTTATTGGGGGGGGGATACCAGTCAGTATCTGGTGTGACCACCATTTGCCTCATGCAGTGCAACACATCTCCTTCGCATAGAATTGATCAGGTTGTCAATTGTGGCCTGTGGAATGTTGGTCCACTCCTCTTCAATGGCTGTGCGAAGTTGCTGGATATTGGCGGGAACTGGTACACGCTGTCATATACGCCGGTCAAGAGCATCTCAAACATGCTCATGTCCGTGAGTATGCCGGCCATGCAAGAACTGGGACATTTTCAGCTTCCAAGAATTGTGTACAGATCCTTGCAACATGGGGCCGTGCATTATCCTGCTGCAACATGAGGTGATGTTCTTGGATGTATGGCACAACAATGGGCCTCAGGATCTCGTCACGGTATCTCTGTGCATTCAAAATGCCATCAATAAAATGCACCTGTGTTCTTCGTCCATAACAGACGCCTGCCCATACCATAACCCCACCGCCACCATGGGCCACTCGATCCACAACATTGACATCAGAAAACCACTCACCCACACGACGCCACACACGCTGTCTGCCATCTGCCCTGAACAGTGTGAACCGGGATTCATCCATGAAGAGAACACCTCTCCAATGTGCCAAACACCAGCGAATGTGAGCATTTGCCCACTCAAGTCGGTTACGACGACGAACTGGAGTCAGGTCAAGACCCCGATGAGGACGACGAGCATGCAGATGAGCTTCCCTGAGACGGTTTCTGACAGTTTGTGCAGAAATTCATTGGTTATGCAAACCGATTGTTTCAGCAGCTGTCCGAGTGGCTGGTCTCAGACGATCTTGGAGGTGAACATGCTGGATGTGGAGGTCCTGGGCTGGTGTGGTTACACATGGTCTGCGGTTGTGAGGCTGGTTGGATGTACTGCCAAATTCTCTGAAACGCCTTTGGAGATGGCTTATGGTAGAGAAATGAACATTCAATACACGAGCAACAGCTCTGGTTGACATTCCTGCTGTCAGCATGCCAATTGCATGCTCCCTCAAGTCTTGCGCCATCTGTGGCATTGTGTTGTGTGATAAAACTGCACCTTTCAGAGTGGCCTTTTATTGTGGGCAGTCTAAGGCACACCTGTGCACTAATCATGGTGTCTAATCAGCATCTTGATATGCCACATGTACAGAAGGCCTGGATTATCATTCCTACACTCATATTGTTACATTTAATACAAAATAATAAGCGCACGCAGCAGCTCCTGCTGCCGCTGATGCTGCATTCAAGTACCGTCGGAAATTACACAACTTTTTTTGTTGTTCCAAATTCAACAGTTGCTTGTGGCAAAATAATTAATTATATCCACACAAAAGATTAATTCTGGCCTATGTAAGGTGCCTGAGCCCACTGAAGCTGCCCCCCACACAGATAAAAAAAAATCCAAGCAAGCAGGCTGAGTTTGCCCTGTAATTTCCAACAGTACATAAAGCAGAAGCAGCGCTCACAAACCGGCTTCTGCACTGTGTGAAAACATTCAGCTGCTCCAACGAAGTCAAATTAAACAATAACGTTACAAAAACTACACAAACGATTAAAAAATGTCAAGAATGACAGCAAAACAAGACACAGACAAACTGAGGTTTTCCGTTGCCCTTCGTTCAAATTTTTCAAGTTTAAAAATCTTGACGAAGCGCCAGCTGCAGGAATGAGGCTGCGCGAAGGTTACACGATGCCAACGACAGTCAACGAAAGTCCAGATTTCTTGTTTCGTCAGGGCTTCGTCACCCTTCGTTAAGTGCCGTGTGACTGGGCCTTAAGCTTCACTAAAAGACCCAGAATTTAGATAAAGTTGAGGCCAGGCCTGCTCCATTTCCTAATAAAATGAATTAAAAGAGTAAAAAGCATAGAAACATACTATGCTAGCCATACGAAAGGGAAAATAAGTGCATCTTAAGTCTGGACTTGAAAGTCTCTACAGAATCTGACTGTTTTATTGACGCAGGGAGATTATTCCACAGAAGAGGGGCATTATAAGAGAAAGCTCTGTGACCCGCAGACTTTTTATTCACCCTAGGGACACCAAGTAGTCCTGCACCTTGAGAACGCAAAGCCCGGGCCGGTACGTAGGGTTTAATTAGGTCAGTTAGGTAGGGAGGTGCCAGTCCATCCAATAATTTTATGGGCTAGTAGCAGAACCTTAAAATCTGATCTCACTGGGACAGGAAGCCAGTGAAGAGATGCAAAAATGGGTGTAATGTGGTCTAACTTTCTGCTTTGTGTCAAAATTCTGGCAGCAGCAATTGGAGACCCCTAATGCTGGACTGCGGTAAACCAGAAAACAGAATATTGCAGTAGTCCAATCTAGAAGAGAAACGCGTGAATCAGGTTCTCAGCATCAGCCATAGACAGGATGGTACGAACGCTATACTTCGCAGGTGGAAGAAAGCAGTCCTCGTAATATCTCTAATGTGGAGGCCAAAGGACAACGCAGGATCAAAAATTACCCCAAGGTTCCTCACTTTGTCAGTGTGATGTATGACACACGAGCATAGGCTAAGCGTTAACTGGTCAAATTGATGCTGATGTCTCACTGGACCAAGAACCATCATTTCAGTCTTATCAGAGTTTAAAAGTAAGAAGTTGCTAGACATCCAGCTTATCACTAATGCGAGGCAATTCTGTACCTTTTAAGTACAGAATCAAATTTTGAAGAGCGGTGATGAGTGAGGGCCCTGTTTCTAAAGTCTGAGGCTTTCATCCCACACAAATTAATTGTCATACTCAGGAAGGGGATTGCAAAAATATTCAACGAGTATAGACAGCAGTCAGTTTCAATTTTGAAATGATGTGATTTTATTTATAACGATACCATTACCGATTGTGCTAATCAGTCTGATTGTCAATTCCTGATCAATTATGTATGCAGAAAAATTTAGACCTATGCAGGTGTTTAACATCAATACAGTTATTTTTCTTTTTCTTGACTCAGAGGTTGATGCCATGATGTTAGACATGAAATCCTGAGTTTTTGCAACACAGAATAGACAGAAAACAACCCCAAAACAAGTGTGAACATGACCTCCCTAGAAGGCATGTCTTCATTTACAGTTAACAAAGGGATTATCAGTTATTGTTTCACTGTATAAAAAGTAATTATCCCAATCTGTTATTACTATAGTTGTTGAAAGCCCACACCTGCTCATTCTCAGTGTAATATGGAGTTGTGTCAAGAAGGGCATCAAGTGTAAAATCTGTGCCAAATCAATATGCAGATCCACCTCTGATCTGCTGTGGTGACCCCAAGTGAAAACAATGGAGAAGCCAAGGAGACTCCGACTTACTAAAATATAGATGCTGAAACAGTTTACGAGTGCTATCATTTTTCTTTATGTGTAGTAAATTACTGCACATAAAGAAAAATGATAGCACTAATTACATCTGCCTAGCAACAATGGAGGGCTGCAGTTATGTGCATAAAATATTGCCAAAAAAAAAAAAAAAAGAATAAATAGTGGCTGGGTTTTGGTTCAATTCTGTGGAGAAAGTGAAGGAACAGTTGGTTAAATTTTGGTGCTAATTTGCGTGTTTCTTTTTTATATAAAATCCTTTAACATTCATAGACAAGTGTTTCTCCCATTACAGTAACAACTTTGTTACATTTTCATGAGCTCTTCCTTGGACAGGGGTTAAAGAAAAGCTTAGCACATTTTGGTGGTAATCCAAACCTGCCTTAAAACTTATTTATGCATTCACCTTCAGTTTCGCTGACATTTTGAGATAAGTTTTCCGTGCAGCTCTTTCAACAGAATTTTCCTTGTATGCAGGTCCGTGTAGACATTACAGATTTACTGCTATATGAATAAGCATGACTGTATAGTTGCAAGGTAATGTTACACTGACTTCAGTAAAACTACAGTTTCTCATTAAAATTTAGTCAAGTATGCAGGACGTCTTAAAGCGACAAATTTCAATGAGAAATATTAAATTGAGGGAGCATGCATGACATTCAAATTTAGATTTTGTCTCTTTTCTTGTTTGTGTGTGTGTGTATATATATATATATATATATATATATACACCCCATTCTGCACTACCACAAGGGTGGTTGGTGATGCAACAGACAAAAGTCGGATTACGCAGTTTGGCCAATCACAGCCACACAAAAAAACTCCATCCGAGTTGTGATGGTGTCTTCCCACACTAATCTCCTACTTTCACTGTCACTCAGGTTTTGAGAACTGTCTGATCCAGATAAATTTACCAAACAGTACCATACTGTCTACATTTCTTAATGATTGATCTAAATTAAGTTTAACACATATTCAGTGACTTCAAAATGCTTTCACTTTCATCCAGACTCATTTTAAGAAAAGTGGCTCTAAAAGTGATCATTGGTAGTAAATAACCCTTATATTTAGATGATCCAGTCACATGGTCTCTGAAAATTGAGACTGTATAGAAATAGCTGTAATTACTAAACAGCAGCTGCAATATTTTTGTTAAACCACTTGAAAGAAACTTTAAAGTCTACCCCACAAGTACATCTTGATTCATTTTAACACTGCTGTGGTGGTGGTGGTGTGCAGACAAAATTGCACAAAAAGGTATCTGTCTGATTACTTTTGGGCACATTATAAATCTTTTAAAACTATAGCTGCAAACTCTGCAACGCTATAATTCACTTGCACGGTACATTTCAATATTTTAAGGTCAAACAGTTATTACAGTGGCTGCATCTTAACATGGCAAATGTTAAGAATCACAAAAGTTGCACGAGTCGTGATCACTTCTGGGGTGTTTTAAAACCTGTTGTGTGGCTCCTCACGCCATGTTAAACTGCACTCCATCACCATGTTGTGGCAGAACAAAGAGCAGTCAGAGCCACTCTCCAGGAACATCCAGCAACTTTGTTGGTCTGATGCAGCCAACAAACACTGAGTTAGCTAGCACCGCTCACCTAGCTGCAGCAGCTCTGCACGGGGCGAGCAATGCCGAAGCTTTTAATGCACCTCAGCGAACTGATAACCTAACTTCTACACAATGAACCCACTTGTCTCCACTGAGCTTAACGTTTGTTATTAGCTTGCCACAATGGCCAGCGTTTAGCATGACGGCTAACGCGTTTACTGAGGACAATCGAAGTTAACGTAACGGTACTGTTGCTGTTGGCTAATGCTAACAGCTCAGCTCGAAATGCGCGTTTAACAGAGTCCACGGTGGCATTCAACAAAGAAAGCCGGTGCATGTAAAGGACGCCGCGGCTCGGCCTCATCTCCAGTCTTCACAACATAAGATAATCGGAAAAGCTGAGCAACGTTACCATCGCTATCATCCCTCCACTCAGGGCTGCTTGTTGTCCTCCGGACTCACGATTGAACAACCCAACTCTCATAGAGCCTGATCCCGGCTCCTCTCATTGGCCAAGAGCCGAGCGGCAGCCGCGCTCTCATTGGCCGGATGGCGGAACAACAGGCAGCAGGGTGCAGGATCCGCCCACCCACAGCGGCCACATGGAACAATAACCGGACAAAACGGAAACCTGCGGCTCAGTCCCCGACACCCAGGAGTTTTAGTGCTCCACCAGGTCTGTCGCGCACATATGTGCCTTTTAGGTACAGAATCAAATTTTGAAGAGCGGTGATGAGTGAGGGCCCCTATTTCTAAAGGGCTTTCATCCCACGCAAATTAACTGTCATACTCAGGAAGGGGACTGGCTGGATAAGAAAACATTCAGTTTCAATTTTCTCAGTTTGTTTTGTTCATTCATTCTTACATTTTCTGACCTTTATCCAGGTCCAGGTCACGGTAGCAGCTCATCCCACACTTCCCCATCAACCAAGTCTAACACTTCTTCCTTGGGGGATCTCAAGGTGTTCCCAAGCCAGCTGGGAAAGACAATACCTCCAGCTTGTCCTGGGTCCTCCCCAGAGCCTCCTCCCAGTGGAACATGCCTGGAAGACCTCCCTAGGGAGACAACCAGGGAGAATCCTCACCAGATGCCTGAACCACCTCAACTTGCTCCTTTCAATGCAAAGAAGCAGCAGCATTATCCCAAGTCCATCACAGATAGTCAAGGCTCTTACCGTGTTCCTAAGTGTAAGCCCAGATACCCAATGGAGGAACCTCTCTTCCACTGCATGTATTAGGTAGAGCGCCTATTGGGCAGCACAGTGGATTAGTGGTTAGCAGTGTGGCCTCACAGCAAGAAGGTCATGGGTTCAATTCCCACCTGTGGCCTTTCTGTGTGGAGCTTGTATATTCTCCCCGTGTTTGCATGGGTTTCCTCCAGGTGCTCCAGTTTCCTCCCACATTTAAAGACGTGCAGATTCGGTTAATTGGAAACTTTATAGTTGTCCAGATCTCCCTTGCAAAAGAGGTCTCAATCTCAATGGGACTAACCTGGTTAAATAAAAATTAAATTAAATCTGCGGTGAAAATGTGGTTCCTTTTGGTCATTATGCAAAGTTCATGACCATAGGAGGGAATAGGAGCGTAAATTGACTGACAAGTCAAGAGTGTCACTGTCTGGCTCTGCTCCTTCTTCACCACAATGGTCTGGTACAGGGTCCATACAATATCAGCTGCATCATCTGTGTAACATCTCTGCTTTTTCTGGATGCTTGTTCTGTCACCTCCTCCACTTCTATGCATTTTTTTAAAATTGTTGAACAAAAGTGCATTTATATAACTCAGTGGAACAAGCTTAATGTCCCACCATGTTTATATGAACCCTAGTATTTTGATAAAAAGTGCTTTTTTCCAAATCAGTATCCAAATGATCAGATTCACTACACCTGGGTCAGTAAAATATATACATTCTGATTATGCAGTCTCTTATAAAGATATGGTGAGTTACAGTTATTGGAATGTTGTTCATTCGGCTGCTCCCGGTTTTTGTTCGGGGTCGCCACAGCGGATACAGCCAGATCCGCATTGGTATTTGCCACAAGTTTTATGCCAGATGCCCTTCCTGATGCAACTCCAGTTTTACCTGGAGAAACACACACAGCCGCTGGTGTTCCAAAGAAGTCTCCCATCCAAGTACTAACCAGATCCTGCTTTGCTTAGCTTCTGAGATCTGACAGGATCAGGCTGACACAAAGTTACTGGAATGATTTATGTATCACTCTAATGCATGGACACATTCTGAATATAAAACCTATAAAGCATCATTTAATAAAAGTTGTTAGAAAAAAATTCCTTGCAAATGTATACATCAATACAATATACGCTCCCTTAGAGATAGGGTGAGGAGCTCGGTCACTCGGGAGGAGCTCGGAGTCGAGCCGCTGCTCCTCCACGTCAAAAGGAGTCAGTTGAGGTGACTCGGGCATCTTTTCCGCATGCCCCCTGGACACCTCGCTGGAGAGGTGTTCCGGGCACGTCCCATTGGGAGGAGGCCCCGGGGAAGACCCAGGACACGCTGGAGGGACTACATCTCTCGGCTGGCTTGGGAATGCCTTGATAACAAATAACAAATAGGAGTGATAACAAATAGCATTTTGCCATGGCCCATGTTCCAAGATCAGAGGTAAACCCAGATTAAGATTCCATTGTTTTTTGGAAAGGAATTAGTTTCCCTTCAACCACAGATCAGTTTTTGAGCATTTTAGCTTTCATCTCTGGTGATGGAAGCTAAAATACTCATGTGACATGTCATTGCTTAGAACCCCAGGTACTGGATAAGGCAAAAGGAACAACATCCATGTACAGCAGCACCTTGCAGATAGTAGATGGCTGCTTTTGTCTTGCATCGAGAGCATCTTTGAAATGTGAAATTTTATTTATCATGTATGGCAGCTCTGTGTATGTACAACACTGAGGACATTCTTGATCAGTCTTCATTACCCAATGACACAAATTACTTTAGAAAATTCCTAAAGATGAATGGCAAACAATTCTTTAAGCACTAATGCATGATTTCATATCAAAGACATTATTAAACACACTTAGATCAGGAACCCAAATTTTCTCTAATGTTGTCCACAAGATGTTTCTGTCTACTAGGTGGATGCATTGAAAGGTTGATGGAATACCAAAACTCCAGGCTTGCTGCTCTATAGGACCAAAATTAAAGAAACACACTTTAAAAAAAACATTGTTAATTTCCAAAGGCACTTCAACGCACATTACTCCCTGGAATTTGCAGTTTACGAAGTTTGTTGAACAATTCCAGGTACTGAGTCATGGTGTCGATGCAGTCTGCCGGTGCGTAAATGCCCTCTGACTTGGCAGCAAACACAGAAGGCAGTTCAGGCACACTGGGGCCAAGAAATGACTGCATGAACTCCTTCATAAGGTTCCAGCAGTCCCCTGGAACCACACAGGGGCAATAATCCACCTGAGAAAGCACATCATGAGTTGATTAAGTTCAGAGTGGTGAAAATCCACACTCACAGTCACACACACATTTAACATCATACCTCAACAGATATCCCTCTTGCACTGGAGCTCATCGTCACCGTGCCAACTTTTATCAAGAAGTCACAGTAGCGGTAACGTGAACCGCGGCACTCCACCTTATGCCCCTTGGCATTCTGGAAGTGACTTTTTAGTTTCACCATGAGAACATCAAAGTTTGCATCTGCTGTAAGGCAGGGTCCACCTTCAAACAAGGCGAAGCAGCTCAGGGGCGTTTCAGAGTTGTGCATCACATACAGCAGCTTCGATGGCTGACCTGCAGCAGACAAGGCAAGACTGCTGAATAGCCTCACTTTATGAATCTTTTTACTTGAGTGCAAAGCAAATCCATATGAGTACTATTTCCCTACACTCATTTGATCACAGTATAACCGGGTCCCCCGACGAGGTTTTATGGAGTAATGAGAATTGTAGCAGAGAACTGAGTTGTTCCTGATCTGTAAGTCTTTGAAATAAGAACAATCAGACATTATGTGCCTATGTCCCTAAAGATCGCTTTTCTACTTCTTCAGAGAGATGCTACATGCATTTGAAACACCAAAAACGACTCAATTACAGTGACACTATTGAAACACCGACAGTATTTTTGCCCACAGATCCAGATGAATCATTCAAGCTGGATCATTTCTACCAGTGAAATGGATACAGTGAGGGGGGTGTCCCTTTATCATTTAACAATTAAGTGTTTGATAGGATATAAAAGTCCAAATATATGTCTGAATGTCACCTTGTTTCTCAATGGCAGAGAAAGATTTGCAATGCATATATACACAGGCACATGAGAAATGAAGGACTAAAAGGTTAGAAAAGCACTCTCAAGACTAGAGGGTCATTGTATCAATACCCCAAAAGGATCGAGAGGAAGTGGGTGACATAGATACTGTACATCATTTTACTTCGCTTGTCTCATCCTCATTACCGTCACTAAGGTGTCCCTTAATGCCCCAGTGTGCAGCTGAGTGCTGTACATGACACCTCGTGACTTTATGTGTGTGTGACTTAGGGGTGTAACGATACACTACCTCCACAATACAATACATAACACGATATATAATTACATCACTGTTCCCACTATTTATTCTTTTCATTCATCCATTAATTTTTCTATACATACAGTTGAATGCAAAAGTTTGGGCACCCCTGATAATTTTCATGATTTTCCTTTAAAACTCATTGGTTGTCTGGATCAGAAATTTCAGTTTTTCATATAGCAGATGAACACACTGATATTTGAGAAGTGAAATGAAGTTTCTAGTATTTAGCGAAAGTATGCAATAATTATTTAAACAAAATTAGGCAGGTGCATACGTACATTTGGGCACCATTGTTATTTTATTGATTTGAATACATTTAGCACTAATTATTGGAACACAAAATTGGTTTGGTAAGCTCATTGACCCTTGACCTCCTTAAGCCTGGCGCACACGGGGGGAAGATTCTTTTCCAAATGGCACGCGTGGTCAAATGCTTAAGCAGGATACCCTCGTCTGCGGTGGATTTTGTGAGAGTCATCCGCCTTTCTGACCCAAAAGCAAACTATCTAACGTGTTTAATAATTTCTGCCTCGCATGACAAATGACTCGCTGTGTGCGGGGGAGCGTAAGCATTCTGCTTTCAATCTGACTGAACTGCGCCTGCGCCACGACCTGTGTACCCCACCGCCGTGTCACGTGTCATAGATAACATGGCGGAACACATGGAATCCCAGTTGTCATCGGATGAAGATGATATGATCTGTCTTTTAGCTGTATTATTGATTCGGAGACGGCGTCGAAGACGAAGACTGTCGTAAAACCTGGACAAGATCTTGGATAAAGAGGAGAGTCAACGGGCGTACAGTAATTTGGTCCAGGAACTAAATGCCGAGGATCCAGAGACATTTCGCAAATACCACCGGATTGATCGCCAGTCCTTTGATGAAATCTTAGCATCAATGGAGCCTTTTATTAAGAAAGAAGACACGACTATGCGTGCTGCAATAAAACCTAGCAAAAGACTGTCTGTCACTCTAAGGTTTCTAGCAACAGGTAGGTCTCCTTTCCCACCAGATATGACCTTTATACTGTATTTGCTAGCCTGGTCTATGTAGATTTTTAATTATATGTAACCCACCAGGCTCTCACTAGAACATAGTCTAAGCCTGGGCAGTGCTGGGAGAAAATACTTTGAAACTGTATATAGTTGCGGAAATACTGAATACTTGCCTTAAAATATTTAAATATTTCTATATAAATGTGGTGCATAATAAGATATGAACAGAAAAATCCAGGCTTGTTACACCTGCTGTTGACTTTTTTAACACAAATTTTGAATATACCAGTTCTACAAAAAAATTAACAAATATCATTTCATGTTTTTCAGCTCAGTGGGTCTTTTAAAAGATAAAAGCTCTTCGAAACAGCTACACAAAAATAAAGAAACTGGGACCCAGTGGAAGTTCGAGGAAAAGTTTAAGTAAAAGAGCAACCTGGATGAAAGAGAGACTACAGTTTTTGGATCCACACATACAGACAAGAACATCAATCTCAAATTTAAACAAGGTAAGTTTCTTTATTCTTTATTTACACTGATACATGTTTTTTTTTTCTTTTTTCCCCATTAGCATGAAAGATTTATCATTTTGTCCTGCCAAGGAACAGATCCCATTTCTGAGTTGAAATACATAGTTAGGAGCTGCCGTTGTTCCTTTGCACTTTGTGTTGGGTTTCGCTGAGTACTTGGGCCAATTCCTGGTAGTTTTGGATCACTCCTCCAAGCTCCAGGAATCAACATGCATGTTTCAGTGTCCTCCACATCACAGACATTAACATACAGGTGCTTATTTTTCTGAATCATGAAATTATGTAAACAGCAAGCTGACAGAATTAAGTAGGTTACTTTATTAGGAGACAGGTTGATGGTTGTCAAGAATACCCAAAATCTGTTGGTCTATATGCCAAATGAATTTTCTACCACACGTCTTGTGAGTGAAATGCGGTAGTTAAAGATTCGTTTGTCTTTGTCCAACTGCCTGTGAGGATAGGGTGCTGTGGAGTGATGAAACTAAAACTGAGTTATTTGGACATAACAAGGGGCAGTATGCATGGCTGAAAAAGAACACAGCATTCCAAGAAAAATGCTCGCTACCGACAGTAAAATTTGGAGGTGGTTCCATCATGCCATGGGGCTGTGTGAATCTTTGTTCAAGTTGAGGGTCACATGGATTCCAGTCAATATCAGCAGATTCTTGAGAACAATGTTCATGAATCAGTGACAAAATTGAAGTTACGCCGGGGCTGGATCATTCAACAAGACATCGACCCCAAACACTGCTCAAAATCTACTAAGGCGTTCATGCAGAGGAACAAGTACAACATTCAGACCTGAATATTATTGAAAATTAGTGGTGTGATTGTAAGCGGACTGTCCATGCTCAGAAACCAACAAACCTGACTGAACTGGAGATGTTTTGTAAAGAAGAATGGTCCAAAAGACCTTCAACCAGAATCCAGACTCTCATTGGAAGCTATAAGAAGTGTTTATAGGCTGTTATTTCTGCAAAAGGAGGATCTACTAAATATTGATGTATTTTTTTCTGTTGGGGTGCCCAAATTTATGCACCGGCCTAATTTTGTTTAAAGAATTATTGCACACTTTCTATAAATCCTATAAACTTCATTTCACGTCTCAAATATCACTGTGTTTGTCTGCTATATGATATATTGAACTGAAACTGCTGATACAAACACCAGTGATTTACACTCATCATTCATCTTCAATGAATTTCCGGGTTAGGGTTGCGGGGGCAACAGCTCCAGCAGGGGACCCCAGACTTCCCTTTCCCGTGCCACATTGACCACCTCTGACTGGGGGATCCCGAGGCGTTCCCAGGCCAGTGTGGAGATATAATCTCTCCACCTAGTCCTGGGTCTTCCCCAGGGTCTCCTCCCAGATGGACGTGCCTGGAACACCTCCCTTGGGAGGCACCCAGGAGGCATCCTTACCAGATGCCCGAACCACCTCAGCTGGCTCCTTTCAAAGCAAAGGAGCAGCAACTCTATTCCAAGCCTCCCACGGATGACCGAATGTCTCACCTATCTCTAAGGGAGACACCAGCCACCCTCCTGAGGAAGCCCATTTCGGCCACTTGTACCCGCAATCTAGTTCTTTTGGTCATGACTCAACACTCATGACCATCGGTGAGAGTAGGAACGAAGACTGACCAGTAGATCGAGAGTTTCGCCTTTTGGGTCAGCTCCCTTTTTGTCACAACAGTACGGTAGAGCGAATGCAATACCGCCCCTGCTGTGCCGATTCTTCGGCCAATCTCACGCTCCATCGTCCCCTCACTCGTTAACAAGACCCCGAGGTACTTGAACTCCTTCACTTGGGGCAAGGCCGTAATCCCTACCCGGAGTAGGCTATCCCTCGGTTTCCTGCTGAGAACCAAGGCCTCAGATTTAGAGGTGCTGATCCTCATCCCAGCCGCTTCACACTCGGCTGCGAACAGTGAGTGATGGAGGTCACCGGGCAATGAAGCCAACAGGACCACATCATCTGCAAAAAGCAGTGATGAGACCCTGAGCCCACCAAACCGGAAACCCTCCTCCCCCCGACTATGCCTCGATATCCTGTCCATGAATATCACAAACAGGATTGGTGATAAGGCGCAGCCCTGGCGGAGGCCAACCTCCACCGGAAACGAGTCTGACTTACTGCCGAGCACCCGAACACAGCTCTCGCTTTGAAAGTACAGAGATTGGATGGCCATGAGAAGGAACCCCCTCACTCCATACTCCCACAGCACCTCCCACAGTATCTCCCAGGGTACCCAATCATAGGCCTTCTCCAAGTCCACAGAACACATGTAGACTGGGTGGGCATACTCCCAGGCACTCTCCAGGATTCTTGTGAGAGTAAAGAGCTGGTCAGTTGTTCCACGACCAGGACGGAACCCGCATTGTTCCTCTTCAGTCAAAGAGGAACAGCACCCTGGAGTAGACTTTACCAGGGAGGCTGAGTAGTGTGATGCCCCTGTAGTTGGCACACACTCTCTGGTTCCCCTTTTTAAATATGGGGACCACGACCCCAGTTTGCCACTCCTTAGGCACTGTCCCAGACCTCAATGCAATGTTGAAGAGACGTCTCATCCAAGACAATCCCTCCACACCCAGAGCCTTCAGCATTTCTGGACGGATCTCATCAATCCCCGGGGCCTTGCCACTGTGGAGTTGTTTGACTACCTCAGTGACTTCCACCAGGGAAATGGATGAAAATCCTCCATCAGCTTCCAGCTCTGCCCCTACTATAGAGGGCGCTCCGGTCTGATACACGAGTTCCTCAAAGTGTTCCTTTCAGTGCCGGATTACATCCTCAGTTGAGGTCAACAGATTCCCATCCTTACTGTAGACAGCTTGGATGGTTCCCCATTTTCCCCTCCGGAGGTGCCTCACAGTCTACCAGAAGCACCTTGGAGCTGACCGGAAGTCCTTCTCCATGGTTGCTCCGAACTCTTCCCACACACACTGCTTTGCCTCCCCCACAGCAGAGGCTGCTGCCCTTCGGGCCTGTCGGTACCTTACAACTGCCTCTGGAGTCCTCCGAGATAACATATCCCGGAAGGACTCCTTCTTCAATCGGACGGCTTCCCTGACCACCGGTGTCCACCACAGTGTTCGAGGGTTGCCGCCCCTTGAGGCACCTAAGACCTTCAGGCCACAGCTCCCCGCTACAGCTTCAGCAATGGAAACTTTGAACATTGCCCATTCTGGTTCAATGCCCCCAACCTCCACAGGGATGCTAGAGAAGCTCTGCTGGAGGTGTGAGTTGAAGATCTGTTGGACAGTGGGCTCCTCCAGATGTTCCCAGTTAACCCGCACTATCCGTTTGGGCTTACCAGGTCTGTCCAAAGTCCTCCCCCACCCTCTGATCCAACTCACCACCAGATGGTGATCAGTTGAAAAGCTCTGCCCCTTCTTCACCCGAGTGTCCAGAACATGCGGCCTCAAATCAGATGATACGATCACAAAATCGATCATCAATCTTCAGCCTAGAGTGCTCTGGTACCATGTACACTTATGAGCATCCGTATGTTCGAACATGGTGTTCGTTATAGACAGTCCGTGACTAGCACAGAAGTCCAATAACAAACGACCATTCGGGTTTAGATCAGGGAGGCCGTTCCTCCCAATCACACCTCTCCAGGTGTCTCTGTCGTTGCCCACGTGTGCGTTGAACTCCCCCAGCAGAACAATGGAGTCCCCACTGGAGCCCCATACAGGACTCCATTCAGGGACTCCAAGAAGGCCGAATACTCAGAAATGCTGTTCGGTGGCGAACCTCTTGTCTACTGGAGTAAACTCCAAGGTAGCGGCGCTCAGCCGGGGACTCGTGAGTATCCCCACACCCGCCCGGCGCCTCACCCCCTGGGCAACTCCAGAGAATAATAAGGTCCAACCCCTATCAAGGAGAGTGGTTCTGGAGCCGAGGCTGTGCGTGGAGGCGAGACCCACCAGATCTAACTGGTATCGCTTCACCTCCCGCACAAGCTCCGGCTCCTTCCCCCACAGCGAGGTGACATTCCACACCCCCAGAGATAGCCCCTGCCACCTGGGTCTGGTCCGTCGAGGCCCTCGACTTTCACTGCCACCCAAAGGACAGCGCACCCGACACCTGCGTTTCCCCCTGCAGGTGGTGAGCCCACAGGGTGGAGATGGAAAGTCCACGTTGCTTTTTCAGGCTGTGCCCAACTGGGCTCCGTGGCAAGCCCAGCCACCAGGCGCTCGCTGACGGGCCCTACATCCAGGCCTGGCTCTAGATGAGGGCTCCAGGCTCTGTCCTGGCTGGGTCACGTTTCCTCTGCCTCGTTCTTTCATGGTGTCTTGTGAACCATTCTTAGTCTGGCCTCTTGCCAGAGACCAATTTGCCATGGGAGACCCTACCAGGAGCACAGGCTCCAAACAACACAGCTCTCAGGTTCACAGCGGCCCACAAACCTCTTTACAGTTACAGTGAATAATTTCCACTTGTACTGCAATGAAATTGCCATTCTTTTCCTTCCACCCATATCCAGTGGCATTTAAGCTTTCTCCTTTCCATTCACATATTTGATGGAAGATACATAGCGAGTGGTACTTTGCTGTGCCTGAAGTTGTTGGCAAAACCTGTGCCTGAATCTCTTTTGAACACCTGAGAACGTTTTCTTTAAATTGATGGCGTCTAATTTTGTTGAGGCTGTAATTTTTTCTTCCATTGTACAGGGACACAACTGCCTTCTCCCCAGCTTCATTAATTTGACCATGTTCAGTATCTGGGCTGTCAGAAGTATTTCTGCATGTTTCCTGAATTCAGAATCATTGAGCAGCATAATTAGCTAATTATCCAAAAGGGCACCCATTTTCAGTTTCTAGTATTTCTAACAACACTACAGGTGAATCTGGATAGCATTTCAGTCCTTCTTTTGATGACAGATACAAGACTTCCAGTTGTTTGTCTGGTTCCTTTGATGTTCATACCTAATTAACATGAATTAGCATATTTTAGTCATTTCCATCCCTTCTGTTATTCTGTTTTTAATATGTTATTCCTGGGGTATATCAGAGGAGAATCTTACATGAAACATCTTTTTTTGCAATTAGTGGTGGGTTTGAGTCTTAAATTGAATAACTTGACTGGACTAAACTCCCCCAGGTGATAATTCCGTTTTTTTTTTTTTTTTTTTTTAAATAAACACTGGCATGATTACACTGAAGTCTTTGAATGCAATGCATTTACTTTAAATGGATTAATCTTCTATTACAGTATTGATGCATGGTTTGAACAGTGTTACACAGTTGACAATGCAGGTGTAGACAACACTATACTGTAAAATTTGCCATCAATATTCTGACATAAGGCATCCATGTGTTTACAGTAATCCAAAAAGAACGAGCAGAAACTGGACATTACCGCTGACATTTCCAGTTGCGTGGTACGTCTCACAGTCCACACAGAAGCTGCCCTGTTTCACAGCACCCAGCTGTTCCAGCTTCTTGTGCAGGATGTCCACTGTCTGCTGCACACTCTTCCCTTCTGCCACAGGCACCTGACACACACTTACACAAACACAAAGCACCAGGTCACCACACAAATACAAAACATTAAGTGTGACCAGCATGGAACGATTTTAACATGTTGTTTTACAATCTGGACTGTGGCAGAACATCATGTGATTCAAGTTCATCCTAGTCACATAGTACATAACATGAATAAAAAATAAACATAAGTAACACACGGATTAAACATACCACAAACTAAAAAGATACACATATAACAAAACGCATAAATCTAAATGGTACAACTGAAACCACTTAGTAAAGAGAGCAAAAACTTGTACCTTTATGGGACCGATACACAGTTCGTTTACTCTGAGATGCAACGTTAAAGTGTACAATACAAATTCATCTAAAACCTTAAAGCGGTGAATCTTACCAAGTTACCCCCATTGATTTCTTTTATTTCCGTTTTTGTTTTGTTTTTACAAATACTTCCGGGTGAAAAAAACGTTTCCGGCACAGCAACCTATTTAAAAAAAAAGAAAAAATAAACAATAAATAACTGTGATAGTTACATGCCATATTTAAAATAATAAAACATTTAATGTAAAAAATCTAATGTTTGCGTTCAAGGCGCGAGGGCATACATGTCATGTGACGTATGTTGCCTTCAAATGTCCGCCGTGAAGTCACACGTCAGGTTTTACAAATACGTATGTGACGGCACTATAAATTCCACCAAGTATCACCACTTTATCAAGCCAAAACGTCAAAATCACATTCACTAATAATTTCACATCAAAAGATTAATTGTGATGTGTTTGGAAATTACACATTTAAAAAAAAAATCCTTGTCGAAAAACAAACAATTAATGAAATATAAACGTTAAATCAGAAGAATGATAAAGTATGTTATGAAAAGCATATGGGAACCTTGTTTGAGTCACAAAATTCACACACTAAATGTTATTTCAAATGTTTCAAATCAATTTACTCAATTTGAAATAAATCTAATGTGATAATACCAGATAATGCAGCAACAGTAGCCGTAATAATAATAATAATAATAATAATAATAAATTTATTATCTGAGGAGGCATTTCCTGAGAGACGCCATGACTAAGTGTAGTTCATTTTCCGGACACAAACATTAGGGGCTCTGGTCATTTACACCACTAGCCCACATACAGACAATGTCATGAATGTCGCATTTTATTTTATTTTTATTTTAAGTAAGTGAATATTGCAAAATTAAAACTTATAATTAAATATGAAAAATAATGGTAAAACAGACTGAATTTAAACAAAGAGATAGTGTGGTAAAAACGAGCTCACTTGAAGGCACCGTCTCTTACGTTACGTAATTTGTACCGCACGTGTTGGTAACGTGCTAACGCACCGTGTAGCGATTTGTTTCATCGCATATGGCATCTAAACACATTCAAATTATCGTCGTGCGCCCGTAACAGTGAAGCGAGCGATGCCGAAAGTTAAGAAAGCCAGAAGTGGAGAGAAAAGCGAAGGAACGGTGGCACTGGCGGACCAGATCTTCCAGGCGGACGCGGTGCGACCTCGCAGGCGGCTGAAGAGCAGAGACAGGCCGCCAGAGAGTGACGACAAGTACGTGGACGAGCGTCTGTCCCGGAAGATTTTAAAACAGGCCCGAATACAGCAAGAGGAGCTTCAGACCGAGTATGGTCTGGCACCACAGAAAAAGAAGACACCAGTCACTGATCTCGGTAAGAACTGAAACCTTGATAAAGCTAATTGTTAATGACAAGTTTGATATGATAAAACAGTTACAGTGAATCTCAGTTTAGACTCTTCGAGTGCCCATTATTGGACTTGTCCTAAAAGACAGTATCTGCAGGTTTTCCTGTTACATATACAGTACATTACGTATACAGTGTATTCATGAAATGTATACAGTACTATCAGTTGTAATATGTTAACATAAGTAATGTGACTATACTTGGAGGATGTAACTTGTTTTTTTGGGGGGAGGGGGAGATTAAAGTATAAAGTATACAATGCAATTTTTTATATTTTAAACAGCAGATTTTGTCATACAGCATTGTAGGCAAGTAATAAAAATGGCTCATTTTATTTTTTCCTTAATATTTTACCAGTAACTTACATAATGAAAAGCTAACTTGGTTCAAATGTCCAGATTTATGGTAAATAACAGTATTTTATCTTGATGCTTCAAAAGATATTACAAAAGGCTGTGGCTATTCGCACGTGTCCATAACTCTCATTTGGCTATTCGCATGGCAAAACTCTGGTGGCAAAACTTGGAACTACTTGTATAAACAAACATACTGCATTCAAGATGTCTTAACTCCTTTAATATTTTTCGATTTTGATGATTTATTTATTTATTTATTTTTTCGGCTGTGTCCATAACTCTCATTTCAGTATTCGCATGGCAAGACTCTGGTGGCAAAAGGCAGACCCTGTTCGAACGGCGACCGTGTCCATAACTCTCATTTAATGCAGTATGTTTGTTTATACAAGTAGTTCCAAGTTTTACCACCAGAGCCTTGCCATGCAAATAGCCAAATGAAAGTTATGGACACGGCCGCCGTGCGAATAGCCACTTCCATTACAAAAAAAGGTGACCAAAGTTGTCAGGAGTATAGTGCATATAGTGACAATAAAGACAAGACATTCTATTCTGTTCTGTGCTTACAACTTAGGGTGTTGCACTCATAACATTTCAAAAGCACATCTGAATATCTGCTGATGAATATATTGCTGGGTTTTTTTCTTGGATTATCTTCCTTTATACCACACGTCACCAAACTCCTAAAATAAGAAGGAAGACATAGGTTATAGAAGAAGAATAATCGTGATGGTAAATTGTGTGACAGACATTAGCTTCTCATTATGTAAGTGAATGCTAAAATATAAAGGGAAAAATAAAATTAGGCATTTTTTTTTAATTACCCAGTTGAGGGTTATATGGAAGGCCTAGATTGGAAAAAGGAATCTTATAATAAATAATCTTGTTTTTAAAATCTCAGGGCCTGACTCCCAGGATGCAGACTCAGATGAGGAATGGCCAGTGCTCGGAGAAGCTGATTCAGAGGCAGATGATGGTGGCTGTGAAAGTGAAGTTGTGGTTGACCCTGAAGATGAGAAGGCTATTGAGATGTTCATGAATAAGAACCCTCCAGTGAGGCAAGATGCAATATAATCCTGAGCTCTGTTTCAACCAAGTTGTGGTGTTTGTACTGAATGATGTAGCACATTTGTGCTTGCATCTTGCATAATGTGCACAATTTCTGGCTCACATTGTTTCAGTTTTGTGTTTTTTGTAGACGTACTTTAGCTGACATTATTATGGAGAAGATTACAGAGAAGCAGACTGAGGTAGGAACTGTCATGTCGGAGGTGTCCGGGCACCCAATGCCACAGCTCGACCCAAGGATAATGGAAGTCTACCGAGGTGTCGGTAAGGTGAGATGTCTTAAATGTAGGCCCTTACACAAAGTTGCTAATTAGTGAAGGCACCTGATACCAACCTACTGCTTACTCGTGACTTACAGTCTTTTTGTTGGTATATTAAGTGCTAAATTAATTTGTTTAAACACTCTTTGAAATCTACATAATGGAAAGACTACTGATGTTCTGTGTGTTGACCTTTGGGTACATGACCTGGCTCTGACACCCCTATTTCACAGGGTGCAGTTCTGCTACCACCCAAAAATGTTGAAAAATGGGATGAAACGCCTTGCCTCCTAACAGGCTGGCTTATAAAGTGCAAACCTGGCAATCAGCCCAAAAATGATTTTATCCCAGTGCAACACGATCAAGCAAGTTTCCAGCTGAAGTGACTACAAATACCCCATTTAAAGAAGTTCAAACATGATTGAAGCCGTTAAGACTACAAATACCCAGAAGCTACCACATACTGTCATCGATTTCGAGAATTGGGATGACATTTTTTAAACAGTTCAAAAATTGGATCCCGATTTCAAATATGGTGCTGATGATGGCCATAACTACTATGTACAATGGGACATTGTGTAAAATGTAAATAAAAACAGAATACAGTGATTTGCAAATCCTCTTCAACCTATTCACCTTATTCAGGAAGTCCGGGTGGGCGGCTCCATTTTGTCACGCAACTTCCGGTTTGCCACTGCGTCTGATGATTAGCTACGTGGGAACACAGTACGCTAGAAGTGTCCAAACATGAGCAGCATTAATTGTTCAGTTCATGGGTGCCACAACAAGTGGAAGAAGAGGAAACTATCGCTTTCAGAACGATGTTTTGAACATGGAAAGGAGAGATCTGAGTGCTGTGGACCAGCATTTGACTTGTTTCCTCCTCCATCGAAAGACGAGGATCTCCGGTGCTGGCTAAAGCTGCTAATTTGGAAAATCCACCCAAACATCCCTATGTGTGTTTGTTGTTTTGTGTTTTTTTTTTTTTTCTTCATTTTATGGAGGAAAAAACCCACACCACTGGATCTTTAACCAGAGAAATGGTTAGGCTACAATGCTCCATTGAAGAAGCCACTGTGGATGCTAGTGAGACAGATGGGTAAGCTGTGTTTGTAGCGTTAGCTGCTATCTAATTTACTCATTTTCTGGCATTTGGTACAACCAAGCACTGCATGAAATAACACCATACGTATATTAATGTTACGTAATCTTGGCATTATGGTGGTAATACTTGTCGGGTAGTATTTTAACTTGATTGTGCTTTTATACGATATGGCATTGTCTTGCTGAAATAAGCAGGGACGTCCCTGAAAAAGATGTTGTTGGATGGTGGTGGCGCGAAGCTCATAGTTCCTCATAGCCAAACCGTCCACACCGAGTGACAACACAGACTTGTTAAAAATAATTGAAGGCCACTTTTTCATGTCATCTTCCCACTCTGTTATGACCCGTGGGTGACCCAGAGTCATTCACTTTGAGCTTTTCAACAAGGTTTTTGTTCCTACCCATGGAATGACTTCCATTGTTCTATATTGAAAACACCGCTCAGCAGAAGTCCTAAGACAAAACGGAAATGCCTATGTTGTAAAAGTGGGCGGGGCTGAATAAGGTGAATATTCAATTGAATACACCACAAAGACAAAATATTTAATGTTCAAACTGATAAACTTGTTTTTGTGCAAATATTTGCTCATTTTGAAATGGATGCCTGCCACACATCTCAAAAAAGCTGGGACAGTGGTATGTTTACCACTGTGTTACATCACCTTTCCTTCTAACAACACTCAAGCGTTTGGGAACTGAGGACACTAGTTGTTGATGCTTTGTACGCGGTAAGATCCTTTACACAATGATGTCTGTTTTTGATGCAGTGCCGCCTGAGGGATCAACGGTCACAGGCATTCAATGTTGGTTTTCGGCCTTGCCGCTTACATGTCGAAAGTTCTCCAGAATTCTCTGAATCTTCTGATTATATTATAGACTGTAGATGATGGAATCCATAAATTCCTTGCAATAGAACATTGAGAAACATTGTTCTTAAACTGTTGGACTATTTTTTTTTTATGCAGTTGGTCACAAAGTGGTGATCCTCGCCCCATCTTTGCTTATGAATGGCTGAGCCTTTTGGGGATGCGCCTTTTATACCCAATCATGACACTCATCTGTTTCCAAACAGGTGTTCTTTGAGCATTCATCAACTTTCCCAGTCTTTTGTTGCCCCGGTCCCAGCTTTTTTGAAATGTGTTGTGGGTATCCATTTAAAAATGAGTAAATATTTGCACAAAAACAATGAAGATTATCAGTTTGAACATTAAATGTCTTGTCTTTGTGGTGTATTCAATTTAATATAGGTTGAAGAGGATTTGCAAATCGTATTCTGTTTTTATTTACATTTTACACAACGTCCCAGCTTCATCGGAATTGGGATTGTACAATCAAATTGGTACATTTTCAGCAGCATTAACATTTCAGTTAATTTTTCGGAAAATTCATGCTAGGCGGCACAACCAATTTGAAACCGAGAGCTGGGTGAAAAGTTGCCGCCCACTGTGGCTATAACCCTGCTCCTCAACTGTGGAGGCAACTGAGGCCTCTCACACAGACTCCATGTTTTATTTAAGTTTAATGACAATTTGTTTCGGTCAAACCATATTTTCAGTTTAATTTCTTCAGTGATTTCCTCCAGAACTATCTGCCAAGCTAGAAAACTGCTGCATCCTAATAAGAGCAGAATACTACAAGAATGAATTTGAATAAGGAAAGCTGGGTTTTTTTCTCACCAAAATGGATGCTGCACTCATTGCAGTTTGTCTGGAATAGTCCCAGATTGCATTTCAGAGCTTCTAGAATTCAAACATTTTCATGCGGGTGGTAATTTTGGGTTACAGCTTTTTTTTGTCTTTCACCACGTTCATCCCTGAATATGTCAGTAGTGAGTCACTTTTTTGTGGATTAAAGTCACTAACTGGGACTCCTGTCTTGTTGGAGAAAGAAACGAGAATCGTCCTCCGTTCTGTTCACACCGCTCCAAATGCTGTCTGCCGAGTCAAGTTAGAATGATAGAGTCCAGTTGGAATTAATAACTTCAAAAGGAAGTGCCGTTTAAATCAAATGACACCTCTTTCTAAATGTTGTAATACAAACAAACTGCAATCAATCAAAACATTTTTTCCTTCCAAAACGAGACATCCTGCGCTGACGTGCAGCAGCCGGCTGAGCTCAGCTCAGAGGTATGGAGAGACATTCATGCCAAAATGTCTGAAAGGAAATGCTTTTGACAAAAACTACAGATTTTATTTTTATTTATGTCCAGAGATCAAGGATCCAGTAACCAATTTAAAATGTTGTTGACATAGAAAACCTGTAAAGCCTGCTTTTAGTACACAGAAAATTCACAAGAGGTATCGATAAGGGAATCGATAAGGAATCGGATCGATAAGCGGAATCGATAATAGCATCGATATAGATTAAAATCTTATCAGTACCCATTCATATGTAAGAGTCACTAGGTGTTCACAGGAAACAGTTATTTATTTCTATATGTATATTTATTTATTTTCATTGTCAGTTGGTTTCATCTTTTCGGTTGTGTTGTTTCATTCGGTTCTTTTTGTCTTTCTCTAAAATTGTATTGTAGCATTATTAGTTATTATTAATGTTGTTGTTACTATTATTATTAACATATTAATAAAAATAAATTAAAAAAATTACAATTTGACTCTTTTACGACAACGAATGCTTAGTTATTAATTATTAAACAGGAAACAAATGTGCTGAGATGCGAACAGCTTAATGCCAACTTTAACATTGAAAACGCCATAGACATGCTAATGCGTTAGCATCGGTCCCATTTTTAAGTTATAAAATACATCTATCAACTGTTTCAGAAGGCCATAACAGGTTGGTTTAACATAAAAAAAAAGGTAAATACTACTCACAGACATATGCTCTTTGGGGTTTTGGCTGGGAAAAATTAAGATAAAGCGAAATAAAACAGTGAATCAACGAAGCAGCAGACTGTTTCGATCTGCGAATCACTGCTTCGATAGGTTCAAAGCAAAGCTGTGCTGCAGAAAAGTTGATTACAGACCCACTGCAGGGTCTGTTATCAGTGTAGAGAAATGATAATTTTCCTGACAAACACCCCCAAAAACAACGGCCACTCTGAAGGACCAATAAAGGAATCGTTAAGCAAAAAGGTTATTGATGTCAGTGGATCGAATCATTTCTTAACGATACCCGAAAGGAACCGGTTCTCAATACCCATCCCTAGTTCTGTTCTTATTTTTCAGGTTCTGACAAAATATCGAAGTGGTAAACTGCCAAAGGCTTTCAAGATTATCCCAGCGCTGTCAAACTGGGAGCAGGTTTTATATTTGACTAACCCGGAGAGCTGGAGTGCGGCTGCCATGTACCAAGCAACAAGGTGGGGTCACCAGTTGACTTAACTGGAATTTTTGCACTAACAAAAAGTTAACTTATTCTAGGCTTTTAAATGTTATTGTTGTAATGTTGTTGTTGTTTTTTGTTTGTTTGTTTGTTTTTTATAGAATCTTTTCCTCCAATTTGAAAGAGAGAATGGCCCAGAGATTTTATAATTTAGTGCTGTTACCCCGAATACGTGATGATATTGCAGAATACAAGCGACTCAACTTTCATCTGTACAGTGCCCTGAAGAAAGCATTGTTCAAACCTGGAGCGTGGTTTAAGGGTAAGATGCAAAGTTAATTGCATTGATGTTTGTAGCTGCAGACTTAATTGGCTTGATCCAGTTATTTAGACGTTTGTGCATGAAGCAGAAAAATACTACCATATAATTCCAGTGTTGGGCATGTTACATCTAAAATGTAATACATTATAGACTGGTAGTTACTGTTAGTTTAAAGTAATTTGTTACATTAAAATATTACTGTCTCTTAATTGTAATGTCTTGCATGACTCCTGCATTACGTTTGAGTTACTTTCACTAAAGTAACTGCTGATATCAGACTTGGCATTCTAAAATGCAGTTTACTGTAGCTCATTATACATCCACTGGAGGGCTATGCGGTGTAGCAGAATGACTTTGGGCCCTTAACGGACATGTCGCACATTTTAACGTCCCAGTTAGCAACACAACAGCAAAGTATTTATGATTGTAAGTCTCTCCACGCACATGCACTCATAATTAGTGGTCTCTGATGTTTTTTTTTTTGCTCTCCCTGAGCAAGTTAACGGTGCATTTTCGGAAAACGTCTCACTTGCCATTCCTCGGCATGTGATATACATTTTAGAATGATGACTGACAGATTGGAACGAACCTGCTCCGTCTGAAAACAAAACTTCTGAGCTTTTATTTGAAAATGATGGCTCAGATTTACAGAGATGACACACTTCACCCCAAAACCCTTAACTTTTTGAGTCTGTCAGATTTTGGAACCTAATTGTGGTGATGCGCAGTTTGTGTCACAGGATGCTGGTTTACTGCTGCTGTGAACATGATGGACATACTGTCCCCACCACACTGTTTTACAGACTGCCTGGACACAGATGTATGTTTTATATTGGAAAAACTGAAGAGATAATGGATTATCCAACGTGCCACAATCCTGATAGAAGTTGAGCTGAAGGCAGAGTTGTGATCGCAACTCTGCCTTCTTGAGGGCAAGTGGACCTAGATATTTCTCTGGCTGGCCATCTGTACCTGTGGACTAGTGGAACATGAAAATGTTCTCTGGCTGTCCATCTGTGTGAGGACGAGTGGACCTTTAATCATATGGCTGGCAATCACTCGCCGTGTGTGCGGGGGCTTCTTTGATGTTGTGGACTTATTATTTGGAAACCTTTACAACTAGTGAGTGAGATGTTCATTTTTTCATCTTTTGCTTTGTCTTCTTTTAGTAACATTTTTAATTTACTTTGAGAGAGTCTGGGGGAATTTGGATCTGGATGTGTGTGCAGTCTCATGCTGTCTTAACACACAGCTCAGCTGTTAATTGCAGCTTTGTACATGATGTGAAATGTCACAGATCTGATGGGTGTGATCACATCTGTGACTGCACAGATCTAATCACATCTATAAGATGTGATAGATTAGACATTTCACATCATGTACAAAGCAGTAACATGCAGGTTAAAATGGCTGCTGCAGCCATTTTAACCTGCATGTCAGCTGTTCTATTACTGCTTAGTACAACCCCAATTCCAATGACCAACATGTTAGCCCACGAACTCCATAAAAGAATATAGGGCAGAGATTAACGTTTGAAATTATTCAGTTTGTTCACAAATATAAATAATCCGCTCATAGACAAACTTAGTTCAGAACAACATTGTCCTCCAGATAGGTAACCTGCCCACAGAAATAAACAAATTGGCTGGTGGCTCACGTGTAGATCATCTGAGAGTGTCAACAAAAGCCGTGGCTTTAGCGGGGGAATCAAAGCTCCTGGTTTCCCCACCATGGATTATTTTCAGCGTGGCTGGGTAGACCATCATATATTTTGCTCCAATATCCCGCAGCCGTTTCTTCACGTCATCGAAACCTTTCCGTTTGCGCAGAACTGCGGCTGAGAGATCCTGGAAAAAACATGATGTTTGACTCCTGGTACTTCATGGTCCTGCTGCGTCTTGCTGTGTCCAGCACCCTCTGTTTGTCAGCGAAGTTGTGGAACCTAAATAGAACAGGTCGTGGTCGCTGGTTCGGTCACGGTTTTGGCGCTAGCGTGCAGTGAGCGCTTTCAATTTTCATACGGCCTGCTTTCGCCTCCAGCCCGAGCAGGCTGGGTAACCAACTCTCAAAGAACTTTGTGGGATTGGTACCCGCCACGCCTTCTGATAAGCCAATAACCTGAACATTTTTTTTCTACCTCCATTCTCGAGATCGTCAGTATGCTCCCCTTTTTTCCTAGTTTTAATGGGTTTCTGTTCCTGCAGCCCCTTTCTCACATGCAGTCTAGTCGAGAAATGTTCTTGACCCAGACAGCATTTCATACGAATGCATGTTTGAGTGAGAATGTAGGAAAGCTTCTTCTCAGACTCTCATAACATGAGGTTGGTAGTGTTCATGTTACTAGTGTGTCATGCTAAGTTCTCCACAATGTTCACTAATATGATGTGTTGTGAGTCAAGAAACTGAAGGAAAATAGATGCATAATAATTATTCCTGAAGCACTTTGAGTCAGATATTTCAGAGTGCTTTACAGTATTTAAGGAAAAAAACGAGAAGCTTAAAAAAATCAACATAAAGAATACAAAGAAAAACAAGCAGGAGACTAGAACAGTGATGAATATTGAGCACCACAAACAACTATAAGTGTGCTGTCGTCATATAAATGAGCTACAATTGATTGGTAAGTGTAGATGGCAGAAAAGTTGAGTTTTAAGTCTTGATATTAAACATTTATGCTAGATACAACTGTCTGTCAGCAAGCAGATATTCCACAAAGTTGAAGCATGATGAGGTAAAGCTCTGTGGCTTGCCAACTTCGTCTTCACCCAAGGAACAGGCAGTATGCCGGCACCCTGAGACTCCAGGGCTCATGTTGACACACAAGGCTGAACCAGTTCTGTGAGATTATCCAGTGTATATGTAACTGATGTTAGCGGGGAACATGGACAACGATGAATCAAAGGGTTGGTATCCCATTTATTAAAAGCCTTTCTGCAGAAACATAACATTTTGCCACACATTGTCATCTGGTCTGTTCTGCACATCTGTTTCCTATATGCAGAAAACAAGACTTTCACTGAGAAATGGCTGCTAATAAAATCTCTACAGATCTACATGGGTCACGTCACGCAGATGGCTTTCGGTCCACAGTTGGTGCCAAACAACTTTAAAAAAACACGGCCACAAAACTTACATTAACAGTCAAAATTGCTTAAAACTGAGCTACACCATGTTAATATTAATGGTGAACAATATACATGAAAGACAATGCCCCAAACAGTCAGGTTACTAGAAAAATAATACATTTGCACCAGCAGCATTCCTCTGCACTGCTTGCCCTCGGCCATACGAAGATGGACTGAGAGTGACATACTGAAACTCAGGAAGTGCAAAACAGACATGTGACAATACTGTTTCCACAGGAAGTAAAAAAAATAAAATGTTCCAGTGAGATAAAATTCATAATTATCTTCCAGTACAAATAATTAGTAAATAAATAAAGTTATCAAATACTAACGGAAAATAATAAATGAAAGTACCTTTTAAACTCTGTTAGCCACTAATGCTGGCAAAATGACAGGGCCCCTCCAAGCAGGAATATCATTAACATGGATTACAATATTTGTTAGATGTCTCACAACGCTTACCCTGTCCACTAACAGTCTGCCAAATGCACATTGCCATCTTCACAAATGATGATCCACACTTTGTAAGGTCGATCATTGACACACTCTGTCTTGATGTAACTGTACAATGCTGGGAAGTCTGGCAGTCATCAAATAGTCAGCAGTGGTCACATCTGGACAATATTTAAGGGAGTTTTTTTTAAACAGAAATCTACACTAACAAATTAATCTTTCACATCAAACTGATCTGTGTGATTTGGATTTTCCTCCTCATTGTTGTCTTCCTGTCATAGAACATCAGGCTTATCCGCCTTATATTAGATAATTCACTTCTGCTTTTTTGTAGTTATTTGTCATCATGCTTCCTTTGTTCAAAAACCTGCAAATGTCTGCATATATAGTGACAAATGTACTTATTAACAAACCCAACGTTTGTGGGCTCTTGGCTAAGGCTGAAACTGCCCAGCTGCTGTGTTGCTTTTTCGGATTGCCATATGCGTACAATGCTGCAAATTGCAACCTAGTTAGTACTATAGCGTTCTTGAGTGATGAATGGCTTTCTTTAAAAAAATAAAAATATTAATCCTCACACACATGCAGAAATACGGAGCTTAAAAACTAATCAGCTGAGCTATTGTTAAGAAAGTACCTGTTGTAAATATGATTTGTCTGGGATACTGTTCATACATGAGAGATGAGATTTATTGTCAGTCATTACAAATTACATGTTCATGAGAAATCACTTAATTCTATAGTGTAAGGATGAAGTCTGCAGCCATTACACTCCATGCACACCTGATCTGATATCTCTGAAGTTAAGCAGTAGGTCCTGATTAGTATTTGGCTGGGAGATCATGAGGAGCTGTACATGCATTTCTCTGTGTAGACCTGGAATTGCCTCAGGAAAGGTATCCCATGTAAAACCTGTGCCAAATCCTGATGTGGATCTGTACCTGAGCCACTGTAGCTACTGGAACAGACTAAAAGCAAAGAAAGCATAAGGCTCAAGTGTCGTGTAGTGTGAAATCCAGTCAGACAGATACAAGAAAGTCATCATTATATCCCACATAGTACATAGTGGCAAGACATTATTTTTGTTGGTGTCTGGGAGACTTTATTTTCTGTTAACTGAAATGGTCAGCATACCTGATAATCCTTTTGCCCCATGGTTTTACTTTGATAATAAAGCTGTCCTGTATTGTGCGCTGGTGTGAGACGCCACTAAGTGGCAGTGCTGCTCTTAAAATGGAAAGAAACTGTAGTACTCGTGTGAATTAATTCTAACTGTCCACTTGGAATGTGGTGTTAATATTACTGCTTTCATTATTGTAATTTATTTAGTTATAAAATGTTTGCCTTTAATCAGTTGATAAAGCAGGAGTTAATTTTACGTTTTGATATTTCTCCTGTGATGTACTGTTTTGATTTATAGTGTTTACTAATTGAGCCAAATTAAAACCCAATTAGTTGCCTGCCTTTAAGGAATGTTGAGTCTATTATGCTGCCAATTCTTTTTTTTTTTGGGGGGGGGGGGGGGGGGAGCTGTTGAACAGATGTCTTTGAGTGACACCTCAGTTCTGTTTTTATTGCCATGATATAATCAGTAGTGATCTTCAAGTGATCTACTCAGTAGTGATGTGAATGAATATTAGGAAATGTTTATTATTAATAGTAATATTTTGTGCTTCTCTCTCACACAGGTATACTGATCCCTCTCTGTGAATCTGGAACATGCACTCTGAGAGAAGCGATCATCGTTGGAAGCATACTCACAAAATGTTCGATCCCTGTGCTTCACTCCAGGTAAGGTTTAAGGCATCGGTTGGTTGTGTTTATGTTGAGTCTGACCGATGGTGTTTTAAGCTTCGTACTGTGTCACATTACAAATTTGTTTTGGCACAGTTTCTTTTGCATAACATCACATTCTGCCTTGTCTTTCAGCGCGGCAATGCTTAAATTGGCAGAGATGGAGTATAATGGTGCCAACAGTATTTTCCTGCGTTTGCTGCTGGACAAGAAGTACGCCCTGCCTTTCCGTGTGCTTGACGCTCTGGTGGCTCACTTCCTGTCCTTCCGCAGTGAAAAGCGTGTGCTTCCTGTGCTTTGGCATCAGAGTTTGCTCACTCTGGCACAGCGCTATAAGTCTGACCTGGCATCTGAACAAAAGACCACCCTGTTGGAGCTGCTGAAGATACAAACCCACCCTCAGATTTCTGCAGAGATTCGCAGAGAACTACAAAACTCAGAGTCACGGGATATTGAAATTGGACTTCCCGTGACTGTGGCTATGGAGTGAGGAGTCAGAATGAAGACAAGACTTTAATGTTATGGAACAGATGTTTCTAATTCTGAACTATGATTTGATTTGTTTGCAAGCTCAGAAACACACAGCAACACAGATGTAACAACTGTAATATGTGTTGTCCTTATTTTAAGGCAGAAAATGTGCACTGAAAATTAAAAAATCCATTAAATTAATATTGTTTCATTAAGTTGTTAGCACACCGGTGTAAATAGTTAACAGATTAACATGGCAACTTCTTACAAAATAGATCAAAATGTTGGGGGTGGCAGACGATTGCATCTTGCTGCTATATTGTTGAACATTAAAAAAATAAATGTAGATCCCGACTGGTAAATATTCAGGCTGACAAGGAGTCTGCACCACTTTTTCTGACTGTTTATTTTCTGGAGCCAGTAATGCAAGTGTTTCCTCGGTGTGGTTTAGCTGCTGGTGTCTTAGGACATGCAGGTGTGATTAAATAAGATGCAGAGGACGGGGTGAGATGGAGACCTAGGATCTTCTCAGGGTCTGTATAAAAGTCTCTTAATTCCTAAATGGTTAAAACAGTATTTTTTGTATTTATTTATTTTGTGTTCCTTGAGTTAAAGCTGAATGTCAACAATACAAGAGAATCTCGATTGTTTCATTGTATCTCCATTTTGGTGGTGCAGGTCATCAGGTCATCCTTCTGCTATACAAGGCACTCAAATGCACACTGGGAACATCTTGGCAATTAAGGATCTTGATCAAGGGCATTTTAATTATTTATTTATTTCACACACCCCAATTCTCTGGTCACAAGTTGGATGATTATGGTTATAGGTCAAAGGGTTGTAAAATGGGATGGGATGGGATTAATGTGGTACAGACCTGTTGAGTGTTGTAGATTTGCTCTGTAGTTTGACTTTAAAACATTTTCTGTTAGAACAAGGTGGTACATAATAGGGTTATTTTGTAGACTGTGTTCATGGAGACATGGTGACCTGAAGGTTAGGAAAGTGAGCTTGTGACCAGAGGTTCCTCAGTTTGATTCCCGATCTCACACAGGAAACTCATGAAGGTGCTCTTAAGCAAGAGCCTTAGTCCCAAAGTTGCTACCATTGTGCAGAGTAAAGCCTTTGTATGATAGCGGCGTGAGGGGGTGAATGTGAGGCTTCATTGTAAAATGTAATAAGTCTTCCGTTGTTGGGCCTGCCTTCACTGTTTAAAGCTGCAATGTGTATGATTTATTGTCACCTAGTTAAAAATTGCATTATTCAGTTCACCTAACTTACATGTCTTTAGAAGTGGGAGGAAGCTGGAACACCTGTACGCAACCCACGCACACATGGGCAGAACATGAAACTCCACACAGAGCCCGAGGTGGGAAACGACCCCAGGACCTTGCTGTGAGGCAGCAGTGCTAACCACAAGGCAACTGTGCCTCCCCTTCCTTACGAAATGTAATAAAATTATTTTTGTTATTAACAGCAGATGCCAATATACAGTATAATGGAGAAGAAATTTCCAACGGCTTGAGTTTTTAAGCGTTTGGACAGTTCCAAAATGACACCAGGTTTTACTACATTTCGTAGAACTGTATATGGGGTTTCATCATGCTTTAAACAAATTTTTTACTTTAAAGTGACCAAGCCATTTCATTTCTCTCTCTCTCTCTCTCTCTGTCTGTGCTCGCCATACCTAAACTTCCTTTTATGTGTTCTGAATGATTTTCAGTTGTTTTTATGCAAAAAAGTATGACTTGATGTTACATCGTGTTACGCTTGGTGGCTTCCTGATGGTGTCTTGCTCAAGATGCTGACCTACAGGAGGATGTTATCGCTGCCATATTATTATTTTTGCCTGTGTATGGCCTGTCAGTCGTATTTGGATAAGGAGGTTTATTGTTTCCTACATCACCTGGGAGTCCTACTGGGAGTAGTTCTTGGCCTCTGGTTCTTCTTGTCAACGAGTTCTGGTTCAACAACCCTTTCTTGCATGATCTACTTGCCCCCTTGCAAGCAGATCTTAAATCTTGCTATTCTTGGTCTGTTAGCCATGATTCACTGTAAAAATGGCAATTATTAGAAATGAAACATTGCAATAAAATTAAAATCTAGAACAGCTTTCCATTATCCTTGCCACATGGATGGGGCAATTCCTGTTAACAAAAAAAAAAAATACCATGAAAAGGTGTAGAAGTAGACTGAAAAATTCATGGTAGGAAATATTTTTCCAAATAAAAGATTAAAGCACATAAACGAGCTGGAGTTATAAGTGAGCTCAAACGGTTGCTTGAAGGTTAAACAACCTGTCAGCAGCTACCTCGGGTTAGCTAAACTCGACAAGTTGACAAATTGGCAGCTGTGAATCACTGAAATTTAAAGTAATCTCAGAAGTACGACGGCTGTTTGTTGCGCTGTTTAGTCGAATAGGTCGTGACTGTAAAGATGGCTGAAGATGCTGAAGAGTGTCTTTTGGTGCAGAGGTCGGGCGCTGATCCTGCTCTGTTAGCCGGCCTCAGAGCGCTTCGGACCCTGGCGGCCGTGGAGAAAAGCAGCCGGCTGTCGGTGCACTTTGACACAGTCCAGACAGACATTCAGCCGTTTATGAGGAGGATTCTGGTAGTGTGGATGCTGCAGGTACACACATTAGGCACCAATATTAAACTTTTGGCCCTGGAATATTAGCGAAACGTTTTTGATACATTGAACCAATTGCTTCAGAAAATGACTCAGTGTTCAAATGCTCAAGAAAAGTTGAAACAGCACCACAGTGGAACTTTTTTGGAAGCTTTATTGTCTTTATCCCTGATAATAGATTTTAATATTTCACATGCAATTTTGATTGACAGAAGCCAAAATGAACGAAAAAGGAAAAATGGAAATGCGGTACTGGTAGGTAGTGACGTCACAGTGGCAGTCTGTGATGCCAAATGACACTTTAGTGGCATAAAAGGCCTTTGTTTTGTTACTGTACAAGGAAAATAGACAAAATCTAAAGTCAGTTGTTTTCATTAAGGCTGGTGTGCCACTGAGATGCCACAGGTTGCCACATTTAGAGCTTTAATTCATTTGAAAGCTTGTCTCTTAGTCTTGTCCATCCAAATTGGAAGTCCCAAAAACCAGTTTTATTTGTTATTATCTATCGTCCACCTGGTCGTTACTGTGAGTTTCTCTGTGAATTTTCAGACCTTTTGTCTGACTTAGTGCTTAGCTCAGATAAGATAATTATAGTGGGCGATTTTAACATCCACACAGATGCTGAGAATGACAGCCTCAACACTGCATTTAATCTATTATTAGACTCTATTGGCTTTGCTCAAAAAGTAAATGAGTCCACCCACCACTTTAATCATATCTTAGATCTTGTTCTGACTTATGGTATGGAAATAGAAGACTTAACAGTATTCCCTGAAAACTCCCTTCTGTCTGATCATTTTTTAATAACATTTACATTTACTCTGATGGACTACCCAGCAGTAGGGAATAAGTTTCATTACACTAGAAGTCTTTCAGAAAGCGCTGTAACTAGGTTTAAGGATATGATTCCTTCTTTATGTTCTCTAATGCCATATAACAACACAGTGCAGAGTAGCTACCTAAACTCTGTAAGGGAGATAGAGTATCTCGTCAATAGTTTTACATCCTCATTGAAGACAACTTTGGATGCTGTAGCTCCTCTGAAAAAGAGAGCTTTAAATCAGAAGTGTCTGACTCCATGGTATAACTCTCAAACTCGTAGCTTAAAGCAGATAACCCGTAAGTTGGAGAGGAAATGGCGTCTCACTAATTTAGAAGATCTTCACTTAGCCTGGAAAAAGAGTCTGTTGCTCTATAAAAAAGCCCTCCGTAAAGCTAGGACATCTTTCTACTCATCACTAATTGAAGAAAATAAGAACAACCCCAGGTTTCTTTTCAGCACTGTAGCCAGGCTGACAAAGAGTCAGAGCTCTATTGAGCTGAGTATTCCATTATCTTTAACTAGTAATGAGTTCATGACTTTCTTTGCTAACAAAATTTTAACTATTAGAGAAAAAATTACTCATAACCATCCCAAAGACGTATCGTTATCTTTGGCTGCTTTCAGTGATGCCGGTATTTGGTTAGACTCTTTCTCTCCGATTGTTCTGTCTGAGTTATTTTCATTAGTTACTTCATCCAAACCATCAACATGTTTATTAGACCCCATTCCTACCAGGCTGCTCAAGGAAGCCCTACCATTATTTAATGCTTCGATCTTAAATATGATCAATCTATCTTTGTTAGTTGGCTATGTACCACAGGCTTTTAAGGTGGCAGTAATTAAACCATTACTTAAAAAGCCATCACTTGACCCAGCTATCTTAGCTAATTATAGGCCAATCTCCAACCTTCCTTTTCTCTCAAAAATTCTTGAAAGGGTAGTTGTAAAACAGCTAACTGATCATCTGCAGAGGAATGGTCTATTTGAAGAGTTTCAGTCAGGTTTTAGAATTCATCATAGTACAGAAACAGCATTAGTGAAGGTTACAAATGATCTTCTTATGGCCTCGGACAGTGGACTCATCTCTGTGCTTGTTCTGTTAGACCTCAGTGCTGCTTTTGATACTGTTGACCATAAAATTTTATTACAGAGATTAGAGCATGCCATAGGTATTAAAGGCACTGCGCTGCGGTGGTTTGAATCATATTTGTCTAATAGATTACAATTTGTTCATGTAAATGGGGAATCTTCTTCACAGACTAAAGTTAATTATGGAGTTCCACAAGGTTCTGTGCTAGGACCAATTTTATTCACTTTATATATGCTTCCCTTAGGCAGTATTATTAGACGGTATTGCTTAAATTTTCATTGTTACGCAGATGATACCCAGCTTTATCTATCCATGAAGCCAGAGGACACACACCAATTAGCTAAACTGCAGGATTGTCTTACAGACATAAAGACATGGATGACCTCTAATTTCCTGCTTTTAAACTCAGATAAAACTGAAGTTATTGTACTTGGCCCCACAAATCTTAGAAACATGGTGTCTAACCAGATCCTTACTCTGGATGGCATTACCCTGACCTCTAGTAATACTGTGAGAAATCTTGGAGTCATTTTTGATCAGGATATGTCATTCAAAGCGCATATTAAACAAATATGTAGGACTGCTTTTTTGCATTTACGCAATATCTCTAAAATCAGAAAGGTCTTGTCTCAGAGTGATGCTGAAAAACTAATTCATGCATTTATTTCCTCTAGGCTGGACTATTGTAATTCATTATTATCAGGTTGTCCTAAAAGTTCCCTAAAAAGCCTTCAGTTAATTCAAAATGCTGCAGCTAGAGTGCTGACGGGGACTAGAAGGAGAGAGCATATCTCACCCATATTGGCCTCTCTTCATTGGCTTCCTGTTAATTCTAGAATAGAATTTAAAATTCTTCTTCTTACTTATAAGGTTTTGAATAATCAGGTCCCATCTTATCTTAGGGACCTCGTAGTACCATATCACCCCAATAGAGCGCTTCGCTCTCAGACTGCAGGCTTACTTGTAGTTCCTAGGGTTTGTAAGAGTAGAATGGGAGGCAGAGCCTTCAGCTTTCAGGCTCCTCTCCTGTGGAACCAGCTCCCAATTCAGATCAGGGAGACAGACACCCTCTCTACTTTTAAGATTAGGCTTAAAACTTTCCTTTTTGCTAAAGCTTATAGTTAGGGCTGGATCAGGTGACCCTGAACCATCCCTTAGTTATGCTGCTATAGACGTAGACTGCTGGGGGGGTTCCCATGATGCACTGTTTCTTTCTCTTTTTGCTCTGTATGCACCACTCTGCATTTAATCATTAGTGATCGATCTCTGCTCCCCTCCACAGCATATCTTTTTCCTGGTTCTCTCCCTCAGCCCCAACCAGTCCCAGCAGAAGACTGCCCCTCCCTGAGCCTGGTTCTGCTGGAGGTTTCTTCCTGTTAAAAGGGAGTTTTTCCTTCCCACTGTAGCCAAGTGCTTGCTCACAGGGGGTCGTTTTGACCGTTGGGGTTTTACATCATTATTGTATGGCCTTGCCTTACAATATAAAGCGCCTTGGGGCAACTGTTTGTTGTGATTTGGCGCTATATAAAAAAAAAATTGATTGATTGATTGATTTATTGGTTTGACATTGATTGGGGAGGGCACAGTGGATTAGTGGTTAGCACTGTTGCCTCACAGCAAGAAGGTCCTGGGATTGTTTCCCACTTGATACTTTCTGTGTAGTGTGCATTTTCTCCCTGTTTGGGTGGGTTCCCTCTGGGTGTTTTGGCTTCCTCCAAAGACATGCAGGTTAGGTGAATTGGAAACTTTAAATTGACTGGCCCTGCGATAGACTAGCAGTGTGTTCAAAGTGTGCCCTGCCTCTCACCCAGTGAGTTCTATTTCATTCCTTCTGACCGCCAGAGGGCGGTGCTTTAGCACCTGGATAACTACATGTGCGCAGCACAGAGGTCGAGAATATATACCAACAAAGTCACGCCATTGGATGTGACTTGGGTGACATCACTGGTTGTCTTTATATACCAGACACACCCAGCGCTTGCTTCTTTTCTACATTCTCGCATTCTTAGAGGTTGAGAACACGTTTAGCTGCGATTGCCGCTCTCGCTTGTAGCCTCGCAACCCACCTTCGGTTGGAGCAACGTGCACTGCACACGTCCTCCAGAGGCTGCAAGACACGGCTTCACCGTTTTTTGTATTCTTTGACTGACGCCTGTCGTGAGTACACCTTCCTAAATGTCAGGTGTGCGCCTTTGCCGCTGCCCTGCTGGGTATTTTCCTCTGTGCACATTAGCTGTGGTGTTTCGATGAAAGCTGGCTATTTGTTTAGTTGTGTCACTAACCCCGTTAACTACGTGGTAGTGTGTGTATCTGAACCAGTATAGTGTACTGTGTTGGGCTTGCCGTGAGTGTTTTCCACTCCTTGAAGTACTTTGTCTGCACTGCCGCCATTTGCTAAGTTTAACAGCTCCGCTAGTAGCTAGTGTTGTCGTCGTTGCTCTAAGTGACTTAGCACTTAGGCTGTGAGTTTTTCGGCTGTGTGCATCGTGTTATTACTGTGGCTGTGAGTGTTTCACGCTCCGGGCCTTGTATTAGCTTTTACACTGTGAGTGTTTCACGCTCCGTGCCTCGTGCCAAGTCTGTGGCTGGAGTGCTTCACGCTCCGTGCCTCATGTCAAGTCGACGGCTGTGAGTGCTTCACGCTCCGTGCCTCGTGTCAAGTCGACGGCTGTGAGTGCTTCACACTCCGTGCCTCGTGTTACTATTTACACTGCGTGTGATTCACGCTTTGTCTTTCCATTTGTAACCGTCAGGGCTTGTGTTAGCCATCTGCACGCAGTCCACAATGTTGACAGGGCCTTTGTTGCATGGCTGTAGTACCTGTTTGGCTCCCTTGAGCCCAGATGATGGACATATGTTTTGCCCCTCGTGTCTTGGGATCAGACACCTGAGGAAAGCCCTGACTGGAGATGCCTGCCTCAATTGTGCCAGCATGCCACTGGCAGAGAGATCTGCTAGACTTGCAGCATTGGAAAGTGGAATATCTAGTGCGACTTTGGCCTCCAGCCCCAGGAAGGATGAGGCTGATCAGACCAATGTAGTTACTCAGCAGGAGGAAGATGTCATGTCTATTGCTGCGACTGATTCCTTGTACATGACAAGTGATATAAACTGTGTGGAGAATGAGGATGAGAGGGGTCTTTCTCCAAGCCATTCATTAGTGGGCTCTCACACCTCTGAGGCAGAGTCCCTGCCGCAAACCGGACCTGGACTATCCTTTGTCAAGCAAACTGTTCAGTTGGCTTTATCCAGGCTTGGGGTCGACAATCCCCCTGCGGAAACCACCGCTTCAAGTGCCTTTTTCAAAGTCACTCAGAAGCCTGAGTTCAACGTTCCAGTTTAACAACCATATATCGAGGAGCTCCACCGATGTTGGGCGGACCCCAAATCATTGACCCATCTATCGCAGGACTGCAGAGCCCTTAGCTCTATGTGTGATTCGGCGCAGTATGGTCCGAACCGTATGCCCGCCGTTGACAGCATTATTGCGAACCTGGTTGTGGCTCCAGCTGATGCTGCTCGGCCGGATGCCCGCTGCCCACGACCTCAGTGTAGGGTCACTGATGACCTCCTCACCAAAAGCTATGACATAGCTGCTCGCATCGGTCGCCTAGGCAACTCGCTGTCCCATTTAGCCCTTGCCCTCTCAAAGTCTTTGAGGGAGGCAGAGGTTGATGATGCTTCGCAAAGTCTTAGTGATGCCTCACTCCAAACCTTTGCGTATATTTCCAGAGAGCTTGGCAGACTGATGTCAACCCTTACCATCACTAGACGTCAGGTGTGGCTTGCGCAGTCCCCCCTGTCCGAATCCTGCAGAGGCACACTCCATTCGCTGCCGGTTCTTCCAGGCCAAGTATTTGGACCTGTGGCCCAACAAACTTTGGAGCGTGCTGTTGAGGCTAGTAAATCTCGGCAACAGTTTGTTGACCTACACCGGTCTTCCAGACCTCAGCCAGTCAGACATGCTACAGCTTTTCACTCTACATCCAGGCTTCCGCCGACTCCCAGAGCTGCACGTGCTTTTGTAGTTGAGGGCCAGCTCTCCCAGCGGCCTGCCTTTCGGGAGCCTACGGGCAGACCCCCGAGAACTGATCGGTTTCACAGAGCTTCCAGTAATCGCGCCCAGAGGTGCTCAGGGATGCGAGGCAGAGGTGGTCGGGTCTGACTGCCAGTGTTTGGCCCCCAGCCGTTTTTCACGAAATCAACTCAGCCACTGGGAGGCTCAAGTTTAAGACCCATGGATCATTTCGACCTTGTTTGAAGGTTACAGAATTCAGTTCAGATGTCGTCCTCCAAAGTTCAATGGGGTGAGGATGACTGTTGTTTCCAACTCGGTGCAGTCTGCTGGCCTACAACGGGAGATTTTGGAACTCCTGGAGAAGGGGGCCATAGAGCCAGTTCACAGTTCAGACCAGCTCAGGGGGTTCTATTCAATTTACTTCCTTGTTCCAAAGAAGGATGGCGGCTTTCGTCCTAACCTCGATCTCCGACATCTGAATCGTTATATCAAAGTGCTGCAGTTTCACATGCTCCGCACAGTAGACGTCCTTCAAGCTATCACAGCAGGAGACTGGTTCACAAGTGTCGACTTAAAAGACGTCTATTTCCATGTGCCAGTGGCGTCTCATCACAGGCAGTTTCTCCGCTTTGCTTTCGAAGGTCAGGCATACCAGTTCAGGGTGCTTCCTTTCGGCCTCTTTCTCGCCCCTCGTACATTTACCAGATGTATGGCTGCAGCACTAGCCCCATTGCAAGCTCTTGGATTAAGAATCCTACCCTACTTAGACAATTGGCTTGTCTGCGCTCCGACTCAGGGGCAGGCGCACAACCACGCAGCTCTTCTACTGAACCCTGTCTCTCATTTAGGACTCACAGTGAACTTTGCAAAGATTTCTCTTGTTCCCAGTCAACAAACGACCTTCATCGGCATTGCCATCAACTCCCTGACTATGACTGCATCGCCATCCCCACATAGAGTGGACGATGTAATTCGTCTCGTCTCACACATTCAACGGGCTGTGACGCTGCCTTTTGGTTTACTGCTCCAGTTGATGGGCAAATTGACTGCAATGTCACTAGTGGTACCTTTGGGACTTCTGTTCTTACGTCCCCTACAGTTTTGGATCAACAACCTAGGCCTCAACTCAAAGTTGCATCAGCACAGGCTTGTACGACTCTCCAATCAGTGCCTTCTGCACCTCAGACCCTGGGGGAACGTGGACTTCATCTGCAGGGGTGTCCCTCTAGGCTCCGTCCCTTCTCGCCGAGAGGTGGTTGTTACAGATGCATCACTCAAAGGTTGGGGGGCCGTGTGGAATCACAGGATGGTGAGGGGTGTCTGGAGTCCTCAGGAGAGATTCCAACACATAAACATGCTGGAGCTTTGCGCTGTGCGACTGGCTCTCAAGCATTTCCTCCCGGCCCTGAGAGGAAGACATGTTCTTGTCCAGTCGGACAACACGTCAACAGTCTATCACATAAACCATCAGGGGGGCACCAGGTCCAATCACTCATTGGCAGAAACTTGGAGGCTTCTCTTATGGGCGTTGCCTCACCTTCAAAGTGTCAGAGCCGTTCATCTGCCTGGCATACAGAACAGCGCCGCGGATTTACTCTCCAGAGTGCAACCCCAACGGGAGAGTGGAGACTGAACCCAATTGTGGTCCAAATGATCTGGCAGAAGTATGGCGTAGCGGAAGCGGACCTTTTCGCTTCAAGCACCTCAACACATTGCCCACGGTGGTACTCCCTCTCGGAACCAGACAGCACGCTGGGGCAGGATGCATTGGCTCACCCGTGGCCGGATTGCCTCCTTTATGCCTTCCCTCCTCTCCTGCTGCTGATGTTGACACTGCACAGGATAGATCAGAGCAGCCACAGGGTGCTGCTGGTTGCTCCATTCTGGCCGGGGAGGATTTGGTTTCCCATGATTTACAAACTCCTCGAGGGAGAACCTTGGGCTCTCCCGGAGAGGAAGGATTTGTTGTCACAGCTACAGGGGAGGATTTGGCACCCTCACCCAGAACGCCTTCAACTGTATGTGTGGCCGTTGAGGGGCCGGACTCCTTGTTAAGTTCTTGTGACCAGGGTGTTGTTCAGACTATCCTTAATTCACGTGCTGCTTCTACCAGGGCTTTGTATGACAACAGATGGAAGCTGTTTGCGCGGTGGTGTGAGAACCAAAAGTTAGACCCGGAGCCTTTCCCTGTGCCTATTCTCCTCAAATATTTTAAGAACTGCTGGAGAAAGGACTTTCTGTCGCTACCTTGAAGGTTTATGTTGCTGCAATCTCTGCCCGGCACGTCTACGTTGATGGCTGGTCAGTGGGTTCACACCTCTTAGTGTGTCGTTTTTTTGAAAGGTGCTCTACGTTTGCGGCCTCCAAGGCTTGCACGTGTACCTTCATGGGACCTTCCTCTAGTCCTGGAGGGTTTAAGCTTAAGCCCCTTTCGAACCAGTTGAAAGTGCTGATCTTAAATGGGTGTCAGTGAAGACTGCCTTTCTACTTGCACTGTCTTTGGCTAAGCGGGTGGGAGAGCTCCATGCCCTATCAGTCGCTGGGGACTGTTTGCGATGAAATTCTGACGGATCTGGGGTTACGCTGTGGCCTAATCCGTCCTTTTTACCCAAGAGAATTTCAGCTTTTCATGTTAACCAGCCAGTTTCCTTGGCTGTGTATGTCCCACATTCTGATCCAGGATTATCTGTTTCAGGTTCCCTGTGTCCTGTCCGAATGTTGAAGCAGTACATTAGTGCGACTGCCGGGATCCGGAAAACGGATGCCCTGTTTGTGTGTTACGGTGATCACAAAAGAGGCTGTGCTGTCTCAAAGCAGCGACTCTCACATTGGGTCGTGGATGCCATTTTACAAGTATACAGGTCCAGAGGTCTTCAGCCTCCTAAGGTTACATGCCATTCCACCAGAGGGGTGTCCATCTCTTGGGCTGCACTGAGAGGTGTCCCTTTGAGTGATATTTGTGCTGCTGCTACGTGGGCTTCGTCCTGTACCTTCACCCGCTATTACAGACTGAATGTGGCTGCTCCTCCTGCAGTGACTTCGGCGGTGTTGTCTGCCTCCACTCCCCACTGCTGATGCGAGGTGAGTGTGACTCTTCGTGACCTTGTTGGTATTAAGTCATCCAGGTGCTAAAGCACTGCCCTCTGGCGGTCAGGAGGAATGAAATAGAATGAGAGTTACGAATATAACTACGGTTCTATGAATTCCGGATGACAGCCAGAGAGTTGCTTGTCACTCAGAGTCTTGCGAGTTCATTCCGAAAAGAAGCGAGCGCTGGGTGCGTCTGGTATATAAAGACAACCAGTGACGTCACCCAGGTCACATCCAATGGCGTGACTTTGTTGGTATATATTCTCGACCTCTGTGCTGCGCACATGTAGTTATCCATCCATCCATCCATTTTCTTCCGCTTTATCTGGAGTCGGGTCGCGGGGGCAGCAGCTCAAGCAAAGCCGCCCAGACCTCCCGATCCACACACACTTCCCCCAGCTTCTCCGAGGGAACCCCAAGGCGTTCCCAAGCCAGCCGAGAGATGTAGTCCCTCCAGCGTGTCCTGGGTCTTCCCCGGGGTCTCCTCCCAATGGGACGTGCCCGGAACACCTCTCCAGCGAGGCGTCCAGGGGGCATCCGGAAAAGATGCCCAAGCCACCTCAACTGACTCCTTTCGATGTGGAGGAGCAGCGGCTCGACTCCAAGCTCCTCCCGAGTGGTGCTAAAGCACCGTCCTCTGGCGGTCATCTAGAATTCATAGAACCGTAGTTACATTCGTAACTCTCATTCTGGAATAAGCTCCAGTTGTTGCAGTATCTGACCAAAAGGTGCTCTATATAGAGAGAACAGCAGAAGGCCTAATATAGACCCCTGCGGTACCTCACATTTTAATGGAACCAGATTTGAAGTACTGTTCTTAGGGGCACTACATGTATTTATATTGAACTGTATGGTAAAGAGGTGACTGTTGGGGGCATACAACTGTATGCAGAATACACAGTACAACTGCACTATGATTATAGCCATGTGTATTTGTTTCCGTAAGTCACTGATGTTTCATTTCCACAGACTGTATGTTACCCTATTTCATGATCTGTGCAGGAGGAGGCATGGCCACTCCCTTCAGCCTGTGTGTCGAAAAGAGGAAACAGTGAGCCAGCCTACTGAAGCGAGCAAATGGATTATTTTTGTCAGGAACTTTGGAAGCATAAATGGAATTGGTTAATTTGCCTTTTTCTTCCAAAACATAAACCTGAAAGTGTACTGATCCCGCATTTGTATTGAATCACTCTCCCCATATGAGGTCACATCGCATTTGAGTTTAGAGCAAAAATGCCACTATCTTATGATAAAAGTTGACGTTTTTATGAATTGGTGTAAAATTTCAGGGATGAGATGGCTGCCGATTGTGACACTGTGTACAATGATTTCAAATCTGTGCAAAGTGAAGTTTTATGAGAGGCCGTCATTTGTGCAAAACACAAACAAACTTAAAATGGGCAGGGAGTCTGGCATGATATATTGCAAACAAAACAAAACACTTAATGTGCTGCACAGTAAATTCATCCCAACATGAATGACAAGAGATATAATCAATTCATAAACATTTAATGAGAAAAGAGTTTAGATTTACACTTTGTCTCACAGTGCTGAAGTAGCTGTCAGCAGCTCTCTGCTGCTCAGATTACAGAGACTGTATGTAAAAACCAAAGGCATACTGAACCATGACATCTAAACACAAATATGAACTGACTGTGATTTCTGTGCACTGTGACACCCCTAGTTGTTACACAAGACACAACGAGAGGAACTAGATAAGTAATACCCCCATCACACATAGATGGAATCACACAGAATGGCGTCAGAATTATGAATCGGTGGACATCCAAAAATTTCAGTTCCAAAAGGTTCTGACAGCCATCTGCGGAAGTCCACACAGTTGCTCAAAATTGGCCGGCGGCCCTGAGTGTGATGCACATGTTCAAAACCCCCCGGGTGCCATCGAGATGGGACACCTATCTGATGGCGATCCGTATGTAATTGGAGGACCATCTGACCGCAATTTACATATTCAATGGCGGCAAAACGGGATCTGAAACGATTTGAGCGCATACGTGGGAACTTCGAGATGGATCTGGCACGGCAAAGCCTGCCAGTATGACCTGCATGTGCCACGTATAAAAATGTCCATCCCGGAGCGCAAAGGAACAGTTGAAATGTTATGTGGCACGCTTCATCATGATAATAATTAGGAATTATTATCATGTACAGTGAATATGAACAGCGGCTATCAAACCGAAAGCACTGTGCGCTACTGCGCGCATGCCACTGCAAATCTGAACAGGCTGTTATATCCACAGTTGCCCTTACAGTACTTTTTATTTGTCCATTCTTTCCCCTGGGCGACTTAAATAATGGGAATATTGTCTCCATCATAACTGTATATAACACAGGCAGCTGCGCCTTTCCATGGTGCGCAGTAACGCATCATTGCACACGTCAGGCTCAGAGCTGCACGGATCTCACCCTGTAATATATGATCACCTTCTAACTCTGTAAGCGATATGACATGGAAGTGTAGTGCCAGGCCGTTACACCATTAATAAACATGAATCTCACCTCCAACAGCGGTCCAGGATTGTTTCACAGTGCATATGTGGATGTGGAGCCGAAACCAGCAGCCTGTCGTTAAAATCCTCTCACCCAAAATAAAAATTAATTCCCATGTGATAATCCAACCATCGCGGTGGCCAGACTTGCGTTGTGCTCCTGAAATGAGCAAAAAAGAAATTAAAGTTCGCTGGAAATGCTCAGACTGATGCATGGGACAGCATGGCACAATGCCAGCAAACTTTCAGCAAAGCTGTCTAATGGCATTAAGTGGTGGGCGCTCTTAGTGGCTCATATATGCATATACACACACACAGACACTTGGCTGAGTGATAATTGCAGCCCCACGCACATGTGCGTAGCAGCAGTCTGTATCATCCACCTGTTGTCTACATGCACTTTGGATGCCATCATCCAGGTGTGGATGAGGTACTCTGGATGTGTTCCGACATGGCTGACCACACCTCTTTTCCTCCTGACTGCGTTGGATTATGGCAATATTTGCAGTGTTGGGCATGGTTCCTCCACATTCTTGCTATGTGTGACGGGGCTTAAGATGCCAACCACAGCAGAACATTGTCAGTAATCCCAAAATAGATCTCAAACCTATCGAATAATATATGATGATTGAAGATGTCAAATACAGCACTAAAGTCTAACAATAGCAGCACTGTGGTGGTATCCGAGTCCATTGCAAGCAGAAGATGATTCACTACTTTATTAAGTGCTGACTCTGTGGAGTGATGCCTTATAAACGCAGGCTGCAGAGGCGCAAAGAAATTCTTTTTGGCAAGGTAATCCACAAATTGTTTTGAAATCATTTTTTCAAGCATTTTAGAGCACAAGGATAAATTTCATATGGGTCTGTAATTTTTTAGTGCACCTGGATCTAAGTTTTCTTAAGAATATGAACCTGAGATTAGTGACAGGTTAGCAGATTTCAGCATTGCCAACCCAAGTGTAGCCCAGAGTTCCTTAAACAGTTTAGTTTAGATATGGTTACACAGTTATGTTTACATACCACAATTTTTCTCTTACAGTAGCAAAACAGTATTAGTGAAGAGCATGTTTTTGTTCCTTCATATTTCAAAATAGGCATTGCATAACTTCCTCAATGTTAGTAACATAAAATGAATGGGGCTGAAAGTGGAACATGGTTGTGCAAAAGCCCTATCCAAAAGCAAAACAACAAGATTTATGGCTGCTGATCTGTCATAAATGCAAACCAGAACATCTGGCCGCACCCAAGTTGATTTTAAGCCATTCAACTGCTGACAGATTGCCAGGGCACCTCAGTGTCATAGGCTGACACAGAGGTGCCACTACCTGCTAATGCCACCAGCTTTTCGGACAACTGAGTCAGAACATGATTTGAAATGAATTATTGAAAACATTAATTGTCTCTTGGCTAATTATGTAAACGAAACTGTTCTTCTCTACAGGTGTGTGAGGAGCAGAAATGTGAGGAGGATGTGTTTCCACTGGCGGTGCACCACTTGGATTCATACCTGAGCCGTTTTGCTATTGAAAAGTTCAGTTTACAGCTTTTAGGAGCTGTTTGTTTGTTTGTGGCCTCAAAACTGAGAGAGACGGTTCCACTGACAGCCAGCAAGCTTTGTGTTTACATGGACAACTCCATCTCAGTGTCTGACATCTTGGTAAACCTCATTTATCTCAAGTCAACATGCTGATATGCAGACTCACACCTGTAACCATAATGTCACAGATATTAGGGTTGCAGATATCACTTTACATCACTAAAAATCTGCCATAATGAAAATGTCATATAATGAAACATATCCACCAGAATTTATCATAGCGCATAGTGACATTTAAAACTTTGCTTTAACTAAACGAAAAGCCCCAATAAAAAAAATAAAATAAAATAAATATGGCAAATCACCACACTGTACAAGCTGGAGCTACAGAATGTTTGGAAGTTTTGATTTAAAAGATTAATGCTGTTACTGCATGTCAAAACCTGGATGTATCACATACCAACTATTCTTGCGGCATCTCCAGTTGCACGTGCGGAATGGGTCAAATATCACAAAATGGCCTTTTTGCTAACATAACCCCTGAACATAACCATAAACTAAAATTACAGTCAGGTCCATAAGTATTTGGGCAGTGACCGTTTTTGTCGTTGTGTCTGTACTAGAGACGGGACGATAGTACTTTTTCTTGCCTGCCACTGGAACCTTCGGTATATGCTGAAACCAATTCAACACCATTTTCCTTATCTTGAAACAATCTATTAATAAATTCTCTGCATGTACTTTGGTAGCCTAGCCAGCTCACAGACCATCAACTCAAACTGTGAAACAAATATTGTACTCCCTGAAAGGCAAACAGACGTGGGTTTAACAAAAATATTACATTAACCATTTACAAATTACAGCTGTTTTTATACACTCCACTTTCAGACCCCTTAAGTAACAAACTTGTTATGTGTCGGACGCAGCTCGGAGAACCGACCAGCGTTTGAAGGACCCAGTATGAAATAAGCAGAGCACGGTTCAAAGGATAACTGAATTTAATACATAACAGTGATAATATAATAACAAAAAGGTGCGGCCTGGCGTGGTGCGCTCCCAGCAGCGCTAACGGTCCGGAGCCAGAAGCTGTTTCGGACCCAAGGACCCCGCCGACACCCCCCAGGTGGCCGCAACAACCGAGTCTGTGAAAGAAGGAACCATTATGTGAGTCCACACTCTACACACAGAACACTTAAAGGTGTACAAACAGCAAACACTTCCTGGCTTGATTACTGATCAGCTTCCCAACCTGCAGGCATGGAACATCCCGTTCACAAAACTCCACTGCAGTGGAAGCTGATACATGACTAACAAACAGCTCAATACAATAAGGTGTGAGGGACACCACATTTACTGACTGTATAACAGTTAGTCACAAAATCTAACGTACCTCAGGAAGTGTGCTGACGAGCGTGAGACCTCACCCCCTCCTCTTTCACAGACTGTGCATCAAACCTGGACGTTCTCAGCATCCGCTGCTGATGAGATGGCTCCCGAGACGACGATCTCACCCGTCTGGTCACAAGGTCGAGTCTCTGGCAAATACACACTGTGCACTCCAGTCTTAAATGCCAACATGTTCCAATCCATCCAGATGCACCACAGCTGTGAGTCCTGACGAGTCGCAGGTGATCAGGGTGAGGTCCTGACAGCCTCAGCAACACAGCCACTCAGTCTCAAACGCACGCCACCTGGGAGGAAAACCAAAAAACAGAAACAAACCGGCAGCCAGGCCCCCCCAGCCATATAACAAAACTAATGGTCTTGTCACACCTTGACAATTTAGCCTGCGTATGCCGACATATTAAAAATACGCAGAATACACTGGCATACATCTAATAGGTTATGGGTAAATTTTGTACAAGTTAAGAGCATGTAGAAGCACGCTGGTATACATCGTAGTACAGCAAGGTCGTTGAAAGATTTTGTGCATACGCAATATTTTGAAGGCATGTCAGCGTATGGCTCATACATCCCGCCTACGCGGACCATAGGTTGTAAGTAAGTTATGTGATTTTTGACACACGTTAATTGTAAGTTACTCTTAAGTTGAAATATGTCGAGATAATGTTTAGCGTACCCCAAAAAATTGTAACCTATGAGTAACGTATATCGAACTTACCTCCCTCCAACGCATATTGATGTACGTATGTAGATATATTTGACGTGTTTCAGATGACCACAGAGCTTACTCAACGTGTCAGCAACGGTATAACGGCATATTGGCAGCATTTTTGATACGTCAGCATAAGCTGGGTAAATCATCATGGTGTGACAGCTGCATAACCTATTCAATGTAGCCAGCATACACTGGCTAAGTTGTCGAGGTGTGACAGGCCCATAAATACTGTATAAGCATTATTGATAATATAAATCATGACTTTTACACCCAGTTACAGTCAGGGGATGGATGAACATTTACAAGTCACTGAATAGTCAACTGACTCGTCAGCTTCATGTACATCAATCATTAAGAAATGCAAAGAAGTATGGTACTTGTATGATAAATCTGTCTGGTATAGCCAGCTCTCAAAAACTGAGTGACTGCACAAGGAGAAGAGAGAGAGAAGCCACCGAGACACCCATGCCAGAAGCCAACAGGCTTCTGTGACTGTGATTAGAGAAACTATCGTGCACTGTTTGTCTGCTGCATAATGAGTCATACAGCTTCATGGTGGAGTGGCATAGAGAAAGAGCTTCTTCAAAAGGTGTCATGAACTTTCTGCTACAGTTTGCCTGAAGTCATATGGGAGACTGAGTTTTAATGGGTGTCTTGGAATTTAACATGTGAATCAGTACACAGAATCAGGTCATTCAAGTGCCGATACTGAAATATGTCATAAAACGCAAACAAACCGCTTACATACACAGGTTGTCTGAAGTGGCCTTTAGGTGCTTGTTTGATTTACACAAACTAGGCAAGAGTAGCTGAGGCCATGAAAATAGTAACGGCTATGGAAATCTGACATTTAAAGCCAATGATCTTAACCCAAACGATGGATCTCTATTATGTCAAGGCAGTTCTACAGTCCACACAAGTATGTGCCATATTTGGTCCAAATCAGGTTGAAAATCAAATTTCATGAACTTAATCTTTGCCCAAATTCATTTTTTTAATGGCAGTTTGGAGACAAACCTTCACTGACAAAAGTTTGGTAGAAATCAGCTAAATGACCTGGGAGTAGACGACCAATAAATAAGCTACATGACCTTTCACCCCAGTGACTGACCTTTGGCAAAATTTGGTAGTGCTGAGAGATTCTGGAACCCATCCCATATGTGTGCCAATTATGCATATCAGTGTAAAAACTTCAGTTTTGACCTTTGACCCCCAATGATTGACCTTTGGTAAGTTTAATGTTGCTGGGCAATTTGTTGCTGAGCCACTCCCATATGTGTCCTCAGCTTGGAGCAAATCAAAGTTAAGTCTGGGAGCACATGCTGGTGCCGCACTTCACTGCATCCATGACACCACTGATCTGCCTTGCATCCTGGATGGCAACCACCTGCACAGACAACTGGAATCGAAATGAAAAAATTTAAGTTTGACCTTTGGCCCCAGTGACCTTGACCAAAATAGTCAATTTGATGCTGCCTAGGTAATTCTAGAACCCACCTTCACATGTCTGCCAAGTTTGATAGACATTGTAGTTAAAAAACAAACAAAAACAAAACATATTTTTAAATTTGATCAGACATGGTATTTGCCAAAACAAACTCTTTTAAGGGCAGGTATTGCATTGAGTGTCATCCACATACCAAGTTTGGTGGAAATCAGCCAAACAGACAAGATAAACCAAAATTTTGACCTTTGACCCCAGTTACCTTTACCAAAACATGATTCCCAGTTTCTTCACTCACATCTCCAGAAGCCTATAATTTTATAGCTGTCACTGGTGTCTTGGTGGCTCACCTCAGTCGTCTCCTTCCAACATTACTCAATTTTTGAGAGTTGCCTACTTAAGACATATTTTCCATACAGTACCAAACTGTTTGTATTTCTTAGCAATTCATGGAAATGAAGTCCAAAATGTGTTTCAGGCCTTAAATGCAGGAATGGATGTATATTTACAAATGAAATGAAGTTGACTGCACAAAACATGAAATATCTTGGGTTCACACTGTCTGCAATAAAATAGAAGTCAAACTAAATGCACTTCGGTTGTTTGTTTTCCATTTTCCATATCACTCCAACTTTCCCTCTTTTGGTGTATGATTATAGTATGATGTGCTTTTGTTGCAGCAGTGGGAGGTGTCTGTGGTGTCCAGGCTAGACTGGTATCTTGCATCTGTGGTGCCTTCCGACTTTCTGGAGCCAATTCTTCATGCTCTACCCTTTGTTGGCCCTCACCACTTTAAAAACATGCGCAGGCATGTCCACACCTTCATTGCTGTGGCAGCCATAGGTAACTAACAAGAATTTTTCTTTGAACATGCAGCAGAAGACAAATATTTGAATTGTGGGTCTTCTTTTTTTTTTTTTAAGGTTTTGTGTGTGTATGTGTGTGTGTGTGTGTGTGTGTGTGTGTGTGTGTGTGTGTGTGTGTGTGTGTGTGTGTGTGTGTGTGAGAGAGAGAGAGAGAGAGTTAAATGTAACCCATCAAAATAACTTTCTACCCTGTGAACAAGTGGACACAGCACTTCATTTCAGAGACAGAGGGCTGAGTTTGTGTAATCCTGTATTGTCCACCATGAAAGACCTGTGTCCATCTATTCAGCTGGCTCATTTCCCACGATTCTCCTCGATGGAGCCCGAGGCGACGAGTCACCGGGATACAGTCTGGTCATTTAGTCAGTGTGTGACACAGACGCCTGAAAAATGAAGCTATTTCCTACTTGTTGACTTTGTAGGTCATTCTAAAAGGTGTCCATGTTAACTGAATGTCTGACTTTTTGTTTCACTGTCTCCCTTTGCCTGCAGCAGTTAGTCTAATGTGTCGCATTATTGAGTTTTGGGAAGTGTCTGGTTTGAAGTATTTGCCTTTGTCTCTCTCAGGGTGTGTCTCTAATGGGGCTATCCGGTTTGTCTGTCTCAGGTGTACTGTGTGACAGCTACAGCATTTGTGTACTCAGAATGAAATCAGTCACTGTAACTGAGAAATATGCATTTTAATTCTTTAACGTTGTTTCTGTCCTGTGCTTAGATTGCCAGTTTTCAGTGTTCCTGCCCTCCAGTGTTGCATGTGCATGTGTGACTGCTGCCATACAGCGGTTGAAGTTACTGCATGACGCCGATTCCGCTGACTTAGTGATGAAGTTTTTGGCTAACCTTTTGGCCATTGATCTGGTGAGGGCAATGTTTAACTGACATTTGCAGACATTCTAATCCCGTAATATCTTCTGTATCTTTTGACTTTGCTCTGTTGACACCACTGCCTGGTGCTTTTGGAATTTACAAACTCCCTTATCAAACAGGATGATAAATATTACAAACAAATATTTGTATGCTTAGGACAGCTTTGCACTCATGACACAACTTGAGCTCTAAGAAAAACGTCTGGCCTTATGTGCAGCCTGTTTATTTTTTGTTTTTCTGACCCTGAGCAGAATTCTCTGGTCCTGTGCTTCGTGCAGCTGTCGGGTGTGTTGGAAATCACTTTGCCCTCTTGTTTCCTGGCTCATGTCGGAAGCACAAGAGGCTCAGAGGTCAGCTACACCCCTGCCGACATTCAGGACATCGCATTGACACCTGTGACGTCTCAGGAAATCAAACAGTAACACTCATGGCCGGGACACATTTATTAATTTAGATCATATTCTTCAGCCAGGGTAGGAAGTCAAAACTGTGCACTCAAATAAATGTGCTGTTAGTGACTTTTACATAAACCTGTTAGCAAATATGCCAACTTATGTTCACAGTAATTCCCATTATTTCAAAAATGTGTTCACCATAATGTTGATTGAAGTACCTTTTCTTGGGGGAGATAGTTTCAGAATGGGGTTCATGTCCTGCTACACCACTTATGTTCTTTTGACATTTAAGGCTACACCTGAAGCTTAGTGTGTTGCATATTATAAATGCGGTACTTTCAGTACTATTGTTTGGAATTTTGGATTGAACAACATTTAATAAAGCTGTAGTGGGTGGTTTTTTTGGGGGGTGTATATAGCATTCATCACCATCTGTTCATTAGTATACAAATAATGAATATTTATGAGTTCAGTGGAATGAATATTTACTTCAGTGAAAGCTGGAATGTTCTAGCATTCACTGAATTAAATATTTGTTCCATTGAAAGAATGAAAAAACATTCATTATTTGTTTTATATAATGGCTAAAATAAATCCACATCATTTGATATTTTATTAATTTATATGATATACAGAAAAGGGACTTACATTTTGGTGTTCCATTGGTGCTTAACAGTCTAACAAGAACTTTAAATTGGAGTCCAAAATTGTGATGATGTAGTCCGTGACGCTGTGCACTGACTTCGTGTACTTCCAAAAAAACAAACAAACAAAAAATTGCATAGTTCCTCAGTCCAGTGAAAAATCCCGTCAGGAATTTGCCATCTTATTATAACAGCTCTTCATGCCTCCAGACGGCTTACAGTGTAGTGGATTTGTTTTCTTTTTTTGTGTGTTAGAAGAATTAGCAGCATCATTTAGATCCTCCAAATCGTCATCGGCCAGCAAAACAAACATGCCATGTTTAGCTAAATGCCGCCCCCCGGTAGTGTGATAGCGCGGGGTGGCCGGGCGTGCAATAGCACATTTCATATAGCACCAAAATTACAAGTACATGCTAAAAAAACACTATTGCATGGTCACTGAAACACAGCGGCAAATGGTATGAATAATCCATGTCACGTAATATCCAAGACCAATCAAATGACAAGGATCCACTCTGCCGTTATATAATGTATAATGATCTGCAACAATGAATCGATGTGTTTATAGCATACAATGGGCCCTTCATATCTACCTGGGAGCCGCCCCCTCTTGGAGCCCACCATGTTGCTAACTCGTGTCTTTGCAGTAATACAAAAAGGACATATTTACTGTACCTTTTGTAGTTTACAGCGTGGCCAGAAGACTGAAGAAAAAAAAAAGAATAGGAATCCTCACTCATTGCTCGTGCAGGCTAACAAATGTGAAAAACCTTCATTTTTGTAATGCATGCAGCTAACCAAAAGAGAAGGCAAGAGATCACGACTCACCATCATTAAGTGAAAACATGAGAGGAACCAAAACTGACCAGTAACAGCATAATGCAATCTGCAACCACACCACTAGATGGCACTAAATCTTATACACTGTAGCTTTAAAAATGTTTTGCATATAGATAATCCTTAGAATTTCAAATATGTTTCTGCATGGTTTCAACTTATACCACTGAATTCTTGATTACAACTACATTAAAACATCAGGTCACTAACAACATAAAGCAGACCTTCAGCATTTTATTTCTTATTTTTATTAAAGTCAGAAAAAAAAATGGCAGATGACATTCATGTAAAAGAAAAGCCACCTTTGGCAAGGATGGCTTTTGTTGCTGAGACGTAAGAAGATAATTTTAGAACATGTATTTGAGACATGAAACGCACAAAAGGTTTGAAATACCCAAATACTTATATTAAACTGAACAACAAAATGCAAAAAAACCCCCATTAAATGCATTTTTTTTTCCATAAAATTGCAACATTTTTTAAAATCAACAATAAATTACAGTTCCTGGTTTACTGTTTTACACACATACACAGAATTTAATCTGATAAATTTCAGTTTGCCACATATGACTTTTTTTTTTTTAACAATACATTCCATACATTTCCAGCATGCAAGCAACAGTATACTTTTTCCAAGATGCAGCTGTTATTACATGAAATGATATTCAAACAGTTCAGTAAATTGGTTTTAAAGTTTTTCCAGGCTTAATATTTTAATGTAATGCCAGCATGTCAGGCCAATAAACTAAATCCAGTGTTGAGTGTTAAATTACTTAACCCAAAGCTAAAACATCATACTGTTATTCATTCTTTAACCACCAGGGGTTGTATTTCACAAAGCAGGATTAAAGAGTCATACAAAGAAAGTTACCAAAGGAGTAATTTTTGTTGTAAACTGTATATTCCAGTTTTGGGTTATCTGTGTGCAGAATGGCTAACCTAATCTGGTTTTGTCAATTATCAGCCTGGCTGTGGAGACATTTATAATTCAAAATCTGTACTATGCTAGAGATTTGTGGAGTTTCCAGTACTTTGTACAAAGGTTTCACATTTGGTGCAGTTTATAGGCAGCACTGTTAGATACAGCTTGTGGTTCAGCTTCCAGTGCATTTATCTGGATTTCACTTTTGATATAATTTAAAGAGTACAGACTTAAAAAAAAAAAAAAAAAAAAAAAACCTGCTTACACACGCATACACAGAGCGTAATGATTACATGTGCACTTTTATCAGAGTACGAAATGGAAACAGAGAGCACGAGCAGGTTCTACAGGTTAGATCTGCTGTGAGTCACTGTGTCACAATTAGTATTCAAGTCATTACCCACATCTAGAATATAATCAAGCCATCTCAGGGCAAAACAACAGCTAAAGTCACAGAAATGTTGTCCTCTTCGCAGTTTTTGCTTTAAATAAAGGGCATTACCACATTTCCTCTTTGGTATTGGTCAAATGTTCTTTTCCCTCATAACAAATGCAGTAAAAGCAGCAGCATGCAAAAGAATGTCGAATAATTCGATAATGCATTTTGCAGCGTCAAATATAAACATGAATAGATGATCATGTATGACATAGGTAGAATTCCACAACTCATTAAATGATGCACACTTATTTAACATGTCCTGCTGAGAAAATATGATACTGACTTTATGGATTAAAAACATGACATCAAAGCAAATTCCCAAAGGTCAGTGTTGCATAATATAGGCTTCCATAAAAATCAATCTAATTTAGTGAAGCATTACAGACAGCTTTGCAGTTGATCAAGAGAGAAATCTTCAACTGCTTTGTTTTAGCATTTTTAAAATTAAAAAAGGGACTAGTTACAATTCCAAGTTTTAAAATGAGAATGTGATTAAATGTGAGAATTTCATTCTTTTTCACTGTAAATTGATTTCTTTTTTGGTTTTAAACTGATGGTCCCTCAACACAAGCAATTTGAAAATACTGCTGTATTGGCCTAAAAACCAAACAAGCAATTAATGCATTTTTAAAAGAATCAATTGAATATAATGTTGTAACTGCAGCAGTGAGCTTCACTAAAAGGATTCTTTTCAATCTTACAAATCAGTGTTTTGGTTTCTGGGTGAAGTTTTGCAGTAACTGTACTTTGAAGATTGAGTTCTCATTACCGAAGGTCAGCCCAGCAACATAACTTCCTGAGAATGTTTCAGATGGACACTTTTCATCTGCAAGTAGCTGAAAAATGATGACCCTGGTCAACCAAAAAAATAAATAAATAAATAAATTTAAAAAAAAACTTTTTTTCTTGCATGGACATTGAGAACTGATTTAGGGTAATTTTAGCGTGCTGAATCCGAATCTGAGCTCAGATTTCCTCTATTACATCATGTTTTTTGCAATCTGTATGTTCCCTATTGATGGATTACGTAAAAGTTGCTCATTCACTCACAAGTTTGATGCCACTAATTATACTCAACAAAAATTTAAATGCAACACTTTTGGTTTTGCTCCCATTTTGTATGAGATGAACTCAAAGATCTAAAACTTTTTCCACATACACAATATCACCATTTCCTTCAAATATTGTTCACAAACCAGTTGAAATCTGTGATAGTGAGCACTTCTCCTTTGCTGAGATAATCCATCCCACCTCACAGGTGTGCCATATCAAGATACTGATTAGACACCATGATTAGTGCACAGGTGTGCCTTAGACTGCCCACAATAAAAGGCCACTCTGAAAGGTGCAGTTTTGTTTTATTGGGGGGGGGGGGGATACCAGTCAGTATCTGGTGTGACCACCATATGCCTCATGCAGTGCAACACATCTCCTTCGCATCATCCGAGAAGAGAACACCTCTCCAACGTGCCAAACACCAGCGAATGTGAGCATTTGCCCACTCAAGTCGGTTACGACGACGAACTGGAGTCAGGTCGAGACCCTGATGAGGACGACGAGCATGCAGATGAGCTTCCCTGAGACGGTTTCTGACAGTTTGTGCAGAAATTCTTTGGTTATGCAAACCGATTGTTCCAGCAGCTGTCCGAGTGGCTGGTCTCAGACGATCTTGGAGGTGAACATGCTGGATGTGGAGGTCCTGGGCTGGTGTGGTTACAGGTGGTCTGCGGTTGTGAGGCTGGTTGGATGTACTGCCAAATTCTCTGAAACGCCTTTGGAGACGGCTTATGGTAGAGACATGAACTTTCAATACACGAGCAACAGCTCTGGTTGACATTCCTGCTGTCAGCATGCCAATTGCATGCTCCCTCAAATCTTGCAACATCTGTGGCATTGTGCTGTGTGATAAAACTGCACCTTTCAGGGTGGCCTTTTATTGTGGGCAGTCTAAGGCACACCTGTGCACTAATCATGGTGTCTAATCAGTATCTTGATATGGCACACCTGTGAGGTGGGATGGATTATCTCAGCAAAGGAGAAGTGCTCATTATCACAGATTTCAACTGGTTTGTGAACAATATTTGAAGGAAATGGTGATATTGTGTATGTGGAAAAAGTTTTAGATCTTTGAGTTCATCTCATACAAAATGGGAGCAAAACCAAAAGTGTTGCGTTTATATTTTTGTTGAGTGTATAAACAAAAGCAGCTTCAAAAGCATAATTTTTAAACCAAGTTCATGAAATGTGAACAAAGAGCTGTAATATCGTTTATGGTGCCGAAGAGGTGTGCAAGACCGCAGCTTTTGTTTCAATGCTTGATATGAGAAATATGTTTTCATATCTCAAAAATGTGATGTGATTGACAAAACCTAACACCAGATTCAGATTCAGCATCCCAAATTACCCAAAATATGTTGAAAAACTCCATGCAAGAAAAATCATGTTGACCAGTGTTATTTGTAAAATACATTGCCATATCATTATTCTTAGCACTTTTTACTTTAATAAAACAAGCCCACCAAAAAAACCACAATTAAATATTAACACTGAAAATAATATCTTATGTTTAACAGCAAGTCTCCTTTTTGGTAGAGTAGAATTCCTGAATTTAGACAATATTTAAAAAAAAAGTCACTCAAATTTGCTGAAATATCACAAACATCACTTTGGCTATGCACATTTTCAGAAGTGAATGATCAAGCACAATGGTTGGCTCAGGATCCATCACCAATTTCTGATCTTCAGCTTGATGTTTTGCTTCGTATAACCATGGCCTGTTTGTAAGCTGCTGTCACGTTGTCGCAGTCTGTGATAGAAAAGGTACTATCAGCCACTCCAGTCTCATAGCATTTCCAAGACCTGAGCAATCCATCGCCAAGAATTGCATCATCTTGGATGTCCAGGAGGTTGTCAGCAGACACACATCCTCTCATGGTTGTCTTAGTCAATTTTTCCATCTGTGTTGATTGTCCCACATGATCTGGTAGATCCAGCTGATCAAAAGACTCTGAAGACAGAATGCTGTCTTCACTGATGGCTCCACTTGTCCTCACTCTGGTGCTCTCACAAGGTAATGAAACTGACAGGTGGTCCACAGAGCCAAACTCCTGCATACCACCTGAGAACTTTCCATTGCGCTTTAGGATGCCTTTTCGAAAGGCTGGTGCTGAGGGACACTCAGTCGGTTGTGGTACACAACCAGAGTCACTGTTCTCAGGAGAGGAGGAATAATACCCTGATTCTTGTTCTGGGGGCTTTTTAAGGATACCTTTACGAGGTGGCAAACCAACTGAAACGACACTGGCTTGCGCAGAAGAGACTAAAAGATTCTGTGGCTCTGCTGTGCCTACAGCTGCCGTTTCAGGAATTACTTTCTGTTTAAAACTGTTTCGTCTCTTGAGAATGACTTTTGATGGACAGGTGTCTGCTTCTCCCTCATGAATGGTCTGCGACATATTGTTCTCCTTGCGTGATCTTCGCAAAGAGTGCTGTCGGACTACATCTCCCCCACCACCCTGTGTCCGAAGAAGGCAGCGCACCTTGGAGCCATTTTCCAGTAAAGGCCTGGATGTTCGGCGGAGCCAACTGGTGATACTGGCCAGCCCAATGGGGTGTGGGGTAGATGCAGAACTGTGTGAAGTCGTCTGCTCTCCTGAAGTGTTCTTTGCATCAGTGATTAACGGCTGCTGATAACCCCAGCTGAGCCACCAGTGTCCAGCAATTTCTTCTATTGTTGCTCTACGCTCAGGATTGACCATCAGCATCCAACGAATGAGGCCACATGCATCTAACAGAATAATGAGGAAGAAAAATGCACATTTTGTGGCTGTCAAGGAAACACTATACACACATGGTTGCAGTCATTTCAAAGAAAATTTGATCTGAAAGACTCACCAGAGGGGTTCTTGGGCCTACGGTAGTTGCCTGTGCTTATCTGCTGGACCAGTGTTTTATGGTTGTGTCCATCAAATGGCATATTGCCATGAACCATAGTATATAACAGCACACCAAGGGACCAGATGTCCACCTCTGGTCCATGATATGGCTTTCCATTCACAATCTCTGGAGAAGCATACAGGGGGCTACCGCAAAAGGTTTGAAGATACTCATCACCACGGTAGAGGTTTGACAGGCCAAAGTCAGCAATCTAGTGGAATAATGAATTATAATCTACGCCAGATATCAGACAGTTTAAGTGCATATTTGGCTCTTTAGTTTTCCACATACATTACAATTAAGTACAGCATGCACTATTTTGATGGATTTCAAAAAATTTGCCAGAGTTGTGGTGTCATTAAATCTTCTGCTACATGAATATTGTGAAAACCTTTAAATTGAAATATTGCATTCAGTATTGTCATAACATTCTCAATGTTGTAAATGCCAGCCTCAAACAATAAATCAAACACCAAAACAACACACACACAGAAAAACCCTGCTGTTTGTGTATGATCCAAATATGTAAATGATACACACCTTCACATTACCGTTGCCGTCAAGTAAAATATTCTCCAGTTTCAGGTCCCGATGGACTATCCCATTCTGATAAAAAAAATGAATAAATAAATAAATAACATAATATTTTGTTTTATAAACTTTCCAACCAGCCCATCAAACATCTGTTAGCTGGAAACAAAGTTTAGATATTCTTGGGTCACAACACATTCCTTTCTGAAGAATCATCAGCTAGGGTGTATTGTTGTTGCTCTGCAGGGGGGCATGCCTTTAACTGAAGTTTGAATCTAGTTTGCCTTCACAAATGCAGAGTGACTGCATCTTATTTATGGGCATTTGTTATACAATGAACACACATTCGTTGCAGTTTGTCTCACATAAGTTTAAATAATTGTACACATTTAATCATGTAGAAAATATTTTGTGCAACACTTTTATAGCCCATAATCATGCCAAATATTTAACAACAACAACAACAAAAAAAATACATATTCAGAAGACTTTTTCTGGGTATTTCTTTTTCAAAATAAAACCTAAACTACTGTATAAATGTTTTTTAAAGCAACCAATGAATTGTTTTTATAAAGGGACATATGGTTGCTACAGTCTCTATGACACGGCAATTCAATGTGTAAACACTGTCTCTGCACCATCATATCCTCTTTACAGAGCGAGACCATCCTTGTGCGTGTTAGGATAACTAGCCTTTGTCCTAACGCAACCTCCTCACATGCCAACTCTTCATTTGGCCCTGCACTGTTCTCACAGCTTCCCTGTTCATGTGAATAATGCTGTTATGCAACTTTGAGGGATGAGCCAGTGTCCTGGAAAAACCCGCTGTCAGGTTTGACATAAAAGAGAACCAACTGTTCATAACGTATGTTTATAATGTATGTTCATAATGTATGTTCCCAACGATGACCACACTTTCACTTTCATGTAATACTTGATGCACATGTAATGTGTCTATATTCTGCAAACAGCTTTATGTGCTTGCTTGTAATTGAGCTGAAATTACTGACCTGATGACAGTAGTGCACAGCTGATACAATCTGCCTGAAGAAATGCCTGGCCTCCCGTTCAGAGATGTTGCTCCTGTCACAGATGTAGTCATATAGATCTCCCTGGCTGGCATACTCCATCACAATCACAATTTTGTCCTTGTTTTCAAATACTGTAAGAAAAACAAAAACAGCAAAACCTTATTTATCCAAAGTTTAGACTTTGAAACTGAAGCACATAATACCATAAAGCAGGGGTTTTTAAAGTGTTGGAGAGTGAGCTCCCCCAGAGAACAAATGAATAGCCCCCCCGACACACAATTTCAGCATCTTCGTGTGTTTCTTTTTATTCTTTTACACGTTAACCACATTTTAAATATATTTGTGTGTTTTTAAGGAACTGTCTATGCATTTACACATTTTACAGCCTTTGTAAACATTTTAAACTTGTTTTTAAAGAATTTTCTATTCTTTCACACATTTTACACCCTTTTCAAACATTTTAAACGTGTTTTTAAAAAAACTTTCTATTCTTCTATTTTTACCTTTTGTCATATTTTAAACATCTGGGTTTTTTTAAAAAACATTTAAACATTTCTGTTTGTTTTTAAATGTCTTTGGCATAATGAACACATGTTAACATAAATAATATTAATTCAACTTTTATACATATATAGTCTCATCTAGTCTCACCTCTTGTTTAGTACAAGCAATGAGTCTGAGTCTTTGATGCGCACAGGTGGCTGATGTGGAGAGGAGCAAATGATCGTCCTCTACTTTCTTCTTTTTTTGGTTGTCCCAAACTCTGTCTTCTCACTGGTAGATTTATGTACTAAAAATTTATCCATTTTGCTCCTGGCATGTTAGCTAACAATGTTTTCTTTTCCTTTTTTCCCCTTCTTCTTTTGTTGGTTAACAGTGTTTACAGTTTTTTTGCTCCCACCCCCTTCAGCCTTCAGCACAAAGACTTGCATGACCAAACTCCAAATTCCTCATCAAACACAAACTTATCCTGAGGTATCTTACATGACATATTATGTTAAGCTCAGCTTGTGGCTGAGAGATTTCAGTGGCACTTGAAGAGTAAAACAGTGGCTTATTTAAAAATGTAACACCGTACCTTCATAGATGGTGATGATGTGTGGGTGACAGAGTGAGGACATGATCTCAATTTCTCTGCGAATATGAATCAAGTCTTGCTCATCTTTTATCTTCTCCTTTCTGATGGACTTTATGGCAACCTGAGAGAGAGAGAGAGAGAGAGAGAAAATAATGTTTTCATTCTTGAAAAAAAAAAATATTCATATTAGAAAACACGATAAGCTTTATTCAGAGAAAATCCATTGTAGCGTCACATCCTACAAAATTAAAAAGACCTTTCAAAATATCCTTCCTGCATTTTTTTTTAAATGAGCCTCGGAATTTAAAATTAATATAATGTAATACTATTGATTACAATTTTTGAGTATAATAATCATTCTGGAATTGCAACCCAACAAACACACAATGGCAAAATCACCCCACACATCTCTTCTAAGAGCTGACATTCTGCAGATAAGCTAAATAATGGGGATATACAAAGTAACCCTTGCACAAAAATATGTGTATGAATTACAAGGGAAGGTGGTTATAGGTCTCCCTCATAACCAGAAGGTGTTTTAAAAAAAACTAACCACACCCCTTGTTATTTAAGAGTTGGCTTTCACCTAAATGCCATCCTTTTGTGATAAAGCACAATAGGAAGCGGAATGTGTTGTTTCTAACAAGGCACGAGGAATGCAAGTGAAGTACTGTGTAGTGGAGAGAAATCCAGCAACTAGTATTACTGCCTGCAAGCCCCATAGAAAGGAAATTTGAATCAGACTAAAACAACATTGTAGCCAATATCCCCCAGTTAGACCAACATCTTTTGGAGTGATTTGAGGAGCTATAACACTGAGCCTTTGACATGTCTGAGTACACATCTATGTGTTGCATTTGTCTGTTTGTTGCAGAGATGCCTGGAATTCCTCTGTGCGTCGAGTGCGTCATCAGCCTTCCCCAAAGGTTAAGAGGTGTCATGACGCACCAGTTGGTACTCGTGGGGTGTCTTTGTTGGCTCTTGTTTCGTGATCCTCAAGGCTACAGACAGCAGAAACGAGTGAAGCGCTGACTTGTCATATCAGGTTCATCACATAAGCGTCTCGTTTTATGAGTCACTGTCTAGTCCATCACGCTTCTTCAGTCAAAACGCTACTAACACACCACTACACAGGCCTTTTTCCTCATTTGGAGAGCCGACGTTTCCTGCATTTGTTTTCATAGCTGTCACAGAGGCTGAAGTCATTCATGACGAGTTCACACCCCTGTGAAGTTATCGGCATGTGCAGCCCTAATTGTTTATTACATCCAATAAGCCTCGACAGAAAGGCTGACTTATTGTAGTAGCCCACCCCCAAAAAAGTTTAAATATGTTTATGATCCGTTAATCACTTAAACATGTTCTAGTTTCTCACATGAGAGGATTTGCTACTTTTCTATTATGTTTGAAGCAAACTGGTTTTAAAGTGATCTATATCAGGGAGTGACTATCTTGCATCGAAAAACCCTTTAAACATTAAATTATTTTAAATTCAACGACTATTTTAAATCAGGCTTCAGTGCAGAAGGTTCCAGGTTCAAATCCCACCCCTGCCACATTTCTCCATGTACTGTGGAGTTGCGTCAGAAAGGGCATCCGGCGTAAAACTTGTGCCAATTCAACATGCAGATCCACCTTGGATTTGCTGTGGCGACCCCGAGTGCAAACAAGGGAGCAGATGAAGGGACTTACTATAAGCATCTATAACCCAACAGTAAAATACACTGTTTGTTTGTCAGTAGTCATCTGTTTTTAATTTATTTTTAACCTAGGTACACCAAGGATCGACCATTTTAAATTGCTACTGAGTTGCCTTAAATGGAGATTAAAACCAGATATTACTTTTTTGGGGGAAGTTGTCCTGTAAAACAATGATAAACCAGATTCAAATTTGTTAAATATGAGGTAAACTGGTTTTGATGAACTATCCACTATTTTATATCATTCATTACTTGTTCCATATATGAAACGCATACAAAACCAATAATAGAGAAGCTTGAATCTTCGATTGGACAGGGTTACTTGACGTGAGGACGTTATGCTTCTAATCGTTACCTTCTTCTCTACAAGAGTCAAGCCAGAAGTCAGACTACCAGAGCAAGAATTGAGGAAGCTTCTGTGATTAGAAACGAAACGTCCTTGATTCAAGCTTCTCTACTATGGAAACCACCTGGAGAACTGAGAGCCTTCACAGAAAAAATACAAAACCAATATTTTTACTACAAAAGAAACCTATAAGAATCATCAGTAACTAACTCTACTGTGAGCCAACAAACCCATTATTTGTCTGTTTACATATTTTAAAATTCTGGGACATGGTTGATTACACACAATTACACAATTCAATTCATGTATAAAGTCAAAAACAAAACTTTTTTTTCCCAACATGTCCAGGATTTGTTTAAAATGATGAGTCCAGTTACAGTTTGAGAGGAACATAGTATTTGAAAAATCAAAGATTTGAACTACTGTAAACAGTCATTGCATTTCTGTTAAAGGTGTTAACATTTGGAATAAATGTCCTAACAGTTGGTTTTAAAAGCCTCTATAAGAACAATATAATTACTTGTTATAATCTGATGAACTTAGTTTATTGATTTTTGTTAATGTTTTTTGGGGACTGTGCACTATTGTTTGTTTGGAATTTTTTTTATTAATTTATAGTATTTGTGCTTGGCGTTTACTATTGTAGGTGTGTGTGTGTATATATATATATATATATATATTATATATATATATATATACACACACATTTTGTGTGTGTATATACATTTTATTTTAATGGTAAAAGGGATGGGCGTTTATAAGTTGTTGCTTCTGCCCACACCTTTTCGGCCATACAGGTTCACTGTTAAATTGTCCTATTTATGAGTTTTTTGTAATTCTTGAGTCTGTGTGTCAAATAAATCCATTCAAAATTTCATCTAGTAAAACCAAGTGTCCCGTTACATCAGTGAAAAATATTCTGTAAAAAGATAAAATTCTGTAAACATTTACACCCTCAAATACATTGAAATTAGAACAGCTGTAGTCACAGTGCCACTGAACACATAGATGAAGCCATCCTGTGTCGCATCACTCCCCATGATGAGCCATCTTATGAATGGTGTGACTTCAAAATGTGTTTGTTGTATGGGTTTGACAGTTGAACCTTTGTTTGAGGCAAGATAGGAAAGTGAAGGATTAACTTGTTTTGGACCGGCATGTTTAACTGCTTACCCCGGGTCCAGGAGGGGAATTCCAGACTCTTACTTCCTTCAATTTCACTACATTCACTGATTAAAATATAACCTTTGTTTAACACAAGTGCATATCTGATAAACATGACGTGGCTGTTGAACCAGACTAACTGACAAAGAAAGGTCATTTACAGTAAGAGACAAGGTGGTTTTGGTTTGTTTGTTTACCATTTATTTCTTCAGCAGTTGCTGTCCTCAACCCTGACTAAAGTACCATAAAGGCTCGACATTTTTATTCGCTTTTTATCATCAAACCTTTCCTTTCACTGATGGACAAGGTGATGATAAATATTTTATAACTCAAAAAAAGCACAATCGTTATCTGGTCTTCACCGGTTGGCACCGTTGACTACTGTTATGGAATCCACACAACAATAACCTTGCTATGAATCATTTATGGAGGGTATAACTTTGTATTTTTGTTGACACTGTCAGCAAGGTGCTGATTCAATGTCTGGCCATTCTGGATGCTGTGCTCTGCATAGTGGTCACTTGGTGTATATTTCATTGAAAAAATTTTAAAATATTTTGATCATCCTGATAGAATAGTAATATAGACATCAAACAAGTCATATATAATTGAACATTAGAAACTTTTGATGATGCATTTATTGCAGGGTCATTGTATGGGTTTGCAATGATTCATCTTATAAACACAAATAATAAATAAAAATATGATATTATATTACACATTAGGCTGCCAATAATAATTTTCATTATCTGTTCTTATGGAGTGACACAGTGGATTAGTGGTTTAGCACTGCTGCCTCACAGCAGGAAGATCATGGGATTGCTTCCCACCTGTGTCCTTTCTGTGTTGAGTTTGCATGTTCTACCCGTATTTGTGTGCATTCTCCCCGGTGCTCCGGCTTCCTTCCACATCCAAAAGACATGCATGTTTGAACTGGACACTTTAAACTGACTGTACGTGTGCGTGCGGGTGTGAATGTGTTTGTCTATATATGGCCCTGCGATAGACTGGTGTCCTGTCCAGGGTGTACGCCACCTCACGCCCTATGACTGCTGGTATAGGCTCCAGCCCCTTGTGACCCTTAATTTGAGTAAGTGGGTTTTGAGAATGAACGTTAATCTTATGTTTATTCTTTATTTGTCCTTGCTTCTATAAACTCAAAAAAACAAAAAAAAAACAAACAGCAAAACATGTCCATTACAGAGCCGTAGGTGACATCTTTAAATGACTGGTACTTGTTTTTTTGTCAGAGCAACAGTCCAAAGCCCAAAATGATTTGTCTGACTGTGATATAACACAAAGAGAAAAAGCACCTCCTTATATAGAAATCTGAAATGAGCCAGCAATTGTAATATCACACTGATAAATTTCTTAAAACAATTGTTGAAATGGCCCATTACTCTTGTTCTATCGCTTGACAAACACATACAATCCTAATACATACATTTACCATCCTAAATTCAAATGATACCTATTTAAAACTAAAATGTATTTGACACTTTATTTCATTTTATATTTCAGAATTTATTCTTACAACCGTTCAGTTGCACAGCTGAATCTTACAATAAAATTATATCTGGACAGAACAGCAAGATCTTGAAGTAAATCTCAACAAAATGTTTCTTTTGTTAGCATCCCGTGTTTCCTTTAAAGGCTTATCGCTGTCCAGATTATTTTTTTAATACCTCCCATTTCCCCTTAGGTCATGGGGAAGTGGAAATTGCTCAAAAGTTGCAGTCTCTCCCCCTCCCTCCCAAAGGAACACTGAAAGTTACCTAACTTTCCTGTCTCAAAGATCTTCCTATGAAAAAAGCCCAACCTCTAAGTATTTCCAAAGAAAATGGTGTGAAATGTCTTGCTAGCAAGCATAGAGGAATAATTTCCTCTATGCTTGAACCTGCCAACATGACGCACCAGTGTCAAATATGTAGTGACAGATTTATTTTGAGATAATTATCTCATTTGACTTTAGGCGGGACATAATGTGGCATTTGCCTTAAACACGGGGACAGACTATTTAAGGTATGACATTACGTTTGTGTTGCTAGTCATAAAGACTCATCTTATCAATTTCACAGACTGGACGCTGGGTTCAAATCCCACTGGCGGAGGGGGGACAAGACAAACACACTGAACAAACACGTTGAATTATAAACTGGCAATTGCTGGCTCACTGTTTACCTTTTTTTGTTCTTGTTTTATAATTCCAGAATATCCCTCACATATTTTGAAGAAAGAGAAGCTTAACACAAATAACTCTTCATATGAAACTGAAGCACTGATTCAGTGTATTCTCTACAATACTCATTGTAGAGATGAATTGGAAAGAAAATTGTTACTTCTACCAACAAAGATATATTTTCACTTTTTGGTCTGATGGTAAAACAAACAAACATACATATGGACATATTTTCACAAAACTTGGAAGGGTGATGTTAAATAAATAAATAGTCATATCCTTGTAGAATTTTAATGTCTACAACCCATGAAGTTTTGTGTGAATCTCCATAACAGTGCATATCCAACGAAATTAATTAAAGCCAGGTGGCTATGGAAAAATGTGCTCTACTGAGTGTCCCTCTAGTTTATGCCTGGTTCACATGGCAAGATTTTAAAATTGTCGGTAGGTTTTCAATACCTGAGCGACCCCACACATGGTGATAAAAGAATCATAGATATAACAGTTTTAGTCGTACAGTGTGTGGTGTGCACATGGTAAAGGCAACACACCACACACGAACAGATTTCACTCACAAACATTCCCAGGTTGGAAGGGAAATCTCACAAAACCTCCAGAGATCAAACGTGACTTCAGCGTAAACAATTTTGGATTCCGCTCTGTGCGTCTGTCACCTCGCTTTCTGACTGGCTACACGTCGTATTCAACAGGCTGCATGCTCGTTCGTGGCGCACACCACACACTGGGATATCAGGCCAAGACAATCTAACGTTGAATATTCATGATTTGAGGTCAGACTGGTGCTGATGTCATTCTGAGTAGACTAGTGCACTCTTAACACACCACGCACAGCAGGAATATCTGATAAGTTTATCTTTCAAGCCATCACAATAGTCGAGGCGTCCTTAAGATAGTGGGAAGAGGCAGACTGGGTCAGATATCGGCATAATTATCTTGTCGTGTGAGATATATCTCACACACACACACACAGTTGCGCTCAAATGCTTACATACTCTGGCAGAATTTCTGTTTTTTTTTTTTGTTTGTTTTTGCCATTTTTCACAGAATATTAATAACACAAAACTTTTTGTTTCATTCATGGTTAGTGGTTGGGTGAAGCAATTTATTGTCAAAAAACTGTGTTTACTTTTTAAAATCATAATGACAACAGAAACTACCCAAATGACCCTGATCAGAAGTTTACATACCCCTGTTCTTAATACTGTATGTTGCCCCCTTTAACATCAGTGACAGCTTGGAGTCTTTTGTGGACAAGGCTCTCTGATAGTAAAACTGCCACTGATTATGTCTTGGACTTTATTTTTATCAATTAGGAAGAAATACAAACAGTATGGCACTCTGTGGTAAATCTGTATGGAGTAGAAAGTTCTCAAAAACTGAGTGACTGTGGAAGAAGGAGAAGAGTGAAGAAAGCCACCAAAACACCCAGACAACCCAGAAGAAGTTATAGGCTTATGTGGCTGTGATTGGAGAAATTATGCACAGCGCAAATTTTGCATCACTACTCTTTGCTTCATAGTGGAGGATAGCATAGAAGGATATTCTTTCACCAAAACAGATCTAATCTAGGCTTGTATCTCAGATTTACTATTTAAGAAAATCCTCGTCTGTACCACTTTATCATGAAGCTGTATAAATGGTGATACAAAATGCAAAGCTTGCACTGTGCACAATTTCTACAACCAGTTTCACCCAATCACTAGCCATTAGTGAAATATTCTCTGAGAAATGGCGAAAATAACAATAATTCTGTATATCTTTTATACTTGTGCAGTGAAAGATGGACAGAAAATATAAAAAGAGAAGCAGGCAGACACCCCCCCCCCTCCCCCCAGTCAACAGTGCAATTTGTCAAAACCATTATGAGGATGTTGTTTCTCTGAAGTACAAATAATGAAGAAAGTGCACAGATGGTTCTCGGTTGGGGCTTGACAGTACTTTAGCACCAAGAAAAGGTTGTTTTCAGCATCATTTTCTCACATTCCCTGATTAATCTATCACCTCCACATGTTCTATCATTCTGCCTGTACACAGTCCGAGAGTCTGTTTTTTGTTGTTGTTGTTGTTTTTACCAATAAATGGACATTGCTCCCCATCTGGTTTTACACCAGTCACTGGAAACTTGCAGTCAGGTTGGTGCTATGTCTAAACACATAATAATATAATATATAATAATATAATACAATATAATATATATCTTGCAGTGACAGCCACCTCTCTTAAGATCTTGTGAGATTTTGTGGGATTTGAAACCTCAGTGGGGTGAATTGATTGCCGGTGTCAGGTCTCAGCACTAGTCTGAGCGATCCTCCACACTAGTCTGGGCATGCTCAAACCCGGTGTCGCAGTCTGACCATGTTGGAGCATACGTCACGTCGGAGCATTAGCAGCAATTATCAGATTATCGCCTCGTTTCTGCTTAAAACTAACTTTAGAATGGTTTTACTTTGTCATCTGATGGTAAATGGACTGCATTTATATACAGTCATTTGCCCAGTTCTGGATCACTGCTGTAGTATTTGCACCACCGTTTCTCGTAATCAGCGCGAATAAGCTAATACTTGGTACCAATAGAAAGACTAATGTGTTTTGTCTACAAATGACCACAAGCTCGACTGGATCCAGCCATCCTTGTGACCAGTAGAGGAATCAAAACATCTGGTGTCTGCAGTGTGCGCACTTTTTCTCACTGACTCATTGCTGCAAGTTTGAAAGTAACAATCTCTATTAAGTAGCAAAGGTGAGTTAGACATTCGGTGTTTTTGGTTCTAGAGTGGGAAAATACTTACTTACTTGGGTAGACAATGTCAGTGTGTTACGTCTTGCTGTTTAATTGCTACATGCATTTATCTCTAACGTGAAAATTTGCCGGTTGTGGATCACTGAAGCAGCAGCCTCGTATCAGTAGTTGTGAGTCATGTGGACTTTGGGGATCATCTCAACATCACGAATGGGCATGAATGTGGGGGTTTTTACTTTTTAATTCGGGAGAAATCTCACCTCCACACTTCATTTTTTGCTCATACAAAAGTATAACAGTGCCTTTGGAAACTAAGTAAATTCTCATTTAATAAGTATAATTTATATCATTTTGTGTTCAAAACACATTCTCGGGCACAGTGTGTATCATTCTGCATTAGAAGGGCTCCAGCCAGATGCCAGGAATGCCCCCAAAATGACACAGAGTGTCGTGATCCAGAACTGGCAAAGTGATCCATTTCTGGCAAATGTTTGCATCACACATAATGTGGCTTCACACTTTAAGTAGAAGGGCTACACCATCCAGACTTCTTCAGCTAGATAACATCCAAATACTCAATACAACAATACACAATAAAGGACATTCAGTTGCATTATGGCTCCGTATAGCAGGACTTTAAAAAGGTGATCCGGAATTGGGCAACTGTCTGTATCGCTTTTCCATCTGCATCAGACGCTCAAAGCTGAAAGAGAATCAGACTCAGATGCGCTAGTGTCACACTCTGATTGGTCCCCGTCACTTATTATGAAATAATGTGGAAATGATTGTTGTACACAAGCTTCAGAGATCTGTCGCTGACATAGATGATCACTGGAGTGCAGTTTTAAGCAGAAACGAGGCACAAATTGCTGCTGATGCTATGAAATGACGCATGCGCAGTGAAGGCAGGGGGACCGTTCAGTCTGCGACACCGGCTACAGATAGGATTACTTTCCGTAGGTGTTTAAAGGGTCTGGGGCCTTTTTTTGGGGGTGGGGGGGGGGTTGTCTGAGCAGCAGCGTCTTCTGAGTGCATGTGCCCCCCCCCAGAGCACTGCGCTGCTGCGAGCATTTTAAGGTGAAAATCTCTTAACTTTTATATAGTGTATAGTTTTTAAACACACGTGTGTGTGTGTGTGTGTATATATATATATATATATATATATATATAGATAGTCTATATTAAACAACTGATTATTTCAAGTCTTTATTTTATTATTATCAAACAAAATGATATATTTGACTCTGGGTAAAATGGAAGCTCCCGTCCGCATCCAATTACTTTGGATACTTTTCGTATTGCCAGATTAATCCACACTCTATAACAATGATGATATAATAACAATGATATCGAGTGAATAATTTAAATCTTACCAGTCTGCCGGATCTTTCCTTGGCTTTCTTCACTTTTCCGTATGTTCCTTTGCCGAGCGTCTCCAGAAACTCGTACCTGTGCTTCAAGTTGTGTTTGTGATGGTGTCTCTTCACAGCTTGTTTCTTCACACACACCTGAGCCGCGGTTCTCCCCACGTGGACGTTTTCTCCGGGTAAAAGCCGGCCGACAGGCTGCCTGGAAGCTGCCGACGGTCGTCCGTCCATCGCGTCCAGAAGCTGCGGTGTGTTCGTGTCGGTGCCGCGGCAGGTACAATCATCACCCCGCATTCCGCTCTTGTATCAGCCAGGTGTCCTGCTCGTCAGCTTCAGATCTATTTGGCGCTTTCCCCCACCGCAAGTCTGCGAAAAAGTGTTGTGTTTAAAAAAAAGAAAAAGAAGGCAGAAACCCGTAAATTAAACCCTGAAGTTGTTCCTCGCCTCTGGGTAGTTTCCACTGAGAGCTGCAGGTACACATAGCAACCAAAGCAACACGCCTCCCACAGGGGGCGGGGCTCCACACGTCAATTAGAGGCGGTGCTTCCTCAAGCCCTTTGTACACTGCCATTTTGCCAACTGTGTACAAATGGCTGGCTGAAAAGAGCGGGTAATTGATATGTATATCAATAATATTTCTGGCCATGTTGTTCGGACTTTGCTGAAATCTTTTCTGGAGCTTGAGATGAGATCCAAGCCATAGATCTTGGTATCTGTAGTGGAACTGGGAAACTCCAAACTCAGAGTACAACTGGAATGTACCATAAAGTACAGAAACATAGCTGTGTGATTGGAAGGTTACAGGTTTGTTTTTGGGGAAATTGAAGGAACCGTATTTGTTGCACCTTTGGTACTTCTCCGTACAGTCATCGAATCATCGCTGGACCCCCTGCAGTTTGCGTACCAGCACAACATGGGAGTGGACGATGCCATCATCTTCATGCTGCACAGAGCTTAGTGTCACCTGTAGGAGGCAGGCAGCACTGTGGGAATCATGTTCTTTGACTTCTCCAGTGCGTTCCTGCTCAGTGATAAGCTACTTGACATGAAGGTGGAGGATCCACTGGTGGTCTAAACACTACCTCACGGGCCGTTCACCATATGTGAGGCTTCAGAACATTTCATCCGACACCATCAAGAGCAGCACGGGGGCACCACAGGGGACGGTCCTGTTTCTCTTCCTGTTCACGCTCTACACCTCAGACTTCAGGTTCTGGTCACATTCCTGCCACTTGGAGAAGTTTTCAAATAACTCTGCTGTTGTAGGCTGCATCAGCAGTGACCAGGAGATGGAGTACGGGAGTGTGGTGGACAGGTTTGTGGAGTGGTGCGGACTCAACCACCTGCAGCTCAACGTATCTAAGACAAAGGAGCTGGTGGTGGACTTCAGAGAAGACTCACCATAACTCAGTTACCATCAGTGGAACAGAGGACTACTACAAGTACCTGGGTGTCTATATCAACAAATTGGACTAGACTGTAAACACAGATGCTGTGTATAAGAAGGGTCAGAGCCGACTGTACTTCCTCAGGAGGCTCAGATCTTTCAATGTCTGTTATCATTTAGTGGTCTCCAGTGCCATCTTCTACTCTGTAGTGTGCTTGCGCAGCAGGCTGAAGGAAGCTGACACGAACAGACTCAACAAGCTCATCAGGAGAGCTGGCTCTGTCATGGGGGTTGAGTTGGAGTCTGTTATGGAGGTGTCAGAGAGGAGGATGCTGAGGAAGCTGCTCAGCATCCTTGATAACACCTCCCACCCCCTGCATGCCACACTGACATCCTGTCAGAGCACCTTCAGCCATACACTGAGACCACCTAGGTGCACCACAGAACACCACAGGAGGTCTTTCCTACCTGTGGAAATCAAACTGCATATTTCCTCCCCCTTCTGCAGGATGAATTTATAAAGAACAGATTTATTCAGAGTTATGTGCAATATTGTCAAACATAAATTTGTTGTACTTACTGTAAAAAAATAAAATTATTTGAATGATTTCTATTTGACACTTTCTGTAATTGTGTATTTAACCATTTGTTTACTGTTTCTGTACTCTGGCAAAATAATTTCCTTCAGGATACATAAAGTTGATCTTTATCTTTCACCCCGTTTACACCAAGTCCACGACCGATGTGTGATCAAAAAATGGCCTCTGCTCACTTTCATTCTCGCTGCTTCTCACCGGGTTTGCAGGCTGGTCACAGTCAAGTCTCCATGGTCAGAAGAAAGATCCCTCATGGTCGTCATCACTCTCCATTCGTCTCCAACAGATGCGCGTGTGTATTGAACGGTTTCAAACACTTGCAGCAGTTGTGCAACCGGTTAAAAGATACACAGGTCTCATAATCGGTCTCATTAACTCTCATAGGTCCCAACCCAATCCCAACATGATCCTATGAGCCATAATAGACTCTCAGTTGAATCTGCATAGGGTTGCATCACTGATTGCGGATATTAACATACACACGCACAATTCAGTCGCAATGCATGTTTGGTGTAAACACAAATAACAGATCAAACTGGAGACCAGCCAAGATTTGTGAGAGTTGACAACATGTCATGGTCTTGTAAGTCTCAGTCTGGTGTGCACGTGGCATTTATCTTTGAGCCAGATTTCTCTCAGCATGCATTTGAGAGCCTTGCATGGCACAGGTGTGAATAGGTGAATGTGAAGTGTCAATGCATAGTGACATTCGCCGATGCAAAATCATTACAGAAATGCAATCTGTTTCTCCAGAGCTGAGAAGATAAACAGCTATGTGCTCAGGCAGACACTGCACATATAAACTGGACGTAGTCTGGACTCTCACCCCCATTCTAAAGGTTTTTGAATACTACATAACCTGTTTGTCTGTGTCTAAGTATGAGATTACACAAGGACCCAGTCCAGTAGACTAATTCAGGATTTTTCCTCATCGGTTAGGTTCATTTATCATTTTGCTGTGGAAGAAATGGCTGTTTCTCATTTCTCCCCCAGACGTTCCTGTCTGAAACACATTTCACAGAGGAGGTTTTACTGCCTGGTGTGACAGACAGGCTGTCTGCAGGACTGTGACTGTAGACATTATGAATACAAAGTGAATAGGTGTGAAACACTGCTGCAGAGGTGCCATTGTTTCCTTAAAAGTCTAACAGTCTATTCAAAAAGCAAATGATAACATTTGAATACTGGAGATTTTTGACATGTTAGAAAGAACAATGATCAGATGTAAATCAATACCCCAGTGGTTCAGTGGATAATTTCCCCTCTACTCCAGTTTGTTGAAAAGTTTTAAATATAAATAGACTAGATTTATAAGATTATGGACCGGAGGAGGGCAGTCAGTGGAATAAATGGATACCTTGATAGCAGCACTAGAGAAGCTGAGTGAGGAATGGGAGTGTCTGGCTGTGTGATTGTCCTGAATCAAGACCAGGCTTCAGTGAGACTCGGCTATCAGAATTGTATCTGTATGCGGTGAAAGCGCTGAACTTGTAGAGACATGCACTTGTCTCTGCAGGGACATTCGCGTCTCTGGGTCCTCAGCCTCTGTGATTATGGGACATCTGCACAGTTTCAGGAATCATGAGATGTTTGGCAGTACCAGTATCTTTGCAGGAGAACAAACGTCCTGGTGCTTCCTTTCTTATGGTATAACTGACTTGGCCCCAAAGGTTTCTTGGATACTGCTGGAATTAAATTGTCAAACAAATGGTTATTTAGGGAGAATCAGATGAAATGTTTCACCAACATTGTAAAGGAATGGCAGCTACAACATTTTAGCCATGTAACATGTTTCTCTGTGCATGATCCTGCACACAGGTACTTCCATGTTGAGGGCTGGAGAAAGCCAGCTGGCCACCCACATTTCACTTGACTGCAGCAGATAAATAGGAATGGACTGGTTCTAAGCCTGGGTGGTTGCCATCTAGGACCAAAAGAGGCTCCATGGTGTAGATGTGTAATCTCACAGCATCAGTACATATTCCCAGATTTGTTTCAGTGTGTAAAGGGCAAGGGTGCAAGACTAAACTGAACACGTGATCTCCAATCCTTCAGACAGCAGTGCATCAAGAACCATTATTCAGTATCAGTATCTGATATAACAACATGGGCAAGGGATTACTTTGGGTAACCTTTGTCAAGTACCACAATACAAAGTTATATTCACAAATACCACTTAAATCTTTACTGTGCAATAAAGAAGTATTACCGGTACTTAACCTTGTTCAGAAGCAGTGTCAACTTTTCAAGGCTTGGAGGCATCATACAGTGGAAGTGTGTATTTTTTTTTTTTTTTTTTTGGTGGAAATGGAAGTTGTGTGTTCCGGACCAAAAATGGAAAAGACCATCCAAACTGTTTTCAACAAGCCTAAAACCCAGCATCTGTCATGGTATTGCTTGCATCACTGCCCTTGCCAATTGTAATTTACACTTCTCTGATGACAGCATTAATACAGAAAAGTACATTGAGTTTGGCAGCACGGTGGGACAGTGGTTAGCAGTGTTGCCTCACAGCAAGAAGGTCATGGGATTGATTCCCTCCTGTGGCCTTTCTGTGTGGGGTTTGCATGTTCTCCCTGTGCTTACATGGGTTTCCTCCCACATTTAAAGACATGCAGGTTAGGTAAATTGGAAACTTTATAGTTGCCCAGGTTTCCCTTGCAAAAAAGATCTTGATCTCAATGGAACTAACCTGGTTAAATTAATTTTAGAGCAACATATGCTGCCTGCAAAATAACATCTTTTCCAGGGATGTTCATTAATTTTTCATCCAGACAATGCAAAACCACATTCTGTACACATTACAAAGGCATGGCAGTTGAAGGAAAGGGTATGGATACAGGACTGGCCTGCCTGCAGTCCTGATCTGTCCCAAGCACAAAATGTGTGGAGAAGTTTGAAATGAAAAATACAGCAACAAAGACCCGATACTGTTGCACACCTTAAGATGTGCTTACAGGAAGAATAGGACAAAATAACACCTAAAAATTGCTTGGTATTCTCAATGTCAAAATGTCTTTCAAGAATGGCAACATTACAAAGTAGTGTACACTTTACTGTCCCAAGTTTATTTTTATTTTATTTATTTTAATGTGTTGCAGGTCTGAAATGCAGGAATGGATGTATATTAACAATGTAATGAAGCTGACCACACAAAACATAAAATGTTTCAGAGTGAATGAGAAAGTAAACGCATTTCTGATTTGACTCTGTAGGGCAGTCTGCAGGAAAGAAACAGTCTCTGCTTTGAATCCCGTTGTGTTAGAAAAGCACAGCATGAGTGAGTTTCCAAACCAAGTCAGTGCCATGACGATAGCCTATGATCTGTTATTAAACTATGTGGTCATCCTGACCTAATTACAGTGTTTGGTAAATGGACACAAATACAAGATAAACCGGAATTTATCTAGGCCAAAAGCAAATCACCCCATACCGGAAGGTGTCCAAAACTAGCTCCAAAGGTGGTACTTGTCATTTCATGAGCAACTTTTTTTTTGCAGGATGTAGCAAAGTTAGAAATGAGAGGACTAAGAAAAGGTGCTGTGTGAAATATTTTCTCCTAATCTGAAAGATATTTGGCGGGGGCTCTAACTCAATCAGGACCTGAGTTATGATAAATGACTTTAAATGCCAAAGTCAGATGAGGATTATCACCTCTGTTGTGGTATTTTGGCCATGTGGTGCATTTGTCACAGGTGCCTCAGTTTTCAGGACCCCAGCAGCTGGAGAAGGCTAAGGGCATGCACCCACATTTCACTTGGCTGTGCCAGATTGATGGTTCTTTTTAGAGGGATGGGGAAAGACCAGATGTCAACCTGGATGACCCAAGGCTGTTCCGTAATGTGGTGAATGTGGCAGTGTGTGTTAACCAGCGCATGCTCCCAGACTTGACCTGTCCAAGTAAGTAAGAAAGAAAGTAAAGTTTATTTGTATTATAGCATATGGTTTATTTGTATTATACAATAATTTAAGAAACACAGAAATATAAAATGCAGAAACTAAAAGCAAGCCTGTACAAATGGGTCTTGAGCTTCTCTTGGTCATTGACCTTCTCCAAGGTTGATGACAAGGTCAAGTGTCAAACTTGTACTTTTTTGGAAGGGACTCAATGAACCACATCCAGTGAGCTGACCAAAAGTTGCAAATTATGCTTTTCTAAATTTGAAAGTCTAATGTGTTTTCTCTACAAACATATCACATTCTCTTGATTCTATGTCATTCATTTCTAACATATATATATATATATATATATATATATATATATGTTATATATATATATATATATATATATATATATGTTATATATATATATATATATATATATATATATATATATATATATATATATATATATATATATATATATATATATATATAACATATATATATATATATATATATATATATATATATATATATATATATATATATATATATTGTTGTGTGGGCCGCTGAAGAGGAGGTACTGCTGGCCCACCACCAGAAGGCGCCCTGCCTGATGTGCGGGCTTCAGGCGCGAGAGGGCGATGCCGCCTCAGGAACAAGCCGTGGTGACAGCTGTGACAGCTGTGACAGCTGTCACTAATCATCACATCTGGTATAAAAGCAGGAAGACACCTCCACCAAACTGCCGAGATATCATCTTCATCTGGAGGTAATACTCTCAGCCTTTTTGTGAGATTTATAAATCTGTTATTGTGAGTGTTTGCAGGAGAACCGGTCGTTTTTGCGGAGGCTGTGCAAGACGGCGCTCCTTTTCATCTGAGACCGCTGCAACGTGTTGAGTGAGAGGTGGAGGTGGCATTCTCACCATTGTTATTGGGTGTTCACACACCCACCCTTTGACTGTCTTTTGCTTTCTGCCAGCAGTACCAGATCCGACACGCCGGGAAGGTGGCCACCTGGGGACTCCGGTACTTGGCGGCTCCAGTATTCCTCGGGTTCAGGTGGCGGTGGAAATCGTGTGGTTCCGGTTCGTTTCCAGACGGGCATCTCCTATCGTCGAGCCTGCCCACACGACACCTTTATTAATTGACTGTTGCACATTCTGAATCTGCTGTGTTTGGTTGTGACATTCACAACAGTAAAGTGTTATAATTTGTCTCCTTCCATTGTCCGTTCATTTACGCCCCCTGTTGTGGGTCCGTGTCACTACACTTTCCCAACATATATATATATATATATATATATATATATAAAGCAATCTAACACACAACGTTTCAGTAGACCATGAATGCATGCCTTTGAAATATTTTAGTACCTATAGCGCCATCCTGTGCTTAAAATACAAATATTTGAACAAAACCAAGGGCTTGTATCCACACAGACTGTATTGTATATCTGCATGTAGGCAATAAAATCAGAACATCATATATAATCCAGACTATAGCATGCAGTCAGATGTTACTGTTCCCAAAGGCTTCACATTCAGTATTTAAGCCTGCTATGAATGTTATGTTCACTACACAGTTCTCTAAAAAATGACTGCAGTGTTTTCTGACCTTCTGACCAAATGACTGTCTTTGTATTTACCATTTTTGGATTTTGAGTTCCAACGCCCCCGCACACACACACACACACACACACACACCACTTATGAATGAGCTCTACATGGGAACATTCAATCATTCATTTTTTTTTTTTTTTTTTTTAGCTATACCCAGTTATTTAGGCAGAATTGTGGATTAGTGGTTAGCAATGTTGTCTCACAGCAAGAAGGTCCTGGTATCGCTTCCTGCCTGGGCCCTTCTGTGTGGAGTTGGCAAGTTCGCGTGGGTTCCCGCCAGGTGCTCTGGCTTCCTCCCATTTCCAAAGACATGCAGGTTACGTGAATTGGAAACTTTAAAATTGACCGTGAATGAGTTTGTGTACATGACTGGTGTTCTGCGCGCTGGATGTACCTCATTTCTGCAGGGATAGGCCCCAGCCCCCTGTGACCCGATCTTGCATAAGCAGTTGAAGATGACTGTGTATATTAATTTAGTGTTTATGTAATTCAAGGTGTCTGCCAGAAGAGGGAGCCAATTAATAGCGCCTGAAACCATCTCCAACAGGAAATCTCGAATTGTATTGATGAGAGAGTTAGTACTCTACAGGATTTTTTCTTTTTCTTTTTCCTTTCTTTTCTTTTCTTTTCTTTTCCCTTTTTCTTTCCCTTACAAGCAGTCACAACAATAAAAAATATGGAACCAGATTAATAATAACCTTCCTGTTCAATTTCCAAACGTGACTAATTTTAGGGAACAAATTATTAAAACACTATTTTCTTCTCCTGTAACATTTTCCTGGCTCAGTCTGAATACAGTATTTTTCTTCATGTTTACCACCATTCAGTAAATTCTCAATTTGAGAGTGTTGTCAATGTAGTCACATTTAGTGAAATATATCAACATCCACCTAATTGTAATATGTTATGCAACAATATTGTTTTTCTGAATTACTGTTTTGAGAAATGATTTATTTTTGTCATTTATCAGGCAAATATTCTCAGTTTTGACTTGTTCCTGCTTTGTCTGTCTGTAATGTGAAGATTTATTACTTTTTATTTGTTATGTTTATTTGGTTCCCATCACTCTCTAACAACAACTGTTCTATATCACTCAGACCTGAAGACACATACATGGGCGGTGAAGGGAGTGTGGGAGAAATTGTATGTTACATAAAGGAGAACACGGAGAAGAAGAGAAATTAGAAATTTACTGTCAAACCTGTGAATATCTCCAAGCTCATTTGAAATGGACAGGTGTAAAGTGGAAAAGTGTGTTGTCATTTGATGAGTCCACATTTCAAATTGTTTTTGGAAATTATGGACGTCATGTCCTCCGGACAAAAGAGGAAAAACACCATCCAGATTGTTACCAGCACAAAGTTCAAAAGCCAGCATCTGTGATGGTATGGGGGTGTGTTAGTGCCCATGGCATGGGCAACTTACACATCTGTGATGGCACCATCAATGCTGAAAGGTACATCCAGGTTTGGAGCAACACATGTTGTCATCCAAGCAACGTCTTATTCAGGGACGTCCCTGCTTATTTCAGCAAGACAATGCCAAGCCACATTCTGCACGTGTTACAATAGCGTGGCTTCATAGTAAAAGGGTGCGTGTACTAGACTGGCCTGCCTGCAGTCCAGACCTGTCGCCCATTGAAAATGTGTGGCGCATTATGAAGGACAAAATACCACAACAGAGACCCCGGACTGTTGAACAACTGAAGTCGTACATCAAGCAAGAATGGGAAAGAATTCCACCTACAAAGCTTCAATAATTAGTGTCCTCAGTTCCCAAACGCTTATTGAGTGTTGTTAGAAGGAAGGGTGATGTAACACAGTAGTAAACATACCACTGTTCCAGCTTTTTTGAAATGTGTTGCAGACATCCATTTCAAAATGAGCAAATATTTGCACAAAAACAATCAAGTTTATCAGTTTGAACATTAAATATCTTGTCTTTGTGGTGAATTCAATTGAATATAGGTTGAAGAGGATTTGCAAATCATTGTATTCTGTTTTTATTTACATTTCACACAACGTCCCAACTTCATTGGAATTGGGGTTGTAAAATCTTGCTAAAGCAGTTGTTATGATCTGCATAAACAAACATGGACATTCGTGTTTCCCATAAACAGCGGTATCACAGCTCATTCAAATGTCGTATTTACATCAATCAACTATAGCAACTTCAAGAAAACAGCTCTAATAAGCCTCTATAACATATTACCGGGTCATTTCATGTAACAATACATAAGATTCGTCAAAAAACCCAATGATGTAACAGGTGTTTTTGATCCTTGTCACAAACATAAACAAACCAATTCATCCATCTTTCATCCATCAGCGACTATGTACGCTAATATGCTCCGCTTTCAGTCATTCTAGAACTAGTTCACGCTCCATTTCTTAAGAATGGAAGCAAATAATTTAAAACACTTCTTTGAGCCAGACTGACAACAAAAAACTGCTCCACACCTCGGTCGGTACGAGCCAGGCAGCTATCTTCCTACAATTCCCAGAATGCAGCGCGTGCTATAGCCGTCGCCTTTTGGATTTTGTCGATTTGTTTGCAGTGATTTCGTGCCTTGGTCGGTTTAGATCGGATTCACTTTATTCTGCACCACACTTCTTATGTTCGTTACTACTGAAAAAGAAACTATTTAATTTAAATTGTCATTGAAGTGGAAGACGTCTGCTGGCTCCTTCGGCCCGACGCCGTCTTGAGAAGATTTTATTTATTTATTTTTCCACACGGAGACTCATCTGGAAAACAGCGAGGATTTGTGGCGCACAGGCCGCTGTCATTTGTCAGCTGTGCCCTGAGATGCATGGCTGTAAAAGTAGAACTATTTAAATGGGGTTAGGAGCCAAGACGAGGACGCACAGACAGGAGATTCCTTGTGGTTAGCAGCGCTAAAGGCTTTAGCTGAGGCGCAGTTTTGCTGTTTGTTTTTTCAGACACTCAGTATTGCAGACAGCGCGAAGTCGAAACGACGACTAAAACAAAATGTCTCAATAGTGCTTATTGTGTTTGCTAGGTTATTTAATTTTTTTGCAACGTTTCACATTGGACGACAGCACCGAGCACGTCAAGCTAGGTAGCTGCGCTAGTCAGCTTCAGCATGATAGACGATCAAATTTATGCACAGCTTTTATTTAGTAACGCGAAATTAACTGTCCAACACGTTGTCTGGGGAAGAATGATTATTAACTAGCGTCTAAGGGAAAAGGCACAACAGAGCAGGAGGTAGATTTTTTTTTTTTTTTAATTGATAACTTGTATATTACAAACGTCTGTCCGTTTCACCATGGATGGAAATATACAGAGACCAACTCTCTTAGTTCGGGAGCTAACGCGGGTGTTTAACAGCTACAACAAGTACTCTGTCCAGCTGAAAAACAACATGAAGGAGACCAACGTCTTTTTCCGTGAAATCAGGCAGAATTACAGCAACGCCTGTTCTTCAACCATGAGCTCAGACGGAGCTTCTCTGGAGGCAGGTGAGTCTGATCACCTGCAACAGCTCAAAACTAGGGGCAACCTCTGGACAAGTCCAAACTGGGGTCAGAATGTGACAGTTTTATGCAACATGTCGGATCACCAACCCATGTTCATGGGCGTATTTTGTGTTTGCGAGCAGTAAGATCAGAACCACTCAATCCTTCATGCAAGTTACAAGCAAGTACAGACAGTAAGGGACAATAAAGATACACAGAAAATTTAATCTTATTGATACAGAAGTAAAACCCTGACAACATTTAGAAAGTTAAGCAAAAATGTAATTATAAAAAAAACCCCAACAAAAAACACCAACAATAGTAATACGATGATAATGTAATTCCAAATTCAACCTCTGCATTCCACTCTTGTATTTTAAAGTAAGTGGTTACAGTTACAGCAGCCGTAACCCTTAAATTTTAGGGGCTAGACTTGCAGGAGCCGCTGTAATGTTCTGTGACTCTGTGCTGTTTGCTAACTCCTCAGTAGTACATAGTGATAAGTAGCCCTACCTGTCATGTGGGAGACTGGGGTTTGATTCTCAGACAGGGAGGACAAGACTTCATGTTTTTTTCTTTCCCGTCATATCAGCCAACATTTCTTGTTTCAGGATCAGCAGTTCCAAAATTATGTCGGTGATGATTATATTAGGGCTGCACATTTATCTGTATCCAGTTTGCCTTAATTTGAAGGCTGGTGCCTTCAATTTGCAAAATTGATCACCAGTTAGTGACTTGAATTTTTCTTCTTGCTAGAGCGTTTCTTGGCAACGGCACTTGCGAGGCTGCTTTGACCGTGAAAATTGTTTACTAATGTAAGACGGCAAATTTACAAGCTTAGCCGTCGATGTGAAATGAGATTAGATGGATAATGTTGGGCAACTAGTTGTAGTTGACTAAGTAAGCTTAGTAGACTAAAATATTAGACTGCTTTATGAAACAAGGCCCTGGTATATTTAAGTTAACATTTGGTAAAGAAAGATGAAAATGTCAGTGCGTAAAAGGTGAACTGCAATTCTTCGCTTTTTTTTTTTTTTTTTTTTTTGCACTGAGCACAAAAAACTTTTTACAGATTATTACTGTCTGTCATTTATGGTAAAGTCAGTTTCAAGTTTACTGTAATTTCCGGACTATTGAGTGCATCTGAATATAAGCTGTACCCACTAACTTTAAAAAGAAAAAAAATTGTGCATATAGGCTGCACTTGTCCAAAAGCAGCAGGTGTCCACATTGTAACATGAGATATTTACACAGAATGATGTTACACAGATTTTTTTTAAACTTTTAACTAAATACGTACTCGGCAGTAAGTCGGATCCATTTCCGGTGGGGTATGGCCTCCGCCAGGGCTGCACCTTGTCACCAGTCCTGTTTGTGATATTCATGGACAGGATATTGAGGCGTAGTTGGGGGGAGGAGGGTTTCCAGTTTGATTGCTCAGGGTCTCATCACTGCTTTTTGCAGATGATGTGGTCCTGTTGGCTTCATCAGCTGGTGACCTCAAACACTCACTGGATTGGTTCGCAGCTGAGTGTGAAGCGGCTGGGATGAGGATCAGCACCTCTAAATCTGAGGCCATGGTTCTCACCAGGATGGATTGCCTACTCCAGGTACGAAATGTGGTCTTGCCCAAACTGAAGGAGTTCAAGTACCTTGGGGTCTTGTTCAGGAGTGAGACGGACAATGGAGCGTGAGATTGGCCAGAGAATCGGCGCAGCAGGGGTGGTGTTACATTTGCTCTACTGTACTTTTGTGACGAAAAGGGAGCTGCACCAAAAGGCGAAGTTCTCGATCTACTGGTCAATCTTCGTTCCTATTCTCACCTATGGTCATGAGGTTTGGGTCATGACCAAAAGAACCAGATTGCAGGTACAAGCGGCTGAAATGGGCTTCCTTAGGAGGGTGGCTTTTGAAGTTTGGTCATCTGTGGGGAGCTCGGAGTAGAGCCGCTGCTTCTTCGCGTTGAAAGGTGCCAACTGAGGTGGTTCGGGCAACTGGTAAGGATGCCCCCTGTGCTCCCCCCTAGGGAAATGCCTCCCCCACTAGTGGTAGGGCAGTCACAGTTATTACAGTATTCGCCAATTGTGATCATATTTGCGAATATTTTTTATATTCGTGATTACAGTTGGTCGCAATATTTCTGTGAAGGCTCTGTTGTCCAGATGGTTCCATAGTAGAGAAGCTTGAATCTTTGACTGGACTGGGTTGCTTGATGCGAGGACATTTCGTTTCAAATCGCAGAAGCTTCCTCAGCTAAAATTCTTGCTCTGGTAGTCTGACCTCTGTCTTGACTCTTGTAGAGAAGAATAACAAGCCACAAAAGCTGGAGTTTTAAACCTAACCAGACCCCTCTTACTGAGAGGCAGACTGCTATAGGCTAGTGACTAAACAATTGCTCTAATTAGCACCTATTGTGCTCTTGTTTGCCCCTCCTAAAGACAGGGCAGCGGTCCCTCCTAACGATGGGACTGACGCCTCTCCTGACGACTCCCCTGATGACGTGAATGACTAATTACCATGAACAAAAGGCTGAAACTGCTTTGACCTGAGTTCCCCATTGTAAACAGGGGACAAAGCATGTCTCAGACCCCCTCCCCAGTTGAATCAAATGACACCTCTTTCCAAACGTTGTAATACAAACAAACTGGAATCGATAAAAATGTTTTTTCCTCCCAAAATTAGACGTTCTGTGCTGATATGCAGCAGCTGGCTGAGCTCAGCTTAGAGGTATGGAGAGACATTCATGTCAAAATGTCTGAAAGGAAATGCTTTTGACAAAAACTACAGATTTTATTTATTTTTATTTATGTCCAGAGATCAAGGATCCAGTGACCAATTTAAAATGTTGTTGACGTAGAAAACCTGTAAAGCCTACATTTAGTACACAGAAAATTCATAAGAGGTATCGATAAGGGAATCGGATCAATAAGCAGAATCGATAATGGCATCTATCGATAAAATCTTGTCAATGCCCATCCCTAGTCAAAAGCGCTAAAACATCAAATTTGAAACAACATCTACAGACCCACCATCCACAGCAATACGCTGAACATGGAAAGACCACATCAGCACAATCGCCAGCTGGTTCAACAGCAGCTGGTGTGTCCCGTCAACTGACTCTTGATGATTGCGAGTTTGCTTCAATGCTTGCCCTGTTGCAGGAGATTGATCACAATAAATTCTATTAAAGAATGGAGAAGATACTAATGTCTGTCTTTCTTGATGTTCAAAACATCATTAAATTGCCCCTATTCATTAAAGTGTACAGCACAGAATGTGTATCATTATAGTATCATTATCATTATAGTAGAATATAAAGAAGGAAAAAAAGAAAAAAATAGACAATATATTCGTCAATCGCAATTATTTGTCTGACAATTAATCATCTCCAGAAATTCCTAATTGTGTAACTAGTGGGCGGGGTTTGCAACGTGCAATGGTACAAAACATATGGAACCAAATTTGCACGCTAAATGCAACGCAACACAAATGGGCCAAATAATCCATGTCATGCGACATACAAAGCACGAAACAAATGACAAGGATCCACTCAGCCGTTATACAACCCCTGGCAAAAATTATCGAATCACCGGCCTCGGAGGATGTTCATTCAGTTGTTTAAATTTGTAGAAAAAAAAGCAGATCACAGACATGACACAAAACTAAAGTCATTTCAAATGGCAACTTTCTGGCTTTAAGAAACACTATAAGAAATCAGGAAAAAAATTGTGGCAGTCAGTAACGGTTACTTTTTTAGACCAAGCAGACGGAAAAAAAATATGGACTCACTCAATTCTGAGGAAAAAATTATGGAATCATGAAAACAAAAGAACTCTCCAACACATCACTAGTATTTTGTTGCACCACCTCTGGCTTTTATAACAGCTTGCAGTCTCTGAGGCATGGACTTAATGAGTGACAAACAGTACTCTTCGTCAATCTGGCTCCAACTTTCTCTGATTGCTGTTGCCAGATCAGCTTTGCAGGTTGGAGCCTTGTCATGGACCATTTTCTTCAACTTCCACCAAAGATTTTCAATTGGATTAAGATCTGGACTATTTGCAGGCCATGACATTGACCATATGTGTCTTTTTGCAAGGAATGTTTTCACAGTTTTTGCTCTATGGCAAGATGCATTATTATCTTGAAAAATGATTTCATCATCCCCAAACATCCTTTCAATTGATGGGATAAGAAAAGTGTCCAAAATATCAACGTAAACTTGAGCATTTATTGATGACGTAATGACAGCCATCTCCCCAGTGCCTTTACCTGACATGCAGCCCCATATCATCAATGACTGTGGAAATTTACATGTTCTCTTCAGGCAGTCATCTTTATAAATCTCATTGGAACAGCACCAAACAAAAGTTCCAGCATCATCACCTTGCCCAATGCAGGTTTGAGATTCATCACTGAATATGACTTTCATCCAGTCATCCACAGTCCACGATTGCTTTTCCTCAGCCCATTGTAACCTTGTTTTTTTCTGTTTAGGTGTTAATGATGGCTTTAGTTTAGCTTTTCTGTATGTAAATCCCATTTCCTTTAGGCGGTTTCTTACAGTTCGGTCACAGACGTTGACTCCAGTTTCCTCCCATTCGTTCCTCATTTGTTTTGTTGTGCATTTTCGATTTTTGAGACATATTGCTTTAAGTTTTCTGTCTTGACGCTTTGATGTCTTCCTTGGTCTACCAGTATGTTTGCCTTTAACAGCCTTCCCATGTTGTTTGTATTTGGTCCAGAGTTTAGACACAGCTGACTGTGAACAACCAACATCTTTTGCAACATTGCGTGATGATTTACCCTCTTTTAAGAGTTTGATAATCCTCTCCTTTGTTTCAATTGACATCTCTCATGTTGGAGCCATGATTCATGTCAGTCCACTTGGTGCAACAGCTCTCCAAGGTGTGATCACTCAGTTTTAGATGCAGACTAACGAGCAGATCTGATTTGATGCAGGTCTTAGTTTTGGGGATGAAAATTTACAGGGTGATTCCATAATTTATTCCTCAGAATTGAGTGAGTCCATATTTTTTTCCCTCTGCTTGGTCTAAAAAAGTAACTGTTACTGACTGCCACAATTTTTTTTTCCTGATTTTTTATTTTCTGATGTTCTTACTACATGTGCAGTATGCAATTTTAGTGCAGTATTCTGCCAGCCAGTGACACACACACACACACACACACACACACACACACACACACACACACACACACACACACACACACACACACACACGCATCACATTGCACATAATTACACTTACTACTTCCAAGCTCATTTGCACACTGTTCTTTGTGTTCTTATGTTTTACCTTTAAATAGCACCATTTCAGGTCCGTGCAAGTACAGTTTTATTGTGCATACACAATGACAAAGTTCTTGAATTGAATCTTGAAGAAAAGGACCTACTACATCTCAGGCTTCTTTCAGACTTTAAGCTTCAGTTTAGGAGGAGAAGGAATTTAGTGATAACTAAAGAAAACCCTGCCAGCAAGTGGGTTAGTTTCATGAAGTTGACGTTATCAACTCAGAGTTCTAGTGAAGTCTCATTGAGAATGTGAAAACCCTGAAGGTTTTTTTTCCCCAGCTCTGTGCCAACTACCTCACAGTTTTCACTTAACCCTGTTTCTTCAATAAACCCTGCATCAAGCACACTCTTCACCTGCACGGCAGTTACATTTCACAAGTATATGGTCACAGTTCAGTATTGCACAGAACATGTGATTGCTTACAAATTACGAAATACCCGGTAAATAACTTTTTTTTTTTTTTTTTAAACTAGTAACCATACTCTGGCACTAGTGCCTGAAGAGGAAATATCCACATTTTTGCTGATGTTATATGGGCTAATTTGTGAAATGCAAGTGCCTAATTAAAATAGGCACTTGCATATAATATAGTGAAATAGGCTATTTTACCATGTACTTGGAGTTTGATACTTGTTTAAGAGCCAGTATTTATTAAGAGTGGGGCAGATGGTGATTTATGACCCCTTCAGATTTGTCCCAAATTTTTTATGGGTAGGTATGTGTTAGAAATGAACAAAAATCACTTTTTTTTATATCCTTGATAGGGTCTGCTTTTTTAGGGGGGGCTGGAAATTTAGGATTAAAATGAGCCAAAATGGCAAAATCACAAAATTTAGTTTTTCAAATGCTCATATTTCCGTGCACCCTGAGTGAGCCAAATTGATTTTCATTTGTGTTAGTCTATCAGGTATGGACTCTCCAAAAATGTGAAAATTTTGGGGGCTGATTCAGGGTGCAACCCATAGGTGGCGCTGCAATTTGCTATTTTTTTGTGATTGTGCACGTTTTCACAGGGGTGGTGTGGCCCGCACCCTTCGTCTGCCAAGGTTTTTTATGCATGGGATGATAGATTAGGACCTCTTACTTTGGTTTTGATCATTTTTGCAGCTGACTTTGGGCACACAAGTATAGGGGGTGCTTTTTGCCGCCAAAATGCGAAATTGGCACTTTTTTTGCACAGTGATTTCCCCATGCACTCTAAGTCAAAAGGGATGCAATATGGCTCATATTCATACTCAGCATCTCTAGTTTCAGTGGTAAAGAGAGTTTTGTGTCTGTTTTTGGTATTGACCCTTTTTGCATGAGTTTTGTTGGACCACTTCACGAAGAGGGCAAATATGGTAAATTGGCAACTTCCTCCGATTTTCATGAAACTTGCAGAATTTGGCAAAAATAAACACTTTCAATTAACCATATATTTCATGAACCATTTGTCATATTCTCATCAATTTTTTTGTACTTTTTTCATAAGAACCAAGCCTTGTATATTTTTTGCACTTTAGTTCCTATTTGGCCACCAGGTGGCAGCCTACAACCAGAATGGCATGCCACACTGCACTCAAACTTAGAGGCCCCTTTACCCTGTTATGTGAGCAAATTCTGCAAGTTTCATCCCTGCGAGATTTTTTTTTTTTTTTAATTTGGCTTTCTCTACCATTCAGCAGATGCATTTCAGCTTGAGGTTGAACATGCAAGCCTAACAGTCAAAATTTTAAAATTAAAAAGCGAAACACTCAGTGCGAGTCTGAGCAAAACACAGTTGAAAGAGTGGACTTTTGCTAAGAGGATCTTTGTTCAGAAACTGTTTGTCAGTGTGGCCGGAAACAGAGCTGTAGCTCTGTGAGGGGCTCCCCTCACAGCAGGCCGAGAGACAGCAGCTGGCTGCCAGGCGAATAGTCACTCCCCACGTAGAGTGGACTGTGTGTTTTTAAAAATGGACAAACACACTGCTTTGCTTTAAATGCGCAGTAGGTCTATTTCAGAGGATCAATGTGGAACGTCTTTCTCTTAAAAGGCTGTTTTTTATTTTGTGTGTTGTGTTGGAAAGGTGTAGCTATCATTGCTAATTTGATTAGCTGTTATGCTCTAGTTGTCTTCTGTTTTTTGTTTTGTTTTTTGTTGTTGTTGTTTCTGGGGACATTACAGTGCCACACACAGGCCTGGCATATGTACTACAACATTAAACAAAGCTTTGAGGCACAGAATTCTTTGTAATTTTTTTTTGTAATCAAATTATTTGAGTTACTCGACTAATCGTTTTAGCCCTAGTCCCCATTTAAAAAAAAAAAAGAAGAAAACTACTGCTACAGCTTTCCTGTGTGACACAGAATAAAATGAAGGCTTTTAAGAGAGAGTCCACGCTGGTCATCTCAAATATACTGACTGCGCATTTAAAGCGAACCTGTGTGTTTGTCTGTTTTTAAAAAACACATGGTCCGCTCGACGTGGGGAGTGACTATTGACTGGCGGTGATCAATAGATAGATTGATAGAATACTCGATTACTAAAATAATCAATAGCTGCAGCCCTAATCTCAGTGCAAAATTGGTGGACTCATTGGCTGTGTTGGAGATGTACACTCTCATTGTTCCAGTCTGGTGGAAATGGCAGCAAGAACTAAGACTGTAACTAGAATTAGTATCTGGAAGCCCAGCAGGCTAGTACTGAGGTTGTAGTCTGTCTGATTGAAGCATATCTGTTGTCCAGCCATAGGTACAGTTGTTATTGTCAAATGATGTGTATGTGTATACGGAGCGGTATGGAGTGTTTGAAAATTTTAGGTGTAAAAGGTGCATTCTGAGTAGGGGTCGACCGATGTGGATATTTAAGGGCCGATATGATTATCGACAAGTTTTGGAGGACGTTACCGTTATTTGAGGCTGATATTTGCTTGCAGTAAAATATGTCAAAAAGATGTAAAAATTTAGCATAACACACTGTTAGCACAACTTTCTTTAAAATGTTTTGCAGCATATATTTAATTCACAGAACCTTTCAACATGACCTTCACACAAAAAGTGATAAGAGCTATAAATAACATTATTATGAAGTTGAACAAATAAAGTCTGCACACTGCTGTCTTCTTCTGTGCCAGTCTGTGGGCCAGCAGCCTTCAGCACTGACATCTAATAAATCAAGTAGTGCTGTAGGAGGGACTTTGCTCCAAACCAAAAAGCAGTGAGTTATGTTTTAAGAGAGGTATAAGCTAACAACCAATCAGTGCCTAAGTCAGTGGCCATTGGCTCGATATGATGGCCCTTCACACACATTAGTGGGCAGAATAAATTAAAGTAATTCAAGATTTTTAATGTTTCGTAATCTACTGTAAAAGACAATTTGTGGCAGTTTAACTTAAAAATTATGCATATTTCATTTTTCTGTTATTTCATGCCATTTTATGTTATGCTATCAGTGGTGTCCAAAGTGTTCCAGAAAGGGCCAAGAGGGTGCAGGTTTTCTTTGCAGCCACTGACTCCAGCAGGTGACTTTACTGATTAACATCCCTTTGAGCAGGTTGGATGAGTTCATCAGTGAAATCACCTGCTGGAGTCGGTGGCTGCAAAGAAAACCTGCACCCTCTTGGCCCTTTATGGAATTCTTTGGACACCACTGTGCTAGATCGTGAATAATGTTGAAAAGGTTAAAAACACAATATTTGATGATCATATGTGTTTGCTTCTTCAAAACTAACACACAGCAGCTTTAAGCCAGTCCCACTTTAACACTGTGACATTGACTGACTGTAAATGCAAATTTACACACACAGTAGCTTTAATCCAGTGAGGAGCTGTCATCTTCACAGATTTTTTTTTTCCCAACATTTTTGAGTGGGATGGTAAAAGGACTGCATTTATATGGTGCTTTTCCATCTGCGTCAGATGCTCAAAGCGCTTTACAATTAGGTCTCACATTCACCTATTCACACAGACACACCCACACACCGATGTCAGGGTTCTGCCATGCAAGGCGCTCACTACACATCAGGAGCAACTAGGGGATTAAGGACCTTGCCCAAGGGCCCTTAGTGATTTTCCGGTCAGGCTGGGGTTTGAAACATGGATCTTCTGGTCTGAAGTTCAACACTTAACCACTAGACTGTCACCTCCCATTGCATTTTTTTTTAAACAATATAACCCCTTTAATATTAATAATTTTCTTATTTGAAAAGAGCTGACCTGGACTCATTTTATTGTCAAACATGCTCTTTCAGAGATGAAACCTGGATGAAAAACTTTCTGAATTACTTTAAACCCCTTTCACACTGGCGTATTCGTAGAGCTGTGTATTGCGGCGTTGTTTCATTTTAATACGCCCAAAATACGTGCGTACTCAGCCTTTTTCCGTGTTCGTAGATCTGTTTGCAGCTGCGTGTGTTCGCTTTTTAATGTGCGCACACAGTCGCGTGTTGCCGCTATTTAAAACCAGTTCACTCCTGCCGGCTGTGCAGAACTCATCGCTGCACTTGGAAGACAGTGAACTGTAACATGAGGTTTTTACAGTTGCATTACTGCCACGTACGAGGTCTGTCCAAAAAGTATTGGACCTTTTTATTTTTTGCAAAAACCATATGGATTTGAATCACGTGTATTGCATCAGCCAAGCTTGAACCTTCGTGCGCATGCGATTTTATGGGTATTACACAGATTAAGGAGTGCTCCAGCTGGTTTAAAGACCGCCCACAGCGTCTGAGAGCCATATCCCCATAAAATCGTCGCTGAAAGCCATCTAAATTTTCCAAATGGTGTCCAGCTGGAGGTCTCTCACAGTTTCTAGAAAAAATTTGATGCAGCAAAGCTCCAAATCGTTCAGACATTTATTTGCAATAAAAATACGACGAGAGGGGTGGACCACTGCTCACACAAAGCCTGCTCACAGGCGAATGACGCAACCGACAGGCGTGAAAAAACTCACGTATGCGCACGAAGGTTCAAGCTTGGCTGATGCAATCACACGTGATTCAAATCCATATGGTTTTTGCAAAAAATAAAAAGGTCCGATACTTTTTGGACAGACCTCGTATGTAGACACAGCTGCTATTTTATGCCTCTGTGGAAGTGCGCTCAGGCTTTTATTTTAAAGAGTCACAAGGCTTATTGTTTGATCAGAGAGAGAGAGAGACAGAGAGAGACCGAGACCGTTTTCTGAGTTGAGGTTCGATTCCCTGTTCTGTGCACAAACAGGGTGGGTGCTGATGTGATCATGTTCTCCAGCTGAATCCTCTGGATGCACGCACTCAGTTTTTGGTTGTGTACAGGAGCGCCATGTTGCGCAGACTTGCATGCAGCAAGGCTGTGCTGCGCATGGGGATGGCTATCGATACCATTATCGATCAGATTCCTTATCGATTCCCTTATCTATACCGCTTGTGAATTTTTTGTGTACTAAAAGCAGGCTTTACAGGTTTTCTATGTCAGCGGGTCAAAGCGCTTTTTCTTATCGTACTTGTACTGGCTTGCCTCTGCTGGTGGTTGGCTCTTCCTGTTCCGGAGCACAGCGGTGTTTTGCTGTATCTGTTAGCTGTTTAATCTGCGCGGTTAGATTGATCTAGTTAACTAGATAACGATTTGTTTCACAGTGTAATCTTCATGTGCCTTAACTAAAGCACTCCCTCTGCTGAATCGCCTCTAAATTATTTACACATTATTCACTTTGTGTGTTTTAGGAACCCGCTAGCTTAGCGCAGCTACTAGCTCTTAGCCGGTTTAGCATGGCGGCTTCTCCTGTCTCTCCCGCACTTTTCTGCTCTGGGTGTGAAATGTTTAGTTATTCCTCGGCCTCCTTTAGCAGTAATGGTACTTGTAATAAGTGTAGCTTATTCGTAGCTTTGGAGGCCAGGCTGGGCGAATTGGAGACTCGGCTCCGCACCGTGGAAAATTCTACAGCTAGCCAGGCCCCTGTAGTCGGTGCGGACCAAGGTAGCTTAGCCGCCGTTAGTTTCCCTCTGGCAGTTCCCGAGCAGCCGGGAAAGCAGGCCGACTGGGTGACTGTGAGGAGGAAGCGTAGTTCTAAACAGAAGCCCCGTGTACACCGCCAACCCGTTCACATTTCTAACCGTTTTTCCCCACTCGACGACACACCCGCCGAGGATCAAACTCTGGTTATTGGCGACTCTGTTTTGAGAAATGTGAAGTTAGCGACACCAGCAACCATAGTCAAATGTCTTCCGGGGGCCAGAGCAGGCGACATTGAAGGAAATTTGAAACTGCTGGCTAAGGCTAAGCATAAATTTGGTAAGATTGTAATTCACGTCGGCAGTAATGACACCCGGTTACGCCAATCGGAGATCACTAAAATTAACATTGAATCGGTGTGTAACTTTGCAAAAACAATGTCAGACTCTGTAGTTTTCTCTGGGCCCCTCCCCAATCGGACCGGGAGTGACATGTTTAGCCGCATGTTCTCCTTGAATTGCTGTCTGTCTGAGTGGTGTCCAAAAAATGAGGTGGGCTTCATAGATAATTGGCAAAGCTTTTAGGGAAAACCTGGTCTTGTTAGGAGAGACGGCATCCATCCCACTTTGGATGGAGCAGCTCTCATTTCTAGAAATCTGGCCAATTTTCTTAAATCCTCCAAACCGTGACTATCCAGGGTTGGGACCAGGAAGCAGAGTTGTAGTCTTACACACCTCTCTGCAGCTTCTCTCCCCCTGCCATCCCCTCATTACCCCATCCCCGTAGAGACGGTGCCTGCTCCTAGACCACCAATAACCAGTAAAAATCTATTTAAGCATAAAAAGAAAAAATAATATAGCACCTTCAACTGCACCACAGACTAAAACAGTTAAATGTGGTCTGTTAAACATTAGGTCTCTCTCTTCTAAGTCCCTGTTAGTAAATGATATAATAATTGATCAACATATTGATTTATTCTGCCTTACAGAAACCTGGTTACAGCAGGATGAATATGTTAGTTTAAATGAGTCAACACCGCCGAGTCACACTAACTGCCAGAATGCTCGTAGCACGGGCCGAGGCGGAGGATTAGCAGCAATCTTCCATTCTAGCTTATTAATTAATCAAAAACCCAGACAGAGCTTTAATTCATTTGAAAGCTTGACTCTTAGTCTTGTCCATCCAAATTGGAAGTCCCAAAAACCAGTTTTATTTATTATCTATCGTCCACCTGGTCGTTACTGTGAGTTTCTCTGTGAATTTTCAGACCTTTTGTCTGACTTAGTGCTTAGCTCAGATAAGATAATTATAGTGGGCGATTTTAACATCCACACAGATGCTGAGAATGACAGCCTCAACACTGCATTTAATCTATTATTAGACTCAATTGGCTTTGCTCAAAATGTGAATGAGTCCACCCACCACTTTAATCATATCTTAGATCTTGTTCTGACTTATGGTATGGAAATTGAAGACTTAACAGTATTCCCTGAAAACTCCCTTCTGTCTGATCATTTCTTAATAACATTTAAAAGCACTGTAACTAGGTTTAAGGATATGATTCCTTCTTTGTTCTCTAATGCCATATACCAACACAGTGCAGAGTAGCTACCTAAACTCTGTAAGTGAGATAGAGTATCTCGTCAATAGTTTTACATCCTCATTGAAGACAACTTTGGATGCTGTAGCTCCTCTGAAAAAGAGAGCTTTAAATCAGAAGTGCCTGACTCTGTGGTATAACTCACAGACTCACAGCTTAAAGCAGATAACCCGTAAGTTGGAGAGGAAATGGCGTCTCACTAATTTAGAAGATCTTCACTTAGCCTGGAAAAAGAGTCTGTTGCTCTATAAAAAAAGCCCTCCGTAAAGCTAGGACATCTTACTACTCATCACTAATTGAAGAAAATAAGAACAACCCCAGGTTTCTTTTCAGCAGTGTAGCCAGGCTGACAGAGTCAGAGCTCTATTGAGCCGAGTATTCCTTTAACTTTAACTAGTAATGACTTCATGACTTTCTTTGCTAATAAAATTTTAACTATTAGAGAAAAAATTACTCATAACATCCCAAAGACGTATCGTTATCTTTGGCTGCTTTCAGTGATGCCGGTATTTGGTTAGACTCTTTCTCTCCGATTGTTCTGAGTTATTTTCATTAGTTACTTCATCCAAACCATCAACATGTCTATTAGACCCCATTCCTACCAGGCTGCTCAAGGAAGCCCTACCATTATTTAATGCTTCGATCTTAAATATGATCAATCTATCTTTATTAGTTGGCTATGTACCACAGGCTTTTAAGGTGGCAGAAATTAAACCATTACTTAAAAAACCATCACTTGACCCAGCTATCTTAGCTAATTATAGGCCAATCTCCAACCTTCCTTTTCTCTCAAAAATTCTTGAAAGGGTAGTTGTAAAACAGCTAACTGATCATCTGCAGAGGAATGGTCTATTTGAAGAGTTTCAGTCAGGTTTTAGAATTCATCATAGTACAGAAACAGCATTAGTGAAGGTTACAAATGATCTTCTTATGGCCTCAGACAGTGGACTCATCTCTGTGCTTGTTCTGTTAGACCTCATTGCTGCTTTTGATACTGTTGACCATAAAATTCTATTACAGAGATTAGAGCATGCCATAGGTATTAAAGGCACTGCGCTGCGGTGGTTTGAATCATATTTATCTAATAGATTACAATTTGTTCATGTAAATGGGGACTCTTCTTCACAGACTAAGGTTAATTATGGAGTTCCACAAGGTTCTGTGCTAGGACCAATTTTATTCACTTTATACATGCTTCCCTTAGGCAGTATTATTAGACGGCATTGCTTAAATTTTCATTGTTACGCAGATGATACCCAGCTTTATCTATCCATGAAGCCAGAGGGGACACACCAATTAGCTAAACTGCAGGATTGTCTTACAGACATAAAGACATGGATGGCCTCTAATTTCCTGCTTTTAAACTCAGATAAAACTGAAGTTATTGTACTTGGCCCCACAAATCTTAGAAACATGGTGTCTAACCAGATCCTTACTCTGGATGGCATTACCCTGACCTCTAGTAATACTGTGAGAAATCTTGGAGTCATTTTTGATCAGGATATGTCATTCAATGCGCATATTAAACAAATATGTAGGACTGCTTTTTTGCATTTACGCAAGATCGCTAAAATTAGAAAGGTCTTGTCTCAGAGTGATGCTGAAAAACTAATTCATGCATTTATTTCCTCTAGGCTGGACTATTGTAATTCATTATTATCAGGTTGTCCTAAAAGTTCCCTGAAAAGCCTTCAGTTAATTCAAAATGCTGCAGCTAGAGTACTGACGGGGACTAGAAGGAGAGAGCATATCTCACCCATATTGGCCTCTCTTCATTGGCTTCCTGTTAATTCTAGAATAGAATTTAAAATTCTTCTTCTTACTTATAAGGTTTTGAATAATCAGGTCCCATCTTATCTTAGGGACCTCATAGTACCATATCACCCCAATAGAGCGCTTCTGCAGGCTTACTTGTAGTTCCTCACAGGGGGGTCGTTTTGACCGTTGGGGTTTTTCCGTAATTATTGTATGGCCTTGCCTTACAATATAAAGCGCCTTGGGGCAACTGTTTGTTGTGATTTGGCGCTATATAAATAAAATTGATTGATTGATTGATTATCGTGCACCCACTCTGTGGAACGGTCTGCCTGCGACTGTGAGGCAGTTGGGGGTCCATGGACATTTTTAAGTCGAGACTAAAAGCCTATTTTTATTATCTTTCTTATGAATAGTTTTATTTTTATCCGTTTTTTTCTTTTACTTCTGTTTTTAATTATGTATTTGAATTTTTAAATTTTTATTTATTTAAATTTTTTTTATGTTGAACTATTCTATGTGAGGAGCCTTGAGATGGCTTTTGTTGTGATTTGGTGCTTTATAAGCTGATTGAATTGAAATTGAACAACATTTTATTGAGTCTTAAAGTAAATAAATATGAAATTGGTCACTGGATCGTTAAACTTTGGACATAATAAACTCTACATGGTGGATCCTTGATGTCTGGACATAAATAGAAATAATCTGTAGTTTTTGTCAAAAGCATTTCCTTTCAGACATTATTGGCATGAATGTCTTTCCATATGTCTGAGCTGATCTCTTGCAGCCGGCTGCGCTGCACCTCAGGATGTAATTTATAAAGAATGCAGGACGTTTCATTTTGGGAGGAAAAAAAAGTTTTAGTTGATTGTAGTTTCTTGTCTGTATTATAATGTTTGTAAGAGATGTCATTTTATTTAAAGCGGCAATTCATTTTGAAGTTATTAATTCCGACTGGCCTCTGTCTCGGCAGAGATGGCGCAGCATTTGGAGCTGTGCCAATGGAACGGAGGACGATTCTCGTTTCTTGACTACAAGACAAGAGTCCCAGTTAGTTACTTTAATCCACACAAAAGTGACTCATGATATTTTAATGGCTTTGAGAGGGGTTAAGAAGCGGACTTGCCGTTTCTGAAGAGCAGTGAATCAAAGAACCAACGAGCTAGTGGATCGAAACATTGCTTCATTGGTTCACGCTTCAAAGTGGTGTCGCACTGCAAAAACGGTTGATTACAGAGCCGCTGCAGGGTTTGTAATCAACGTAGAGGAATGATCATTTTCCCGACAAACACTCTCAAAAACAACGGCCGCTCTGAAAGACTGATAAGGGAATTGTTAAGCACAAAGGCTATTGATATCGGTGGATTGAATTATTTCTTAATGATACTCGAAAAGAACCGGTTCTCAATACCCAACACTAGCTGCGCAGACCTGCTTAAAACTGTGTCCAGTGTTCTACGCCGAAGAAAATTAAACATGTTTATTTTCTTCCATCCTATGCACGTAGCCCTCAACATACTGCTGCGTAGGTAGGAAAACCTTGACGTAGAGCTGCTAAAAGTGGGCAGAGAGCTGCTCAACTCGGCGTAGACGATAAGCCACAATAAGCAGCTCTAAGAAAACGAGAAATATGAAAGGGGCTTAACACACTTTTCCTGTTTCACTAACTTAGTTACTTTTATAATTGAGAAATCAGTAAAGTAACTAAGTTACTTTTTCAAGGACTAATCAGTAATTGGATTACTTTTTCAAAGTAACTATGGCAACTAGGGATGGGCATTGATAAGATGTTATCGATATCGATGCCATTATCAATTCTGCTTATCGATCCAATTCCTTATCGATTCCCTTATTGATACCTCGTGAATTTTGTACTAAAAGTAGGCTTTACAGATTTTCGATGTATTTCATTGAGACTTAAAGTAAATACATCTGAAATTGGTCACTGTATCTTTGATCTCTGGACATAAATAAAAATAAACAAAACGGTGTTTTGCTTCGAAGTTATTAATTCAGATTCTATCGTTCTAACTTGACTCGACAGAGAGCCGCGCAACGTTTGGAGCTGTGTGAACAGAACCGAGGACGATTCTCGTTTCTTTCTCGCAACAAGACAGGAGTCCCAGTTAGTAACTTTAATCTGCACAAAAGTGAATCACGATTGACATATTCAGGGATGAAAGTGGTGAAAAACAAAAAAAGCTGAAACCCAAAATTACCCCCCAACACCACCCGCACGAAAATGTTTCAATTCTAGAACCTCTGAAAAGCAATCTGGGACTATTCCAGCCGATAAACTGGAGTGAGTGCAGCATCCATTTAGGTGAGAAGAGAAAAAAAAACTTTCCTTATTCAAATTCATTCCAGTAGTATTCTGCTCTTACTAGGATGCAGCAGTTTTCTTGTTTGGCAGATAGTTCTGGAGGAAATCACTGAAGTAATTAACACATTGAAAATATGGTTTGACCGAAACAAATTGTCATTAAACTTAATTAAACAGGGATGAAGTGGAGGTGTAAGAGTCACTAGGTGTTCACAGGAAACGTTTATTTATTTCTGTATGTATGTATTTATTATTTGTTCATTGTTAGTTGCTTTCCTGTTGTTTCTATTCAGGTTCTTTTTGTCTCTTTCTCTAAAATTGTATATAATAATTATTAGATTATTAATATATAAACAAAAATAAATTTAAGAAATATTACAATTTGAAAACATGCACCCGAACGTGATGACAGCTGCAACTGCTTAATGCTAACTTTTAACATTGAAAATGCCATAGACATGCTAACGCGTTAGCATCACTGCCGTTTTTAAGTTATAAAATACATCTATCAACTGTTTCAGAAGACCATAACAGGTCGGTTTAATATAGAAAAGGTAAATAATACTCACAGTCGTATGCTCTTTAGGGTTTTAGCGGGGGAAAATTAAGCGAAAGAAAGAATAAATGAAGCAATAGATCGAAGCATTGCTTCAATCTGCGAACCACTGCTTCGATTGGTTCAAAGTTCAAAGCAAAGCCGCGCTGCAGAAAAGTTGATTACAGACCCGCGGCAGGGTCTGTAATCAATGTAGAGAAATTATCATTTTCCTGACAAACACCCCCCAAAACAACGGCCACTCTGAAGGACCGATAACAGTATCGTTAAGCACAGAGCTTATTGATGTTGGTGGATCAAATCATTTCTTAACGATACCCGAAAGGAACCAGTTCTCGATACCCATCCCTAGTGGCAACACTGCTCGTCACCAAGCAGATGTGCTGGTTCTTGCACCAGCTGTATTGCCGTCAATGAAATTTGCCAAAAAAAATAAAGAAAAATTTGATCTGGGCCAATTTCGGCATGGGGACGGGGATGATAAACTGTTTTTTTTTATGTGGGCCTTAGTAATTAAAGTGAACAGGATTGTTTAGAGTGATCCAGTTCTTGTTTATTCGCTTTTGTTCGGTGTGATTTTCATCATACTTTCCCCCATCTGTTCCGCCAGGTCAACTGAGCTGCATTGCTTTCCCAAGCCATGAGGAAGCATTCCTACGTAACACTGTGGGTGCTGTCCCATACATTGTAGTACTGGGCCAGGACTGTGCTGCCCGCTACCAGCTGCTCAACTACCTACTGGGGGAGAAGTTGCTGCCACTGGGTCCAGAGGCTGGAGAGGCTTGTGGAGGGGTTCAGGGCACTGTTTGCAAAAGGAGGAAGCTGTGTTTTACCCATGGTGGACAGAGGCGGCTCAGTTTGGCGCTGCCTGGCCAGTATGAGCTGGTGCATCAACTGGCTGCTAACTGTGGCCGATGGGAAACTGTGCCCCGGGAGGACTTGGAGATCCATGAGGAATGTGAGGACCCTGCACACAGGCTAGCAGAGTTGGAGATCACACTGCATCACCCACTGCTTCAGGTAGACATCTAATCATAACTAAGAAATATGTATTGTAATTTGTTGACTCCAGCCAGTCAGTGCTATGTCCACATGTGGTAAGGCATTTTTGTATTGATGCTCACTGTTAAGTTTTCCTTGTAACTGTTAACATTTTTATTCTTTTGTATTCAGATGTATATGGTAGGTATTTTTTGTATGAATATTTATAATTTAAGGTGAGAGCAGATAGATCTGTGACTGGGTGAAGCACAGATGATGATTTAGGACAGTTCTTTTAAATCACAGAGGAGAGAGGTTTTGGAAACCTAGGGTTTGACAGTAACGGTGGTCCAATTGTTTTGGACTTGAAAATGTATCAGGCAAGTGGAAATTGTCTCCTACCAGTGCAATGGACAGCAGGGATCAGCTATAGGGGTTGCCCGCTCGACACTGGCAATGAACGGTGCTATCAGACTAGTGCAACATGTTTATTCATTTTCATGTTCATTTACTTTGAGACCCATTTGGATCGAAATCGGGTTTAAAAAAATCAACATATTTCATTGATGTTCCTAGGCCTGCAGAGGCAGATATTTTTGATTGATTTAGGATAAATCAAACCAGATTCACTAACTCCATGTGTGTTTACTCTCGCTTTGTGGTGTCTGGAGTGAGTAGGCACGCAGGTGTTTCTAATGGATTGGATGGCTTATGTGACGTAAACTTTTTACCATAGTGCTGTCTGCATGAATTAATGAGATTTTCTGTGTGTTTTGTTCCTGCTCACAGAGACTGAGAAGCAGGCACATAATCAGAGGGGATTCACTTTTGACAACATTTTATAGAGGATTTTTTTATTTTTATTTTTGAGGTTTTTTTTTATTTTGCAGGTTAGGTGAATTGGAAACTTTATAATTGTCCAGGTGTCCCTTGTAAAAGAGATCTCAATTTCAATTGGACTAACCTGGTTAAATAAAGGATAAATTAAAAAATTGACAAGCTGTGTGTGTGTGTGGGTGTGTGTGTGTGTGTGTGTGTGTGTGTGTGTGTGTGTCCGTCCGTCCGTCCGTCCGTCCATCCATCCATCCATTCATTTTCTAAACCTTCTTACTCCAAGTAAAGGACATGTCATGCCAAAATCATAATCAAGTTTTAGGCTGTTAGTGACCATCCAGTGATATACCGGGATTACATTGTGCACTTCCATGACTGGTTTTAAAGTATACGGCATTCACAACAAACTGTTACATAGACTACTGAAAACACAGTACTTGTGACTACTCGTTTTTCCGAGTGTTTCCAACAGCATTTAAGTAGTATTCAGGAAAATGTCCCAGCGCGCATTTGAAATGTAACTGGTAATGCCAAGAATGGAGTTGCAGATAATTCCAAAGTTTATATAAGTGTGATGTCATGTTATGATGACTTGTTTTTAAGTGAAAACTGTTCATTTTTGATGCAGTCACTATAAAAGCAGCATCTGCTCTTCACTGTGAGAAGACTTACTGCGCCTGCATGGCCACTAGTCAGAAATGCACCCTGTTAAGCAGTTTCTGCTCAAGGTGCAGCTTTGTGCACGCTTATAAGTGTTATTATTAATATAACTGTGAAAAATCTAAAAATTACATATGTGTGATCAGACAGCTTGAAAAACAGCGGAGAGGTGTGCATGAACATTAAAATAACATGCTGTTCCACACACATCAAGATCCAAAATCCGACAGACTTTCTCAAAGTAAAATAAAAATAAAGCCTACCAGCTCCACTGAAGACAAAAATAAATAAATAATACAAAGGGGGAAAAACTGAACAGGGCAGTCATCCACTTATAGAATGTTTCCCAAGATTAAATATGTTAAGTCCACTCCACCAAAGAAATCCCCATGCATGGATCGCGCCCACGATCGGCAATTGGAGAACAACATTCAGGTTCACTGTAAGTCCTCATGCTCGGATCATGTGCATCACCAGCCGGAGAACAATGTCCAGGTCCACTATAAAGCCTGGGTTCCACCGAATAATGAAGGATGAATAATGAGCAATGCAGCATGTTTTCTTTGCTACGAGAGGGTGTCTTCAACTATCGTGGGAGTTTCATGGCTCTGAGTGGCTCTTAGAGGCATTATCTTCAGGTAAGGAAGCTCCTGTCTGGGCATGGCGCTTTCAAGAAGTTCAAAATTTAGCAACAACAGCGTGGCGCAGTTTGTGTACGGATTAATGCAACGACTTAGAGGCATTTGCATAGTGCATACAAGTCTGCTAAAAGCCCATTATCCATGCACCTGGCAGCTATGCAGGACCTGAGAGGCTATTTTTGGAGCAGCTGTCCTCTTGCTCACACAATTCCACCTGCTCTGTGCGTTGGACTTTATATAAAATAATTATTTTGTAGTGGATTAATGATTTTCTGCTAAACCTTGGATGCTGAAAACACCTCTAATCACTTCTGGAATCACAGAGGACTGTTTCATCTGGACGTTCCTAGCTGTAAAAGTATGTCTGTTGTATGTAAAAGTATGTTGATTTAATATCTTGTTAATGGATCACATGAGCTCCACTGTGTGTGCGCACTGCGCACTGAGGCAGTGACTCATCACGCTTCAAACGAGCATTTAGGCAGAACGCCAGGTCACAAAACAGTGATTTTTCAGTCTGTATTGGATGAACACAAAGTTAAATTTTGGGTGACTGTGTGAAAGTGGATGTGTGTTTAAAGCCATGGAAGAAATGACTCCAGTGAAGCCGCTAAAAGCAGCGCAGAAGCTGTGCACCAACACAGAAGGAGAATGCGCAAAAGACCGATTTTGAAGACATAACACAAACTTAAAAGCTGTATCACGGTGACTTGTAAGCTGCGGAAGAAATAAAGAAATATATACATATTTGAAAATGATCCACAGGTGTATATACTAAAGCGGTCACCTCATTCTGTATGCAGAATGGCACCGCGCTTTTGCAGAAATAAACGAACAAACACAAAGTTAAAAGTGGAATCAAGGTGTAAAAATGACTGTTTAAAGCCAGGGAAAAATAAAGCCCGCAAGCCACGGATGGAAAGGAAGCCAGTTGAGCACAGAGGCGGCTGTCCATGAAAGGACAACAGCAGCGCACGTGTAAAGTTTATAGTGGGATCACAGTTTGTGTTTTTAAAGCCACAGAAGAAATAAAGCCAGCGAGCCGCGGAGCCAGCGAGGAGCACAGAGGCGGCTCTCCAGGAACCCGTGGTTTGGTTCTAGCTGGTCTGGTGCATTACAGGTGGACAGCAGCCTGGCACATAGCGCACAACTGCAGGACTGTACTGGTGCGTCTATTTTTGGACTGCGTTTAAAAAATGGGACATCTTTAAATGCTGCTGTGAATCTATGAATTGAAAACCCACACTTTAAAGGGACCAGGTGTGGGAGGGCTGGAGGTTTGGACCAAACCCATGCCTAAACGTGCGCCAACATGGCGTTATCATGGCGCTATCACGGCACTACGTGGCTTAGTGTGACTGATGTAAGCCATTCGAGGCTCTAATGACCGGTCGGTCGTGGCTCACTAGAGGCTGCTACGTGGCACATGCGGGGTACAGAGAGGCACATAGTGGCACCTTCATAGCGGATACGTGATAGATCAAAATGTGGGTCATTCTTCGAATAATCGCTGACACACCCATGCGTGGCTCCTTATTCATCCTTCATTATTTGGTGGGACCCAGGCTTAATTCCTCATGCACAGACTGTGCACGATTGCCAGTTGGAGAATAATTTCCTACAGCAGCTCCATTGTCAGCTCCTCAAGTTCTCTCATGATTCTGGCATGTTAGATAGAAAGTCCATTATCTGTTGAGAATAATGTATTCTGACTTTTTCCAATGTAAGAAATACATCTGCATGTTCAGGCAGCCTGAAAAACAGTGTTGTGAAGACATTCCACGTTCACGGCGGCAGTAAAAGTGCGTACTATAACACAGACAGCGGCGTCACCACATTAGGTTCCAAAATCCGACAAACCCCGAAAAAATTAAGCGTTTCGTGGTGATGTGCGTCATCTTGTCTCTGTACATCTTATATAAATCCGAGCCTTCACTTTCGAATGAGAGCTTATAAGCTTTCATTTGAAGCTAGACGTCGCAGCGTTCGTTTCATTTTGGGCCATTGGGATATTTGCTTTTTCTAAAATGTATGTCACACGCCAAGAAATGCGGAGAAAGAGTGAGACGTTTTACGAAATGCACCTGTTAACTGTTAGAGCAAGAAGAATAATTAGCAATAAAATACATCAGCGACAACTAATTATTACTGCATGTGCATGGCTAGACTTACAGTCATGAATACTTTGATGCTGTGTTGCTAACTGGGACGTTAAATAACGTGCAACGTGTCCTTTAAAGGTTATGGGGTGGGGGGATAAGCTGTTGGCTGGCGCATATCCCAGCAGTCGTAGGGAGTGAGGCGGGGTACACCCTGGACAGGATGTCAGTCTGTCACAGGGTCACATATAGACAAACACATTCACATCTACATGCACTCCTACGAACAAAGTTTCCAGTTCATCTAACATGAATGTCTTTGGATGTGAGAGGAAGCCGGAGCACCCGGAAGGAACCCACACAAAGATGGGGAGAACGTGCAAACTCCACACAGAAAGGGCACAGGTGGGAATCGGTCCCATGACTTTTTTAGCCTGTTCTGTCCTCGTAGCTGGCAGGTACTCAGATAATGGGCTTCTAACAGCCTCGTCCTCACCACAAACATGCCTCTAACATCCTCGTTTGTCCTCGTAATACCGCTTACACAGATCGCCCCACACTATTTTTGCTGAATTTTGAACTTCTTGAAATTAGTGCCGCGCTCAGAGATGAGCCTTGTTAGCTGAATAATCTGCTTCTAAGAGCCTCTCAGAACCACTATTCTCCCACATTTCTTGAACAACTCCACTCGTACAAAAAAAAAACACGCTGCATGTCTCATTCGGTTTGACCAGGGCTTCAAGCAGCAGACCTTTTCACTGAATATGCGCTCATTTAAGATTTAATGTCCATTAGCGTAGCACAGCTGCATATTTGTTAAACATAAAGCTGTGTTAAAGTTTTTGATTCGTTCAGCTTTTCATTCATCTTTTAAATTTGTCTTGATCAGGATAACAATTAAAAGAATAATATGGTGAAAAATCAGTTTATATTAGATTAATCACCTGATTTAAAAATAGTTGCTGGATTAATCAGTATAAAGTAGTAGTGGCAGCCCTGCTCCAGTGTTACCTCTCCCATGGACCAGTGGATTTTAGAGTTGTCGACATCTGAAGAATATTTGTTTGTGATGCATGCTGTCTGTAAATTTATGCATTGCTGGCCAGGTGTACTTGCTGCATATACCTTGTATGTAATATTTGTAATAAATGACTTGCTTTTTTTTTTTAAGTATTGTGAATTTTATATTGGGTACTGTGTTTTTGATGTTTATGGATGTAATTAGGTGTTTAAGATGCCACCAGTAAACAGCTTTTATATCTCCTAATTTGTCTTTTGGCAGTACTTTCATAGAAAATATGGTTTTGATTTATATATTTAAAAAATACCACAAGAAAAGCTCATTTTTTCTTTTTTATTGAGCACATGCAGGTTAGGTGAATTGGTGACTTTAAATTGACCATAGATGTGAGTGAGGGTGTGAATGTGTTTGTCTATATCATTTTTGTCAAAAACTCTATACGGATATTAATCACAACTAAGTAATACTAAAGGTTTATTAACGGACTACGCAGTCTGTACGGGAAAATATCAGACCAAGGTGTTCACAGTATAGCCGAGCGTTAGCGAGGTCCGTGTGAAAAACAGAGCTCTGACATTGACGTACAGACTGAGTCCCTCTGACTATGATGTAATCTTTATTTCAAACATCAGTCCCTTTTGTGTTTTGCACCTTTTCATGAATTTTTTTTGCACAGGCATCTGTGTTGCACTAGCATTCTTTGTTTCTTTACATTAGTCATTCTTATGATTTCATGAAAATCTAGTAAGTCCCTTCGGCTGCTCTCTTGTTTGCACTTGGGGTCGCCACAGCAAATCCAAGGTGGATCTGCATGTTGAATTGGCACAGGTTTTACGCCCATTAACCACTTGGCCACCACCCCTGCTTGAAAATCTGATTTGGGTTATTTGGTCGTGGGGGAGATCTGTAGCATTATTGTTACCTCCACCAAGTGACTGAAGGATGGGTATTATGTGCACACCTCTGTGTTTTGTTTGTCTCTGCAACTGTTAAAAATCGGTAGACTGATTCTGCTAAGTTTTTGGAGATTTTATTCTAGGGATCAAGAGCTACCTCAAAATATCTCTTTCTCGAAATTCATTAACATAGATAGGTTTTCCTTTTATTGGGTTTTTTCTGTTTTTATTAAAAAAGAACTTTACAAAAGTGTGATTCATAAGTCCTTTTCGACACACAGCAGTGAAGCCTTGCTGGCCTTCCGGCTGTGGTACCAAGAAATCCTGTCAAATGGTTATGAAGTGATGTTTTATACTATTACTTTACAGTCATTCCTTATCAGATGTGAATTGTGGAAATTGGTCTCTAATCATTTACACTGAGGCATTTCATTGGTGAGTATCACTCAGCCACAGCAACTAGGTCTTGCTTTGGCTATGGGCTGCCTACCCATTTAGCCAGCTTACGTAATGGCTCTGTTCTCATGCGATTCACATGACTAGGCCATTTAAAAAAAAATTAAATCCCGAAACCATTGCTTTGATTAAATTATCTTGGTTACAGTGGAATCCTGGGACATTGATTACTTGTGCATGCTTTTTTTTTTAAATTTGGGTTTGTTTTTATGAAATACAATTTTTGTCTGGTGCAGTGCAGCATGATGGAACAGATGCTGTGCAGTGCTTTTACACTGTACTGTACCTGTACATAAAATGGACATCCATAAAAAGAAAAATCAAACCATGGACATACAGTGAGGAAGATAAGTATTTGAACACCCTGCGGCTTTGCAAGTTCTCCCACTTAGAAATCATGGAGGGGTCTGAAATTTTCATTTTAGGTGCATGTCCACTGTGAGAGACAAAAAAAATCCGGAAATCACAATGTATGATTTTTTTTTAATATAATTTCTTTGTATGTTACTGCGTCAAATAAGTATTTGAACACCTACCAACTAGCAAGAACTGTTGTGTGGGCCGCCAGAAGAGGATGTACTGCTGGCCCGCCACCAAAGGGCGCCCTGCCTGACGTGCGGGCTTCAGGCACGAGAGGGCGCTGCCGCCACGGACACAGTCGGGAGTGACAGCTGTCACTCATTAATTCCTGACAGCTGTCACACATTCTTCATCATCGCACTCCATAAAGACCAGACGTCCTCTCCACCTCATCGCCGAGATATCATACTTCATTGGAGGTAATACGCTCAGCCTTTTTGTGAGATTTATGAATCTGTTATTGTGAGTGTTTGCAGGAGAACCGGTCGTTTTTGCGGAGGCTGTGCAAGACGGCGCTCCTTTTCATCTGAGACCGCTGCAACATATTGAGTGAGAGGTGGAGGTGGCATTCCCACCGCTGTTGTTACTGGGTGTACACACACCCACACTTGACTGTCTTTGTTCTTCGCCAGCAGTACCAGATCCGACAGTCGGGGACGGTGATCACCTGGGAATTCGGGACTTGGCGGCTCCAGTATTCACCAGGTTCTGTGGGGGCGGAAATCATGTGGTTCCGGCTCTTCTCAGGACAGACGTCTTCTATCCTCGAGCCTGCCCACACGTCACCTTTGTAATTTGACTGTAATTATATTCTGAGATTGTCTGTATGTTCGTTGTGCACATTTCACAACATTAAATTGTTACCTTTTGGCTCATCTATTGACCGTTCATTTGCGCCCCCTGTTGTGGGTCCGTGTCACTACACTTTCACAACAGGATATCTCGGCCAGCGTCATGGACTCCGAGGGGCGTCACCCGGCTGTTGAACGACCAATGGGAGAGCAGGGAGCGCAGGTGTCTGCAGGAGGCATGATTGGTGAGCTACAGCACATTCTCACCGCCTTTATGGCTCGGTTGGACCAAATGACCGAGCAAAACATCCTCCTGAACCGCAGGGTGGAGGCTCTCTCCGCACAGATGGCGGCGAGCGCTCAGGGCGCTGCTGCAGCTCGTCCTCCTGCCGACCCTGTGCAGAATATGAACGTTCCAGTGGTGGTTCAACAACCCCTCCCACCATCCCCTGAAGCATACATAAGCCCTCCTGAGCCGTACGGAGGTTGTGTGGAGACGTGCGCGGACTTCCTCATGCAATGTTCGCTCGTCTTCGCACAACGTCCCGTCATGTACGCGTCAGATGCTAGTAAAATAGCTTATGTGATTGCGCTGCTTCGGGGTAAAGCACGCGCCTGGGCTACGGCGCTCTGGGAACAGAACTCACAGTTGTTATCAGCATACACTGGGTTTGTGGGGGAGTTCAGAACAGTGTTTGATCACCCTAACAGAGGAGAGACCGCTTCAACTGTGCTGCTGTCAATGAGACAGGGACGCGAGAGCGCAGCCGCTTATGCAGTCAACTTCCGCATCGCGGCTGCGAGGTCCGGCTGGAATAGCGTTGCGCTCCGCGCCGCCTTCATAAACGGACTGTCGTTGGTTCTGAAGGAGCAGCTGGTAGCTAAGGAGGAACCGCGGGATTTAGATGGGTTTATCGATCTCGTTATACGGTTAGACAATCGGTTGGAGGAACGCCGTCGGGAGCGAGGCGAAGGACGTGACCGGATACGCGCCGCCCCTCTCCCTTCCGGGTTCGAAAAGGCGCCGCCCTCCCCACGCTCCACAACCACAGCGCTCCGTGGGGTAACAGCTCCCCCTGCTGACGTTGCTAGGGAAACGCACAGAACCAAAATGAGGAGGCTGATCCGCGGGGAGTGTTTTCTCTGCAGCTCAAAGGAGCACATACAGAAAAACTGCCCCAAACGGCCAAAACGACAACACTCGCCCTTAGAGACTGGGCTAAGGGGGGGTCAAAACATTCAATCGAGACACACACAGATTGCCACACGACTCCCAGTCACAATCCTGAGCGGGGATTTAACCCTTCAAGCCCCAGCACTGGTGGACACGGGGTCAGAAGGGAATCTGCTAGACAGCAGATGGGCAAGGGAGATAGGGCTCCCTCTGGTGGCGCTTCCTTCGCCATTACAGGTTCGGGCACTAGATGGCACCCTCCTCCCTTTACTCACACACAAGACACAACCAGTAACTCTGGTGGTGTCTGGAAACCATCGGGAGGAGATTGAGTTTTTTGTAACTCCTTCTACCTCCCGCGTGATTTTGGGCTTCCCATGGATGTTGAAGCACAATCCCCGGATTGATTGGCCGTCTGGGGTGGTGGTTCAGTGGAGCGAAACCTGCCATCGGGTGTGTTTAAGATCCTCGGTTCCTCCCGGTTACAGGCTAAGGAGGAGGTCAAAGTCTCTCCCAATCTGACGGCAGTGCCGGTTGAGTACCACGATCTTGCTGACGTCTTCAGCAAGGATCTGGCACTCACCCTTCCCCCGCACCGTCCGTACGATTGTGCCATTGATTTGGTTCCAGGCGCTGAGTTCCCGTCCAGCAGGCTGTACAACCTCTCACGACCTGAGCGCGAATCAATGGAGACCTACATCCGGGACTCATTAGCTGCCGGGCTGATCCGGAACTCCACCTCCCCGATGGGGGCAGGTTTCTTTTTTGTGGGCAAGAAAGATGGCGGACTCCGTCCATGCATTGATTACAGGGGGCTGAATGAGATTACGGTTCGCAATCGATACCCGTTGCCATTGTTGGATTCCGTGTTCACCCCCCTGCATGGAGCCAAAATCTTTACTAAGCTGGATCTTAGAAATTCGTATCACCTGGTTCGGATCCGGAAGGGAGACGAATGGAAGACGGCATTTAACACCCCGTTAGGTCACTTTGAGTACCTGGTCATGCCGTTCGGCCTCACCAACGCCCCCGCGATGTTCCAAGCCTTGGTTAACGACGTCTTGCGGGACTTCCTGCACCGATTCGTCTTCATATATCTGGACGATATTCTCATCTTTTCTCCGGATCCTGAGACCCATGTCCAGCATGTACGTCAGGTCCTGCAGCGGTTATTAGAGAACCGACTGTTTGTGAAGGGCGAGAAGTGCGAGTTTCACCGCACGTCTTTGTCCTTCCTGGGGTTTATCATCTCCTCTAACTCCGTCGCCCCTGATCCGGCCAAGGTTGCGGCGGTGAGAGATTGGCCCCAACCAACAAGCCGTAGGAAGCTGCAACAGTTCCTCGGCTTCGCTAATTTCTATAGGAGGTTCATTAAGGGCTACAGTCAGGTAGTTAGCCCCCTGACAGCCCTGACCTCTCCAAAAGTCCCCTTCACCTGGTCGGATCGGTGCGAAGCCGCGTTCAAGGAGTTGAAACGACGGTTCTCTACTGCGCCAGTTTTGGTGCAGCCCGACCCTAGCCGCCAGTTTGTGGTTGAAGTGGACGCCTCTGACTCAGGGATAGGAGCCGTGCTGTCCCAGAGCGGAGAGACCGATAAGGTTCTTCACCCGTGTGCCTACTTTTCACGCAGGTTGACCCTGGCTGAACGGAACTATTATGTCGGCAATCGAGAACTCCTTGCGGTGAAAGAGGCTCTTGAGGAGTGGAGACACCTGTTGGAGGGAGCGTCTGTGCCGTTCACGGTTTTCACTGACCATCGGAACCTGGAGTATATCAGGACCGCCAAGCGGCTGAACCCCAGGCAAGCCCGCTGGTCACTGTTCTTCGGGCGTTTTGACTTCCGGATCACCTATCGCCCCGGGACCAAGAACCAGAGGTCGGATGCCTTGTCCCGGGTACACGAAGAGGAGGTCAAAACTGCACTGTCGGATCCACCGGAGCCCATCCTGCCGGAGTCCACTATCGTGGCCACCCTCACCTGGGACGTGGAGAAGATCGTCCGGGAGGCCCTGGCACGGAGCCCGGACCCAGGTACAGGTCCGAAGAACCGTTTATACGTCCCACCAGAGGCCAGAGCTGCAGTCTTGGACTTCTGTCACGGTTCCAAGCTCTCCTGTCATCCAGCGGTGCGAAGGACCGTGGCAGTTGTCCGGCAGCGCTTGTGGTGGGCATCTATGGAGGCCGACGTCCGGGAGTATATCCAGGCCTGCACCACCTGTGCCAGGGGCAAGGCTGACCACAGGAAGGCCCAAGGACTACTCCAACCGCTTCCTGTGCCTCATCGCCCCTGGTCCCACATCGGCCTGGATTTCGTCACGGGCCTCCCGCCGTCCCAGGGCAACACCACCATCTTCACGATAGTGGACCGATTCTCCAAGGCGGCCCACTTCGTGGCCCTCCCGAAGCTCCCAACAGCCCAGGAGACAGCAGACCTCCTGGTCCACCATGTTGTCCGTCTGCATGGGATACCCACCGACATCGTCTCAGATCGTGGTCCCCAGTTCTCCTCACACGTCTGGAGGAGCTTCTGCAGGGAACTGGGGGCCACCGTGAGCCTCTCGTCCGGGTACCATCCACAGACGAACGGACAGGCAGAGCGGGCCAACCAGGAACTGGAACAGACCCTCCGCTGCGTCACATCCGCGCACCCGACGGCCTGGAGTAACCATCTGGCCTGGATCGAGTATGCGCATAACAGCCAGGTGTCTTCCGCCACCGGCCTCTCCCCATTTGAGGTGTGTTTGGGGTATCAGCCCCCGTTGTTCCCCGTGGTGGAGGGAGAGGTCGGTGTGCCCTCGGTCCAGGCCCACCTGCGGAAGTGCCGTCGGGTGTGGCGCTCCGCCCGTTCTGCCTTGTTGAAGGCCCGGACGAGGGCGAAGACCCATGCAGACCGCCGGCGATCCCCGGCCCCTGCTTACCAGCCCGGGCAGGAGGTGTGGCTGTCCACGAAGGACATCCCCCTCCAAGTGGACTCCCCCAAGTTGAAGGACCGGTACATTGGACCTTTCAAGATCCTCAAAATCCTCAGTCCTGAAGCTGGGAGTCGGAGCTTCACTGCGGATCCACCCGGTTTTTCATGTGTCCAGAATCAAGCCTCACCACACCTCACCCCTCTGTGCTCCCGGTCCGGCGCCGCCTCCTGCCCGGATCATTGACGGGGAGCCGGCTTGGACAGTGCCGGCTCCTGGACGTCCGTCGAATGGGCCGGGGGTTCCAGTCCTTGGTGGACTGGGAAGGGTATGGACCCAAAGAACGCTCCTGGGTGAAGAGGAGCTTCATCCTGGACCCGGCCCTCCTGGCCGATTTCTACCGCAGACACCCTGACAAGCCTGGTCGGGCGCCAGGAGGCGCCCGTTGAGGGGGGGGTCCTGTTGTGTGGGCCGCCAGAAGAGGATGTACTGCTGGCCCGCTACCAAAGGGCGTCCTGCCTGACGTGCGGGCTTCAGGCACGAGAGGGCGCTGCCGCCACGGACACAGCCGGGAGTGACAGCTGTCACTCATTAATTCCTGACAGCTGTCACACATTCTTCATCGTCGCACTCCATAAAGACCAGACGTCATCTCCACCTCATCGCCGAGATATCATACTTCATTGGAGGTAATACGCTCAGCCTTTTTGTGAGATTTATGAATCTGTTATTGTGAGTGTTTGCAGGAGAACCGGTCGTTTTTGCGGAGGCTGTGCAAGACGGCGCTCCTTTTCATCTGAGACCGCTGCAACATATTGAGTGAGAAGTGGAGGTGGCATTCCCACCGCTGTTGTTACTGGGTGTACACACACCCACACTTGACTGTCTTTGTTCTTCGCCAGCAGTACCAGATCCGACAGTCGGGGACGGTGATCACCTGGGAATTCGGGACTTGGCGGCTCCAGTATTCACCAGGTTCTGTGGGGGCGGAAATCGTGTGGTTCCGGCTCTTCTCAGGACAGACGTCTTCTATCCTCGAGCCTGCCCACATGTCACCTTTGTAATTTGACTGTAATTATATTCTGAGATTGTCTGTATGTTCGTTGTGCACGTTTCACAACATTAAATTGTTACCTTTTGGCTCATCTATTGACCGTTCATTTGCGCCCCCTGTTGTGGGTCCGTGTCACTACACTTTCACAACAAGAACTGGCTCACACAGACCTGATAATTTTTCTTTAAGAAGCCCTCTTATTCTGCACTCTTTACCTGTATTAATTGCACCTGTTTGAACTTGTTACCTGTATAAAAGACACCTGTTCACACACTCAATAAATCACACTCCAACCTGTCCACCAGCCACAGCCAAGACCAAAGAGCTGTCTAAGGACACCAGGGACAAAACTGTAGACCTGCACAAGGCTGGGATGGATGACAGGACAACAGGCAAGCAGCTTGGTAGAAGACAACTGTTATGATTATTTATTAGAAAGTGGAAGAAACACAAGATGACTGTCAGTCTCCCTCGGTCTGGGATTCCATGCAAGATCTCACTTTGTGGGGTAAGGATGACTCTGAGAAAGCTCAGAACTACACAGGAGGACCTGGTCAATGACCTGAAGAGAGCTGGGACCACAGTCACAAAGAGTACATTAGTAACACATGATGCTGTCATGGTTTAAAATCCTGCAGGGCAGCAAGGTCCCCCTGCTCAACCCAGCACATGTCCAGGCCCGTTTGAAGTTCACCAGAGACCATCTGGATGATCCAGAGGAGGCATGGGAGAAGGTCATGTGGTCAGATGAGACCAGAATAGAGCTTTTTGGAATCAACTCCACTTACCATGTTTAGAGGATGAGAACAGCTCCAAGAAAACCATCCCAACAGTGAAGCATGGGGGTGGAAACATCATATCGTGGGGGTGCTCTTCTGCAAAGGGGACAGGACGACTGCACCGTATTGAAGGGAGGATGGATGGGGTCATGTATTGTGAGATTTTGGCAAGCAACCTCCTTCCCTCAGTAAGAGCATTGAAGATGGGTCATGGCTGGGTCTTCCAGCATGACAATGACCCCAAACACACAGCCAGGGCAACTAAGGAGGGGCTCCATAAGAAGCATTTCAAGGTCCTGGAGTGGCCTGGCCAGTCTCCAGACCTGAACTCAATAGAAAATCTTTGGAGGGAGCTGAAACTCCAAACCTGAAAGATCTAGAGAAGATCTGTATGGAGGAGTGGACAAAAATCCCTGCTGCAGTGTGTGCAAACCTGGTGAAAAACTACAGGCCTCTGTAATTGCAAACAAAGGCTACTGTACCAAATGTTAACCTTGATTTTCACAGGTGTTCAAATACTTATTTGCAGCAGTAACATACAAACAAATAAAAAAAAAAAAAACATACATTGTGATTTCCGGATTCTTTTCCACCTGTTTCTTGTACAATTATTTACTGAATCTGTCATTTGACTAGCTGTTGAAAATAAGGGCTTACCCTTAGTCTCCTGCTCCCAGTATTTTTGCCATTGTAAGTTAATTTCCCTCCTGACATTACGCTTGCCCTCTGCTTTGGAAAGATTGATACTGATTTTTTTTTTTTTTTTGGGGGGGGGGGGGGGGGGGGTCACAGCTTTTTGGCCAGCCTATCCACCTTCTCGTTTGTTGGATTACCTATATTTACTGTAACCCACATCAATGTTATCTCAACACCTTTCCTTGCCACATCCCTAATTGCCAAAAGAATATAAATGAGGTCTTGCTGACTCCTGGATGAACCTGTCCCAATACTATTGATAGCTGACACAGTCAATTCAATGTGTACTGTTTGCAATGTATTTTATTAAATGTATTTAAGTAATACTGCTGTGTGTGGGTGGGTGGGGGGGGTCGCTGCATCATGGTAGGTGCGCCATGTATTTTGCTGAATTTTTTTTTTTTTTGCCAATCACACCTATGAATACAGCTAACTTAAACATTTGAAAAAGAGCCACATTAAAGAGGATGGGGATTTTTTTAGCTGGCAGGATGGGTGCCACAATTTATCCAGACTGACCCAGACTTACTCCAAATATGAGTAAATTAAGTGTCTTTTTGTGTTGCCATTTCGGCTGCTCCCGTCTTGTTCGGGGTCGCCACAATGGATACAGCCAGTTCCGCATTGGTATCTGGCACACGTTTTACGCCGGATGCCCTTCCTGTCGCAACTCCAGTTTTACCTGGGGAAACACACAGAGCCACTCGTGTTCTGAAGAGGTCTCCCATCCAAGTACTAACCAGATGCCGCACTGCTTAGCTTCAGAGATCTGATGGGATCAGGCTTACACAGAGCAGACCGACTCAAATATGAGTAAATTAAGTGCTTTCTTATGGCATTTTAGAAATGCGGAAATGCGCTCCTTCTTTAAACCGGTGTTCTGTCGAGATGAGGTGCGATAAGTCTGTCGAGCGTTGGTGCGTCATCGAGATGCAGTTCCTCGTGTAACTGCATGTGTGTGCACTGAAAAAATTACTTGACCAAGTTCGGTTATTTTGATGGGCAAGTAAATGTATAAATTGTTCATCCGAACGTAGTAATGTATAAAATCTACTCACTATAAAACGATAAGTATTTTTAACCTGGAGTTAGCTTATTTCGACATGCAAAATATACATATACATACATTTATGCTCCTAACGTAAAATACAGAAAATGTTTTATTTACTAGGCTATAAATACACTGAATACAATTAATAAAAAAAACTTTGATGGAAAAAACATAAAAAACAAAATGTGCATGCGCAGTTGCACGTTGAGCGAGTTACATCATCTCCCCATGTGCAGTTGCGCAAGGCACCTCATCTCGACGGTAGAGCAATGTGTGCATGCGCAGTAGCGCGACGCACCTCAACTCGACGGGACACCAGAACATGTACTTGGCACAGGTGAGCCATCTGGTGTTCAAAAGGTGAAACTTCAGCTCCTGACCCAACACTGACCCTATTTGCATAAATACCATTAATATATATACCATTAATCAGATTTATTTTGTTCATTTACATTTGTATTTTTCAGCATTCTGAAGAGCTAATTTCTTGGGGGGGGGCTGTCTTATCTCTATAAAGTCTACCATATTTGCTTGATTAAATGCCTGACCAGTCAAAATTCTGCTAGGAAAAAAATAAATGCCTTAAATTCACATCGGTTTTGTTTAAAGGCTGGGTCACGTATGTTAGCCGCCAGACGTCACTGCCTGGCTGATTGTCCATGTGAGCTGTTGTGGGTCCAAATGGCAGCCTCCTGCTCGAGCGTGTGCTGATGGACAATATACTGGTAATTTGACTCCTGAGGGAACAACTCCTTCTACCAGTGATGTCACAAAAAGGAAGTATCGTTCCTACACCATTGAGAAAAAGCTGCAAGCTGTTACGTTTACTGAACAAAAAAAACAGCAAGGTACATACAATTTAAAATTAATCAATTATTGTCATTAAATGAAGCAAAGGAAGCACAACTTTAGTAGATCTATTTCTTCAACTTTGTAAAAAAAAATTTGGCTTAAAATATTACAGGTGAGCGCCGTTAACTCGACCATGTGTAAGTCTAGATTTGGCTTTACTCGCAATCAAGTTGTGGACCCCGAAAATTTAGACTGCTGTATTAAAGTCCATTTTCAATTTGACTGTTTTTGGGAGGGATCGTCAACGCGGATGATTCTGTGTGATGATTTCTTCTTCTTCCTTTGGCTGCTGCAGGTCAGCGATGAGGACTGATGATTCTATGCTGGATGACTGAATATTCAAAATTTTTGGATGGAAATCTTTTGATCCTTACTGCCGGTCCACATTGGGCCGGAATTTTTACAAGCCACGTGTGGCAAGCGGGCGCGTGTGTCAGGCTCGTGAGAACTCATGATGACTCATTCAAGGTGGAGGTGGGATTACACCAAGGATCAACTCTGTGTCCTTTCTTATTTGCAATGGTGATGGACAGGGTGACTGATGAGATCAGACAGGAGTCTCCATGGACTATGATGTTTGCAGATGACGTGATCTGCAGTGAGAGTAGATAACAGGTTGAGTTTAGCCTGGAAAGGTGGAGAGATGCTGTGAAGAGAAGAGGAATGAAGGTCAGTAGGAACAAGACTGAGTACATGTGTGTGAATGAGAGGGAGCCCGGTGGAATAGTGCAGTTACAAGGACGAGAACTGGTGAAAGTAGATGAGTTTAAATACTTGGGGTCAACTGTCCTAAGTAGTGGAGAGTGTGGTAGAGAGGTGAAGAAAAGAATACAGACAGGGTGGAGTGGGTGGAGAAAAGTGGCAGGAGTGATTTGTGACTGAAGAATATCTGTAAGAGTGAAGGGGAAAGTTTACAAGACAGTAGTGAAACCAGCTATGTTGTATGACTTGGAGATGGTGGCACTAAAAAACAGACAGGTGGCAGAGCCGAAGACATTGCGATTCTCTTTGGGAGTGATGAGAATAGACAGATTAGGAATGAACATATCAGAGGGACAGCTCAGGTGGGACGGTTTGGAGACAAAGTCAAAGAGGCAAGATTGACATGGTTTTGACATGTGCAGAGGAGCAAACCAGGGTATATAGGGAGAAGGATGCTGAGGATGGAGCTTTCAGGCAGAAGGAGAAGGAGGCCAAAGAGGAGGTTTATGGATGTGGTGAGGGAGGACATGCAGGTGGTTGGTGTGACAGAGGAAGTTACGGAAGACAGGGCGAGACAGAAACGAATGATCTGCTGTGGCGACCCCTAACAGGAGCAGCCGAAAGGAGGATGACGGAGGAGTGACACCAGAAATGTGACAAATCACAGCTTTTTGTGTTCTCCGTCATTTAGCAGGTGTACAGGTTTGCAGCCACGCAGAGGGCTCTGATCTAAAGCAGTTGTCTTCTGTTTGCCACACCCAGGGATATGTGAGAAACTTGACACTATATTACAGCGCAGGCAACAAGCAGCATTTTGTGAATAATCGCCGGCCTTGAATAAAAGCCTGCCTCGTTTAGGTGCCAGGTCTGAACACTGCTATAAATACTTTCCAGATGCACCGTAAAGTGTTCTTTAAATGACCGATTGTTGTGGCATTACTATTTTGAGCTTATCCTCATGTCTGCTCCATTTAAAATACAATTAGCATTCATGCTTACTTCAAGCAAATATATATGAATAAATTTCTATCAAATAGCAGAGTGTCTGACACAAAGAACTGCACCGTAAAAACGCACAAGAACTGATATTCATGGCTCTTTGTTACAGTACAAACAAACAGACGTGTGTTTGTTTGTTGTTACGGCGCAAATGAAAAGACGTTCATTTCCACAGCAACATGAACCGTAAACAGGTAAATGCTGCTATGAACTGATTTAGTACTGAACTTACAGTAAGTTTGCGATGGACCGCTTTGTCGCTTTGGGAAACATCCCACATAGAAAGTAATTCACAATAAGTCAGTGTTGTGCTCAAAAAGTACATACATAGACATTCAATCACTTATCTGGGATTGAGTCGCGGGGCAACAGCTTCAGCAGGGGACCCCAAACTTCTCTTTCCCAGGCCACAGTAACCACCTCTGACGGGTGGATTCTGAAGCGTTCCCAGACCAGTGTGGAGATATAATCTCTCTACCTAGTCCTGGGTCTTCCCCAGGGTCTCCTCTTGGATGTGTCTGGAACACCTCCCTAGGGTGCCTGAACCACCTGAGCTGGCTCCTCTCAACGTGAAGGAGCAGCGGCTTTACTCCAGCCTCCTCACCCCATTTCCCATCCACCCTCCTGAGGAAACCCATTTCAGCCGCTTGTACCCGTGATGTAGTTCTTTCGGTCATGACCAAAACCTCATGACCATGAGTAGGACCAAAGATTGACCAGTAGACCGAAAGCCTTGCCTTTTGGATCACCTCCCTTTTTGTCACAACACTGTGGTCGAGCAAGTGCAATACCACCCCTGCTGCACCAATTCACCGGCCAGTCCCATGCTCCATTGTCCCCTCACTCATGAACAAGACCCTGAGGTACCTAAACTCCTTAACTTGGGGCAAGACCTCATTCCCTACCCAGAGTAGGCAATCCATCGGTTTCCTGCTGAGAACCATGGCCTCAAATTTAGAGGTGCTGATCCTCATCCCAGCAGCTTCATACTCAGCTGCGAACCGACCCAGTGAGTGCTGAAGGTTGCAGGCCGATGAAGCCAACAGGACCACATCATCTGCAAAAAACAGTGATGAGACCCTGAGCCCACCAAACTGAAGACCCTCCTCCCCACAACTACACCTCAATATCCTGTCCATGAATATCACAAAGATTGGTGATAAGGCGCAGCCCTGGCGGAGGCCAATTCCCACTGGAAGCGAGTCCGACTTACTGCCAAGAACCCGACCATAGCTCTCGTTCTTTCTGTGAGAGATTGGATAGCCCTGAGATGGGAGCACATCCCACAGTATCTCCCAGGGTACCCATTCATATGCCTTCTCCAAGTTAAAAAACAAAACAAAAAAAAAAACATGTAGACTGGATGAGCATACTCCCAAGCCCCCTCCAGGATCTTTGTGAGAGTGGAGAGCTGGTCGGTTGTTCCATGGCCAGGACCAAACCTGCATTGTTCCTCTTCAATCAGGGGTTTGACTATCAGCCGAATTCTCCTTTCCAGCACCCTGGAGTAAACTTTAACAGGCAGCTGAGGAGTGTAATGTCCCTGTAAATGGAACACACACTCTGATCCTTTTTTTAAAATATGGGGACCACCACTCCAGTTTGCCACTCCTTAGGCACTATCCCAGACCTCCACGTAGTGTTGAAGACGTCTCATTTAAGACAGTCCCTCCACACCCAGAGCCTTCAGCATTTCTGGAAGGATTTTATCAGCCCCCAGGGCTTTGGCACAGTGGAGTCAAGTTGTTTGACTACCTCAGCGACTTCCACCAGGGAAATGTATGATTATCCCCCATCATCTTCCAGCTCTGCACCTACTATAGAGGACACTCCAGTCTGATGCAGGAGTTCCTCAAAGTGTTTTATTCCAGTGCCCATGAGGTCAACAGAGTTCCCTTCTTACTGTAGACAGCTTGGATGGTTCCCCGTTTTCCTCTCCTGAGGTGCCTCACGGTCTGCCAGAAGCACCTTGGTGCCGACCGGAAGTCCTTCTTTATGGTTACTCGGAACTCCTCCCATACCTGCTGTTTTTCCTCCCTCACAGCAGAGGCTGCTGCTCTTGGGGCAATCAGTACCTTACAACTGTCTCCGGAGTTCTCCTAGCTTACGTATCCCTTCAGTCGGACGACTTCCCTGACAACTGGTGTCCTCCACGGTGTTCCAAGATTGCCACCCTTTGAGGCACCTAAAGCAAGGTTTACACACAGACGGTTTTATTGGCAGAGTAGTACGTAGACCGAAGTTCGCGGTAGTTCCGGCTGTTTTCGCGGTGGAAAGGGGTGGAGCTCGCCGGCTCCGGGTGTCAGTCAAATGACGGACCTTGATCACACGGAGCAAGTTGCTGTGGAAAGCTCCCAATACAGAGAGTATCATTATTTGCTCCAGGAGCTGTGTCTGGGTGACGGCCGCTTTTAGCGGTCCTTCCGCCTCTGCAGGACCCAGTTTGAGGATCAACTGTCCCGTTCACGCGCGCACATGTAAACAAAAAAAAAAAAAAAAGAAAAACTCCATTGCTTGCTGCAGCTCGCTTTTTCCCCCAAAAAACTCTGTCATAATTGTGTTTAGAAACCAGTCACCATTTGTTTTATTATACATCTGTGTAGTTAATTAATAAAATATTCTCTACAGAGGATTCGCCTGCGCGCGCACGTAAAAAAAAGAAAGAAAAAAAGAAACTCGATCCGCTCCCCGCTGCTGTTTGCTGTGGGCTCCTTCTTGTTCTTTCCCCCAAAAAACTCTGTCATAATTGTGTTTAGAAGCCAATCACTATTTGCTTTATTATACAGCTGTGTCGCTAATAAGTAAAATAATCTCCAGGACGATTCGCGCGCGCACGCACGTAAAATAAAATTATAAAGAACCTCCGCTCCAAGCTGCTGTGGTGCTGCTGCTCACTCCAAAAACTCTGTCATGATTGTAAAATAAAGACAAAAGAGACATAAGTCCTGCTCACAGGCTGCTACCAGATACAGGACATGTTCACATCTTCAAACTCCAGACATCTCCACGTCACTACATATTCAGTCCCTGATTGGTCATCGCGGCGCGACGAGAACTGCGGCACTACAGGAAGTGGCAGGATGAAACGGCGATTAAAAAGTATCAAACGCCGTTCGTCGTCACGGGAGGTCTCCGGGAGCGCTCCCGGAATTATTCAACATGTTGAATAATTTTTTCGACAATTCCCAGTAAAGCACGAACTAAGCCACGCCCCCTAGTGCCGGCGTTAACAACGGTGTGTGATCCTTAAGACAGCCAAAAACTCTTCCGGGATGCTTCCAGGAGCTCTTACCGTCTGTGTGTAAACGGGGCTTAAGACCTTCAGGCCACAGCTCCCCACTGCTGCTTCAGCAATGGAAGTTTTGAATATTACCTATTCTGGCTCAATGCCCCCACCCTCCACAGGGATGCCAGAAAAAACTCTGCCGGAGTTGTAAGTTGAATATCTTTTGGACAGTGGGCTCCTCCAGATGTTCCAAGGTCACCTGCAATATCCATTATGGCTCACCAAGTCTGTCCAGTCCTCCTGCACTCTTTCACCCGAATGTCCACAACATGCAGTCTGAGATCAGATGATAGAATCACAAAATCAATCGACTTTCGACCTTGGGTGCTCTGGTACCATGTACACTTATGAGAATTATGTTAGAACATGGCTTTCATTATGGACAATCCATGACTAGCACAGACATCCAATAACAAATAGCCACTTGGGTTTAGCTCAGGAAGGCCGTTCCTTCCAATCACACCTCTCCAGGGGTGTCTGTCATTGCTCACGTGTGTGCTGAAGTCCCCCAGCAGACCAGTGGAGTCCCCCACCAGAGCCCTAGGCAGGACTCCAGTCAGTGACTCCAAGAAGGCTGAATACTCTGATTTGCTGTTCAGTGCATATGCACAAACAGTCAGTCGCCTCCCACCCCCGGCCACTCGAAGACACAAGGGAGGCAGGCCACTCTTCTATGAGGCTAAACGCCAGTGTAGCGTTGCTCGGCTTGGGACTCGGGAGTTTGCGCTTGTAACAAAAACATTAATTAGATCTTATCTTCCGATGCCTAAAGCAGTGTTTTTGTGGTAAATATATACGCGATTCATCGGCTTTTCAAATGTTTCATTGCATGGTATATTCACACCACATCTGATAATCAGTGGCTGAAAGAAGTTTACTTGCATTTTGTGCCCTTATAGTGACCTTAATTAACTTGTTAGCTCCTTTTTTACACATGTGCCTTTATAAATTAATAGTACAACGATTTAATCCATTTTGCTGCTTCTTGCATGAAGTGATAAATTGGGGAATAATCCTGTTGTGTCTGATTGTTTGCGGACGTTACTGCTGGCTATACAGTTGCAAATAGAGCTTAACCAGCGATGCGTTAGCGGAGCCGTAAAACGGCTATTTGCGACGATATAACAGCACGAATGTCCGCAAATCATCAGACACAAGGGGGTTATTCCCATTCTAATTCCATCAGTTTCCTAGTTTATTTTTGTGTAGGTAATTCCGTTGGTGAGGCTTACCATCGAGCCGAGGCAGCGTTGCTCCAACAGTGGTCAGGACGGGGAGTAATCCATCAAATGTGAAATGATACTTCTGTATCGGAATCCACATCAGTACATTCGTATGGTAGCTCAGATTCACCCATTTAGGCGTTGTTGTCGGTATGCGACTTTCTCTCGTTCTCAGCTAGCAGCATGCACAGCCAGTGTTCTGTCGAATTGTGCGTCTCATTGCATAAATAGACACTTCCGCGCCCTGACAATATTAGTTGCGTGGAGGACAGGAGTGACATTCAACAGGAATGACATCTTGTCAGAACACCGGTCAGGGTGCGAAGTAATACATCCAAATGTGAAACGGTCGAATATTTTTGCCACCATTACCCCAATATTATATGGTCTGAAATCTCACACGCTTAACCAATCAGATTCACAGAAAAAATGTAATTGGATTAGAATGCAATTTATACTCCGGTGAGACTTATATACATTGTTTTTCTCTTAAAGAGGCATTTTTGTACCAAATTTACTTCTACTTCGGAAAATACAATGTTTTTAATTTGCAGATTATTTAGGGGCTCTGAAAGTGGCAGGACTGTGTATGGAAATGGCTGTAATTCCCAAATGCTTAATGTGATAATCTTATTAAACCCCAAAGTCTACACTATGGGTACATTTTCATTGTTTCATTTCAAATCCATTGTCATGTACCGATGAAAAATTGCAACTCTTGTCACTGTCCAAATAATTATGGACAGTATTGTTAATTTATTACTGACCACAGTAATTAAGCCTGTATATAACTTAATTAATTTTAAATGATGCCAAGTTTCATCAAACAGGTTACAAACAAAGGCTCATAACAGGCTTATGTGGTGGGCGCTTTGCTGAATGAATGAGATGTATTTTGGTGAGGTTAAATGAAGGTGAAACCCTCTGTGCTTGCTGTGGTATTCACACAGTCCTGCTATAATCGCATCATCCTGCTGTGAGGAGCACAGAGGAGAACAGATGTGTTAATTAGCCTCATCTTTATCCTGGAGTTTACTTCTCACCTCAGCTTTAGTACACAGGAATCCATAAAGGGGCCACATTTCTAGAATACTTTTGAGCTGTATAATGTAGTGTGACTGTTCCATTTCCAGTGCCTCATGAACTCAGTAAAGAGTTTGCGTGGCTGTGATGTAGTCATGAATTCCAATCATCCTTAAAATTTATGAACAAGACAGTTTGCCTCAGTTTTTTTGTTGAATCTTTTCTGTGCAGCTGGATCAATTGTAAGCAGTAATACTCAGTACTGATGCAGAGTTTTGTCTTATTTATAGTTTCAGAATTGCCTGCTGACATTTGGTTGATGTCTTTCAGTTCCTGTATAACATTAAAGCAGTTTAAAACACAAAATTGATTTTGATTTGTGGCGAGTATATGTTTGCAGTATTTGTTGTGAAGTGACCACAGAGATGGGTTTGGCTCTTGTTTCTTGGAGATGGTACTGACTGTCTCCTTTGTGTAGCCGTTTGTCATTTCTGCCTCTTTTCTGTGCTTGGATTTTTCTCCATCATGGTCTCCCTGTCTGGCTTTCTGTGTCTAGTTTTATGTTCTGGGTTGTTTTTTAAACTCGAGGTTTAAACATATATTTTTAGCTGTCATTTGTATGCCCTGTAGCTGACATTCCCAAGTCCATCACAGATATTTCAGCTGTCATATGTTGGCTGTTTGTTTCTTTTGCTAAATCACATTGTACATTAATTTTTTTTATTAATTTATTCGCTAATTGCAAAAAACCCAAGTACATACAACCCCAATTCCAATGAAGTTGGGACGTTGTGTAAAATGTAAATAAAAACAGAATACAATGATTTGCAAATCCTATTCAACCTATATTCAATTGAATACACCACAAAGACAAGATATTTAATGTTCAAACAGATAAACTTTGTTTTTGTGCAAATATTTGTTCATTTTGAAATGGATGCCTGCAACACGTTTCAAAAAAGCTGTGACAGTGGTATGTTTACCACTGTGTTACATCACCTTTCCTTCTAACAACACTCAATAAGCGTTTGGGAACAGAGGACACTTTGTAGGTGGAATTATTTCTCATTCTTGCTTGATATACGACTTTAGTTGTTCAACAGTCCGGGGTCTCTGTCGTATTTTGTGCTTCATAATGCGCCACACATTTTCAATGGGTGACACGTCTGGACTGCAGGCAGGCCAGTCTAGTACCCGCATTCTTTTACTACGAAGCCACGCTGTTGTAACGCGTGAATAATGTGGCTTGGCATTGTTTTGCTGAAATAAGCAGGGACGTCCCTGAAAAAGATGTTGCTTGGATGGCAGCATGTGTTGCTCCAAAACCTGGATGTACCTTTCAGCATTGATGGTGCCATCACAGATGTGCAAGTTGCCGTTGTCATGGGCACTAACACACCCTCATACCATCACAGATGCTGGCTTTTGAACATTGCACTGGTAACAATCTGGATGGTCTTTTTCCACTTTTGTTTGGAGGACACAACGTCCATGATTTCCAAAAACAATTTGAAATGTGGACTCATCAGACCACAGCACACTTTTCCACTTTGTGTCTGCCCATTTCAAATGAGCTCGGGCCCAGAGAAGGCGGCGGCATTTCTGGCTGTTGTTGATGTATGGCTTTCACTTTGCATGATAGTTTTTTTGCACTTGTAGATGTAGCGACGAATTGTGTTAACTGACAACAGTTTTCTGAGGTGTTCCTGAGCCCATGCGGTAACATCCTTTACACAGTGATGTCGGTTTTTAGTGCAGTGCCGCCTGAGGGATCGAGGGTCATGGGCATTCAGTGTTGGTTTTTGGCCTTGCCGATTACGTATAGAAAGTTCTCCAGATTCTCTGAATCTTCTGATTATATTATGGACTGTAGATGATGGAATCCCTAAATTCCTTGCAATTGAACGTTGAGAAATATTGTTCTTAAGCTGTCGGACTATTTTTTTCACGCAGCTCTTCAGAAAGTGGTGATCCTCGCCCCATCTTTGCTTGTGAACGGCTGAGACTTTTAGGGATGCTCCTTTTATACCCAGTCATGACACTCACCTGTTTCCAATTAGGTGTTCTTTGAGCATTCATCAACTTTCCCAGTCTTTTGTTGCCCCGTCCCAACTTTTTTGAAACGTGTTGCAGGCATCCATTTCAAAATGAGCAAATATTTGCACAAAAACAACAGTCTATCAGTTTGAACATTAAGTTTCATGTCTTTGTGGTGTATTCAAATGAATATAGGTTGAAGAGGATTTGCAAACCATTGTATTCTGTTTTTATTTACATTTTACACAACATCCCAACTTCATTGGAATTGGGGTTGTATTTTGAAAATCTTATTTAGGTAATTAACATCTAATATAACATCACATATTCTTGTGTTCCTTCTCCATGGTAGATGTTATTTTTTGGGGTTTGTTTATTTATTTTTTGATAGTGTTATTAATTGATTAGCTTTTAGTTCATTACTAGTTGGACAAACCTCAAAAATGTAAGATTTCACTTTAGTACTGTTAAATTATTTATAATAAAAATTTTGTTTTTATTTATTTATTTATTTATTTATTTTTATTTTGGCCAACTGCATTCACATTACAGGCAGAAGTGGCCCAGATCCAGTCTTTTCCTTTCTGTCACATCAATACATTGAATGAGCTCATCTCTTATCAATGCTGGCAAGATCTTCTGACACTTATGTGTTGCGAAAATGTATGTGTCATGATGTCACTTCTGGCCTCATGACATCAAGCAACATCTAGCATCTAGCAACAAGGGAAATGGCTGCATTGACTTTGAAAACTTGAATAGGCCTCCATTCTTTCACATAGGAAATTGATCGGGAATCTGTAAAGAATGGGGCTGATAAGCAGCTTCCATAATGGCATCAGTGTTGATCAGAACGTATCCATCCCCAACCCTTGATCAGACAAATGTAAAATTTATGGTTACCAGACTCATAGGCTGAATTTGACATTTCTCACATCAGTGCACATTTAACTCTGTGCCATACCTTATCAACATCGCCAAGAAAGTGCCAGCGCAAGTTGTTAATTCAAATTTTTGCCATTTGACTTCTCACTGTCATTCTCCTCAGCACATTTGATTTGCCGTTGGACTTCCACAAATATTCTTCAACATGCTTGCTTGACTTTGATGAAAAGATGAACTCCTACCACTCTAGTCTTTCTAACATTTTATAGGGTAATTGATGAATTGAAAAAAATAGATTATGCAATCGTGGAAGCAAGGGCCATTTCATCAATGTAATGATGGTACTTTTCCACTTGTCTTTAGTTAAGATGGACTGTAGATAAGTTCACAAAAACATTCTTTGAAAATAAAGTTGCTTTGCACCATTGAAAACGTCTTCAGTCTTTAGTCCGTGGGCTAAAGACTGAAGAAGTGCCCACGGACTACTTCATTTTCTTTGTATTGAGGGTGGCTGCAGATGTTGGTCAACAGGTCAGTAGTTGGCTAACAGCAGTCATTCTGTAAACTTTGTGAATACATGATTTTCTTCTTTTACAAACTGTGATTTGGAATAATACCCATCTTGAAACATTTTTCCTTGAATAAAAGTAATATTTTCTGTGGTTTCCTCATCAGGAAGCCAAAGTCATGGTTGTGCCTTGTCCAAGTGTCCAGCCCATAGAAGAGGCACTGGAAGACTGCACTCGCTGTGTGATTCCCATCATGCTCTGTGCTGTCAACCAGGAGTGTCTGAGCACAGAACAGGTTGCTGAGCTCTGGAAAGTCAAAAAGATGCTCTGCTTTCCCATCTGTTTTGTCCGTGTCCCTGATGTGGGTGCGGCAGCTTCCCCAGAACCAGGCCGTCATGCTGAGAGGGATAGGAGTCCTCTCCATAAGCAGCTGCTGTCCCTTGGCTTCCTGAGTGGACCAACTGGGAACTGTTCCTGTGGGGCTCCTACAGTGAGTCAGAGTCTAGGCGGTAAGCCTCAGGACATGCTGGGTGAGACCTTTGAAAAACTGCATCGGTTGCTGGTGCCTTTTACACGTCAGGTGCTTCAAAACCAGCAGGTGGAGGCAGCCAACCTTCTAAATGGGCTGCATTGTCGCTGTCTTGATCTTTTCATTAACCAGGTCAGATGATAATTCATCTGAATGTTATTTCTGTTACTGTTGTATTCTCGTGACATTTGATTCTGAATTGCTGTGACACAGTCTTCTCTTTCTGAATCACTGACTGCAGCCTTTATCCTGACTGTTGTCTTTCTGCAGGCTTTTGACTTGCAGAGGGACCTGCAAATAACGCCTCGCAGACTGGAGTACACTCGTGAGAAAGAAGTTGAATTGTTCACCTCCCTTATGGCTATCGCTAACCGCAAACAGGAGGAGATGAAAGAGATGATTGTGGAAACTCTCAGCAGCATGAAAGAGCAGTTGCTGGAGGATGCTGCTAACCTGGAGTTTACAGGTTAGTGCAGCATAGTTAAGTATGCCCTCAGCATGATTTTAAGAAGTAGAAGTATGTCCATATGCCCCGAGGCCTGTTGTTACTTGTACTTATATTCAGTGTCCATACCATGAATCGGATAAAAGTCTGCAACTCCCCTTGAGCAGGACGCCAGTCTGGCGCAGGTTACTCCCCCAGCTGGTACCCTTTTACAGCTAGTTGGACAAAGACAGTTTCAGTCAGTTTATTTTCAGTTTGCTACATCACATGGTTGCTTCTGTCATACGGCATCAGTTGGTAAGACGCTGAAGTGGAAATATTTTATTGCTTTTCTTTGAAGTCATATTACATTGTCTCTGTGAAATCAGTGTAAAGACTATACGTCTACTGCCATTAACACTGCTATATGCAACAGGTGACTATTCATTACAGCACTAGGTCTTTACAATATCACCTCCTTGAAGCACAAAATACTTTGCTGGAGTATGGTTTATTCATGTGAAATGTGGGTCAGTACTGCTTCCTACTGATTTATAACACCCCAGCTGTCTCCACACATTCGAGGTCTGTTAGAAAAGTATCGGACCTTTTTATGTCCAGCTCATGCACAATCACAATCGGATAATCACACGACTGAAAAGCAACCGGAATCCATCTGAAAGCCGTCCTCTTGAGACCAACACCGAGGTGGTTTTGTCCCGTGTAATGAACAGCTCCGTGGCGCATCCCTCCTCTTTTCTTTCCATGAAAAAAAAACTCCTGTAACAGTGGAATGTGCCGAAAAAGTGCTGATGTCCACTCCTTCTGCCTTTTTGTGAAAGTCAGACGAGGTCCCGGATCAACAAAGCCTTCACGTTGGAAATGATCTGGTTGTTTCAGTGGGGTGTGAGCATGTCGATCGGTGCTGGGAGCGCGCCGCACTTTCAGCAGTTGTGGGCCGTCCTTAAAGCGGCAGTAACACTCCTTAATCTGTATAATCCCCATAAAATCGTCCCTGAAAGCCATATTAGTTTTCCGAACGGTGTCCACCTGGAGGTCTCTCGCAGTTTCTGGAAAAAAAATTGATGCAGCAAAGCTCCAAATCGTTCAGACATTTATTCGCGATAAAAATCCGACGAGAGGGGTGGACCAGTGCTCACACAAAGCCTGCTTACAGGCGAACGGCAGGCGTGAAAAAACTCACGCATGCGCACGAAGGTTCAAGCTTGTCTGATGCAATCACACGTGATTCAAATCCATATGGTTTTTGAAAAAAATAAAAAGGTCTGATACTTTTCTAACAGACCTCATATGTCACCAGCTGAAACTGTCTATGCTTACAGTATATACCTGTATGCATGTCAAGACTGCTACTAGCCTACGTTTATATACAGCTGGCTACATATAATGTTTTAAAACAAAACAATTGCAGCACTAATCCTGCTTTGCTCCTATTTGTTGCGCTTACAACTAGCTTATGTTGTTCCATGATGAAGGGAGTTAAGAGATAACACACGTGAGAATAACAGCATTGCGATTGTAAGGTAACGTGGAAATAAAGTATAGTTGCCAAGCACTGCACCGTGTGAAAGCAGCCAGAGGCTCAAGTGACTGGTGGGGGGGGCTCAGCTGTTGATGAATCGATGCTTTCTGGGTTGATTTTTTTTATTTTTTATTTTTGTTTGGCTGATATAGGATAGGAAATTGTCTGGTGCTTGAGCCCGGCCCACCACCTCTGGTATGTTCACATGGAGGTTTGGGTGTGATTGCCTTGTACAATTTGCGGTGCCTTATTGGAAATGTAAATTGCTTTCTTTCTTCATAAGATTTTTTTTTTTTAATGTGCGACAGTGAAACTCTGGCCATAACTTCATATTTCAAAACTGTAGTTGTCAGTATTTGTGAAAGTCCATGATGCAAACCTACCAACGTGTATGCATTTTTCCTACCAGTCATGCATTTTGGCATACAAGTATACTGCTTTAATAATCAAAATACCTGAATGTGTAATACAACAGTTGCTGGACACTAGTTTTTGTCACAAACACAAACGCACTGGAACCATGGTGCTGCCTGCACACCAACACATTTTGAGAATGCAACATCATTTGAACTGTGTAACATTAAGAGTATCCACTACAGTTACCCACAAATCCAAAACGCAGTTGACTTTATGATTGTCAGTGCACCATGGCAAACGTATAACTTTACTGCAGAAGTTATCATTGGTAAGTAAAATTTGTAAAGTAGAGCCCGACCGCCGATATTATCGGCCGATATAAGCCCTTTTCAAAGTACTCGCTATCGGCCGAAATTTTGCCGATAGAACGCCGATAATTTCTCATAAACAGAACAGTTATTGAAATAATGTTTGTGTCGGCAATGTAAAATGTCCTTGCACTGTTTGTCCAGTAGATGGAGCTCTGACTCCATTCAACTGAGAGCTGCTTACACCCCTGCTTAAATGTATTCATCACCTGCCCCCATAGTTCGCCATCACACTGCACTGATCAGCTGACAAAAGCATACAAATAAGTTTATAAGGATGTTGTTTGTAATAACTTTGCGATTACATTCACCCACCCCACATTTCTCCCGTTTCAGTTCAACTCAGTTTGATTAACTCAGTTTATGTAGTAATGTGTCAAATGTGCTTCATTGCGTCGGTCACGCTTTTTATTAAGCTCACGTTGTGTAGACCTTATTTCTAGCATGAAAAACTTTAATTTACTGCTAAGAGGTTGAAACATTCAGCTGATTTATCGGCTGTCTGCAAATCAGCCGATTTATCAATTATCTGCATTTTTTTCACCCAAATATCTTTATCGGCATCGGCCTCAAAAAAATCCATATCGGTCGGGCTCTATTGTAAAGTTAGCATGCTGTCAGCTTGTTCTTTTTGTACGTTTAGTGGCAGCTAGCATACCTATTGGCACGTTACTGCCACCACCTGGACAGGAGTGTGTTATAACAGACTGACAGAGTAAACAAACAAACAAAAACCACTTGCCTTTGAAGGGGTATTTGGCAACCAGATGTCTGCTTACTTGATATTATTTCCACCACTTTTTACTGCAAAGTTTCAAATTTTCAACTACAGAATTGTACAGGGCCTCGTCAGTCTATTTATTATACTCAATTATCAGTGCAAGTGCTTTATAAAAAAATAACCCTGCTCAACACAGGTAACCACTTAGTTTCTTTCATAGCTCAAATGTATGCTCAGTGCAATTTTGTTTTGTGTTGAAACTGGGAACATGCCGCCAGAACCCCTTATTGGGTCCAAGAAACTTTTGTAACAAAGATTTGGAGATAGATATTGTTTGTCCAACATATATTTGACATCTACTGATATAATTCAAGCATTGTACTGTTGGGGCTTCAATCTGATGCAGACATGCAATGGTGTGTCAGTGAAGAATTGCTGAAAACCTGTTTCATGGTGCCTTTAATTTTGCTCTTTAATTGCATTCTGTGCATATTTTACAAAACTGACACTATTTTTGTTTTATCTGCAGACATCATTGTAACAACTAATGGAGAAGCTGTTACATCAAAGGAGATCAAATCTTGCATTCAGCAGATCCAGGAGTTGATAGTTGTTCGCTTGAATAAGGCGGTGGCAAATAAACTGATTAGTTCTGTGGACTATTTGAGAGAAAGCTTTGTAGGAACTCTAGAGCGATGTCTCAACAGTCTGGAGAAGTCCACCATTGAGTCGTCTGCCCACATTATCACATCTGATCATCTCAAGCAGGTGGGCAGTAAACTATGCTCTTGGTATTTATCTTGTATCATTTTAAATTTTAAAGGATAAATAGGATAAAATGTATGACAGATAGCATATGATGATAGCAATATTGCCATGTTGTTGTTGTTTTTTTAACCCATGTCACTGAAGGCACAGGAAATGTAGGAAATGGTTGACTTCGTGTGTGTCCATCCTTCCATGTGGTTGATCTGTGGATGATATCTTCTGAAAGACTTTGTGTATTAAGGTACTTTATACTAAGATTGGGACTGATCTGTTCCAATATCATGATCGGCTTCCGATACCAATGCAATTCAAGTATTGGAAAATACCAATACAACCCGCAGCGTTTTCCGATACCGGAGAGAAGCCATGTCTGTGAAACTTCACAACTGCTGCTGCTTGCTCTCTGCTGTCTTTACTGCTGAGCGTGAGAAGGAGAGGGGGAGGTTTCTGAGCTGAAGCCAAACTATTTGTTCCACAGTCGAGGGTTTTAAGCCATGGTTAACGTCAAATTTCTGCCCAGCTCTCTGGTTCAAATTGTCTGTGCCACAGAGCATGGATTAGCTGAAATGAACAGAAGTGTTACCGAAAAATCAGCCACTTCAACTTCCTGAGGCTGTGAAACGCTATAAAACAGCAGCTCAGAGCGCAGTCAGGAGCAGAGCTGAACCGAGATTCTGTCCGTCGAATGGGGAAAAAACTCCATTGAAATCTTTGAGTATTCAGAGTTCCTTGCCTGAGCGTCAGTGATTATACATTTAGAAATTTATGGTTTATTTTACAGTTGAAAGGCTTTGTTTTTCCAAAAAGTTCCAAGTTTGTTCAGCGGGGGGGGACACTGGCCGTGCTAGGGGGCGCTAAAGTTCCCCCTGGATTTGTCATAGCACGTTATTTTAATTTAATTTCATCCCATGTTTTTAAGGCCTTGTCTACACTGAAACTGAACTTCTCCTATACAGGCTTTTTCTTTGTCATTACAAAAATGAAAAGAAACTATTCATCAACAAGACTGATTGCTTTACACAAAATGAGTGTAACGTGACGTTTAATGACATCACATACAACGTCATAATAATAACAATAATAATAAATTTCATTTATAATGTACCTTCATTAATAAAAATCTCAGTGCTACAGGAAAAAACAATAAAAATATAAAACCGAGGATAAACGACAATAAAAACAGTAAATCTTAAGATAAAAACAGTCAGCAGAATAGAATAAAATCTAAATAAAATAGAATAAGAAGACTAAGATGCAACAGATTCAAATTATTGAGAGCTGTGATAGGCCTGTCTAAATAGGTATGTTTTGAGGCTTTTTTAAAAAGCTTCCATAGTCTTGGAGCCCTCAGATGGTCAGGGAGGGACTTCCAAATATGAGGAGCAGCTGAACTGAAGGCCCTGTCTCCATGGTGCGAAGTTTAGTGTGAGGGGGATGGAAGAATGAGTGTTGTATGAACAGAGGGAATGTGAGGATATGTGGGGAGCGAGGAGGTCTTTGAGGTATGTGGGGTATTGCCATGGATGCATTAGTGGGTGATGAGAGCAATCTTAAAATGGATTCTGTAGGTGATGGGGAGCCTGTGAAGGTTATGGAGTATAGTTGTGGTGTGTTGCTGTTTACATACTCTCATCAGAATTCCAGCTGGACTGTTTTGAATGGCTTTGAAGGCTGTTTTTTTTTTTTCCCCAGAGATTCCAAAGAACAGGGACTTACTGTAGTCAAGCCTAGATGAGCCAAAGGCATGGATGAGTTTTTCAGCATCAATGATGACATACTGTTGAGTGTAGTTTCAAGTTGTTGAAATGGATTGGTTTTTGCTGCTCAAATATGCATGAGTAGAATTGGAAAGAAGTGAAGTCTGTGTCGCATAAAGAACTACCCAAGGAACAGCAGAACCAGTGACCCGGTGTTACTCCTGGAACTTACCCCTCAGAGAACACGACCTCTGGACAGCAACCAAATCATTGATGCTTTTGCTCTTAACCACAACAACAGGCGCATTGTGCTATTATGAAGACATCAATGGCAGGTGAAAGATTTTCTCTCTGCCTGCCGTTGGCATTTTTTTCTGCTGAGGCTATAGGCTACATGTGTAGGGGTCTGTGAATATTTGTATTGAACAGTAGCTTAGGTTTGGGTGTGATTTTGGTCATTCTGTATGTCATTAGTAACTGTCCCAGATCAGAATGTGGCTATGTGTACACATGACCGTGAATGTGGCAGAGGTGTAGCAGAGAGCTGTCGGGCCACACAAACCCATAGCACCCTCATAAAAAAGCCAGGCTCCCCCATAGCACCTACGGGGAGATCTCTAGACCCCCCCATACACACACACACCCTTTTAAGTCTATAAAAATAAGTCGATAAAAGTCTATAAATAAAAGTACTTAATTCTTTCACCAAAACATCACATCTAGGCTTCCATCTTAAATGGATCTTCTGGTAAATTGTAACTGAACTTTCAGGTCTTCTTTTGAAGAAAATCCTCCTGTAAAGACTTCATCATGAAGCTGTATAACTGGGAATACAAAATATCCTCCTAAAATCAACAATAATGACAATAACAAAGCAAATTAAATTAAATTAATTAAAGCAAATAGAGATCTGCTGTTGGAATAGAATTGGTATCGGCAGATATCCAGATTCAGGTATCTGAAGTGAAAAAATGTGGATCGGTGCATCTCCACTTGTACACAAGGTCAGCTCACTAAGAACTTGGACACATGCAGCATTTGATGCCTTTCGATTGTAATTATGATCAGCATCATCAGCTTGATAATGTCTTCATGTATCAAGATCAAACTTGGTACTCAGGTTCAGCTCACTGACACCTCAGACGTTTGATATTGGGTACATTTCCATTCTAATTGTGGCCACCAGGGGTCTGAGATTACAAAACCTTGTGAATGCAGTATTTTGACATAGTCCTGGTGTATCAAGTCTTTGTCATTGATACTCGCCAGGAAAACAAAAATAACCCGGAAACATTCCCCACGGAATTCTTGGAATTCCCCCCCCAAAAAAAACCATCACTGCATGTTTAAGCAAAGGAAAGGGAGAATAGATAACCATTAAAAAAGATTGACTTTCTTATAGGAAGTTGAAGTTTTAATAATTAAACGTACCCATCTGAGACCCCATTTTAACTCCACATAACTTTAGGAAGCTCTTGACCTGTTCATATTTTCTGGTAACTCGTAGAGAAGGGGTGGCCAAGTTCGGTCCTCGAGAGCCACCTTCCTGACACTCTTGCTCCAACACACCTGAATCCAATGAAAGACTCGTTAGCAGACTTTTAATGAGCCTTTCATTGGATTCAGGTGTGTTGGACCAGGGAGACAACTAAGAGTGTCAGGAAGGTGGCTCTCGAGGACCGAACTTGGCCACCCCTGTCGTAGAGTATGTTACAAATGTTCCTTTTCCTTTTCTGACCTCCTCCAGTTATTAAACGCTGCCTATCATGTGGAGGTTACATTTCATTCAGGATCTTCTGTCACAAGACTCGTATGGGAGCAAATCAAACAGGTAACACTCCAATAAAATCTGTCATACTTTGAGTGGGATTGGTGATTTATTTTGTTAATCTTCTAACCTTAAACTGTCTCTTGTGTAGATAATCCAAAGGATAACATTTGTCAATCCACCTGCCATCACACCAGAGTGGAAGCGGAAGGTGGCCCAGGATGCCATAGAAAGTCTGAGTGCTGCCAAACTGGCCAGGAGCATCTGCTCCCAGTTCAGAACACGACTCAACTGCTCACATGAAGCCTTTGCAGCATCACTGCGCCAGGTTAATATTGTTATTAAAAAACATTGGTGTTTGTCACCATTTTGCTTATAATAGATTCTAGAATAGAATTTAAAATTCTTCTTCTTACTTATAAGGTTTTGAATAATCAGGTCCCATCTTATCTTAGGGACCTCATAGTACCATATCACCCCAATAGAGCGCTTCGCTCTCAGACTGCAGGCTTACTTGTAGTTCCTAGGGTTTGTCAGAGTAGAATGGGAGGCAGAGCCTTCAGCTTTCAGGCTCCTCTCCTGTGGAACCAGCTCCCAATTCAGATCAGGGAGACAGACACCCTCTCTACTTTTAAGATTAGGCTTAAAACTTTCCTTTTTGCTAAAGCTTATAGTTAGGGCTGGATTAGATGACCCTGAACCATCCCTTAGTTATGCTGCTATAGACTTAGACTGCTGGGGGGTTCCCATGATGCACTGAGTGTTTCTTTCTCTTTTTGCTCTGTATGCACCACTCTGCATTTAATCATTAGTGATTGATCTCTGCTCCCCTCCACAGCATGTCTTTTTCCTGGTTCTCTCCCTCAGCCCCAACCAGTCCCAGCAGAAGACTGCCCCTCCCTGAGCCTGGTTCTGCTGGAGGTTTCTTCCTGTTAAAAGGGAGTTTTTCCTTCCCACTGTTGCCAAGTGCTTGCTCACAGGGGGTCGTTTTGACCGTTGGGGTTTTTCCGTAATTATTGTATGGCCTTGCCTTACAATATAAAGCGCCTTGGGGCAACTGTTTGTTGTGATTTGACGCTATATAAATAAAATTGATTTGATTTAATGTAATGTAAATGTAAAATTGCAGTAAATTTAACTGCCATTAGCGCTAGTGTCAGCGCTAGTCAGGTGTGATTACAAAAGGAGTGAAGATTTAATTTAACATTTTCAGTACTGATACAGTTTCCTTGGATAGTATATGAAACAACACAGAAAACCTGTTTATGTATTTGACATTCAAATTTTATATAGGCAGTGGATTGGACACATAATGTGGTTGTACTTGGGAATTGGTGGGGGTGCTCTGCACTCTTGGGCCGGCCACCCTACTGTTGCCCTCTGATATCCTTTGCTTCCTACATATAACCATATCAAAAATTTTCATGTAGGGCTTATGTAGTTGTTTCTGTTGTTGGCTTCCCTCTCAGATATCTTTCATTTAATTCCATGTTTGACATGTAATGCTTGGTTTGAGTCTTGGGCATGTGTGAGACCAGGGGTCCAAAGGGTAGCCTGGCCTCTATCTTCCTTATATTTGGATGCTGACAGTCCTTTAGTTGCGAGTATGGGGATGGGTGTGGCAATGTACCAGTTGTGACTCTGCCTTCGGGCCCCTGTCCTGTCTGCCTGTAATCCAGTGATCCCACGGTTGGGGAGAAACTCCAGAATTTTGCCTTTTTCAAATATCAATGGAAGATATTTCCTGCAATTTTAGCTTTACAACTTGTCTAAAACTAAGGTCTTGTCCACATGGAAACGGATACATTGTTTTTATTTGTCAGAACACTTTTTGAAAACCAAAAAGTGGTCCATAAATACGCTGGAGTATATATGGCAGGCTAGGTGGCAGGTAGTGCTGTAGTGCTCCCACAAATAATGGAGAAGATGTGGAACATGTGCGTAGCCGGTATAAGGAGCTAATCAGTGTAGCAGCAGAGGCTTCAGCGTAAAATAAATCCTTTTAATTGATTTTTAGTCTTTTTCATGTATTACATGTATTATAATAGTTTTGTGACTTGAAGACTTTGAGAAACCCATTTCTAACATCAAAACAGTTCATTCACATGAATAAAAATGTGTACTGACTAGAGATTTGAAGAATTTCTCAAAAACACATTTAATAGCTTTAGATGTAGAGCCAAATTATGTCTTTTACACAGAATTCCAGGCAAATATATGTCTCCCATTTGGAAAGCAGAGATTGTTGCAAACATTTTGATGTGCAACAACATGGGCATTATACTCAAACAATGTACTTTAAAAGATGAATTACTGATATGGTAAAATTGGGAAAATACCCTTGGACCCCACAGAGGTAAAACATGTATAATTCCTCAAGTTGATATGCTATATTGAGCTCTAGCATACGTCATCTTTAACTCAACTCTTCACAAAAGTTTACTCTTCAAAGTGTTGTGGGTAATAAACTCACAACCTGTGTGTTGCTTTACCTAAACCTTTTTTCTCTGACACCTTTTTTAAGTGTGTAACAGCTGTCAAAATTGTAGTTTGGTTCTTTTAAAATTGTCTCAATCTACTTTGAAATGCTTGGAATTTCATAGTCATATAATCAGGAATGTAATTTGTCGTGCATCATGTTAACTGTTCATGGCTTTGTTTGATCCTTGCGAGCTTGTAGCAATTAGCAATGCACAGCTCATGGTTACTGCCACATGGTTTTTCTTTTTTAGTTATTGTTGCGGAACAGCCTAGAATGATTAATCTGTTTACAAATAAGCTAAAACATGCTTATTTCTTGATTAGTCTAGACTGTTCTGTGGCTTTCTGGAGCTTTCCTGCATGATCTGTAATGTTGCACTTAGTTCTGTGCTTTTCCACAAAGTTATAGAATATTCCATGGTATTCTAAGTAAACAACTTCAGCAGTATATAACGCAGACAGGCAGGCCTCTGGCGAAGTTTTTCCCAGCACTTCTAATTTGAACCTTTCTTGTAAATAGCTAAGGATTTGTTAATAAAGCATTTGTTGTTGAAGAGCATCTATCGTTGTTGAATACAACAGTTATATTGTTGAAATTGCTGTCCCTTCTTTTTCTTTTTTTTACATTTCTGTGAAATCAGTGTTTCGATTTGCCTTGATCATAATCATAACCCGAAAGATGGCGTGATTCACATGAGTAGTGTCTCTGCTCTCCATTTCTCCATCTCTAACAGTTAGATAAGTACACTGAATAATTGTGAAAGGCTAATGGAGATGGTGTTGCCTTTTTGACCACCTGTGGCTGTAGACAAGGAAAATATCCTAATTACAACCACATGTGAGTATAGTTTTCAGTCCTGTTTAGACATTTCAGATGGGCAGTATAGCTGTGTGAACAAAATGCTCGGAGTTTCAATCAGATTTATACCAAACCTGGTTGAGCCTAGTGCTTATGCATAGAGGATTTTCAGAATGGGTATTTAAAAAAATTGTAAAAGATATACTCATGGTCAATATTAAACTGTAATATAAAGTCATTGTGCTGTGTGGAACAGAGGCAGTGACACTGTATGCTTTTCTCTGTGAAAACTGGGTTTCATCAGGGATGTGTTCTGGCTCCTACAGTATTCAATACTTCCATGGAGCGGGTATAGGATATGGTTGTAGAAACCAGAAACGCATGTGCTTTTGGTTTACTGACCTTGACTTTTCAGATGATGCTATGATTTTTGTGGAATCAGTGGATACTGTAATTGCAGCACTTGAGAAGCTGTTATTACTCCCAGATTTCAGGAGAAGTTGTGTTGGTTATCTTGTGGTGCTTCTGTCTCATTCAGTATACAAATATGGTTTTGCGCAAACACAATGAGATGACAGCATGTAAGAGCAAACGTATTACATGGGGATACCTTTAGGATGGTTATGTTTGGAAAGAGGAAGTGGACTATCAGCCCAGCAGAGCATAGGCCACAAATGGGCCCATTGCTTCCCCCAAACTAAACCACCTTAGTTAAACCTTTTGGTAACCTTGATAAAGGATACCAGGGCCCGTATCCACGAAGCAACGCAAAGCCCTCTAAAAGAGCTCCTAACTTAGCCTAAAATTTCCAGGCAAGGAATCTTAGCCTAAGAGTGAGCCAGCAGGTGTCTGAGAGCAACTCTGAGCAAGGAGGAGACAGAAACACTTTGTGAGGAGGCAGGGTTGACCCCATTGCTAGGTATGACGCAGTCCTCTAAGAGCTGTGATTGGTTGCCACGTAAAGGGGAGGGGAAATAAAAAACATATGTGCTCCGCCCTCCTAGGTATGAATGGACAGTGAAATCAACCGGTCATATTACCTAAACTGTATTAAGACACGTAATTGTGAGGATAACTTTGTCATGATGATGAAACTCTGTAAAATTAAATTAATTGTTACACAGCTTGAAAATGTTTCAATGAATGTCATTCACATGCCAAATATCTATATATTAAAAGTGTGCATGTGAGTTTATTCAGTATGTTCATTGTGAATACATAATTGTAAATGTGCTAAAAATGCATGGATGACACAAGAAAGTGAAAGCACTCATTAGCATTCCATTTAAAATCAGATGGCAAAAAGATCTAACAATAAAACAAAATAACAATATTAATAATACTGATAATAACAAAATAACATTGTGTATATGATAACAAGAACCTAAACAATTTATAAATACATTAAGACAGTAAATTAGCATAAAATAATTATGTAGATCAAGTGAGTCACATGTTACTGACTCACTGTCATCCTACATATGGAGAATATCTCTCCTTCTTCTGTCTTTTCTGCCATCTTCTCTGCTTAAGACACTCTTAGGCTCCTTAAAAGTCCTCATCCCTACGCTTACCAGTTTGGCACCTTACGAGCTCTCTTAAAGGTGCTTTGTGGACAACTTTCATCTAACCAGTCCCAGCAGAAGACTGCCCCTCCCTGAGCCTGGTTCTGCTGGCGGTTTCTTCCTGTTAAAAGGGAGTTTTTCCTTCCCACTGTCGCCAAGTGCTTGCTCACAGGGGGTCGTTTTGACCGTTGGGGTTTTTATGTAATTATTGTATGGCCTTGCCTTACAATATAAGGCGCCTTGGGGCAACTGTTTGTTGTGCTTTGACGCTATATAAATAAAATTGATTGATTGATTGATTAACCAAGGGAAAATTCTAAGGTTCGAATTCTTAGACATTTCTTAGGTTTGGTCCTTCCACGAGTTGTCTTGCCTGTCTGCAGTCACTCAAGTGCAGCCATTGTTTGTGGTGCTGCTTCCTGATCCAGTTCTGGAGGGTGGTCTTCTGTATAGTAGTTGACAACTCTACAATGGGCTCAGGACCCACAAATTTAGTTGAGCTCCCCGACTTTGTGAGCCAGTCTGTTCTCACATTACCTGGAACACCTGTATGTCCAGGTACCCACACTACAATTACATTGTTAATGTCTCTGTGTGTGAAGCGCCTGGACGTGGTTTTAAGTACACCCGAAATGCGCACGTATTCAGCCTTTTTCTGTGTTTGTTGCGTTCGTAGATTTGCTTGCAGTTGCGTGTGTTTGCTTTTTAATGTGTGCGCAACGTCTTTTTCAGTTCACTCCTGCCGATTGTGCAGAAGCAGAACACATCGTTGCGCTTGGAAAACAGTGGACTGTGTCATGAGGGTTTTACAGTTTCATTACTGCCACGTATGTAGACATAGCTGCTATTTTCTGCCTCTGTGGAAGTGTGCTCTGTTCTCTACTGCACGGTGTGGTGCAGGTCAGAAAGAGTAATTTAACATTATTTTATTTATTTTCCGCATTTTTTTTCTTGGTGGATCATTTTCATTGTGTACAGATGCTGCTGAGTCTAGCTGTGGTAAAGGCTGCCATGATTGAAGCACTGTTGACTCTTTAAACTTTTAAAGCTCCAGTTGCTCCGATCAGGTCCGCTGATTTGATCAGACCTGATCGATCAGGACGTCTGATGATCGTACCGACATGCAGTGCTGAGGCTTTTATTTTAAAGAGTCACAGCGCTTATTCAGGTTTGATCAGACCTGATCGATCAGGTCGTCTGATGATCGCACCCACATGCAGCAACGGTGCTTTTATTTTAAAGTGTCCAGCGCTTATTCAGGTTTGATCAGACGAGAGCGAGAGAGAGATTTTGTTCTGTTTTTGGATTTCTGAGTTGAGGTTCGATTACCTGTTCTAAGCATACACGTCCATCAGTTAGATCAGCTGTTCTGAGCACACAGAGGTGCTGTGGGATCATGTTCTCCAGCTGAATCATTCTGGATGCATGCACTCAGTTTTTGGACGTGTACAGGAGCGCCATGTTGCACAGACTTGCATGCAGTAATGCCGTGCTGCGCAGACCTGCTTAAAACTACATAATTTCTGTATCCAGTGCTCTACACCGAGAAAAATTAAACATGTTTAATTTCTTCCGTCCTCCGTGCGTAGCCCTCAACATACTGCTGTATAGGGAGCAAAAACTCAGCATAGAGCTGCTCAACTCGGCATAGATGTTACGCCACAATACGTAGCTCTCCGTTTACGCCAGTGTGAAAGGGGCTTTATCATGGGTACACCTTTGCATTCATACATTAGAAATAATTTGTTTTAGCAGTTGACACATGGATCCCTTATGCTTTGCTGATTTCGTAGATTAAATGCAGAGCATTATTTCTTGCAGCGTATCTGGAAAGTATTCACAGCGCTTCACGTTTTCCACATTTTATGTTACAGCCTTATTCCACAATGCAGTGAATTCATTTTTTTCCCCTCAAATTTCTGCTTTCAACATCCTGTAATGGCAACATGAAAAAAGTTTTTATTTTAAATTTTTTCAAAGTTATTAAAAATAAAAATGAAGAAATCACATGTACATAAGTGTTCACACTCTTTGCTCAATACATTGCTGATGCAGTTTTAGCAGAAATTACTGCCTCAAGTCTTCTTGAATATGATGCCACAAGCTTGGCGCATCTATCTTTGGGCAGTTTTGTCCATTCCTCTTTGCAGCACCTCTTAAGCTTCATCACGTTGGATGGGGAGCGTCGGTGTACAGCCATTTTCAGATCTCTCCAGAGATGTTCAATTGGATTCAGGTCTGGGCTCTGGTTCGGCCACTCAAGAACATTCACAGAGTTGTCCTGAAGCCACTCCTTTGATATCTTGGCTGTGTACTTGGGGTCATTGTTCTGCTGAAAGTTGAACAGTTGCCCCAGTCTGAGGTCAAGAGCGCTCTGGAGCATGTTTTTATCCAGGATGTCTCTGTACATTGCTGCATTCATCTTGCCTCAATCCTGACTAGTCTCCCAGTTCCTGCTGCTGAGAAGCATCCGCACAGCATGATGCTGCCACCGCTGTGCTTCACTGTAGGGATAGTGCCTGGATTCCTTCAAACATGACACCTTCCATTCACACCAAAGAGTTCAATCTTTGTTTCATCAGACCAGAGAATTTTGTTTCTCATGGTCTGAGAGTCCTTCAGGTGCCTTTTGTCAAACTCCAGTCTGGCTGCCATGTGCCTTTTACTAATGAGTGGCCTCCGTCTGGCCACTCTACCATACATGTCTGATTTGTGGATTGCTGCAGACATGGTTGTTCTTCTGGAAGGTTCTCCGCTCTTCACAGAGGAATGCTGGAGATCTGACAGAGTGACCATCAGGTTCTTTGCCACATCCCTGAGGAAAGCCTTTTTCCTCCGGTTACTCAGTTTAGATGGGCGGCCAGCTCTAGGAAGAATCCTGGTGCATCCGAACTTCCGTTTATGGATGATGGGGGCCACTGTACTCATTGGGACCTTCAAAGTCTACCTTCGAGACAATCCTGTCTTGAAGGTCTACAGACAATTTCTTTGACTTCATGCTTGGTTTGTGCTCTGATGTGCACTGTCAACTGTCGGACCTTATATGTAGACAGGTGTGTGCCTTTCCAAATCATGGAAAGTCATACAAATTTGGAAAGATGTGTGTGTGTGTGTGTGTGTGTGCCTTTCCAGACCATGTCTAATAAACTGAATTTACCTCAGGTGGACTCCTGTTAAGCTGTAGAAATATCTCAAGGATGATCAGTGGCAGCGGGATGCATCTGAGCTCAATTTTCAGTTTCATGGCAATGGCTGTGAATACTTGTGTACACGTGATTTTAATTTATTTTAATGAATTTGCAAAACTTAAAAAAAAAACCTTTCACTTTGTCATTATGGGGTACTGTGTGTAGAATTTTGAGGGGGGGGGGGGGTGTTTCATCCATTTTGGAAAATGGCTGTAACATAACTTGTGGAAAAGTGAAGTGCTGTGAATACTTGATGCACTATATATACATGCAATTTACACCAATCATGCTGACACACATTTCTGCTTATTTGATAGTTGTAGCATGTAAAGTGGCTCCATGTGTAATTAATCATACGTTACTAGTAAATGATTTCATGGTATGAGGGTGCTCATTGGAGTGCAGAAAATATTCACAGTCCTTCACTTTTTCCGCATTTTATATTGCAGCCTTATTAGCAGCCGATCAGCTCTGTGTGAGCCTGATCTAAGCTAAGCAGTGTGGGACCTGGTTGGATAGGAGACTTCTTTGGAACACCAGCAGCTGTGTCTGTTTCTCCAGGTAAACCTGGAGTTGTCAGGAAGGGCGTCCGACGTAAAACTTGTGCCAAATGCCAATGTGGATCTGGCTGTAAACGCTGTGGTGACTCTGAACAGAAATGGGAGCAGCCGAAAGTACAACATGTTGCAGCCTTATTTCAAAATGGATGAAAATGTTTTTCCCCTCAAAATTCTATACACACAAAAAATAAACCCTGACTATGACAGATTGTCTCACTGAAGAAAGTTTCACGTTCTGAATTTATTTTAATGTACCAGAATGAAAGCTAATTACGCATGAAAGGAGGTTAAGTGATCATAATATCCTTTTTTTTTTCGTCCTTTAGAGAAATTGGCATAATTTTTTTATTGCCCATTGAGGTCATGCATTTTTGTGTTTCATAGAATGTAGTAGTTTTGCTTTTAAAAAAAAAAAGAAAAAAAAAAAAAAGAGGTACAGAGACAAATCCTTCCACAGCTGTTCAGATCTCTTGTGACTTACTGTGAGCTGTTGTTGTGTCTGCAGCTGGAAGAAGGGCACACGGGCAGGCTAGAGCGCACTGAGGATCTGTGGTTGCGGGTGAGGAAGGACCATGCCCCTCGGCTGGCCCGCCTCTCTCTGGAGAGCCGCTCCCTCAGAGATGTGTTGTTGCACGGTGAGTCATCAACAGATCCTCTCTGTTTATACACACAGTGACAACCAGAGCATACTGTCTGCTCAGTGCAAAGTCACACTTTATGAGTGATTTGTGACTGAAGAATATTTGCAGTAGTGAAACCAGCTATGTTTTATGGCTTAGAGACGGTGGTGCTAAGAAAAAGGCAGGAGGCAGAGCTGGAGGTGGCAGAGCTGAAGATGTTGTGATTCTCTTTGGGGGTGATGAGGATGACAGGATTAGGAATGAACATATCAGAGGGACAGCTCAGGTGAGCTAGTTTGGACAAAGTCAGAGGTGAGATTGAGATGGTTTGGACATGTGCGGAGGAGGGACACAGAGTATATAGGGAGAAGGAAGCTGAGGATGGAGCCAACAGGCAGGAGGAGAAGAGGGAGGCCAAAGGAGGAGGTTTATGGATGTGCTGACGGAGGACATGCAGGTGGTTGGTGTGACAGAGGAAGATACAGGGGACAGGGCGAGATGGAAAAGATTGATTTGTTGTGGCGACCTCTAAGCTGCTGAAAGAGAAAGTTATTAATAAACAGGGGTGCAGTCACTTTGAGTGACAGTGTGTGCTGGCGAGCTGTGTCGTGGGTAGATAGTGGCTGCTCGCCGTTGTGCTCTCGACTGTGTCTGGCCTCTCTGAGCATTTTGTTACAAATAGCTGAGATAATATGGCTTGTTCTGTGGTTAATTCTATGAAGGGGCTATCTAAGAAGTCTAAGCAGTAGTATTTTTGTTGAGTGAAATTTTAGTATTATGTAATTTGTATGTTAGCACCAGGTTAGCACTAATGAGCAGGTATCAAGAGCTTTGTGAGATTTTCTCCATATTTACTGTGGCAAGATTGGGGCATGTTTGGGTTTCATCAGCGCTGCCCAGGTCATGTCCGTCTTGCCCGTGCTCCACCTCTTGACCCTTTTTATGGGTTGGACAGAACTCAGGTGGAGTCAGGCACTGCCAAGATGGTGACATTTGGAACCACCTCAGTTGAACTTCAAACCAGGTTTTCAGATAACCTGTGGGTGATGTCATGGAAGGTTTGTCCATTGCGCTAATGAGTGGTTGTATAGGTCAGTTAAACGTTATCTATCCAATCCATGTCTGCAGAGATTTTTTTTTTTTCTTCAAAAAATGAAATCTTTTTGAAAATAAAGCAATTTTTTAACTTTTGCTTTCCCTCACAGGCAAACCCAAGCTTGGGCAAGAGTTGGGCCGAGGCCAGTATGGAGTTGTCTACTTTTGTGATAATTGGGGCGGACACTATCCTTGCGCCTTAAAATCAGTAGTACCGCCTGATGATAAACACTGGAATGATCTAGCCTTGGAGTTTCACTACACAAGGTGAGTGAGTAAAATCAGCGCACAAATATTTGTCAAGACATCTGCAGCACCCATCAACCTCTTGAGCATTTTCTGAAGATGAGTAATTTATAATCCTTCACACCAAAGTGCAGCACATGCAAAGCGATACCCATAAAAGTTGACCTTATGTTTTAATAAGTCTCTAGTTGTACGCAGTGAAAGTATGAAACAACCTTAGTAGAGGCTTCATTTGTTTGCAGCCCCACTGTTCATTGATGGTTGCTTCCTTGTTGTTAGATTTCGACCACACCCAGTTCCTCAAATACATTTCTTATGACTGTTGTGGCTTTGAGGCTTTGTGTTGTGGCTTTTCTGCCAACGTTAACATTTGAAAGTACAAGGAGCTTTATTATAGCATGCTTGTTGCACCTGTCCTAAACCAAAAAACCCTGTAATCAGAGCACTGTCCTCATGTGGACATCCCAACCAGATGCTTCCAAATACACAACATGGCCAACTAACAAAACGTTTTTATGATTGAAATTTGTGGAGTAGTGGTTACAAATGTTGCTTCACAGTGAGATGTTGATCACAGCTGGGGATTTCTTTGTGTGTTTTGCATGTTGTCCCCGTTTCTCTCTTAGTTTCCTGCCAACATCAATTAAGCTTGCTCCCCAATTAGGTTAGGATATCAGGGCAGACTGTGGTCACAACCTGCACTCACATATTATTCAATTATTACAGCACTTCACTTTTTCCACATTTTTATGTTACAGCCTCATTCCAAAATGGAGTAAATAAATTTTTCCCCTCAAAATTCTACTCCACACCCCATAATGACATGAATTTTTCTTTTTTTAATTTTTGCAAATTTATTAAAACAAAATAGCTAAGAAATCACATGTACATAGGTTTTCACACCCTTTGTTCAATACTTTGATGCACTTTTGGCAGCAATTATAGCCTCAGGTCTTCTTGAATATGGTGCTACAAGCTTGGTGCACCTATCTTTGGACAGTTTTGCCCATTCCTCTTTGCAGCACCTCTCAAGCTCCATCAGGTTGGATGGGGAGCGTCGGCGCACAGCCATTTTCAGATCTCTCCAGAGATGTTCAATCAGATTCAGGTGTGGGCTCTGGCTGGGCCACTCAAGGACATTCACAGAGTTGTCCTGAAGCCACTCCTTTGATATCTTGGCTGTGTGCTTAGAGTCATTGTCCCACTGAAAGATGAACCGTTGCCCCAGTCTGAGGTTAGGAGCGCTCTAGAACAGGTTTTCATCCAGAATGTCTTTGTACATCGTTTCCTCCATATATGATGCCTGACATTCACAAAAAAAGAGTTTAGTTTTTGTCTCATCAGACTGGAGAATTTTGTTTTTGGTGGTCTGAGTCCTTCAGCAAACTCCACTTGGGCTCCCATGTTCCTTTTACTAAGGAGTTACTTCCGTCTGGCCACTCTACCATACAGACATAACTGGTGGATTTCTGCAGAGATGGCCGTCCTTGTGGAAGGTTCTCCTCTCTCCACAGTGGATTGCAGGAACTCTGACAGAGTGACCATCAGGTTCTTTGTCACCTCCCCGACTAAGGCCCTTCTCCCCTGATCACTCAGTTTAGACGGCGGCCAGCTCTAGGATGTGTCCTAGTGGAGCCGAACGTCTTCCATTTATGGATAATGGAGGCCACTGTGGCCACCGTAACCCAATGACATGCACTGTCAACTGTGGGACCTTATATTTAGACAGGTGTGTGCCTTTCCAAATCATGTCCACTCAACTGAAATTATCCCAGGTGGATTCCACTTAAGCTTTAGAAACCTCTCGAGGATGATCAGTTGAAACAGGATGCACCTGAGCTTCATGACAAAGAGTGTGAATACGTATGTAATGTGATTTCTTAGTTTTTTTGTTGTTGTTGTTATTTTTAATAAAGTAGCAAAAAAATCTTAAACTTTTTTCCCGTTGTCATTATGGGGTATTGTATGTAGAATTTTGAGGAAAAAAATGATTTCATCCATTTTTGAATAAGGCTGCAACAACAAAATGTGGTACAAGTAAAGTGCTGTTAATACTTTCTGGATACACTATATAATGTAGACACGCAGTTCAAAAGGAATCAGTCTGTTTTCTTTTGTTTGCCCAATTAGTGGCCCCAGTATAAGCTGGGTAACTGGAGTTCAGATGGTGAACAGATCACAGCCAGTCACAAGGTAACCATACAGCATGGGTTAAAGTTCTCCGTCACCACGATGGATTTCTGCCATTTGGAAAATTTAACCACACATATGCGCGCGCACGCGGTGTCATGCATGTTTTAGGGCCAAACTATGATACTCTCACTGTCAAAGCAACATCCTATTCTGCACTAATCAAAGCAGCAGCAATGTCAGCGTGGATGGCGCTGCACCGTGGAGGAAGGGACTGTGTGAATTTTCACTCCTCTCTCTTTACTGCTTGCCATAAGCCATGGTCCTTCTCCTCCCAGCGGAGAGGAAGAGAGAGGTTTTTATCATTTGGACCTGCGGCCCGGAGGACCAACACCCAGACAGTGACGGCAACAGAGAACGAGTCACTTGAAAGAAAAGCACTTAATCAGTAAAGTTCCACAAAAACCACACATGAAGGATATATTTTTTTCTCTCCTTTTTGACACAAGGGGCCGTAACTTCAGCTTGTCGGTGAGCCCACGTGACACCGGTAACACTGTGCGGATTTGAAAGAACGAGTCATGATTCACATAAGGGAGGACATTATTTTTAACATCAGTTGATGAACTGGTGAAGTGGCAGATATTAATGATCCAGTCCGGGTCTGAGGGTTGGCTGCCCCTCGGAAAAGCCATGTCAGTGAGGAACGAATAAAAACTCGGGTGGGACACAGCGGGTGAGCCTCGTTTTTTGATCGCACCGAGTCCTGGTTAGTGACTTTAATCCACAAAAAGGTGAGTCACGATTGATATTTTTAAATGGCTTTGACGAAGTTTAACTTGCGGTACGCTACGTTTTGTTTTACGAGTGACAGCATTTTACCGGTTAAATGTGAATATGCCAGTTTCAAGTTTCTCAGTGTGCATGCAAAAATTTGACTTGCTCTTTTAAAGAGCACCCCCAGACCCCCCAGAATCAGTACTGTGTTTTACTTCACAGTTTGAAGTGACTTTTATGTTTCAGAGGGCTTCATACTCATTAAAATTCACCAGAATACACAAAATTTGACTTGCTCTTTTTAAACATTTCTAGGGGAGATCCCCCAGACCCCCTCATAATTAATACTGTGTTTTTACTTCAGTTTGAAGTGAGTTTTCTTTGTTACAGAGGGATTCATATCCATTAAAATTCACCAGAATATACAAAATTTGACTTGCTCTTTTAAAAAAAAATTCTGGGGGAGATCTCCCAGGCCCCCCATAATAAATACTGTTTTACTTCACAGTTTGAAGTGATTTTATTTGTTTCAGAGGGCTTCATACCCATTAAAATTCACCAGAATACACAAAATTTGACTTGCTCTTTTAAAACATTTCTGGGGGAGATCCCCCAGACCCCCTAGAATCAATACAGCATTTCTGCTTCACCATTTGAAGTGAGTTTTCTTTGTTTCAGAGGGGTTCATACTCATTAAAATTCACCAGAATATACAAAATTAGACTTTTTAAAAATTTGACTCTTTTGAAAATGTTCTGTGGGAGCACCCCAGACCCCCCAGAATCAAGACTACACACCCTTTCATGTACCGGCTCCGGTTGTCAGTCAAGTTAACATGCCGGACCTTGATCACACGGAGCAAGTTGCTGTGCTCTTAATTGTTGTGGAAAGCTGACAAACATCGCCAGCGGCGCCGTCCCTGGGTTCACAACATCCTCATGAGACATTCCCAATTCGGGGAGTATTATTATTTGCTGACTGGTCCTTCCGCCTCTGCAGGACCCAGTTTTAAGGACCTCCTGTCCCGTTCACGCGCGCACATGTAAACAATAAAAAAAAAAACTCTGCTGCCGCTCCTGCGGTGCTGCTGCTCGCTCTCTGTCATAATTGTGTTTATAAACCAGTCACCATTTGTTTTATTATACATCTGTGTAGTTAATAACTAAAATAATCTTCACGGACGATTCGCACGCGCATGTGAAAAAAAACCTGTCCGCTGTTGCCGTGCTGCTGCTCGCTCTTCCCCCAAAAACTCTGTCATAATTGTGAAATAAAGGACAAAAGGGACATAAGTCCTGTTCACAGGCTGGCTGCCAGAGACAGGACATGTTCACATCCAACTCAGTCAAACTCCAGACATCTCCACGTCACTACATATCCAGTCCCTGATTGGTCATCGCAGCGCGACAAGACAAAAAAGTTCAGATTTTTCAACTTGGGTAGGAGGTCAATGCGACGTGAGATCACGCCACAAACGCGGCAATCGCTCAAAATTGCTTCATTCGCGTCCATCGCGTTGCATGGCTTGGTGCCACAACTCGTCCTTCCATAGGGATTACATGGCAACCTGTCGCCGCTGTCACTCGCGCTGTGCCCGGTGTGAATGCAGCTTTAGAAGCTATTTATAATAGATTTGTATACTGTATTTATTGAGGGAAAAAAAGAGTGTGTGCCACATTTTAAGGATTTGATCATTTTAAGGCATTGATTTTTGCCAGGAAAAAAATTTCAGTCAGATGAAAATTTATTGCTTTAGCCCATGCCATACAGAGACTGATGCAGATCTATTACTCCTAAGGCCAGTTTAGAGTCATGTTGCAAACTACAAATGGCGGTCCACTACAAATGGAACTTGTGACCTTCTTGCTGTGAGGCAGCAGTGGTAAACACAGTGATGAATGTTTTCCGGAAATTACCGGAAATCCGGGTTTTTACTCACGTGGGCAATATTTTCAGGTTATTTTAGATAACATACATCAGAATCCATTCATTCAGTTCCATTCAGTTCCACGCCCAAACAGTTGGTGGCGGTAATGCTCTGTGTTGGTTTGCAAGCTGCCAATGAGCTCCAAAGAAGTAGTGTTATTTTTGTTTTAGTTTTTGGAAGTTTATTAAGTCGTATTTTGGGGGGACTGTGCAGTGGTTCTCCTAACTGTTTACTTTATTGTGGACATTAAAAGTTATGAGCTGCATTTTTCCTCCAGTAATCATACACTCAACAAAAATATAAACGCAACACTTTTGGTTTTGCTCCCATTTTGTATGAGATGAACTCAAAGATCTAAAACTTTTTCCACATACACAATATCACCATTTCCCTCAAATATTGTTCACAAACCAGTCTAAATCTGTGATAGTGAGCACTTCTCCTTTGCTGAGATAATCCATCCCACCTCACAGGTGTGCCATATCAAGATGCTGATTAGACACCATGATTAGTGCACAGGTGTGCCTTAGACTACCCACAATAAAAGGCTACTCTGAAAGGTGCAGTTTTATCACACAGCACAATGCCACAGATGTCGCAAGATTTGAGGGAGCGTGCAATTGGCATGCTGACAGCAGGAATGTCAACCAGAGCTGTTGCTCGTGTATTGAATGTTCATTTCTCTACCATAAGCCGTCTCCAAAGGCGTTTCAGAGAATTTGGCAGTACACCCAACCAGCCTCACAACCGCAGACCACGTGTAACCACACCAGCCCAGGACCTCCACATCCAGCATGTTCACCTCCAAGATCGTCTGAGACCAGCCACTCGGACAGCTGCTGAAACAATCGGTTTGCATAACCAAAGAATTTCTGCACAAACTGTCAGAAACCGTCTCAGGGAAGCTCATCTGCATGCTCGTCGTCCTCATCAGGGTCTCGACCTGACTCCAGTTCGTCGTCATAACCGACTTGAGTGGGCAAATGCTCACATTCGCTGGCGTTTGGCACGTTGGAGAGGTGTTCTCTTCACGGATGAATCCCGGTTCACACTGTTCAGGGCAGATGGCAGACAGCGTGTGTGGCATCGTGTGGGTGAGCGGTTTTCTGATGTCAATGTTGTGGATCGAGTGGCCCATGGTGGCGGTGGGGTTATGGTATGGGCAGGCACCTGTTATGGACGAAGAACACAGGTGCATTTTATTGATGGCATTTTGAATGCACAGAGATACCGTGACGAGATCCTGAGGCCCATTGTTGTGCCATACATCCAAGAACATCACCTCATGTTGCAGCAGGATAATGCACAGCCCCATGTTGCAAGGATCTGTACACAATTCTTGGAAGCTGAAAATGTCCCAGTTCTTGCATGGCCGGCATACTCACCGGACATGTCACCCATTGAGCATGTTTGAGATGCTCTGGACCAGCGTATACGACAGCATGTACCAGTTCCTGCCAATATCCAGCAACTTCGCACAGCCATTGAAGAGGAGTGGACCAACATTCCACTGGCCTCAGTTGACAACCTGATCAACTCTATGCGAAGGAGATGTGTTGCACTGCATGAGGCAAATGGTGGTCACACCAGATACTGACTGGTATCCCCCCCCCCCCCCATTAAAACAAAACTGCACCTTTCAGAGTGGCCTTTTATTGTGGACAGTCTAAGGCACACCTGTGCACTAATCATGGTGTCTAATCAGCATTTTGATATGGCACACCTGTGAGGTGGGATGGATTATCTCAGCAAAGGAGAAGTGCTCACTATCACAGATTTAGACTGGTTTGTGAACAATATTTGAGGGAAATGGTGATATTGTGTATGTGGAAAAAGTTTTAGATCTTTGAGTTCATCTCATACAAAATGGGAGCAAAACCAAAAGTGTTGTGTTTATATTTTTGTTAAGTGTACATTAAGTGGAGTTAATGGGTGAAGCTAAAAATGTTAATTCCGTTAGCATTCAGACGAGAGTTTAACTGTCTGCAAGTCAAAACCACAAGATTGAGTTTAATCAACGAAGCTTCTACAAATTTATCTGAGGTGACAGTAATTAAAAAATTATACGTGGACTTAGTGCTCTGCTGAAGTTTATCAGCTAACATTAGCTTTTAGCTGAAGAATCAGTCACTGTCTAGGTGAGTAAACATTTTATATTCGCAAATTGTTCAACTTATTTTTATTTTTACTAAATAAAGGTACAGTTTTTTAATTGTTACTGCATAACTGCAAGAAAAGTCTAAGCTTTAAGTAACTCAGATTTATTTTATTTTTTTGTTTTACTATCGAGTATATTCCTGTTTTAAGAAATATGTCTTGCCCCGCATCAGAAACAAACATTTGCTGAATGAATCTACTAGACTTAAAAATGTACACATTACTTTTCATGCTATTTTATTTGTCTAAAAACAAATGCACACTATTCCTTATAATGTTAATCAAGAAATTATCTCACCAGCAACAGATAAGTTATGGTTTTAATTTGCAGATGAACATCAAAGATTTCTAAAGAATCTTTTTTTAATTAAAACTATTTTTGTTACCAGTTTTCTAAACTAAGAAATGTTTAACTTTAACATGTACAGTAGTCAGAAATTAATCTTGAAGTACTTTTGTAAGGATTTTAAGGTGGCTTTTGCCCAAACTAGGAAAATTCAGAAGCGAGTGAAGCTTGAACAAGTTGATGTATTAATGTGCCATAAATACTCTAATTGTTCAATTTAAATTGATACTGAGAATTATTATTTTTGAGTTCTTTGAATTGTCATTTCCTTTACTCTGTGCTGTGAGACACAATGTATGTTTTTTGGATTAAAGGCTGGTAGCACAATACAAGTTGTGTGAAAAGACTTGGGTGGAAAAACTGACCTGAACCAACAAACGAACAAACAAAAAAAATTTTTCGTGGGTAAATTGTTGTGAAAATGCACCAGAATGCATCTGAGATTTCAAATTTTTCTGGGGGAGAACCCCCAGACCCCCACCAGGGGCTTCGGGCCTTCAGCCCTTGCCAAGAACGTTCACCACTGTAAACAGCAATACCAATGATGTATAAGTAAAGAATTGTTAATATTCATATACAAAAAAATTTCTTCCATCTGTCCGTGCAAAGATTTTTTTTTTTTCTGTAATCTGTGGTGCAGTGCGAACTTTCACTTCATTCTGCATGCGCACACACACACACACACACACACACACACACACACACACACACACACACACACACACACACACACACACACACACACACACACACACGTACACGTATAAAAGCAAAAAAAAAAAAAAAAAAAAATCAGATTTTGTACTTGGGGAAATGTCTATTAAATTGGTTAGGCTAATTTGACATAAAATAAAGCCACTCCCACTTATACTTTGGAAACAAAAAAAAGAGGGGGGCTGAAAAAGGGAATAAAATGATTCATTCCTTTTTTGGGGGTGGGGGGCATAATAAGCCTTTTCTCTTTGGTTCATTGAAAGTAAATTAACTTTTTAATTACTTTAGTCTGCCCAGCTATAAAATGGTACATGCCTAGCCTGCAAAAGTAAACTGCGTCTGATTCATCCAGGGGGAGTCGTAGACTCTCATTCGCTTGACACTACGGAATTCAGAGATAAGCACAGGCGCCAACGGGCCTCAGGGCCTATATTGGACGTCTTGATTGTCAAGTAATTGTTATGACTTTATTTAATAGGTGAGCGTTTGATAACCTCAGGCCAGGCATCTGTGATCTTTGGTGCTCCTCAAGGAGGCCTCGGACCTGAGGTTGTGAACCAGGCAATTAAAACAGTAAAATCGTCTATTGATTTACTTCTTCATTGGCAAGAAAAAAAGAAAAGCAGCTGAAAGCCTTTATTAAGAACTCTGTGTTCAAGAACATTTCTCCAAAGATAATATCTTTTGAGGTTGGTGTATTGATTTTTGGAAGATATTTCCGGGGGGTTGTTGTTTGTATGTGTTATTTATATCTGTGGACTGCATAAATTAAGGTATTTATGAATTTTAATCTGTAACGGCATTTTGTTGGGTCATTGCCGCTTACTTGGGGGCAAAGTGGTTTCAGTGTGGAAGGTTCCTGGTTCAAATCCTACCCCTCCCGTTTTTCCATGTAATGTGGCATTGCCTCAGGAAGGGCATGTGGCGTAAAACCTGTGCCAAATCAACATGCAGACTTCGGATCTGCTGTGGCGACTCCTAAATCGAAGGGACTTATTAGTGCTGCGTTCTTTTCTACTTGTTTTGAAAGCTCTTTTAATGGACTGTTCTTTCAGATCCCTTCCCAAACACGAGCGGCTCGTAGACCTGCATGGCTCTGTAATTGACCACAGCTACGCTGAAGGCTCCAGCACTGCTGTGCTGCTTATAATGGAGCGGCTGCACAGAGACCTCTACACTGGTTTGAAGGTAACTTTCTGCAGTGAATAGAAAAGTTGCAGCAATATTGTCCCCCCTGTTAAGATTCCTTTTGTTCCTTCTGTCCACGTAAATGCATGTCTGTCTCTCAGGCCGGTTTATCACTGAAAGAGAGGCTTCAGATTGCTCTGGATGTGGTGGAAGGGATCCGCTTTTTGCACGGACAGGGTCTCTTGCACCGAGACATAAAGCTAAAAAATGTCCTGGTAAGTGTAGCAGTTTTTCAGAAGTAGCAGCTGTTGGATAGTAAAGCCTCTGTCTCACCGAATAATGAAGGCTGAAGGAGGAGCCACGCATGGGTGTGGGGTGATTATTGGAAGAATGACCCACGTTTTGATCTATCCCGTATCTACTATGAAGGTGCCACTGTGTGCCTCTCTGTACCCCGCATGTGCCACGTAGCAGCCTCTAGTGAGCCACGACAGACCTGTCATTACAGCCTCGAATGGCTTGCATCAGCCACACTAAGCCACGTAGTGCCATGATAGCGCCATGATAACGCCATGTTGGCACACGTTTAGGCATGAGTTTGGTCCAAACCTCCAGCCCTCCCACACCTGGTCCCTTCAAAGTGTGGGTTTTCAATTCACAGATCCACAGCATTTAAAGATGTCTCTTCTTTTTTTCTTTTTTTAAACGCAGTCAAAAAATAGACACTCCAGCACAGTTCTGCAGTTGTGCGCTGTGCGCCAGGCTGCTGTCCACCTGTAATGCACCAGACCAGCTAGACCCGAACCACGGGTTCCTGGAGAGCCGTCTCTGTGCTCCTCGCTGGCTCCGCGGCTCTCTGGCTTTTCTTCTGCGGCTTTAAACACACAAAACTTTGTCTGTTTATTTCTGCAAAATCGCTCTTTTGCGCGCGCTGCTGTTGTCCTTTCATGGACAGCTGCCTCTGTGCTCTAAGTGGCTTCCTTTCCATCCGTGGCTTGCTGGCTTTATTTTTTCCTTGGCTTTAAACACAATCATTTTTACAACGTGAATCCACTTTTAACTTTGTGTTTGTCCGTTTATTTCTGCAAAAGCGCTCTTTTGCGCGCAGTGCCGTTCTGCATACAGAATGAGGTGGCCATTTTATTATATACACCTGTGGATCATTTTTAATACAACCCCTGGCAAAAATTATGGAATCACCGGCCTCGGAGGATGTTCATTCAGATGTTTAATTTTGTAGAAAAAAAGCAGATCACAGACATGACACAAAACTAAAGTCATTTCAAATGGCAACTTTCTGGCTTTAAGAAACACTATAAGAAATCAAGAAAAAAAGATTGTGGCAGTCAGTAACTGCTACTTTTTTAGGCCAAGCAGAGGGAAAAAAATATGGAATCACTCAATTCTGAGGAAAAAATTATGGAATCACCCTGTAAATTTTCATCCCCAAAACTAACACCTGCATCATATCAGATCTGCTCGTTAGTCTGCATCTAAAAAGGAGTGAACACACCTTGGAGAGCTGTTGCACCAAGTGGACTGACATGAATCATGGCTCCAACACGAGAGATGTCAATTGAAACAAAGGAGAGGATTATCAAACTCTTAAGAGAGTAAATCATCACGCAATGTTGCAAAAGATGTTGGTTGTTCACAGTCAGCTGTGTCTATACTCTGGACCAACTACAAACAACATGGGAAGGTTGTTAAAGGCAAACATACTGGTGGACCAAGGAAGACATCAAAGCGTCAAGACAGAAAACTTAAAGCAATATGTCTCAAAAATCGAAAAATGTACAACAAAACAAATGAGGGAGGAAACTGGAGTCAACGTCTGTGACCGAACTGTAAGAAACCGCCTAAAGGAAATGGGATTTACTTACAGAAAAGCTAAACGAAAGCCATCATTAACACCTAAACAGAAAAAAACAAGGTTACAATGGGCTAAGGAAAAGCAATTGTGGACTGTGGATGACTGGATGAAAATCATATTCAGTGATGAATCTGGAATCTGCATTGGGCAAGGTGATGATGCTGGAACTTTTGTTTGGTGCCTTTCCAATGAGATTTATAAAGATGACTGCCTGAAGAGAACATGTAAATTTCCACAGTCATTGATGATATGGGGCTGCATGTCAGGTAAAGGCACTGGGGAGATGGCTGTCATTACATCATCAATAAATGCACAAGTTTATGTTGATATTTTGGACAAAGGATGTTTGGGGATGATGAAATCATTTTTCAAGATGATAATGCATCTTGCCATAGAGCAAAAACTGCAAAAACATTCCTTGCAAAAAGACACATAGGGTCAATGTCATGGCATAGGGTCAATGTCAATGAGCAGATCTGATTTGATGCAGGTGTTAATTTGGGGGATGAAAATTTACAGGGTGATTCCATAATTTTTTCCTCAGAATTGAGTGATTCCATATTTTTTCCTCTGCTTGGTCTAAAAAGTCTTAAGTCTAAAGTCATTTCAAATGGCAACTTTCTGGCTTTAAGAAACACTATAAGAAAACTATAAAAAATGAAGTTTCTCCCTACAGGCTTGGTTTTCTCATTCAGTATCAAATTTCTGTAAAGCAGAACTCAGCCCAGATAGCAGTTGTACAACCCCTGGCAAAAATTATGGAATCACCGGCCTCAGAGGATGTTCATTCAGTTGTTTAATTTTGTAGAAAAAAAGCAGATCACAGACATGACACAAAACTAAAGTCATTTCAAATGGCAACTTTCTGGCTTTAAGAAACACTATAAGAAATCAGGAAAAAAAAATTGTGGCAGTCAGTAACGGTTACTTTTTTAGACCAAGCAGAGGGAAAAAATACGGAATCACTCAATTCTGAGGAAAAAATGATGGAATCATGAAAAACAAAAGAACGCTCCAACACATCACTAGTATTTTGTTGCACCACCTCTGGCTTTTATAACAGCTTGCAGTCTCTGAGGCATGGACTTAATGAGTGACAAACAGTACTCTTCATCAATCTGGCTCCAACTTTCTCTGATTGCTGTTACCAGATCAGCTTTGCAGGTTGGAGCCTTGTCATGGACCATTTTCTTCAACTTCCACCAAAGATTTTCAATTGGATTAAGATCCGGACTATTTGCAGGCCATGACATTGACCCTGTGTGTCTTTTTGCAAGCAATGTTTTCAGTTTTTGCTCTATGGCAAGATGCATTATCATCTTGAAAAATCATTTCATCATCCCCAAACATCCTTTCAATTGATGGGATAAGAAAAGTGTCCAAAATATCAACGTAGACTTGTGCATTTATTGATGATGTAATGACAGCCATCTCCCCAGTGCCTTTACCTGACATGCAGCCCCATATCATCAATGACTGGAAATTTACATGTTCTCTTCAGGCAGTCATCTTTATAAATCTCATTGGAACAGCACCAAACAAAAGTTCCAGCATCATCACCTTGCCCAATGCAGATTCGAGATTCATCACTGAATATGACTTTCATCCAGTCATCCACAGTCCGCAATTGCTTTTCCTTAGCCCATTGTAACCTTGTTTTTTTCTGTTTAGGTGTTAATGATGGCTTTCGTTTAGCTTTTCTGTATGTAAATCCCATTTCCTTTAGGTGGTTTCTTACAGTTCGGTCACAGACGTTGACTCCAGTTTCCTCTCATTCGTTCCTCATTTGTTTTGTTGTGCATTTTCGATTTTTGAGACATATTGCTTTAAGTTTTCTGTCTTGATGCTTTGATGTCTTCCTTGGTCTACCAGTATGTTTGCCTTTAACAACCTTCCCATGTTGTTTGTATTTGGTCCAGAGTTTAGACACAGCTGACTGTGAACAACCAACATCTTTTGCAACATTGCGTGATGATTTACCCTCTTTTAAGAGTTTGATAATCCTCTCCTTTGTTTCAATTGACATCTCTCGTGTTGGAGCCATGATTCATGTCAGTCCACTTGGTGCAACAGCTCTCCAAGGTGTGATCACTCCTTTTTAGATGCAGACTAATGAGCAGATCTGATTTGATGCAGGTGTTAGTTTTGGGGATGAAAATTTACAGGGTGATTCCATAATTTTTTCCTCAGAATTGAGTGATTCCATATTTTTTTCCCTATGCTTGGTCTAAAAAAGTAACCGTTACTGACTACCACCATTTTTTTTCCTCATTTCTTATAGTGTTTCTTAAAGCCAGACAGTTGCCATTTGAAATGACTTTAGTTTTGTGTCATGTCTGTGATCTGCTTTTTTTCTACAAAATTAAACAACTGAATGAACATCCTTCGAGGCCGGTGATTCCATAATTTTTACCAGGGGTATATTTATTTATTTATTTATTCCGCAACTTACAAGTCACCATGATACAACTTTTAACTTTGTGTTATGTCTTCAAAATCGCTCTCTTGCGCGTGCGCTGCTGTTGTCCTTTCATGGACAGCTGCCTCTTTGCTCTTTCTAAGTGGCTTCCTTTCCATCCGTGGCTTGCTGGCATTTTTTCCCTGGCTTTAAACACAGTAATTTTTACAATGTGATTCCACTTTTGTCTTTGTGTTCGTCCGTTTATTTCTGCAAAAGCGCTCTTTTGCGCGCGGTGCCGTTCTGCATATAGAATGAGGTGGCCGTTTTATTATATACACCTGTGGATCATTTTCAGTGTGTGTATATATATATATATATATATATATATATATATATATATATATATATATATATATTATTTCGCAGCTTACAAGTTATCATGATACATCTTTTAACTTTGTGTTATGTCTTCAAAATCGGTCTTTTGCGCACTCTCCACCTGTGTTGCCGCACAGCTCCTGCTCTTAACTGCTCCACTGGAGTTATTATCTTCCATGGCTTTAAACACACATCCACTTTCATGCAGTCACCCAAATTTTAACTTTGTGTTCGTCCAATATTGACTGAAATATCACTCTTTTGTGAGCTGGCGTTCTGCCTAAATGCTCCTTTGAAGCATGATGATGAGTCACTGCGTCAGTGCGCACACACAGCTGAGCTCATGTGATCCATTAATTCCAGAAGTGATTAGAGGTGTTTTCAGCATCCAAGGCTTGACAGAAAATGATTAATCCGCTACAAAATAATTGCACACAGAGCGCACAGAACAGGTGGAAATGTGTGCGCAAGAGAGCCGCTCCAAAAATAGCCTCTCAAGTCTTGCCTCAGTGCGCACACACAGCGGAGGTCATGTGATCCATTAACAAGATATTAAATCAACATATTTTTACATACAACAGACATCAACATACAGACATACTTTTACAGCTAGGAACTGTTTTATCAAGCTATAAAAAACATTAAAAATAATTGCCTTAAGCTGTTCAAAATACATTCCACATGGAGCAGGAAAGAGGGGGGAAAAAAAGCGTCCAGATGAAACAGTCCTCTGATTCTAGAAGTGATTACGGGTGTTTTCAGCATCCAAGGTTTGGCAGAAAATGATTAATCCACTACAAAATAATTATTTTATATAGAGTCCAGCGCACAGAGCAGGTGGAATTGTGTGCGCAAGAAGAGAGCTGTTCCAAAAATAGCCTCTCAGGTCCTGCGAAGGTGCCAGGTGCACAGATAATGGACTTTTTGCAGACTCGTAAACACCACGCAAATGCCTCTAAGCCGTCGCAGTAACTCGAACACAAACTGCGCCACGCTGTTGTTGCTAAATTTTGAACATCTTGAAATTAGCGCCACGCTCAGAGAGGAGCCTCGTTAACTGAAGATAATGCCTCTAAGAGCCACTCTGAGCCACTATACTGCAACAATAGCTCACGAAACAAAAAAAACAGGGTGCGTGGCTCCTTCTTCATCCTTCATTATTCGGTGGGACCGCGGCTTAACCACTATTGTGATATGCACTGATACATCAGCAGGATCATTCACTCACTCCCTCATCTTCAACCACTTTTCTGGGATCAGCTCACTGGACATCACTAGGATATTGATTTAAAAAAAAAAAACCTGCATGTAACTGCACACTTCAGATTTTATATCTTTGTAGAATTAAAGATATTTTGTTGAACCATGTCAAACTAGTAGTCCATCTTGAGGTGAAATTGCTTCCTAGTCTAAAGATTTTGACTTCACAAGATGGTGTGTCAATTCTTATTGGTCATGTTCTTTATATTAAAAGTCACAGTGTATTCCATGCACAACTTCAAACTTTCCAGTATTTTTACAGCTCTGTGTTTGACACGATGTGAGCTTTGCTGGCACCATTTTCTTCCAAATTCATGTTGAGTATTATTCACACCATTCAATGTTTCCAACACTTGTACTCCTTCTGATTTTTTTTTTTTTTCTCTCTCCAGTTGGACAAACAAAATCGTGCAAAAATTACCGACCTGGGCTTCTGTAAACCTGAGGCCATGATGTCTGGCAGCATTGTTGGAACTCCAATCCACATGGCACCTGAGCTCTTTACAGGTATGTCCAATGAGTAGGGGTGTTAAGGTACACAGAAGTCATGGTTCACTTCACACCTCAATTTAGATATCATGTCGTGGTACGAGTTCTGTTATTGAAAGCTTTAATCTGTGAGTGGCAGAGAGCTGCCATCAGCCCCTTTAGCACTGCTAGACAAAGTGTAGGGTTACAGTCCGTGAACATGAACAGTGCCGCTCACTGACATGTTGGTGACTTACAGAAGCAAATACACACGAGTATAATCATACCGTGCAGAGTGCACCGAACTGTTGCGTGTGTACCTCACGGTTCAGTACCTACCAAAGAGTATGTCAAAAATATTAATTATCAGATCTATTCTGAGGTAGATTTTTTTTTTTTTTTTTCCCCATCTTTGACTGTTCTACAACATATACAGATGTGTAATTTGTACCTTGTGCCAAAATGCACAACATTGTGCCGGATTGTTTTTAAGGTTTTCTGTTCATTGTGATTTTTCTCCTGACAGGGAAGTACGATAACTCTGTTGATGTCTACGCCTTTGGGATCCTTTTCTGGTACCTCTGTAGTGGATCAGTGAAACTCCCTGAAACCTTTGAGAAATGCTCCAGCAAAGACCAGCTCTGGACCAACGTTAAAAAAGGTCAACAAAAAACAATTAGACGTAACCCATTGTGGAGTCTCGTGTGTTTGCTATGTCTGTTTGGAGGCTCTTGTCTTCAGGCTGCCACAGTTTCAGCTGTGTCTGTGTCGTCTACAGGTGCCAGACCAGAACGGCTGCCTAGCTTTGATGAGGAATGTTGGCAGCTGATGGAGGCTTGCTGGAATGGAGATCCTTCCCAGAGGCCGCTGCTTGGCATTGTGGAGCCCAGTCTGCAAAGCATCATGGACAGACTCTGTAACTGTGGCACTGATTGCAAAAGCAACAGCCTCGAGGACTCAAACTGAAAACACTCCAGACAAACTAACACTCTGAAGCATTTTTGTTGTATTTATGAGAAATGGAGCTGAACAGGTGAGCAGTGAATCAGGTTCCAGTTGTTCCCAGTTGTTGGATTTACATTATTTATGAGAAGATGCTGCAGAACAGCAAGTCGTACGTAAGTAACCTTTTATTGTTTGTGCTTTGTGTATTTGTACGCATACGTGAGCCTACAATACGCTTTGCTCCTAGCTTCCATGCTAATTACTACTTGGTTGAATTGATACTAGATGCAAACACTTTTAAATGTACTCCACAAACAGTGTTATAAAATATATATATATATATAAAAGATTAATTTTAGGTTGTATTTAAACTGAACATGTCTGTAACTGTGCACCTTTTTTAATAAAATGATCTGTTATGTCAAAAAAGATGAGATTAAATGATGCAACTGAGGGATGAAAATTGGAAAAATGTGGAAACTGTTTCAAAACTTTGGAAAGATCTCAAATCATTTCAAACTGCACGTGAAAAAGTGCCATTGAAGCTGTATGGCCTTTGATAAACTAAAGCATCTACAGTGTTTAGTATGTTTTGACTTCAAAACTGAATTATTTAATCAGCAGCTTTATCAGACAGATTTATATTATGTTTTGAGCTACATAAATAAAAGTGTTTACTATATACGTTCTTTGCAACCTTAGCAGCACATCATTCAAAGGGTTTAATGTGGATGTTTTTTTGAATCATTCCCATCATATTTTAATCATTAGCGTTTTGCCCGTGGGGACCCACAGGCTCTAGATTGGGTAGTGTTTAAAAAATAGGTAGCTGACATTTTTCAAGGGTAGTGATAAATTATGCAAAGTTTCTATAATGAGTTGGAATGGTGTGTGTGAGTCCATAATGTTTTTAGAACCTTAAACCTCAAGAGTTTTTAGAAGAAGAACTCAACCCTTTCATTTCCTTTTAATTATGTAATTTTTTAATGTTAATTTACTGTCTTAATATATTTATAATTTTTTAGGTTCTTATCATATACACACTTATCATTATTATTATTATTAACTATTATATCGGCTGAGTGGATCCTTGTCATTTGATTGGTGGTTTGTATGGCACATGACATGGATTATTTGTACCATTTGCTGTTGTGTTTCATTGACAGTGCAATCATTTTTTTTAGCATGCAATGTTGGTGCTATATGAAATGCACTATTGTACCCTCTGACCGCCGTGCCTGCTCACACTACCGGGAGCAACATTTAGCTAAACGTAGTGGAGTTTGTTTTGCTGGTGGATGACAATTTGAAGGAGCTAATTGATGCTACTAATTCTTGTAATAATGTGCGCCCGCCACAGGAGAAACACCTCCGTTGGAAGCCTTAAGGACAAGTTGGAACATGCCCTGCTGTTAAACAATTTCTCAGATACTCACTCAACTGAAAGCCACCAAAAGCCGCCTGGATTTTACAAATGGTTATCAACACGGAGGTGTTTTTCTTGTGGCGGGCGCGCAGCGCCTGCTGCGAGCCGACGCGCCAATCCGTCCACACGTCTTTCATTAAAAAATCTCCTTTAACAGTGGAATGTCCGGATAAACTGCTGATTCCGACTTCTTCTGAAAGTTCTCTGTTCTCTCACGACGTCCTGGGTCAACAGAGGCTTAAATTTGGAGGTTTTCAGCTTGAAACAGGATGACAACGTTGCCTTGGAGCGCTGCGCGACGTCCCACTCCGTGGGAAGTCCTTACAGCGATAGAAACAATCCAAAATCTCTCATCAGCCGTTAAAATTTTCACCGAAAACCAGCTTCATTTCTCGAATGGTATCCACTCGGATGTGCCTCACAGTTTTGAAAAATTTTTGATGAAGCACAGCGCCAGTCTCTCAGCAACTTCTGAAAATGAAAGACAGTGAAAATCCGATGAGGGGGCTAGACCACTCCTCCCACAAGGCGTGCTCACAGGCGAATGACGTCACCGACAGGCGTGGAAAAACTCACGCATGCGCACGAAGGTTCAAGCTTGGCTGACATAAAAACATATGAATCAAATCCATGTAGTTTAAAAAAAAAATAAATAAAACGGTAGGTTTCTTTTCTAAATAACATAAGCATACCAAATGGCAAATGTCAGCTCTACCCAGTTTGTACGTGAACGATACACACACGCGTAAATGTACACAGAGGCCACTTGGCTTTTAATATATAGATGATTTACCGCCCCCTGCTGGAATGGCATGAGTCCAGAAATAAATTATTGATGTCCATTGTTCAGTGTTGGTAGCAGTAGCAGGGGTGGTGCCAAGTGGTTAGTGCACTTGGTTCCAGTGCGGAAGGTTCCCTGTTCAAACCCCACCCCTGCCACATTCCTCCATGTAATGTGGAGTTGCGTCAGCAAGGGCATCTGATGTAAAACGTGTGCCAGTTCAACATGCGGATGCACCTCAGATTTGCTGTGATGACCCCCAAGTGAAAACAAGCGAGCAGCCAAAGGCATAGACATTATACTGTATATGTAGACGCATCATGGAGTGCCGCTGCCTATTGGAGCCGACGTATCAGCCAGTCGCCATCTTGGCTGGATCCCTGTTGCACCCCCACTGCATTTATTTATACTGCAGAAGGTGTATCCCCAACTGCAGTAATCTGTAATGCCCCAAATTTTTACCCGATATTCTCACGGTTTGGTTTGTTAGAAGCAACAGAGATTTAGTTACAATTAGGGATGGGTATTAAGATTTTATCTATCGATGCCATTATCGATTCCGCTCATCGAGCTGATCGATTCCCTTATCGATACCTCTTGTGAATTTTCTGTGTACTAAAAGTAGGCATTACAGGTTTTCTCTGTCATCATATTAAATTGGTCACTGGATCCTTGATGTCTGGACATAAATAAAAATAAATAAAATCTGTAGTTTTTGTCAAAAGCATTTCCTTTCAGACATTTTGGCATGAATATCTCTCCATACCTCTGTGCTGAGCTCAGCCGGCTGCTGCATGTCAGCGCAGGATGTCTCGTTTTGGAAGGAAAAAACGTTTTGATCGATAGCAGTTTGTTTGTATTACAATGTTTGGAAAGAGGTGTCATTTGATTTAAACGGCGTTTCACTTTGAATTTATTAATTCCGACTGGACTCTATCATTCTAACTTGACTCGGCAGAGAGCTGCACAGCATTTGGAGCTGCGTGAACAGAACTTCTTTCTCGCAACAAGACAGGAGTCACAAAAGTGACTTATGATTGACATATTCAGGGATGAAAGTGGTGAAAAACAAACAAAAAATGCTGAATCCCAAAATTACCCTCCCCAACACCATCCGCATGAAAATGTTTGATTTCTAGAAGCTCTGAAATGCAATCTGGGACTATTCCAGACAATAAATTACAGTGAGTGCAGCATCCATTTTGGTGAGGAAAAACCCAACTTTCCTTATTCAAATTCATTCTAGTAGTATTCTGCTGTTACTAGGATGCAGCAGTTTTCTAGCTTGGCTGATCGTTCTGGAGGAAATCACTGAAGAAATTAACAAATTGAAAATATGGTTTGACCAAAACAAATTGTCATTAAACATAAATAAAACGGGAATGAAGTGGAGGTGTAAGAGTCACTAGGTATTCATAGGAAACAGTTATTTATTTATATATGTATTTTATTTTCATTGTTAGTTGGTTTTATATTTTCTGTTTTGTTTTATCAGGTTCTTTTTGTCTTTCTCTAAAATGATATTGTAGCATTATTAGTTGTTATGAGTTATTATTACTGTGATTGTTGTTGCTATTATTATTAATATATGAATAAAAATAAATTAAAAAAATTACAGTTTGACTCTTACTACAATGAACGCTGAGCCATTAATTATACAGAAAACAAATGCGCACAGACGTGCTGAGATGTGAACACTTTAATGCTAATTTTAACCCCATAGACATGCTAATGCATTAGCATCGGCCCCGTTTTTAAGTTATAAAATACATCTATCAACTGTTTCAGAAGACAGTAACAGGTCGGTTTAACGTAAATAAGGTAAATTTTACTCAGACATATGCTCTTTTGGGTTTTAGCGGGGAAAAATTAAGATAAAGCGAAATGAAACAATGATCAGCGAATCACTGCTTCAATTGGTTCAAGGTTCAAAGCAAGGCCGCACTGCAGAAAAGTTGATTACAGACCCACTGCAGGGTCTGTAATCAATGTAGAGAAATTATCATTTTCCTGATAAACACCCCCAAAAACAACGGCCACTCCAAAGGACCGATAAGGGAATCGTTAAGCAAAAAGTTTATTGATGGCGATGGATTGAATAATTTCTTAACGATACCCGAAAGGAACCGGTTCTCAATACCCATCCCTAATTACGATACAGGATGCTGTCACACATTTAAAATATGTACTTTGTCTTAAGCTCTTTTACAAAGACCGACTTGTGTGAAGCGCGTTGAGGTAACTTTGTTGTGATTTGGCGCTATATAAATGAAAATAAGCTTAATTGGGAAAAAAGACATTGTTTTGTTACAAAGATGAACATTTTTTTCAAGGCCAGGAAAAGAAAATTCCAGGCCATTCCAGGGACTTAAACTACCTTGTTAGGCTTGCAACTGGGGCTGGAGAGGTAAAACCCTTGAAAAAGAACTGTTTTGCACAGCTTCTTGTGTGTGCTGAATATTCACTTGAGAGTTGCGATACTAGTTGGATGGAAACACAGCTAATGATTTTTCGTCAATGCAGCAAAAGGAAGAGTGCATTTGCGTGCATTTCTATCAGTGTTAAAACCCTTGAATAAAAACTGTGCAAAACAGTTCTTATTCAAGGGTTTTAACTCTCCAGCTCCAGTTGCAAGCCTAACAAGGTAGTTTAAGTCCCTGGAATGGCCTGGAACTTTCTTTTCCTGGCAGAGGAAATTAAAGTGATGTCCCGCGTGCGTGCGTGCGTGTGTGAGTGTGTGCGAGAGATACATTCAACTGAACAATCCACACTTGTTTCTTTACTAAATTCAAAAAATAATTTATACATTTATCTACAACCCCTGGCAAAAATTATGGAATCACAGGCCTCGGAGGATGTTCATTCAGTTGTTTAATTTTGTAGAAAAAAAGCAGATCACAGACATGACACAAAACTAAAGTCATTTCAAATGGAAACTTTCTGGCTTTAAGAAACACTATAAGAAATCAGGAAATAAAATTGTGGCAGTCAGTAACGGTTACTTTTTTAGACCAAGCAGAGGGAAAGAAATATGGACTCACTCAATTCTGAGGAATAAATTATGGAATCATGAAAAACAAACGAACGCTCCAGCACATCACTAGTATTTTGTTGCACCACCTCTGGCTTTTATAACAGCTTGCAGTCTCTGAGGCATGGACTTAATGAGTGACAAACAGTACTCTTCATCAATCTGGCTCCAACTTTCTCTGATTGCTGTTACCAGATCAGCTTTGCAGGTTGGAGCCTTGTCATGGACCATTTTCTTTAACTTCCACCAAAGATTTTCAATTGGATTAAGATCCGGACTATTTGCAGGCCATGACATTGACCCTATGTGTCTTTTTGCAAGGAATGTTTTCACAGTTTTTGCTCTCTGGCAAGATGCATTATCATCTTGAAAAATGATTTCATCATCCCCAAACATCCTTTAGGCAGTCATCTTTATAAATCTCATTGGAACGGCACCAAACAAAAGTTCCAGCATCATCACCTTGCCCAATGCAGATTCAAGATTCATCACTGAATATGACTTTCATCCAGTCATCCACAGTCCACGATTGCTTTTCCTTAGCCCATTGTAACCTTGTTTTTTTCTGTTTAGGTGTTAATGATGGCTTTCGTTTAGCTTTTCTGTATGTAAATCCCATTTCCTTTAGGTGGTTTCTTACAGTTCGGTCACAGACGTTGACTCCAGTTTCCTCCCATTCGTTCCTCATTTGTTTTGTTGTGCATTTTCGATTTTTGAGACATATTGCTTTAAGTTTTCTGTCTTGACGCTTTGATGTCTTCCTTGGTCTACCAGTATGTTTGCCTTTAACAACCTTCCCATGTTGTTTGTATTTGGTCCAGAGTTTAGACACAGCTGACTGTGAACAACCAACATCTTTTGCAACATTGCGTGATGAATTACCCTCTTTTAAGAGTTTGATAATCCTCTCCTTTGTTTCAATTGACATCTCTCATGTTGGAGCCATGATTCATGTCAGTCCACTTGGTGCAACAGCTCTCCAAGGTGTGATCACTGCTTTTTAGATGCAGACTAACGAGCAGATCTGATTTGATGCAGGTGTTAGTTTTGGGGATGAAAATTTACAGGGTGATTCCATAATTTATTCCTCAGAATTGAGTGAATCCTAATTTTTTTTTTCCCTCTGCTTGGTTTAAAAAAGTAACCGTTACTGACTGCCACAATTTTTTTTTCTTGATTTCTTATAGTGTTTCTTAAAGCCAGAAAGTTGCCATTTGAAATGACTTTAGTTTTGTGTCATGTCTGTGATCTGCTTTTTTCTACAAAATTAAACAACTGAATGAACATCCTCTGAGGCCGGTGATTCCATAATTTTTGCCAGGGGTTGTATATGCCATAGCATGTCATTTTTTTCAATTCAATTTATTTTCATTTATATAGCGCCAAATCACAACAAAGTTGCCTCAAGGCGCTTAACACAAGTCTGTCTTTGTTAAAGAGCATAAGACAAAGTCTTTCAGCAGGAAAGTACATATTTTAAATGTGTGACAGCATCCTGTATCGTAACTGAATCTCTGCTGTTTCTAACAAACCAAACAGCGGGAAAATCGGGTAAAAATTCAGGGAGTTGCGGATTATTGTAGTTGGGGATACACCTTCTGCAGTACAAATGAATGCACTGGGGGCGCAATAGGGACCCAGTTAAGATGGCAGCCGCGCTGATACGTCGGCTCCAGTCCATGAGGCGTCTACGTATATAATGTCTATGGTCGAAAGGATGTACTATTGTTCAGTGTTGTTAGCTAATATCCCTGATTTCTCCAAAAATATTAGTCCTATCAACTTTCTGTTTTTGTGGCGTTCATCCGTGACCCAAAATACATAAGCATTAGTCCGTGGGCCCGATTGACACCCCCCATCCCCAGGACAGTATGACACCGTTTTTTTTTAAATAAAATAATGTTAAATTACTCTGTTTTGCGTCTGTGTGGAGAGGCAATGCCGCGTACGCGTGCTCAGTGACGTTCACATCAATATTTAAGTGTTCCACCTGCCGAACAAAAGGGTTCTGCTGGCAGTGGAAACGCAAACCAAGCCAGACTTAACCTTTCCGACACGTTTCATACTGTGCAGTACCGACCTGAACCACCCGGTGGAAATGAGGCTGTCAGCATACACTGGCTAAATCGTCAACGTGTGTGACAGCTGTATAATTTATTAGACATATTCAGCGATCATTTTCCCGACAAACACCCTCAAAAACAACGGCTGCTCTGAAGGACTGATAAAGGAATCGTTAAGCAAAAAGACTATTGATATCAGTGGATCGAATAATTTCTTAACAATACCCGAAAAGAACTGGTTCTCGATACCCAACCCTAGCCGTCACTGATTTTGAAATTTTTTTTTTTTTTCCTGCTGCAATATTTTAAATATTTTGTGAGTGGAGGATTCTGGAAGTAGAATTATGCTTCTTCTTTGTATTGCTGTCTATTACTTACTTAATTTTGGTGAAACCTTTAAAGTTAATTAACAGAAAATACTAATCACTTTCTAAGACTTTTCTGTTGAAACCAGGCATGAGAATTTTCCATTTATTTGTGGAATTCTGGAGTTATTTAGGAAGATCTGGGCCATTTCTGAGAATGATGCAGATGGGAGGCGAAATGTTTTTTTTTTGTTTTTTTTGTTTTTGTTTTGTTTTTGTTTTGTTATAATGCGGGGGGGGTGTGAAAGTTTAAAGAGTCGCGGTGTAATGGATCACAGTTGATCCATGGTCGTACGGATTGCTCCCCAATTGCAAAGTTTGCACAAATGTAATTTTTTGTCCTGATGACTTATTTTTAAAGTGATGTGTTCATTTTGATGCAGTTGCAGTAAGATGACAATGAAAGGAGGGGCTGCAGCTGTGCGTGCACATCGTTCAGTTATGAGCCCAACCTGTTAGAGAGACGAATAGGTGCACGCTCATGCGTCTGTCAACAATGCCATAACAGTGAACTGTGAATGGAAGGAATACAGCTTCCAGTTAAGACAGCCTGCAATAAAACGGCCTTGTGGTGAGTTCCAGGTGCATGTTACTGGGAAGTGTGATTTGTGCAGTAGGTTAATGTCTGTACAATTTACATATTTTTTTTGTTACTTCATGTAGCGCAATATGCCTTTACATGTTAAAGGGTAAAATGTGAAATTTCAGTTAACCATTTTTGAAATTAATGCATTGAATGGTCCACAGTCCTCTTCCTTCACAATCACTATACTCTGGCACATTATGACAGGTGATAGATAGATGTCATAATTTAAGTAGTGACTAGGGACAGAAGACTTATCGTGGTAATGAATAACACTTGAAAGTCAGTATATGCATTTTCACGTGATTTCCATCTTGTTGGAAGTCTACAGGTTTCATGTGTAAAAAGTGTTTTTTTTTTCTTCCCATGTATTGAGGCCAAAACATGCCCGAATGAGGCTTGAAATTGGTTTAATTTTGCCTAAAACCCAGGAGCTTTTCCCTGGAGGGCCCCAGACACCTGGTGGACTTTCAGGATTTCCTGTTAAATAGCTGAACAGAACAAGGAATCGGAATGTTAAAAACAGTAATATGATTATCAGCTATAACACAACAGACTCATGTCAAACATTTATGTAGAAATGAGTAGAATGTAATTTCTACAACAGCATTGTGTCTGGTCCCTTTTTGATATTTGTTTGTACAGCAGCAGTCTGTGTGTGTCAGCAAACGTCAGTGAGGCATCATACAGAGAACAAACTAACCTTCGTTACTGGCTTGGCACTGATTAAAAATATCGAAATGTGACTGAAATACAGACAAGACTTAATCGCTAACAACAGGTGCAGAAAAACATGTTCAGTTGGATTATTATGACACAGACCTGGAAGAGTTTGTATCTACACAATTAACCTAAAATTGTATCATTTATTTTTAAAAAGTACCAGTGAATATCACATGAACTGGACAGATTTTTTTGTTTCCCTCTGAGATGAATTGGTCCACTTGTTCACTTGACTGTGTGAAAAAATTAAGATGGTTCATGTTGACGTTTTCCTTTACAGTAAAAATGGATTATAGCACAAATGCGCATTATTTCACAAAAAACAAATGTCTAGCTAATCTATAAAATACAGCAGTTTAGTCACTGAAGTCAAATGAATGCAGATAAAAAAAAGAGCTTTTAGCGTCCATGAAAAAAACTTGCTCTCAATGACTTACAAAAACGACATCAAAATTTTGAAATCTTCACTTGTTGGACTCTTCAGACTGAAGGTGAAGCTGCAGTTTACTTATATAAAAAAGAGATTCCTTCATTAATGAGAAGTAGCTTATACAAAGAATTCACCACAGGTGGCCCGACAGTGCAGTGACTGTGGTGTCTCCGTTTAAGTTCACTGTCCGTGACTCTTCGCAGAATGTCGGATGGCAACTGGCTTCAGGATGGAAACGGTGTCTGGATGAACTCTGATGTTTTAATTTGCCTGTGCAGCCTGAGTCTGAGCTCTGACAGAGCCAACCTCACAGCGGCAAAGGATTTTTCCACCAGGAAGCCAAACCAAAAAGTAGTTATCCATGAATTTCCCTGAATGTTCAACAACTTAAATCACCCACCTAAAAGCACAACATGACAAGTGGCCCACCGGCAAGCCGCAGCAGGTGGTCTCATAAAAAACAAAACAAAAAAGTGCATTGATTCAAGTATGTAAACACAGTAATTCTCTTTCCATCCACGCGCTGGAGTGTGAGCCAATGCCGTGGCTCCTGAGGTTTGGCGTGCACACATGCGGACAGCACAACACGCTGACGTCATGGTGAGGAAGGGGATTGCCATGTCTTTCCATGTTTTAAAGGGATGTCTGGTGCTCCCCGAGGCCCGCCGCTCAGTGCGTTTGCAGTCTGTACAGAGGAAGGAGGCTCTACGACCTGCAAAGACACACCCCTCTGTCAGCATGGAGCTGGTGCAGTGGCTGCTGGGAAAACAGGGCAGTGCGTGAAACTGGAGATGGCGAGTGGGTTTGAGATGGAGAAATGCAACGCCAAAACAAAAATGCATGAAGCAAATGTGCTTGTGAGGGATGTTTAAAATGATGCACCAAGCTGAAGACAGTGATTCAGATTTTTCTTTGCAATCAGGATCACTGCTTCATGGGATAAAATTAAAAAATAAAAATCTGTGATTATTGGAAAGAGGAGGAGGAGAGAGGATTCATTAGTAACTGAAATATGTTTTACAGACATTAAGGATTTTTCATGTGCATTGTTCAGACACAAACGTATATGGAAACTTTTGTTTTCTGGTGTATCACAGCTAATTGACTTCACTTTATTGATTTAACTATTTCACTTTTAATTCAGTCATTCTTTATTTATAGTTATATATTTAGACATTTTAATTTATAGTTAAAGCTACAGTGTGTGCGGTTTAGGGTGTTGATCTTGGAATATAGCGTTCATAGCCATCTGTTCATTAGTGCATAATTACAGTTGTGTTCAACATAATAGCAGTGTTTAAAAAGTGAATAAAGCTCAAAGTCCTTATAATAAAGGATTATTAACCAAGCCAGAGGTCTGTACGGGGAAATATCTGCCTGAAGTGTTGACAGTACAGACAGAGCGCAGTGAGGTCCGTGCGAAAAACACATCGGTCTGATATCCCCGTACAGACCGAGCAAGCAAGGTTAATAATTAGTTTAATATATGGCTGTTGACTCTGTTCACCTTTAAAGATTGTGCTGAATGTGAGCAATTAATTTGCTGGTGAAGCTGTAAACCTTAAGTTGGCACAACTTGGAAAGACTTTAAAAAAAAAAAGTTTAGGCTTAAATATAAACAAATATTTATAGATTGTGTTGCATTAAAAATGTCTACACAGCAATTGCAGTAATCAGCATGTTAACATAAGCTAAGTAGCTAAATGTGGACATGAAACAAACTGAGGACAGCAGAATAACTCCCAGAAAGCTGAATGAAAGTTTTACAAAACACTGCTGCTTTGTGAGTGACTTCATGTGATGAATACAGTGGATCCAGAAAGAATTCACAGCACTTCACAATAGCTACCCCATAACGATGATGTGAAGAAAAGTTTTTTTTTCTTTTTCTTTTTTTTTTTAGATTTTTGCAAAAAACAAACAAAAAAAAAATCATGTATTCACAGCCTTTGCCATGAAGCAAAAAAAAAAATTGAACTTGGATGCATCCTGTTTCCACTGATCCTTACTGAGATGTTTCTACAGCTTAACTGGAGTCCACCTGGGGTAAATTCAGTTGACTGGATGTGATTTGGAAAGACACACACCTGTCTATATATAAGGTCCCACAGTTGACAGTGCATGTTAGAGCACAAACCAAACATGAAGTCAAAGGGATTGTCTCAAGGCACAAACATGAAAGTCGCAATGAGCACAGTGGCCTCCATCCATAAATGGAGGCGGTTTGGATCCACCAGGACTCTGGTCGCCCGTCTAAACTGAGCAATTGAGGGAGAAAGGCCTTAGTCAAGGAGGTGACCAAGAACCCGGTGGTCACTCTGTCAGACCTTCAGTATTCCTCTGTGGAGAGAGAACGATCCAGAAGGACAACCATCTCTGCAGTAATCCACCAATCAGGCCTGTATGGTAGAATATCCAGACGGAAGCCACTCCTTAATAAAAGGCACATGGCAGACCACCTGGAGTTTGTCCAAAGACACCTGAAGGACTCTCAAACCATGAGAAACAAAATTCTCTGATGAGACAAAGATTGAACACTTTGGTGTGAATGCCAGGGGTGATGTTTGGCGGAAACCAGGCACCATTTGCAAAAGTAAAAAAAAAAAAAAAAAAATCATGTTCTCATAATGGGGTATTCTGAGTACAATTTTGAGGAAAAAGTTAATTTACTCCATTTTGGAATAAGGCTGTAACATAAATAGTGAGGTGCCATCAATAGTTTCTAGATCCACTTATTTGTGGAGTTGTGTACTGATCCTCACTCTGATCCTGATGAGTCTCCATCCACTGTTCCAGCTTTAATGCTCATGACAACACCGTTCAGTTGATCCGACAGGCAGGATTCAGGTGGACCACCTCGACCGTCACTAGAGGAGGATCTCTGAGGGGACGACATGTCTGGAGCATTTTCACACGATTCAGCGTGGAAACGGTTTGTGCTGTTCCTCTCTGCGATTGGAGAAAGCTGCTTCTTCTTTAAGATCCCTGCATGTGATCAAATAGGAAAAACTGACAGTTATTACATTTCAATCTGGAGGATCATTCATTGTAATATGGGTTTGTTTAAAGACAATAGAGGTAACATTGTTGAGATATGTCAATTTATGGCAGTATGTTGGCTTAGTGATCTGCACTGTTGCTTCACAATAAATAAATGGTAAATGCATTTATATAGCATCTGTATCAGACGCTCAAAGCGCTTTACACACTAATGCCTCACATTCACCCCGATGTGAGGGTGCTGCCATGCAAGGTGCTCACTACACTGGGAGTAACTAGCGGATTAAGGACCTTGCCCAAGGGCTCTTAATGATTTTCCAGTCAGGCTGGGATTTGAACAGAGGATCCTTTGTGTAGCAACTCCGAGCTGACAAAACAGTTCCCGTCATCTCTCTGTATCTTAAAACACAGTGACGACAGCACACCTGCAGTGAGCTTTGAAATTGCGCGCACACGCACACAGAGCTTTGTCTTTTCTACATTCTGCAGGTGCTTTTAATGTGACAGAGACTGTGGTGGAAGACATTAAAAGCACCACACTTTTCACTTATGGTGCTGGGATCATGACACTTAACTCACTCATGGTAACAGCAACATGACACTTAACGAACCTGACTAAACCAATTGAACTACAAAACACAATAACACCAACAACACTTAAACTAACATGAACCACAATAACAACATTTAAAACACAGAATTCCCATGGTGCATTGCAGCACAACTTCCATTGTTTACTGGTTAGCTAAAATTGCTAATTTCTCCAATAATATTTGTCCTATCAACTTTCCGTTTTCGCAGCGTTCATCCTTGACCCAAAATACATAAGCATACCAAATGGCATATGTCAGCACTCGCCAGTTTCTCTGTGATCCAAGCCATACGCACGCAGACAGAAGCCACTTGGCTTTTATAATATTACTGTGAGACTAGTTTAAGTGATGAGCCAATGTATGTTTAGTGTTTATAATGTAGGTAGATCAGGGCTCAGCACCAGCTTATTACATTCTCAGCGCCATCATGCCGATTTTCAAGTTTAAGGTGTTCACTCTCTGTTTTCTCTGATAATTCTGCTTAAATTTATTGAAATTTGTCCATTTGCAGTGACACTGAGTGATTTCTCTTTTCTCCATGTAATCTCTAACATTCAAGACTCGCACATCATTGGCCTGGTTAACTGTCACTCAAAAAAAAGCCCTATTATTGGTGGAATTGGTGGAATATCCGACATTAGGCGACATTACAGAGCACCATTTCTGTGGGGAAATTTGACAAACACCTTCAGCTGACTGAATCTCTGTTCGTGTGAACCTTGAGGAATTGCAAACAAATCATTTGTTGTTTTTTGCACCATCGCTGGTGGTATCCACCGTCTGTGAAACAGACCCGTCGCAACCTCCAGGATGCTGCACTCATCGATTGCAGTGGGGAGGGGAGATGCTAAGCAGACGGAAGAAAAAAGCTCACGGTCAATAAAGACATTTTCGTCAAGAGAACAGCTCAAAATTCATTTTTTAGTCTGTAAAAAAATTAAAAGCATAAAAAGCACTCCTCATACAAATACAACAATAAATCAGCAAGATTGATAATTGCATGGAAATGTATGTATTTATTTATTATTATTATCATTCATTTATTTTTTCATTTTTATTTTGTGGGCAACCAAGAAGAATCGCTGTTTTTTTTAGACAATGTTTTTCCTAGTCTCTTCTGCCTATGAAATTGCAGAAAATGGCTTCTATTGGTATTTAAAAAAGGCCCTCCGTTTGAATTAAAAAAAAAATCCTCTGGTGACGCCCCGTGCACCCAAGGGCCGCTAATTTCTGGGGAGAGACCTGGGTAGATCATTTTGACTAGGTCACTTTAGAAGTAGCTTGCAAGCCCAAAAAGTGTGGGCACTCCTGTATTATATATACTGTATAGAAAATGAAATAAAGTTAAGAAAACTTGAGAATTTAAGCCAACTGGTTACAGCATTTTTACATTTCGGTTTATTTAATTTAAAATTAGATGAATTAACAATTTTATTTCAGTGAAATGTTAAGTTGGACCATTTTAAACCTTTAAAAATTGATGAAATTAATATCTCAGGTTGTGTGTGTGTGAAATAGTTTTATTTCCATTTTAGTTAACTGGGTAACTTTTTTTTTTTGGCTTGTTGAAATAAACCTCAATGAAACAAAATAAACCTCAATGAAACAAACTTAATATTTTAAGTGCACTTAACGTGACCTTTGGAGTTGATCTGATATCAAACTGAGTAAATTTATCCAAACTAATATCATGCTGCTTTGTCTTAAAAATTTTATGCCGACAATAACTGGCACAGTAATCAATAGTGAAATGAAGAGCCCTAAAAACAGACATATTAAGAAAATATATATCGCTATGAGGTCTTAACATTCACACACAAAGGCGAGAAAAAAAACAATTTGTTCCGAAAATAACTGGCACAATAATCAATAATGAAACTGAAGAGCTATATATATTAAAAGCCAAGTGGTCTCTGTATGTGTGTGTGCCTGTGTGTAAGTTCAATCACGGGGAGAAACTGGGGAGAGTGGACATAAACATCTCGAAAATGGAATGTTGTGGAGAAATTAGGGATATTATGTAATAACAGTGAATAATGAATGTTGATATGACCATTAATTAGTCCCTGGTAACCAGACAAGCTCTGACCAAAGGAAATATCTCAGCCTTGCCAGTTGTAAAACATGACAACTAAATGTGGCAAACAATGAATACAGTTATGCACAAAACCTTCTCATTTTAATTTCCTGCACTTTCAGTTAAAATCATCATAGAAACATTGTAGAATTTATTACCACCTTTGAAAAATGTCAGCTACCTATTTTATAAACACTACCAATCTAGAACCCATGGATCCCTATTTTAACAAAGAAAACTTATAAATTGGTATTAAGACGATGTGCACTAAAAACGTTGAGAAAACTTTAAAATTTTGTGCAGCTAGTTGTCTTAAATTTTAAAGTTTTCCTCAACTTAAAAAAAGAGCTGATTAAGGAGAGAAATATACATGGTTTTAACTCCACGCTGGCATACATATGTTGGCTGCATCGTGAAGTCTGTGTGAAATCTGTGTCCGTCGTTGTGCACATTCTCACAAATTTGAGTGTCACATTGATAAAGATGCTCCGGTGAAATCCTCCGCGAACACATGTAGTACCGCTACATTGGCAAGTATGTGCAAAATTATCTTCATGATGCAGCCGGTCACCTTCATGAACACGTGGTTAATGGGCAAGTACTGTATATTACTACTCCAAGACCTCAGGATATTTTACAAGGATATTCGGGCTGTTTTTGGGTGGGGGATGTCTTCCAAACTTTATTTTTGATAGTCAGGCTGCAGAGAGGCAGGAAGAAACCACACAGCTCACACAGGCCCGGGACTCGAACCCAGGTACATCAGGCAGCATGTAGTAAGTGCATTAATGATTTCAGTCACACAGACCTCAGAAGGACAAATTTACTCACATCACAAAGAAAATATATTTCCAGACAGTTTATCATCTTGAGCTGAGAAATTTCCAAATCAGAGTGTGCGTGCACGTGTGTGTGTGTGTGTTCCGGGCATCTCACCTTTGTGTGGATGGATGATTTGGTTTGGCAGGCCGGGCGGCAGCACCATCAGCATGTTTTCTGATTGCTCCCCCAACAAAGATCGAAAGTTGTGTCCGAGGCTCGGTTCGGTGTCGGTTGGCGTTTCAACTTTTGTTCTGTCTGCGAGCTCACTGTCGCTCGCTGCCGCTGTGTACTCCCCTGGCCACAACATCTTACTGTTTTCTGAACCGACACACAAACAGCTGTTTGAGAAATTCTGACTAATGACATAAAACTCACAGATAAAAGCTGAAGTCTTATTATGCACAGGTGACTGTGTTCTTCTTTTACCAGGTGGTTGTGGTCTCTTGCCCACACTGGTCGCCAAGCTTTCCCAGCATTCCTCTGGGGGGAGTGGCCCCTCCTCATCCTCACTGTCAGAGGAGTGCGTGGAGGCATAGGAGCCGCTCTGGTCGTCCTCTGCAGAAAGGTCACTGTCCGAATCGCTGTCACGGTCTGCACAGACGGCATGAATAAAAACTCACACACTCTCACACACGGACACAGCTGAAACGAATCAGAGATACAGAATGAGAAAAGTACCATTGAGGTACTCTTTAGTTTCGTGGAAGAACGACGCCTGGTCGTTCAGAGCAATGTGCGCCTGGCTGCCGCTTAAGCCGTCATCCCTAAAAGTACAGAAGAGGTCGTTCACTCTTCAGCATCTGCAGTCGGTCACTGAGGTTCTGCAGCGTGAATGTCTTTACAGTGAATCTGTACCTGAGGACAAACGGCACGTAGCTGTGCTGGCTCTTCCCGCTCTGCATGGTGCCGTTCAGAGACGCGCTGGAGTCGCCAAAGGGAAGGTGGTACAGTCTGCCGTCCATGTAATTAGGGTTACATTTGTAGGTCTGAAAGCAAAAGAAAGTCTCACATTAAAAAAAGGAGAGGAAAAGTGAGCAGCAAAGCTGAAGGTGGTGATTATTTACACTGCTACAGCTGACAATGTTATATAATAAAACCTAATGACAATGTCAGGTGTTTTTTTTTTCACTGTATGTTGATTTTGTTATGCTTAAATGATAGATAATTTTAAAGTCATTAAAAAAAATTATAAAAATGTTTCTGATATAGTATGACTAATATAACTAAGGCAAAGCCTTGGACTGAACATCAACATAGGTTGATGTAAATATATCGTGTTGATTGTATGTGATACACCATAGTTCAAAATTGCTTGGGTGTATGAAGGTCGTGAGTTGAAAGTACTTTAAATAGACTGACACGAGTTGTTAATGATAAACTATTGTAAGCGTTAATGGTACTCATGAAAATATCATTGATAAGTACAATATCAAGAACAGAAACTTCTGTATTCTCAAGATAGATTTATTGAATGATCAATGTAATTTACAACAGTAAATAATGTTAATGTCGCCAACATTAATGAGCAAAACTCTTCACCATCTTACCATGTCATTTAGGTCCTTCAGACTTTTTTCAGTAAAATGGTTTTGTGGAGCATTAGCATGGCTAAAACCCTTCAGCTTCTGGGGGGTGAAGCCCCCCAGACTCCCCAATCTGGGTCATCTTGACCCCCTGCGATTTTAAGCATTTTTCTTCATTTGCCTCTCACATGCCTGGAAGCTGTTAACCCCCAAAACGTGAATCAGCTGCAAGTCATCTGCAAACCATTAATGAAAATTTGTGCAAACCGTGAATATCCGTATACCGTTAATAATAATTTTGCTACAAAGTGTGATAAAATACCTCACAAAATGTGAACGCAGGTCTTGCAAAACGTAAGTTGCAAAACGTGAATATCATTCATGATATGTATTTTCTTTCCGTTTAAACAGTTTACGGATTTCAGTTTACAGATCAATTACTTAAGGAAATCTTGATCACAAACCCTATCTCTGCAAAAATGTATATACACACACATATATAATATATATATATACACACACACACACTTCTGGGGGGGGGGTCCTTACAGCCGGTGAGGTGGGGATGCGAGCCCCGAGCGGGTTTTTGCTTCTGGTGGACATGCCGTGGTCTGGGGACAGTGGCAGGTGGGGAGTTTGACTGGGGCAGTACACCTGTCAAACAGTAATGCAGGCATCCTAAGATGAGCTCAGGGAGGACAGAAACCTCCTGTGGAGCAGAAGGGCAAAAGTGTCCTTCGTCTTGATTTTCAGTATGAATAAAGACCGTCAAAGTGGGGCCTCATGACCCTTCTGACTTTTTGGGTTTTAAGCATGAGGTGTCAGAAAAGTTACCACAGGGATAATTGGCTTATGGCGGGCAAGCGTTCATAGTGACGTCACTTTTTGATCCTTCACCAAGTGTTGGATTGTTCACCCACCACACGTGCGAGTCGAGGGGTGGCACGAAGCCCCGCAGTGTAATGAAAGTGAGAGGTGCGTAGTCATAATCTTACAGATGGTAACTTCACAACATTGGTTCCTCAGCCAAGCACATACACCAAATCATGAAGAAATTCACTTTTTGCGACTTAGGTTTTGCAAGACCTGCGTTCACATTTTGGGAGATATTTTTTCAGTGGTAACATTTTGCAATTCATGGTTTGTGGATAATTCACGATTTGGAGGGTAACAATGCTCCTCACCATCTTACCATGTCATTTAGGTCCTTCAGACTTTTTTTCAGTAAAATAGTTCTGGGGAGCATTAGCATGGCTAAAGCCCTTCAGCTTCTGGGGGAACCCCCAAACTGGCCCTAGTTATTGATTCATCTCCTGTAATGTGATAGAACCAGATCAGTTGTTTTAATACTTGAGCCCTAAATACAAACATCCCACATTTTTGTAAATTTTTTAGATGGATATTTTTTTATTTTGCCATTGGTGGTGGTGGTGGTGTGTGTGTGTGTGAGTGTGTGTGTGTGTGTGGGGGGGGGGGGTCCACTTCAAATAAAAGCTAACCTACACACACACACACACACTAAACCCTATGGCAGATTGTCTCACTGAAGGAAGGTTGAAGTTATAAATTTATTTGAATTTTATACCAGAATGAGCTAAAACTAATTATACATGAAAGGAGGTTAAGTGTTTATAATATCCTTTTATTCACCCTTTAGGAAAATAGGCATAAAAATTTTTTATTGTCCACTGAGAGGTCATTTGTGGCATTACACTGAGCTGAGTTTCATTTTGGGACTCACTGATGTTTTGGATTTGATCATGTGATCAGGCTGCTTGCGGCTGCAGCAGTATTTCATGGCGTTCCTTGCTTCCTTATTGAAGACTATCCGGAAGAGGAAGACAAATGGACCCTGAGACGGGTGACAGAGAGAGAGAAAAAATCAGGACAAAGACAAATGAACCATTCAAACATGTTTTGGGGGAAGCAGAGTCCTCACCTGCACACAGTTGAAGCCTGCAAACAGGTAGTGGAAGATGATCATGTCAGTGTTGACTGAAAGAAGGGCTAGAAAACATGTGACCAAAACCAAGACAAGAACCCCGCATGCAGTCTTCAGACCCGAGCTGTGGAATGGAAATCACATGGCAGAGGCTTCAGGATGATTTCTGAGAAGTGGCTACAGCACAGAGCTCTCAACAGTCAGCAATACAGTGAAAATGTGAAATGTTACAGTTCAGTCCAAATGTATTTGGCCCCTTGGTATTTCACGCATTTATTCCATTTCAAATACACAAAATACAAAAACTACAAAAAAGAAAAATTTGTAAAATTATCAACTCAAATTCAAAGCAAGTCTCTACAACATGATATAAATTAATTAAAAATCTAAAAGCCAAGATGATGGGTTGCATAAGTAATGGCCCCTTTGATATAATAGCTGTAAATAATCAGTTTAATTTCCAGTTTTCTTCAGACAAGTCAGGGGATGGATACAAGAACATTTCCAAGTCACTGAATATGTCTTGAACTTTATTTACATCAGTTATGAAGAAATACAGAGTTTGTATTTCTTCATAACTTCATAACTAACATAGATTTACCATAGAGTGTGGCACTCTATGGTAAATCTATGTGGAGTAGACAGTTCTCAAAAACTGAGTGACTGCAAGAATGAGAAGAGTGAGGAAAGCCACCGAGACACCCAGAAGAAGTTATAGGCTTAGCTGGCTGTGATTGGAGAAATTGTGCATGTGTTGCATTTTGTATATAACCAAACCATTTTATACAGTGATGCTGGTAACCTAATACGTTAATCCTTCCAAATCTATAATCAGATTAAAGTTATTTCTCCAAATCACTATGTGTCACTATTATTTTTGAATTGTGGGCCGATCACAGCATTAAACTTGGCCCATGGGCAGGGGGCTGGGGTTCGACTGAACTGCCTTCTTTGCCCACTTTCAGTGAACTGCAAGCTTTTCATCCACGGTTTTCTGCAGCAGCTACAAGTTAAAAAAAACAGTCGTCGTCTCTCAAAGCGCGGTGACGACAGCACACCTGCATGGAGCTTTACAAATCCATTTTAATGCCGTTTTCCCCTTTATTTAAAACTCTGTGCTGCTCTGTGTGTCCTCGCTAAAAACAGCTGATCTGTGACACGTGAACAACCAGCTTTTTTTTTTTTCCACCCAAATACACCAAAACTCTCTTTCTGGGGACGACATAACGTAAAAAACGCTGATAAAACTTTCTTACCTGTCAATCTGGTCATGTTTCCTGCATTAAAATATGTTATCCATTCTTCTGCTCAAACAGCAAAGCAAGGGCAAACCCAGACCATAAGGGGGCATGGAGGAGACAGGGACGCGGCCCCCCCACATCACACTAGATTAAAGGTTCAGTTTTGAAGCCTTTTTTTTTACTACTACTACTACTAATACTACTTATAATAATAATAATTTCAACAACTAAAATGTTTAGAGAGAATTTAAATGTTACAATTTAATAATTACATTTATAAGCAATGTTGATTAGAAATTGAAAGTTTTACTGTTACAGTGCTGTCAACAGCTAAATATGAGGTCAAGAAAGACTATTTTATATAAAACAAGTATGTTCATTGAAGACAAGAAAGGGTGACTATAAAGTGTGTATTGGCAAAAGGGTTATCATTTTCATGTTGAGGTGGTAGGGGGGTGTTGTCGGCAGCTGCTGAAAGTAACTAATAAACTAACTATTAATCTAAGTTACTTTTAAAATGGAATAATCACTAAACTAAGTTACTTTTTCAAGGAGTAGCCAGTAATTACTAACTGGATTACTTTTTCAAAGTAAGTGTGGCAACACTGCCAGTTATACAGCTTCATGATGAAGTAGGATTTTCTTAAAAAGAAGACCTGAAATTTCATCTACAATTTGCTAAAAGGCACATATGAGATGCAAACCTAGATTTGATGTTTTGGGGAAAGAAAATCCTCCGTGATACTACTTCATCAGGAAGCTGTATAACTGGGGATGCATATATTTTTAATTAATTTATATCAAGTTGTAGAGATCTGCTTTGAGTTTGAGTTTAAGGTTGATAATTTTAGGATTTTTTTTTTACTTTTTTTGTAGTTTTTGTATTTGAAATGGCATAAACAAATTAAAATGTGTGAAATACCAAGGGGGCAAATACTTCTGGACTGATCTGTATGTAAGACAGTTTATGCAGGTGACAATAATCATGCTGTGGTGACAGACAACACCCACAATTTTTACTTTTCACCAACAGAAAGCAACTTGTCCATTTCCACAAAAATGTCACGGTGAAAAATAAAACCAGTGGCTTGTACCATTTACTTTCCATTAATACTCAAAAACATTCATGCCAGAAATACATGCAGTGAGAAGACCATAACAGACCCACAGTAATCAATCAGGAAATATCTCCCCGTCACACCCGTTACTTTCATATACAGATTCACCATCCCTCTGACTTTGATAAACATCATGTGAGTGTCTTTAAATGGATCACAGTGAATGTTTTTTTTTTTAAATGACTAACACAGCGAACAATCCCTGAAGTGTCAACAAGAAGAAGCTACACTTCTACATCAGGCTCATGAGATTTGGTTTTGTGGTTGTGCACAGCAGCCTGTTGAACTGATTATCATCTTTGATGTTGGCGCACTCACACACGAGGATCTTTCGTCTCCACACTGTGGCGTCTGAGTGAGCACGATGCTCTGGAGGACAGGAAGTACAGGAGCATGTCCATCTGCAAACACATTATTTCAATGAGACAGCTGCTGCTGTCAAAGCAAATACAATCTGCAAATTCAATGCACATATGTTTATAAAGTATTTTTATCTTACATTGAAAGAAAGCGACCTCAACGTAAGTTTTTTAAGCAACAGCTAAGATCACTACTTTGTACCACACACGCACTTCAACCGCTTACTCCAATTAAGGGTCATGGAGGGCTGAAGCCTTTCCCAGCAGTCATAGTTTTCGTTCATCAATCCATTTTATTTCATCTTCTTTTAAAATTTTACCACACAAGGCACATGCATTTTTACAAATGCCATCATTGCAAAGAACTTCAGTCTGCACTGCATCCAGAAAGTATTCATAGCCCTTCACATTTTCCACATTTTTTATGTTACAGCCTTATTCCAAAATGGAGTAAATCCCCCCTCAAAATTCTACTCACGACACACCATAAATGACAACATGAAAAAAAGTTTTTTTGAAATTTGCAAATTTATTAAAAATAAAAAAACTAAGAAGTCACTTGTACATAAGTATCCACACTCTTTACTCAACAATTTGTTGATGTACCTTTGACAGTCTTATTGAATATGATGCCACAAGCTGATCTTCAGATCCCTCAGATTTTCAGATCTCTCTGGAGAAGCGCTTTGAGGCAACTCTGTTGTGATTTGGCGCTATATATATGAAAATAAATTGAAATTGAATTGAGATGTTCAATTGGATTCAGGTCTGGGCTCTGGCTGGGCTACTCAAGGACATTCACAGAGTTGTCCTGGAGCCACTTCTTTGATTTGCTGGCTCCCACTGAAAAACATCCCCACAGCACGATGCTGCCACCACCATGTTTCACTGTAGGGATGGTGCCTGGTTTCTTCCAAACATCACACCTGGCATTCACACCAAAGAGTTCAATCTTTGTCTCATCAGACCAGAGAATTTTGTTTCTCATGGTCTGAGAGTCTTTCAGGTGCCTTTTGGCAAACTCCAGGTGGGCTGCCATGTGTCTTCGAGTGGCTTCCATGTGACCACGCTACCATACAGATTGGTGGATGTGCTGCAGAGTTGTTTGTTCTTCTGGAAGGTTCTCCTCTCTCCACAGAGGAATACTGGAGCTCTGACAAAGTGACCATTGGGTTCTTGGTCACCTCCCTGACTAGGGCCCTCTCCCTGATCATTCAGTTTAAACGGGCGGCCAGCTCTAGGCAGTGGTGGGCACTGTTCAGCTAATTCGATAACCGATAATTATCAAAGCTATTATTTTTAGCAGTTTAGCTTTTCAGATAAGTTTTAAAACCATCATTGGACCAATTATCTCACGATAAATTTAGTTCCGATAACTTTTAGATCACTAATATGTTTATGTTTTTTTACATAACTAGTAACTTGAAAAACATTTATAATCCCTTTTGCTCCTGTCTGTTACGTATTTTGCAGTAATGCGGTGGTTAAGGAGAGATGACCTCCACTCTGCCCCCAGCAGAAAATGTCTGGCTATTCCTTAACCCCATACAGTGCTGCAGGCATGAGGCAGAGGTCTTGAAATGGAAAGCACGTTTGACTTATGGTTTTGATTTATAAATAAAAATTATTCCGGATAGAATAACTACATTAATGTAAACTCTTAAATGTACAAAGTGGATATATAATGCATATCTGTTAATTTTAAAATAATGCACTCATTCTGAAGATTTGAACATTAACACACAGGTGTCCAAAGGGAGTATGGGTAAACTTAGACTCTGCTCATACTGATTGGTTGACTAATTCATTCTATGTAAAAACTAACACAAGTGAATCAATGTAACATGTGTTGGTGTTTACAAATAAATGTGCTTTTGTAAAATACGTCATTTTTTCATTTGTATTAAAAAAAACATTCGCAAAGCCGAAAAGTCTGTTAAATTGTGATTCAGGCCGTGTGATATAACCAGCATCAAAGTGCATAAAACACTGCCATCTACTGGCGACTGATTATATCACAGTGTTGTTGACCACAGGATTTTAAAATTATCTGTAGGTTTCCAAAACCTGAGAGACCACACACGTGCAGATTAAAAATAAAAAAAAATAAAAAATCATAGATCTGACAGGTTTAGTTGTACAGTGTGTGGTGTCAGCCACACGGTAAAAACAACACACATGAACAGATTTCACACACGAACATTCTCAGGTCAAACACCTCACTTTCTGATTGGCTGCATGTCACATTTAGCTCCTCACGTCCTTCTGAGCAGATCAGAGCACTCTTAACACACCACACACGGCAGGAATATCTGATAAGATTATATTTAGCGTCATCACGATTGTCAGGGCGTCCTTAAGATTGCCGGAAGGGGAAGATCGGGTCCGACATCGGCCTAATTATCTTGCCATGTGAACCAGGCTTAACAGATCTGTTGTTATGACGCCTCAGAGAACAACTGATTGATCTGCTGTAACACCGCACTGAGCCGCTAACGGTTAGCAGCTAACTGATCGGATGTTATGACGCCGCACAGAGCCGCTAACCGATCAGATGTTATGACATTGCACGGAGCAACTGACTGATTCGTTGTTATGATGCTGCACGGAGTGACTGATTGATGCGTTATGACACCGCACCGGAAAGTTCAACGACCAAAATACCAACATTCTGGGTGCAATGAACGTTTCCACTATTATTTGATTTCTTTGTGCAATTGAAATCGTTATTCAAGCATTCAAAAGGTGATTCCTATTGCTACACAACTCCAACTGCACACGAGAAAGTTTTTTGACAGTTCTTGTTATTGAAAGAAACCTTGTCTCCCTAACCGGATAGAGTTGTGATGTCATCACGCGTGTGCTTAGGCGCTGTCTAGCGGGATCTTCTTTCTTTTCTTTTTTTAGACAAATGAAAAAATGACATTTTACAAAAGCACATTTATTTGTAAACACCAACACATGTTACATTGATTCACTTGTGCTGGTTTTTACATAGAATGAATGAATCAACCAATCAGTATGAGCGGAGGCTAAGTTTACCCATAATCCCTTTGGGCATCTGTGTGTTAATGTTCAAATCTTCAGAATTGGTGCATTATTTTAAAATTAACAGATATGTGTTATATATCACTTTGTACATTTTAAGAGTTTACATTAATGTAGTTATTCTATCCGAATAATTTTATTTATAAATCAAAATCATAATTCAAACCTGCTATCCATTTCAAGACCTCTGCCTCATCGCTGGACCACTATATCCTGTCAAGGTAAATGATGCTTCCCTACAGCAGAGAGTAGAGTGCACAAATATAGAAACGCTGGCTCATTGGTAGTGTTTGGGTTTGTGATCGCCTTTGATTCTATTAGAAGCTTTGGCAGTGTTTAAACTCAAAATTGGTTTGTTAGTAGCTGAGCATGTATAGGAAGCAAAATTGAAAGTTATGAGTTAGCTGTAGCTTCTGATTTTAGGCAGTTTGTTTTAGCGTTATAAAAGATAACTTTTCAGTTAACTGATTACCAGTTATTGAAGCTAACTTTTTGGTTAGCTGTGCCCACCACTGCCTGAGTCCTGCTGGATCTGAACTTCTTCTATTTACAGATGATGGCGGTCACTGTGTCAGAGCACTTGGTTTGTTTCTGACATGCACTGTCAACTGTGGTACCTTATATGTAGAGATGTGTGTCTTTTCAAATCATGCCCAGTAAACTGAATTTACCCGAGGTGGACTCCAATTAAGCTGTAGTAACATCTCAAAGATAATCAGTGGAAACAGGATGCATCTGAGCTCAATTTTGAGCTTCTTGGCAAAGGCTGTGAATACTTATGTACATGTGAGTTCTTAGTTGTTGTTTTTTTTAATAAATTTGTAAAAATGTAAAAAACTCCAACCTTTTTTATAGTGTCATTATGGGGTATTGTGTGTAGAATATTGAGGAAAAAATGAATTTCATTTTTGAATAAGGCTGTCACATAACAAAATGTGGAAAAGTGAAGAGCTGTGAATACTTTCTGGATGCACTGTACATGAACTGCATTAAAAAGCTATTACAATAAGAGCAATAAGAGATTTCTGACATCCACCAAGGGTTGACAAGGACTCAAAATAACAGATATGTGATTCACATCGTGACCCGGACATTACCTGGATCCAGATTCCACAGCACAATGCAATAATTGCATACTGATCCAGAATGGTCTGACTGATCAAGATTTTGCAATGTGATATTTAATTCACAAGCTGAAAAAAAATAGTGTCTTCCTGATCTTGGTTTTACATCATGATGTCATATCTTTCTGCTGCAGAACCTGCATATTGATCCGGATCACTCCCAACAAATCCTGACCCAGAATCCTGATCCAGATCACCTCCAAAATTTAATGGAGTCTTCCATGCCCTAATATTAGATTAGATTATATAGAACTTTACTGATCCCTTGGGAAGACTCCCTCAGGGAAATTGAGGTTCCAGCAGCACTGTATAGCAGCACACATAAGAAGCACACATATCTATCTGTGGGGAAGATTTCGTAAAAAATATGTGCAGTCATTTTGCGTAATCCTTAAAAGTCTGCAAAGTGAAATCTGGATCTACCAAGGCCTAACACCAATGTGTGGTGAAAATGTGGTGAAAATCCATTAAGTAGTTTTGACGTAATCCTTTAAAGCCTATATAAAGTGAAATCTTGATCCAGAATAACGATTTGGATCACCTCCTGAATTTAATGGAGTCTTTGAAGGCCTAACACCAATGTGTGGTGAAAATCTGTTAAGTAGTTTTAACATAATCCTTCAAAGCCTCTATGAAGTGAAATCTTGATGCAGAATCTGGATCCGGATGACCATCTATGAATATTTTATCAAATAATCTCACAATTAAGCCTTTTGTATGTACAATTTATTAAATAAAAACAGTTAACAACAACAAAAAAATTAAAAAGTGAGAACAAGATTATAATAGTTTTACTCAAACATGCCAGACTTTTAATTGTATTTAGCTTTAAAACAGAAAATCTTCATATTTTAGAAAATGAAAGAAACATTTTTACATGAAAAATATGATTATCAGAAAAGTTAATTCATGAATGCATTTCCATAATTTCCTGTGAATCTGTTCACAGTGCTGAAGCAATGATTTCTTATTTTCAAGTTTTGAAAATCATGTAACAACACTGGCTGCTTTAGGAATGTAACTAGAAAACATGCAGATACTGAAGTTAAAACTTAAACAGAAACTTCCACGTCCTGCTGCAGCGACTCACCGAGACAACCAGGGCGATCGGTCCAGCAAAGCTCCAGATGAGAGTGTCGTACATCGACAGCCAACAAAAGTCTGGGTTCCCATAACCTTCTGGGTCCAAACCAACAGCCAAACCTGGAGACAAACACAGAAATGTGGACAGCGGCAGGAGACGCTCAATCAGAACAGCCCAGTCTCAGTTATAGGACGTGTTTTAAACCATTTTTACCCAGAGGAAGACTCTGGTCTGAAATAAATTCTTGACTACAAACATGATAAAAATCAGAAAGTCAAGCCCCCTGCCTTTAGAGGCTTAATTCAGGTGTCACCTGTGATGAAGGCGGGGACTCCCCATCCAATCAGGTAGTAGAATCTCATGGGTCCACAGTTGATGTCTCGGACTTCACTGATCATGCGGTAGATGTGGAGCCCCTCCAAGAAGATCCAGGAGAAAGTACAGAGATAGAAGAAGTGCAGCAAGATGGCGATGACCGTGCACAAAAACTGCACCGAGGGGGTAGGAGAAACAGGGTGTCAAAATAAAAGTTACAGGTTCTTCAGTCAGACAAATTTAAGTATTTTCTCTTATTGACTTAAGAAAAAGAGACGGATGAAAAATGAAAAATACAAGCTAACAATACTAGAAGGTGTACCAACCTAATTTTACACAAAATGTGATTTTGCCTAAATCCCACACTTTATTTTGAAACTGAGAAATGCACAAAATCCCTTAAAGTTTCAGGAAATTCCTGAAATTTAACTTAAAGTACATTTAACTAAAACATTAAGATGTTGAGCCAACCAAATTTCTAGTCCACCAATCCTGACTCTCTATTAAATAAATAACTGATCCAATACAACTAAGGCAGTATTAACTCCACCAAGGAGGTTATTTTCACCTACATTTGACTGTTTGTTGCCAGGATTACACAAAACTAATGGACCATTTGTAATAAAGTTAGTGGAGTAACAAGGCAGAGGCTAAGGAAAAACCAGGTAAATTCTGCTTCTTCATCTGATTTTGTTAACATTCAAAGTTAGGGCATTTTCAGATCAAACCTTAGAATAGGATCAAAGATATGTGATAAGGATCAGTTGTTAACCTCGAAAACGTGAATCAGCTGCAAATCATGAATTATCCGCAAGCCGTTAACTGCAAAAAGTGAATGCTAAAAAAATCTCACAAAACGTGAATATCATTCATAATATATATATATATATCAGTTTAAGTAGCCTATGGATTTCAGTTTACGGATCAATTACTGCAGGGAATCTTGATCACAAACCCGATCGCCGCAAATTAAATTTTTTTTGGTGGGGTCCACTACAGCCTGAGGAGGTGATCCAAGCAGCTGTCGCATCTGGTGTCAAGCACCTGGTCCTGCTAGGTGTGTCCTGCTCTGGGGACAGTGTCAGGTGAGGAGTTTGACTAACACAGTCCACCTGTCAAACTCACGGAGGACAGAAACCTCCCCCTCCAGTAAACAGCTCAATAATCTTCAGAGAAACATCGTAGAAAAACAAACAACACTAGTTTCTAACCTCAGGAAGGTAAACAACGAGCTACAACATTATTTTTAGCCATATAAACCATCCTCTGAGCTGGAAAAATAACTTTGATCTGAACGAGCAGGCGGCAGAGAAACGGAAGCGCAGGGACCGTCTACAAAGTGCAAAAACAAAACACCAGAAAAATATTCAATAAATTCAGATGTGGTGTCACCAAATTCAGCGAACACGTCAGTGGGATCCTGTTGGTTATACTACAACACTCAGTTTGGAAAAATGTGCAAAAACTGAATTTTAGTGAATTTTATTGCTCATTTTATGACTTATTTTAAAGATACAAAATTACTAGCCTTCAATGTTTGCACATTTTTCCAAACTGAGTGCTGATGTATAAACAGCAGGAGACCACTGATGTGCTGTGGATTTTGTGTGACTACACCTTTTAACAATGACGCTATTGAAAATTTAATCAATCAATAAAAAATTCTCCAAAGTTTTTCACAATGACATTTTTCCAAACTGAGTGCTGCAGTATAACCAGTAGGACCCCACTGATGTGTTCAGTGAATTTGGTGACACCACATCTGAATTTATTGAATATTTTTCTGGTGTTTTGTTTTTGCACTTTGTAGACGGTCCCTGCGCTTCCGTTTCTCTGCCGCCTGCTTGTTCAGATCAAAGTTATTTTTCCAGCTCAGAGGACAGTTCATATGGATAAAACTAAGTTTGTAGCTCGTTGTCTACCTTCCTGAGGTTAGAAACTAGTGTTGTTTGTTTTTCTACAATGTTTCTCTGAAGATTATTGAGCTGTTTACTGGAGGGGGAGGTTTCTGTCCTCTGTGAGTTTGACAGGTGGACAGTGTCAGTCGAACTCCTCACCTGACACTGTCCCTGGAGCGGGACACACCTAGCACGACCAGGCGCTTGACACCAGATGCGACAGCTGCTTGGATCACCTCCTCAGGCTGTAGTGGCCCCTGCCCAAAAAAAAAAAAAAAAAAGAAAAAAAATTTGCGGTGATTGGGTTTGCGATCAAGATTTCCTGCAGTAATTGATCCGTAAACTGAAATCTATAAACTTCTTAAACTGAAAATGATATTCACGTTTTGTGAGACCCGCATTCACGTTTTGAGAGATAATTTTTCAGTATTCACGTTTTGCAATTAACAGTTTGTGGATAATTCACAATTTGCAGCTGATTCACGTTTTGGGGGTTAACAAAGGTCAATAGTGACCCTAAAGTTCAGGTGCAGGTTTGAAGGTCAGCAATCAAAACCTATGTTCAGTAGTCATGAGCAAAGGTCAAGAATCATCAAAGCTGAATAATCAACATTAACAATAATGATCATGACAAAAGATAAACGATCAGGATCAAAGATGGGTGATTAGGAAGAAAGATGAGGATCACAGGTCAACAATCAGAATCCATGTCACATTTCCGATCAATGGTTAGTGTTCAAGATCCCATAATTGGTTATCCAATGGTGTACTCTGGTCTAGAGCCTGACCAATACAGCAGACCCAAGGAGGATCTACATGTTGAATTGTCACAAGTTTTTCACCAGATGCCCTTCCTGACGCAACTCCACATTGGCAGGGGTGGGGTTTGAACCGGGAACCTTGTGCACTGAAACCAAGTGCACTAACCACTTGGCTACCCCCGCTGCATAATGGGACACTAAATATAGCAACTTATTCAAGAAATCCCAAATAATTTTAAACTTTTGATTAATTTTTTTAAAAAAACATTACTTTGGATTCACTTGTATTTCATCACCATTTCCAAAGACTTCATTTTTCAGCTGCGATTGTTAGGAATTTTACTAAAAACGTTTTCAACTGCTGTCCATGAAAGTTGGTGGAATTGCTGATGAGATCAAGAGGAAGCATCTATGAAATTTTCATGTTGATTGGTATCTGTCTGTGGATTCTACATAATGTTTTTTTTTTTTTTTTTTTTTACAAAATCTCACATTAGTAGAACACAAATCTGCAGGACTGTGAACTCTCCAAACGTAAAAGTAACAATTTTAGTTCATATTAAGATGAACCCCTAATGAACATAAAAAAAACATAATTACCGGGTTGTCTGCCTGGTTGATGCCCAGAATAAAGATGAGTTCAGACAGGAAGAGTGCAGCAGCTCCATTGTTGATTATACACGTCTTGTTGCTCTGCATAGCTCTCAGACAGAGGAAGAAGATCGTAGTGAGGAAGAGGAAGCCCAGCGTCACTCCCACTGCGCTCCAGGTCACAACTTTAATAGGCAGGATCTCCCCGTTCTAACACAAAAGTCAAAATTAGGAGGGGATAGTGGTGATATTCTAAAAGCCTGGTGAAGATAAAGGGTTGGGGACATTTACCTCTCTCCTGGAGATGTCCATGAGCACAGCGAAGCTGGTCATGTGATAACACTGGCAGCTGATGTGAGTGGCGTTTCTAAAAACCACCTCGCAGCCCTTTGCTGACCAGCCGCCGTTACCGCCGCTGACATAAAAATCAGACAGATCAGTGGACCACGTCAGACCACAGCTACATTCACTTTGCAAGTCCATCATCTGTGTGTGTCTCTGTGTTAGTGCGCTCACAGGATGCTGTGGTTCCAGAAGACACAGATGGGTTTGGAGCGCTCCTCAGTGGTAACCAGGCGGAACTGCACGGTGATGGGTTTGTCCAGTGTGTGTTGCAGCAGTTCATCATTGTCATGAACTGTGATACTTACCACTGGTGTGTTGATAACCGGACGTTTTGGCACCCTGATACAAAGCAACAATTGCACAGATTCAGTTCCAGTTAGTAAACACATCTGACATCTTACCAATCGTGTATCTCACACACACACACACACACACACACACACACACACACACACACACACACACACACACACACACACACACACACACACACACACACACACACACACACACACACACACACACACACACACACACACACATCTGGGGGGCTGGAGCCTATCTCACAGGACACCAGTCTGTCACAGGGCCACATATACACAAACAAACACATTCACACCCGCACGCACACCTACGGACAATTTAAAGTTTTCAAACCACCTAACCCGCATGTCTTTGGATGTGGGAGGAAGCAGGAGCAACCAGAGAGAACCCACACAAACACGGGGAGAACATGCAAACTCCACACAGAAATACCACAGGTGGGAATTGATCCCATGACCTTCTCCCTGTGAGGCAACAGTGCTAACCACTAAGCCGCCGTGCTGCCCGCCGATCGTGTATCAATTTATAAAATTCAGAAATACACCGAAATTGGCAGCTGCACAGGGCAGTACCATCACCCGTAACACACGTTAGCAGAGCCGAGGTGAATCATAACTATGGATTTTCAGTGCATTTCCTCAGCTCTCTGTCCTGCAAGGTCCCACAAGGATCTATACTTGATCCCATTTTGCTCTTGAGCTACCAGATTTTTTTGCAGAGTAAAAGTCGCACTGGAATATAAGTTGAACCTGTTAAAAATATCTCTTGAAGAGCAAAGCCCGATATATAAGTGACACTCAAGTATAACTCACACTGGAATATAAGCCACACCTTTTTCTGTATTGTCAGCCCTTTCATTTGGGATTTTTATGTATTTTTGAAGTGCACTTTTTATTTTTGGCATTTATTTTTTTTATTATTTAACTTTATTTCATTTAGTGCTTTGATTCCTTGAAAAGTCCGATATAAATAGTCATTATAATTCATTATTAATAATGAACACTTGATTTTTCAGTATATAAGTCGCACCAGAGGATATGTCGCAAGGCCTCCCAAACTAGAAAAAAAGCTGCGACTTACACTACAGAAAATACATACATGATTTTCGTAGACCCAGTGATCTCTATTTTGACAGCAGATGCAAAAACGAGTTGCACAGAGGGATCAACTCCACTTAGGGCATGCCCAACCTCACTTTGCAGTTTAAGCAGCAGGAATTAATGGTGAAAAATGGTTAGATATATCATGTTCAATATTCATGAGCGTACTGTAGGTCGCACGTGATTGACAGAGAGAGAGAATGAGTATGAGAGTTTTTCTTTCCCTAAATTTGACTTTGTCTATATGGGCATCTTGTTTAAATATGTTCTGATCATTCTTTGCACTCCAGCGTTAGTGACCACTGGTGCCTTACCGGAGACTTCTCTTGTCAGGGTCGTAGCTCTCAGGTAAAAGTGAGGCCAGGCTGTAGAAGATGATCACACTCGCGATAGCATCCTTTTGGTTTTCATCAGGGTGGCGCCGCTTGCGATTAACAGAGTGGTTCCTCTGTGAAGACTCTGGGAAGACGTCCAGGTGCCTGTGACCTTTGGTGTTCACAGGAGGATGAAAGACCGAATCTGGGAGAGTGACAGCAGTCTCGAGGTCAGCAGGACGAGGGCCCTTCAGGGACTGGTACCGGGGGAGTTTGGCTCCCGCAAAATTCATCTTTTTCAGGCGGTCCACAGAGATGACTAAGAACAAAACACAAGCAGTGTTAGAAAGCTGCTGGCCATAAAGGGATCATATTCAAGTCATAATCTCCAGCCATCTGAAATGAAGCAAACCCAGAAGTGGAAAATCTCACAGTTCCTTGAATGGCCACTTGACGCTGACACCAAAAGTAAGTTGCTTCCCACAAAAGCATGTGTTAACATGTCCAACTTTAGAATAGAAATAAACATGTTTACAGCCTGGTACAGAAAAAACAAAACCCTGTGTGGAAGGTTCCTGGTCCAAGGCCAACCCTCACCATTCTCTATGTAATGTGCAGTTGTGTCAGGAAGGGCATGTGGCGTAAGAGCTACCTCAAATCAACACGCAGATCCACCTTGGATCTGCTGTGGTGACTGAGTGGAAAAACAAGGGAGAAGCCAAAGGGACTTACCTTTTAGTTTAAGATGTTTTAAGCCAGAAAAGTATGGGGGTGTGGTCGCTTTGAATGACAGCTGCTAAGCCAGTACAGTTTCTCGTAATGTCCATAACTCATTGTTAGTTGTTGTGGAGGGCTGTGGCATTTCATGACAAACACTTAGAATAATAATAATAATACGGTTGTTGTCCCTGCTGCAGTATTCAGGTTGAGTGAAATTCTCGCCTTATTTAATGATGAATGCTATCGGTGTTAGCACATTTAACAGCTATCAGTACTGTTAATGCACAATTATGGAGAAAATAAGCGCTTCACAACTATTAAAGTCCCCCCTAATTTACAGCCCTTTTAACCCCCTGCGACTTTAAGCATTTTTTAAATGTAGATGTAAATTAATATTCAAAGTTTTCAGCTAGTTGACAGTAGGGCTGTACAATATGGACAAATTATCGTATCTCAATATTGTCATATCAATATGATATATGATATGACAATGATTTCACACAAAGTGCAGCAACAGTAAAAATTAAACGTTCTTAAACAAATCAGTAATAATACCACATTCATTTTGCACTCATCATAAGGTTAGGATACAGCGCCCTCCAAAAGCATTGGAACACTTGGTATTTTACACATTATATGTTCAATGCCGCTGACAATAATGAGCGAAGCTCTTCACTATCGGTGTATATATCATCAAACAATAATTTAAAATTGAATAATTGTTGCAGAACCTCAAAGTAATGGTAGGCTACTTCACAACAACGTTGTCCGGTTTGTGGCTTCATCCACCATTGAGCGAACTTCTCGCCGCTCTGCGGCACTTCACTCGTATCACTTTAAAAACAAGTCACCATGGCACAAAATCACACTTATGTAATCTTTGTATTTAATCCTCAGTTTATATGTGTGCCATGGGAACCATGGGAAGCAGACCGTAAGGACCACAGATCAACTGTGATCAGTTACACCACTAAGCAATATACCCACAGATCACGAGAGCACCGCTCTTTGAGAAAAGCTGACTTATACCAATATAATTTGCAATGACTCAGCATAGTTGTTCCCATTCAAAAAAGTTTCTTTAGCAGCTGTCAGCATGTCAAATAAACTGTGAGTCTTGTAAAATGCTCACCTATGTGAGGAGTAACAATGGTGAAGGGGCTGAGGTAGGTCTTCCTCATGTTCTGGGCCAGAGTGTTGGCATATTCCTCATAATGGCGTAACAGCATGGCTGTGCCACCCTCTGTGTGCTGGATCAACTCCCAGTGCTGAAGAGTGCTTGGAGACAAAATGGCACTGCCCACGCGAACCAGATTCTGTCAAAAAATGAGAAATCAGTGCAGCCAGGTGCAAGGGTGGAGAATGAAATAAAATGTTAAGGGCTGACCAAGTGGTTAGTGCAGCTGATCCACAATAAGAAGTTCAAGATCATCCATGTTCAAGATCATCCATGCCCATTCTCTATGTAATGTGTTGTTGCATCAGGAAGGCCATCTAGCATAAAGCATGTGCCACATTAATCTCACATTACCTGAATATAAAGCTAACTGACTCTAATGTTAGACTGATCTAAAGTGAAATAAAGAAGAAGCTTATTTAGTTCATAAACTGAAGAAATGTATTTAATTTATTTATTACAAATGTATTAAACAACAACAACAAAAAACTAAGAAATCATATGTAAATAAGTATTCACAGTCTTTGCTGAGCAATTACAGCCTCAAGTCTTCTTGAATATGATGCCACAAGCTTGGTGCACCTATCTTTGGGCAGTTTTGCCCATTCCTCTTTGTAGCACTTCTCAAGCTCCATCAGGTTGGATGGGGAGCGTCTGTGCACGGCCATTTTCAGATCTCTCCAGAGATGTTCAATCAGATTCAGGTCTGGGCTCTGGCTGGGCCACTCACGGACATTCACAGAGTTGTCCTGAAGACACTCCTTTGATATCTTGGCTGTGTGCTTAGGGTCATTGTCCTGCTGAAAGATGAACTGTCATCCCAGTCTGAGGTCAAGAGGGCTCTGGAGCAGGTTTTCATCCAGGATGACTCTGTACATTTTCTGCATCCATCTTTCCCTCAATTCTGATGAGTCTCCCAGTTCCTGCCCCTGAAAAACATCCTCACAGCATGATGCTGCCACAACCATGCTTCACTGTAGGGATTGTGCCTGGTTTCCTCCAAACATGATGCCTGACATTTACACCAAAGAGGTCAATCTTTGTTTCATCAGACTAACAAATTTTGTTTCTTATGCTCTGAGAGTCCTTCAGGTGCCTTTTGGCAAACACCAGGTGGGCTGCCATGTGCCTTTTACAAAGAAGCGACTTCCGTCTGGCCACTCTGCCATGTAGTCCTGATTGGCGGATTGCTGCAGAGATGGTTGTCCTTCTGGAAGGTTCTACTCTCTCGACAGAGCAATGCTGGAGCTCTGACAGAGTGACCATCGGGTTCTTGGTCACCTCCTTTACAAAGGCCCAGAATGCTCAGTTTAGATGGCGGCCAGCTCTAGGAAGAGTCCTTGTGGATCCAAACTTCTTCCATTTATGGATGATGGAGGCCACTGTGCTCATTGGGATGTTCAAAGCAGCAGAAATGTTTCTGTACCCTTCCACAGATTTGTGTCTCCACAATCCTGTCTCAGAGCTCTACAGACAATTCCTTTGACTTCATGCTTGGTTTGTGCTCTGACATGCACTGTCAACTGTGGGACCTTATATGTAGACAGGTGTGTGTCTTTCCAAATCATGTCCAATAAAATGAATTTACTCCAGGTGGACTCCAACTAAGCTGTAGAAACATCTCTAGGATGGTCAGTGGAAACAGGATTCACCTTAATTCAGTTTTGAGCTTCATGGCAAAGGCTGTGAAAACTTATGTACATGTGATTTTTTGGAATAAGGCTGTAACATAAAAAAATGTGGAAAAAGTGAAGCACTGTGAATACTTTGAACTTTATGAACTGTAAACAGTGGTTTCTGACAGAAATTTAAAATAGATCAAAATACACAAGAGGACCTAAACACATTTCAACATCATATCAATGTCATATTCTGACATTGTTACAACATTGGGAAATTAATAATGAAGCAACATTCATTTCATGTCAATTTACATAAAAACCCAACGCTGTCATCTTGCCGACTGGGATGTATGTTGTTGAAAAATTTTCACATTGTCCATCACATTCCAACAAAAGGGGCATCATTCCATGTAATTATTTTATTGTCCAGAAAATGTAGAATACCTTGATTTTGTACAATAATTTACGCAATGGCCACCATGGGACATTATGTACATTAGTTCATGCAATTGCCACCAGGGGACATTTCAAGGATACGTATATTATGCACATTACCCACAGGCTTCCACTCTACATGTGATTGCATAATCCATCCATTTTTTTATACCCACTTACTCCAATGAAGTGGTCACAGAGGCTGAAACCTATCCCAGCAGTCATGGGGCACGAGGCGGTGTACACCCTGGACAGGACACCAGCCTATCACAGGTGTGGTTGCATAATATGTAGATTTTTTTTTTTTTTGGTTCACTATCAAGTAGCTCCTTATATCATCTGCTATCTGGAAGTACTGGCTATAAGTAACATATATATATATATATATTAACTACTAAAAAATACATTGTAACCTATTCCAAATATACTTTATTACTCTCCATTTACCGGATGTGGAAAACACCAGCTACAGTGAGTAACAGTCTATCCATGTCTTGCTTCTGTCTGTACACTTCAAACAGGTGATTTCTCTGATTAGTTCATCTACCTGCCTAAAGAGTTTAAATAATTAGAATCAACTGGTTTTGTGGATGGATGGAAGAAATATGTAGAAGGACTTTATTCACTGTACATTACCCACCTCTTCTATTTATGTTTTTAGATGTAATGATTTGTTTCAGATTGGACCTCATCATCAAAAAAATCACAAATATCTATGAAATGCTAGTTGAACATGTACCCAATTGCAAACAAGAGTCATCAGGAGATAATATATCCCACCGGTCCCCACAAATCAGTAATACAAAGTGTCAGGGGATCACACAAGTCAACCCTTATGTGAAATATGAATTAAATTGGTCATCTGGTAATTGAGATATTGCACTAACAAGGGTAGCAATGACAATATATTAAACATCTCGCTGTGACCCTGAGACTGACCCCAAGGTCACCGTAATCGGTTGGTGTCGGGGGATCACCCTCAGTACAGCCTTATGCTAAATATGAATAAAATTGGTCAGCTGACTCTTGAGATACCAACCACACTAACAAGGGTGGCAATGACAATATCTTGAATATCTCACTGTGACGTTGAAATTAACTTCAAGGTCACTGTAATCGGCTGATGTCAGGGAATCACCCAAGTATACCTTTCCACTAAATATGAATCAAATTGCTCAACTGGTTCTTGAGATATCACTCTAACAAGCAAAAATGGGTAGATGGATGGATGGACGGACGGGCTGATCGCTATATCCCCCCCACGGTGTATAAAATTAACACAGCAGACCACCTATTAAGCTAACTACATCAAAAACAAAGTGAAAATATAACAAAAGCTGAAACAAACTAAATATGAAGCAAACTTAATTTAAAACTGAAGAAAAAACTAATACAAGTCTAACAATAAGATTTTTAGTAACACACAATTTCCCCCCTGAAAGTTTTTTTTTTTTTACCTTTATTTAACCAGGAAAAGAGTCTCATTGAGATTAAACATCTCTTTTACAACAGCGTCCTGGCCAAGACAGGCAGCAAGGTTAGGTGTCAATTTCAGCATTCCACCACACATACAGAATAAACAAATTACCAGCCAATGGAAAAGTTTCAGTATAAAAGTTCAAAAACAACACATTTTTACAATATAAAAAAAAAAAAAAAATCAGTTAAAACAACTACATGTCAATGTGCCAGCATTGGACCAACCAACACGAGCATAAAGAATACAGTGATGTGTAAGAGCTCTGAGGCCAGTGATGAACCTCAGAGCTCCATGATAGACAGCATCAAGAGCGCTCAGACTCTGAGCTGATGAGTGCATGTACAATGCATTGCTATAGTCCAACATTGGCATAAAAGTGGTGGCAACAAGCCTCCTCCGGGCCTCAAAGGACAGACAAGTCCGAATTCGAAAAAGAAACCCAACCTGATTCTGAGTCAATTTACAAGCAGATTAATATGATTAATATATTAATATTGTATTGTCAATCCAAATTCCAAGATATTTGTATTGTTTAACAAATTCTATTTGAATTCCCTGCAAGGTGGTGATTTGTGGCAGGATTTGAAGGTTGGATTTGGTGTTTGAAAACAACATGACTTTTGTTTTGTCTGAGTTTAAGATAAGTTTTAGATTAAGAAGATTATTTTGAATAATGTCGAAAGCTGATTGTAAATGAGTGATGGCTTGAGCGGGTGAGTGTGCAGAGCTGTAGATGATTGTGTCATCAGTGTAAAAATGTGAATGTGCATTTAGGATTTTGATGATAACAGTGAGTGTTGTCACACTGGTCCAAAATCTCCTGCTGTTACTCAGCTGGAATGTAATCTGCTGTCATGCCCTCTGGGTGGGGGCGCTGTCATCCCAGAATAAACTACTACTTTCAGGTTTGTCACATGTGCTGACATTATGGCTGTTCACCTCCGTGAAGTGGACGTCCTGCGTCGCCGTCAGGTTGAAGCCTTGCTGGTTGCACTCATGCTGCAGCATGCTCCGGATGAGCCGATAAACGATCTTCACATCGCTGCCGTAGTAATGCTTTGTGTGTAGTGTTGCATTGGCCAACATGGCTGCAGTCTCCCGGACAAGTCCAGCATCCAGCAGTGTTGCATTATGGGAAAACCTTTCGGACTGCAAGAACAGATAGAAGAAGTTAAGTGTTTTTGTGCATTCATTTATTTGGCAAATTTTCGCAAGAACTGAGATTTACACACCAGGGTCTTCAGCTTTGTGAAAGTAACAGAGGTACAGTTGAAGAGATTTGGAGGTAGCCAACCCTTGTGTTCATCGCAGTGACGGACAGCTGTGCCTAGGACAGAAATAAGATTTAATACAAGAGATGATGAAGAGTGTGCGGCAGAGGAAGTGCTTGAGGCAAGTTTCACATATTGACATTATTTTATGATAATTGGATGAACTGCTGAAAACCAGCATACCAAGAGATCCCTTGGGACAAGGAACTGCTGCAGGAAGACTAAACTTGGTCCTGGGCCACCAGATCCCAGCCTGGATGGCCTGAGGGCAGCTGTCATAGATAACTGAGTGATATGGAACACGAAGGAGAGAAGACAAGTGCAGCGAGATGACAAAGGAACGAAAATGGAAAATTCTTGAAATTATATTTCAATAATGTTTCTGATTATGTAACATTTTTAATTTGAGCACTGCAGACCTTCACAGCCATTAGGGGAAACCTCAGCGAAGGGGTTGTCACAGCGGTCGCACTGGCGCCCAATGACACCAGGTTTACACTGACACTGGCCACTCTCTCTGTCACATGTTCGAGAGAAAGAGCCAACTGGGTAACAGTCACACAGCAGGCACGTATCACTACCCTCAGGAAGGTAATGGTTGTCCTGGGAATAACAGGAGAGACAAAGTCAATACAAGTAAGAAAGTCCCTTCAGCTTCTCCCTTGTTTTCACTAGGGGTCACCACAGGAGACCTGCATACTGATTTGAAACAGGTTTAACGCCAGATGCCATTCCTGACACAACTCTACATTACCTGGAGAATAGGCAGGGGTGGCATTCAAACAGGAACCTTGCGCACTGGAAACAATCGCACTTAACCGCTTGTCCACCACCCCTGCCTAGGTGTTTTGTATTGCGTAGACGTATACCAAGGGCATGGGAAAAAGAAGCAGAGAAAGACAAAATAAATTAATTAAAATCTAATGATCATAATTCCCGCTGAGTATCATAAAATATAAACAGGTTAATTTGATTCTCTATCCAATGTTATTTTATTCTTATTTTACCCTTGATAAGTTAAAAATAATGATTGTAAGCAGTAATTGTCATTCTTAGTGAGAAAAAGCTTAAAACTGGGTGGCAGGAGAAGAGCTGTGTTACTGAAATCTGAGAATTAAGGAAATCTGCATTGAAGTAAGTATATGAGGGTGATGCAGGATATGTACACGGACAGTGTGACAGTGGAGTGAAGTGGGAATGATAGACCTGTTCAATGTGGAAGTGGATTTACATCAAAGATCAGATCTGAGCCCTTTCTTGTTTGTAATGTGATGGACAATTCCTACTCTCACTTGTTTGTAATGTGATGGACAGTTCCTACTCTCACTTGTTTGTAATGTGATGGACAGTTCCTACTCTCACCTATGGTCATGAGGTTTGGGTCATGACCAAAAGAACTAGATCGTGGGTACAAGCGGCTGAAATGGGCTTCCTCAGGAGGGTGGCTGGTGTCTCCCTTAGAGATAGAGTGAGAAGCTCAGTCATCCATGGGGATCTCGGAGTAGAGCTGCTGCTCCTTCGTGTTGAAAGGAGGCAGCTGAGGTGGTTCGGGCATTTGGTAAGGATGCCCCCTGGGCACCTCCCGAGGGAGGTGTTACAGGCACGTCCATCCGGGAGGAGATCCCGGCGAAGACCCAGGACTAGGTGGAGAGATTATATCTCCACACTGGCCTGGGAATGCTTCGGAATCCACTAGTCAGAGGTGGTCAATGTGGCCCGGGAAGGGGAAGTCTGGGGTCCCCTGTTGCTCCCACGACCTGATCCTGGATAAGCGGTTGAAGATGAGTGAGTGAGTGATGGGCAGTTTGAAGAGACTATGGACCATGACTATGATGTTTGCAGAAAACACTGTGATCTATAGTCAGAATAGAGAGCATGTTAAAGCCCCCGTCACACATAGCAAGAATACAAAAATGATCATAATCTGGATACAGTTGGGAAGAGGTGTGGTCAGCCGTGTCAGAACGCAGCCAGACTGCCTCGTCCACACCTGTCAGATCACATCCAAAGCGTATGTAGATGACATAGACTGTTTCAGATGGTCATAAAAGGTGCTGAAGTCTGCCTGATGTCCAAATGCCAATTTGTCATTCTGACGCCATTCTGCATCATTCTGGAACTAGCATGGACAGCTGGAGATATGCGCTGGAGAAAAGGGGAATGAAAGTCATTAGGAGCAAGACTGAGTACATGTGTGTGTGTGAGAGGGAGCACATGGAACAGTGCGGCTGCAGGGAGCACAGGTGGTGAACATAAACGAGTTTAGTGCTGTAAAGAGGTGATGAAGAGAGTGCAGGCAGGGTGGGCCGAATGGTGTGGAAGGGTGTCAGGTCCCAAAATGAGAGGAGCAACAAAAGGAAATAAGAAGAATGTTTTAATGTTCTGTTAAGATATAATACGTTTCTTTCTCTGCATCTTATCCCATGTCTGTGGCATGCAAATGCAGTTAAAAATACAAAACTCACACATACTTCAGGCTAGTCTGAACTGACAACATGAACCTGATTTGTTCCCAACCCTTCACGCTCTCACTCTACTGTTAGACAGATACCACCTCCTGAGTATCACTGCGATACAGCAGTTTAAGGTATCCTGAAAGAAAGCTGAATGTGTGATGACCATTTGTCCAGAGTAAAGTCACTTATGTACGGCGGTTAGAAAAGGTTTGTTTTCGCCACCATGGCTAAGTGTTGGGCGGGGCACTGGCAGCAATTTTAAGCCCATCAGTAGGGCCTTTCAGCTACCTGCGGCAGTCTTGTGCATATGACGTTTTCGTGGCTGAGTGGGAATTGTGAGTCTCACCATCAGTTTTGAATAAAAGAAGTTGGTCTGCAAGTCAACACGCTCACCTTACAGCGGCATGCGCCGCTCGTTTTGTTACAGTCTGAATCAAGACCTTTTTCTGTTGGACAGTTGCAAGGGCCGCAGGTCTTGTGACCCCACCAACCTCTGGGACACGGCAAGTCAGTCCTGTCGGAAACATTTTAATCACTTGTTTTATCTGCAAAATGAGCCAAACAGGTTATTTAACATGAATGTGCAAAACTACTTTTTTTCACAGTAATCCCCAAAGTAGTTGATGGGACAGTCACAGGTGTAGCCACGAGAGGAGCTCAGCTTCTTGGAGCACGATGACTCGTGCTCACAGGGGTTCAGTGCACATGCATTCGTACAGTTGGTGCCATAATAACCTGTAAAATAGCAGGAACAATTGTTTTTGTGCCTATGTCATTTAACTATGGTCAGCAACAATATTACTCAGTAAAATTACAGTTGAAGGATAATCAGGAATCTTTCCCAATGGTACACAAACCACTATGTTGCAAGCCCCACCCCCAGTAGACATTTAAGCTCATATAGTTTTGATTTTGGTGTCAAATTATGTCAAACATATGAAATCGTTTATGTTCTACATCATATCACCACAAGCTGGAAAATATTCAACTGTGTATATTTACATAATATTAATAAAATATTTTAGCGAGCAGTTTAAGGGTAAATGCTCTCTAGCGTCAGTGCTGACTGATATCCTAGAGGAAGAATTTTGCTGATTTTACCTGTTACCATGGTAACACTTCTATTTTTGATAAAGTGATCTGGTATTAGAGCTTAAGGAAAGCTTAGGGTGTGAGGTGGGGTACACCCTGGACAGGACGCCAGTCTGTCTCAGGGCCACATTTAGACAGATAAACACACACACACACACACACACACACACACACACACACACACACACACACACACACACACACACACACACACACACACACACACACACACACACACACACACACACACACACACACACACACACCCCAACGGTCATTTTAGAGTTAATACTTGTAATTCAACTAACCTGCATGTCTTAAGAAGCTGGTGTCATCGACGAATGCCCCCCCCCAAAAAACAATCAGTCCCCCCATCTTCACTGCACATGCATCATTTCGTAGTGTCAGCAGCAATTCACCGATTATCACATCTTTTTAAAACAGCCTCGTTTATGCTTAAAACTGACTTCAGAATGATTTAAGAAGTTTTACTTTGTCATCTGATGATTAATAATCACATTATTCTCTGTGATCACTTTGGGTGTAGAGAGTCAGACTCAGGCGTGCTGCTGTGGTGCTCTGATTGTTCATCTGTCTTTTATTAGGAAATAATGCTGAATTTATGTGGAAATGATTGTTGTACAAATGTTTTAGATATCTGTCACTGAGACAGATGATGACTGGAGTGCAGTTTGAAGCAGAAACTATAATCGTTGAACCGAAATGATGCATGCACAGTGAAGGCAGGGCGGACCAATTTATAGGGGGCACCGTTTGGACGGCAACATGGGAACACCCACAGGGAACCCATGCAAACACGGCGAGAACATGCAAACTTTACACAGAAAGCCCCCCCACACACATATATATTTTTTGTTTAGCTTCTGAATGTACAACCCCAATTCCAATGAAGTTGGGACGTTGTGTAAAATGTAAATAAAAACTGAATACAATGATTTGCAAATCCTCTTCAACCTATATTCAATTGAATACACCACAAAGACAAGATATTTATTGTTCAAACTGATAAACTTTATTGTTTTTGTGCAAATAATTGTTCATTTTGAAACAGATGCCTGCAACACATTTCAAAAAAGCTGGGACAGATGCTGGCTTTTGAACTTTGCGCTGGTAACAATCTGGATGGTCTTTTTCCTCTTTTGTCCGGAGGACACGACGTCCATGATTTCCAAAAACAATTTGAAATGTGGACTCATCAGACCACAGCACACTTTTCCACTTTGCGTCTGTCCATTTCAAATGAGCTCGGCCCAGAGAAGGCAGTGGCATTTCTGGATGTTGTTGATGTTTGGCTTTCGCTTTGCATCGTAGAGTTTTAACTTGCACTTGTAGATGTAGTGACGAACTATGTTAACTGACAATGGTTTTCTGAAGTGTTCCTGAGCCCACGCGGTAAGATCGTTCACACAATGATGTCAGTTTTTAATGCAGTGCCACCTGAGGGATCGAAGGTCACGGGCATTCAATATTGGTTTTTCGCCTTGCCGCTTACATGTAGAAAGTTCTCCAGATTCTTTGAATCTTCTGATTATATTATGGACTGCAGTGTTGTGTGGGCCACTGAAGAGGAGGTACTGCTGGCCCACCACCAGAGGGCGCCCTGCCTGAAGTGCAGGCTTCAGGCACGAGAGGGCGCAGCCGCCTCACGGGAGCAGCCGGGAATGACAGCTGTCTCTCATCACCACCTGACAGCTGTCACTCATCACCACCTCATCACCATCTCCATAAAAGGCGGGCAGCAACTCCACCTCCCTGCCGAGATATCTTCAAGCCAAGAAGGTAAACTGCTCAGCCGTTTTTTGAGTCTTTCACAGACAGTTTTTGCTTCTGTATTTTTGCAGTCGTTTCTGTGAGTGCTTGCAGCTGGAGGCTGGGTTTGTGGTTCGTGGAGGGCTGTCGTCTTCGCTCCCCACGCCAAACTTCGATAAGTACTCACTAATGCTGCACGTGCCGGGTTTCTGGATTGGAGGTGGAGGTTTTCCCTCCGTTGGAAACTAAAGACTGTTTTTTGCTGACTATTTGCTGGGTGTGTGCTCACACCCACCCTTGATTGTTTCTGCTTCCTGCCAGCAGTACCAGATCCGACAGCCAGAGACAGTGACCACCTGGGGACTCGGGACTTGGCGGCTCCAGTATTCTCCGGGTTCGGTGGCGGTGGAAATCGTGTGGGTTCCGGCTCCTCTCTGGACGGACGTCTTCTATCCTCGAGCCTGCCCACACGTCACCTTTGTAGATTGACTACATACAAAATTCTGTAATCGTCTGTATTTCGTTGTGCACATTCACAACAGTAAAGTGTTCTATTTTCGGCTCATTCATTGTCCATTCATTTATGCCCCCTGTTGTGGGTACACTTTCCCAACATGTAGATGAAGGAATCCCTAAATTCCTTGCAATTGAATATTGAGAAACATTGTTCTTAAACAGTTGTTCACAAAGTGGTGATCCTCACCCCATCTTTGCTTGTGAACAGCTAAACCTTTTGGGGATGCTCCTTTTATACCCAATCATGACACTCATTTGTTTCCAATTAGGTGTTCTTTGAGCATTCATCAACATTCCCAGTCTTTTGTTGCCCCATCCCAACTTTTTTGAAACGTGTTGCAGGCATCCATTTCAAAATGAGCAAATATTTGCACAAAAACAAAAAAGTCTATCAGTTTAAACATTAAATATCTTGTCTTTGTGGTATACTCAGTTGAATATAGGTTGAAGAGGATTTGCAAATCATTGTATTCAGTTTTTATTCACATTTTACACAACGTCCCAACTTCATTGCAATTGGGGTTGTATCTTTCAGTTTTTCAGTTTGGTGAATTAATTGGCAGGTAAGTACACAGGGTGGGCAAATTAAATAACTTGATATAAATTCCTTGTTTCCTTACTCTTACATTTAATCCACTACCATAAGTGTTGATGTTGAAAACTGTCTTAATGATGTGATGCTCCTGCAGGAAGATGTGTCATTTTAGAAATGGTTGCGACTGCAGCTGTTAGTGACTGACCGGTGAGGCAGGTGCAGGAGTAACTGTCCCAGTCGTTACTGCAGAAGCTGTTAGCTGGACAGGGACTGGAGCTGCAGGGGTCGGGCACATTACAGCCCTGCTCCACATTCACCTTCTTGGTCTGGGACAGAGTCAGAGCCCCTCCAATGCGAAGACCCTGTAGGGAGACACAGCACGTGTACAGGATACATGCATGGAAGCAGAACAGGTTCGTGAGAATGGGCTGCAGGCTGCAGTGGTGTGGAGGGACAGTTCACATCAGTCAGCGATGAGCTGAAACCATTTGAAACTAACAATATGTGACGTATGTCAAAGGACAAACAGCTGCAGGTGCACCTAATTGGTATCACCCTCCCCACAGCATCATGCTTCTCTCCTGGGGGCCTCAGGAGACATTTTTTTTTTAGGATAGAGAGTAACATGAATGTCACAAAATGCAATAAAATCAGATGCAGTCTGCAACAAATCTGAAATTTGAATGAAGTGATCCTGAATAAAGGGGTGAATACTTGTGCAATCCATTAGTTTGGAGTTTTATATCTTTATTTCTATAGAGATCATTCATAATGTTGTACAGTATTGTTCAGAATAATAGTAGTGCTATGTGACTAAAAAGTTTAATCCAGGTTTTGAGTATATTTCTTATTGTTACATGGGAAACAAGGTACCAGTAGAGTCAGTAGATTCTCACAAATCCAACAAGACCAAGCATTCATGATATGCACACTCTTAAGGCTATGAAATTGGGCTATCAGTAAAAAAAAAAAAAAAAGTAGAAAAGGGGGTGTTCACAATAATAGTAGCATCTGCTGTTGAGGCAAACTATTATGTTCAAACTGCTTAGCAATCCTGTGAATCACTAAACTAGTATTTAGTTGTATAATCACAGTTTTTCATGATTTCTTCACATCTGCGAGGCATTAATTTTGTTGGTTTGGAACCAAGATTTTGCTTGGTTACTAGTGTGCTTGGGGTCATTGTCTTGTTGAAACACCCATTTCAAGGGCATGTCCTCTTCAGCATAAGGCAACATGACCTCTTCAAGTATTTTCATTTATCCAAACTGATCCATGATACCTGGTATGCGATGTATAGGCCCAACACCATAGTAGGAGAAACATGCCCATATCATGATGCTTGCACCACCATGCTTCACTGTCTTCACTGTGAACTGTGGCTTGAATTCAGAGTTTGGGGGTTGTCTCACAAACTGTCTGCGGCCCTTGGACCCAAAAAGAACAATTTTACTCTCATCAGTCCACAAAATATTCCTCCATTTCTCTTTAGGCCAGTTGATGTGTTCTTTGGCAAATTGTAACCTCTTCTGCACATGTCTTTTCTTTAACAGAGGGACTTTGTGGGGGATTCTTGCAAATAAATTAGCTTCACACAAGTGTCTTCTAACTGTCACAGCACTTACAGGTAACTCCAGACTGTCTTTGATCAACTTGGAGCTGATCAATGGGTGAGCCTTTGCCATTGTGGTTATTCTTCTATTCATATTGATGGCTGTTTTCCATTTTCTTCTACGCGTCTCTGGTTTTTTTTGTCCATTTTAAAGCATTGGAGATCATTGTAGATGAACAGCCTATAATGTTTTGCACCTGCGTATAAGTTTTCCCCTCTCCAATCAATGTTTTAATCAAACTACACTGTTCTTCTGAACAATGTCTTGAATGTCCCATTTTCTTCAGGCTTTCAAAGAGAAAAGCATGTTCAAGAGGTGCGGGCTTCATCCTTAAATAGGGGACACCTAATTCACACCTGTTTGTTCCACAAAATTGACGAACTCACTGACTGAATGCCACACTGCTATTATTGTGAACACCCCCTTTTCTATTTTTTTTTACTAATAGCCAAATTTCATAGCCTTAAGAGTGTGCATATCATGAATGCTTGGTCTTGTTGGATTTGTGAGAATCTACTGAATCTACTGGTACCTTGTTTCCCATGTAACAATAAGAAATATACTCAAAACCTGGATTAATCTTTTTAGTCACATAGCACTACTATTATTCTGAACACTACTGTATATGAGGAACACACAAATACTCTGTTCTTAAAGTGGCGCTCGTTGAAGTGGCTGTGGTGGAATTTAAAACCACACAAACAATTCAACAGATGGCAGTAGAGACCCTGAAAACTTGCTAAAACAATTATTCAAAATAATCAGTGTCTGCCACGTTTAATCTGCTTAGAATTTAATAAACGCAAACCAAATTTCAGACATCTTATATATATTACTCTGGGACAAAGAAGAAAAACAGTGTTGCAAAGGACAATAAGCAGGACGTTAAAGAGAAAACTTCACTTTCAACAACGTCTATAAACCCAGAGAATATATTCACGAGAGTTTTAGGCACAATATACAAGGAGTTTAATGCTGTTGTCCGTGTGCAGCCATTAAAGTGCAGCCTCTCTCTCTTTTCCCTCTCTCTTCCTTTCTCTCCTGTAACCAGCTCTCCTCTGCCTGCAGAAGATAGAGCTGTCTGCTACAAAACATTTAACAGGTAGATACTAAAATCTTTGATTTCAGACTTCACAATAGAGGGTGATATGGGAGTAGATTTTCACTCCTGTCCCGTCCCACTCCCACAGAAAAATTGCTGTCCCATCCCAATCCTGGGCCAGAGTAAAAAAAATTCCTGTCCCGTCCCACTCCTGGTAAAATGACTCCCACTCCCATCCCGCGCCCATTCAGAATGACTCCCACTCATGTACCGCTCCCATTTTTTTCCTTCTTTTAGTTTTTAGGCAATACATTGAATTTTATTTGATCTTCTCCCCATTCTTTTTAGATTACTTTGTGTTCTGCAGTTTTATTTGAGAAAATATTGCAACAGGAACAGTTCATCTATGGTAATACAGGGAGGCACTTATTGCCTACCCCCCCCCCCCCCCCCCCCAAAAAAAAACCCCACTAAAAGACACAAAACATAAATAATACATGGCCTGTGGTCTTATAGTTTTTCAAAATGTGGTGGTGGTGGACACATAATGATCCTGACATTTACTTTGACTTCTATTTCTGTAACTGCAGACTGTATGAAACCAACATATTTCATGTTTTGTGTGGTCAGCTTTATTTTTTATTTATTTTCTGTTAATATATATCCATTCCTACATTTAAGGCCTGCAGCATTTTCCAAGAAAAAAAGGTTGGGACAGGGCAGTTTATTCTAAATGTAAGACTTAATGAATGAATCATTTTTACAGCCAGTTTTCCTGAGAAATGTCATAGGATGAATACATGAACCTTGCCAACTCACTGAATATTTCTTAGACTTCATTTATATCAGTCATTCAGAAATATAAACAGTGTGGTACTTTATGGTAAATCTGTGTTAGGTAGGCAGTTCAGAAAATTTCTTCCTTGTTTACGTGGCCATGGTTCATGTACATAACGGAACAGGAGGAGGATAATTACTGTACTGTCTGCTCTTTATAACACAAATTAAATATTAAACATTGTGTTTTTGTTTACAGTGAGAACAGAATCATTACCAGTAATACGATGGTCTTAGATTTAAACAGTACATTCATTATTCTTATAATGTTCTGTGCTCTCTCATTATTTTGTGCTTACACATTTCTGTTGATTTATATACATACGTCCAGCATGTGTTTGTTGCTGCTGCTGTGTGAGTGTGATGTGGTATCACCTCTCACGTCCTCACCGTTGCCACGGGATTGTTCATGCCTGTCTGACTGTGTGTCCCTCCCAACAGCGGGTGGAATTTTTCTCGGTTCGCCAATTTGGTTTTTATTGCCTTTTTTGGCCAGTTTCTGCTTCTTTCGCTCGACTTCGTGTTATGTGTGAAGGGGCCCTTAATGTGGGAATCTTGCTGCACACCGACATACACATGATCCTTGACAGATTCTTTGCCTTGTCCAGTGGCTGAGAAATCCCATACAATCGGAATATGAGGACCCGCTGCAGCCTTCACCTGCCTTCACAGTCGTTGGGTTGCACCAACCCCCCGATCCACTGTTGAGGACTTCTATTTAATATATATTACTTGTCATAAAACAAAAAAATACTTCAAAATTTTAAAAATTTTCTAGTCAGTGTAAAAATGTTTATCTTTCAATAAAAAAAATTAGATTCTTAACCAGCAACTCACCAAATTAAAATTTACTAGGTGAAATGAAATGTGCACAATATTATCTGCTATTTGGTAACATCATCAATGCTTTTCTACAGTAACTGGGTTATACAAAGAAAATACACAGACCTGCATGCAGCCATGGAAGCCATGTTGGATTTTCCCATCAGGCCTTTCCAAACCACCGATGCTTACAGATTTCAGCTTGGAATCCCGTAGCTTCCCATCCACCTCCATAGTGGCCTGAAAATGTTCAGAATACTTCTTTAGCAACTTCAAAAAGCAGACGAATTTCATTCATAGTGACTTTGGGCAGTCTGACATTGCTGAGTTTTTGCTCTGATTCCTGCCCCAAGTTCAAAATTGAGGAAATCGTGCCTGATTTTTAAAAACAAAGTAGGCAAAAATGGAATTACATGCTATTTTGTAGTCCTTTACATACAAGTACAGTTCCACAATTCATTTTGTGCATGTAAAAATGCTATTTTCATGTTTGACCCGCACATTATTAATAAAATGTTTCTGTTACCATCTCAGAACTTCCACCTTCACCAATTTGGACTTTGGGTATCAGATTTATTTATTTGTTTTTGTTTTTTGTTGTTTTTTGGTGCTCAAAACATAGACAATGTGGTGTCAAAAATGCAGCAGGAAGGCACAGCAGCAGTAAGATCTCACCAGGTAGAGGCCGTGATCTAAAGACAAGACAGCCTTGTGTTGATTTGCCGCTGCCACAGTGGTGATCTCCAGCTGCAAGTGATGCCAGGTTCCATCATTCACGAGCACCTCCTCCACGCGGGACAGGGTGGAGTCCTCACCCCGGTGCAGACCCATCAGCACGCTGCCTCCACGCAGCTACACAGGCAGGAATAAAGTCCACAACACAACAGGAGAAACCCAAGAACAATAAGAGGAGAGACCAGAAGAAGAAAAATGACAACCAGGATTCACCACTTCATCAACAAAACAATAACATCTTTCATTCTGCAGTCAGAATCTAACACTGACATGACAGAAGATCAGTTTGTTTGGATGGACTCAGACATCTGACTTTTGAATCTGGTATTTAGTGATGTGCTGCACCTCAGACAGCCAACAGGCGGCGCCTCATCCCTAATGTTTAGTCTATATATAGCCAGGTTTTGATGCACTTTTAAAAAAAATATGAGAATGTCTTTTCTGTCTAATTAAAGTGTAATGAGAGATTTAGGCAAGGCGTTTCTTTATTACTGTGAATAAGATGAGCAGACTGGAACATGTCCATGATTCAGTCCTCATCACATTTCTTGGTACATCTGAATTTTATGTGATGCGCAGAATGTAAAATACATTCATCATTAAATGCAAGTTAACCATTTTGTATAACCCATATATTTAATAAAATTTCAGCAACAACAAAAAATGTTTTCATATGCTAGACAAAATCTGAATATCTGGTGATGCAACAGACAAAAGCTGCATCATGCATAAGTTATTCAATCACAGCCACAGAAGCCTTGGTCTTAGTCAGACATCTTGGTGGCTTCCATCACTATTCTCCTTCTTGCAGTTTCAAATCTTGAGTTCTGCCTACTCCAGACAGATTTAGCACAGAGTACTATACTATTTGCATTTCTTCATAATTGATCTAAATGAGGCCCAAGACATATTCAGTGACTTCCGTTCAGTTCATATCCCCAGACTTAATGAAAAGAAAACTGGCTGCAAAAGTGATTTACAGAACATTCATCAAAATGTGTCAGTAACTGTCACATGTACTTTTTTTGGTCCGGATTGTTTATTTCACTATATGAAAGCATTTTTGTTGTGGTTGGGCAGTGAGTTTATTAAATACCCTGATTGGGCAGCATGGTGGCCAAGTGGTCAGTGCACTAGCTTTCAAAACAGAAGGTTCCTGGTTCAACACCCACTGTGCTCATTCTCCATGAAATCTGGCGTTGTATTAGGCTGCGCATCTGGTCTAACATTTGTGCCAAATCAACATACAGATCCATATGGGAAGAACTTACTATTAAATATTACACTGGTCAACAACAACGAAAAAATATTTTTTTTTTCTTGCATGGACTTTGAGAACTGATTTAGTGTAATTTTTGGGTGCTGAATCGAAATCTGAGCTCAGACTTCCTCTATGACATTACATTTTTTGCAATCTACATGTTCCGTATTGATGTATTACGTAAAGGTTACTCATTCACTCACAGGTTTAATGCCACTAATCATTCACAAAAGCAGCTTCAAAAGCATAGTTTTTAAACCAGGTTCACAAAATGTGAACAAAGAGTCGTAATAACATTTATGGTGCCAAAGAGGTGTGCAAGACTGCAGCTTTTGCTTCAATGCTTGATACAATAAATATGTTTTCATATCTCAAAAACGTGATGTGTTGGGAAAGTGTAGTGACACGGACCCACAACAGGGGCCGTAAATGAACGGTCAATAGATGAGCCAAAAGGTAACAATTTAATGTTGTGAATGTGCACAACGAAATACAGACAATCACAGAATTTGATATCAGTCAATATACAGAGGTGATGTGTGGGCAGGCTCGAGGATAGAAGACGTCTGTCCAGAGAAGAGTCGGGTCCCACACGATTTCCACTGCCAACGGATCTGAAGTACGCCGGAGTCGCCAAGTCCTGAGTCCCCAGGTGGCCACCGTCTCCAGCTGTCAGATCTGGTACTGCTGGCAGGAGGCAGAAAAACAGTTAAGGGTGAGTGTGTGAAAACACACCCAGTAAACAGTCAGCAATACGAGTCTCTCCTTTGTCAGGTGGGAACAAACACCTCCACCTCTGAACACCAGAAAACAGTTTGTGTCGGGTTAACCTTCTACTCGTTGCAGTTCGGAGTGAGGAGTGAAAATCGTTCACTCCTCGGCCATCCACGAACCCCAGCCTCCAGCTGACAGTAGCAGGTTAAACATCTGCAAACAGTTCACAACAGGAGAAAGCAAGCAACGTGCGTAGGCACAACAACGGCTGAGAATGTACCAATAGGGTAGACGATATCTCGGCAGTGAGGTGGAGTTGCTGCCCAGCTTTTATGGTGATGGTGGTTTGTGGTTGATGAGTGACAGCTGGTGATTAGGTGGTGATGACTGACAGCTGTCACTCCCGGCTGCTCCTGCGAGGTGGCTGCGCCCTCTCGTGCCTGAAGCCCGCACTTCAGGCAGGGCGCCCCCTGGTGGTGGGCCAGCAGTACCTCCTCTTCAGCGGCCCACACAACAATGTGACTGACAAAAACTAACAGCAGATTCGGATTCAGAACCCCAGAATGACCCAAAATCTGTTGGAAAAACTCCATGCAAGAAAAATCGTGTTGACCAGGGTTATGGTTGAACAAAACTGGTTTGTTTGCATTCATTTCTGAACTTAAATTTCAGGGATGTCAATAATAGGGGGATTACACGTGTAAGTGTGCATGCCCAAAGTAGCTCTTGCACAAAGCGTCATGAGCAGGGGTGCCGAAAAGGGGAGAACAAGGAGAAAGACTCTTGGGCCCATGATTGACAGGGGCCCAGAGAGGCCCCTAATACAATTATAATACTGACAAAATAACATTGGGGGCAGCCCAGTCAAATTTTTTTTTCATGGGGCCCAAAATCCCTGCCAGCGCCTCTGGTCATGGAATCATCTGTATGCCAACATTCATGTCCATGCATGTAAACAAAGAGAGATGTGGTACTTTTAAGCCAATTTTGGAACCAGAAGATGTACTCAGAGCTCTTATTAACTCACCATCTGAGGTAGCAACAGTAGCGGAACTAAAAAGATGGTTCAAGTGCAGAATTGCAAGTTTAAAAAGCAAGAAAAAGGATCTAATAGAGAGGTACGTTCCAACCAACTTACTTCTAGGAGTCATTATCTTGTGAGGGATGGGGTAAACTGCACATATTTAGAGGTTGTATATCAAATGTTTAAAAAATGCTTAATATTTGGCCTTTCTCCATAGGGAAAAAAAAAGCTGTATCTTTGAGATCATTCAGCTGCACTGTGTCTGTGCTGAGCCATACACATGCATTTCTCAGTGGATATTACTCTGAATCTCCAACAATAAATAAATAAATAAATAAAGTACTCTAGGTAAGGAGATGATTTTGGAAAGGATTTACTAAGTAATGTGTCAAATGGCGGCTGCAATTTTGCTGTAAGTTGTGGATAAAATTACTTTATTGGTAGTTTTGATTAATTATTTTAGGATTACTGGGAATGCCCTTGCATGGTTAACATCATACCTAACCAGTCGTTCTCACTGTGCTTTGTACAATAACTACTTCTAACCTTAGTGACATGAAATTTGGGGTTCCACAGGGGCCCGTCTTAGGCCCCCTGCTTTTCTCCCTTTATATAGCACCCCTTGGGCACATATTGCGGCATTTTGCATTACCTTTCATTGCTATGCTGATGATACTCAGTTATACATGCCGATAACTGCTGGTAATCTCATGCACATAAAGTCCTTAGAAGATTGCATCAGTGAAAAGATGGATGTCCAGCAATTTCCTAATTTTAAACTCTGACAAGACTGAAATGATGGTTCTTGGTACAGTGAGACATCGGCAACAATTTGACCAGCTAACGCTTAGCCTAGGCTCGTGTGTCATACATCACACTGACAAAGTGAGGAACCTTGAGGTAATTTTTGATCCTACATTGTCCTTTGACCTCCACATTAGAGATATTACGGGGACTGCTTTCTTCCACCTGTGAAATATAGCAAAGATTCGTCCCATCCTGTCTATGGCTGATGCTGAGACCCTGATTCCTGTATTTGTTTCTTCTAGACTGGACTACTGCAATGTTCTATTTTCTGGTTTACCGCAGTCCAGCATTAGGGGTCTCCAATTGGTTCAAAATGCTGCAGCCAGACTTTTGACAGGAAGCAGAAAGTTTGACCACATTCCACCCATTTTGACATCTCTTCACTAGCTTCCTGTCCCTGTGAGGGCCTCTCTACTTAAACCCTACATACCAGCACGGGTTCTGCGTTCTCAGGGTGCAGGACTACAGAGCTTTCTCTTATTGTGCCCATGTTCTGTGGAATGATCTCCCTGCATCAATAAAACAGTCAGATTCTGTAGAGATTTTCAAGTCCAGACTTAAGATGCACTAATTTTCCCTTTCGTATCGCTAGCATACTGGCATAGTATGTTACTATGCTTTGTACCATTTTAAATTCATTTTATTAGTAAACAGAGCGGGTCACAGCATCAACTTTATCTAAAGTCTGGGTCTTTTAGTGAAGTTTAGGGCTAGTGGCAGACGATCACCTTAGTATTTTATTTCTTCTGTTTTTCTTGTTGCTTAATGCTGGCAAATTATACCGTATTTGTTGTCTTTCTGCTGCCTGATTCTGTTTTGTTTTTTCTCTGTTTGATATGCAGCTTCATCCAGAAGTGGGAGTGGGTGCCTTCTTCTTCAGGCTTCCCATCCTGTGCACCAGCACGGACTCCCAAAATTTCCTGTATATTTGTATTGTTAATTGTGTCGGTAGCACGGCCCAAGCAGAGGGTCACCCCTTTGAGTCTGGTCTGCTTGAGGTTTCTTCCTCATATCATCAGAGGGAGGTTTTTCCTTACCACTCTCGCCTGTGTGCTTGCTCTGGGGGTTGGTAAGGCTAGACCTTACTTGGGTGAAATGCCTTGAGGCAACTTTGCTGTGATTTGGTGCTATATAAATGAAATAAATTGAACTGAATTGAATGGAAATGGTTTGAGTGGAAAAAACATCGGTCTGTTTACCATGTAAGTTTTCTGGCTGATGCAGACTCGGTGGTTTGATGTCAGCTTGAACTTACTAAGCTTTCACTTATTTCCAGTCCTTCCAATATTATGAATCTGCTTGTTTCTAAGTGTTGCATTTTTAGGAAAAACATAGAACTTCCCATGTTTATCCCTGATATGGTTATTGAAGCATCCATGGACACAAGAAGTAATCCCTTGCATTCTGAGTATTTTTTATAACTTCTGGAGTGTGTCCATGTGTCCGCACCAGGCACATTATCCCGTGCGTGATCCAATATTGCGGGTAATATGGCAATCCAATATGGCGGGTATGCAATCCCCAATTCTGTCTGCATACAGTGCCGTGTGTTACTGTCACCTGCAATGTGAGGTTGTGCTGTAGGCCAGATGTGATGTGCAGCAGCATGGCACTGGCCTGACGAGTGCGGAACATCAGCTCTGCCTGCCACGGAACAGACACCACCGTTGCCACAGCGTTATTCCACTGCAACAGGCTGTTTCCCAGGAAACGCAGCGGATTGGCCATAACTACAGCAGAGAGGGACAGAAACAAAAATAGATTAGATTTAAAGACACAAGTGACAGAGTCCAGGAGAAAGGCAGACAACCGGTAAGAAAGCTTCACAGCAGGACCTCTGATAGTAATGACTGTCAGACGTCCTGCTGACGTTGCATGGCCACAGAGTTACAGAAGCATAAATCAGGCTTTATGCCGCATTCACACCAGGCGTGACGCGATGCCACAAATTCACTTCCTTCACCTGGCGATGGACACGCCACCATCGCCCGGTGTGATGCTCTGCTTGGGCGGAAACTTTCACTGCGAAAATTCGCCTGTGTCATCAAATAGGAGGAGCTTCCATTCCGCTCGCCGTCAACATGGCGGACCTTGATCACACGGAGTGAGTTGGAGTGCTGTATTTGCTGTGGAAAACCGACAAACATTGCCAGCGGCACCGTTGCTGGGTTCACAATATCCTCATGAGACGGTCCCAATTCGGGGAGACTCATCATTTGCTGCAGGAGCTGTGTCTGGATGAGAGCCGCTTTCAGCGGTACCTCTGCCTCTCCAGGACCCAGTTTAGAATAGAATAGAATGCTTTTTATTGTCATTATACACAAGCTACAATGAAATTAAAAGACAACTCTTGTAGTGCAAAGGTGTAAAAGTAGATATAAAAAGGCAAATAAGAATATATACATGTATTTACAAAGGAGCCAGTAGGTGTATATAAATAGAAGTCTGTACTATTCATTCCATTCACCTTTATAAAAATACATGCAATGAATAGTGCAGACTGAAGGCTAATGTGCATTCAATACTTGTATTGCACTTGGGTAGAACATGTTGGTGAGTCTGGCTGTGCGGGCCTTGATGGACCGGTACCTCTTTCCTGAGGCCAGCAGTGAGAACAGGCTGTGCCCAGGGTGTGAACCATCGAAGCTGATGCTTCTGGCCCTGCGCAGACATCTGGTGTTACAGATGTCTGACAGAGAGGACAGCTGCGCTCCTATGATGTTCTGTGCTGACTTCGTGACTCTCTCCAGAGCCTTCTTGTCAGCCTGAGAGCAGCTCCTGTACCACACCAAGATGTTGTTGGTGAGGACGCTCTCTACAGAACACCTATAGAAGGACAGCAGCAGTTCCTGGGACAGGTTGACCTTCCTCAGTGACCTTAAAAAGTACAGACACTGCTGTGTCTTTTTCACAAGGGCATTGGTGTTGCTGCCCCATGTAAGGTCCTGAGAAATGTATGTTTCCAGGAACTTGAAGTCACTGACCCTCTCTACAGTGTCTCCCTGAATGAGAAGGGGGGGGTCCTCCCTCTTCCGCCTAAAATCTAGCACCAATTCCTTTGTCTTTGCGGAGTTAAGTGCCAGGTTATTTAGGGAGTACCAAGTAGTGAGGTTCAGGACCTCCTCTCTGTATGCCGATTGTTGTGAATCAGCCCAACCACAGTAGTGTCATCCGCAAATTTGACAAAGATGTTGCTGCTGTGGGTTGGTGTACAGTCATGGGTGTACAAAGTGTACAGCATGGGGCTGAGCACACAGCCCTGAGGGGCCCCAGTGCTCACTGTCAGCACTGAGGAGTGGTGGGACCCCATCCTGACTGACTGCAGACGGTTGGTGAGAAAGTCTCTAATCCAGGACCTCCTGTTTCATTCGCGCGTGCACATGTAAACAAAGAAAAAAAAACTGGCTGTCCCTGCAGTTCCTCACTCTCTCTCCCCTCAAACTCTCATCACTGTGTTATAAACCAGTCACCATTTGTTTTATCATACATCTGTGTAGTTAATAAAATGATCTTCACAGACGATTCGTTCGCGCGCGCACGTAAAAAAAAACTAGCAGCTGCTGCTGCGGTGCTGCTTGCTCTCCCCTCAAATGTCCTGCTCACAGGCTGGCTGCCAGACACAGGACATGTCCACATCAAGTATACACTTCAGACATCTTCACGTCACTACATATCCAGTCCCTGATTGGTCATCGCGGTGTGACAAGATGAAAAAGTTCAGATTTTTCAACTTGGGGAGGAGGGTGACGTGACGCGATATTGCGCCACAAACACGCCAATCGCTCAAAATCGCTTCATTCGCGTCCATCCCATCGCGTTGCGTGGCTTGAACTTTTGTGGTGCCACAATGCGTCCTTCCACAGGGATTACATGGCAACCTGTCGCTGCCGTCGCTTGCGTCGCGCCCGGTGTGAATGCAGCATTAGGATTTTAAGGGACCACTCTGCAGCGGACTTAGAAAAAAGAGAGACTCGACGAAATGTAATCTTTTTAATGCACATAATTCCCTGCGCTTATTTAAGGCAGGCATTTATTTTTTTGTGATGAAGTTTTGACCCGGCCATTAAATAAGGCAGATCCCGATTCAAGTCAGGCGTTTAATCAAGGAATTTCGTAAGCCTAATTGGAGCTGGGGATTCCCTGTAGATCGTTCAGTGCCTCCCAACTCTAACTCATCTGTTACAACCCCAATTCCAATGAAGTTGGGACGTTGTGTAAAATGTAAATAAAAACAGAATACAATGATTTGCAAATCCTCTTCAACCTATATTCAATTGAGTACACCACAAAGACAAGATATTTAATGTTCAAACTGATAATCTTTATTGTTTGTGTGCAAATATTTGCTAATTTTGAAATGGATGCCTGCAACAAGTATCAAAAAAGCTGGGACAGTAGTATGTTTACCACTGTGTTACATCACCTTTCCTTCTAACAACACTCAATAAGTGTTTGGGAACTGAGGACACTAATTGTTGAAGCTTTGTAGGTGAAATTCTTTCCCATTCTTGCATGATGTACGACTTCAGTTGTTGAACAGTTGAACAGTCTCTGTTGTCGTATTTTGCGCTTCGTAATGCGCCACACATTTTCAATGGGCGACAGGTCTGGACTGCAGGCAGGCCAGACCAGTACCCTCACTCTTTTACTACGAAGCCACGCTGTTGTAACACGTGGCTTGGCATTGTCTTGCTGAAATAAGCAGTTACGTCCCTGAAAAAGACGTTGCTTGGATGGCAGCAAGTGTTGCTCCAAAACCTGGATGTACCTTTCAGCATTGATGGTGCCATCACAGATGTGTAAGTTGCCCATGCCATGGGCACTAACACACCCCCATACCATCACAGATGCTGGCTTTTGAACTTTGCGCTGGTAACAATCTGGATGGCCGTTTTCCTCTTTTGTCCCGAGGACACAACGTCCATGATTTCCAAAAACAATTTGAAATATGTACTCATCAGACCACTGCACACTTTTCCACTTTGCGTCTGTGCATTTCAAATGAGTTCGGGCCCAGAGAAGGCGGCGGCATTTCTGGATGTTGTTGATGTATGGCTTTCGCTTTGCATGGTAGAGTTTTAACTTGCACTTGTAGATGTAGCGATGAACTGTGTTAACTGACAATGGTTTTCTGAAGTCTTCCTGAGCCCACGCAGTAAGATCCTTTACACAATGATGTTGGTTTTTAATACAGTGCAGCCTGAGGGATCAAAGGTCACGGGCATTCAATGTTGGTTTTCGGCTTTGCTGCTTATGTGTAGAAAGTTCTCCAGATTCTCTGAATCTTCTGATTATATTATGGACTGTAGATGTAGGAATCCCTAAATTTCTTGCAATTGAATGTTGAGAAACTGTTCTTAAACTGTTGGACTATTTTTTCACACAGTTGTTCAAAAAGTGGTGATCCTCGCCCCATCTTTGCTTGTGAACGGCTGAGCCTTTTGGGGATACTCCTTTTATGCTCAATCATGACACTCACCTGTTTCCAATTAGGTGTTCTTTGAGCATTCATCAACTTTCCCAGTCTTTTGTTACCCCATCCCAACTTTTTTGAAACGTGTTGCAGGCATCCATTTCAAAATTAGCAAATATTTGCAAGCAAACAATAAAGATTCTCAGTTTTAACATTAAATATCTTGTCTTTGTGGTGTATTCAGTTGAATATAGGTTGAAGAGGATTTGCAAATCATTGTATTCTGTTTTTATTTACATTTTACACAACGTCCCAACTTCATTGGAATTGAGGTTGTAAATACATATAAAGGATTTTTCCCATTTTATACATAGCAGGAGCACCTGAGCAGAAGGTAGTGGATTTTGTCTATTTTATACATATAGTAGAGTTTGTTCGTTTTATACATATAACAGATTTAGTCATTTTTATACATATAGAGGATTTTGTTTGTTTTATACAAATAATGGATTTTGTCCATTTTATACATACAGTGGATTTTGTCTGTTTTATACTGTCACAGCACTGCCCTGTGTATGATTATGTAAGGGGTTTTAGGGGGGCCTTTTTTGGACGTTCCTGCCGCTCCTGCCTCTACCTTCTGCTCAGGTGCTCCTGCTTTGCCTCCTCCCTCCTGATCTGGTTGTGGCTCAGCCTGGCTATTGATTGTGGCGATCATAAAAGCTGTGCACGGGCACGCACTCAGGGTTCACTCCTCTCTCCACCATCAGCGCCACTGCGCGCATGAGGGCCTGTGCCAGCTGGCCCCGCAGCCACCACCAGACAGTTTGAATTTGTTATGTTTGTTTGATTACTCTACACATCAACTCACCACACACACACACCCCAACACTTGCACGTACACTGATCTACACAAACACGTTATCTTTAATTGATAAATATTGTTAAAACTTTGACCTGGTGCATCATCTCCCCACTTTTTGTTACTACCTCTCGAGCCAGGTTGTAACAACACATATAATGGATTTTGTCTATTTTATACATATGAGGTCTATTAGAAAAGTATCCTACCTTTTTATTTAAAAAAACTATATGGATTTGAGTCATATGTTTTTATGTCAGCCAAGCTTGAACCTTCGTGCGCATGTGTGAGTTTTTCCACGCCTGTCGGTGACGTCATTCGCCTGTGAGCACGCCTTGTGGGAGGAGTGGTCCAGCCCCCTCATCGAATTTTTATTGTCTGAGAAGTTGCTGAGAGACTGGTGCTGTGCTTCATCAAAATTTTTTCCAAAACTGTGAGGCACATCCGAGTGGATACCATTTGACAAATTAAGCTGGTTTTCGGTGAAAATTTTAACAGCTGATGAGAGATTTTGGATTGTTTCTATTGCTGTAAGGACTTCCCATGGAGCAGGACGTCGCGCAGCGCTCCGAGGCAACGTCGTCATCCTGTTTCAAGCTGAAAACCTCCAAATTTAAGCCTCTGTTGACCCAGGACGTCGTGAGAGAACAGAGAACTTTCAGAAGAGGTCGGAATCAGCAGTTTATCCAGACATTCCACTGTTAAAGGAGATTTTTTTAATGAAAGACGTGCGGACGGATTGGTGCGTCAGCTTGCAGCCGGCACGGCGCACCCGCCACAGGAAAAACACCTCCATTGGAAGCCTTAAGGACAAGTTGGAACATGTCCTGCTGTTAAACAATTTCTCAGATACTCACTCAACTGAAAGCCACCAAAAGCCGCCTGGTTTTTACAAATGGTTATCAACACGGAGGTGTTTTTCCTGTGCCGCCGCACCGCGCCGGCTGCGTCCCGACGCGCGGACCCGTCCGCACGTCTTTCATTAAAAAAATCTCCTATCTAATAGACCTCGTATAACGGATTTTGGGCATTTTATACATATACTGGATTTTGTCCATTTTATACAGATACTATTATATGCACGTTTTACTGTATATAACTTCAGCAAACCACTCCATGGACTGGACTATTTTATTTCAGAATGGTTTGTTCCCGGCCTCTGCTGTGTCTGAAGAGCTCAGGCCTGAAAAAGTTTTTGGTACACAGCCCTTAGAATTGAGACACAGCCTGTGTCTCCTTCACTGTTTTCTATGTGTGTGTGTGTGTGTGCACGCATCCACACATGCACTTCCTGCTAGATTTACTGAATCAATTCAGAATAATTGTTTTTCTTCTACATTCAACTTCCCAATACGAGGACAAAGCAGCTCAGACTGCCCTTTTTAATAAGCACTTTCTGACAGTTCTGAACATTTTCACTGCAAATAAAAGCTAAATATGTCCTTTTGACAAAACCTGATTGTTCAGTGTGATGGATTAAATGCCGCTGCAGAATGTGCAAAGTAACAAGATGATTTTAATGGCACAGCCAAGAAAATGTGCTTTTAATATTATCTTTTGAAGATCTTTTTTTTTTTTTTAAGAACATTTTGTCAGTAAGATAGCGTGTGTGTGACACTTCTATAGTTTAGCCTAGAACATCAAAATTTCCACTGTGATCCTTTTAAAAAAATGACGTTTCTCCCTACAGGCTTGGTTTTCTCATTCAGTATCAAATTTCTGTAAAGCAGAACTCAGCCCAGATAGCAGTTGTACAACCCCTGGCAAAAATTATGGAATCACCGGCCTCAGAGGATGTTCATTCAGTTGTTTAATTTTGTAGAAAAAAAGCAGATCACAGACATGACACAAAACTAAAGTCATTTCAAATGGCAACTTTCTGGCTTTAAGAAACACTATAAGAAATCAGGAAAAAAAATTGTGGCAGTCAGTAACGGTTACTTTTTTAGACCAAGCAGAGGGAAAAAAAATATGGACTCACTCAATTCTGAGGAAAAAATTATGGAATCATGAAAAACAAAAGAACTCTCCAACACATCACTAGTATTTTGTTGCACCACCTCTGGCTTTTATAACAGCTTGCAGTCTCTGAGGCATGGACTTAATGTGTGACAAACAGTACTCTTCATCAATCTGGCTCCAACTTTCTCTGATTGCTGTTGCCAGATCAGCTTTGCAGGTTGGAGCCTTGTCATGGACCATTTTCTTCAACTTCCACCAAAGATTTTCAATTGGATTAACATCCGGACTATTTGCAGGCCATGACATTGACCCTATGTGTCTTTTTGCAAGGAATGTTTTCACAGTTTTTTCTCTATGGCAAGATGCATTATCATCTTGAAAAATGATTTCATCATCCCCAAACATCCTTTCAATTGATGGGATAAGAAAAGTGTCCAAAATATCAACGTAAACTTGTGCATTTATTGATGACGTAATGACAGCCATCTCCCCAGTGCCTTTACCTGACATGCAGCCCCATATCATCAATGACTGTGGAAATTTACATGTTCTCTTCAGGCAGTCATCTTTGTAAATCTCATTGGAACAGCACCAAACAAAAGTTCCAGCATCATCACCTTGCCCAATGCAGATTCGAGATTCATCACTGAATATGACTTTCATCCAGTCATCCACAGTCCACGATTGCTTTTCCTTAGCCCATTGTAACCTTGTTTTTTCTGTTTAGGTGTTAATGATGGCTTTCGTTTAGCTTTTCTGTATGTAAATCCCATTTCCTTTAGGCGGTTTCTTACAGTTCGGTCACAGACGTTGACTCCAGTTTCCTCCCATTCGTTACTCATTTGTTTTGTTGTGCATTTTCGATTTTTGAGACATATTGCTTTAAGTTTTCTGTCTTGACGCTTTGATGTTTTCCTTGGTCTACCAGTATGTTTGCCTTTAACAACCTTCCCATGTTGTTTGTATTTGTGTCCAGTTTAGACACAGCTGACTGTGAACAACCAACATCTTTTGCAACATTGCGTGATAATTTACCCTCTTTTAAGAGTTTGATAATCCTCTCCTTTGTTTCAATTGACATCTCTCATGTTGGAGCCATGATTCATGTCAGTCCACTTGGTGCAACAGCTCTCCAAGGTGTGATCACTCCTTTTTAGATGCAGACTAACGAGCAGATCTGATTTGATGCAGGTGTTAGTTTTGGGGATGAAAATTTACAGGGTGATTCGATAATTTATTCCTCAGAATTGCGTGAGTCCATATTTTTTTTCCCTCTGCTTGGTCTAAAAAAGTAACCGTTACTGACTGCCACAATTTTTTTTCCTAATTTCTTATAGTGTTTCTTAAAGCCAGGAAGTTGCCATTTGAAATAACTTTAGTTTTGTGTCATGTCTGTGATCTGCTTTTTTTCTACAAAATTAAACAACTGAATGAACATCCTCCGAGGCCGGTGATTCCATAATTATTGCCAGGGGTTGTAGTATATCACATGGAAGATAACAGAAAGAAACACTAGCTCTGTCGTCTTTAATACTGAAAAGTCAATTAATCCTAAATCATTTCAACAATAGCATAGTCAAGACTCCCTCACAATGCACGAGATACTCCTCATTTGAGTCTCCACTAGTTTAACACACAGTCATCCCAATGGTGCTCAAGGATTTACCACAGAGTGCCATACTGTTTGTATTTCTTCATAATTGATTCGAATAAAGTCCAAGACATATTCAGTAAATTGGAAATGTTCATATATCCATCGCCTGACATGGCTGAAGAAAACTGACAATAAAATTGATTATTTACAGGTATTATACCAAAGCATTTCATTACTGAACCCATCATCTTGGCTTTTATATTTTAAATTAATTTATATCAAGTTGTAGTGATTTCCTTTCAGTTTTAGTTTAAGGAAGATAATTTTAGATTTTTTTTATTTTTGCATTTGAAATGGCATAATCAAATTAAAATGTGTGAAAAACCAAGTGTTTCAATACTTTTGGAGGGCACTGTAAGGCTCACAATGAAACAAAAGACAAATGGCACAAGGATCCTAAAGACTTTGACCTTTGTTGTTACCTGGTGTGTCTTGAACTCTAAGGCCTCATAAACACAATCTTATAAAGAACCAGACCAGTCGCTTGCTGAAGCAGCTATGTTAAGCTATTCAAGGGAAATGACTGGGAAAAGTTACCAAAAAATGACTTCTTTCACCAGACCCTGCTCACAATTCAATCAGTGTCCTGGTTACTGTGTATGAACTTGGCTTTAAAGCCTTCAGCGGGGATCTGGGTACTGTGGACTCAGAACTTTTCATCCAACCATTAAATTCCTCATAAATTCTACTCCTTCAACTTTTTCAGTGCTACCAGTATGCTAATTGTGCACATTATGCACTCAACCTATTTTGACATGGTGGATGCCGGAATGCAAAAAGACAACTTCTCACTCGCTCACCCCTCTCACAGTTTTGTCCTCCAAATCCAAGTGTGCAGTCACAGCTGAAGGATCCCCACAGGTTTACACAGGTCCCTCCATTCAGACATGGATTGTTGTTGCAGAAATGACTTTTTGCAGAACATCCTAGGAGGGAGAGACAATAGGAGGTTGAGCTGCTTCGTTATTCATACAACCCCTGGCAAAAATTATGGAATCACTGGCCTCGGAGGATGTTCATTCAGTTGTTTAATTTTGTAGAAAAAAAGCAGATCACAGACATGACACAAAACTAAAGTCATTTCAAATGGCAACTTTCTGGCTTTAAGAAACACTATAAGAAATCAAGAAAAAAAGATTGTGGCAGTCAGTAACGGTTACTTTTTAGACCAAGCAGAGGAAAAAAATATGGACTCACTCAATTCTGAGGAATAAAGTATGGAATCACCCTGTAAATTTTCATCCCCAAAACTAACACCTGCATCAAATCACATCTGCTTGTTAGTCTGCATCTAAAAAGGAGCGATCACACCTTGGAGAGCTGTTGCACCAAGTGGACTGACATGAATCATGGCTCCAACACGAGAGATGTCAATTGAAACAAAAGAGAGGATTATCAAACTCTTAAAAGAGAGTAAATCATCACGCAATGTTGCAAAAGATGTTGGTTGTTCACTGTCAGCTGTGTCTAAACTCTGGACCAAATACAAACAACATGGGAAGCTTGTTAAAGGCAAACATACTGGTAGACCAAGGAAGACATCAAAGCGTCAAGACAGAAAACTTAAAGCAATATGTCTCAAAAATCGAAAATGCACAACAAAACAAATGAGGAACGAATGGGAGGAAACTGGAGTCAACTTCTGTGACCGAACTGTAAGAAACCGCCTAAAGGAAATGGGATTTACATACAGAAAAGCTAAACGAAAGCCGTCATTAACACCTAAACAGAAAAAACAAGGTTACAATGGGCTAAAGAAAAGCAATCGTGGACTGTGGATGACTGGATGAAAGTCATATTCAGTGATGAATCTTGAATCTGCATTGGGCAAGGTGATGATGCTGGAACTTTTGTTTGGTGCCGTTCCAATGAGATTTATAAAGATGACTGCCTGAAGAGAACATGTAAATTTCCAGAGTCATTGATGATATGGGGCTGCATGTCAGGTAAAGGCACTGGGGAGATGGCTGTCATTACATCATCAATAAATGCACAAGTTTACGTTGATATTTTGGACACTTTTCGGATGTTTGAGGATGATGAAATCATTTTTCAAGAAGATAATGCATCTTGCCATACAGCAAAAACTGTGAAAACATTCCTTGCAAAAAGACACATAGGGTCAATTTCATGACATAGGGTTAATGTCAACGAGCAGATGTGATTTGATGCAGGTGTTAGTTTTGGGGATGGAAATTTACAAGGTGATTCCATAATTTATTCCTCAGAATTGAGTGAGTCCATATTTTTTTCCTCTGCTTGGTCTAAAAAAGTAACCGTTACTGACTGCCACAATCTTTTTTTCTTGATTTCTTATAGTGTTTCTTAAAGCCAGAAAGTTGCCATTTGAAATTACTTTAGTTTTGTGTCATGTCTGTGATCTGCTTTTTTCCTACAAAATTAAACGACAGAATGAACATCCGATGAGGCCGGTGATTCCATAATTTTTGCCAGGGGTTGTATATAGTCATAAATAGTCAGAGGCTAATAAGCCATTCAAAACAGATACAATGATTATTTCCCAGCGCTGCTGCTTCTATGCTGTGCAGATTGTAGTCAGTATTATTTTCTCTCTTCTGTCAGTGTCTGAGCTCACGGTAAACATCATCTGGCTGCAACAGATAATCTGTAGTTATTCTAAAGCCAGAAAATTGATCAAAGCCCTGCATACCTGGCAGAGTTCCGTTGTTGGCAATGAAGCTGGCCATGTCTATGTGCTGGTTGTCAATACGCAAGTTCTTCATGCAGCCCACAAACTGGCGGTTATGAACAGGAAAGTCTTCTGGGAGCTTGGGGACACCTCCAAGGAGAAGTGGGCCAGTCAGGTCCAATGATCTGACAACACACAACCAATACACCTTTAGGGTTTTTTTTTTTTTTTTTTTTGTCTTGCTGCTCTAAAACAGTACATCAAGGATATTGGTGGTGGTGGTGGGGGGTAGCAGTATTAATAAACAAAAAACGCCCTGGAGATGGAAAAAGCATCATCACATCCAAATAAAAGAAAAAACACAAATCTTGTCTAACACCCTGGAGATTTGGAAGTTCATTTAAAAACAAATGATCTCAGTCTCCTAATGAGCTGCACGTAAAGAACACAAACAGTGTATTTACTGAAATCAGTTTGGAGGAAGGAACAGAATGTGAAAGAGACAAAGATATCACAGGAGTTTTTGCTCCTATAAATAAAGTACCTAACACGTGTTTGTCCATCTGTGTGTGTGTATCTGCCGCCCATATATCGGTAAAGAGGTGGCGCATGGGTGAAGACCATATGACCCAGGCAGAACAAAATAAAACCCAAAGTTTGTTAAATCACATTTTTGGGGGCTGAGCAGCAAGTTTGTTTTACCGCGGGCCATTAAAAATTATGACCAACTTATTTGCTCAGGTAATCATAGCTTAACTCGACCTAGTACTGATAGCTGCTACAAATGCTAACGCTGTTAGCATCTTACTAATAAGCTTGGCTAACCTCCGTTCAGGTGTTTATCAAATTATATTTTGGGGGCTCATTATGGTTTTACTTTGGGCATTAAAAAATATGACCATCTTATTTCCTCAGTAATTGTGGATAATCAACCTAACATCACAAAGCTATCAAAAGCTGCTATAAATGCTAACACCATTAGCATCCAAAATTAGATAACTTCACTCTGAGATGATCTTTTTCGAGAATTAACCACACAAAAAGTGATGTGTGTGGGGGGGTGCGTCAACACACAAGCTGTCACTCAAAGTGACCACACCAGAATTCAGTGTTTCGCAGTTGTGAATCTCACGCCGTCTGGCGGTCCGTGACTCACATGAGAGGTCGGTTTCAGCGGAGTTTCGATTCAGGGCACAATGTAAACACACCCTGTGAAGTATGTACAACAAGACAACATCGGGGCAAAGCAGAAGTTTATCTCAGGTGCTACACCTCCTCTACATAACCCTCTCAACTTAAGAGAATGTGTCATGAATCAGCGCCATTCACATCCTTGCTTTGCCTATGTTTACATGAGCTCGGAGACGCCGGAACTCTGCTGGTGCCGCGGTGCATTCTGGGAAGTGCAAGGGGATTATGGGAAATGTTAAAATACTGAATAGTGAATGTGATAATGAACACGATGATGTCTGAAAGACAATAAATACATATTTAAATTATATCACTAGATTTGATCTTATACGTATGTATTTTGATCTAAGTTATTTTAATTTCTTCAACTTGCTTCTGGTTTCCAGTATTTACAGCCAATTCAATTCATTTTATTGATATAGCGCCAAATCACAACAATACTGTCTCAAGGCAATTCACATGGATAAAGTCTAACCTTACCAAGTTTAAGTAAAAACTCGCTCTGGCATCTTTGAGGAAGAAACCTCAAGCAGACCAGACTCAGGGGGGTGACTAACTCCTTGGGCCATTCTAACAGTAACAAGATTTTTTTTTCTTTTTTTTAAACAATCGCTTCAAACAAGCAGTCTTTTTCAAAGAATTCAGTCTGTGACTAATATAATGTGTTTATTTAATTACATTTTTTTTAATCTTTTGCATTATGGATTCTAACCAGCGGATATTTCTACCAGTTATAAACACCTCATTAAATCATCTGAAAGTATGATGATTGTTTTTCTGATTACTTACTTTTTGGATCCTGATTGGCTCCCCTGAGCAGAGCAGCTGTAGTTCCCGATCATTAGGCCAAACCTGAGTGCCACAGAAGTGTCGCAGTCGTCCACTGTCACTACAACCATCTTTTGATCCGAGGGGCCCTGCGGCAGGCCGGCCTGGTTTAGGACTGGCTGCGGAGCCAAAGACAAATTCATGAATATTAATATCAGTTAAGGAGCAGACAAAGCTTGAATGCCACGGATGTGTCAAAGTTCATCTCGAATAAGGCTGGCTGAGTTTTTCTTTCATTTAAATTTTCATACAGAGCGGCAGAATGCAAATACTTTAATCACAGAATTATCCAACAGTGTTTTTTCTCCAGAAAGTTTATTTTTGTATTAGTATGCACCAGGGGCTGGAGTACTGCAGAGTACTCTGCAGAGCAGCACTGAATAAAACAGCACAATTCAGTTGGACAGATAAAAGAAATGTTGTTATTATCCAGCATATTTATATGACAAAGCCAAAAAGGACTGACAGCATACAGAAAAAAAGACTTTACACCTGTGCTCCTATTTTTAAGATACAGAAATATTTTTGGTTTCTCTGGATTTATAAATAGAATCAGAACTGAGATGGTGCATACTGATAAATCAATCTGAAAATAGGGAAAGCTGAAGTGTTGAGCTGCAGACGTGGAGAAAAAACAAAGCAGCTAGATGATCACTTGAATCGGTTCAACGCCCATTCAGCACGACCATTTCAGGTGTTGTGTGCAGTTTTAATAATTCATATCATAACAGCCAGAGGTAAAAGACAGCAGCTGGCAAACACATACATGCACGCGCACATGCACACACGCAGAAGTAGAATAAGACAGCAGCAGAGCCGACAAAAGATCGCTGCTGCCTGAGAAATCAATCGAGGAAACAACAAAAGGAGGTGGGACACGCGGGAGACAGATTGATGGGTCTGTCAATAAAGGTCACGACCTTTTTTCAAACTGGGCTGTTCCTCTGAGGTCACACAGAGCTCATCTGAAACAGAGCAGTGACGGTCGCCAAACTCAGCTGGTCACACAGAGTTTAGCAGGAATGATCCTGTGCCGTCTGCAGAAAGAAAAAGGCATCCAGCTTTCTTCATTTATTTAAAGCTGAACTGATCCCACAGTGTGCACAAACCTCTGGGATTTAAATTCGCAATCACTCTGCAGTTATGATTGCTGGTTATCATCATACAATCCTTCAATTTAAAGCTTTTGGGGGGTGGGGGCAAATATTAAGATATGACAGCATGCAGACTCTGGTTTATCTTATGAAGAAAAACTAAAACAAAAAAATAATTGCTTAAGTAATGCCGTAATGAAAGTTAAAGGGAAAGCCGCTGCACTTTAACTTCCTCTTGAGTGGATTAGCTAAAAAATATGTGATCTATAAATAGGACTCCTGTGAATCTCAGAGGTAGCACTCTGTTGAGTTAATGAGCTCACAGTGCTTGTATCTGAACACAGAATGATGTGACACCTCGTTGACAACAAACTGGGGTGGAGGGCAAAAACTTCCAATGCCACATATTATCACACTGTTGATTGTTATTCTTGTAGTGATCGTTGATATTGTTCCCTCTTGCCTGGATTTTGTTTGCCTGGACTGACTGCCTGAACTATGACTTTACTCACTGCCCGTCTCTGAAACAGCTTTTGCATTGTCCTCTGATTACTGTTGCTATGTTGAATGACAATCTGAACTACGACTACTGGCCTGCACCTTGGAATGCCTCAGATTAAACAATCAGATTCTTCTGCACTGTTGGCTGCTTTCTGTATGTGACCTTAGACTGTTTCAGAACCGTGATTAAATAACGTTATACTCGTCACACTGTCTGCTCTCTGCAATGGGATCTTCTGCACATCCAGCATCATTACACTGTATTCAGTTCTCCAGTATGAGGATTGGCTGTTCTTCTGTTTAATATGACTGCAATCTAAATATTTTTACAGAAACACAGACCTGAACTGGAAGCTGCTGGAACACAAGTGTCATTGTTGACAATCAAGTGAGTTTTACATCAAAATGGACTATCAAAATGTCATCACTGCTTCAAAATCAACAACTTGAAGGTCAGTTAAAGTTCTTCAGCCACGACAAGGAACTAAAGTATTTTCAGACATTGTTTTCCAAAATCAGGATGCTTCATGTAGAAAAGCATTCATCAGGCTGTGATGATGAATCCAACCGAAAAGACATAACAGGTAAGATTAAGACTTTATATTTACTCAGTGTGTGAATGATTTTAATATTTGCAACAGTCTGAACTGTTTGCATGAGGACTGCAGCTTTTAGTTGTTGAGCCAATCAGTGGACAGCATCAAAGGACGTATTTCCACTTATGAGTAACTCATAAATATTGTGTGTCAACAGTTGCATATCTTACCTGCAACTTATGGTTTTCGTATGTGGGACGTATAAGCCATATGCTGGCATGCGTCAAAATATTGTGCATGCACAAAATCTTTCGATGAACTTGACGTACTACGACGTATACAGCATGCATCAACATGCTCTTAACTTATACACCACTTTCCCATAACTTATTAGATGTATACCAGTGTATATGGCATAGTTTTTGTAATTCACGTTTTATTGCTTTATGAACTTTAAAACTGTAAAACCAACACAACCAACACACACACAGTGGGACAAGAACAAACCCACTACAGCTACAGTAAATTGTTAACAATAAGAAAAAGGGGAGAAGAAAAAAAAAGGGGGGGGGGAGTTGGGTGGGTGGCGGGAGAGATATATATACCACGAATCCCAGGTTAATGTTCTCCAACTCTTCCGCTCTCCTCCCACAGTCACCTCTCCCCTCCACTTCACAGCCAAGATCTTTTACAGTCTGCGTATTTCATCCTTCACATGAAAATCAAACTACTACATTTCACGTATCACCCATTTTGTAAGTGGTTCAAATAGGGGCCCCATAATTTCAAAAACACCTCCTCTTGGTCATTCAGTCTAAAAGTCAACCGTTCACAGTTGGCCATTTTGGTCATTTCTTCTAACCATTCATTGACTGGAATAACATTTTTTGATTTCCAGTGTCTAAGGATGATCCTACAACCTGTCACAAGGGCCAATTTACACCATAGGTTCTGCTGACCGGATAACCTCATTTCACTTGTTATCAAACCTAAAATACACAAGGCGAAGCCCTGAGGCATATCTATCTCCAGAACTTTGTTGATAACTAATATTATCTTTTTCCAAAGGTTCTGTGTCATTTCACACTCATACAGCATGTGTACAAGTGTTCCCTCCCACCTCTCACATCTCCAGCAAAACTCCGAGTCACAGAGCTTTAACCTTGCCATCTTACTGAGGGTCCAATACATTCTATGTATAATTTTGTACATAATTAAGTGAGTCTGTGTCTCTCTTGATATCTTATGCCAAGACGTAGTAATTTCTTCCCACTTCTCCCCAACGATCTCACCCCCTAAATCCTTCTCCCATGCTCTCTTAAGAGCCTCAAGTTTGGGTGGATGAGATTTTCTCATGAGACTATAATATTTAGATGCCCCACCTTTAACCCCCCGGTTAATCTGCATTATTTTTTGTAACTCGGATTGAGTAACTAGTGGAAGTTTTTGTTTTTGTTGCAATATACAGCCTCGTAACTGCAAATACTTCCAAAAATCCAGTTTGGGGAGTTTGTATTTGTATTTGGCGTAGTTTTAATATGTCGGCATACAGAAGCAAAATCACCAATGTGTGACAGGGCCTTAAGGGGCATGGAACCAAATATTACACATGCTGTATGTACTGTATAATTTTGACCCTGTGTTGATTTCAGAAAACCAAAAATAAATTGCAACTTGTATGCAAAATTCTTAGTTTTTCTCTCTTAAAGATGTAAGTTATACTGTCATTGTGCCCCAGAAGAAGAAGAATTCAAAGAAAAACAAAAAACAAATCAAAAGTGGAAGCATTGTCATAATAATTTGTATACGAGGGCTGTCCATAAAGTATAGGTCCTTTTTATTTTTTTCAAAAACTATATGGATTTCATTCATATGTTTTAACGTCAGACATGCTTGAACCCTTGTGCGCATGCGTGAGTTTTTCCACGCCTGTCGGTGACGTCATTCGCCTGTGAGCACTCCTTGTGGGAGGAGTCGTCCAGCCCCTCGTCGGAATTCCTTTGTCTGAGAAGTTGCTGAGAGACTGGCGCTTTGTTTGATCAAACTTTTTCTAAACCTGTGAGACACATCAAAGTGGACACGGTTCGAAAAATTAAGCTGGTTTTCAGTGAAAATTTTGACGGCTGATGAGAGATTTTGAGGTGATACTGTCGCTTTAAGGACTTCCCACGGTGCGAGACGTCGCGCAGCGCTCTCAGGCGCCATCATCAGCCTGTTTCAAGCTGAAAACCTCCACATTTCAGGCTCTATTGATCCAGGACATCATGAGAGAACAGAGAAGTTTCAGAAGAAGTCGGTTTCAGCATTTTATCCGGATATTCCACTGTTAAAGGAGATTTTTTTAATGAAAGACGTGCGGACGGGTCCGCACGTCGGGACGTAGCCGGCGCGGTGCGGCGGTACAGGAAAAACACCTCCGTGTTGATAACCATTTGTAAAATCCAGGCGGCTTTTTTATTGGCTTTCAGTGGAGTGAGTATATGAGAAATTGTTTAACAGCTGGACATGTTCCAACTTGTCCTTAAGGCTTCCAACGGAGGTGTTTTTCCTGTGGCGGAGCGTCGCGGCGGCTGCGAGCCGACACTGCAATCCGCCCGCACGTCTTTCATTAAAAAAATCTCCTTTAACAGTGGAATATGCGGATAAAATGCTGAAACCGACTTCTTCTGAAACTTCTCTGTTCTCTCACGACGTCCTGGATCAATAGAGCCTGAAATGTGGAGGTTTTCAGCTTGAAACAGGCTGATGATGGCGCCTGAGAGCGCTGCGCGACGTCTCGCACCGTGGGAAGTCCTTAAAGCGACAGTATCACCTCAAAATCTCTCATCAGCCGTTAAAATTTTCACTGAAAACCAGCTTAATTTTCGAACCGTGTCCACTTCGATGTGCCTCACAGGTTTAGAAAAAATTTTGATCAAACAAAGCGCCAGTCTCTCAGCAACTTCACAGACAAAGGAATTCCGACGAGGGGCTGGACGACTCCTCCCACAAGGAGTGCTCACAGGCGAATGACGTCACTGACAGGCGTGGAAAAACTCACGCATGCGCACGAGGGTTCAAGCATGTCTGACGTTAAAACATATGAATGAAATCCATATAGTTTTTGAAAAAAATTAAAAGGACCTACCCATTCTACTGTAAGAGTAGAATGGGAGGCAGAGCCTTCAGCTTTCAGGCTCCTCTCCTGTGGAACCAGCTCCCAATTCAGATCAGGGAGACAGACACCCTCTCTACTTTTAAGATTAGGCTTAAAACTTTCCTTTTTGCTAAAGCTTATAGTTAGGGCTGGATCAGGTGACCCTGAACCATCCCTTAGTTATGCTGCTATAGACATAGACTGCTGGGGGGTTCCCATGATGCACTGTTTCTTTCTCTTTTTGCTCTGTATGCACCACTCTGCATTTAATCATTAGTGATCGATCTCTGCTCCCCTCCACAGCATGTCTTTTTCTTGGTTCTCTCCCTCAGCCCCAACCAGTCCCAGCAGAAGACTGCCCCTCCCTGAGCCTGGTTCTGCTGGAGGTTTCTTCCTGTTAAAAGGGAGTTTTTCCTTCCCACTGTAGCCAAGTGCTTGCTCACAGGGGGTCGTTTTGACCGTTGGGGTTTTACATAATTATTGTATGGCCTTGCCTTACAATATAAAGCGCCTTGGGGCAACTGTTTGTTGTGATTTGGCGCTATATAAAAAAATTGATTGATTGATTGATTGACTTTATGGACAGACCTCGTATGTAAACCTTTGATCACTACTCACACAAGTAGTGAACACAACAAGGTTAATTCCACAGCCAAGTCCAGTAGCCATTTACAGCAGAAGTCTGATGTCATAAAGTACCTTTAATAATGTGACTCACTCACAGATGTATCGCCGACCACTGAAGCCTCACACTGTTCTACAATGACACATCAAGGGTGGTATCTCACTGGGCCATGACAGCTTGTGACCAGCAAGCTGGATTTTGTGAGATTTTGCATGACATTCACAGGGTGGTGCCATCCCCTCGCATGAGTCGCACCAAGTACTCACAGAGTTGTAGAGGGCATCGGCAAGCCCCATGATTGTAGTATCCACAACTCATAACGTGCATGAATCATGAGAGAACTTAGTGAGGGGTTGACAACAGATCAAACTACATTTTGAGTGATTGGAGACAAAAATGAGGGTCGAACATCATTCATGGGAATTGTGCACGAGCTGTCCTGGGAGCATGGCAAAAGATGATTGGAAAGAGCCAACACTTCTGGAAGCGGCTAAGGGAATCCCGCAGCAGCGGCTCAGCTGCTGACCCGCATGCATGCATGGCCAGTGGGGTGGACACACCTGTCCACGGTAGCTGGGATTTTTTTCCTACTAATTCAGGACTGCAATGGCAAAAGTCTCATCCTGGCGGCCGTGAGATGTGTGCACGCATGGTCAGCCCGTGCTCACAGAGGTGGGCTTCAGCACAGCAGTGGATAAACACAAGCCATTCCAGAGGAGTACATCTGTCCGCAGGACGACACCACGTGCCATCTGTGTGTGACGGCACCAGCTAGAAGCTCTTTGATCGTGTAGACTGCTGGACATTATACATGCCATCATGCGGCTTCTGCTCATGTATCACCCGTGTGATGGTGCCAGGCAGGACCTCTTTGATGGTGTGGACTGCTGGACATTATATATTTCATTCTGCGGGAAATCATTCTACAAGTGGGTGAGTGCCCTGTTCACAGTTTTCTTCCTGTTGTATTTTTTTTATTCTCACTGGAGAAAAAGGCTTTGTCATTATTATCTATTATTTTATTATTATTTACAGAGCTGTTACTAAGTACTGTTCTGGGAATGTCCTCGGTGTCTATTTACATGGATAATAGCAGGATAATATCATAATAATACCAGCTGACCACTTTGTGTGAAACGTGCCATTTTTACCACTTCAGTGAAATACCAAATGCAAATCTGTCACTCATTCGCATGTTTAGTCGCTAATTTGTGTCTTCAACAGTTGTGCCCCAGTGAGATACTGGCTTAAGCAGACAGAAACAGATTTTAAAAACGGGTTTTATTTTTGTTTTGAGACAATTTGTCACAAATTTGTTGAGGATGAAATAAGTAAACAGGCAGTGTTAAATGACTCATTAGATTTGCCAAAGGTGAAATCATCCGACATGCTCTTTTCCACGCTTTTCCCTTTGCTGTGAAAGGTCTGAAGCAGGCAGCGCTCCAGATTCGACACTCCATTCTCTGACCTCTGCTGTGGTTTGCTGTCATCAGTCACGGCTGTTGACTCTCTAATAATGACCGTCTGCTAATGTCTGTCAGGCAGCTTTTCTGCCGCACAAAACCCAGTGCTGTCAGCGCTCAGCGGAACCCACATATTTGCTCAGGACCACATCGAACTCTGCTCTCGCCTGACACAACAGGGGATTATGGGAATATGAGTTTCCTGTCATGCTGTCTGACAGCAGGAGGAGCATGGCATCAGGCAAAAAAAAGGAGGCTCTAAAAAAGGGAGGCTCTAAGATTGACTGGGAAACCATAGTAACAAAAAGCGTCATCCCTGAAGTGCGGCGTCACCGCTCAAAGCCAGAGTCAATACTTCTCTCTGCTTTTCTTTAGCCTCCTTTCGCTCCTCTCCTGCTCTGCCTTTCTGTCCCTGCTGGAGAACAGAGAGGGGCACCGTCCCCGGGGCTGCATCACTCACAGCTCAAGGTCCCAAAGGAAGCCGAGCCAAACACAAAGCCGACGGTCATTGCCATTCTCTACAGTCCCCCACCACCCTGAAAGCCACATTTCAATCTAAAACGTCCCCTCCCCATGTCACCCTGATCCACCCCTGTGAACAGGGATGACTCACAGTGGCCCTCTGTGGAATAAAATGGGAGGAGCCGGCTATCTACCTCAGCGCCTCACGGGACGAGGAACATGAGATCAGGACTGTGAGCATTAGTTCAGTCCAACAGTTGGACCATCACTATCCAGGGTTAGTTTGGAAGTACACAACTCAAACTGACCTGTACATTCAGTGTGTGTGTGTGTGTGTGTGTGTGAATGGGGTGGGGGCTGTTTACACTAACATAGAACAGGTTTTGTTCTGGATTGTAAACTTGAATGTGAAACAATTTTTTTAGGAAGAAGAAGAAGAAGATGATGATGATCTACATGCACTAATAAATTGATGATGCACTGCCAGCAAAATACTTGTGGTGGACCAGTTCATTAAATAGCACATTTGCTCCACAGATATTAAATAAAAACCCATTTGAGGAACACTTCCAGAAGTTTTTTTTGGAGAGGGTGGGGTTAGTATTTGTACTGTAACCATCAGAAAAGGTCCCAGGTTCACTTCTCAGCTGGTCTTTTCTGTGTGAAGTTTGTATGTTCTCACTGTACTTATGTGGGTTCCCTCCAGGTGCTATCTCCCACTTCCAAAGACATGCAGGTTATTAGTTAGTAGTTAGTTATGACTTTAAGTGCATATCACTAGCAAATAAAATGTGAAATGAGCTGACTACTCTAAATAAATAAAGAATTATGGAAATATTGATGTATTACGTTGTATTTTTGGTGCCATATGCCCTGAGGGTCATAAACATGATTTCACCTGCTGCTCATAAAGACTCAGAAACATGAACCTCTCATAAAACTGGACTTTGATGACATCATGTACAGTAACGCCACTGGCTTCACCCCACAGAAGCTGAAGTTTTGTAACTATGCTTATGCTCCCCAGAAGCATTTACTAAAAAAAAGTTTGAAGGACCTAAATTACATGGTGAGGACTCTTTTTCCAAGCATGTGAGATGCAAATAAAGAAAATGCTTAAAATGGCGGGGGTTAAGAGGGCTGTAGATGGCGGTTCTGGTAGTGTTGAGTGCAGTGTGATGTGCCCTTTAAACTGACCGTAGGTGTGAATGTGTCGACCCTGTGATAGACTGGTGGCCTGTCCTGCCGGGACAGGCTCCAGCCACACAGTGACCCTTAAATGGAATAAGAAGTTTACAAAATGGATGAACTAATCAGGACTGTGACAGGATCAGGTGTGCTCAGCGTGGCGTGGCTGCAGTCACAATAAAAATGTTCCACAGCTTAAATTTTAGTATGAGGGTTTGGTTTGAAGTCTTTATTGTCTGCTTGTAAGGATGCATCTGTGGTGACAGTTGGGAAAAGTCTGCCTTTTGTAAACTTTGGAACTGTACTATCCAGTCAAACCTCAGACTAAAATGATCATGTTATAAAACATGAGTTGGTTTGTTACCAGAGTGAGTAATCAGACTATAATGTCTTCTTGGTGAGGAACAAACTAGTTGCAGTATTCTCCCCTTTCATTACTTTCTGATGGCTAAAATCTGACACGATGGCATTATCATGGGCATTGAATAGAATATCCACAGCAGGGGTGTTGCCTGGCAACATCTTTATAATGCAAAGTGACTTCCTCCAAAAGACAATGTGACGTTCTGCCTGTGAGTCCTGAGTGGGAAAAGTGCTGACAGAACCCAGAAAGCAAACATCCCTCACGGATAGAGTTGTTGCAGCACCCTTACAGAAAAGTTTGAGCCAAAACATATTTGGTCTGTCTGTAACAAGGTTCCCTGGCTTTCCGTCACCGTCCTCTTTTCTGTTTTTCTCTCCGTCAGTGTCTAGCTGCTACCTTGGCTGACTTCCAGATCATCAGCCTGTCAGCAGTAACACAACAATGTGCCACAGCTTGGACTTTCTGTCAGAAATGTGCTTTATGAAACATTGCCGCCAGCTCGAGCTGCAGCCCTCGGCGCTCTGTCTGCGGCGGATCACATCTTTGACCTGATTTTGCGCCGTCTGTCTGGTACTCTGCTGCCACACCCGACGGCAAGAGTAAATGAAGACAGATTTAACTACAGCTGTGTAATTATTAAATAAAGCCCTCTGCAGGTAAAATCTGGCACCACATTCTTTCCGGCAGCAACTTTGTCTTCAGAATGTTGAACAAGTGGCTCTTCGGATCTGTCGTACCTTGTTGTAATAGTGGACTTCCACCGTGTGCCACTGGCCATCACTCACACCGCCGAGAATGTACGGAGAGACTGTCGTTTTTGTTTCACCTGGGACACAAGTCAAAGAGACGGTGAACTGCACTGCTCAGAATGGCATAATAACAACAAATAAATAAACAACAGAATAAGTATGGTAATAAAACTTAAGAGGCACTTGAACTGCATAATGTTCTGGAACATTTTAGGCACCCTAGTATTTTGATGAAAATCAATAAACTCTATAATCAGCATGTCCTTATGTGTGTGTCCACATATATATATATATATATATATATATATATATATATATATATATATATATATACAAGGGCTGTCAATAAAGTAACAGTCCTTTTTATTTTTTTCAAAAACTATATGGATTTCATTCATATGTTTTTACGTCAGACATGCTTGAAACCTCGTGCGCATGCGTGAGTTTTTCCACGCCTGTCGGTGACGTCATTCGCCTGTGAGCACTCCTTGTGGGAGGAGTCATCCAGCCCCTCGTCGGAATTCCTTTGTCTGAGAAGTTGCTGAGAGACTGGCGCGTTGTTTGATCAAAATTTTTTCTAAACCTGTGAGACACATCGAAGTGGACACGGTTCGAAAAATTAAGCTGGTTTTCAGTGAAAATTTTAACGGCTGATGAGAGATTTTGAGGTGATTCTGTCGCTTTAAGGACTTTTCATGGTGCGAGACGTCGCGCAGCGCTCTCAGGCGGCGTCATCAGCCTGTTCAAGCTGAAAACCTCTATTGATGCAGGACGTCGTGAGAGAACAGAGAAGTTTCAGAAGAAGTCGGTTTCAGCATTTTATCTGGATATTCCACTGTTAACGGAGATTTTTTTAATGAAAGACGTGCGGACGGATCCGCGCGTCGGGACGCAGCCGACGCGGTGCGGCGGCACAGGAAAAACACCTCCGTGTTGATAACCATTTGTAAAATCCAGGCGGCTTTTGATGGCTTTCAGTGGAGTGAGTATATGAGAAATTGTTTAACAGGCAGGACATGTTCCAACTTGTCCTTAAGGCTTTCAACAGAGCTGTTTTTCCTGTGGCGGAGCGTCGCGGCGGCTGCGTCCCGACGCGCGGACCCGTCCGCACGTCTTTCATTAAAAAAATCTCCTTTAACAGTGGAATATCCAGATAAAATGCTGAAACTGACTTCTTCTGAAACTTCTCTGTTCTCTCACGACGTCCTGGATCCTGAGCGCCTTGGGGCAACTGTTTGTTGTGATTTGGCGCTATATAAGAAAAAAGTTGATTGATTGATTGATCAATAGAGCCTGAAATGTGGAGGTTTTCAGCTTGAACAGGCTGATAACGCCGCCTGAGAGCGCTGCGTGACGTCTCGCACCGTGAAAAGTCCTTAAAGCGACAGTCTCACCTCAAAATCTCTCATCAGCCGTTAAAATTTTCACTGAAAACCAGCTTAATTTTTCGAACCGTGTCCACTTCGATGTGTCTCACAGGTTTAGAAAAAATTTTGATCAAACAACGCGCCAGTCTCTCAGCAACTTCTCAGACAAAGGAATTCCGACGAGGGGCTGGACAACTCCTCCCACAAGGAGTGCTCACAGGCGAATGACGTCACCGACAGGCGTGGAAAAACTCACGCATGCGCACGAGGGTTCAAGCATGTCTGACGTAAAAACATATGAATGAAATCCATATAGTTTTTGAAAAAAATAAAAAGGACCGTTACTTTATTGACAGCCCTCGTATATATATATATATATATATATATATATATATACACACATTTTGAAAAGATTTCTAAGGTTGACACTTTGAACAATTTATGCAATTTAGCACCACAGTGAGCTTAACTGTTTGTGAAATCCTATCTGTGTAAGCATAATTCTTAATCCAGCATATGATAAACCATTTCTGACTAATATTCATCATTATCATTTCATTCCCATTAATCTATGCACTAAAATTAAGTTCTTGTGGCTTCTCCCTTTTCCACTTGGGGTCAACAGCCATAAAATGAAATCAGATCAACAACACTCCAGGGGAAATGTGGACTACAAGTATGAAGTGTCTGCTGTTATTGTTAATAACTTACTGCATTTACAAGAATATAATAGCTTCACCCTCATTAAAATGCAAATGTAAGCACTGCACAAACCTAAAATATAAATGGCTTATCTACTCCCCAGGAGCATACTTATCAAGTGTCTGACATGTACTGTTATTGAGTTATTATATTCACAAAGACAAAAGTTACTTCAACCCAATTATTATGTACATATATAAACCATTGTAAAATATAATCAGCTCTTTTGCTCCTCAAGGCAAGCTATAGTTTGAAGTATGAAGTGTCTGCCCTTTTTTGTTGACAGGTTATTGTGCTAAAAATTTGTCTTCATTAAAATGTAAATAAATGCACCAAACTACTTTAAAATATATTTTAATAACCTATTTTCCATGGGGTACCAAAAGTGTAAAAATCAATTGGCTTCCATATGTTCCTAATGAGTTACTACACTAATAGGAAAAAAAATGTAAATATATATCTATATATACATGGTGGTGGGCACAGCTAACCAAAAAGTTAGCTTTGATAACAGTTAATCCACTAACTGAAAAGTTAACTTTTATAAAGCTAAACTGATAAATCCCTAAAAAAATTAGCAGAAGTTACAGATAAAAGCTAAACTGATAACTTTCAGTATTGACTTCAGTACACTAGCAGCTACTAACACAACAACCAGTCAACACTTCTATCTGCCGGTATATCACTGGAGTCATGCACAAGCAGACAGTTTTGACTTATGGTTAAGATTTTAAACAAACTAATTCCGGATAAGTTATTGAAATAATGTCATCTCTGTCATTTTACAAAGTAAAAATATCAGCTATATGTTTCAGTATTAAAGTAAATCACTAATTTTGAAGGTTTTAACATTTACAGACACACATGCCACAGTGCATTATGGGAAATTAGTTTCCTATCATCAGCGGTGGTTGGTCTGTATAACACACGTTACTGAAATGATCTAAAGCGATTCTGTGAGAAATTAAATCTTGGAGACGACGACCATGAAGGATTTCAAAGTTTTTGGAGGCGTACAATTTTTTTTTATCAGTGGTCACGTGGGGGAATGCTGTTATCAGCCTGCTGCTGCAGACGCTGATGTCTGCCTGAGTTATTTCTGCTGCCTGGTCTCGTCTGGCCAGTGTGTGCATCGTGCGTCAGGCTGAAGGTCACCTATGTTTACAGAGTCATTATCATCATCATCATCATCATCCGTTTGTCTGCAAAATCGCTCTTTTGTGCCTGTTAAACTGTGTTTGAAAATCAGATCATTGTTAGTTTGCTGCCCTCATAATAACTTCAGTCACAGCTTATCCCCTAATTGTGGAGCTGCACAGAGAAAACCAAAAGAAAAAAACACAGAAGGGGAGGTTTGTTTTTAATGTGATGAGTTTGAACACAGGGTGAGCTCATGTAATCCCATCTCCCACCTGTCCTGGACACAATTATGAGCCAAACCACATCCGATCCTTGAGACTAAATGCTTGCAAAGTGAAAATATTTAAAACAGATTGCCATCCATCTGGATGTGATGTGTTTTATATGCACGGCGCTGATCTGTCAGTGGAGTGTGCACAGTCTGGCAGCAGAAAAGTTGTCTTCCTACCAGTGTGGCCCCGCCCAGCGCGTGACATCATTGCAATTCCTTACAGTATTGCCACACATTCGCTAAAAGTGCTGAATCATTTAATTTTCAGTTTTCAAATGGCCTTTTTTTAACAAATGAAAAAAAATTACATATTTACAAATAGATTTATTTGTAACCAACACACACACACACACACACACACACACACACACACACACACACACACACACACACACACACACACACACACACACACACACACACACACACACACACACACACAGTCATGGTCATCATCTCCAATTTCTCACAATATCGCTTTCGATCATTTCAGTAATGTGTGTTATACCGAGTCCAACCACCAATGACAGGAAACTAATTTTCCCATAATGCATTGTGGCATGTGTGTCTGTAAATGCTGAAAGCTTCAAAATTAGTGCATTACTTTGAAACTAAAACATATAGCTGATATTTTCACTTTGTAAAACAACAGAGGTGATGTTATTTCAATAACTTGTCCTGAATTAGTTTAAAGTTTTAACCATAAGTCAAAACTATCTGCCTGTGCATGACTCCAGTGATACCCTCCAAGTCTCTATGGTGTGAAAATAAATGATCTTCCTGTCAGTCAGTCAGTCAGTCAGTCAGTCAGTCAGTCAGTCAGTAGCTCTCCTTTGCCTGCAGAGGATTGAGTGTTGCTACTTATAGCAGTCTGCCTGCTACAAAACATGTATCAGGCAGGTGCTAAAATCTATGATTTCAGACTTTATAAATGTTTTTAACTGTTAAGCTTTACTCACTGCACCACCAAAAACACGTGAGCGGACTGAAAGTTATCAGGCCTAAATTTATCGGATGTTAATTGGTCCACTAATGGTTTTCAAAGTTATCTGAAAAGCTAATCTGCTAATGAAAAGTTAGCTTCAATAATTAGCAGTTAGCGGATTAGCGGAACTGTGCCCACCACTGTATATACATATATATTAACCCAACAACCATAAAAAGTAAGCACCCTACACTCTAAAAAATGAACTGCTGTCTCACCAAGAAAAAGTGATGTAACAATTTGGATAGATTTTTTTAAAGTTACTTCAACGTAACTAGAGAAGTCTTGTGGCATTAAGCCAGTTGAAAGTTGAAATAACTAAGATAAAATAACTTTTAAAAAAATCTACGCAAATTGTTACATCAGTTTTTCTTGTTGAGACAGCAGTTCCTTTTTTTAGAGTGCATCTACTCCCTGATGGGTATCAGAGGTTGAAGCATCATGTCTCTAGCATTTGTTGTCATTCTCATTTACATGCAGACACGACTCAACAGACTCAGTGATGTTTCAGTGGTGTGTGTCATGGTACTTCTCCACAGGTGCTTCCCACCACAGTCAAAAATGAAATAAATAAAATAAAATGCAGGTTATGATATTCAGTAACTTTGAATTGCTTGTAGTTCTAGGCTGGGTGAACTCTGCCTCTCTCCCAGTGCCTACTGGGATAATCTTTAGCCTATCTCGACCTTCAACAGGATAAAGTGCTGTAGGTACTGTGAGATCAGAAACATGTGAAAACATAACATTATTTAGTGGAGGTGATGAATAAAACAATGAGTGGTCTACCTGCAGAGAAGGTGAGCTGTATCTGCTCATTGACGATCTCCATGGCAATGAAGTCGTGTTTCTCATTGAAACGCCCATTGTAGAATAACAAACCGCTGGACTCTTTAGTGGCAAATCTGGGGAGGAAAAACACAATTGTATGACTTAACTAATGTGGATTCACCCAATATGTATTGTCTAGTATGTATGATGTGTTATCCACATCAAGAAAGCAAGTAAAATAAATAAATAAATAAATAAAAACTGCACAAGTGGCTCCTGTCTTCAAGAGCATGAAGATGGGAATATATATTTTAAATCACTGAACAAATAATGAGGCTGATGACGAGGAGAAGAAAAACTATATATACAGTAGACCAGATGAAACTACTAGAACAGAGCTCTTCAACTCGTTCCAGAAAGGGCTGAGAGGGTGCAGGTTTTCTTTGTAACCACCCACTCTACCAGGTGATTTCACAGATTAACATCATTTAGAGCACATGGAATCAGTTAATCAGAAATGCGCAACTGCACGTGTGCATTTCCCTGTTGCGATGAGCTCCGTCATGTAACAACATTTGGATTTAAAGACAGTGTGTGTTCATGCAAGTCTTTACTTTTTTAAAATTGAAAAGTAATAAGTGTCTTTTTGACTTAAAAAAGTAAAGACTTGCATGTATGCTGTCTTTAAAGCAGAATGTTGTTGTTAGATGACAGGGAGCTCAGCTCGACTGGGGAGCTCAACTCGGCACACATAACTTTTGATTTGCGCTACGGGGAGATCAGCTCGACAGAACATGGCGTGCCGTAAACGCATCTTGCAGAGCCAACATGAATGACATTCATCTGCATGACAAAAACACAAAACTAGGGCGAGGTGGAAGCAGCAGGGTGGGGGAAAGCCATGTTTACATGCATTACTGCATGTAAGAAGGCAGACATGAGAAGACGCCGCCGTGATGACGACTACAGCTCTGAATCCTACACACAGCAGAATACAGTTAAGGAGCAAACAGCCTCATTTTCATTTCATTGCCACTTTGGGACCATGCTGATGATTGAGCTTCTCAAGCCACATGCTCCATCACGAGGATCAAAGCATGTGGTGGAGCACGTGGTTTAAAAATATCACACGTCATCTGTTAGTCATGGTCTGTGGTCATAAATCTGATCCTGTGAAAATAGGTCACTGGGATGTGTGGAAGTATGGCATTACGAAAAAAATAAATAATAATGAAAAATTAGTGGTTCCAATGGAGAACAAACGAGCTCCTTGAACACATCTGAGTCACATGGGATCAGTGGTTTACCACATTAGCATGCGTCAAAAAGATGAATTAACCCTACCATGAGGGGTTTATGTTGTACACCTTTTCAACAAGGAAAAATATGTCATCTAGACCCTCCTTTAGAAAGTATTCACACACAGCACTTCACTTTTTCCACATTTTTTTTAATGTTACAGCTTTATTCCAAAGTGGATGAAATTCATTTTTCCTCATCTAAATTTTACACAAAATAGGCCATAATTGTTCTGTGCCGACGCGGGTTGAGGAGCGGACCTGCGTCTGACTGAACCCAGCGCTAAATAACCATAAAGCGGTTCCAAAAAACAAAATTTTATTATCCCCCTCTTGTGCAAACTCGGTGTACAACATAAAGTGCGTTTGTCTGGCGGAGTGAAGGACGGCGCGCTCTCCAGCGCCCAAAGGGATCGAAGCCTGGCGCTTCTGGACTCACATACACCGCCAAACACCCCCCAGGTGGACACGACAAACTGACTCTGTGAAGGATAGAAGAGGTGAGGTAAGTCAACAGCTACAACTAATATCCTTCAAAGGCACACACTATCAGCAACACATTCAGGTCTGAATTTAAGCTTTATGTAAATGAGCAGCTTCTCACAACAGGTGGAGGATCATCTGTCCGCACGCCACAGCCGTGAGAAGCGAGCTGCACAACTCTCATCAATATTCACATATACTGCGTAACAAAATACCAAATTACTGTTAACACTTATTCAGACAATCAATCACCTCTGATGTGTGCTGACAGCATGTGTCTCTCACCCGTCCTCCTTCACAGGCATGATGTGTCAAACCCAGGCGCGGTCCTCAGCGTCTCACAAACGAACGTCACAAGGTCGAGTTCCCGGCAATTCTGCTTGAATCACTCATGGCTTAAATGCATTATCTGCTTCAGCTGAAAGTCTTTAAGTTTGCACGTGAGCATCATCCACAGGTGCTGCAAATCATACTGATGAGGGTGAAGGACTCTTCTGCCAGCACCTTCTCCACAGACAAAAACCAGTTTGCATACCACCTGGAGAGCAAAGAAAAGAAAACAACACAAAAACATCCAGCCAAACCCCCCAACACACAACAATAATGACAACATCCCCTTTCCCTTTGGAGATTGGATATCTGTCCATCTGTCCCCAAGTCCACCTCCACATGTGGACTTGTGGTATGGAGTAGAAATGAGATCCCTGAGCAGCATGTCTCTTGGACTGAGCATGGACCTTTCAGAGATATGTATCAACGAGCTATTTCAGACCTCAGTTTTGTGCATACAAGTGAAGTTTTTTTTTTGTGGTAACCATTATGCTGGTTTGGTGGCTGCTGATCCAAATCCTGGGCCACTAGTGAGAACTCATGTAAACAGATGTGCTTTTGTATGCTGTTGCAGGTAGTAAAACTAAATGTGTAAAGCTATTGCTTATAACAAATTTTGCTGAATGTGCTTCATAATAAAAGCATCTTAAAGTAAAAGCACCTGTAGCTGCAGAGCAAAGAGTTTAATTGTGAAAGTCACGCGGCTATATCTCAATGATTTATACACATAAAGTGCATTCAAGGGTGTCCAGCTCCATTTTGCAATTTGCAGAGTGTACAGTCTTTGTACAAAGTATAGCACAGGAGCAAGAAAACCCTGTATTTAACTGTAGAATGCAAGGAAATAAACAACCTGATTTCACACAATATGACCTCCATCTGAGCAAAGTGCTTTTAGAGGAAGAATTCTGTTCACAAATCCAAATATCTATGGATGCTTTCAAGCAGCATAAGCAGTGCTCCCCTTCCATCAATGGTCCGAGGACAGTGGACGTGATGCAGTGTGTGCAGCATTGTCAAGACGAAGAGGAGCCACAGGGCACGGCAGCACTGACCTGCTTACTGAGAAAAAAAAAAAAATGGGAATCTTAAAGTCTGAGGGGAGCAAAGGACAAAAAGAAACATTGCTGCTGTGAGTGACAACAGAATTGCCTGATACCTGCAGTACATCCAGTAAAAATATGCAACTAAAAATCTAGACTTAACATCTAGTATCCATGGCTCTTCAATAGTCCTCATGTCTTCAATGTACCATTGTGTAAAAGTCATGTCCGCTTTCAGCCCCCTGAGCCATCTAAACCATCAGCCGGAACTAAACACTAAGTGAAGTGGCATCACTGCACGTCACACTGGCCAGCCATCAGTAAAACTAACAACCAGTCTGCGCTTATGGAGCACTGTCGCGCCATGCTGAAACACACCAAATGTGTGCAGCAACCAGAAAATTCAGCCCCTTATTGATTTTATGCCCTAAATCTGTCTCAGGAAATAATTTCTTGGCATTTTCTTATAGTACTAAAGAAATACTTTAACTGGTTTGCTGGGGACCAAAAAAAAAAAAAAAGCATTTTGTTTACCTGCACCTTCAGAAATAGAAAGGGGTTAAAGTTTTATTAGAAAACAAATTATGATGGGTAATAATGTATCATAAGAAAAGAAAATTAATACATTTTGTGATTTGACCATAAATCCAGGAGCTTATTCTAATTACATTAGTAATGTACATTATTAGTACATTAGTTTATGTATTTGCCAGTATCTCTAAGCTTATATTTACTCAAACATAGAAGATATGTGTATTACATTTTAATGTTCAAACAAATACAGAGATCCAAGTTTGATCAAACACATAATCCTAATATATGCAATGTTACTGAATTTTTGGATGTGAACTGTACAGGTTCTAATAAATTTGGAAACATGCAGCTATACAAACATCATTAAGATGACACTGATTCATTTTTTTCTGTACTCCCTTATTTCAGCTAAGGGTCAGAGGCTAGCTGGAGTCTATCCCCAGCAGTCACTGGGGGAGCATCTAGGTACACCCTGGACAGACCACCAGTCCATCACAAAGACAAACAAACACATTTGGACCTACAGTCTACTCAGAGTCAGTAAATTCACCTTTGGAAGTGGGAGGAATCCATAGCACGCAGAGGGACCCCATATAAATGCAAAGAACAACACAAAAACCACAGAGAAATTAGCAAGTGGGAAGCGAACCCAGGACGCTCTTGCTGCGAGTAAACAGCAAGAATGACCTCTAAACAACCTCTTAGCAACTGTGCTGCTACCTGATGCTGATTTAGGAAGTTTGAAAACAATTTGAACATTTGTTCGACAGAACATTATAAATTCAGTGTTATATCAGCATGGTCATTGGCTAGTAACATTGATGCACCTCTTCAGTGTAAAGCAATCACATGTAAAAGCGCCTTGGGGCAACTGTTTGTTGTGATTTGGCGCTATATAAAAAAATTGATTGATTGATTGATGTAACAGTCAATAAGTAATATCTGTAGTCATAGCTGACACAGTATCAAATAGACACCACCTGAGCAACGCAGTCATTTACATCAAATCCTTTGATGTGTCAAGGGACTACAGAGGAAAATGAAGTGGATACAATACTGATACTGTCATAGGTCCTCTGGCAGGCTGTTCCATGTATCCACCACTCTCAAACCCAGATGTGACCTTCTTTCAAATACTTTCTTGCTGTGACCTCTTCTGTTGTCTTCTGATAAGGAGAGATCTCATAATGGCAGCTTGCGCTTTGTTGCGCACAAACTCTGCTGCATAACTGCGTGTTCACGCACTAACTCGCACTCATGTTGTGTGTTTTTTAAGAGCTGATGTAACATGTGAATTTCTCCACTGTGAGATCAATAAAGTCTTATCTTAACAACGAAAATAAAAATAAAAAATCTTCTATTTGCAAGGTTCAAACAAACTGGTGAATAACTATGCTACATTTTGCCAGCATAACACACAGCTGTCTGTTTGCGGTCTGTGCGCACAGTGATGCACACAGCACACCACAAACAGAGTAAAGTCTAACCTTACCAACGTCTTAACCTTTACCAACCGTAAGTAAACACAAAGTCTTTAAATATGCCCAACGTTTACAGTTAATTATTTTTTCTTCTGTATACGAGGAGTCATATTAATGCCAAGGGTTCAAACTCACAAAATACAGATGTGGTCAGTACCAGCTAAATTTTCTTTTGTCCTTTTAAATCATGGTGCACGTACAAACCTCACCTATTTGCATGTTCCTTCCCAGAATTTTGCACACTCATGTGAATAAACTCCCAATTGCACATTAATGAAAACAAACAGACTAAATGAACAATACTCTCTATGTGGCAGATTCTCAGTGTGCACTGTTATTAAATCAGTATGCAGGTGTATTTTGGAGTGCAATGGCATGTGCCCACGTTTTTACGTATGCAAACCTTGACTAAATCAGGCCCTTTATGTCAAAGATTTTGCACCACTGAAACCATTTGACATAACAATCAGAAATTATCAGCACCACAAGATGCAAAGTGGTCCGAGTTTATTGCAGAACACTTGTTTTTGGTTCAGAATTTATATCTGTGACAGACATAAATTTAGTCACTCCTGGTAAACAAGCATCTTAAGCAGTTGTTCCTATGAGAAGCTGTTAGTGTGAGAAACCTGATCGGTGTCAGCTCAGGTAACAGAGTTCGCTGCTGAGCTCACCTGCCTCGAGCGCTCAGTAGCGGTGCCTCCACACAGCCGCCACCTCTGACCTGCCGGCCAAACTGGTTTGAGCAGTTCTCCATCAAAAAGACTGTCACCTGAGCCTCCCAAAACAAAGGCAGAGTCCACAAAGTTCACAACAGGGGGATCGTTTCCACCGGCAGCCATTATAAGTGTCAACTTCTGCCAAGCATGTCTAAAGTGACAAGTATGACAATAAACAAAGCAAAATGGCATGACTCCATCTCTGTGATAGCGCCGAGGTGCAATGTTTTTGTTGTGACAGATATCAAGAAGAATGCACTGCTTTTATAGATGCTTACATTTCAGCACACTCACACTGTCAGAGCTGTAGTGTCACTTCAACAACCTGCTGTACGTGGATCATAATGGTTCATATACAAAGTGCATGTCGGCAGGAAAATAAAAGTTCAGTCAGATAATGGAGAATAATTAGTGCAACAGCAGCGCATAGTTTTGACTTTGGTGTCTTGACTCCAACCGCCTCATTCTCGGCAGATTATTATGACTTGTAGTTTTGGGAAGTGATGCTTAGATATACAACTTTTCCTCCCATCTGAGGCCACAGACGGATGCAGGGATTGGGATTGGGGGTGAGGAGGATGGCAGGAAGGGCAGAAGGTAGCAATGTTGATGCAGCAGTTGTGGTGTTCACAGGCAGAGGGGAGAGGTGGGAAATCTGCATTTTACATAGCCCACCCAGTTTAAAGTTGGGGAGGTGTTTATGATGATAGCAGCAATCATAAAAAAAATGCAGAATTTTACAAGAGTTAAGGTGGACTAGTGCATTACCTGTGGTTATCCACAGGCTCTAGATTGGGTAGAATTTATAGAATAGGTAACTGACATTTTTCAAGGGTGGTAATAAATTATGCAAAGTTTCTATAAAGAGTTGGAATGGCGTGTGAGTCCAGAATGTAATTAACGTCCATTATTCACTGTAACATAATATCCGCAATTTCTCCAAAAATATTAGTCCTATCAATGTTCCGTTTTGGCAGCGTTCATCCTTGATCGAAGGTACCAACCCAGTCTCACGGCAAGTCGTGATTCAGGAGCACGAAATACTCTATGCATTAATCTAATGGTTTGTGATATTGTGACGAAAAGTGCTTCAATTTCGTCACGGCAGCACAAATTCATCCTAATTCAATCCGTGATGGCTGCACAAATTTAAAAGTGGGTCAGGTGGTTATTGTAAGGGTTGGGGATAGGAGTAGGGTTAGTAACAGTGAGTTTTAAAAAACACGAAAGCATGAAAAAAACGTGAGACTGGGCTGAAAGTACATAAGCATACCAAGCTCTCCTCTGTTTGCCCGTGTTCGAAGGTACGTGCACGCACACACGCACGTACACAGAGGCCACTTGGCTTTTAATATATATATACTGAGTGAATGCGAGTTACATGAATGTATGTGTGCAGGAACCCATGAACCTAGAGTGTGCTATGATTTGTGTGATATTGTGAGTTGTGAATGATGGTTAGAAGTTGCATCAGTGCCACATAGCCCCAAAACTGCAGGCATGGCTGCACATACACGTAGGAGGCCAGAAGCCATGGCAACACCATAGAGCATCCCCGTCTCAGTGGGAGGAGACATGCACAGCATCTATTCATACTTGGTGACGGACAATATTTGGGTACTTGTATTTGGAATCTATATCTGATAAGATGGGACAATGTGGTAAAATAAACAGCAAAAGTGCCAGTTCTCCAGTAAATGGACTTCTTTCCTCCATCACATTTTCATCTGTTGCAGTCAAACGTCTCCTGCTCTCATGTCAAGGCTTACAACTCCACAGTTGCTTTTAGTCTCTTTAAAATGGAGGAACAGACATAAAATATGCAATTACCCTCAAATTAAAGAAGAAGAAGTAAGTCCTGTACAGGCCCAGAGGCTGTTATCGCCAGATTCCATAGCATCAAGTGCATTAGAGTCAACAATTCCCCCTGGATAGGACACCAGTCCACCACAGGTTACTTCCCCACAAAAGGAATGTACCCATTTACAGCTGGGTGGACTGAGACAATGTAGATGAGGTGTCTTATCCAAGGACACACACAAGCAGCATAAACGGGATTCAAACCCAAGTCTACATATTGGCAGGCCAGCTCCTAATCCACTCAGTACCTGCTTTCAAATTAAAGCCAACATATAACCCTGTCAGTGTCCAAAAATATATATGAACCAAACTGTATAATATCTCTTAGCAATGGACAGAGATGTGATAATTTAACACCAGAGTGCTGCTGTCGTTCAGCGATCCCATTATTTCCATTAAACACCATTACGGTTACATAAATGTGCGGTGGGGGCGTCACACTTGAGCAGCATGTGCACTCAGAAATAGACTGTGGAGGTGGATGAAGAGTGAATCACACACCGCGGTGGGTGACCAGGTGAGTGCTGCTGCAGGAAGGCGACAGTGCTTACGTGAGCAACAGGGTGAAGTGGAAACGCTGCCGGAGGCCCTTAAAGGTAAGGAAGGAGTCCGGAGGGAAGTTGCGTGTGGTCATCTCACAGTAGGGCTTCTCATAGCCACCCGACGGACACTCGCACTTAAAGCCGCCGACTAGCAGGTTCACACACGAGCCGCCGTTCTTGCAGATTCCTGGGACACAGCGGCCTGAGCGCGCCGAAAGCTCACATCGCTCGCCTGCAGACACAGTGACAGAATGAGAATTAAGATCATGTGTTTGACATGGTTATGTTCTGTCACTGCAGCAGTGCTGCTCGGGCTGTTCCACAACTGGTCAGGTGTGCCAGAAGAAACATCTGTATGACATGAACATAAACACAAACATGCAGCATAAGGTGAAGAATAAATTAAGATTTTTTTTTTGGCACAGCGTAGAGAAAATATGAGTCATTTGTCAAAGTTCTGAAATCGTGTTTTTCTTGTTTCTGCTTTCAACCTTTGTTTGACCTATACGTTATATATATATATATATATATATATATATATATATATATATATATATATATATATATATATATATATATATAAAGAAGTGGTATGGAGTTAATACTGTCTCATAAAACAATCTAAAATATGTTTGAAATCAGATTTCATATCATAACTATGAGGTCACTGAGCAGCCGGTCTGCTCTGTGTCAGCCTGAACCCGTCAGATCTCAGAAGCTAAGCAGTGCGGCATCTGGTTAGTACTTGGATGGGAGACCACTTTGGAACACCAGCGGCTGTGTGTTTCTCCAGGTAAAACTGGAGTTGCGTCAGGAAGGGCATCCGGCGTAAAACTTGTGCCAAATACCAGTGCGGATCTGGCTCTATCTGCTGTGGTGACCCCAAACAAAAAGGGAGCAGCTGAATGCACAACAATAACAACAAGTATTAGGTCACTGCTGAAGATGTTTCCATTTTTCGAGGAGAAACATGTTCTGCTTCAGCAGTGTTACAAACAGCTCCCTGATTTCAGTATAATAACACAGGATGTGCACGGGTACACAGACACACAGTGTAATATGCTGATTTTTTTTTGTTAGCAAAATTCAGTCAACATGCACAGACAAGGAGACGGTGTCCAGCTCACAGGTGCTGACTGTGTCTACACTGTGCCCACAGTTTTGCCGGAGACACTTCCACAAGTCAGGCGGAATTCGAGTCAAAGCGGCTCGGTGTGGACTTCCTCTGCATGCAGCACCGCTACTGTAAGACTGGAGCATGCAGCCGGCATCTTCACCCAAACCGCTGATACACAGGCCTTTTATTTACTCTGCAACTATTAATCACTCTATTCACAGTCCACTGAAAGCGAGTTTCTCTGTTTTTTGAGCGTTGTCCAGGCAGATCTTTTCAAAGTCACCTCAAAGGACACTGGATGAGACGTTAACGTGACTGAAAAAAACTGCATATTCATTGAATTCCAAAGATAATATTGAACCACAGGAACACAAAGTTCAATTCAGGAGGCAGAGAATAAATCTTCAGCACAAGTCCCCAAAGAGGCAGACATGACTTCTAAAGGCTCGTTAACTTATTACTTAGTGTTAACAAGTCAGAAGCCTTATCCCGCCTGAGAGTGGAAAGAGGGTCCAATTCACTGGAAATGTTACGCAAGGTGTGTGCTGTTACCATGGACACAAACACTCCGGCCTGTCAGCGAAGGTTCTCAGGCATCCAGGTCGCAGCTGTCTAGAAGTTTCTCCAAAGCAACGGGACTTCTTCAGTCCTTGAGACATTTCACCGCTCATCCAAACCATGCAACTCATGCAAACTATTATTTTGTGTTACACAGTTCTAAATTTACATCTATATGTATTAACTCCATATATTATCTTTTTTTCTTCTTTGAGGTAAAAAAGCAAAATTCTGAAACACACACACACACACACACACACACACACACACACACACACACACACACACACACACACACACACACACACACACACACACACACACACACACACACATTCTGACTTTACAAAATAAAACAACAAAAACACAAGCCCATAGGGACAAAATGTTTTTTACAGATGTTGGATTTATGAAATCATCATCATCATCATCATCAAAAAAAAAAAAAAAAGTTGTCAAAGATTAGCCAACAAAATTTTATTCAAATACTGATACAATTGTTAAGGAAAAGAAAGCTATAGTAGGTCATTTTAATGATTATTTTTCCAGTGTGGGGAAAAATTTTGCAAATTCAACTGTACCTCCGCCATTTCCAGACAATAAAAATCCGACGACGGGGCGGGACCACTCCTTCCACAAGGCGTGCTCACAGGCGAATGACGTCACCGACAGGCGTGGAAAAACTCACGCATGCGCACAAGGGTTCAAGCTTGTCTGACGTGAAAACATATGAATCACATCCATATAGTTTAAAAAATAAAAAATAAAAAGGTACGATACTTTATGGACAGACCTCATAGCTAAAGTGATACCACTGTTCAAATCTGGTGATAAACACATTTTTTCAATCTACAGGCCAATCTCACTGATACCTCAATTTTCAAAAATTCTGGAAAAAGTATTCATTGAGAGGTTAAATGATTTTATATCTAAACATCACATACTAAATGAGCAGCAATATGGATTTAGGAAAAAAAAATCATGCTTCTTCAATGGCGTTAATTGATTTTGGGGAAATGGTAAATAAATGGACTGCATTTATATAGCACTTTTCCATCTGCATCAGACGCTCAAAGCGCTTTACAAATAATGCCTCACATTCACCCCGATGTGATGGTGCTGCCATACAAGGCGCTCGCTACACACTGGGGGCAATAGGGGATTAAAGACCTTGCACAAGTGATTTAGTGATTTTCTAGTCAGGCTGGGATTTGAACTGAGGATCTTCGTCTCAAGCCCAATGCCTTAACCACTAGACCATAGCCTCAACATATCACAATATACCCTAGGGTTTTTTTTACTTACAAAAACCATTTTATACTATAGATCATACCTTATTATTGAATAAATTATGGAAGTATGGCATCAGAGAATTAGCTCATGATTGGATAGCATGTTATTTGTACAACAGGTATCAATGTGTTCACATTGGTGGGATAAATTCTGAATTTTTGAGGTGCACTTGTACACCTTGGGCCTTTGTTGTTTCTTTTATATATTAATGACATTTTTAGTTTCTAAGTTTGTGAGTTGTTGTATTTTATTTGCTGATGACACGACTGTGTTTTGCAGCAGGGATCATTTGGGACAGGTTCTGGACATGATGGAGACGGAACTACAGAAGTTTAAGGAATGGTCTGATTCAAACAAATTGTCGCTTCACTTTGGTAAAACAAAGTGTATCATATTTGGCAATAAACACAGGAATTTATGTAGAAATTTACTAGTACACGAAATTGAACTCATAAACAAAACTAAATTTCTTGGGGTCTTTATTGACGATAATCCAAGTTGGAAAACACATATAAATTATGTTAAATCTAACATAATTGTGGTAAAGTTTCCGTCTGGTAATCAGAGCTTTTGTAAATTGCAGGTTTGAGTCTCGTGAGTGGCATTAATTATTATTTAACCAGGGTTATTTAACCGTGGGGTTCTGTATTGCGTCCCCTTTTATTTATTATTTATATCAACCCAGTGATATTCACTAATTATACAGCTGTTTTTTATTTTAATTTTCTCCACATCAGCAGTGCCATGTGGTGCAACACATCCCAGCTGCTCACACTGTGTTCATGCACATGCACAATGGCTCGTGGTTCCCCATTTCATCTTTGGCTCGTGGATTTTCTTCCAGTTTCTGCTTCTTTCGTGTTATGTGTGAAGGGGCCCTAAAAAATTCAAGGTACCACCAACAACAACTGGACCATCTTTTATATAAATATATGTATAAAAAGAAAAGAATAGAACAAAAGCTCTCGATCATACATACGTTTAGGAATGATGCACAAATTAACTCAGAAGAATTAATGAACATGAGCTCCAAAGATCCAACAGAACCTCAGTATCACAGCAACTGAGGAACTGGAGAAGGGGTTGGAGGCATCAGATAGAAATGTGACATCATGCAGCTTTAAGAGAGCGCTCCATCACCATGACCTTGTTGTGTGGGCCGCCAGAAGAGGAGGTACTGCTGGCCCACCACCAGTGGGCGCCCTGCCTGAAGTGCGGGCTTCAGGCACGAGAGGGCGCTGCCGCCACGGACACAGCCGGGGGTGACAGCTGTCACTCATTATCTCTTGACAGCTGTCACCCATCTACTCTACATCATCTCACTCCATAAAGACCAGACGTCATCTCCACCTCGTTGCCGAGATATCGTACTTCAATGGAGGTAACTTTCTCTGCCTGTAGTAATTGATCCTAAGAGCTATTGTTTTGCAGCTGTCAACCAGAGGACCGGCGTGGGTCGCGACTGTTTCGTCCTACGTCCGTCAGATAAGTGGTTAAACAGACGCTGCACGAGTGTGTGTTAGAGGTGGAGGTGACATTCCCACCGTTGTTGTTATGGGGTGTACACACACCCACACTTGACTGTCTTTGTTCTTTGCCAGCAGTACCAGATCCGACAGTCGGGGACAGTGATCACCTGGGAATTCGGGACTTGGCGGCTCCAGTATTCACCAGGTTCGGTGGCGGCGGAAATCGTGTGGTTCCGGCTCTTCTCAGGACAGACGTCTTCTATCCTCGAGCCTGCCCACACATCACCTTTGTGGATTGACTGTTATCATATTCTGAGATTGTCTGTGTATTCGTTGTGCACCTTCACAACATTAAATTGTTACTTTTTGGCTCATCTATTGACCATTCATTTGCGCCCCCTGTTGTGGGTCCGTGTCACTACACTTTCACAACAGACCTGACAGGTGGTCCAGCAGTAGAGGCTTGCCTCTACTGGTGGTTGGCTCTCACTGCGGTATTGTATCACTTCCTGTTCCGGAGCACAGCGGTGTTTTTCTGTATCTGTTAGCTGTTTAATCTGCGCAGTTAGATTGATCTAGTTATCTAGATTACGATTTGTTTCCCAGTGTAATCTTTACGTGCCTTAACTAAAGCACTCCTTCTGCTGAATCACCTCTAAATTATTTACACATTATTCACTTTGCGTGTTTTTAGGAATCCGCTAGCTTAGCGTAGCTACTAGCTCTTAGCCGATTTAGCATGGCGGCTTCTCCTGTCTCTCCCGCACTTTTCTGCTCTGGGTGTGACATGTTTAGTTATTCCTCGGCCTCCTTTAGCAGTAACGGTACTTGTAATAAGTGTAGCTTATTCGTAGCTTTGGAGGCCAGGCTGGGCGAATTGGAGACTCGGCTCCGCACCGTGGAAAATTCTACAGCTAGCCAGGCCCCTGTAGTCGGTGCGGACCAAGGTAGCTTAGCCGCCGTTAGTTACCCCCTGGCAGATCCCAAGCAGCCGGGAAAGCAGGATGACTGGGTGACTGTGAGGAGGAAGCGTAGCCCTAAACAGAAGCCCCGTGTACACCGCCAACCCGTTCACATCTCTAACCGTTTTTCCCCACTCGACAACACACCCGCCGAGGATCAAACTCTGGTTATTGGCGACTCTGTTTTGCGAAATGTGAAGTTAGCGACACCAGCAATCATAGTCAATTGTCTTCCGGGGGCCAGAGCAGGCGACATTGAAGGAAATTTGAAACTGCTGGCTAAGGCTAAGCGTAAATTTGGTAAGACTGTAATTCACGTCGGCAGTAATGACACCCGGTTACGCCAATCGGAGGTCACTAAAATTAACATTAAATCGGTGTGTAACTTTGCAAAAACAATGTCGGACTCTGTAGTTTTCTCTGGGCCCCTCCCCAATCAGACCGGGAGTGACATGTTTAGCCGCATGTTCTCCTTGAATTGCTGGCTGTCTGAGTGGTGTCCAAAAAATGAGGTGGGCTTCATAGATAATTGGCAAAGCTTCTGGGGAAAACCTGGTCTTGTTAGGAGAGACGGCATCCATCCCACTTTGGATGGAGCAGCTCTCATTTCTAGAAATCTGGCCAATTTTCTTAAATCCTCCAAACCGTGACTATCCAGGGTTGGGACCAGGAAGCAGAGTTGTAGTCTTACACACCTCTCTGCAGCTTCTCTCCCCCTGCCATCCCCTCATTACCCCATCCCCGTAGAGACGGTGCCTGCTCCCAGACTACCAATAACCAGCAAAAATCTATTTAAGCATAAAAATTCAAAAAGAAAAAATAATATAGCACCTTCAACTGCACCACAGACTAAAACAGTTAAATGTGGTCTATTAAACATTAGGTCTCTCTCTTCTAAGTACCTGTTGGTAAATTATATAATAATTGATCAACATATTGATTTATTCTGCCTTACAGAAACCTGGTTACAGCAGGATGAATATGTTAGTTTAAATGAGTCAACACCCCCGAGTCACACTAACTGTCAGAATGCTCGTAGCACGGGCCGGGGCGGAGGATTAGCAGCAATCTTCCATTCCAGCTTATTAATTAATCAAAAACCCAGACAGAGCTTTAATTCATTTGAAAGCTTGACTCTTAGTCTTGTCCATCCAAATTGGAAGTCCCAAAAACCAGTTTTATTTGTTATTATCTATCGTCCACCTGGTCGTTACTGTGAGTTTCTCTGTGAATTTTCAGACCTTTTGTCTGACTTAGTGCTTAGCTCAGATAAGATAATTATAGTGGGCGATTTTAACATCCACACAGATGCTGAGAATGACAGCCTCAACACTGCATTTAATCTATTATTAGACTCTATTGGCTTTGCTCAAAAAGTAAATGAGTCCACCCACCACTTTAATCATATCTTAGATCTTGTTCTGATTTATGGTATGGAAATAGAAGACTTAACAGTATTCCCTGAAAACTCCCTTCTGTCTGATCATTTCTTAATAACATTTACATTTACTCTGATGGACTACCCAGCAGTGGGGAATAAGTTTCATTACACTAGAAGTCTTTCAGAAAGCGCTGTAACTAGGTTTAAGGATATGATGCCTTCTTTATGTTCTCTAATGCCATATACCAACACAGTGCAGAGTAGCTACCTAAACTCTGTAAGTGAGATAGAGTATCTCGTCAATAGTTTTACATCCTCATTGAAGACAACTTTGGATGCTGTAGCTCCTCTAAAAAAGAGAGCTTTAAATCAGAAGTGCCTGACTCCGTGGTATAACTCACAAACTCGTAGCTTAAAGCAGATAACCCGTAAGTTGGAGAGGAAATGGCGTCTCACTAATTTAGAAGATCTTCACTTAGCCTGGAAAAAGAGTCTGTTGCTCTATAAAAAAGCCCTCCGTAAAGCTAGGACATCTTACTACTCATCACTAATTGAAGAAAATAAGAACAACCCCAGGTTTCTTTTCAGCACTGTAGCCAGGCTGACAAAGAGTCAGAGCTCTATTGAGCTGAGTATTCCATTAACCTTAACTAGTAATGACTTCATGACTTTCTTTGCTAACAAAATTTTAACTATTAGAGAAAAAATTACTCATAACCATCCCAAAGACGTATCGTTATCTTTGGCTGCTTTCAGTGATGCCGGTATTTGGTTGGACTCTTTCTCTCCGATTGTTCTGTCTGAGTTATTTTCATTAGTTACTTCATCCAAACCATCAACATGTTTATTAGACCCCATTCCTACCAGGCTGCTCAAGGAAGCCCTACCATTATTTAATGCTTCGATCTTAAATATGATCAATCTATCTTTGTTAGTTGGCTATGTACCACAGGCTTTTAAGGTGGCAGTAATTAAACCATTACTTAAAAAGCCATCACTTGACCCAGCTATCTTAGCTAATTATAGGCCAATCTCCAACCTTCCTTTTCTCTCAAAAATTCTTGAAAGGGTAGTTGTAAAACAGCTAACTGATCATCTGCAGAGGAATGGTCTATTTGAAGAGTTTCAGTCAGGTTTTAGAATTCATCATAGTACAGAAACAGCATTAGTGAAGGTTACAAATGATCTTCTTATGGCCTCGGACAGTGGACTCATCTCTGTGCTTGTTCTGTTAGACCTCAGTGCTGCTTTTGATACTGTTGACCATAAAATTTTATTACAGAGATTAGAGCATGCCATAGGTATTAAAGGCACTGCGCTGCGGTGGTTTGAATCATATTTGTCTAATAGATTACAATTTGTTCATGTAAATGGGGAATCTTCTTCACAGACTAAAGTTAATTATGGAGTTCCACAAGGTTCTGTGCTAGGACCAATTTTATTCACTTTATACATGCTTCCCTTAGGCAGTATTATTAGACGGTATTGCTTAAATTTTCATTGTTACGCAGATGATACCCAGCTTTATCTATCCATGAAGCCAGAGGACACACACCAATTAGCTAAACTGCAGGATTGTCTTACAGACATAAAGACATGGATGACCTCTAATTTCCTGCTTTTAAACTCAGATAAAACTGAAGTTATTGTACTTGGCCCCACAAATCTTAGAAACATGGTGTCTAGCCAGATCCTTACTCTGGATGGCATTACCCTGACCTCTAGTAATACTGTGAGAAATCTTGGAGTCATTTTTGATCAGGATATGTCATTCAAAGCGCATATTAAACAAATATGTAGGACTGCTTTTTTGCATTTACGCAATATCTCTAAAATCAGAAAGGTCTTGTCTCAGAGTGATGCTGAAAAACTAATTCATGCATTTATTTCCTCTAGGCTGGACTATTGTAATTCATTATTATCAGGTTGTCCTAAAAGTTCCCTAAAAAGCCTTCAGTTAATTCAAAATGCTGCAGCTAGAGTACTGACGGGGACTAGAAGGAGAGAGCATATCTCACCCATATTGGCCTCTCTTCATTGGCTTCCTGTTAATTCTAGAATAGAATTTAAAATTCTTCTTCTTACTTATAAGGTTTTGAATAATCAGGTCCCATCTTATCTTAGGGACCTTGTAGTACCATATCACCCCAATAGAGCACTTCGCTCTCAGACTGCAGGCTTACTTGTAGTTCCTAGGGTTTGTAAGAGTAGAATGGGAGGCAGAGCCTTCAGCTTTCAGGCTCCTCTCCTGTGGAACCAGCTCCCAATTCAGATCAGGGAGACAGACACCCTCTCTACTTTTAAGATTAGGCTTAAAACTTTCCTTTTTGCTAAAGCTTATAGTTAGGGCTGGATCAGGTGACCCTGAACCATCCCTTAGTTATGCTGCTATAGACTTAGACTGCTGGGGGGTTCCCATGATGCACTGTTTCTTTCTCTTTTTGCTCTGTATGCACCACTCTGCATTTAATCATTAGTGATCGATCTCTGCTCCCCTCCACAGCATGTCTTTTTCCTGGTTCTCTCCCTCAGCCCCAACCAGTCCCAGCAGAAGACTGCCCCTCCCTGAGCCTGGTTCTGCTGGAGGTTTCTTCCTGTTAAAAGGGAGTTTTTCCTTCCCACTGTAGCCAAGTGCTTGCTCACAGGGGGTCGTTTTGACCGTTGGGGTTTTACATAATTATTGTATGGCCTTGCCTTACAATATAAAGCGCCTTGGGGCAACTGTTTGTTGTGATTTGGCGCTATATAAAAAAATTGATTGATTGATTGGTCCATCACGGAGGAAGCCATTAACCCAAAACTGACTTTCAAAATGGTTCATTCTTCTCTTGGTGATCCAGTGTAAATTTTTTTACCTAAAGGTAAACTGATTTTTTAGACACAAATTGTTTGATAAAATAAAATAAAGTGCAGCAGGGAAAATTTAGTTAAAACATTTTTAGTCAAGGTGTATTTAATCTTATAACCTTAACTGTATGTTCCAGCGTCAGATTGTCATTTTCTTTAAAAACATCAGTGTGACAGCCTGAATTTAAACAAACAGCCTGTTAGAGCTTTCCTGTAGTTTTCTTATGGATGGTTCCTGATGACAAACGCTCACTGTGGGCCGTGCACGGCCTTCTCATTATTAACTCAGAAACTGGCTGTGGGCAATAAACCCTATTCTTTAGTCATACAAGTAAAACCTTTAGTTAATATAAAATTTATCCATATGGTTACATAACTAAACGTTGCTCTTAAACAAACACAGTTATACACAACACAGTGTAAACTCCGCTTTTCATGCTTCACTTTGTCCCAACGGGATTTCTCCACTACAGGTGCTTTGAGACAGCAGCTTTATGTTGCCAGGTGAGCGGAACAGTGGGCGGGAGGATCTCATCATCACAATTCCACAGATGATCAATAATTCAAGCAAGTTTTCCTACAGTCTATCTATGCCAGTCCAACCCGGCGCCCACTCATTCTGTTTGCTGAAGCAATGAATCATGAAAGAAGCCAAATGTAAAGACACTCCAGTGAGCCATCTTTTATTCAGAAGGGAGGTAACACTTCACAAATGTACTCTCTTCTGTTTTCACTGAGCAAGTGTATGATTTGTGTGTTTTAGAATCTTTGTGATTTGGCATTGAATGTATATGCAGCAATTCCAAGTTGTTGAATTCTGTCAAATACATTCCAAAATAAAGAAACTACAATTTAAAATAAGCAAACTACATTAAAAGCAATTAGTATGCACTCACAGAAATATTTAACCCTAACTTATAAGATTTATGTAATTTTATTACATGACAAATTCCCATTGACTTTTTTAAAGATAATTTTAATACAAACCTACCAAATAAACCTTACATGATGCATATTCATTACTGTAATAAATCCTATTTATTTGAAATGCATAATCCTCAGCTTTATGTATTTAGTATTAATGATATAATTACTCTAAATCAATAATAATGACAGTATTTATTTAAAATACATAAAGTATATTGTTTGAATTGCATAATAATTATGTTACCTATACATGATAAATGGCATAGTTAACATAATTATTATGCAATTCAAACAATATACTTTATGTATTTTAAATAAATAGTCATTATTATTGATTTAGAGCAATTATATTTCATTAATACTAAATACACAAAGCTGAGGATTATGCATTTCAAATGAATAGGATTTACTACAGTAATGAATATGCATCATGTAAGGTTTATTTGGTAGGTTTGTATTAAAATTATCTAAAAAAAGTAAATGGGGAAATTGTCATGTAATAAAATTACATAAATATTAAAAGTTAGGGTTAAATATTTCTGTGAGTGTGATCTTACTATTACTTTGTAGTATAAATTAGAGCACTATATAAATAAATAAATACTCACAGCTTGTGGCCTTCTCTTGTTTATTTTCCATTTATGTTGTCTATTTTACGTTGATACAACTGTAAAAATGTAAAAAATATAACCCGATGCTACAATACCCTCAGCTGTATGAGCATACAGTACCTTGCAAAAGTATTTAGCCTCTTGGTATTTCATAATTTTAATTTGCTTATGCTATTTCAAATACAAAAAGTTAACCAGGCCTATATAAAATGATGAAGTGGTACAGAGGAGGGTTTTCTTTCACCAAAAACAAAAAAAAAACAAAAAACAAATCTAGGCTTGCATCTCAGATGTACCTTCTGGCATACTGTAGCTGAAATTTCAGGTCGTCTTCTTAAGAAAATCCTCCTCTATTCCAATTCATCAATAGGTTGTATAACTGGGGATACAAAATACAAAACATGCACTGTGCACAATTTCTCCAGTTATAGGTCACAGAAGCCTATACATTCTTCTGAGTTGTCTGGGTATCTTGTTGGCTTTCCTCACTCTTCTCCTTCTTGCACACTTAGTTTTTGAGAACTCTCTACTCCACACAGATTTGCCATAGAGTGCCATACTGTTTGTATTTCTTCATATTTGATGTAAATAAAGTCCAAGACATATTCAGTGACTTGGAAATGTTCATGTATCAATCCCCTGAATTGTCTGAAGAAAACTGGCAATAAAAGTGATTATTTATAGGTATTATACCAAAGGGTCCATTATTTATGCAACCCATCATCTTGGCTTTTACAACCTCAAGTCCAATGAAGTTGGGACATGGTGAAAAATGTAAATAAAATCAGAATACGATTTGCAAATCCTCTTCAACCTGTATTCAATTGAATACACCACAAAGACAAGATATTTAATGTTCAAACTGAAAAAAATTATTGCTTTTGTGCAAATATTTGCTCATTTTGAAATGGATGCCTGCAACACATTTCAAAAAAGCTGAAACAGTGGTATGTTTACCACTGTGTTACATCACCTTTGCTTCTAACAACACTCAATAAGCGTTTGGGAACTGAGGACACTAATTGTTGAAGCTTTGTAGGTGGAATTCTTTCCCATTCTTGCTTGATGTACGACCAGTTGTTCAGCAGTCCTGGGTCTCCGTTGGCGTATTTTGTGCTTCACAATGCGCCACACATTTTCAATAGGCAACAGGTCTGAACTGCAGGTGGGCCAGTCTACCCGCACTCTTTTAATACAAACGCTATGTAACAGCAGAATGTGGCTTGGCACTTTCTTGCTGAAATAAGCAGGGATGTCCCTGAAAAAGATGTTGCTTGGATGGCAACATGTGTTGCTCCAAAACCTGGATGTACCTTTCAGCATCGATGGTGCCATCACAGATGTGTAAGTCCATGCCATGGGCACTAATACACCCCCATACCATCACAGATGCTGGTTTTTGAACTTTGTGCTGGTAACAATCTGGACAGTCTTTTTCCTCTTTTGTCCGGAGGACACAACGTCCATGATTTCCAAAAGCAATTTGAAATGTGAACTCATCAGACCACAGCACACTTTTCCACTTTGCGTCTGTCCAATTCCAAATGAGCTCAGGCCCAGAGAAGGCAGTGGCATTTCTGGATGTTGTTGATGTATGGCTTTCACTTTGCATGGTAGAGTTTTAACTTGCACTTGTAGATGTAGCAACGAACTGTGTTAACTAACAGTGGTTTTCTGAAGTGTTCCTGAGCCCACGTGGTAAGATCCTTTACGCAGTGATGTTGGTTTTCTAATGCAGCGCCGCCTGAAGGATCAAAGGTAATGGGCATTCAATGTTGGTTTTCGGCCTTGCTGCTTACGTCTCAAAAGTTCTCCAGATTCTCTGAATCTTCTGATTATATTATGGACTGTAGATGATGGAATCCCTAAATTCCTTGCAACTGAATGTTAAGAAACATTGTTCTTAAACTGTTGGACTATTTTTTTCATGCAGTTGTTCACAAAGTGGTGATCCACACCCCATCTTTGCTTGTGAATGGCTGAGCCTTTTGGGGATGCTCCTTTTATACCCAATCATGACATTCACATGTTTCCAATTAGGTGTTCTTTGAGCATTCATCAACTTTCCCAGTCTTTTGTTGCCCATCCCAACTTTTGTGAAATGTGTTGCAGGCATCTATTTCAAAATGACCAAATATTTGCACAAAAAACAACAACATGGACCCAGAGTAGTACTGTTGTGTGGTTGATAGATTGAGCGGATGACACCAGCTCCCAGACTTGATGATGATAATAATTATTAAATATAACGCAATACCAGTGGCGGGCACAGTTCCGCTTATCCGCTTATATAATTATCAAAACTAACATTTTCATTATCGGATTAGCTTTTCAGATAACTTTGAAAACCATCATCAGATCAATTACCTTCTGATAAATTTTGGTCCAATAATTTTTAGACCGTTAACATATTGCAAGCTCAGTGAATAAATGTGGAATGAACTGCCTCTCTGTATCAGGCAGGCAAAGTCACCTCTAGTTTTTAAATCTCGTCTTAAAACATATTTGTTTTCTTTGGCTTTTGACTAGAGGGTTGATGATGTTACTGTTTTAAAAACTTTTATTGTTGCTACTGTTATTTATCATATGATTATTTATTTATTTATTTTATGTCTTTGTACAGTGCTTTAGTCAACTTTGTTGTTTTTAAATGTGCTCTATAAATAAACTGGATTGGATTGGATTGAATAAAGCTTTAACAGTTAATAAACATTTTTAAAGTCTGATATGAAAGATTTTAAAGCCTATCTGTTAAATGTTTTGTAGCAGATGTACAGTTTTAGCCTCTACAAACAAAGGAGAGCTGGTTTCAGGAGAAACTATTTTATCCTCTGCAATCAGGGGAGAATTGGTCACAGAATGCAAACAAAATCAGATTACTTCTCTTGACACCTTACTAACCAGCCTGCACTATCACCCAAGTCATCCAGAGGCATACAGTTTTAACTTATGATTAAAATTTTAACCTAAATAATTTTTGACAAGTTATTTAAATTAATGTTACATCTGAAGTTTTATAAAGCGATAATATCAGCTATATGCTTTAGTTTTAAAGTATTGCACTAATTTTAAAGGTTTTAGCATGGACATAATGTGTGTGCAGTGCATTATTGGTACTGTAAAAGTTCACGACAGGAGAAATGCATTTGAGACACTCTGATCAAGCTCCACACGGACAACAGCATTAAACCCATTGTATGTTGTGCCTAAAACTGTAGTGAATATATTCTCTGGGTTTATAGACGTTGTTATTGTGTTTGTTTCATGTAAAAAATGCCAGAAGAAGCTCAGGTTGCTTCTGTATTATTTCCAATTGGAATCACTGTGCAATCGCTTCCTGTTTATTCTTTAATGTTGTGCTTATTGTCTTTTACAACACTGTTTGTCGTCTTTGTTCCAGAGTAACATACAAGGTCTGTTAGAAAAGTATCAGACCTTTTTATTTTTTGCAAAAACCTGATGGATTTGAATCACATGTGCTTGCATGAGCCAACCTTGAACCTTCGTGCGCATCCGTGGATTTTTTCACGTCTGTCGATTGCGTCATTTGCTGGTAAACAGCATTTGTGTGACGTGTGTTGTGCGCTCGGCGGATTTTCATTGCAAGGAAAATGGCGGAACAACTGGAGCAGCGCTACTGCATCAAATTTTGCCAGAAACTGGGCGACAGCCAGGTGGAAACCATTCGGAAGATTCAGATGGCTTTCATTGACGATCCTATGGGCATCACACAGATTAAGAAGTGGTACAACCGGTTTAAAGACGTCCGCATAATGATGGAGAGCGAGCTCCGCTCCAGTCAGCCATCAACATGCTGAAATGACCAGATCATTATCAAAGTGAACGCTGTGGTGATGTGGGACCGTCGTGTGACTATCCGTAAAAATTGTGGAAGAGGTGGATATCAGCACTTTTTCAGCACATTCCACTGTGACAGAAGATTTGGCCATGAAAAGAGTGGCGGTGAAATTCAGCCGAAGCTGCTAATGGCGGAGCAAAAGCACCTTTGTGTTGAAGTCTCACAGGACATGCTGTGACATGCCCACCTCTTCCACAATTTCTCGGATAGTTACACGACTGAAAAGTCACCGAAAGCCATCTGAATCATCCGAATGGTTTCCACCTGGCTGTCGCCCAGTTTCTGGCAAAATTTGATGTGGTGCTGCTCCAGTCGTTCCGTCATTTTCCTTGCAATGAAAATCCGCAGAGCGCACTACACATGTCCTCACACAAAGGCTGCTTACCACCAAATGACGTAATCGACAGGCGTGAAAAAATCCACGCATGCGCACGAAGGTTCAAGGTTGGCTCATGCAAGCACACATGATTCCAATCCATCAGGTTTTTGCAAAAAATAAAAAGGTCCGGTACTTTTATAACAGACCTCGTATATAAGATGTCTGAAATTCGGTTTGTGTTGATTAAATTCCACACAGATTAAATGTAACAGACACGGATTATTTGGAATAGTTGTTTTGGCAGGTTTTCACGGTCTATACTGCCATCTGCTGGCCAGTGGTGTTCATGGCAGTATTATCAGGTTATATCAGACGGTTGTCTAATCACAACTTGACTTTTGGCTTCTGCAAATGTTTTTTTTTTTTGACATATGAAAAAAATGCCATATTTTACAAAAGCACATTTATATGTAAACCAACACACATGTCACATTAACATGTTTCATTTTATATAGAATGAATGAGTCAACCAATCAGTGTTAGCGGAGGCTAACACTGATTGGTCATTAATGTAGTTATTCTATACAGAATAATTTCATTTATAAATCAAAACCATGAGTCAAAACTGTTTTATTTCCAAGACCTCTGCCTCACAGTGGAACTGCTGTATGCAGTTAAGGAATAATGATTTTTTTTTCCCTTTGGTGAAAACGTGGTGGTCAGGCTCCTTTTGCTGCAGTTGAGTAAAATGTGGAGTAAACAGGAGCCTCCTGCAGGGGGCACAGCGCACAAAGACAGAAGTGGTGATTCATTGTTTGCATTTGTGATCGTGGTGTTAAAACTCAATTTTAAAACTTATCGGTCAGCTATAGCTTCCGATAAATTTTTGGGTAGTTTATCGGTTTGGCTTTATAAAAGATAACTTTTCAGTTAGCTGATTAGCTGTTATCAAAGCTAACTTTTTGGTTAGCTGTGCTCACCACTGCACAATACTAAGATACTCTAGGCTGTATAACCATAAAAAATAGGAAAAAGAATGTGACCTTTTTGACCACTTAAAATAGGTCAAGGTTAGCTATCTTTGAAATGGTCCAAGGTCCAAGGTGAATTTGAAGACCCTGACAATAATAGGACTGGACATATGCTGAGCACAGACAGACTGTCAGACTGACAGACAGACAGACGGATGGACAGACGCAAGTCTTTGCAATACCCGATGGCCATATTTTGGCCTCGGGTAATTATGCTCATGAATTTCAAAGTCAAAGCAAATCTCAAAACCATGATATATAACAAAGGAACAAATAGTGTAAGTGTCCGATATCATCAGCATCAACAATCGACAGCGACTGAGTGAGTGGATTTTTTTCCAAGTTTCGGCCATCGATCGACCAACAAATTTAGTCGGAAAACCACCGAAAATGTAATTTCAGTCATCATAGCATGCCTTTCAACCACACTATTGTCTGAAAACTATTTATAAACCACTCACCGTTTCTTGCTGAAATAAGCGCCCAATTTTCCTTGCACAACAACTTTTTTCCTGGATGCCATGATCATCGACTCAACTGGACTGACGCTATGCTTGTTTTGATCCACCTGCACGGTGCATTGTGGGATCAAATCAAAAGCTGTGTTCACTGCGGGGACACATTCAGCAGTATTCAGGATTATTCAAGATTTTTTTTTTAACTGATGATGAACAATGCGTAAAAAATCTGACCGATGCAACTGCATCGGTCCAAACCGGTCTGGATCCGGGTCTGCTCCATGACCGATTCTGAGACCCTGGAAAGCTGGACGTACATGACACGATGATGCCATACGAATGCATTTATCGCAGGTTTGTAAATAAACGTGATTCTCACGGCAATGTGTGCGCAGCGACATGAATTAGAAATGTGAGAAAATGCAGATGTTCATGCATGTTCAAAACATCTGCAATGTGAGCGGTGTGTTTATCCAGTGACAGCTTACGCAACATACATAGCACATAGTGCTGCATAGACGTTATTACAAGCAGATCAAGAGACATGACTTCACCCATAGGCTTTCACTCTACATGTGGCTGCATAATGTTATATAGTTTTTCAGAATCGTCGAGCATCATTTATCAGATCTGCGGTTCAATGCTGAGTTATGCTACCTGGAAGCACCGAGGTTACAGGTAATGTATATGTATAATGTATACATTAACAAAAAGACCTTTAAAAACAAAAAGAGTGTGTTTTATCTTCTGAAAGATGTGGAATATCTTGATTATGTATGAAATTCAGCTGACAGGTTCTGCCTCCAACACAATTATTTCATTAACGAATAAGAGGTTTAAATGAAACTGGTATGACAATAATCCTTTATTTACTCACGATTGCTGCACCAAACAGCTTTTGCCTGCAATTTCAGGTATGCACAGAATTGCCACTGATGTAACACATGAGCACAGTAGTTTGTAAAAAAACAACAACAAAAAACAAACAAACCGCAATGTACATGGACATGCGTTTGAAGCAATGTGCTGTTACTGAATTCCTCATGGTGGAGGGTTGTACACCCGTGGACATTCATCGATGAATGAGGGCTGTCTACGGTGACGTTTATGTGGAGATCAGTACAGTCAGGAGGTGGGCAAGGAGTCTGAAAGGCGACAATCCAGCAATAATGAGTCTGCATGACCAGCGCTGTAGCGGGGGCCCTGTAACAGCCACAGATACACAGCATCAAGTGTGGGTGTGATGGCACAGTTTTCACAGATTATTGGAACACAGCAACACTGTCAACCTTGGTAGCGATGTGGGCACTTTGCAAAAGCTGTGCGCACACACTTGAAGGGGGTTCATCCTGGAGACGATGCAATTCATCAGCATGACGAAGCTGAAAGAACACCCGCTCGGATGATGTGACAGTAATCATGCAGAGGTGCAAGTAGCTGTGCATTGCTGGTGTCAGGAGAAGATACAGAATTTTTTGCCTAACGGGATGCAAAAACCTGGCCGGCCTGGAAAGGGAAAGTAACTGTGGAAATGTAATGGCACTGTCTGACAGAGAACATTCCAAGCTTTAAGCAGATATGTGACTCATCTGAGTGTCTTGGTTGTTACTGAGATAATTGTGTGGGGGCAGAACTTTTCAGCTGACCTTTGTACATTAATTCACACAATCCTCACCAGGTGGATTCATGTCATGTAAAAGTAGAGACCATCATCTATGTAAGTGTATAAATTAAGACCTTTACGCCAGTGAATTCAAAGACCTATTATCCGATACTTAAACTCCGAAAAACATGGAAAACAAGAGCAATCAGAGATTTCTGACATTCACCAATCCAGATCTGGATCACCTCCAAAATTTAATGAAGTCTTCCATGCCCTAATACATATCTGTGGTGCAAATTTGGTGAGAATCTGTGAAGCAGTTTTGAAGTAATCCTCCAAAGCCTATATCAAGTGAAATCTAGATCCAGAATCCAGATCTGGATCCAGATCACCTCCAAAATTTAATGGAGACTTCCATGGCCTAAAATGTATCGGTGGTGAAAATTTGGTGAGAATCCATGAAGTAGTTTTGACGTATCCTTCAAAGCATATATAAAGTTAAATCTTGATCTAGAATCGAGATATGGATCCGGATCACCTCCAAAATTTAATGGAGTCTTTCATGGCCTAATATGTATCAGTGGTGAAAATATGGTGTGAATCTGTGAAGTAGTTTTGATGTAATCCTTCACAGCCTATATAAAGTGAATCTTGATCCAGAATCGAGATCCGGATCATCTCCAAAATTCACTGGAGTCTTCCATGGCCTAATATGTATGTATGTTGAAAATTTTGTTGTTTTGATGTAATCTTGCTAACAGTCAGACAGACAGACAAATAAACGCAGGTGATTTTATTACGTCCTTGGCGGATGTAATAATTTTGGCAGCACAAGCGGACATTGGAAAAAGTGAGGTGCTGACTTGTGCACTTTTCTCTCAGAGCAAACCAAATCTATTCTATGCTGAATAAATGTATTTCTGAACTTGTTATTATTCACATAAACATCCACTAATAATGTCTATCATGCAGGTAGTTATTTTATATCTCAGTTCTCTGTGTACATGCTTGGCAATTTGGTATAGCACAGATACCTCTCATGTGCACAGGAGCTAATCAAAAGTGGAAAATAATATCTTTTTTCACAAATGAACATGTCATGTGTTGAATAAAACATGGCCTTGTTACATATTTATTTCTGTCTTATGACATGAGACAACCTGTGCAGTGCTGTGCACAGTGCTCAGCTCCTGCTCGTCCTTCGCTGCATGCATACAGACGCACACTACAATATGCATATGGCATATACATGCATTACACATCATATCGAGTGTCAATTTTAACAGAAGAAAGCATATAATTTTGAGAAACGTGGCAGAATTTGACATTTTAAAGGTTCACTGTGTTGAACACAAACTTCCAAACAAAACAAAGGTTGTTACAGTTTACAGCTTTTGTTGCATACAGCCCTCATGCATTTTCAATTTTTTGGACACACACGGTCACGTTTTCCAGTCCCAAACCTTTAGATTTGTTTGTTTTGTGATTAAACTATAAAAATATGGAAACGAAAAAAAAAAGAACACCCCACATGAACAAATGCGTATGAATCAGTTTTAAAAGGTGACTGATTCCCACCATCGCTCAGAGACACTTTTTACTGGTTCTTGTGATGATCTGTGCAAATGTTCATTGATAACTGCCAATGGTGCTATTCCACAGAGCGCCGTTCCTCCCCGTTTAATCCCAAATACACATTTTAAAGCATCATAGTAACATCTTGATTCATCTTTGTCAATCTTGAACAAACTTGGCATATGTAGTAGTTACGGCCATCATCTGCACCAGATTCTTGAAATCCTTGATAGTACACAGTAAGTTCCTGCTATTTGTAGTCTTAACAGCTTCAATCATGTTCAGACTTCATTAAGCGAGGTATTAGTACTAAGTAACTACATTGAAACTTGTTTGATCGTGTTCCATCGGGGGAAAAATTTGAAGCCGAAGCAGCATTTGTTGCGGTTTTTGTTAAAAGTTGAAGAGCTAGATCATGTCTGGCCGAGGACGCAGTTCCTTTCTTTCTTTTTAAGGTAGGTTGCCAGGTCTGCACTTTATAAGTCACCCTGTTAAGAGGCAGGCTGTTTCAAACTGTTTTTGGACTTTTTGGATCGCAGTAGAGACCATCATCTGCAATCAGGGAATGACCAGGACTGAGTGAATGACAGCTGCAACAGTTTCCAGACATGTTTGTGTAGACGTGTTTTTCAACTTATGTTGTGCATTTTGAAAGAACCGTGTAAGAACGTGAGTCCATGTTGTCGTGTGCAGTGTTTAGCCGAGCCCCAATCATTTGAAAGAAGATGAAAACTGAGAAGATGAAAGCTGCTCTGTAATATTTTTCATTTTCTTTCCTGCTACCATCTGGTAACGCCTACGGTCCAACAGTTTCACGCCATGCACACACACATTCCACGCTTTGTCCATCCAACTTTTTTATGCGCACACACACACACACACACACACACACACACACACACACACACACACACACACACACACACACACACACACACACACACACACACACACACACACAATCGCAGCCATTCGGCCTCACCTACCCACCCAAATCACGCAGAGTGAGCAGTTTAGCACTTACACAGACACACGCGGAGCTACAGAGTACCCGCCACAGCAGGGATTCTGAGGAACACAACAGTCACTGAAGCAGAATCAGAGGAAATAAATAACACACAATCTGCTCAAAACACCAACTTAAAACGGTCAAATCTGGGACCAGATTAATTCTGGCATCACTTGTGCATAAGTGAAGTCACAGAGTGTGAGTGTGCACACTGAACCCATGCAGGGTAATGTAGCAAAGCGTGACTGCATGAAAATACACCCACTTCAGCCACTCACCATCATGCTCATTAACAGCAACTTTGGCTCCAACTCCCACAGCTGTGCAGAAGAATATATAAGTGCCACTCAGCGTGGACTCGGAGGGACGGACTCCACATGCTCAAATACACAAACTGATTTATAACAAGAGAATTAAACGGGGGCTGGGGGGCATTTTAATGCAGAGGGACATACGATGCCATGATTTCATCCACCTCCAAAAGATTCCGTTTTCTAAACTGAAGATGTTCATCTTGAAAGTAAATGTTGGTGTTTAAGTGATTTATTTTTTCTTCTTCAGATGTTTCAAATGAAAATTGCAGGACTACTTTGTGTCCCTAGGGTGAAAAAGAAGTCTGCGGGTCACAGAGCTTTCTCTTATCATGCCCCTGTTCTGTGGAATGATCTCCCTGCATCAATAAAACAGTCAGATTCTGTGGAGGCTTTCAAGTCCAGACATAAGACGCACTTATTTTCCCTTTCGTATGGCTAGCATACTGGCATAGTATAGTTTGATGCTTTTCACTCTTTTAATTCATTTTATTAGGAAATGGAGCGTGCCACGGCCTCAACTCAACCTAAATTCTGGGTCTTTTAGTGAAGCTTAGGGCTAGTGACCGGCGATCACCTTAGTATTTCCTGTTTTCCTTGTTGTTTAATGCTGGCAAATTATACAGTATTTCTTGTCTTTCTGATGCCTGATTCTGTTTTTTTCTCTCTGTTTAAGGTGCAGCTCCATCCAGAGATGGGAGTTGTATTTGTGCTGGCGACCCTCCTGTCCTATGCATCAACAACTTTTCCTGTATATTCGTTTTGTGAATTGTTCTGTAATTTGTGTACAGGAGTACAGGAGTTTTTGTAATGGAAAGAGGAGCGGAGAAATTCGCCACGGAGCCGCTCATGGCGTGGGACGAAAGCACCTCCGTGTTGGTCTCACAGGACAAGCCCTAACATACCCAGCTCTTGCACCATTCGGAAAATTCAGACGGCTTTCGGAGGCTTTTCAGTCGTGTGACTATCCGAGAAATTGTGGACGAGCTGGACATGCCACAACATGTCCTGTGAGGCTTCATCACGGCGTTGCTTTTTGTTCTGTGCCCTGCACTTCCGTCCCGACGTGTGAATTTCTCCGCTCCTCTTTCCATTACAAAAACTCCTGTAACAGTGGAATGTGCCAAAAAAGTGCTATGTCCAGCTGTCTTGCCATTTCTCTGGTAGTCAGACGACATCCCGGATCAACAAAGCGTTCACTTTGGAAATGATCTGGTCGTTTGAGCCTGCCGATTGCTGCTCGGTGCGCGGCGCGCCATCCGCCGCTGTGGGCTGTCTTTAATCCAGTTGTAATTGTCCTTAATTTGTGTGATCCCCATAAGATCTTCACTGAAAGCCATCTGAATTTTCCAAATGGTTTCCACCTGGCTGTCTCTCACACTTTCTGAAAAAATTTTGATGAAGCAAAGCGGCAGTCGATCAGCCAATTTCCTGACAATGACAATCCGACGAGGGGGCTGGACCACTCCTCCCACAAGGCGTGCTCACAGGCGAATGATGCCTTTTTAAAGAATTTGGTTAGCAGCTGCTTTCCCTCATTTAGTTTTCTTTCCCTGTCCTTTTTTCTCTTCTTTTTTGAAATCCGGACTTTGATTTATTTGGAAAGACATATTTTATTTCAGCCCAAACACTAGGGCTGCAACTAACGATTATTTTACTAATCAGTTCATCGGTCGATTATTTTTTTGATTAATCATTTTGTTTTCTTTTTACTTACATGTGACTTTTACCATTATTTCTTTAAGTGAGTTATTATTAAAAGGCCTTTGTCACACAACATCAACGTTTGACCTTGTAACAAAGTTATGTTATATTCTCGTCAAAAACATACCTGGTGTAGTGTTTTGTTTTATTTTGCACATACATACATCACCGACACACCACAAAGAGATTTCCATCAGGTTTAGATGCCTACAGCAACTATCTCAACCACTGACAACATATTACAGCAAGAGTCCACAAAAGTATTTTAAAGGCCTGACAAAAGTGTAATACGAGGTTTATTAGAAAACTAACCGGCAGTTTTATATATATATAAAAAAAAAACTATATGGATTTGAATCATGTGCAATTACACCAGACATGCTTGAACCCTCGTGCGCATGCGTGATTTTTTTCACGCGTGTTGGTGATGTCATTCGCCTGTGGGCAGGCTTTGAGTGAGCACTGGTCCAGCCCTCTCAGCTGAAATCCTTTGTCTGAGATGCTGCTGGAGACGGCGCGCATTGCTTTATCAAAATTTTTTCAGGACCTGTGAAGGATATCCGAGTGGACACTATTTGAGAAATTCAGCTGGTTCTCTGTGAAAAGTTTAACGACTGATGAGAGATTGTGGAGTTTCTTTCGCTTTAAGGACAGCTCACAAAGCACATCGGCGCGGCGCGGTCGGAGGTGGCGTCCGTCTGGCTGTTTCGAGCTGAAAACATCCTAATTTAAGGCTCTGTTCATCCAGGATGTCGTCAGAGAACAGAGAAGTTTCAGAAGAGGCCGGCATGAGGAGTTTATGCGGACATTCCACTGTTAAAGGAGATTTTGTAATGAAAAAACACGTGGGCAAATTCGTCGAGTTGGTTCCGTGACGACGACGCAAATCCGTCTGTGCCGCGACAGGAAAAACACCTCCGTGTTGAAAACCATTTGTAAAATTCAGGCGGCTTTTGATGGCTTTCAACAAGTGAGTATCTGAGAAATTGTTTAACAGCTGGGCATGTTCCAACTTGTCCGTTAAGGTTTCCAATGGAGGTGTTTTTCCTGTCGCGACCCCCCGCGGTCGGGTCCGGCCCGACATGCGAATCTGCCCGCACGTTCTTTCATTACAAAATCTCCTTTAACAATGGAATGTCCGCATAAACTCCTCATGTCGACCTCTTCTGAAACTTATCTGTTCTCTGACGATGACCTGGGTGAACAGAGCCTGAAATGTGGAAGTTTTCAGCTTCAAACAGCGAGACGACGCCGCCTCAGAGCGCAGATCGCCGTCAGGCGCCATGGGCCGTTCTTAAAGCGACACTTACAGACCAAAATCTCTCATCAGCCGTTCAAATTTTTACCGAAAACCAGCTGAATTTATCGAATGGTGTCCACTCAGTTGTGCCTTACAGTTTTTGAAAAATTTTGATCAAACAAAGCAGCAGTCTCTGAGCCATTCCTAAACAATGAAAAAATCGACGAGAGGGTGGGCGACTCCTCACTCAAAGACTGCCCACGGGCGAATGAAGTAACCGACAGGCGTGAAAAAACTCTCGCATGCCCACGAGGGTTCAAGCATGTCTGATGTAATCACACGTGATTCAAATCCATATGGTTTTTGAAAAAAATAATAAGGTCGGATACTTTTCTAATAGACCTCGTATGTTATATTTAATAAGATATTTTCATGAAAAAAGACACAAATGTGCAGTTTACTGCATTTGATTTTTTTCTTGTGTAAAAACACAGCTTAGATGCGGTTTGACCGAAACAAATTGTCATTAAACTTAATAAAACAGGGATGAAGTGGAGGTTTAAGAGTCACTAGGCGTTCACTGGAAACAGTTATTTCTATATTTATTTATGTTCACTGTTAGTTGGTTTAATCTTTTCTGTTTTGTTTTATCAGATTCTTTTTGTCCGTTTCTCTAAAACTGTATCGTGGCATTATTAGTTATTATTGCTATTATTGTTGTTGTTTCTATTATCATTATTATTATTATTGATATATAAATAAAAATAAATGAATAAAATATTACAATTTGTAATACATTTGACTCTTTTACAACAACAAACGCTGAGCCATGAATTATTATACAGAAAACAAATGTGCTGACAGCTGCAACAGCTTAATGCTAACTTTCGCCATAGACATGCTAACGAGTTAGCATCGGTCCCGTTTTTAAGTTATAAAATACATCTATCAACTGTTTCAGAAGACCATAACAGGTCAGATTAACATAAAAAGGTAAATGTTACTCACAGACATATGCTCTTTGGGGATTTAGTGCGGAAAATTTAATCAACTGAATCACTGAATCAACAAAGCACCAGATCTGCTTCGATCTGCGAATTACTGCTTCGATTGGTTCAAGGTTCAAATCAATGCCGCGCTGCAGAAACGGTTGATTTATATGGAAGAAACAAAACACTTGCGGTAAAACAAAGTTATTTAACAACTAACTGATGACTAAATTAGTTGACAACTATTTTAATAATTGATTAAATCGATTAGTTGTTTCAGCACTACTAAACACCTCCTCTTTCTGTGAGATTCTGTGGCAGCGTGCTGACTGTGCACCTGGACTAAACCACTGTACAACTGTGCAGGGGTGGGAAGGGCCCTCAGAGATCTTTCAATATTATTGTTAGAGCAGAATTATGTTTTGTAACATTTATACATTCATTCTAATTATATTCTTTTACAGCATGAATTGTATGGACGTTAATAATATGCAACACAAAAATGTATTTAATGCCAGTTTTTTGTGGGTCCCCCCATGCTCTGGGCCCTGGGTACATAGTACCCTTTACCCCCCCAGTCCGACGCCTCCTGGCCTAAGCTTCACTAAAAGACCAAAAAAAGACTAAAATTTAGGTAAAGTTGAGGCTGTGGCACGCTCCATTTCCCAATAAAATTAATTGAAAGAGTAAAAAGCGTAGAACTATACCATGCCAGTATGCTAGCCATATGAAAGGGAAAATAAGTGCGTCTTAAGTCTGGACTTGAAAGTCTCTACAGAATGTGACTGTTTTGTTGATGCAGGGAGATCATTCCACAGAACAGGGGCACAATAAGAGAAGGCTCTGTGACCCGCAGATGTCTTATTCACCCTAGGGACACAAAGTAGCCCTGCACCTTCAGAACATAAGGTTTAATTAGGTCAGCTAGGTAGGGAGGTGCCAGTCCGTGAACAATTTTATAGACTAGTAGAAGAACCTTAAAATCTGATCTCACTAGGACAGGAAGCCAGTGAAGGGATGCCAAAATGGGTGTAAAGTGGTTGAACTTTCTGCTTTGTGTTAAAAGTCTGGCTGCAGCATTTTGAATCAATTGGAGACCCCTAATGCTAGACTGCGGTAAACCAGAAAATAGAACATTGCAGTAGTCCAATCTAGAAGAGATAAACACATGGATCAGGGTGTCAGCATCAGCCATAGACCTGGTGGATGGGACAAATCTTCGCTATATTTCACAGGTGGAAGAAAGCAGTCCTTGTAATATTTCTAATGTGGAGGTCAAAGGACAATGTAGGATCAAAAATTACCCCAAGGTTCCTCACTTTGTCAGTGTGATGTATGACACTCGAGCCCAGGCTAAGCCTTAACTGGTCAAATTGATGCCAATGTCTCACTGGACCAAGAACCATCATTTCAGTCTTATCAGAGTTTAAAAGTAGGAAGTTTCTAGACATCCAACTTCTCACTGATGCAAAGCAATCTTCTAAGGATTTTACGTGAATGAGATTACCAGCAGTTATCGGCATGTATAACAGAGTATCATCAGCATAGCAGTGAAAAGTAATCCCAAAACGCAATATGTGCCCAAGGGATGCTATATAAAGGGACAAAAGCACGGGGCCTAAGACAGACCCCTGTGGAAGCCCAAATTTCATGTCACTAAGGTTATAGGTAGTGTTACTGTACGAAACACAGTGAGAACGACTGGTCAGGTATGACGTCAACCATGCAAGGGCACTCACAGTAATCCCAAAATGATTTTCCAGCCTATCAAGTAGAATATGAAGATCCATGGTATCAAATGCAACACTGAGATCTAACAGCACCAGAACAGTGGTGTCTGAATCCATTGCAAGCAGAAGATAATTCACAACTTTAGTGAGAGCCATCTCTGTGGAATGATATTTTCTAAAAGCAGACTCAAAGAGATTATTCTCAGTAAGACAGTCCACGAGCTGCAGTGACACCACTTTTTCCAGAATTTTACAGCAAAATGATAGATTTGATATCGGCCGATACTTTTTCAATACACCAGGGTCAAGATTAGGTTTTTTTAACTAATGATTTATTCACTGCAGATTTGAAACATTTAGGAACAGATCCAGAAGTTAAAGAAAGATTAATAATTTCCAGCACAGTCTGCCCAAGAGTGGGCCACAGGTCCTTAAACAGTTATGTTGGTATAGGATCAAATAAACAGGTTGTGCTTTTTGTTGATGTTCCTTGTTTCATCAGCACACCTAGAGAGATACTCTCAAATTCTGTAAATCTAGGTAATACCTCAGTAATGGGGCACACCTCAATAGCAGGGTGTAGTGGCTGGGTTAAGGCATGCTGGGATGTTATGTGTCGGACGCAGCTCAGAGAACCGACCAGCGTTTGAAGGACCCAGTATGAAATAAGCAGAGCACGGTACAAAGGCTAACTGAATTTAATACATAACAGTGATATAAAAAACAACAAAAGAAAGTGCGGTCTGGCGTGGTGCGCTCCCAGCAGCGCTAACGGTCCGGAGCCAGAAGCTGTTCGGACCCAAGGACCCCGCCGACACCCCCCAGGTGGCCGCAACAAACCAAGTCTGTGAAAGAAGGAACCATTATGTGGGTCCACACTCTACACACAGAGAGAACACTTAAAGGTGTACAAACAGCAAACACTTCCTGGCTTGATTACTAATCAGCTTCCCAACCTGCAGGCATGGAACATCCAGTTCACAAAACTCCACTGCAGTGGAAGCCGATACATGACTAACATACAGCTCAATATAATAAAGGTGTGAGGGACACCACATTTACTGACTGTATAAATGTTAGTCACAAAATCTAACGTACCTCAGGAAGTGTGCTGACGAGCGTGAGACCTCACCCCCTCCTCTTTCACAGACCGTGCATCAAACCCTGGACGTTCTCTGCATCCACTGATGATGAGATGGCTCCCGAGATGACGATCTCACCCGTCTGGTCACAAGGTCGAGTCTCTGGCAAATACACACTGTATACTCCAGTCTTAAATGCCACCATGTTCCAATCCATATAGATGCACCTCAGCTGTGAGTCCTGACGAGCCGCAGGTGATCAGGGTGAGGTCCTGATAACCTCAGCAACACAGCCACTCAGTCCCAAATGCAAGCCACCTGGAAGGAGAAACAAAAGACAGAAACAAAAAGGCAGCCAGGCCCCCCCAGCCATATAACACTGGGATATGTTTAACCTAATGTCTTCTATTTTCTTTTCAAAGTAATCCAGGAAATCTTGTGCTGTAAAAGGAGAGCGAACTACAGGTGGCTGTCCATGAATAAGTGCTGCCACTGTGTCGAACAAGAACTTTGGGTTATGCTTGTTTTTGTTGATCAAATCAGAGTAATAGGTCTGCTTTGTAGCCAGTAATGCATGCTTATAGTCTAAGACAGCATCATGCCACGCAAGGTGGAATACTTCTAATTTTGAACTATGCCATTTCTGTTCTAGACCTCTAGCCTTATGCTTGAGGTCACACAGGCAATCACTGAACCAAGGTGACTGTGTTTTGGGGAGCATGGTTTTAACACAGGTGGTGCAATCATGTTGAGTGTAGTTTTGAGCACTGAGTTTAAACTATCCACAAGCCTGTCTACTGATTGGATATTTGCCAAATGTGAAGCTAAGACATCAAGCAGTCTAGCTTCGAGTTCAGTCTTAGTTGAGGAGTTGATGCATCGCCATAGTGATATAAAAGGTTGTTGTTCCACTGAACACGGCAGCGACCGTAAACATAATGAGTGATCCGAGACCACTGATGTAAGAGGCATGATGTCAATATTCATGACAGAAATACCATGTGCGAGAACCAAATCCAGGGTATTTCCACTAATGTGCATTGAGTCCTGAATGCATTGCTGAAATCCTAATGCATCCACAATTTCCATAAATGATTTGCAGAGTGGATCAGAAGGCTTATTTATATGAACGTTAAAGTCACCAAAAATCAGAATGTTATCTGCACTAGTTGACAAGTTAGAGATGAATGCACCAAATTCGTCTAAGAATTCAGAATATGGGCCAGGAGGCCTATATACAGTGACAAAGTAATATGGCTGATTTTGTTCTTCTGACCTTGGCAATACGTAATATCCTGAGCAAAGCAGAGAATCAGATGCTCAAACGAGTTATATTTGTGACTCCCAACAGCTAATAAGCTAAACCTAGATTTATAAATAAGAGCAACACCCCCACCTTGCTTTGCATCACGAGGGACATGACTACATATATATGCTGGTGGGCAGGCCTCATTTAAGGGGAGGACAGCTGTAGGTTTAAACCAGGTTTTACATAACCCAATCATATCTAAGTGATGCACAATAATTAGATCATTAATCAACAATGATTTTGAGGATAGTGATCTTATGTTAATGAGACTCAGATTAAGGACCTCAGTGGGGTTGATAGTTGAACTGTTTGGGTTTAGGGGTGGTTCCAGAGTAGCATCTATAAGATGCCGAGAAGTAGGTTTAGGTTTGAGACATTCCATACGAATTGTAGGTAGGAGACACGAAATCTTTGATATTGCTGGAACAATCATTGGGCCATCCTCAAGTTCAACATCATCCAATGTAGTAATGGGTATTACGTTTGCAAAGCATACCCCTCTATGATTTTAATGGACACGTCTACGGAAGCAGGCCACAGTCTCAACTTATTGAATTTCCCTCCCTGGCAGATAAACTGCACTATCACCATAGTGGATATTCTGCACCAATTTCCCCGCTAAGCTAATTGATTCCACACCCACATTTGTCATAAGCCTTGTAAGGTCTCTAATCACCTGCTCCGTGGCCTGCTGTAAATTCCTACTGTTACCCTTCCTGTAGAGCTCTATCTATGTTCACAGACAAGATGGCGGCACCTTCCCCAGTAGGGTGGAGGCTGTCCGGCATCAGCAAGCCATGGCAGCCCCAGAACGAAAGCCAGTTATCAATAAAGCTAAAGCCACATATTTAACGATGTCAGCCTGCTGCGTGTGTGTGTGTGTGTTTGCACACCTACACTTTCAACTCTGGGTCCATGTTGGATCTCATCCCTTTGGGGGATTTAATTTATTTTCTGTATCTTAACTAAAAAAAATTATGTTACAGTCACTAATTGTTCCCATGTTAAGATTATTCCATCAGTTTAAAAATGTAGCAAATGTAAAAAAACAAAACAAAAACAAACAAACCAGATACTACTGAAATGGCAGTTGTATACCATCAGCAGCTGAAAATAGTGACAATGGGACCGGTGTTTGGTCTGCAGTTCTATATGTCTGTGAGCTCAATAAGCTTTTGCTCTTAGGTGAAATTTAATCACAAAGCTGCATATTAAACATAAAGCCAGTGATTATGGCTTTTTTATGTATTACTAATTTGTACACAATAATGTAAGACTGCATAATAACCAAACCAGTACGTTCCTTCAAAGACCAGCTACGTAAATCCCATTAAAACTCAGTGTTTGACTCATATAAGTGGTTTTAAAAAGCAAGGCAACTCCATATTGTATATATTTGCATATTTTAATTGGCTTTTCATTTCAAAGTATTTTTCAACTTCTCCCCTTTGATTTCACTCAAAAACATAACAAAAAATAAATAAATAAATGTTTGCAAGAGTAGAGTTTTTAACCCTCTGATGATGTGAATAATTTTGGGAGCAAAACCTGCATATCAATTTCTGCCTTCATACAAATTATTAAAGGAAAATGCTAACCATCAACTAGTTAGCAAATATGCTGCCAACAGTAATAAATTAGTGCTTCATTATGTCTGAAAACAGATTTTTTTTTATCCTCTCTGTCTCGACTTACTCTGTGAACTTTTTATCTTATGCATTTTTTTGGCCACTGGGCATTTTAGAGCCAGGAGACTTTCTGCTGGCATCCATAATTAATAATTTCCTCTCTTTATTCCTCTCAGCAATAAGTCTCTGGATGGACAAATTGTCGCTGACTTCTTCACTGCCAAACATTCAAACACAAAGAAGAAACAAACTTCGAAAAGCGATATCCATGAGCCAACTGCTGTATCTTTTTTCCTTGACTTTACCTCACCATTCAGTCCTACAGCTCGCTCTGATGTTTCATGAGCAAACTAGTCTGTGTGCAGGTTATTCAACAGCACAACACACAATTTCAGTCCCACAGTCTCAAAATACAACTTAAAATGTATATTTTCTCTCAGCTTGATAACTGGATTACACACACAGACACATGCACGCGCGCACGCACGCACGCACACACACACACACACACGCACACACACACACACACACGCACACACGCACACACACACACACACGCACACACACACACACATACACACACACACACACACACACCCACACACACACACACACACACACACACACACGCACACACACATACACACACACACACACACACACACACACACACACACACACACACACACACACATACTAGTGGGGGCGGCATTTAGCTAAACATGATGTTTGTTTTGCTGACGGACGACAATTTGAAGGAGCTAATTGACGGTGCTAATGCTTCAGTAGCACTAGTCTGTACACAAAGTCAGCACATGACATCATGGACTACATCATCACAATTGTTTTTTGCAAGTTGACTAACAACAATTTGGACTATTTAAAGTTCGTGTTTGACTGATGAGGTCAAAGCACCAGTGACAAACACCAAAATGTTTACAAATTAATAAAATATCAAATGACAGGATCTATTTAGCTAAATAAATGTTTATTCATTCTTTCAATTTGCCTCGTTAAATGGACATTCCATCTTTCACCTCATGAAATATTTGTACCACTGAACTCATAAACAATCATTATTTGTGTGTATATACAAGTATATATATCAAATCAAATCAAATCAATTTTATTTACGAGGTCTGTCAATAAAGTAACGGTCCATTTTATTTATTTTTTTAATTATATGGATTTGAATCACGTGCGATTGCATCAGACAAGGTTGAACCCTCGTGCGCATGCGTGAGTTTTTCCATGCCTGTCGGTGACATAATTTGCCTGTGAGCACGGCTTGTGGGAGGAGCACTCCACCCCCCTCGTCGGATTTTTTCCTGAGAGAAAATGGCTGAACGCTTGGAGCAGCGCTACTGCATTAAATTCTGCCAGAAACTTGGCGACAGCCATGCAGAAACGATTCGAAAAATCCAAACGGCTTTCGGAGATGAAGCCATGAGCAGCACACGGATTAAGGAGTGGTACAACCGGTTTAAAGACGGGCGCGTAACGGTGGAGAGCAAGCCGCGCTCTGGTCGGCCATCAATGAGCCGAAATGACGAGATCGTTTCCAAAGTGCACGCTGTGGTTATGCGGGATCGTCGTGTGACTGACCGAGAAATTGCGAAGGAAGTGGACATTAACAGGACTTTGGCACATTCCATCGTGACGGAAGATTTGGGCATGAAAGGAGTGGTGGCGAAGTTCGTGCCAAAGTTGCTGACGGCGGAGCAAAAGCAACATTGTATTGAAGTCTCACAGGACATGCTGGATTCCATTCACACTGATCCCAGCTTTATGGACACTATAATCACCGGAGATGAGTCCTGGGTGTACGGGTACTATCAGGAAATGAAATTCCAGTCGTCACAGTGGAAGCATTCCACATCGCCAAGACAGAAGAAGGCGCGCCAAGTGCGCAGCAAGATCAAGGTAATGCTGACTGTTTTTTTTGACTCCCATGGTGTGGTACACCACGAGTATGCACCACAGGGTCAAACATTAACAAAGGAGTATTACAGGGATGTCCTCCGTCGTCTACGTGATGGTGTGCGGCGCAAGAGACCGGAGTTGTGGGCCAGAGGAAATTGGCGCCTCCACCACAACAACGCGCAGCTCATTCCTCTCATTTAATTCAGACTTATTTGACCAAAAAACAGACTCCGGTGGTTCAACAGGCACCTTACTCCCCTGACATGGCCCCTTGCGACTTCTGGCTGTTCCCAAAACTTAAAATACCATTAAAAGGAACCCGATTTGAGACAAGAGAGGACATCATGGCTGCGACGACGGCAGAGCTGCGCGCCATCCCGAAAAAGGCGTTTTTGGAATGCTTCCAACAGTGGTGACACCGCTGGGAGAAGTGTGTGGAGTCCCAAGGAGAGTACTTCGAGGGTGATTAGGTTTCCAACCCTCCAGGTAAGCCAGTTTTTTTTTTCCCAGCCAATGGTCCGATACTTTATTGACAGACCTCGTATATAGCGCAAAATCACAACAAACAGTTGCCCCAAGGCACTTTATATTGTAAGGCAAAAGCCATACAATAATTACAGAAAAACCCCAACGGTCAAAACGACCCCCTATGACAGGGGTGGGCATTGAGGGCCGAGACACTGCAGGTTTTCCATGCAACCATTCACCTCAGCAGGTGGGTTGCTGATGAGCTTCTCCTCTGAACATAAACACCTGGTTGTCAATTAAATCACCTGCTGAGACACCTGATCATTAATGAAATCACCTGCTGAGGTGACTGGTTGCACGGAAAACCTGCAGCGTCTCGGCCCTTTATGGCACATGATTGCCCACCCCTGCCCTATGAGCAAGCACTTGGCAACAGTGGGAAGGAAAAACTCCCTTTTAACAGGAAGAAACCTCCAGCAGAACCAAGCTCAGGGAGGGGCAGTCTTCTGCTGGGACTGGTTGGGGCTGAGAGGAGAGGTCTTCAAATAGACCATTCCTCTGCAGATGATCAGTTAGCTGTTTTACAACTACCCTTTCAAGAATTTTTGAGAGAAAAGGAAGGTTGGAGATTGGCCTATAATTAGCTAAGATAACTGGGTCAAGTGATGGCTTTTTAAGTAATGGTTTAATTACTGCCACCTTAAAAGCCTGTGGTACATAGCCAACTAATAAAGATAGACTGATTGTTGTGTGTTGGGGGGGCGTGGCTGGATGTTTTGGTGTTCTTTTCTTTTCTTTGCTCTCCAGGTGGCATGAGGGCTGATTTGTCTGTGAAGAAGGTGCTGGCTGAAGAGTCTTCACCCTCATCAACATCATGGAAAGCACCTGTGCTTGGTGCTCACGTGCAGCCTGGACGACTTGCAGCTGAAGCAGATAATTGGATGGCGTTCTGCATTTAAATCATGTGTGATTCAAGCAGAACTGCCGGGAACTCGACCTTGTGACGTTCGTTTGTGAGACGCTGAGGACCGCGCCTGGGTTTGACACATCGAGCCCGTGAAGCAGGGAGGGGTGAGGACACATGCTGTCAGCACACACGAGAGGTAATTAAGTGTTTAAGTACTTGTTGATAGTAACTTGGTGTTTTGTTACACAGTGTACTGGAATTGTAAAGAGAATTGCGTAGTTTGCTTCTCACTGCTGTGGTGTGAAGGATAAGTGATCCTCCACTTGTTGTGAGAGGCTGCTCATTTGCATAAAGTAAAAAAAAGGACACTGACCTGAGTGTGTTGCTGGCAGCGTGTGTTTATTGGAAGATATAGTTGTATCTGTTGATTTACCTCACCGTCTCTTTGCTTCACAGAGAATCAGTTTGTCGTGTCCACCTGGGGGGTGTTTGGCGGTGGTAGGAAGTCCAGGAGCGCCGGCTTAATCCTTGCGGGCGCTGGAGAGCGAGCCGCAGATCACTCCACCAGAGGGACGTTGTTTTTTTTATGTTTTTACACTTTTAAACACAGGTGTATAATAAATAGTTTTTGTTTGGAACCGTTTTCTGGTTATTTTTAGCGCTGGGTCCTGTCTGACGCAGGTTCGCTCCTCAATCCGCGTCGACACATAACAGTAGTTCCCGGCCATTCCATAATGGACCCAGCGGCAGAAGCGGTTCCTTTTGTCGAAAAAGTTCAGGAACACTTGGAGAACATACGGGAGCAATTACAGCATCTCGCGAACCAAATTAAACAAACAGATGCCCGTGTTATGGAGCTTGCAGCGCAAGCTGTTCTGCTTCCTGCTGCTCCAGCTGCGGCATTATCGATATCGGTGCCGATAACTCCGTCACCCACAGGTTGGAATGCCGCAGTTTTACGAGGCGTATTTGTGGACGGGTTAAATGAGTCATTAAAAGACGAGCTGGCGGTCCGTGATGAGCCAAACGATTTAGACGAGCTAATATCGTTGGTGATTCGTCTAGATGATCGGATGAAGGAGCGTGGATGCGAGAGAGGACGCCCATTAGAGCGGTTTTTTTTTGTCTCGGGGCTTTCCCCGACACAAAGCTGGGCCGCCTCTTCTTCGCCCCACTGCGGCTCCTCCGACGGGACCTCCGGCTCCTCCTATTGACGAGCCCATGCAGCTCGGACGAGTCGAGATTCCTGTATTGCCCCCACACGTAAGCGTCAAGAGAAATAACGGTGACGTAACTCCAAGTGTTCTGGGACAGGCAAAAGAACCCACATAAAAAAAAAAAAAAAAAAAAAAAAAAATTCTACCACACGTAAATGTTTGGTTTCTTTAATCAGGGGTTATACGTATTTGGGGAGGTAGGGGCGTATCTGGAGGAGTGATAGGCGGTTAGAAGCCCGCCTGGGCTCACTTACCTGTCAATTGTGTATGTGTTTTTAGGTATTTTCTGTTTGGGTTGTTGGGTCGTTTTGTTTTGTTGTTTTTTATTTCTCTACATTCCTAACCCCAACCTCACTTGCCCTTAGACCGCTTGTCTTGTGGGTTGTGGGGTGGTGCAGGTTGGTCACGCTGAGCATTCTCAGAAGACCTCTGCACCTAGGGGGGGGGTGTTAGAGGCGTTCTTTTTGGTTTGGTTAGGGCCCGGTTCCACTCCAGCCTCGGTGAGCCTTTGGACCGATTGTTATGGGTGTTGCCGGGGTGTGGTGCAGCGGAGACATGCCTCAGTCGGAGGGGTGGGCCGATCTGTTGCCGTTTGCCATTTCGGTAGTTCCACCCCTCCCGAGTGGCTGGGGTATGGTCGAGTTGGGGCGCCGGACGTATTTCCGGTTCTCCGCTGCGCTTTGGGGTTGGAGCTGGGTTAGTTTTTACCTGTTCCCTTCTCCGGCTTACTATTTTGAGCCGTTTGCCAAAATAGAGCCGCCAAAGGGCTCTGGGAGGGACCTGGGGTCTTTCGGGGTGCCGGGGAGGGCAACGGGGTTTATGGTCGTTTTATATATATATATAGTTATATATATATATATATATATATATAGTATATATATAGATATAGTTGTATCTGTTGATTTACCTCACCGTCTCTTTGCTTCACAGAGAATCAGTTTGTCGTGTCCACCTGGGGGGTGTTTGGCGGTGGTAGGAAGTCCAGGAGCGCCGGCTTAATCCTTGCGGGCGCTGGAGAGTGAGCCGCGGATCACTCCACCAGAGGGACGTTGTTTTTTTATGTTTTTACACTTTTAAACACAGGTGTATAATAAATAGTTTTTGTTTGGAACCGTTTTCTGGTTATTTTTAGCGCTGGGTCCTGTCTGACGCAGGTTCGCTCCTCAATCCGCGTCGACACATAACACTGATCATATTTAAGATCGAAGCATTAACTAATAGGGCTTCCTTGAGCAGCCTGGTAGGAATGGGGTCTAATAGACATGTTGATGGTTTGGAGGAAGTAACTAATGAAAATAACTCAGACAGAACAATCGGAGAGAAAGAGTCGAGCAAAATACCAGCATTACTGAAGGCAGCCGAACATAAAGATATGTCTTTGGGATGGTTATGAATAATTTTTTCTTTAATAGTTAAAATTTTATTTGCAAAGAAAGTCATGAAGTCATTACTAGTTAAAGTTAAAGGAATACTCGGCTCAGTAGAGCTCTGACTCTTTGTCAGCCTGGCTACAGTGCTGAAAAGAAACCTGGGGTTGTTCTTATTTTCTTCAATTAGTGATGAATAGTAAGATGTCCTAGCTTTACGGAGGGCTTTTTTTATAGAGCAACAGACTCTTTTTCCAGGCTAAATGAAGATCTTCTAAATTAGTGAGACGCCATTTCCTCTCCAGCTTACGGGTTATCTGCTTTAAGCTGTGAGTTTGTGGGTTATACCACGAAGTCAAGCATTTCTGATTTAAGGCTCTCTTTTTCAGAGGAGCTACAGCATCCAAAGTTGTGCTCAATGAGGATGTAAAGCTATTGACGAGATAATCTATCTCACTCACAGTGTTTAGGTAGCTACTCTGCACTGTGTTGGTATATGGCATTGAAGAACATAACAAGGAAGGAATCATATCCTTAAACCTAGTTACAGCGCTTTCAGAAAGACTTCTATTGTAATGACACTTATTCCCCACTGCTGCGTAGTCCATTAAAGTAAATGTAAATGTTATTAAGAAATGATCAGACAACAGGGGGTTTTCAGGGACTACTGTTAAGTCTTCTATTTCTATGCCATATGTCAGAACAAGATCTAAAGTGTGGTTAAAATGGTGGATGGGCTCATTTACATTTTGAGCGAAGCCAACTGAATTGAATAATAGATTAAATGCAGTGTTGAGGCTGTCATTCTCAGCATCTGTGTGGATGTTAAAATCACCCACTATAATTATCTTATCTGAGCTAAGCACTAAGTCAGACAAAAGGTCCGAAAATTCACAGAGAAACTCACAGTAACGACCAGGTGGACGATAGATAACAACAAATAAAACTGGTTTTTGAGACTTCCAATTTGGATGGACAAGACTAAGAGTCAAGCTTTCAAATGAATTAAAGCTCTGTCTGGGTCTTTGATTAATTAATAAGCTGGAGTGGAAGATTGCTGCTAATCCTCCGCCTCGGCCCGTGCTTCGAGCATTCTGACAGTTAGTGTGACTCTGGGGTGTTGACTCATTTAAACTAACATAATCATCCTGCTGTTTCTGTAAGGCAGAATAAATCAATATGTTGATCAATTATTATATAATTTACTAACAGGGACTTAGAAGAGAGAGACCTAATGTTTAACAGACCACATTTAACTCTTTTAGTCTGTGGTGCAGTTGAAGGTGCTATATTATTTTTTCTTTTTGAATTTTTATGCTTAAATAGATTTTTACTGGTTATTGGTGGTCTGGGAGCAGGCACCGTCTCTACGGGGATGGGGTAATGAGGGGATGGCAGGGGGAGAGAAGCTGCAGAGAGGTGCGTAAGTCTACAACTCTGCTTCCTGGTCCCAACCCTGGATAGTCACGATTTGGAGGGTTTAATAAAATTGGCCAGATTTCTAGAGATGAGAGCTGCTCCATCCAAAGTGGGATGGATGCCGTCTCTCCTAACAAGACCAGGTTTTCCCCAGAAACTTTGCCAATTATCTATGAAGCCCACCTCATTTTTTGGACACCACTCAGACAGCCAGCAATTCAAGGAGAACATGCGGCTAAACATGTCACTCCCGGTCCGATTGGGGAGGGGCCCAGAGAAAACTACAGAGTCCGACATTGTTTTTGCAAAGTTACACACTGATTCAATATTAATTTTAGTGACTGTATATATATATATATATATATATATATATATATATATATATATATATATATATATACACAGTAGTGTTCAGTTCAGAATAATAGTAGTGCTATGTGACTAAAAAGATTAATCCAGGTTTTGAGTATATTTCTTATTGTTACATGGGAAACAAGGTACCAGTAGATTCAGTAGATTCTCACAAATCCAACAAGACCAAGCATTCATGATATGCACACTCTTAAGGCTATGAAATTGGGCTATTAGTAAAAAAAAGTAGAAAAGGGGCTGTTCACAATAATAGTAGTGTGGCATTCAGTCAGTGAGTCAATTTTGTGGAACAAACAGGTGTGAATCAGGTGTCCCCTATTTAAGGATGAAGCCCGCACCTGTTGAACATGCTTTTCTCTTTGAAAGCCTGAGGAAAATGGGATGTTCAAGACATTGTTCAGAAGAACAGCGTAGTTTGATTAAAAAGTTGATTGGAGAGGGGAAAACTTATACGCAGGTGCAAAAAGGTTTATTGGGAAGATGGAACAAATATGTGGCTGGACTTTTACTTTCTGAAGCTGGATTTGACACCTCTGCTGCCAACATGTGAATGCAACATCTGTGTGTGTGTGCAGTCATGCTCTCCTGGTAACAAACATCTGCCTGTCTGTTGTTTTTGGATTCCCTTTGATTCTCTGTGAATTGAACAACTGCAACCTGGATTTTGGGTCGTTGTATTTTACCTGCTGTTACTCACCCTGCAGTGGTCACACATTAAAGTGTGTTGAAGTGTTTTCTTTCAAACTACTCCAGCAGTATGAAACGAAGGCTCTCACCTGTGTAGTCACCAAAGCATTCGCAGGTGTAGCCGCCCTCCCGGCCGCGGCACACGCCATGGGCTCCGCATGGCTTTGAATAGCACAGGTCGATCTCTGTCTCACAGTAGTCCCCTGTGAATCCAGTGGGACAGCGGCAGCGCAACCCGGCGATGGGGTGGATGGGTCGGAACAGGATGGTATCGGACGCCACAAAAGGTGCCAGGCTGTCAAACTTCAGCACGGAGATGCACTTCATGTAGTTTTCACACGGCTCGCGCAGACAGATGTTGTCATCAAAGGGCAGCACCTGCTGGGAAGAGATCTGAGCCAGCAGGCTGCGGTTCAAATACAGTCTCTCCTGGAGTTCTTCTGAGCCGAAGAACTCCACCCCTCCACTTCCACCTTCAAGCGGTCTGCCAAGCCTGACGCTCTCGTGGCTCAGCCCTCCGTGTCGGTGGTGGCCCTCTCCAGGCACAGCCACAGACAGGCTGACATTGAGGATGCGCGCGCTGACATCTGTGTCATCTTGGATGTTAAAGATCACCACGTCCTCAGGGGCTGTGGACAAGACCTGAGCGATGCCGTCCAGGAACTGGGCCAACAGCAGGGAGAGGAAGTGCTCCTGGGAGGTGTTAGCCAGTCGCAACGTGATGCTATTGGACAGCATTTCATCCGTGATGATGGTGACCTGGAGAAAGCACTGGGCAGACACCGAATGGATCCCATCTGAAATGCAACAGGAAACATTACAGGTAAATTATTGCAGGGTATGTGCTTGTGACACAAACTTGATCTTTAAATAGTACAAAAATCTTTTATCAAACTAGAACATTAAAAACAAATAACAGGATTTTGTCTTCTAAAGTACATAGTGAATGTTTTGTTGAGAGATGAGCAGAACATAATCTCACAATGACACCACTGAGTGCACATACACGTTGTAGGACACAGGTCACGGTTGTTCCTGTATCACAAGGTTCAAGTTTCGACAGCAGAGTCATATTCGCCATGAGCGTGCAGCCAATTTGACCTTATCAGTCCCACCTAAGGTGACTACCCAGAGGTCCAAATTTAAAAATACTCCAGTTAGTTTAAAAAGTATAACAGATTATTTGTCTGACCATAAGAATGATAAAAAAGGTACAGTTTTCACTATTGATGACTAAAATTTATGGAGCTAAAAACAGAAATACCAAATTAACTAGAAGCATTCAGAGAGTGCAAACCTCCGCCAAGGCCATGGGGTCACTGATGCCATAACATCTACACGCCGTGGAATCATTGAACCTAAAAAAGTCTAACAATGATGTTTGCTCAGTAGTAAAAAAAGTTTCATCTGCTGTGACTGGATAGCATGTATCCTTAGCGCTTGGCATCACAGTTTATTGCAACTTGCACCTTTCCCAGAAGCTACTGTCATCTGAGCACTGATATTGATATTGCATGTGCTTATAGACAAAAACAAATAAGAGACAAAATTCAATTTATTATTCAACTAAACTACAAATATATGAATTTTTTAACATTTATGAAACACTTCTCTACACAAGGCCATAGGGTCACTGACCCTAAAGAGATTCCCTCCTTGGCACACTGATCTATTCAACAATTCAGTGTTACAACCAAAACTATGATACATACACTTTTCTTTCCTTTATATTTGACATCCTTGACCATGAAAACATACCACTAGAACTTGGAATCACTTTTATGTCTTTATTAGTTCAAAAGTTATTGTATAAAAACGATTTTTCGGTAATGGCGGTTTTCTTCTGGATCTAGCTCCATAACATTTGAAGCTACATCAAATCTGATGACACCTTACTGAATCAGTACAGATTCAGCTACAATTTGGTGTTAGTTGTGCATCTCTAGCTTCATTTGTCACCTCACACTGACACATTTTCTATTTTCCCTATATTTTTGCATGTTCTGGATCACCAGATCTGGAATCCGGATTCGATCATCACCAAACTTTGTTGTTTGATAGACCATTTGACTATGTTACACCCTAATTTTTTTCAAGCCTTTCTGCCTTGTTTTTGTGGAGTTAGAAACTAGAATGTCAAACTGCAGGTTTTTCTTTCAGTGCAGTCCAACATTCTAATCAGTAATTTCACGCCTGTATTCACAGCTCATTGTGTTCTTTCCATCCGGAAGCAAAAATGCTAATCCAGATTACACTACAAACTTGAAACCTAAGTCTGGGACTCAACAGTTTCCTGAGTAAATAAAGAATTCCAAACACTTGATCTTATTGTGCTGACACCAGATCCTGTTGCATTTGAAGTGGTGATGCAGTATTTTTTATAAGTGAAGTCTTAACTTTACAGCACATCATCTCCAGTTTTGATGTGCACTCACTGAGTCATCCAGGTGCATGACACATTTCTCACGAGGGTCTCAGTTCATCTAGATTCTGTTTATTCTTGTTGCCATGAACAATGAAACACACCTCAGCCAACCGTTATCACGTGAAGTCACCCTGAAACAAACAATAAACCTCTTCCCAAGTGGAACGAGCTGACTGGCATGAAATGAATGACTTAATTCTCCTGTAAGTGGGTGGGGCTTAGACAGCAGAGAGACACGGCGATTCAAAGCTGGATATGTGCGTCAAAACTGAATACGTCTGTCACTGTGGGAGAACCATTATTAAAATTATTTTTTAGCACAATGTGGCATTTTTCCACATCAGACGGCTTTTCTGATGTGGATAATCTTTTATTAAACATGCCAGCTGTTCATACCCAAAGACAAATAGTGACATTTTCAGGAGGCCAGCTGGAAAATCCAAATTCAGTCCAGCATGCTGTTAATGAAGCTGCTGTATTGTAATAAATGGAACAAAAAACATGCAATAATGTTAAAATATTCCACCTACAGCATGTACTCACTGAATGCCCTCCTAGGCTTTAAATTCAGTCATTTAGGTGAGTAAGGAGAACAGACGCTTCATGTCACATCTTCCCCACTTCCTGCTTTGATCACATGGTCTCCTCTATGTACCACTAGGCATAGGTGCCCCCCCACACCTATCCCCACTGCACCTGGACACGCTCTTCGTACTCCCCGACAGCCAACCCAGGGAAAAATAAAGGTCAGCTTTGTGAGCATGCGCTATTTCTGCAAGTTTCCACGATTCTACAGAACCACTTTGGGTTCCTGGATGGTAACCATCCACTCAGAAAAGTGGTCACCATAACTATCTATCTGCCACAGCCAGGTGAAACCTTTGTCTTTTTCCAGCTGCTGGGGTCCTCAACACTGAGGCACGGGCATTCTGGTTCGTGCACAGAGAAACACGCCATATGGCCAAAATGTCATAGCTGATGTTCCCTCAAAATGCAAGTGATACTCCTCAGAAAACCAGCATAAAAATATGGCACAACACAGAAGAATTGAAGTATGGTATTTTTACATTAGTGTTTACTTTTACTGTAAATTTTTGTTTTGAATTTAATTCATGTTAATTATGGGGTGCTGATGCACATCCCTGTGCACACACACACATGAATTTGACTGTGTAAAGCGCCGGTCACAACCCACCATGCGTTTTTTTTCGCCGTACGTTTTCTGTGGATGCCACGGCCACGTTTTTGTGAAAACGTACAGAGGCAGTAGCAAGAGGAGGGAGGAAGTACGTTCAATGCACGTCTCTAGGAGTGTAACGATAAAGAGAGTTGACAATAAAGCAGTGTGTGTGTGTGTGTGTGTGTGTGGGGTCGCTTTTCTTTTTTATGAGCGGGACCGGAGCGGTAGGTGTTTTTCGGCGTCGGCGATGCATGAGCATGTCCAGCCTGCAGCGGTCAGTTGTACGAGTGTTTACTTGCCTCGAAAAGTTACAGCTAGTTAACAGACTGAAGCTGTGGAGTGTGTGTTGCTGACGTTTGGAAATAAAGTCCAAGTTCAAGTGAGAAGCTGGGTCGTGCATGCAAGTCTGTCGACCTCCATAGTATGTGGTGAGTGCCGTAATCCGTACTGCCTACGTACAGATTTGGTTAATTCAATAGTACTTGAATGAAAATGTGCTGCTTTGAATCCGTACTGAGGCAGTACTCACAACGTACGTCATCTGTACTGCTGGTAAATCCGCAGCCTGACCGCAGCGAAAGTTCTGCATGCACTAAAACCTCTACGGCATGTCTGCGTGCTCCTAAATTTGTACTGAGGCAGTACTTGACGTACGGATCTCCAAATTTAGCCCACGTTTTTGCAAGTAGACTGCACGCACGTGCAAGTACGGCGGGTTGTGACCACAGCTTAAGGCACATTTGAGTATCTTCCCATGCAAATAGCAGAAAAAGTCTCCGCACAACTTCAACCCAAGTTAATCCATTTAAGGTGTAGAGCTTTCTCAGTCACTGCACATTTGTTTACTGTTTTGTGCTGCACTTGTTTGTTACTTCTACGATACTCATGCATTCAGTGGCTATTCAATGCTTCAGACTGGGCTTCTGATTGGCCAAAGGTCTGGTGTGGGATGCAAATTCAGCACTTATTCAAGGTGCTTTTTATTTGAACATCAGAGCGCACCTGGGAGATTCTCCTGGCAAGAAGTCGCTGCATAAAAAGAAGGTTGTTTCCTGTTCTCGTTGTTGCAGCTGCACTGAACGCTGGCTCAGCAGAGAGGATGCTGTCAGTGAGAAAGTATGACTTCATGATCCCCGACCTAGCTAGATTCTAGCCACATTTGCTTTCAGACCTTGGTGAATCCCACTCAAATCCAGCTTCCCCAGCATATAACTTGAAGCTGGGAAAATCGTTCTGCTGAATGTGGCTCTTTGTGTTTCCAGTGGAAATGTGACATCATCCATCCATCAGAGCTCCAAATCCACGGGGGTCCGACAGGTGATGCGAGATTTGCCACTGGACAAATTATTTCAATGCATTAACCAATCAATCAATCAATTTTTTACTAGAGGTCAGGGTAATGCCATCCAGAGTAAGGATCTGGTTAGACACCATGTTTCTAAGATTTGTGGGGCCAAGTACAATAACTTCAGTTTTATCTGAGTTTAAAAGCAGGAAATTAGAGGTCATCCATGTCTTTATGTCTGTAAGACAATCCTGCAGTTTAGCTAATTGGTGTGTGTCCTCTGGCTTCATGGATAGATAAAGCTGGGTATCATCTGCGTAACAATGAAAATTTAAGCAATGCCGTCTAATAATACTGCCTAAGGGAAGCATGTATAAAGTGAATAAAATTGGTCCTAGCACAGAACCTTGTGGAACTCCATAATTAACCTTAGTCTGTGAAGAAGATTCCCCATTTACATGAACAAATTGTAATCTATTAGATAAATATGATTCAAACCACCGCAGCGCAGTGCCTTTAATACCTATGGCATGGTCTAATCTCTGTAATAAAATTTTATGGTCAACAGTATCAAAAGCAGCACTGAGGTCTAACAGAACAAGCACAGAGATGAGTCCACTGTCTGAGGCCATAAGAAGATCATTTGTAACCTTTGCTAATGCTGTTTCTGCACTATGATGAATTCTAAAACCTGACTGAAACTCTTCAAATAGACCATTCATCTGCAGATGATCAGTTAGCTGTTTTACAACTACCCTTTCAAGAATTTTTGAGAGAAAAGGAAGGTTGGAGATTGGCCTATAATTAGCTAAGATAGCTGGGTCAAGTGATGGCTTTTTAAGTAATGGTTTAATTACTGCCACCTTAAAAGCCTGTGGTACATAGCCAACTAATAAAGATAGATTGATCATATTTAAGATCGAAGCATTAAATAATGGTAGGGCTTCCTTGAGCAGCCTGGTAGGAATGGGGTCTAATAGACATGTTGATGGTTTGGATGAAGTAACTAATGAAAATAACTCAGAACAATCTGAGAGAAAGAGTCTAACCAAATACCGGCATCACTGAAAGCAGCCAAAGATAACGATACGTAATTTTTTCTCTAATAGTTAAAATTTTATTAGCAAAGAAAGTCATGAAGTCATTACTAGTTAAAGTTAAAGGAATACTCGGCTCAATAGAGCTCTGACTCTTTGTCAGCCTGGCTACAGTGCTGAAAAGAAACCTGGGGTTGTTCTTATTTTCTTCAATTAGTGATGAGTAGTAAGATGTCCTAGCTTTACGGAGGGCTTTTTTATAGAGCAACAGACTCTTTTTCAAGGTTAAGTGAAGATCTTCTAAATTAGTGAGACGCCATTTCCTCTCCAACTTACGGGTTATCTGCTTTAAGCTGCGAGTTTGTGAGTTATACCACGGAGTCAGGCACTTCTGATTTAAAGCTCTCTTTTTCAGAGGAGCTACAGCATCCAAAGTTGTCTTCAATGAGGATGTAAAACTACTGACGAGATACTCTATCTCACTTACAGAGTTTAGGTAGCTACTCTGCACTGTGTTGGTATATGGTATTAGAGAACATAAAGAAGGAATCATATCCTTAAACCTAGTTACAGCGCTTTCTGAAAGATTTCTAGTGTAATGAAACTTATTCCCCACTGCTGGGTAGTCCATCAGAGTAAATGTAAATGTTATTAAGAAATGATCAGACAGAAGGGAGTTTTCAGGGAATACTGTTAAGTCTTCTATTTCCATACCATAAATCAGAACAAGATCTAAGATATGATTAAAGTGGTGGGTGGACTCATTTACTTTTTGAGCAAAGCCAATAGAGTCTAATAATAGATTAAATGCAGTGTTGAGGCTGTCATTCTCAGCATCTGTGTGGATGTTAAAATCGCCCACTATAATTATCTTATCTGAGCTAAGCACTAAGTCAGACAAAAGGTCTGAAAATTCACAGAGAAACTCACAGTAACGACCAGGTGGACGATAGATAATAACAAATAAAACTGGTTTTTGGGACTTCCAATTTGGATGGACAAGACTAAGAGTCAAGCTTTCAAATGAATTAAAGCTCTGTCTGGGTTTTTGATTAATTAATAAGCTGGAATGGAAGATTGCTGCTAATCCTCCGCCCCGGCCCGTGCTACGAGCATTCTGAGAGTTAGTGTGACTCGGGGGTGTTGACTCATTTAAACTAACATATTCATCCTGCTGTAACCAGGTTTCTGTAAGGCAGAATAAATCAATATGTTGATCAATTATTATATTATTTACCAACAGTAACCAACAACAATGAGGGGATGGCAGAGGGAGAGAAGCTGCAGAGAGGTGTGTAAGACTACAACTCTGCTTCCTGGTCCCAACCCTGGATAGTCACGGTTTGGAGGATTTAAGAAAATTGGCCAGATTTCTAGAAATGAGAGCTGCTCCATCCAAAGTGGGATGGATGCCGTCTCTCCTAACAAGACCAGGTTTTCCCCAGAAGCTTTGCCAATTATCTATGAAGCCCACCTCATTTTTTGGACACCCCTCAGACAGCCAGCAATTCAAGGAGAACATGCGGCTAAACATGTCACTCCCGGTCCGATTGGGGAGGGGCCCAGAAAAAACTACAGAGTCCGACATTGTTTTTGCAAAGTTACACACCGATTCAATGTTAATTTTAGTGACCTCCGATTGGCGTAACCGGGTGTCATTACTGCCGACGTGAATTACAATCTTACCAAATTTACGCTTAGCCTTAGCCAGCAGTTTCAAATTTCCTTCAATGTCGCCTGCTCTGGCCCCCGGAAGACAATTGACTATGGTTGCTGGTGTCGCTAACTTCACATTTCTCAAAACAGAGTCGCCAATAACCAGAGTTTGATCCTCGGCGGGTGTGTCGTCGAGTGGGGAAAAACGGTTAGAAATGTGAACGGGTTGGCGGTGTACACGGGGCTTCTGTTTAGAACTACGCTTCCTCCTCACAGTCACCCAGTCGGCCTGCTTTCCCGGCTGCTCGGGATCTGCCAGAGGTAAACTAACGGCGGCTAAGCTACCTTGGTCCGCACCGACTACAGGGGCCTGGCTAGCTGTAGAATTTTCCACGGTGCGGAGCCGAGTCTCCAATTCGCCCAGCCTGGCCTCCAAAGCTACGAATAAGCTACACTTATTACAAGTACCATTACTGCTAAAGGAGGCCGAGGAACAACTAAACATTTCACACCCAGAGCAGAAAAGTGCAGGAGAGACAGGAGAAGCCGCCATGCTAAACCGGCTAAGAGCTAGCAGCTGCGCTAAGCTAGCGGATTCCTAAAAACACACAAAGTGAATAATGTGTAAATAATTTAGAGGTGATTCAGCAGAGGGAGTGCTTTAGTTAAGGCACGTGAAGATTACACTGTGAAACAAATCGTTATCTAGATAACTAGATCAATCTAACTGCGCAGATTAAACAGCTAACAGATACAGCAAAACACTGCTGTGCTCTGGAACAGGAAGTGATACAATACCGCAGTGAGAGCCAACCACCAGTAGAGGCCCACTGAAGGCTTTATTCGTGAGACTGGAGTCTCGCCAAAGAGCAGAACTTGAAAGCTGAAGCCACACAAACAAACAGCAAAGTTACCAGATTGTTGTTTGGCACTGGCCGGGGCTTTAAACACCCAAAACAAGGAGAGGAAAAAAGGGAGGAAGCATGTTTGACATGGTTTTAATCCTCCTGCTTTTAGTCAACAGCTTTCAGCAGAGTAATAATGCAGGGCCTTAGTAAAGGAAGTGAGGAAAAATCAAAGGACAGATGCACACAGGCTCACTGTGTATTTCACACTTTACTGTAAATAGTTGTGATACCGATACTGGAATCTTCAGTATCTGCTGAGAGAGATGCCAAGCCCACCAATTTACCCTGTCTTGAAACAACTAATCTGTTCAAACAAACAAACAAACAAAAAACCCTCACATTTGTCTGGAGGTACTTTTCTAGCTTAAAACAACTCAAACTGTGAAACAAATATTCAACTCCCCTAAAGGAAATCATACATCTCTCACAACATGACTCTGATGTACAACAGAAGATTTAGATCAGATTTTCTTTTTTCTGATATCCTATCCAGTAATTTTGGCCAATATTAATACAATAACATGCCTTTGGAGGGAGGTATGCATTTTCAGAGGCCCGACGTTCATGCCCAGTCGCCCAAAATGACAGATATTCGCTCGGGTTAGACGAGTGCGAATATCTGTCATTGCGGGCAACGGCATGGATGGAGGACTCAGAAAATGCATACCGCACAACTGCATGTTATTTGCATTATTATCACTTTACTGAGATACACAACACGTGGAATCACATCAACAATATTTAACATAATTTCAAATGCACAACACCCAGCAAACGCATACATAAAAAGTTGGCTCACTTTAACGTTTGTCGTGTTGGGTGGCGCGCGCTGCTCTCCAAATTCGCCAGTGCGTCCTCATCAAACTGGCTGCTTTGGCTGCTGTTCACTGTCGGACCATGAGAAAATCATCTGTAATATCCATATTGGGACCAACACACACTTCTCGCCTTTTCATATTTTCCTCTGTGGACAGTTCTTGGGCTGCGTGCGCTATGACTATAAGTTTATGCACAGTGGGTATTGCAGGCAGGTATAGTCAGGTAGCGTAAATGTAAATCTATGCTACCGGCCCAGCAACGCCTCAGTAAGTGATAATATTGGACCAATATTGAATACACAAAGAAACACACCTAAGAATGCCAGACAATGCCAGCATTTCATCCAGCATGACAAAGTCAAAATCTGCTACTAAATTTTATTCCCAAAAGAGAACAAAGTCTCAATTCAACATGTGCGTTAAAATACTTGAATTCTTTTATTTTTATGAAATAAACTAGTAGAAATGGTTACATGTACAGCGTCTTCATACCATACAAATAAACACAGTACTGCTCAGTGTGATGGTTAAAGTGGTTACAGTGGTGTTCTTGTAACCAGAGACTCCTTGGTTCAAACCTTTGTCAGCCTAGAAAAATCATGAAGAGCCAATCTGGACAAAGTCCATATTCCTCAAGTTGCTCCTGGAGTACAGCAGAGCCCCTTGATGAGCTCATCAAAGGGGTGGAGCATGAGTGGCTCAATGTGTGACGAAAAAGCCTAAACACGCCCCTGTTTTCGAGTTTGAACCATCAGCTAACAGGCTAGGTGTCTATTATGTCATATTTTTGGGGGTGGTTCTCCTAACAATTTACTTTGGTGTGGAAAACTTAAGAGCTGCTAATTTTCTCAGTAATTGTGCATAGGGTTGCCAACCGTCCCTTGAAAAACGGAATCGTCCTTTATTTGGAAATAAAAGTGTGCGTTCCGTATTGACCTGAAACGGGACGCAGTTTGTCCCGTATTTCTGTGAGAATCAAAAAGTCTGTAAAATGTCAATGGAATTGACTTGCGCTTTATATGGAAACTTACGGTAAATTTGATCCCAGCCTTTCTCCTGCTCTTCACCAATGAGCTGACAGACACGAGTTGACGATACAGAATCACTCTTATGTCACTGGTTGAGGGACATCTGCTCGCAAGAAGATCCCGGACGAGAATCATGAGCCGACGACGGTCGTCGGACGATCATAACAAATCAGCATGGCTGATACCGACACAGACACCGACACTGGCACTGCAGATACGCCTACGAACAGCAATGTCTGTAACGTCATTACTCCTCCTCGAAAAAAACAAAACAAAAAAGAAAGCAAAAATACATGGGCAAATGGGAAAAGGAAAATGGCTGGGTGGAAAAGGTGCGCGACAACAGCTATAAGTATTGTAAGTATTGTTTACTTTTTCAGACTTTCACTGTTACATTGTTTTGGATGATTTTTTTTTAATTTATACACTTTTAAGTTAAGCAATAGCACGACAGAAAGATTTATTTTTAAATAATTTTTTTTTAATATTTTGAAGCAGGACAGGATGCTCATATTGAAATTGTGTGAAAATTTATTTTGCACTAAAAATAAATTGCTAAATAATAATTTGTTTTCCGCATGTTCATATCAGAACAAATGCATGTGTGCATCTACTTAAATTCAGGGTCAAGTCAATAGTCAAATGGTTAAAAATCGTTTCACACACACGCTGGGAAGGGTGAAGGCAATGGTCAGTTGGCCGGTCCATGGAAATAGAGACTGGAATGGACGTCACGTGACTAGCGGCGTGCTGCACGGCGGCCGTTACTGAGGGTGGAGAGAGACCTTGATCCTGTTAAACAGAAGCGATATGAGGAGAAAAAAGGCAGCCAGTGCTTCATCATCAACTGCACGAACCACAAAAACAAATTCTCCAATACTAAAATGAACTGTACAAGAGCCTTAATGTAATTATGTAAAACAAATGTCTATTTTAAAGTCGTTATGCCGCAATTTAATGTCAATATACTGAGACTATAACTCAACGCCATAAGTTCTTTTCATTAAGCTGCGTTCACATGCGGAAACAAAAATGTTTAAATATATTTATGTCTATACATATACTTGCACTTAAATTTTAACAGTGTGGTTGGAGGGGATGGAGGAGGTACTTTTTACCCTGACTGAGGGTCAAAAGTCATAAATTCTGAATGGCTTTATATCTACTTGTAATAAAATGTTAGTAAAAATCATATACGAGGTCTCTTAGATAATAAACCGACCCTTTTATTTTTTTTTTTTAACTATATGGATTTGAATGACATGCGATTACACCAATCATGCTTGAACCCTCGTGCGCATGCGTGAGTTTTTTCACGCGTGTCGGTGATGTCATTTCCCTGTGGGCAGGCCTTGAGTGAGATGTGGTCCCGCCCTCTCGGCTGAATTCCTTTGTTTCACACGCTGCTCGAGACGGCGTGCGTTGCTTTATCAAAAATTTTTCTGGACCTGTGAGGAATATCCGAGTGGACACTATTCGAGAAATTAAGCTGGTTTTCTGTGAAAGGTTTAACGGCTGATGAGAGATTATGGGGTGTTTCTGTCGGTGTAAGGACTTCCCACGGAGCGGGACGTCCTGCAGCGCTTCCAGGCGCTGTCGTCGGCCTGTTTCGAGCTGATAACATCCTAATTTAAGGCTTAATTCACCCAGGACATCGTGAGAGAACAGAGAAGATTCAGAAGAGGCTGGCATGAGGAATTTATGCGGACATTCCACTGTTTAAGGACATTTTTTTAATGAAAGACGTACGCGCAAATTCGCCAAGTCGTTTCCATGACGACTCGGCAAATCTGTGTGCGCCGCGACAGGAAAAACACCTCCGTGTTGAAAACCATTTGTAGAATTCAGGCGGCTTTTAATGGCTTTCAACAAGTGAGTAACTGAGAAATTGTTTAACAGCTTGGGCATGTTCCAACTTGCCCGTTAAGATTTCCAACGGAGGTGTATTTCCTGCCGCGACCCCCCGCGGTCGGGTCCAGCCCGACATGCGACTCTGCCCGCACGTTCTTTCATTACAAAATGACCGTTAACAATGGAATGTCCGAATAAACTCCTCATGCCGACTTCTTCTGAAAGTTCTCTGTTCTCTGACGACTTACTGCATCAACAGAGCCTGAAATGTGGAAGTTTTCAACTTGAAACGGCGAGACGCTGCCGCCTCGAAGCGCAGATCGCTGTCAGGCGCCGTGGACCGTCCTTAAAGCGACACTACCAGACCAAAATCTCTCATCAGCCGTTAAAATTTTTACCGAAAACCAGCTGAATTTATTGAATGGTGTCCACTCAGTTGTGCCTTACAGTTTTGAAAAAATTTTTATCAAACAAAGCAACAGTCTCTGAGCCATTCCTAAACAATGAAAAAAATCGACGAGCGGGTGGACGACTCCTCACTCAAAGACTGCCCACAGGCGAATGACGTAACCGACAGGCGTGAAAAAACTCTCGCATGCCCACGAGGGTTCAAGCATGTCTGATGTAATCACACGTGATTCAAATCCATATGGTTTTTGAAAAAATAATAAGGTCGGATACTTTTCTAATAGACCTCGTATATGTTGTTGTCATTAAAAGACTAGCAGTAATATTACAGTGGAAAAAGCAGCAAGGTAAATGAGCACAATGGCAAGACTTCAGATTAATATTTTAATACATAAGGATTGTTTATCAAGACATGTATGGGTTTGTTAGACCTTTTAATTAGCATGAATACAACTTACAAGCGTCATTTATAAAAATCCATCGAGAATTATGATGACAGGAAAACAAAAATCACAGTAAATGAACAGAATGGAATATTTTCCACAAATTTCCACACTTTACATAAAACATTTTTTTCTACCTAGACATGTATGGGTTCATTAGAAAGAGCAATGAAAGGGCTTTAAAACAAGCCTACTTTTATTAAAATCTGTTAACAACTAGCGACAATAAAGTGAGAAAAGCAGCACAGTTTGTTGTAATTTCCCCAGATTTCTGCATTTTACATAAAAGTTTTTTTTTTCACCCACACATGCATAGGTGCATTGGAAAGAGCGTTCAAAGGGCTTTGAAACAAGCCTACAGTTAATAAAATCCATTAAGAAATAGTGACGCTAGTGCAAAAAAGCGGTCAGTTTATTATTGATGAGCTGCACATTTCCACCCTTAGTAATGGCACCTTCCTGTCCTGAGTGACGCTAATAGATAATATTTCCATGGGCCGGTCAGCCCTGCCAGTGAGGTGTCCCTTATTTATTTTTCAGAGAGTTGGCAACCCTAATTGTGCACCAAGTGGACCTAATGGATGAAGCTACTTACAGCTGCTAAAGGTGCTAACACTGTTAGCATATAACATTAAATAAGAGGAGAGTTTCACTCAGCATGGATATTGCAGCACAGATGTCTTAGATGATCTGTTAGGTCATTTCACCACACAACAAGCCAGATCAATGCAGGTGTTTGTAATAAAATGATACAAAGAAATAGACACAACACAACAGCAAGCAACCGCTGCCAGCAGACTCTGAGTTACAGTGGGAGGCTACAAGAGGAGGAGTCACTGCACTCAGCCACTGTCACTCAAAGCAACCACGCCCACAATTATACAAAACCTCATGGTTTGAAATGTCTTAAACTAAGAAGTTAGAAAAGAAAAGAATTCACCCTGGAACAGTTGTCATGGAGGAGGAAACTATCGATAGAGACCAAAACCTTTTTTTGTACCAGGTTGTAAACATGTTTATTTGGCATTATAACATGGAGTCCTATGGGAATGTGCTCTGTTTTGGAGGCAGCTTCAAGCAGCCAGTCAGGGAACTGCAATAAATTTGATATCCCAGTTGGGGTCAAAATACGTGATGACACAAAACAGGGAAAAATGACAATGTCTCCTAGTGGCATCTTCAATGACTTGTTTTATCAGACCATGGCTGTGTCCCCATTCATCCTTTGAAAGCTGCATTAGTTGACTGCTTAAGTCATTGTGTCATGAGTAGGCTGTCTCATTTCAAAGGCTGCCTGAAATGCGGCCGTTGAACGCAGAATTCTTGACCAAGAAAACAAAGGATACAAGAGGTTTATACCATGGTCAGTGAGAATTCCATGTCTAACTGGTGTGCATTATTTTCGTGTATATGCACACATAGTTCAGTGAGTTAAGTCAATGTTATAATCACTCCGCTCTGGTCGTCACCATAGCAACGCACAAATCAGTTGGCGCAGATCAGCTGTGTTTTGACAGGTGAATGACAGAAACGCAATAAAACATGGATTTCCAAGTGAATTTTAATATTTTTGGCCAAAATAAAACATTTGAGGAATGGGAAGAGGAGGAGAGCAAACGAGAAGAACAGCAAAAGCAACGGCGTAAAGATTTAACATCGGACGAACTGGACAAGATTGAAGACAGGAAAGAAGAAGAGAAGGGCAGCCTGCAAGGATAGAACCCGAGCGCTCTGCATCAAAACAGTGAGCGTAGTTTCTGGACCTGTTGCCAGAGCGGCCTGCTGAGGCGTGAGCCCGCAGACACAGTAAGCACATCGGAGACAAAATATCTTGAGACTGGCATAAAATAGTCCCAAATACTCACACATTTTTATAAAGTTGTGTTAAATAAATATTTGTGTGTTAGCTCACTGTGTACGACCATGGTATAAGCGACCATGGTAACAACTTGAAGCCGTGCATTATACGGTTTGAATGCACAACGCAGAGTCTAAACTCTGCGAACTGCATTCAAACCGTATAATGTACGGCTTCGAGTTGTTTAATCCTTACATATCCTTCACAGCCCAAGAAATCCCATAAGTCCCTGCATGAATTTATTGCAAGACCAATATAAGTGCATTTAAAAACAAAACAACTCAGAAGGACTGTTTCAGCCTCCATATATACAATTTTTGACAAGTAATGTTTCTACTTGTAAGTATACATAAGCACTGAAAAATGATTACTAAAATACAGGTTACACCTACTATGCTAGCTTTTTGTGTGCGGATGTCAAGGCTGCTAGGTGGCAGGCAGTGTAGCCACAGTTACTTTGAAAAAGTAATCCAATTACTGATTACTCCTTGAAAAAGTAACTTAGTTACTTTACTGATTACTCAATTGTAAAAGTAACTAAGTTAGATTACTAGTTACTTTTTTAGTTACTTTCCCCAGCTGCCGACAACAACCCACGTCAACATGACAATGATACCTGTTTTGCCAAAACTCACTTTATAGTCACCCTTTCTTGACTTCAATGAAAACAAATACTTGTTTTATAAAAAGTAAAATAAAGACCTCTTTCTTGACCTCATATTTAACTGTTGAGAGCACTGTAACAGTAAAACTTGCAATTTCAAACCTACATTGTTTATAAATGTAACTATTAAATTCTAACATTTTTCTAACATTTAAATTCTCTAAACATTTTACTTGTCGAAATTATTATTATTTTAAGCAGTATTAGTAGTTGTAGTAAAAAACGGCTTCAAAACTGGACCTTTAATCTAGGGGTGTTTTGGGGGGGGGGGGGCACATCCTTGCCCCACGCCCCCATTCCATCTGGATTCGCCCCTGCTTTGGCGTTTGAGCACAAAGAATGGATAACATTTATTTATACAGAAAACAGGACCAGATTTACAGGTAAGAAAGTTTTATTGCGTTTTCACATCATGTGGTCCTCAGAAAGAGAGTTTAGGTGCATTTGAGTGGAAAATAGTGTTAGTTGTTGACGCGTCGCGGAGGATCAGCTGTTTTTAACGAGACGATACGGAGCGACGCAGCTCAGAATTCTAAATAAAGGAGGGAAAAAAGTATAAAAATGTCTTTGTAAAGCTCAGTGCAGGTGTGCTGATCACCGCGCTTTAAGAGGTGAGGACGAGTCGAGCAGCTGCAAAAAAACGCGGATGAAAAGCTCACAGCTCACTGAAAGTGGGCAGTTCAGTCAAACCCCGACCTCCTGCCCACAGACCAAGTTTAATGCTGCTATCGACCCACAATGAAAAATAATAACGCACAGTGACATGGAGAAGTAACTTTAATCTGATTACTGATTTGGAAACATTAACGCGTTAGATTACTCGTTACTAAAAAAAGTGGTCAGATTAGAGTAACGCGTTACCGGCATCACTGGTGGCAGGGATATAATAGGGACGGGAAAACCTAACGATGCAATATTAAAATGCTCTGTGGGCTAGGCTGTCTCAGAATGGTTGGCTTGGCCTCCGCTATATGGGGGACGGGCGTACCTTTGTGGAATGCAGCCTTTGTTGGATGCGCCCATGAATTGGAACACAGTCCATATTTACTCTGAAACATGCACAACTTCAGAACACTGGAGACACTGGAACCAAAGATAATTTGTCATTTCTCTTTAACAAATCACTTATAATCTATATCAGGTCAGCAGTGACGTTAAGAAATAAAATAAAACTTTAAACCTGTTGGAGCAGGAAGGATGGAAATTCCAGAGTCCAAAATTGCCCAAACAGAATTGAATTTGTCAATTTAAACAAAGCTGACTTCAATATAAATGTATTTATAATCACTTTTAAGATAAATGCCATTGGCCGTGTTGCCTGAAACTGATGCTCCGTACAGTTAAACACACTGTCACAGCGAGAAACGTACTACATACTGTAGTCACATGACAGCAGCTAAGCTTCAACAATCCTCTGTTCTGGAGCCAAACACTGAGAAAACAAAACCACAATTGTCTATTTACTGGAGAATAATAACTGATACTCTGCAGCAACAGTCGCCAGAGGAAAAAATAAACAGCTCACGCTGAACAAAAGCTCTTAAAGGTTAGGCTGAGGATAAGTCCAGACATCGCCTTAATTACATCCTCTGCCAATTCACATACTTGGAATTGGAGCTCGGGCAGCGCTCCAGACGTAGACGCAGCGCTGGGAAAGTGTGTGCGAGGAGAATCTCGTGTGAAAAGAACCAGACCATCCTTCAAAGAGGTCATTCTCTGCAGAAGGATCCTCTGCTCAGGAACAGAGCGCGATGTTTTGCAGGGAAAAAAGAGGAAAAGATGGATACTTAGTTGGTTACAGGACAGGGTGCCAGTTCTGAAGTGTGACGCTGCTTTCAGCCCCAGAAATCGAGTCCCTCTGGGCCTCCAGGTGCCAGGAATGCTCTCAGCCAGGAAGCGATGCCAAGGAAAAGATTAAACAAACACTGTGGGCACACAACTACCAGGGCTACTACATACAGCATTTTGTGTGTCCGCGATCAATAAGTCCATATTAGCACACACAGCCAAGGTTAATCATCAAACAGTGACTTCGTAACACACAGCCGAGGTGTGTTTAAAGGTTGGCACACAAAGGTGTTTTTCTGACTGCAAGACCATTCTGAACTCTCTAAGCCATAAAGGTGAGCAGCCTTTAACTAGCATTTTTTTTTTTATCTTAATATGACAACAGCCCATATAAAAAGTCTACATGCAAAAAACAAAAAACAAAAACAAAAACAAGTGACAGGTGAGGGTAGTCACCAAGACACTCTTGACAAAATTCTTCTCTGGCTGTGACTGGAGAAACTGGAAGCAGTGTAACATTTCTATTTTGCATCACCAGTTACACAATATTATGTTGGAGTGGAACAGAGAATACTTAAAAAAAAAAAAAGATAACTTGAAACCTCACTGTTTGGCACATGAGAGACTGAAGCATTGATATGAGCTGTTTTCTTGCATGATGGTGCGTCTCTGTTTCATTCCACCATGACACTGTGACTGGTGATGTCACAGACAGAATTTGCTGTGTGCACAGTTTCTCCAATCACATCTACACCCCCAATTCCAATGAAGTTGGGTCGTTGTGTAAAATGTAAATGGTTTTGGTCTTGCCGCTTACGTGTAGGAAGTTCTCCAGATTCTCTGAATTTTCCGATTATATTATGGACTGTAGATGATGGAATCCCTAAATTCCTTACAAGTGAACGTTGAGAAACATTGTTCTTAAGCTGTTGGACTACTTTTTCACGCAGTTGTTCACAAAGTGGTGATCCTCACCCCATCTTTGCTTGTGAACGGCTGAGCCTTTTGGGGATGCTCCTTTTATACCCAATCATGACACTCATAATTAGTGTCCTCAGTTCCCAAACGCTTATTGAGTGTTGTTAGAAGGAAAGGTGATGTAACACAGTGGTAAACATACCACTGTCCCAGCTTTTTTGAAACGTGTTGCAGGCATCCATTTCAAAATGATCAAATATTTGCACAAAAACAATAAAGTTTATCAGATTGAACATTAAATATCTTGTCTTTGTGCTGTATTCAATTGAATATAGGTTGAAGAGGATTTGCAAATCATTGTTTTCTGTTTTTATTTACATTTTACACAACGTCCCAACTTCATTGGAATTGTGGTTGTACCTATGCCAATAACTCTTTCAGAGTTGTTGTGAGTTGCTTGCTGGCTTCCCTCACTTGGCTCTTTTGAAAACTGTCTTCTCCAGATAGATTTACTGTACAGTAAATAATTCTCTAGACATTCACTTGTGTTACACAGAAGGCTCCCATTAGTTAAGGGCCCCTTCACACATAACACGATTGAAGCCGACTGGTGAACGAAGGAGGAATTGCATGCCACTCATCAAAAATCGGAGCCACCACAAATGCCTCGTACAGCTGTCGCCACAACCATTCACGCAAACCAGCGGCCGAAATACAGCGAGTGTCCTATGAGTGCCCATTTGACCCCCCTCTCGGCAGTTGTCCTCCAAATTCCAGGTGCCACACACGAACATCCAACACTGCTTGCTGGGCACTTAGAAAAGGTGTGGCTATTCGTGCTCCAGGCACGAGAGTAGAGTGCAGATGACAACATTTGAGCTGTATGTGAAAATTGCCTACTGTCCCCCCTGTCATGCTTTGGTCCTGGACCGGCCCAGAACCTGCTTTTGTTCCCCAGTCTCTGTCCATTTCCCTGTCTTGGTTTTTCTGTTTAGCTCCGAGTGTTTATTTTCTGTTTCTTATACTTTAGTCTTGGTTTTATGATTTGTTACACTTCACCCACGTTAAGTTTGGTTCTGGTTCTAGTCTCTGTTTCTTATTTAGTCATTTAGTTATGTGTTATCACATTAGGTTTTGAGGATTATCTGTTACACTTCAGCCACTTATTGAGTTCTGTTCTAGTTTAGTCTTCATCCTTTACTTTCTAGTTATTCAGTCACTCTGTGTTGAGCACATTAGTCCTTCAGGTTTTTCTGTACACTCCTGCCACACGTTGAGTTCTCATCTAGTTTAGATCCAGCCTTTAATTTTCTGTTCTGTTTCTTCCTTTTCATTTGGTTATTTTGTTTCTCACATTTGGATTCTAGGTATCATTATTTCCTAATTATTTAACATTTGTTCTGTCACTGTCACATTCCTCTTTTTACTGCTTTTGTCTGACACGCCCACCTGTCACTCCACTCTTGTCTCACTCAGCCACGCCTTCTTTCCTGCACCTGCATCTCATCACGCCCTGATTATCCTCTGCTTTTAAACCCCTTGTCTTCCACAGCTCTCTGCTAGTTCGTGTGCATTCAGCCTCGTTCCAAGCCATCTGTATCCTGTCTTAGTCCGTGTTTTTGTCATTCTCGACTTCTGCTTGTCCTTGACTACGTTTTTGCCTGAGCCTGTTAACCTGCTTCTCTGTGCCTGAACCCTGCTTGTTTTTGACTACGTTTTTGCCTCCTCTGATACACCTGTTTGCCCGTACTGGAACTCTGCTTGTTTACTGACCACGCCTCCGCCTGACGCCCGTCCGTACCGCCTGTCTGATTGTCTTCTTGTGCACTGACTAAGCCTGTTTCTGATTAAAGCTTTACTAATCCTCCATTTGAGTAATGAGTCTGCATTGGTGTCCACCTGCCTGCCGTGCCACTTCACTGCAAACCCTGACACCCCCAACACATGTGGCATCTGTGTGTGTGTGTGTGTGTGTTTCGGACTCCGCCCCCCCACAACACATGTGGCGTGCGGGGAGCACATTTGCATGACTGCTTATGTACAGAAAAGATCACATGGGGCAAGCCACATCTGAGCGCACACAGCACGGCAAAGTGCCTCTCAGCTTTTTGCTGGCCAGCCACTCACTGACAGCTGGAAATGACAGCTCATTGCACATGATGTGTTAAATTAAAAACACACAGAACACAGCCAGGACAGTTATATAAATAAATACTACAATCAACTACATACACAATTACATAACAAATAACTAAATTAAATAATCACAGAACCAGTGGGGAGCACAGTTCAGCTAATCCGATAGCAGATAATTATCGAAGCTAATGTTTTTGCTTTCGGATTAGCCTTCCAGATAAATTTTAAAACCATCATCGGCCCAAGTATCTTCCGATAAATTTAGTTCCGATAACTTTCAGTTCGATAACATTTTTTTGCTGGTAAAGTTTAACAGATAAAAACGTTTGTAAACTATAAAATCAAACATTTTAGTCCGTTGTGTGTTTATAGCCACGGAGAAGACTGGCTGCCTGTCACTTACTGATGATGTCATCATTAAGCGCAAAACGTGATTGGCCGGTCGACGCAGGGAGCATTGTGGGTAGTGTAGTTCAGGTTCACTTTGGATGTTACAGTGATTTGTCCACTCAACACAAAAACAAAACAGACTAATTTTAATATTATTTTATTTTATTTCTTTGTGGCTGTAATTTAATTGCCAAGACCCGGTGGGGGAGAGGCGCTCTCATGGCGCAGCTCGGTGTACAAATGATGGGACTATTCTTCACGTTTAGACATTGTTTTGCATTTTAACAAAGGTCGCTTTATGTGAAATATTCATTCAATTGAATCCCACTGAAACTAACAGGTAAGAATTTATATTTACTACGTGTCTTTTACTCTGCCAATCAAAACATTAATGGATGTATTTCGGTTGTTTAAGCTGCAGGGTTCAAAGCGTGTGAAAAAATCAGCAGCTTTTAGCTTGTAAATGATGGTGTATCTAATACCGAGATAAACTATGACTTTTAATACTGTGTTTGACTGCTTTTGAAAGATGATGACAGTGTTTGGGGTTTTATTATTTTATTAATTCATTTTTTGTGTGTTCTTTGTGTTTGTGAACCTTGAATTTACCCAGCAGCCCCTGCGGCGCTTAAAGTTAAACTGGTTTAATATTATTGTGGCCGTGTCCAAATCAATACTAATAGTTATCGGTTATCTGTAATGAAGATAACTTTTTTAGCAGTTTATCGGTTTATCGTTATAAAAGATAACTTTTCAGTTATCTGATTAATGGTTATCGAAGCTAACGTTTTGGTTAGCTGTGCCCACCACTGCACAGAACACAGAAACAGAGACAGACACTTTGTTCTGTGTGCTGATCAAAAAGGTGGGCCTGTCTGCAAACAGCAGCAGCTTTTGGGATCTGCTGACCTGCAAGTCACAGCTGGAGAACATTATGACGGACATGACGTTACAACTCTACACCGTAAGGTGTGTGCATTTCCTTACTCTCCTCATGTGGAAATACGTAAAATCATATATCGCCTTTGCAACAGGCTGGAGCAACGGTGTCAGCGCACGCACATCGGCAGGCTGTGCCAGGTAAAGAGGACCGTCTGATCATGTGTACACTCAGCTGGCAATCTGAATGTCACATCACCCACCTGAGCTATGGTCCACATGAAGCGGTGTCCTTCGGTGCACCGCTTGCTGGACACACATGCGGGGCCAGCAGATGTGGACATGATAAGAGTGCACTGCTTCATTCATGTCATTTTATGACTGTAGTCTATGACCATGGGTCATATACAGAGGAACGGAAGGATCATACTTCTACTGTCCACTCGATAAGAGGGATTAAATATTAGAAATTGTGGTGTGTTCTTTTTTGATGTGTGTGTGTTTTTTTCCTCACAGCAGCGGCGCAATCTGGTGCCACATTTTCCAGATGCTCGCACTGTGTTCATTCATGCGCATGAGCGTGCACAGAATAACTGAGCAAACAAACATGACATGTTAAGATGACACCGATAAGCAGATTCTAATAATTTACAGCAAAGAGACAGAGAGGGGCTATGTTTCACTGTGTTTTAGCCCCAGAGAGAACATTAAACATCAGCCATGAAGCTTGATGAAGTGACAGACACAATTAGTAAACACATCCATCCATCCATCCATCCATCCATTTTCTTCCGCTTTATCCGGAGTCAGGTCGCGGGGGCAGCAGCTCAAGCAAAGCCGCCCAGACCCCCTGATCCACACACACCTCCCCCAGCTCCTCCAGGGGAACCCCAAGGCGTTCCCAAGCCAGCCGAGAGATGTAATCCTTCCAGCGTGTCCTGGGTCTTCCCCGGGGCCTCCTCCCAATGGGACGTGCCCGGAACACCTCTCCAGCGAGGCGTCCAGCGAGGCGTCCAGGGGGCATCCGCGAAGATGCCCAAGCCACCTCAACTGACTCCTTTCGACGTGGAGGAGCAGCGGCTCGACTCCGAGCTCCTCCCGAGTGACCGAGCTCCATACCCTATCTCTAATGGAGCACCCAGCCAGCCTGCGGAGGAAACTCATCTCGGCCGCTTGTACCCACGATCTCGTTCTTTCGGTCATGAGCCAAATCTCATGACCATAGGTGAGGAGCGGAACGTAGATCGATCGGTAAATCGAGAGCTTTGCCCCCCTACTGAGCTCTCTCTTCACCACGACGGTCCGATACAGCAACCGCATCACTGCAGACGCTGCACCGATCCGTCTATCGATCTCACGCTCCATCTGTCCCTCACTCGTGAACAAGACCCCGAGATACGTAAACTCCTCCACTTGAGGCAAGGACACTCCACCGACCTGAAGAGGGCAAAGCACCTTTTTCTGGTTGAGAACCATGGCCTCAGATTTGGAGGTGCTGATTTTCATCCCAGACGCCTCACACTCGGCTGCAAACCGCCCCAGTGCACGCTGAAGGTCCTGATTTGACGAAGCCAACAGAACCACATCGTCCGCAAACAGCAGAGACGAGATTCTGTGGTTCCCAAACCAGACCCCCTCTACACCCTGGCTGCGCCTAGAAATTCTGTCCATAAAAATAATGAACAGAACCGGTGACAAAGGGCAGCCCTGGCGGAGGCCAACGTGCACTGGAAACAGGTTTGACTTACTACCGGCAATGTGAACCAAGCTCCTGCTGCGGTTGTACACGGACCGGATAGCCCTTAGCAAAGGACCCCGGATCCCGTACTCCCGGAGCACTCCCCACAGGGTACCCCGAGGGACATGGTCGAATGCCTTCTCCAGATCCACAAAACACATGTGGACTGGTTGGGCGAACTCCCATGAACCCTCGAGCACCCGATGGAGCGTGTAGAGCTGGTCCAGTGTGCTGCGACCAGGACGAAAACCACACTGCTCCTCCTGAATTCGAGGTTCGACCATCGGTCGAATTCTCCTCTCCAGTAATCTGGAATAGACCTTACCGGGGAGGCTGAGGAGTGTGATCCCCTATAGTTGGAACACACCCTCCGGTCCCCCTTCTTAAACAGAGGGACCACCACCCCGGTCTGCCAATCCAGAGGCACTGTCCCCGATCGCCACGCGATGTTGCAGAGGCATGTCAGCCAAGACAGTCCCACAACATCCAGAGACTTAAGGTACTCAGGACGGATTTCATCCACCCCAGGAGCCTTGCCACCGAGGAGCTTTCCAACCACCTCGGTGAATTCTGCCTGGGTAATGGATGAGTCCGCCTCTGGTCCCCAGTCTCTGCCTCCTCTTCGGAAGACGTGACGATGGGATTGAGGAGATCCTCGAAGTACTCCTTCCACCGCCCAACAACATCCCCAATTAGTAAACACAGGCAACCAAAAATGCAAAATGCTTTGCTGGATATCTGATGGACAGCTAAGGCAACACTCACATAGGTCTCCTGTGTCAACTGTCAATATTAACACTGGGTACAGTTACAATGTTTAAAATGGGTTTGCCAAAATGAGTCAGTGGGGATAGTAATAGTTTATTGTAGTGTTATTATCCTCTGCAAACGTATTTCCTTTTAGCTGTAAATTGGGAATTTCAAATTTCCCTCAAATGCAACATGAACCTCAAACCTTGTATATATGCACATGTGATGTCATCTGCAAGATCTCATGCAACAAACTTACTATATTTTCCACGGAATCCTGTCAAAGTAAATACTACACCAGTAATACATTTTTGGGGAATTTTGTGATATACTATAAAAAAGGTATTAACTAGATTTCAACACAAAGTAAATCATCAATGTTGTGAAAAAAAATCAGAGGACTGCACCTTTAATATCTGAAATGAAGACCGCAGAAAGAGATAAAGAAGTCGGTGAGATTAGACCGTCAACTCTCCCCCCTCATTCCCAGAAAATGTCATGAAAGTCAGAGTGTATAAAGAGCAGATGGACACTGTGACCAAATACATCACCCAGAGTAATACCACAGTAACACAACGCCTTCAGAGCTCCCAAAGCACAAGGGAAATGATTACTGATTAGGTGTTTAAATCCTCCAAGGGTGCTTTGTCTGAGTGTAACAGAAGATATAATTAATGTAGAAGAAGAGACAAACGAGACAGAGGCGACAAAGTGGCACAAGCTCACAAAAACCAAAAGTAACAAGCAAAAAAAAAAAAAAACAAAAAAAAAAAACAAACAAAAACACTGGAGTTTAGGATTTTCACAAAATGACCAGTAAGGAATGCACAATATTTACATCTGTAAAGTGATGCCTGCCAAAACAGAAGATTAGAGCTTCTACCAAACAACACCTGAATGCATTAGGGTGGTTCAAAAAAATAAAAGTTGGAAATTCATTACTCTCACCCCTTCATTTTATGATGCTTTGGGAAAAAAGAAAGCCTGCCAAATATTTTTGTCATACATTAATATTTAGAGGTAGCACATCATAGCTGAAGGTTGTAAATATATCAATTATCGCTGCCCGAGTGCCCGTGCAATAGGTTATCCATTATCCAGTATCTAATCACATCACTTATAAAGAGGATAGAAGTTAACCACCTGAGTGTAACTAAAGTATAATTTTATATTCAATTTAAAACTATACCTGGGTTTAAATATTTCTCACAAACAACATACTTTCAAAAATGTTATTTTAGGCTACAAGCTGAAAATTTTGCTTCAATTCACAGCTTCTTTTCTTTCAGATCTTTGGTGATGGTGAATCTAACATGAGATAAATGTAAAAAGAGACACTTGCTGACAACATGCTTAACCATTAACTGGAAACTTCAGTAAAACATGTCAGCTACTAGAAGTAGAACATTTGTATACCTTAAGAAAACTGTCCATGATGCTGCTGTGACCTCTATAGACATGGCAATTCCTTTTTGGGAGAGAGCTAGAATCCCACTGAGGGCAAAGCAGCATCTGATCACAAAGTTAGAAAAGGTGTTCGGAAAATGGAAAACATTGAAAAAGACCAAGAATCGCAATACAGACAAGCAGAAGAAAGATGAAACAGTGTTTTGTTTTTGACTTGTTTGACATGGCACATCAGGATGTCCTAACAATGATAAAGTTTGAAGATGACAGACAGTTCCTACTTGCTCAGTGAGAGAAAGGTAGAGGATATAGATAAAATACAAACTGCCAAAGAACAAAGAGCAGAAAAAAGGAAAGCTGCAGAAGCAAAATACAAAGAGAAACTGGAGGAGCCTGGACCATCTAATGTCTCACTACCTGACACTGTCTCCAGCCACAGTGAAGAGAACACAGAGAGTCCAGATGAAGAATTTGTTATGCCAGTGCCACAAAAAGCCAGTAAAATTAAAGCTGTTGTAACACCAGGACTTGCAGCAGCATTGGATAGGACCAAAACAACAGACAGAAGTGCCACCTATATTCTGACTGAAACGGCAGCAAGTCTTGGTCATGATGCAAGCAACTTAAATATCATTATCATGTAAAGGATGTTCTCTTATGTTACACAGCTGTATAATTGGTTCTTGTGCTGATTCATACATTTTTAATATTAAGTACTGCAAGACATAAAGAATATTATTGTTTGGAGCTAGATCAAAATATATGTGGAAATATATAAAGCATAGACTTATTTAAATTTATCAATAATGAAACAGTATTTCATCAATAAAATGAAAATGCAATGTTTGATTGTTACAAAATCTTCGCTACCCCAGTATGTAGGTATTGTAGGAGCATGATACATGTACGAGAAGAACTGCATCTCACAATTCATGTTTTAGTGTTAACTATTTTATGGGATATGAAAAGATTTGATTTTCCAATGTATTGCGATAATTTCTGTCCTGACATATCAATATTAAACTGACAGAAATAATTTGGAAATATCTGGAAATGACCATACTATATGACAAAGTTATTGCAAGCAAAATCTTTAAGGGCTGTGTGCTACCAGTAAAAATTATTAGAGTTTTATGAAATTGTACATGATGTGTTTTTATGTTAGGTACAACAAATTTAGAGGGCGAGACTTGAAGTTTTTTGAAAAAAAAATTTTTGACCATTTTTATGGACCACCCTAGAATGCATCATATCTTAGTTCCCGGGTCACTGGTTCCTCTGCCAGCCATAGAAATATGTTTACATAGACTTTTTCATAAATGAGAATATATAAACCTGAGCCTGTTTTATGGAAAAGAAACTGGTGGCGCTTTCAGATACCACAAAGTCTAATTAGGGCAAATTAATAACATGCAAATTGCATGTCTGAAAGGGGCTCAACAGGCAAACAGTGACCCACATATACTGTACAGTGTAACTTCTTCCAGTTCTTCATCATGATATGCTCCAGCAGTAATTAACATGTCCAGATTGCTCACAGTGTCAACAGTGCACGCTGGCTTGTACTACTTATTTTTAGCAGTGCACACTCATAGTTACTCTCTTCTTCCCAACCCCCCAAACAAAGATATGCAATAGTCAAAACTAACATTCCTTCAGCCATACCACCAGCTTCTACATAAAACAGTCTAATGACTCATGTCAAGACTCCATCAGCAGCAGCTCACAACACCATCTCCAACTTCTCAAAATAAAAGGTAAGGTCAAGTCTTGGAACATACAGTACACTGATGTCATCACTGCATCCACCACACTAAGGAACATTCTGTCATGGATGGCATCCACTCAGACAGAAAAGTGGTCCATCCCTGCAGCCACGTAATATGCTGGGGTCCTTAACACAGCATGTGATCCAGCAGTCGGTGTCTCAGTGTTGACAGCTCCAGTGCCTGTAGGCCAAGGGATACTCACGTCTTACCTGACTATTGCATGTACATGTTACTTTTGAGAGGTGGCGATAGACTGCTTGTCTGCCTGGGGGATTGCCATCCAGGACCCAAAGTAGTACCATGGTGTGGTGGATACTGTGACATGCAGCACCAATGTATGTTCCCAGACTTGACCTGATGTCCCCTCTCAATGCAAGTGATATGTCTCAGCTTAGTCTTCCTTAGTAACCTGTTTAACCAACCCAGTCTCATGGCAAGTCGTGATTCAGCAGCATGAAATATACATTTATTTATTGGTTCGTGATATTGTGACAAAAAACGCTTCATTTTCATCACGTCAGCACAAATTCATTCTAATTCATTCCATGATGGCTGCACGAAATTAAAAGTGAAGCAGGGGGGTCGGGGTGGTTATGGTTAGGGTGGGTGGTAGGAGTAGGGTTAGTAATAGTGAGTTAAAAAAAAACCCTGTCACGAAAATTTGACTCATTTCATCACGAGAGCACAAAAGAAAAAACATGAGACTGGGTGTGTTTGACACAAAGTCATTCCAGCAGCACCTGAGGAGCCTTTGAAGAGATCGTGTATCAGAGACATCTAATCTTCACTTTAGGTCATTGGTTAGTATTGAAGTCTTACACCCATACAGTAAACAGTAAGCACCAGGATCCTAAAGATAAAGTTCTTTCAGTTTCTCCCTTTTGCCTCCAAGCTGGATGCCGCTCCTGATACAACTGCACATTATATGGAGAACGGACAAGGATAGAATTGAACTGGAAACCTTCTGCTATGTAAGCATGTGCACTAAGCTCTTGACCACCACAACACCCATTAAGCAAATATAAGGTATTCAGGCCTATTCCACTTATAGTGCAGGTGATAGAATGTCACATCTGCACAAGCAGGACCAGTCATGTGGTTTAGAGTTTGTTGACAAATTATTATCAACATATCCATTTCTTTTCTGCATTATTACATCATCAGGCGAATGACATATTCAACTGTTATCCTTTCTGTTCTACATGCATTTCTACAATGGAACAATTTTTATGTCCCTATTGTTGAAATATATATGTTATTTGGGCCAAAGTCAAACCAGAAATTCCCAGCCATTCATCAGGAAAAATGTTTGATTGCAGCAGCAAATAGAAACTTTGTAAGTAATTTAAGCCAGAGCCTCAGTTGCTAATGAGCTACAGTGAGGAGTAATATCATCAAGGTCAGAAGTCAGGACAGGCATTTGCAGTCATAAAAAATATATATATTTTTAATGGCTGCAAATACAAACTTAGAGGCTCTGAGTGATCTGCTTTTTAGCATCAGTGGTTACTGAGATCAGAGTGGAAGGTGAATTTTACTGGTGTTCGCCATTAATATAGCAAAGTGTTCCAAATGAGCCTATAGAAACTTTTATCTGGCAAATAATTTCACACCAAAATTCTGACAGTGTGAATGGCATCATGTCCATAGAAGAACAGATGGATGGATGGATAAGTGGTCTGTTGTGCAACATTTTTCATTTTGATTTTCACTTCAATTAGTAAGGTCTAAATTAGATTAGTATGCAGGTTGTAAATACTCTACCTCTACCTACAGTGTTCCTTTACTGATAAATGGCAAATGGACTACATTTCTATAGAGCTTTTCAAACTGCTGCAGAAGCTCACAGCACTTTACAATGAGGACTCACATTCAGCCATTCACACTAGGCCTGTCATGACAGCAAATTTTGCTGGAGGGTATATTGCCTAAGACAATATATGATATGTGATAATAATGTGATATTGTTGACATTATTTTATGCCACTCATATGATGCTATCCCTTTGCTAAGTGACGTAACGCACCATGTGATTTTCAACTTCCGGCTCCAAACAAAAACGGCGCGCTGTCATTAACATTAAGAACTGCACTGAGACGATCTGATCAGGCTGCACTTACACCGCTGCACACGGACAAGAGCATTAACATCGAAACATAAAACTCTTTGTATATTGTGCCTAAAACTCTCCTGGATATATTAACTGGGTTTTTAGACGTTGTTACTGCGTTTGTTTTATGTAAAAATGTCAGACGCTCAGGTTGTTTCTCCATTATTTTCAATGGGAGTTGCTGCGAGCTGCGATCCACACCCATCTGCAGTTTTTGCTCCCAGTTGAGAAAACTGGATGGGATGGTGATGTTTTCAGGTTGGCTGTATTTCCAGTTTTCGTTGCCAGTGTTTTCAAGCAAAGTCAGCATATGCAAAGTCGATATAGTCAACATATGGAGAACCCAACGTGAATGCCTTGGGTTCACGTTCATTTGATTTCTGTCCTATATGCTCCCACACCAGAGCTGTGGAGTTAGGCTTTGAAACCAAGTCCATGTACTCTTCAAAACTTTATGGGTGGAAACTTTCTGGATATAATTGTGCAGTGGACTCCGCTGGCTGTTTACTGTGACACACTGTTCACGCCGTGTGTGTGTGTGTGTGTGTGTGTGTGTGTGTGTGTGTAAGGTCAGAGTGCTTCACACACAGAAGGGGCTGAGCCCAAGGCCCTCCTCCTGCAGACGGCAGGCTGAGATGGACAAAAGAAGCACCGTGATTTGCTGGAATGTTGGCAACAACAAACGCTCATGTAAAGGGCGATATAACAAGGCCAACAAAATGACAGTGTGCTTCTTTATATATCGAACAATGTCAGTATATTGATTATTGCAACAGGCTTAATTCACACAGACACAGCAGTATCAGTGTGCTGTCATGCAAGATAGTAGAGAAGTTTGAATCTTCGACTGGCCTGGGTTGCTTGATGTGAGGACGTTTCGCTTCAAATCACAGAAGCTTCCTCAGCTAAAATTCTTGCTCTGGTAGTCTGACTTCTGTCTTGACTCTTGTAGAGAAGAATAAACCGGAAGCCAACAAAAGATGGAGTTTTTTTAACCTAACCAGACCCCACCTACCGAGAGGCCGACTGCTACAGGCTAGTGACTAAACAATAGCTCTAATTAGCACCTATTGTGCTCTAGTTACCACTCTCCTAATGACAGGATGGAAGCCTCCCCTGATGGCTCCCTTGATGACTCTCCTGATGACATGAATGACTCATTACCATGAACAAAAGACTGAAACTGTGTTGACCTGAGTACCCCATTGTAAACAGGGGACAAAGCGTGTCTGAGACCCGCCCCCCGGTTAAGGCTGGGTTTCAACTGTTTTACAAAGAATGCTTCCTTGACACATCTCTCAAACCATTTCTTCTCTCTGGCTAAGATTTTAACTTCCTTGTCCTCAAACGTGTGGTTAGTGTCTTTCAGGTGGAGATGAACTGCAGACTGAGGTCCACTGGCGACCTCTCTGCGGTGCTGGTATAGCCTCTTGTTTAAAGGTTGCTTAGTCTCACCTATGTAGTGTTCATTACAGTTTTCCTGACATCTGATATAATACACTACATTGCTCTGTTTGTAACTAGGGTCCTTAGGGTGAACTAATTTCTGTCTCAAGGTGTTAACCGGTTTAAAGTTAACTGGGATTTTGTGCTGTCTGAAGATCCTCTGTAGTTTTCCCCTACTCCTGCTAAATAAGGGAGAGACACTCCTCTTCTTCTTGTCGCCGTCTCCTGTCTGTCTGGTCTCTTTGTTTTCTGGGACTTCTGCACTTTGTCCAGGGACCATCGTGGGTACCCACATACTGTGAGGGCTTTCCGTACAAGTTGTTGCTCTTTAGCCCTTCCCTCTGCAGTTGTGGGCACCTGTAGGGCTCTGTGTTGAAGAGTCCTGATCACCCCGAGCTTGTGTTCAAGGGGGTGGTTTGAGCCAAAGAGCAGATATTGGTCAGTGTGAGTGGGTTTTCTGTAAAGCTCTGTCTGGAGGTTGATTTTTCCTCACGTCAAGCAACCCAGTCCAGTCGAAGATTCAAACTTCTCTACTATGGAAACCACCTGGACAACTGAGAGCCTACACAGAAGTCATGCAAGATGCTTAACTGCACACCAGGAGCAACTTGGGGACTAAGGACCTTGTCCAGGAGACCTTAGTGATTTTCCTGTCTAACTTGGAATCAAACCAAAGATTCTCTAGATGTTGATACAAACCAAAATGCACTGCCTCAATTGTAGGTGAAATATTCCTTCACTATTACAATTTCAATTTATTTTCATTTATATAGCGCCTCAAGGTGCTTCACACAAGTAAGGTCTAACCTTACTAACCCATAGAGCAAGCACACAGGCAACAGTGGTAAAGAAAAACTCCCTCTGATGATTTGAAGAAGAAACCTCAAGCAGACCAGACTCAAAGGGGTGACCCTCACTACTGCTGATCGCTTCCCAGTTGTTCACAGAAATGCTTATCCAGCCTCTCTGAAAAGGTCACAATAACACCACTAGTATAAGAACTCTGGAAACATGTATTTCTGTCCACCAGACCTACCTGGTTCAATCAACTCCAGTAGTTTCAGGAATAAAGCGATGAGGAGACTGATGAGTGCTTTCACCCAGGATCCAAGGTGGTTCTGTAGTAAGGTGGACATGTTGATGCGTGGCACCAGCGTATACTTCCAGACATCACCTGATGAGGAAATGCCTCCTTAAAAAAGGCACACAACTTATTGTGTGCCTTCTTACAAGTTAAAAAATGTGGACCAGGATTGGCCTGAATGTTTTCACTCTACTGTTTGCAAATATTTCAGCTCATTGCAGGCAATAATTTCAGAGTTGCAAAAGAACAGACTAAAACTGTTGTGAAAGTGTAGGTACACGGACCCACAACAGGGGGCGTAATGAACGGACAATGGAGAAAGGTGAATAACAAGTTTTACTGTTGTGAAACGAGCACAACGAATACAACAATTAACAATTTGGGGTCGAATCCGCTGGTGTCGTGTTGGCAGGCTCGAAGGTAGGAGACGTCCGTCTCAGTCGAACCGGAACCACCCAGATCTCCTCTGCCACCGAACCCTGGAAATACTGGAACCGCCAAGTCCCGAATTCCCAGGTGGCCACTGCCTCCACTCGTCGGATCCGGTACTGCTGGCGGGAGAGAGCAACAACACACAGGTGTGGATGCGACAGCACCCAGTAACGGAGAGGGGAAGAGCCGCCTCCACCTCTTGTCAATATATAGCAGGAAGGTGAGTACTTATCCAAGCAATTTAGCTATCAGTAGTCAGCAGTCCTGAAAAGGTTTAACAAGTTTTAGCTGGTTATTCAGTATATGAATGCAGAGAACGTTACCTCAGTCTTAAGGCGATATCTCGGCACTGAGGTGGAGACGCCGTCCTGATGATATACCCCCGGGCTGAGTGGAGTCAGCTGTGTCCAGTAATGGGTGACAGCTGTCACCCTGACTGCTCTCGTACGGCGGCGGCGCCCTCTGGTGCCTGGAGCCCGCACTCCAGGCAGGGCGCCCTCTGGTGGTGGTGGGCCAGCAGTACCTCCTCTTCAACGGCCCACACAACAAAAACAATACCCTCTTTTTAATTCAACACTGTTGGTTTATGGACACAACAAAACCCACATGGAAGTCTCACTGTCAGAAAAAGAACGGGGCAGCAAGATCAGACTCCTACGCAGCAGATTTGCTGCTATCTGAGCAACATTAACACCATTAAAGCAAACAACATTAATTTCATTTAGTCTGATAAAGTAGAATTATTGTTAATTGTGTTGATGTGTGCGCTGCAGCGTGCACCCACTTGATTCAGAACATTAAAATAAAGCCAAATATTCAAGCATCTCTGACCTTGTTTTTAAGATGTCAGATGTACAAAACTCTTGGCTGCAGGAACAATAAAATCCAAATGGATTAAAAGAACAAAGACCAGATGTAATGACTGGCACTTCCTCACAGTGCACGTGAAGTCAATTATCAGAACTGCTTGCGCAGCTCAATGTCAAATCAAGGATTTCACCCCTGAGGAGCGAGTACACCCACAATCCCTCTTCTGATTTCTCTATTCCGGAGGAAAGCTGACTATCTTGGAGCCGGGCCATTCATACTCATTTGTGGACCCGACTTCTGCCGGGATCCCCTGACAGCACATTCTGCTGTATCCGAAAAAGGACAAGAGGGCTTCTGCTAGAGTGAAGCGGCTTAGAGCTGCAGAAAATGATCTGAAGTCTTCTTATTTCCATATCAAAGGAAAACTGCTGTCAGCACAACAGTAAAGAGACAATAACATGCAGAAATGTGACCCAGCGTGAGGCTGTTATTCAGCCACACCAACAGTCCGGTCATAGAGTTTACGTAGAGAGTGTTTAGCAGCACAATAATAAAAATGTTATTCATCAAGAGGGTTTATACTAAACAATAACATCTCTACAGATGGAGAAAACAATTATTTTTAATGATTTGTTTTGAAGTTTAGAATGAATTAATTAACTGCTTAGCTGAGAAAATGGAAGAAAACTACAAAAAAAAAAAAAAGCAGTTTCTATTGTACAATTAAAGCACTATTTGGACAGGATGGTAAGAGGACAAAGGATTATATGAGAAGGTGAAGTGGTGAAATCACATGACGTCTGAGATATTATGGTTGATTTGTTTGGTATAAATGACACAGATGGGTGGGGCCACCCATTTAACAGGCCTGCTGCACAGAGAAAGAAAAAAATGGGTTTGTCTCTACGAGGGATGGGTATTGATAGGATTTTATCGATATCGATGCCATTATCAATTCTGCTTATCGATCTGATTCCTTATCGATTCCCTTATCAATACCTCTTGTGAATTTTCTGTGTACTAAAAGTAGGCTTTACAGGTTTTCTAAGTCAACATTTTATTTATTTTTATTTTTATTTATTTATTTTATTGTTTATTTTTATTTATTTTTTTCTTAAGAGAGCGTATAAGACTAAAATGATTTCCACATTGTATGTATCTGTATATATGATGAGGCGAATAAACAATGAACTTGAACTTGAACTTACTGAGTCTTAAAGTAAATAAATATATATGAAATTAATCACTGGATCCTTGATCTCTGGACATAAAAAAAAAAAAAAAAAAATCTGTAGTTTTTGTCAAAAGCATTTCCTTTCAGACATTAATGGCAAGAATGTCACTCCATACCTCTGAGCTGAGCTCAGCCCGCTGCACGTCAGCATCAATATAATTCATAAAGAATGCAGGATGTCTCAGTTTGGGAGGAAAAAAACATTTTGATCGATTGCAGTTTATTGTTTATATTATAGCGCTTGGAAAGAGGTGTCATTTGATTTAAAACGGCGATTTGCTTTGAAGTTATTAATTCCGACCAGACTCTATCTTGACTCGGCAGAGAGCGGCGCAGTGTGCGTTCCATCTGTGTGAATGGAACGGAGGATGAGTCTCGTTTCTTGCCTGCAACAAGAGTCCCAATTTGTGACTTTAATCCACACAAAAGTGACTCATGATTGACATCTTTAAATGGCTTTGAGAGGGGTTAAGAAGTGGAGTTGCTGCTTCTGAAAAGCAGTGAAGCAAAGAACCAACAAAGCAGCGGGTCCGGAGCACTGCTTCATTGGCTCAAGCTGCAAAGCGGAGCCGTTACAGAAGTGGTTGATTATGGACCTGCTGCAGGGTCTGCAATCAATGTAAAGAAATGATCATTTTCCCGACAAACACCCTCAAAAACAACGGCCGCTCTGAAGGACTGACAACAGAATCGTTAAGCAAAAAGGCTGTTGATGTCAGTGGATCAAATCATTTCTTAACGATTTGAACGGTTTTTGATACCCACCCCTAGTCTCGACAATCTGTTTCCAATAATTAATTTTATATCTAGTTACCTGTCAGCTTCATTTTGTTGTTGTTTTGTTATTTGTTTGTGTGTGCAGTGGTGTGCTAAAGCAGGTGGTCTGACCACCTCTCATACAAGCACAAACAGACTCTGTGATGTTTTTAATCTGCACGCAGACATGTGCAGCTTGATGCATACAACATGGCCATGTTTAAATTACATCAATCATTAAGAAATACTGTATGTATGGTACTCTGTGGTAAATATGTCTGGAGTAGCCAGTTCTCAAAAGCTGAGTGACTGTGCGAGAAGAATATGATTGTGACCGATGCTTTAAAAGCTTTAAACAGGCACACAGTGCTTCATTCATTCACAGCAGAGTTTACCGCAGCCATCAGTCCACTCAGCATTCTTATCGCAATGACAATGATCCACCAAGATAATATAAAATAAAATAAAATAAAGTTAAATTACTTCGTTTCTGGCCAGCACCGCACCATGCAGTCCCGAACCGAACCACTCAGTGGAAACGGGGCTGTCGGCATACACTGGCTAATCATTAAGGTGTGACAGCTGGATTAATTTATTAGATGTATGCCAACGTATACCAGCGTTTTTAATACGGTCGGCATACGCAGGCTAAATTGTCAAGGTGTTACAGGGCCTTAAGGGATGTACAGACTGCAGTCATGCTGTCTCCACCACAATGCAACCTCTCATTCACATTAGAATCGTGCGCAGGGGCCGAGCTTGCTGCCTGGCCAATTGTAGATTTCAGCCACTTTTATCCAGTGTTTGTAGATACAATGTCAAATACACCCAGGAGATACAAATACAAATAAATACAAATAAAAATAAAATAACAGGAAAATCAAAAAAATGTAAGTACAGGAGTATTAGGTCAAACTTGAGTGAAACCAGGAACAAATTTTTAACAAGCTGAAAATTTTGGAAAATGTTCAGAAAACTGTCAGGAATAACATACTAAAACTCCCCAAGAATCTCCCGTGAGGCTTGAGAGAAATTCAAGATGGCATCCAAGATGGCCACCGATTTAACAGCTATTTCCAGCCCAGTCTCAGGTTTTTTTTTTTCGTGCTCTTATCACAAAATGAGTCAAATTTTCGTGACAGGTTTTTTTAAACTCACTATTACTAACCCTACTCCTACCTCCAACCATAACCATAACCTACCTCTACTCCATCCCCCCACCCTAACCATAACCACCCCCGATCCCCCATCTTCACTTTTAATTTCGTGCAGCCATAACGGAATGTATTAGAGTGAATTTGTGCTGCCGTGATGAAAATGAGGTGCTTTTCATGACAATATCATGAACCAATAGATTAATGTATATTTCGTGCTGCTGAATCACAACATGCCGTGAGACTGGGTTGGTATTTCATCATATTTCAGGCTGAAATCATAAAATTTAAAATAATGGGTCAAAACATAGGTTTTAAGTTACAAAGAATCAATTACTATAGCTATTTATAAGATAAAATCAACTTATTACATACTTACTTGTAATGGGGTGACATGCACAATGTTAATACTGTTGACTTGTATTCTGAATAGCTGACATTCTACATACATCACAGTTCATGATAACTTCAATTGTTTTACATATTTACTTGTATACGTAATTTGATAGAATAAGGGAATGTTAACCCCTCATTATTTAGTTGTCATCTATGAATCACATTTGAGAGAAAATGTGTTTTGTGATACTAATGATCAGTAATGATTCTGTTGTGGTGTCAAATTTACATAAGTAAAGTTTTCATTACAATTCAAAAGAGAGTAATGCAGAGTAACATATGAGGTTTCTTCATTACATCAGTGAACGTTTTTCTTTCCATCCAACCACTTAATTAGATTGCAATTTTGTAATGTTTGAGGGTTCATGACCATTTGTGCAGTGACACAGCGACACAGTGACCTATGGAGGGGTGTGTCAGTGCTACATCCTGAAGCACTATGGGGCTGGCACTGCAATTTCAATTTTCAATTTATTTCATTTTATTTCGCACCAAATCACAACAAAGTTACCTCAAGGCGCTTCACACAAGTAAGGTCTAACCTTACCAACTCCCAGACTACTGCTGTGTTCGCCGGCTACAGAACCGTCTCCACCAAGGCAGCAGAGCAACTACGCAGGAGAAAAAAGTCAACAGCCAGTGACATCCTACTTGACCAGAACATGTAAACCACGACTACTCAAACAGCATTTCTGGCAAATAGCCACAACAAGGAGCGTCTCATAGAGATGCTCAGTTGCGTAACCTCGCAGCATAACCTGTACATGTTATGCTGCGATCTGGTGCATAACATGAAGGAGTGTGAACTACTCAACACATTCATCAATGTGGAAAGCACTCATCAGGAAGTTCAACAAGCAGGTGAAAGCTTCCTCCTAAAGCTCTATGATGCATCCAGTTGTACATCACTGGAAGACTTCCGTTATATTGCCTGCAAGAAGGCAATCAGCAGAACATCACTTTCCTCATCCTTCCACTTGGCAACTTTGCCTCCAACAAGTGCTGCAGCCAAGCAACATTCATTCAGAACATATCTCACTGTTAAGGAATGGATGGGGAGGCCCTTGCTGCCAACAGCTTGGGGATGGAACCTGAAGGACATCCTGACTTCAGTTGACACAGATCACCCATTGCTCCAGACACTCTGCTCTACGTGATCTCTTGTGGCTGCAGAGCACATTCAGAAGAGCGGAGCAGATGGCTGTGGAGTGTCATGTGGCTGCAGGAAGATGGGGGTGCACTACTCTGCTCTGTGTACAAAGTGCAACAATGCAGCACCAATGCAAACTTTGCTGGATACTGAGGGAGAAACTGAAGAATCGACTCCTATTTCTCCAGAAACTGATGATGAGGATGATGACTGAGGGTCACATTCAGAATTTGTTTGACGGATTTATTGATTGATTGATTAATTGACTAATTTACTGGTCAAACCTCTAGCAATGCAGCTCTATCAAATTCATTCCTTTACATTAAGAGAGAAATGAAAGATTCAACACCAATCTTTCAACTCAATATGAGCAAGTAATCAAGTGTCATGCTGTAAATGTTTCACAAGTTTTAACATTTGTATGTGTTTTGTTAAATACAATCCATGAATATTCTAACTTTACTCTTAAGGTTTTTAAAGTATTACCACAGACATGGTGAAAAGTGCTCAAGTTGGGTGGTTTCAAGTTGGAAACGATGCACCCATTGTTTTCATAGCCTATGTATAACTGCATAAGGACTTAATCTTTAAAATAATGGTGAAATTGAATTTCCTGCCCCAAAAACATATCTTTAGACTCATTATTTGAACTTTTATGATGCTTTAAGCCTGAAATATGATAAAATATGAAATTGGTGGCCTTCTTGAATGATCTCAAAAGCCCTAAGAAGGATTTGTGGGGGCTTTTAGTATGTTATTTGTTGTATGGTTGGGGGTGCCTGGCTGCTTTTTGTTTCTGTCTTTTGTTTTTCCTTCCAGGTGGCACGCGTTTAGGACTGAGTGGCTGTGTGGCTGAGTTATCAGGACCTCACCCTGATCACCTGAGGCTGATCATGTGCAGCTCGTCAGGACTCACAGCTGTGGTGCATCTACACGGATTGGAGCATGGTGGCATTTAAGTCTGGAGTACACAGTGTGTATTGGCCAGAGACTCGACCTTGTGACCAGACGGGTGAGATCGTTGTCTTGAGAGCCATCTCATCATTATGGATGCAGAGACCGTCCAGGTTTGATGCCATGGTCTGTGAAAGAGGAGGGGGTGAGGTCTCACCCTCGTCAGCACACTTCCTGAGGTACGTTAGGTTTTGTGACTAACATTAGTACAGTCAGTAAATGTGGTGTCCCTCACACCTTATTATATTGAGCTGTTATGTTAGTCGTTTAATCAGCTTCCACTGCAGTTGAGAATGTGAACTGGGTGTTCCATGCCTGCAGGGTGGGAAGCTGAATAGTGATTAAGCCAGGAAGTGTTTGCTGTTTATGTACACCTTTGAGTGGTCTCTCTGTGTGTAGAGTGTGGACTCACATGATGGTTTCTTCTTTCACAGACTCGGTTTGTCGCGGCCACCTGGGGGGTGTCGGCGGGGTCCTTGGGTCCGAACTGTTTCTGGCTCCGGACCGTTAGTGCTGCTGGGAGCACACCGTCATCTCCACCTCGCAGACCGCGCACTCATTTGTTTGTAATCAGCACGTCACTGTTATGTCATTAAATTCAGTTATCCTTTGTACCGTGCTCTGCTTATTTCATACTGGGTCCTTCAAACGCTGGTCGGTTCTCCGTCCTGCGTCCGACACATAACAGTAGTCTCTGGCCATACATCACGGACCCAGCGGTAGCAGAGACGGTACCGCGCCGGGAAGGCGGCAACAGACGTTCAGAAGTTATCCGGATCAGTTGCGGGTGCTCTCCGCCCGGATGGTGCGTGTCGAAGAACCCATTATCGAATACTGATTTGAGCTCTCTTGCAGCCGTGTTCCTGTGTTGTGCCTTATCCGAGGGTCGTGGTGGAGTGTGACTAGCAACGGCTTCGCGTCACACTTCGACCGGATAAGAGGTTTAAACGGGAGCTGCATGAGTGGGTCTGTAATGGGTGAACGCGCACGGCGGAGCTCTGTGACACGGGTCGCTGTGCTTCCTGTTGTTACAGTTGTAGCCCCGTTTCCCCGGGTAAAGATAGCTACTGCGTCTGTTGTGTCAGCTCCGGCGTAATTTAGTTGAAGCACATTTTGGTTTTCTTACACACAGCTGCGCACAGGAAAAGCAGCATGAGTTGTTTTTCTCTGTTACCAAAGGGCTTTTTATTTTTAGCACTTTGGCTCCCTCTGTTGGTGACTGAGACACATTACCGTTAATGCTCTTAAGGTGGAACAGGTGTGTTCCATTTGTTTGAGCTTAACGGTATAAGTCACTGATTAGTTTTGTGTTGGTTCATTTTTTGTGGGTGTTTTTTGAGTTGGTTTTTGTGTGGGATGTTTTACACTGTTTAGTGTTCTGGGGTCGTGACCCTGCAGTCTGTCTGGAGCATAAAAAAGGACCCAGTTAACTTTATGTTAGTCTGTTAGTCTTTCTTTTTATTTCTTTTGGTTTCACCTCCCAGGGTTTGATGGGACGGTCCTCTGGGGGGTGATGGGGGGGTAATTGGGTTGTTTTTTCTTTTTCTTTTTTTTTTTTTTGTTATGCCCTCTCTTCTCCTCTGGGTCCAGCCGTGTGAGCCGTACGTGTCGGCGTTGCTGGAGTGGTGCAGTTTTGTTATGCTGGGCGTTTCCCAGGTAACCTCTGCACCCGGGAGGGGGGGGGGGGGGTTTGGGGTATTTTTTTTTATTCCCTCTCTTCTCCTCTGGCTCCAGCCGTGTGAGCCGTAGGTTGTCGGCGTTGCTGGAGTGGTGCAGTTCGGTTATGCTGGGCGTTTCCCAGGTAACCTCTGCACCTGGGGGGGGGGGGGGGGGTTCGTGTTGTTGTTTTTTTTTGTTGATTCCCTGTTCCACCTCTGGCTTCAGCGCGCCTTTGAGCTGTCTGCCATCGGCGTGGCTGAGGTTTGGGGCAGTGGAATATACCCGCAGCTGGTGGCTGGTTTGGATGTCGGAGGGGTGGCGCCGTTTTGTGCCGTCTGCCATTACCGCTGTTCCACTCCTCCCGGTTGACTTCTGGGGTATAGTCATGGTTGGTGACGCTGGACGTACTTCCAGTTTCCACTGCGCCGAGGGGGTGGGGTTGGGGTTGTTTTGTTTGTATGTTTTTTTTTTCCTTTTGTTTTTCCCCCCAGTTTCCGCCCTCAGGGTGTGACTGTGGTGTCCTCTGGGGGGGAAAGGGCTGTGGGTCCATCTAGCCATAGACGGCCGGGGCTGGGTCCGTTGGTCATGAGGGGGGGCGTCTCCTGGGGTTTGATGGAACGGTCCTCTGGGAGGCGCTGTGAGTCCCCGTGGGTGACTTTGGATCCCAGAGGGACCTCGGCTGTGGTTATTACTCCTGGAGCTGGCGGGATGTCCTCTGGGGGGTGTTGGTCCCTACATGTCGTCGGGGGGGGGGGGGGGGGTGTTAGCGTTTTTATTTGCAAGCTTAAGTTTGGGTTTTTCCTTTTCTCCTCTTCCCGGGGTTTGATGGGGGGGGGTGGTTTGGTTGTTTGTGTTTGTCTTTTTTGTTTTAGGACTAATCAGACTTTGAACATAGTTGGACAAAGGCTGACCGCACAGGTTCAAGAACTCCTGGCCACACCTGTGCAAATTGACTGACAGAAACAAGGGCAAAGATGCAGTCAGAGGAGAAGACGTCAACCGTTCTGTCAGATGAAGATTCTGTTGGAAGACGAATGCAGATACGGTTTCCAGCCATGGTCCCTGGAGGGGGGTGTTTCTCCTGGGCCAGGTTTGTGTGGTCGCTGGGAGGCTTCCCGTGAGGGTGGGGTGCTGTTGTATGGTTGGTGGTGCCTGGCTGCTTTTTGTTTCTGTCTTTTGTTTTTCCTTCCAGGTGGCACACGTTTAGGACTGAGGGGCTGTGTGGCTGAGTTATCAGGACCTCACCCTGATCACCTGAGGCTGATCATGTGCAGCTCGTCAGGACTCACAGCTGTGGTGCATCTACACGGATTGGCGCATGGTGGCATTTAAGTCTGGAGTACACAGTGTGTATTGGCCAGAGACTCGACCTTGTGACCAGACGGGTGAGATCGTCGTCTTGAGAGCCATCTCATCATTATGGATGCAGAGACCGTCCAGGTTTGATGCCATGGTCTGTGAAAGAGGAGGGGGTGAGGTCTCACGCTCGTCAGCACACTTCCTGAGGTACGTTAGGTTTTGTGACTAACATTAGTACAGTCAGTAAATGTGGTGTCCCTCACACCTTATTATATTGAGCTGTTATGTTAGTCGTTTAATCAGCTTCCACTGCAGTTGAGAATGTGAACTGGGTGTTCCATGCCTGCAGGGTGGGAAGCTGATTAGTGATTAAGCCAGGAAGTGTTTGCTGTTTATGTACACCTTTGAGTGGTCTCTCTGTGTGTGGAGTGTGGACTCACATGATGGTTTCTTCTTTCACAGACTCGGTTTGTCGCGGCCACCTGGGGGGTGTCAGCGGGGTCCTTGGGTCCGAACTGTTTCTGGCTCCGGACCGTTAGTGCTGCTGGGAGCACACCGTCATCTCCACCTCGCAGACCGCGCACTCATTTGTTTGTAATCAGCACGTCACTGTTATGTCATTAAATTCAGTTATCCTTTGTACCGTGCTCTGCTTATTTCATACTGGGTCCTTCAAACGCTGGTCGGTTCTCCGTCCTGTGTCCGACACATAACATTATTCCTGACAGTTTTCTAAACATTTCCTGAAATTTTCAACTTTAAATTTGTTCCAGGTGTAAACCTATTACTCCTGGAATAATATTGCAATCTGTTTCCACATTTTTGCTTATTTGCCTTCATATATTATCTCTCAACTCTGGGTCCTCGTAGTTTTTGTGGACTTGTCCCACAAAACCACATATTCGCTTACGTAGGCAATTAGTTCTTCATTAAATTTATCTTCTGTGTTTACAACACGTTTCACCATGTTGTTGTGTGTGTATCACAGTGTTTGCATGGTTGCCTAGTTGCAGGACCTGGTTTCTGATTGGTCCAACTAAATGACGTCATGGCTTGGTGATTGAAAAAATAGACCAGGTTCTATTTCCAAGTGGTGACCCCTTGCGTAGACCCACTGCCAGCCCTACACACGCTTCTGATGTGGACAGTTACATAAAATTAAAGAAGAGCAATTACAGACATCCACCAATCCGGATCCAGATCACCTCCAAAATGCAGTGGAGTCTTCCATGCTTTAATATCTATCTGTGGTGTAAATTTGGTGAGAATCTGTGAAGTAGTTTTGAAGTAATCCTTCAAAGCCTATATAAAGGGGAATCTTGATCCAGAACCCGGATCCGGATCACCTCCAAAATGCAGTGGAGTCTTCCATGCATTAATATCTATCTGTGGTGTAACTTTTGTGAGAATCCATGAATTATTTTTGATGTAATCCTTAAAGTGAAATAATAATAAAGTGAAATCTTAATCCAGAGTCTTCCATGGACTAATATCTATCTGTGTTGAAAATTTCATCAAAATCCGTGCAGTAGTTTTGACGTAATCCTGCTACCAGTAATCCTTCAAAGCCTATATAAAGTGAAACTCGATCCAGAATCCAGATCTGGTGTCCTGACGAGATATAATTCGTGTCGAGAGGCCAGCAACCGTAGAACTGTGCAAGCACGAGCATGCGCAGTTCTCTCTACCCAGACTTTCACCCCCCTCCCAACGTCGAGTTTACGTGCCTCTCTTTATGCGCAACTAATATTTTTATTGTACAGTTTTTCACATCAATGATAATATCACAATAATTTATAAACATTGTTCAAGTTTAAAAGGGCTTTAAAATGCTGGAATCACAACAGTACATTTTATTGGTTAAGAATGTTTATCTTTTACGAGCGAGTACATTTTACACATTACTGTGTTCGGATGAACAAATACATTTATTTGCCCGTCAATATAAGATAACTTGGTCAAAAATCATTCTGTGAATGAAAGTGAAAGTGAAGCGCAACAGGGTGCGCAACTCGGCGGGGTTAGGTCATCCCGACCTACGGAACTGTCGCTTTATGCGACGAGGCACACAATTCGACAAGACCGCACATCGCGACAGAACACCAGATCCGGATCACCTCCAAAATTTAATGGAGTCTTCCATGGCCTAATATCTATCTGTGGTGAAAATTCTGTCAAAATTCGTGCAGCAGTTTTGACGTAATGTTTCTAACAGAGAGACAGACAAATAAATAAACGCAGATGATTTTATTACGTCCTTGGCGGACATAATAATTCTATTATTGCATAGACACATATGGTTCAGTGTGGCCTTGCAATCACATACAACACTACTCTTACCACAACAGATTGAACACTGACAGCATTTATAGCGTAGGTGTCAAACTGACTCCAGAAAGGGCTGAGAGGATGCAGGTACAGTGGTGTAAAAAAAGTATTTAGCCAGTCCCTGATTATGCATGTTCTCCTACTTAGAAAGATGAGAGAGGTCTGTAATTTTCATCATAGATTCACTTCAACTATGACAGACAAAATGAGAAAAAAAAAAAATCCAGGAAATCACATTGTAGGATTTTTAAAGAATTTATTTGTAAATTATGGTGGAAAATAAGCAAGATTTCTGGCTCTCACAGACCTGTAACTTCTTCTTTACAAAGCTCTTCTGTCCTCCACCTGTTACCTGTATTAATGACATATGTTGGAACTTGTTTTCTGTATAAAAGACACCTATCCACAGCCTCAAACAGTCAGACTCCAAACTCAACCATGGCCAAGACCAAAGAGCTGTCAAAGGACACCAGGAAGAAAATTAGAGATGTGCACCAGGCTGAGAAGAGTGAGTCTACAATCGGCAAGCAGGCTGGTGTAAATAAATCAACTGTGGGAGCAACTGTAAGAAAATGGAAGACATACAAGACCATTGATAATCTCCTTTGATCTGGGGCTCCACACAAGATGTCATCCCGTGGGGTCAAAATGATCATGAGAACGGTGAACAAAAATCCCAGAACTACATGGAGGGACCTGATGAATAACCTGCAGAGAGCTGGGACCAAAGTAACAAAGGCTACACACTACGCAGAGAGGGACTCAAATCCTGCAGTGCCAGGCGTGTCCCCCTGCTTAAGCCAGTACATGTCCATCCCCGTCTGAAGTTTGCCAGAGAGGATATGGATGATCCAGAAGAGGATTGGAAGAATATCATGTGGTCAGATGAAACCAAAATAGAATATTTTGGTAAAAACTCAACTCGTCGTGTTTGGAGGAAGAAGAATGCTGTGTTGCATCCCAAGAACACCATACCTACTGTGAAGCATGGGGGTGGAAACATCATGCTTTGGGTCTGTTTTTCTGCAAAGGTTACAGGACAACTGATCAGTGTTAAGGGAAGAATGAACGGGGCCATGTATCATGAGATTTTAAGCCAAAACCTCTTTCCATCAGTGAGAGCATTGAAGACGCAATGTGGCTGGGTCTTCCAGCATGACAATGATCCCAAACACACCGCTCGAGCAACTGAGTGGCTCCGTAAAAAGCATTTCAAGGTCCTGGAGTGGCCAAGCCAGTCTCCAGACCTCAACCCCATTGAAAATTTGTTGTGGGAGTTGAAAGTCCCTCAACAGTGATAGCCCCAAAACATCACTGCTCTAGAGGAGATCTGCATGGAGGAATGGGCCAAAATACCAGCCACAGTGTGTGCAAACCTGGTGAAGACTGACAGGAAACGTTTGACCTCTCTCATTGCCAAAAAAGATTATGTTACAAAGTATTGAGCTGAACTTTTGTTATTGACCAAACTTATTTTCCACCATAATTTACAAATAAATTATTTGAAAATCCTACAATGTGATTTCCTGGATTTTTTTTTCTCATTTTGTCTCTCACAGTTGAAGTGTACCTATGATGAAAATTACAGACCTTTCTCATTTTTCTAAGTAGGAGAACTTGCACTATCAGGAGCTGACTAAATACTTTTTTACCCCACTGTAACTGAAACAATGTCATTCACAACGATCTGTGAAGACTCAGTCACACTGCTACAGCTGCTCATGTGGAAACCATGTGTTTAGTCAGGCTGACAGTATAAATCTGTATTGATGGTGATGTTAAACCACACCACAGTTCAGCACCTCGACCAGTCATACCTCTTACATTCACATCCTCCAAAGTAAAACCATATGAAAGCAGGCCACTGTAAAATCTGTATGATGTGACGTTAAACAAGCACAGTATAGCGTAGGGGTAACAGCCTCTTAAATAAATGTTACACTCACAGCAGAGGTCTGGACTTACAAACACAGGAGACAAAATCTATTCTAATTATATGTTTTTAGTGTCTGCCTCCAGCTATAAATGTAAGACCTTATGGGTGATTCATAACCCTGGTTAAAGGATAACAGTACCGGGACAAAACAAGTGGACACAAAGACAGACGGGTGCAGCCCCAGACAGCGCTCACCACTGAACTCCTCACCCCCATTGTTTGCTAGCACAGGGACAACTGCAAGACCTCACCCCAGCGACGTGGCAACCCTAATCCCAAATACAATTTGCCCTCTTGACAAACGGATGATGTCACCCCCCCTACACCCCCACCCATGTCATCACCTCCGCCTCAGCTCCTCTAGACTAGTGAAACACAACAAGGTGAGGCCCAGAGAAGAAGCTCCTACAAGTGAGGATGAAGCTGGCAACCGGAAATCAGACACTGTCGTGGCACATTCACACATCAAAGAGCTAAAAAAAAAGAACATAACACTTTGATCTGCAGAGATTGCACTTAAAAAGTTATCGCAGGGCTGCTTAATGGCAAAAATCATATTCATGATTACTTGTTGGCTTGTGCAAAGCAACTTGCATTTATTGAACTATACAAAAACTTTAAGTGTATTTTATTTTTTATATAATTTCAATTTTATATATCACTGAACTGAAAGACAAAACAAAAGTGCATATATATATATATATACACACAGAGAGAGAGAGAGAGAGAGAGAGAGAGAGAGAGAGAGAGAGAGAGAGAGAGAGAGAGAGAGAGAGAGAGAGAGATAGATAGATAGATAGATAGATAGATAGATAGATAGATAGATAGATAGATAGATAGATAGATAGATAGATAGATAGATAGATAGATAGATAGATAGATAGATAGATAGATAGATAGATAGATAGATAGATAGATAGATAGATAGATAGATAGATAGAGATATTCCCAGCCATAAATGGGTAAAGACGGAGAGGGTGGGCAAGACCTGCAAAACCTGGGAAGGAAAAATGAAGGCTCATTCTTTTCATTTCATTCTTTTATTTAAAAAGTTAACAGATTTATGTATATGACATCACTTCCACTTAGTGCAGCGTTGTAGTTGTAATATTAAGTAATTTCAGAGTAATTGTGATTGACCAACATTTAGTTGTTAAAATACGTTATTATTAATTATTATTTGCAAAAAAAAAAAAAAAGTCTACAAAATGGACCTTTACTCTGGGGGTGGTGGTGGGGAGATTCTGACACCTCGCCCCTCTGGCTACGCACCTATACTGTTTCCGTCAGCAGGAGCAAAACAGCCACTAAGATGAAGAAAAACTTGTTTATGTTGAAAGTGCTGCCTGATTGGCTGCTCAGAAGGGCATATCATATGCACTCTCTGTCAGAAACAGATGTGTTGCTTGTTTGAAACAAAGGAGAGTGAAATGTTTTTTAAAACACATGCTGTAGCAGCACCATAAGCTAGCACCGAGTGACAGCTTGCTGCCGTCGGCACGATGCTTGCTAAACTCAATGAGACTGACGTGCAAAGTTGATGATCTGTGTGAATAAAATAGACTTCTTGTATATGTATGCTACGGTCACATTAGGTACAAATGACAGGAACAAGTAGTTGGCTTTGCCATTTGATGGGCAATCCCAAACCATGCAAGCTAACGTCTTCAAACCATGTCTTGCGAATTATTTCTGAGGTGTTATCTGGTTACAAAAACAACATTTTTAAATTTAGAAGTGTTTATTTCTCACTAACGTTTACAAAATATATGAGACAAATATAACAGATGATATCACACTGCCTTTTTTTAGTCTGATTGACAGTCGCTGTGTTGCATCATTCAGTATTTGTATAAAATAGATTTCTGATTTATTTTGGCCCAGCCTAGCTGGCAGCAGAGTGACTGTTGTCTCTTACCGCTGAAAAACACCCACTCTGATTGAAAATGTATGACAAGTTGTTGCTTTGCCTCTGTTGCTTGTAGCTAATGTAACTGTACCTTTAAAGTGAAACAGAATGTGTTTTTACAACATGTACCGCTGTTCTGTGGTGAAGTCAGCAGCAACGCTGACTGGTTGCTTCCTCCACTGGTACATCACATTTAAAACAAAGTCAGAGCCAATGTGCAATGAATTTGTGACTTGGGTTTAATTAATCCAATATCTATCAATCAAAAAAACTTTGATTGGGTCTGATTCTGATTGGAACATCCTTCTTTAAAAGCAGCCACCCATTAGTGTAGCAGAGGTTGATGTGTGTATTTATCACACATGGCAAAAGGAGAACATCACTGACAAACAGGATGTGGCAAAACCATTATTTCACCTTGATTACATTATTTTCACACTTATTGGATGACAAAATCCTAAATTAAATCAGAATTCTTTTAATGGCCCAGATCAATGTTATCATCTATATATCAAAAGCCAAGTGGCCTCTGTGTATGTGAATGCGTGCGTGTAACTTCCATCACGGAGAAACTGGGGAGAGCTGGCATTTGCCGTTTGGTATGCTTATGTATTTTGGGTCAAGGATGACCGGCGCCAAAACAGAAAGTTGATAGGACTAATATTTTTGGAGACTATTAGTTAACAACAGTGAACAATGGACATTGATCAGTCACCATTAATCAGTCCCTGGTAACCAGACAAGGTCTGAACAAAGGAAATATCTCAACCTTGTCAGTTGTAAAACATAATATCAACTGCATCTGGCAAATAATAATAAAGGATTATTAACCGAGCAAGAGGTCTGTACAGGGAAATATCAGACCAAGGTGCTGACAGTATGAACCAAGTGTCAGCGAGATCTGTGCAAAAAAAGATATTCCGGTACAGACCAAACAAGCGAGGTTAATAATTTGTTTATTATATGGCTATTCTATATATAAACATGCAAACTTACAGTGCTGCCCGAATATGCTGTTTATGGTGTTGAGCTTGTTCGCTTTCTTCACCTCCATGAAGAACTTGCTAACACATGGTACGGTCGTTAGCTGGTAAACTTTCAATCTGTGTGCTTTTTCCGATGCTGTTAAGATATTTATGGAGTACGTTTACGTCTGACTTGGTTTTCCTAATCGTGTTTAGCTTGCGTGTGTAGCTTCCTGGTTTGTAACGATTGTCGTGGTAACCAGTCTGATATGGGAAAATATCCGACTGGTAATGAGCTAATCAGAGTGTGCGTAGCATCACAGGTATATAATAAATATAATTATTTACAAGACTTACTCATTTTAATTTCCTGCAGTCTCAGTTAATAGAAAATTTGCAGAATTTATTACAAATTAAAAATGGCCTATTTTATAAACACTATCCAATCTAGAGCCCGTGGATCCCCACTGGCAACACACTAGTATAGTTTATGTCTGCAGTCAGATGTCATAAAAATGCTTTTAAAGTGAAGGTGCGATTGGTCACCATGGTCCAGAGCATTATGGCTCCACCTCCTCGCTCCTTGCATAGAGACTTGCATGCTTCGCTGGAACGACAGCGAATGGGACAGTTGCTCTTTAGAACTTTATGTGACACCACCCCCCCCCCCCAATCTCCACCCCCACAAAAGGAACCTTAGTCCTTGTCCCCACCCACTAGGAATTTCTCAAGCATTGCTGGGTTCACCATGGCGACCTGATGCTTAACAAAGCATTTCTCTTAAGCATTCTTCCTTTCACAGGGGAAAGAGGGGATAACAGTGAAAAGAGAGAGACACAGAGAGGAGGGGGCGGGCGGGGCGAGGAGGGGGCGGGCGGGGCGAGGAGGGGAGGGGAGGGCGGGAGGCAACCGCGGAGGTTAGAGGGGTGAGAGTCATAGACGCAGGACGATAGCAGAAAACAAGGAATGGTGACAGGTGGACAAAAAGGGTGGAAGACAAACAGGATCAAGGTGATAGGTGGCGTTAAAAACAGTGCTACAAACATTCCAAGCAAACCTGCAAGTGTGACTAACGCCACTGAAGAATGAAAGGAACTCACCGAACTCTGAATCACATTTGCAAACTGTCAGTCGTGAAGAGAAACATGAGTGAAATAATTACATGACAGTGAGAAGTAATCAGAGCGCTGCAGCTGCTGGAGGACACACAAATCAGATTTGTGTAGCGTGAGGAGTTAATGTTACAGCTGTGAAGAAATAAAGTCCCTCTGTTTGTAGTTTTAATACACTGTCGAGAAATTATGCAGGCTAGGAGAGTTTGAGCTCTTTCTTATAGAACATGTGAGGGAGAGCCATCCTTAATATCAGGTCTATAAGAAAACTATCCTACCTTTTTATTTAAAAAAAAACTATATGGATTTGAATGACGTGCGATTACACCAATCATGCTTGAACCCTCGTGCGCATGCGTGAGTTTTTTCACGCGTGTCGGTGATGTCATTTCCCTGTGGGCAGGCCTTGAGTGAGATGTGGTCCCGCCCTCTCGGCTGAATTCCTTTGTTTCACACGCTGCTTGAGACGGCGCGCGTTGCTTTCTCAAAATTTTTCCTGGACCTGTGACAAATATCCGAGTGGACACTATTCGAGAAATTAAGCTGGTTTTCAGTGAAAAGTTTAACGGCTGATGAGAGATTATGGGGTGTTTCTGTCACTGTAAGGACTTCCCACGGAGCAGGACGTCGCGCAGCGCTTCCAGGCGCCATCGTCGGCCTGTTTTGACCTGAAAACATCCTAATTTAAGGCTTAATTCACCCAGGACGTCGTGAGAGAACAGAGAAGATTCAGAAGAGGCCGGCATGAGGACTTTCCGCGGACATTCCACTGTTTAAGGATATTTTGTAATGAAAGACGTGCGCGCAAATTCGCTGAGTCGTTTCCGTGACGACTCAGCGAATCTGTGTGTGCCGCGACAGGATAAACACCTCCGTGTTGAAAACCATTTGTAAAATTCAGGCGGCTTTTGATGGCTTTCAACAAGTGAGTAACTGAGAAATTGTTTAACAGCTTGGGCATGTTCCAACTTGCCCGTTAAGGTTTCCAACGGAGCTGTTTTTCCTGTCGCGACCCCCCGCGGTCGGGTCCGGCCCGACATGCGACTCTGCCCGCACGTTCTCTCATTACAAAATGTCCGTTAACAATAGAATGTCCGAATAAACTCCTCATGCCGACTTCTTCTGAAAGTTCTCTGTTCTCTGACAACTTACTGGGTCAACAGAGCCTGAAATGTGGAAGTTTTCAACTTGAAACAGCGAGACGCTGCCGCCTCGAAGCGCAGATTGCCGTCAGGCGCTGTGGGCCGTCCTTAAAGCTACACTACCAGACCAAAATCTCTCATCAGCCGTTAAAATTTTTACAGAAACCCAGCTGAATTTATCGAATGGTGTCCACTCAGTTGTGCCTTACAGTTTTGAAAAAATTTTGATCAAACAAAGCAGCAGTCTGAGCCATTCCTAAACAATGAAAAAAAAAAATCGACGAGAGGGTGGGCCACTCCTCACTCAAAGACTGCCCACAGGCGAATGACGTAACCGACAGGCGTGAAAAAACACTCGCATGCCCACGAGGGTTCAAGCATGTCTGATGTAATCACACGTGATTCAAATCCATATGGTTTTTGAAAAAAATAATAAGGTCGGATACTTTTCTAACAGACCTCGTATTCTGCTCCTGCAGCATTATCTTACACAAGCATGGAGACATGTACAGCAACTTAAAAAAAAAACCATACATAATTCAGCAATGCAACGTATTCAGTACCAATCTAAACCTGATGAAAAAACATAGCAACTGGCTATTAAAAACAGACTACGGTGTTATTTTCATACATTCATACTGAGTCTCTGATGAGGGTTTCAACTGTAAATTGTTTGCCACCCCTGTTGATGCTGGCCTGACAACGCACCTGTGTTCCACTGTAACATCTTAGCAAGTGGCTTTGTGGCACACAGCACAGTCAGAAATAGACTACTAGCCTATAGGCTGCAATTCAATTCAAGATGTGCCTGTTTCAGGCTGCCTGTCTGTATCCTTGGACAATACACTTCACCTGCATTGTCTCAGTTAACCTAGTTATAAATGAGAACAAGCCTTAATACCCCGACTCCACAGAGCGCCATTCCTTCCCCTTTCATCCCAAACAACAAATCGGGGTGTGTTTTAAAGCATCACAGTATCTTCTTGACCCATCTTTTGTCAATCTTGAACAAACTTGGTATATGCATTTGTTACAGCTATCATCGGCACCAGTTTTGAAATCGGGATGAAATTTTGCAAGCTGTTCAATTCAATTCAATTTCAATTTATTTCATTTATAAAGCACCAAATCACAACAAAGTTGCCTCAAGGCGCTTCACACAAGTAAGGTCTAACCTCACCAACCCCCAGAGCAAGCAAACAGGCAACAGTGTTAAGGAAAAACTCCCTCTGATGATTTGAGGAAGAAACCTCAAGCAGACCAGACCCGAGGTGATCCTCTGCTTGGGCCATGCTACTGACACAACTGACAATACAGGAAATTTTGGGAGTCCATGCTGGTGCACAGCACAGGAGGCTTGCAGAAGAAGACACCACTCCCACCTCTGGATGGAGCCGCACCTCAAACAGAGAGAAAAAAAAACTGAATCAGGCATCAGAAAGACAACAAATACAGTATAATTTGTCAGCATTAAGCAACAAGAAAAACAGAAGAAATACTATGGTGATCGCCGGCCACGAGCCCTAACCTTCACTAAAAGATCCAGACTTTAGATAAAGTTGAGGCCGCGGCCCGCTCTGTTTACTAATAAAATGAATTTAAAAGGGTAAAAAGCATAGTAACATACTATGTCAATATGCTAGCCATACGAAAGGGAAAATAAGTGCGTCTTAAGTCTGGACTTGAAAATCTCTACAAAATCTGACTGTTTTATTGATGCAGGGAGAGCATTCCACAAAGTATGTTCGTGATAAGAGAAAGAAAGCTCTGTGACCCACAGACTTTTTATTCACCCGAGTAGTCCTGCACCCTGAGAATGCAGAGCCCGGGGTGGTACGTAGGGTTTAAGTAGGTCAGCTAGGTAGGGAGGTGCCAGTCTGTAAATAATTTTATAGGTTAATAACAGAACATTAAAATCTGATCTCACTGGGACAGGAAGCCAGTGAAGACACGCCAAAATGGGTGTAATATGGTAAACTTTATGATTCCTGTCAAAAGTCTGGCAGCAGCATTTTGAACCAATTGGAGACCCCTAACGCTGGACTGTGGTAAACCAGAAAATAGAACATTGCAGTAGTCCAATCTAGAAGAAACAAATGCATGAAGCAGGGTCTCAGCATCAGCCATAGGATGGGATGAATCTTTCACAGGTGGAAGAAAGCAGTCCTAGTAATATCTCTAAAGTGGAGGTGAAAGGACAATGTAGGATCAAAAATTACCCCAAGGTCTCTCACTTTGTCAGTGTGATGTGTGACACACAAGCCTAGGCTAAGCGTTAGCTGGTCAAATTGATGCCGATGTCTCAATGGACCAAGAATCATCATTTCAGCCTTGTCAGAGTTTAAAAGTAGGAAATTGCTAGACATCCACTGATGCAAGGCAATCTTCTAAGGATTTTATGTGGATGAGATTACCAGCAGTTATCAGTACGTATAACTGAGTATCATCAGCATAGCAATGAAAGGAATCCCAAAACGTTGCAATATGTGCCCAAGGGGTGCTATATAAAGGAAGAAAAGCAGGGGCCTAAGGGGCCCTGTGGAATCCCAAATTTCATGTCACTAAGGTTAGAGGTAGCGTTACTGTACAAAATACAGTGAGAATGACTGGGCAGGTATGATGTCAACCATGCAAGGGCATTCCCAGTAATCCTAAAATGATTCTCCAGCCTATCAAGAAGAATATGATGATCCATGGTATCAAATGCAGCACTAAGATCTAACGGCACCAGAACTATAGTGGTGTCCGAATCCATTCCAAGCAGAAGATCATTCACCATTTTAGTGAGCCGTCTCTGTGGAATAATCTTTTCTGATTATTTTTCTGTTCAAAAATTTCATCCCAATTCAACAAATTCCTGTCATTACACGGTCACGCCTGGGTGTTTGTAGTCTTAACAACTTCAATCACCTTCCAACATCTTTAAATGGGGTAGTCTTAGTGAATACAGTTTGACACTTGTTTGACTGTGCTGTATCGGGGAAAATAACTTGAGGCAAAAGCAGCGTTTGTCTTCTGACTGAGAACGCAAATGGGAGCTTTACTTTCATTTTCAATCAGGTTGCCTGGTATGCACTTTATAAGACAGCCTGATAGGAGGAATGCCACAGTAAGCGTTTCATCCCCTTTTTGCACTTTTTCTGGATCATGGGGGATTGTAATAGAACGGTGTCCTGTGGAATAGGGGTGTAACAAAGGAGGTAACCTACAATGGACTGGCATCCAGTCCAGAGGGGAGTTGTGGACTTTTATCTGTTTAATGCTACATTCCCTGGAGATAAGCACTGGCCCAATAGGCCTCAGGGCCTGCATAGGACTTACTAGGCTATACTACATTATTGGTGTGAGATATGTGAAAAAAAATCTCTGAATAGGTTTCAAAAGCAAAATGTCTGCAATGTTTCCATAGATGTCCTGGTGATGGGCGTGAATTTCACTGTAGCATCTGTGCTTGGAGTTCTACACATCTGATGTAAGGGTCTAAGGACAGATGGTGTCATATGTAGTGGACAATATAATGTCCAACAAAACACGAATCTATGATTTTGGGCCAGACAAAACTAAGTGAATTTAAGAGCACAGTAACCTTGACAATTCTATGCTTATTTGTTGCCCTGTGACAGGTATTGGGCTGCATGCCAAAAGATTTGGCTCAGACAATTTCAACAGAAATGCAGTTTAACCTTGGAGCATACACAGCCATTTTGTGGCATGTCCAGTCTCCTCCATGGAGAGAAAATCTCTGTCATCTGTGAGAATCTGGACAACCTGCAGGGTGATGTGAGCAGAATCAAATAGCCATTATTAGTTGCCTGTTAAATCTCTGCACTGGAATTTTTGAAGTTCTGGCCTCAAATCTAACCACTCCATAATTACAGAATAAATTCATGATGCAGGAAGTATAGGCATATAATAAATACAACAAATCAGGCAAAGTACTTTAGCAAAGCTGTATATAATTAAGTTCACAAAAATGAGCACGGATCAGGAAAGATTAACTATGCTTCCTGCAGGAACTCTAACACAGCTTCACATGGAAGAAAGGAAGGAAAATAAATCTCTGCCACCAAATGTAAACACTGATTTATGCAGGCTCATGCTTGCCTGGGAACAATAGATCAATGCTCGAGTATGTCAACACTGGTCTGGCAAATACCAGGATACAGAGGCAGCGAACGTAAGCCCTGACATGACAACATGCTTCTTGTCCTGCAGTGTGACCAGAATTTACTTCAAACTATCAAACTGAAATATGTCAACATTTTCAACCGTCGTATAACAATAAACTGATGTGAAAGATACGACAACATCAATAAACTGACCCGAGTCGATCTAAATGTACTTTGAATCAATCGATGACTTGATTTCTAATGTTATAAATCAGTCAAGTTAAGATTGTTTCAATGTACCTGTTTGAATTTTACATTCCATTCAGATTTTTTAATACTGTCATACTGATTTATAACAGGAAAGTTATACTTTGCTATTTATTCTACCCTAACGAAAGCTGGCTGGCTTTTGGCTAGCTTCTTCTGGGCTTCTTCTATGCTGTGCTGTATGCTAATACACAAAAAGTGTAGAAAATACTTGCTTTTTCATAAAATATGTACTGAATCTCAAGCGGTAACACTATTGGCTTATTCTAATTGGTCATTGAAAAATTGTTTCAGTCAAATGAGCGGAGCTGGGCACTGCAGTCACTAATTCTGTGTTCATCAATCCGTCGTTGTTCAGTCCTTTTCCATATTTTGTCATAGTTTATATCAAATGTCAAATACAAATAATCACAAACAGCAAATAAACACACAGAGCAAGCTCGCGTCCTGTGATCGCAAGGCACAAAAAGGCATGTAAGCTTTGACAAGTTCAGCAACAGCTCTTGTATTGTAATCTGTATCGATATCAGCAGTTGTGTATCTGAATTGTATCAGTACTGAAAAAACATGAACCAACCCATCTCTTTATGTTAACATTAAACAAAGAATTAAACAAATAACTGTATCTGATTGCACCATATCAAATTGCCAAAATGTATAAATTGTCACTTTGGCAATAGATTTTACAGTTAGTTCACATCCACAGCGGTTGTGGACTCTACATTATACAAACGGGGTTTGCGCTGGTTTCGTGGTTACACCACTAAATGGGAGCTGACTTCAGAGCATGATTACTTGTACACACAGTATATTCCAAGAGGGACACTTTCATGGCATCAGATGAAGCCCTACTGAAAGAAGACTAAGTTACAGTTCCTTGACTGCTTGAGGCTGGTTTAAAAGGTTGCTGCCTCCAAAAGTTGCTGGCTCCAAATGTTGCTGTGGTTAGGGCTGCATGATATTGGGAAAAAAAAATAGACATTGTGATTTTTGGCCCAGAATGATATATATTGCAATATGTTTGTTTCAAGAAATATCTCGGTCCACAGGAATCCACTAGTAATGCCTGAAAACGCTGTAGCACATATGCCAGGCCTGTGTGCAGTGTTGTAATGCTTCCACAAAAAGCAGAGAAGACGGGAGCATGCACATAACCGGTGTAAAGAACTAATCAGTGTAGCAGCAGAAGGCTAGAATGATTCAAAGTAGCAAACTGAGTAAATAAAGTCTTTTAATCTGATTTGTTTCATCCTTTCAGCCAGATTTTTCAACAAACCCCCAGAAAACTGAACAGAAGACGCCCTTCATTTGAAAGATGGCATTTGGAAATACTTTAATTCCTGATCATGGAAACTGTTTGTGAATAAACACCATTTTTTAAGAATTTCCTCTGTGTTATAATAGGTTGTTTCTCAGCCTGAGCTGAAGGGAGAACAAAAAATAACTTATTTTAAAAGCTGAAAGTCCTTTCTGCAATTATTTTATTAGTGTCAAAGCACTCCATATATTCACAATCAGCTTTCACCACAGCCATCCGTTGTCTTTTCAGTTTTCTGAATCCGATTATCTATCCACTAAGACAAAAACAATTAAAAAGCATGTTAAATTACACTGTTAACAACAACAGCATTTCATTAATTGTGAGCGGGCTGAAGTTACAGAGGCAGGGCTATGACATCATCGTTTCAGGAATGTTCCGTATTGCTTTTCCACACAGAGAAGTGAATCCAACATTTTCAAATTTATTCACTAGGAAACCCCTTTTTCAAAAAGTATCATTTTCGGCCACTGAATACAAGACAAGTTACGAGGGGACACCTGTTTCCCCCCCCTTTTTCAGCTGAGAATGTGCAATGAGGGAGAAAGTGCCTGTCACACATTTACTTTATTTGAGTAATTTCATCATCTTCAACATCTTTTGCTGGTTAGTCGTGAAAAATGAAAGCAGATTTTTACCTTTAACACTTGGCGATGTAAAAGTGAATGCTTAATTTAATTATGCCACATTGCGAGTCCTGGGGATGGAACTATTGCACATGTACACATCACAATGGTGATGCTCAAACAATTTTGGGGTCTAATAAGAGCCCTTCTTGTGATATAATGTGATGTAAATTTTCAGTTCAGAAATACACACACACACACACACACACACACACACACACACACACACACACACACACACACACACACACACACACACACACACACACACACACACACACACACACACTCTCATCTTCAGACTGCAGGCTTACTTGTAGTTTCTAGGGTTTGTAAGAGTAGAATGGGAGGCAGAGCCTTCAGCTTTCAGGCTCCTCTCCTGTGGAACCAGCTCCCAATTCAGATCAGGGAGACAGACACCCTCTCTACTTTTAAGATTAGGCTTAAAACTTTCCTTTTTGCTAAAGCTTATAGTTAGGGCTGGATCAGGTGACCCTGAACCATCCCTTAGTTATGCTGCTATAGACATAGACTGCTGGGGGGTTCCCATGATGCACTGTTTCTTTCTCTTTTTGCTCTGTATGCACCACTCTGCATTTAATCATTAGTGATCGATCTCTGCTCCCCTCCACAGCATGTCTTTTTCCTGGTTCTCTCCCTCAGCCCCAACCAGTCCCAGCAGAAGACTGCCCCTCCCTGAGCCTGGTTCTGCTGGAGGTTTCTTCCTGTTAAAAGGGAGTTTTTCCTTCCCACTGTAGCCAAGTGCTTGCTCACAGGGGGTCGTTTTGACCGTTGGGGTTTTACATAATTATTGTATGGCCTTGCCTTACAATATAAAGCGCCTTGGGGCAACTGTTTGTTGTGATTTGGCGCTATATAAAAAAATTGATTGATTGATTGATCTTCAACCGCTTAGTCCAATCAAGGGTTGCGGGGGGCTGGAGCCTATCCCAGCAGTCATAGAGCACGAGGTGGGGTACACCCAGGACAGGACGCTAGTCTGTCGCAGGGCCAGTACAGAAATAAAGTTACTGTAATCAGATTATGGGTGACAAAAGTACTGACAAAGCCAATCTCCTTCCACCATAGTTAAAATGTTTTAAAGCAGTCAGGCTGCTGCATTGCACAATATTATGATTTACATAATCTATTCATACCACTATTCTATAGAGCTATATATATATTCATATATATTCATAGAGCACAAACCTCCACCAACACTACTTTCCAATTCTACAAATGTTTACCTTGGAAAAATTTTCAAGGTCAAAGTCTATTAGAAGTGGCTTTTGATAAGCTAAAATATAATACAAAATATAAATAAAATATAGAAGAAGGGCTTTCCAATGTTAAAATCCAGTATCTGCGAAATCCCCAATACAGATCAAATGTAGCTCAAACTTGGTCTATTCATTGAGAGTGCCAGTTTGCATCTCATTGTCATAAATGAGAGTGACTGAGGCACTTTTGATTGAGATATAATGCAAAATGTACACCAAACTGGCTTTTCAATATTAAATTCAAATGTCCACAAAATCCACAATCTAGATCAGATCCAAATCAATCTTTGTCAGGCAATAGTGAGTACCAGTCTGCACTTCACTTTCAAATATGAGAGTGATTGGGGCATGTTTGATTAAGATACAATGTAAAATACACATTAAATGGGGTTTTCAATGTCAACTTTTAATGATCACAAAATCTGTAACCTGGATCAGATCCGGATCAAACTTTGTCAGTCGGTAACACACCCAAATATGAAAGAAATTGAATCTTGATCTTTTTTGGTAGTGTTATGAATATCTGAAAATTTGTTCAGTGTTAAAGTTAGGGATTTTTCCAATTTCCCAAAATTTTCTTGACTTTGACCTATGCCCTTGAGAATTGAATAAGTTCTTGCCTATCAGGATATGAATCTTCAGTAAAAATTTCATAAATATATATGAAAAATTGTGGGCTCCCGGTTGTTCACAAACAAACAAACAAACAAACATGGGCGAAAGCACAACCTCCTCCAACTTCGTTGGCGAAGGTAATCAGGATTGGTGGACCTCTATTTACGTTTTCTTTGCAATCAATGATTGAACACTTTAAAGTTTAAGGCCAATGGAAGTGTAGCCAGATTTACACAATCTATGTCATTGTGAACAGCGGCGTTAATGATGTTAATCACAGTCCAACAGCATACAAAAGAGCCCATCAAATGTCGTCCATCATGTGGGGCCTCTTAAACAGTGGCATAAAGACAAAGACAATAGGAAGACATGGGAGGTCCCTTGAGCAAGAAGCCTTTGAAAATTGGGGTCAGCAGCATCTCTGGGAGGAGCTGCTCTTCCTACCCCATCTTCTCCTCGAGCACCCCCCCGCCCCCCCCCCCGCCGCCGTCTCATGACTTTCTCTCTCTCTCACACTATTCCTGTTATCAGACTTGTTCCAGTTTACACACTGAATCTGCCGTCCCTTCCCCCTCTTTCTTCCTGCGTTCCTCCATCTCCCTTTCCTGCCAGGGTGCTGACACATATACGCCAGCAGGTGTGGGACGTGCAGTGAAACAAGGCCTCTAATTGGTCCTTGGTGGAGTCACAGCTGTTGCACCAAACCACAGCCTGGTAAGAGAGATCTCCAGAGAGGCAACGCTCAGCTCCAGTCCATTACAACAAACAGCCACGCAAACCATACAGTACAAACAACCACCAAACAGGAATCACCGACAATTACAGAAAGGAGACCAGGTTCCGTCTAGCCTCAGTCTTCAATGTGCTGTTTGAACCTTGTTTTTATTTCATTCCTGACTTGTTCCTCCGTTTTAGCTCATGCCAAGGTCAAAGAGATGGCAGATTTATGTGAAATAAATTCCCGGGGAAGGTAAGTGTGCACTCGCAATTTTGGGTGCAGTTCATGTTCAGTCACATTTGTAGAGCACATAAAACACTATAATTTGTGCTGGCATGAAAAGTTTGAGGTAGAGGCAATTCAAGGCAGGTTAGAAAGAACACCAGCAACATACAGCGTAAAGGGCAAAACCGGTCTGTGACCTGAATTCTCCATATGAACCATATGAAGCGCTCCCGGAATTATTCGACATGTTTTTTTTTATCCCAAAAATGGCCCGGAGGGGGCAAAATCTCTGCCGGGACGCTTCCGGGAGAGTTTACCGTCTATGTGTAAACGGGGCTTAAGTCACTGTGCCACCCAATAGACCACTGTTACATTCTCAATGAGCATGCTCAGTAATGTGTAAATCTCACATAACTCAGCATGAGCACCCACCTTCACTTGGGGAGCATGAACTGCCAAACTCGTGTGAGTAGTGTCTCTCACAGCTTATTCCACAGGGCGCTGCTGTACTATCATCGGCTATGATCGAAAAAAGTGTTAAAATAGGATGAAATGGTGCAATCTGGCTTGCCTCTTAACAAGCTGGTTTATAAAGTGCAGACCTGGCAACCCGCTTCAAAATGAAAGTAAACTGCACCCTCAGCCAGAAGGGTTGCTTTCAGTGCACGTTTTACTGTTTGTAAATGCTTGAAAAATATTCAGTTGGTGTTTTCTTTTCATGACAACTGGAGCAGTACACTTTAATGTTTTTGATGAATGAATGGAATGTTGCATTTTTATAGCGTTCTGCAATCTCCCTGACAGCGCTACCTGATGGAGAAGTCCCGTTTGCCGACTTTCCTCTCACACACAGCTATCATTTGTGTGAAACACATTTGAATCAAGACATTATATTACATTCACATTATATTCACATGTGCTATTTTTACTGTTGCAATAGTGAATGATTTTTACAAAGCTGTGACAAATATGTGCGCACAGTGTGTACAGGGTTACAACTGATGATGCCAATGTTATTTATTAAGTATTGACTTATTGTTCTGACTGTCACATCTGGGACATGTTTAAGGGACTTTGTCCACCTTTCTTTGGGCAAATTACAGGCATTTGTCGCAGTGTTATCCATGGATTCAGTCATGTCTGTGTATTCACATAGAGCCTGCATGTCCACATTAAAAGGCGCTGCTCCCCACAACGTTCTACATGACTGACTTGCGGAGTACTCAGTGTGCATGTGCCAAACAATGTAACAAGTCTAATGGTTTTCAATGATATTTAAAATTGAAGTTATATTTGAAAAATATACAGTTAAAATGAACCAAAGAAAACCAATAAAATGACAAATCACCTTTACAGTGGAATTATTAAAAGTGACATGCATAATGTAGCTTAATTATTTTTTTCCCTCACAAACTTTGTCCACATTCTAGTCGCAGTGCCCAAGCATGATCATCATCAGTGCCAAATACAGCTGATGGTTTCAAGCACAAAAGCTGTTCAAAAGCTACCAAAAAGCACACAAAAATACATAACTAAAAATATCTTCAGAATATTTTAACTAAAAAAAATTTTTTTTAACTGTCCCAATGACTTGATGTATCATAAAAAGCAATGCAGCCAAATCATACATAATCATCCCACAGCAACAAACACTTTGTTTGCAATAAACAAAATTCATTTGCCTTGGAGCATTTTCAGCTATAAACTTTAAAACTGTTTTTTGAGACGCCTTGTGATTTCTATTTGCTAAAAAGGATACATAATATGAGGCTACCCAAAAATCTTAAGCACAAACTGAGCAATAAACCTCCCAGAGAGCAAATAAATCTTTGACAGACTTGGCACTATGATGTAATTTTTTTAAGTGGCTCATACTCCTTCATGAGCATTTATTTTCTGGGGAAGTCAATGTGGGATACAAAAGCCAAGAAAGACATAATTAAAGTGCCATCGCTTCCCTGTGGAGTGGGGATGTAAATGACATTGATAAAAACTGTGGGACCAACCCTTTTGTTGCATTACTTACTTTAAACACTGTGGGTGGAGTCTGTGGTTACAAAGAATTATCTAACAGTCTCACCTGACACCAGGATCCTCATGGAGGCCTCCAGGGGCCGGTTGTTATCCAGGGCTTGGCTCAGTTGGATCTCCCCCGTGCTTTTGTTCAAGAGCACCAAATTCAACTCGTTTCCCATTTCGAAGCTGTACTGGAGCTGATCTGAGACGTCTGGGTCACGGGCAGGGATGCGGCCGATTACGCCGGTGGGGAAGCTGCTCAGTTTATCCGTAACATAGTTGTTAAAAATAATCTGGAAATTTTTAAGCACAGGCTTGTTGTCATTCTTGTCAACAAGTTTGACGTGCACTGTGGCACGGCTGACCAGAGGGGCAGAGGTTGCCTGGACCACAATGACATACTCAGACTTTGTCTCATAGTCCAAGTCTATCAGTGCTGTCAGCTCCCCAGAGAAAATGTCCAGCTGGAACACCTCTGGGATGTTTCCCTCAACTATCTGGTACATAATCTGTGCATTACTGCCTTCATCTGGATCAGTGGCTGATATATGAGCAACGATGACACCAATGGGGCTGTTTTCGTCCACCATGATGTCAAACTCATCCTTCTCAAACACAGGGGGGTTGTCGTTCACATCTAGGATTGTTACTTGGATGTTTATTGCCGTTTTCAAAGCAGGAACCCCTTTATCAACGGCAAAAGCCTGCAAGCTGTAAATGGGCACGTTTTCCCTGTCTAATCGACGTAAAGTACGAACAATACCAGAGGTGGATTCGATTATAAAATCACCGTCGCCATCCTCCCCACCCTGGAAGGTGTAGAACACACGACCATTAAGCCCAGAGTCTCGATCAGTTGCAGACACCTGGACCACGCTCGTGTACACTGGCACGTCCTCCATCACAGAGCCCACGTAGTGGTCTCTAAGGAAGCGAGGGGCATTGTCATTAACATCATTCACCAGTATCTCTAGGTAGGTGGTGTCAGACTTCTGTGGGATGCCGTTATCCCGAGCAGTGATCGCCAACGTATAGGAAAGCTGGTCCTCGTAATCAAGATCCATCTGAGTGCTAACGGCACCCGAGTCTGAATTAATGTTAAACTGTGGAATGCTATCATCCATAAAATAGGTGATACGCGCATTCTCACCCGTATCTTCATCCGTGGCACTTATGACCACAACAATGGTGCCCACAGGCCTGTCCTCGTTGATGTTGACGGTGTAATGTGAGCTCTGGAACACAGGCCTGTGGGTGTTGGCGTCAGTGACATTAACAAACACCTTGGCGGTGTCAAACCGTGTGCCATCGTTTGCAGTGACCGTCAGGACATACTGGCGTTCCAGTTTGTAGTCCAAGGGCAAGGCCAGCGTAATGAGTCCTCCGCCACTTTGACTAGTGATGGAGAACCTGTTCCGTGTGTTTCCACTGGATATTTGATAGGTTACCACGCTGTTAATGTCCTGATCCACAGCAGACACGGTTACCACGCTGGTCCCCACAGCAGCATCCTCGTTCAGCCGCATGTAATATGCCTTCTGAGTGAACTCTGGGTTGTTGTCATTGACGTCTAAAATAGTCATGCTAATGCTAGCTGAGGAGGACATGATAGGGTAGCCATGATCACGGGCCTCCACTCCAAAATTATAAAAATCTACACTCTCCCTGTCCAGCTCAGCTGATACTATAATCCATCCAGTGCTGTTGTTGATTGCAAAGGGGAAGTTGGGTGTTGTTTCAGTGAGGCGATACTCCAGCCTGGAATTATCTCCAGAGTCTGCGTCAACAGCTTGGATGTGAATGATGGAGTAGCCAAGTGGTACATTCTCCAGAACTGTGGCCTGGAATGGCGTGCTAACGAAAATAGGGGCATTGTCATTTACATCCAACACCTGCACCGTAACCAGGCCACTGATGTTGGATAGTGGAGGCCGTCCTCCATCTTGAGCTCGGATGCGCAGTGTGTATTCTTTGTTCACCTCATAATCCAGATGGCTTACCAGGTCCATCTTTCCTGTCTGTGCATCAATATAAAACTGCCCCCTGGTGTTTCCACTCATAATGCTGAAATGAACAACCGCATTGCTGCCTCTGTCCTGATCTGTGGCTGTAACCTGTAAGATCTCTGTGTTAGGGGTCATGTCCTCTGGGACCTGGACAACATAACGTTTCTCACTAAACTGGGGAGCATTATCATTGTCATCTTCCACCACAATGTGAACGCTTGCTGTGGCACTACGTGGGCCAGGATCACGACCTTGATCATTGGCCTCAACAAGCAGCATGTATGCCTCTACCTCCTCTCTGTCTACCAGGCCTTTAGTGCGGATTACTCCAGACCTGGAATCGATCTCAAACACATCATTAGACCCATTATTGTTGAGAATATGGTACAAAATGTTACCGTTAACTGGTGCATCCCCATCTGTGGCACGCACTGTTAGCACCTCATACCCTATTTCAAGATTCTCCCTGATGCTTTCCTTGTAGTCCTGCTGCTCAAAAACGGGGTTGTGATCATTTGTGTCACTGACTGTTATTGTGAGTGTGGCCATGGCTGTACGGCGGGGAGCGCCATAGTCGACGGCGGTCACACGGAACACGTGGGTGTCTTTTGTCTCTCGGTCCAGCACCTCTACTGTGGACACTGCACCTGTTGCAGGGTCCACAGCAAAAAGGTTATTGGATCGACTATCAAACAGAGCTTCTATAAAATACTCCAGCCTGCCTGCCTCCCCCTCATCTACATCCACTGCCTTCAAGACCACAACCGGAGTTCCAGCTGGCTTATTCTCTGCCACATTCACTTGATACATCGGAGGGTGAAACTGGGGACTGCTATTGATGCTTCTCCGTTGTCTGCTCACGATCCCTGAATCGGAGTGAGCTGCCTTCTCCAGCAGCTCCTCCAGGTGGTCCTGCCTGAAGAGGCCCTGACCCACACGCCAGTGGATGGAGACAGAATTGACTTGATTCCGTAGGAACACATCACAAAGCAAGTCAAAGTCCATCAGTGTGTAAGACTTCAGGCACAGTGCGTGAGATGCAAACAAGTTCCCTTCGGAGAAGTAAAAGTCACGGCTGTTGGTGACCGTGCAGTGGATCAGAGACCCTGGAAGCAGATCCCCCACTGGGAACAAAGCAGATCCCGCTTCATGGCACTGGGGCAGGTGGTGGCTGTGGACACTCAACAAACTCAGGATCTCCACGTCCCACTGAAGTGTTCTTCTGCGCTTGTTGGAACAGTTCCTACCGTGGACGTGGAGGTCGTACTGAGTGGTCAGGAGGTGCCTGTGGGCTGATGAGTCCACGCAGTCCTCCACGGTGTACACGGTGAAGGGGTTCGACCTCAGCCGGGCGCACTTCACGGAGTCCGAAACAAACACAGTCCCCGCCGCGGCATTAGTCTCCAAAAAGCGCTCCGTGAATTTCGGAACGAGCACCTGATCCAAAGTGCAGCGCGCGCGCCTCTCCACGCGGGACACAACGACCGTCCCGGGGCGCGCGCGCTCGCTTAAGGGAACCGTGTAACAACGTGATCCGGAAAGTTTACAGCAACAGAGGATGAAGAACAAATCCAGTCTGAGCAAGTGCATCGTTCCCAAGTTAGTGCTGAGCCAGTTTTAGCGTCAAAGTTTCCGCCGGTGACTTTGTGTTTGCTGCAGAGGGTCCATGCTCACAGATACACGCACACCGTCACCGGGAAGAGCACCACAACTCCGTGTGTGTGAGAGAGTGTGTGTGTGTGTGTGTGTGAGAGAGAGAGAGAGAGAAATGGCTTCTGCTCCCCCTGCGCCTCCTCATTATCATAAACCTGCGTTTGGCAAGAGAGGGAGGGAGAGAGAGAGGGGGGGGAGAGAGGGGGGAGAGGGAGAGAGAGAGAGAGGGAGAGAAAGAGAGAGAGGGGGAGAGAGGGGGGAGAGAGGGGAGAAAGGAAGGAGAGAGAGGGGGGAGAGAGAGAGGGGGGGGAGAGAGGGGGAGAGGGAGAGAGAGGGGGGAGAGAGGGGAGAAAGGAAGGAGAGAGAGGGGGGAGAGAGAGAGGGGGGGGGAGAGAGGGGGAGAGGGAGAGAGAGGGGGAGAGAAAGAGAGAGGGGGAGAGAGGGGAGAAAGGAAGGAGAGAGAGGGGGGAGAGAGAGGAGGGGAGAGAGGGGGGGAGAGGGAGAGAGAGGGGGGAGAGAGAGAGGGAGAGAAAGAGAGAGAGGGGGAGAGAGGGGAGAAAGGAAGGAGAGAGAGGGGGGAGAGAGAGAAAATGAGAAAGAGGGAGAGAGAGAGAAAGAGGGAGAGAGAGAGGAGGGAGAGAGGGAGAGAGAAAATGAGAGAGGGGAGAGAGAGAGAAAGAGGGAGAGAGAGAGAAAGAGGGAGAGAGGGAGAGAGAGAAAATGAGAGAGGGGAGAGAGAGTGAGAGGGGGAGAGGGAGAGAGAAAAAGGGAGAGAGGGGGAGAGAGGGGAGAGGGAGAGAGAGAGGATAGAGGGAGAGAGAGAAAATGAGAGAGGGGAGAGGGAGAGAGAGAGAGAGGGAGAGAGAGAGGATAGAGGGAGAGAGAGAAAATGAGAGAGGGGAGAGGGAGAGAGAGTGAGAGTGAGAGGAGGGAGAGAGGGGAGAGAGAGAAAATGAGAGAGGGGAGAGAGAGAGAGAGAGGGGAGAGGGAGAGAGAGAAAATGAGAGAGGGGAGAGAGAGTGAGAGTGAGAGGGGGAGAGGGAGAGAGAAAAAGCAAGAGATGGGGAGAGGGGGAGAGAGGAGAGAGGGAGCGAGAGAGGAGAGAGAGAGGGGAGAGGGAGAGAGAGAAAATGAGAGAGGGGAGAGGGAGAGAGAGTGAGAGGGGAGAGGGAGAGAGAGTGAGAGTGAGAGGAGGGAGAGAGGGGAGAGAGAGAAAATGAGAGAGGGGAGAGAGAGAGAAAGAGGGAGAGAGGAGGGAGAGAGGGGAGAGGGAGAGAGAGAAAATGAGAGAGGGGAGAGAGAGTGAGAGGGGGAGAGGGAGAGAGAGAGGAGAGAGAGAGGGGAGAGGGAGAGAGAGAAAAAGGAGGCTCACTGAATAACAACAAAAATAACCAAAAAAGTCCATTGTTAGTATTAACCTGGTGCTATAATTGAACGCACAGTGACCGCATCAGTTAGTAGCTCGTTTAGCCACAGCGCTCTGATTGCTTCCGCCTTTTATGTTGAAATAATGCTGAATTTATGCAGAAATGATTGTTGTGCAAAAGCTTCAGATATCTGTCGCTGAGACAGATGATGACTGGAGGGCAATTTGAATTAGAAACGAGGTGATAATCCGTGAAGCGCAATATCGAAGGGATTGAATTTTAGGGGGACCGTTCAGTCGGTGAGACCGGCTCAGTGCACCTTACTGTATATATAAAGATTGTACAAAAAGAAGTGAGATCACCACTGTGAAATATACAGCAGAGCCAGAAAGTTTACGTCTGAGTTTTGTCAAACAAACAAATAAATAAATAATTTATTTATTTATAAATAAATAATCAGACTTCAGTATGAACAGATTAACTCCCAGTGAAAACTAATGGCACATGAATGACAATAAAACAACATGACATAAATGACACAAAAATACAAATATAAGGCAATGCTAACATATCCTCAGCCATATGGGCATAAAAATAGGAAAGAAAATGTGACCTCTTAAAATAGGTCAAGGTTAGCCATCTTTGAACTTATCCAAGGTCTGTGTCCTAAAAATGTTCCCTGTGAATATGAAGATCCTGGGAGTAATAGGACTGGACTTATACTGACCACAGACAGACAGAGGGACGCAAAGTCTTCACAATACCCAATGGCCATATTTTGGCCTTGGGTTAAAACCAAAATGATGGGTTGCATAATGGCAACCTTGAATATAACACAAGCAAATCATTACTTTTACAGCCATTTGTCTTCAGACAAGTCAGGGGATGAATACAAATGTTCAAGAATGAAACATTGTCTTCGGCTTCATTTACACGAATAATAATAAATACAAACAGGAAGTTACTGCTTGGTAAATCTGTTTAGAGGTGGCAAGTCTCAAAAACTGAGTAGCTCTGCAAGAATGGTATTTGTGAGGAAAGCCAAAAAGACACCCTAAAGTTATAGGCTTCTGTGGCTGCTGTATTTTGCATCACCAGCTACACAACATTGAGTGCAGTAGAGCAGGATTTTCTTGAAAGCTCTTCTGCAGTTTGTCAGAAGGCACACGGGAGATGAGAGCCTCAACTTGATCTGTTTTGTCGTATAAAAATCTTTCTCTGCTCCACTCCGCTGTGAAGCCGCGAGAAATGCAAAATGTAAAATTTGCAAAAATTTTTTGATTTGATTTGATTTGTCTATTTCGCACAAAATAAAACACATATAAAATAATGTATATACATAAAACAACCAAAGAGAGAGGGAGAGAGAGAGAAAAAAACAATATAAATAAAGTGCACAATGCACAATTTCTCCAATTACAGCTACAGAAAAGTTGTTTGGGTGTGTTGGTGGCTTTCCTCATGTGTCTCCTTCCTGCATGGTCACTCATTTTGAGTACTGCCACCTCCAGACAGATATAACATGGAGTATGATACTGTTTTTATTTCTTAATAATTGATGCAAATGAAGTCCAAGACATATTTAGCGATATGGAAATGTCCATGTGTCTGTCCATCCCTGACTTGTTTGAAGAAAACTGGCTGTAAAAGTGATGATAGGGGTTCCATTACTCATGCAACCATCATTTTGGCTTCTATATTCTCGATTCATTTAATTCATGTTATAGAGGTTAATTAGCATTGTGATTTTAAAGGCCATTATTTTAGATTTTTTTTTATATATGGAAGCTTTTCTTTTTATTTTTTTGTTGTTGTTATTACAAAACCCAGAAGTGTAACAAATAAGCCTTTCAAAATATATTATTTTAAAATATAAGCTCTAAAATAAAAGCACAATGCAAAAAATTCAGTTCAAGTATACCTACCTACTAGAATACATACAGTGCACCCAGAAAGTACGTATTCACAGCACTGCATGGTTTCCACTATTTTGTATTACAGCCTTATTCCAAAATGGATAAAATTATTTTTTCCCCCCAGATTCTACACACAATGTCCCATAATGGCAATGCAAAAAAAAATTTTTGGAGATTTTTTGCAGATTTATTACAAACTAGAAGCATTCAGAGGGCGCAAACCTCTGCCAAGGCCATAAGGTCACTGACGTCACATGGAATACCCTTTGGCAAAAAAACTTATTCCACGTCATTTCACGTATCTACCATCATGTTTCAGATTCAGTGGTTAAACCCGTAGATCTTCAGCAAATGTATTTATAAAGAGAAACTGCATGAACTACAGTTTTTTTTATTTTCTAATAAGTTTATTCAATGAGGAAAAACAAATGCTAAATTATTGTTGTGTCGTAACTTAATTTTTGTTCAGCCTTTGTGACCCGTCTTAATGAAGTTCAGTGCAAAAATGTTGAAACTGGCCCTATCCTGCAATGATAAAGAATCCTTAAAAAAAATTTACTAGATCCGGATCATCTTCCAGATCATTACAAAAATTTAATGACTTCTAATTTAGTCCAAGATACACCCCTGGTAGAAATTTCATTGAAATCCATTGAGGATTTTTTGAGTAATCCTGCTAACAAACCAACCAACCAACCAATAAACAAATGGACGTGACCGAAAACATAACCTCCTTGGCAGAGGTAATTACTGGATCCAGATCGTGTTCCGGATCATGACTAAAATTGAATGACTTCTAAGTTAGGCCAAGATACACCCCTGGTAAAAATTTCATTGAAATCCATTGAGGATTTTTTGAGTAATCTTGCTAACAAACCAATCAACCAACCAACAAACAAATGGATGGGACCGAAAACATAACCTCCTTGGCGGAGGTAATAAAGGTTTACAATCAGAAATAAGAAAGGGAAAAGTAAAGCGGAAATAATTTTCCACACACATTTATTCAAAACACACAGCAAACTATAATATACTAGTAACACATCACTCCTAAAAACAATCTTTGGTGTGTCACGTGAGGTGAATCTGCCCTACGATTGGATTTTGGAAAACCATGTGATGGTGAACCAATTCTGATTGGACACTCACATTGCTCACGTCATCACACAGCTTCTATGAGGAGTACAAAGATGGTGGAGAAAAAAGAGTAAGTTTCTATCTCATATCATTAAAAAGTTATTTATAATTTAGTAAAGCTTGGTCTCAGCCGTTGTATACGATGGCGTTGGCCCCAGAGGGTTAAACTCTTAGATCTTCAGCAAATGTATTTATAAAGAGAAACTGCATGAACTACACAAGTTTTTTTTAATTTTCTAATAAGTTTATTCAATGAGGAGAAACAAATGCTACATTATTGTTGTGTCGTAACTTAATTTTTGTTCAGCATTTGTGACCCATCTTCATGAAGTTAGATGCAAAAATGTTGAAATTGTCGCCTATCCTGCAATGATACAGAATCCTTAAAAAAAATTACTGAATCCAGATCGTGTTCTGGATTCAGAAACCAAAATTTAATGACTTCTACATTACGCCAAGATACACCCCTGGTAAAAATTTCATTGAAATCTGTTAAGGTTTTTATTTTACTAATCCTGCTAACCAACCAACCAACAAACAAATGGACGCGACCGAAAACATAACCTCCTTGGCGGAGGTAATTAAACAACTAAGAAATCACATGTACATAAGTATTCACAGCCTTTGTCATGAAGCTCAAAATTGAGCTCAGGTGCATCCTGTTACCACTGATCATCCTTGAGATGTTTCTACAGCTTAGTTGGAGTCCACCTGGAGTAAATTCATTTTATTGGACATGATTTAGAAAGACACACACCTGTCTACATATAAGGTCCCACAGTTGACAGTGCGTGTCAGAGCACAAACCAAACATGAAGTCAAAGGAATCATCTGTAGACCTCCAAGACAGGATTGTCTTGAGGCACAAATCTGGGGAAGGTTACATAAACATTTCTGCTGCTTTGAAGGTCCCAATGAGCACAGTGGCCTCCGTCATTTGCAAATGGAAGAAGTTCAGATCCACCAGGACTCTTCCTAGAGCTGGCCGCCCGTCTAAATTGAGCAACCGGGGAGAAGGGCCTTAGTCAAGGAAGTGACCAAGAACCCGATAGTCACTCTGTCAGAGTGCCAGCATTCTGGAGAACCTTCCAGAAGGACAACCATTTCTGCAGCAGTCCACCAATCAGGCCTGTATGGTAGAGTGGTCAGACGGAAGCCACTCCTTAGTAAAAGGCACATGGCAGCCTGCCTGGAGTTTGCCAAAAAGCACCTGAAGGACTCTCAGATCATGAGAAACAAAATTCTCTGGTCTGATGAGACAAAGATTGAACTCTTTGGTGTGAATGCCAGGCGTCACATTTAGAGGAAACCAGGCACCATCTCTACAGTGAAGCATGGTGGTGGCAGCATCATGCTGTGGAGATGTTTTTCAGTGGCAAGAACTGGGAGACTAGTCAGGATTGAGGAAAAGATGAATGCAGCAATGTACAGAGACATCCTGGATGAAAACCTGCTCCAGAGCGCTCTTGACCTCAGACTGGGTGACGGTTCATCTTTCAGCAGGACAATGACACAGCCAAGATATCAAAGGAGTGGCTTCAGGACAACTCTGTGAATGTCCTTGAGTGGCCCAGTCAGAGCCCAGACCTGGTTAGTGCGCTTGATTTCAGTACAGAAGGTTCCTGGTTCAAACCCTACCCACTGCCACATTTCTCCATGTAATGTGGAGTTGTGTCAGGAAGGGCATCCGGCGTGAAACATGCCATATCTCACTGTGGATATGTGCTGGATCCACTGTGGTGACCCTGAACAAGTATGAGCTGCTGAAAGTCAAACAATAACATGGGCCAATACATTGTTTTGGAATGAAGGAACACGTGGACATCAGCTTCGTTATTTATCGTACATTTTCTAAAAAAAAAAAAAAAAAAATCATGGTTAACTTGTTCCACAGTCTGGGTTCAGCTACTGTAAAAGCACGATCACCACAGAGTTTATATTTTGACCTCAGAATTATCTTAAGGTCCGGTCTCACAGCACTAACGAAGGACAACGAAACCCAAACGAAACAAGGAATCTTGACTTTCATTGACTTTCTGAGCCAGTGTTTAACCTTCGTCCAGCTTTGTTACTGCAGCTGGTGCTTCATCAGAATTTTTAAATTGTTGAAAAATTTGAATGAATACCAATGACAACCTCAATTTGTCCATATTTTGTTTTGCTTTTGTTCTTGACGGTTTCTTATCGTTTGCTTAGTTAAGAGGTACATGGGTTTCCAACTGAGTTTATCGTCTGAAATAACACAATGGGACGATGACAACTGCTGGAAATAATACGAGATAGATCTTGAGCTTTTGCCTCCTTCACAGCCTTCTGGTAGTCAGTTACACTGTCCCTCAGAATACCCAGAGACACCTGTAGTGTGTCCTTTATTCACCTTCTTTCTGCCTGTCTGCAGCGTTGCCTGAGCGCACAGGTCATGGCATTTAACCAGAGGTTGTATCTTGATTTAGTGGATTTGCAGCAAAAAGAGACAACAGAGTCCAGAATCGCTGAGCATGTGGAGTGGAAAGAAGAGAGGATGTTTTCTGTGAGTAATGGAGAAACCAGTCCTTTCATGGCATAACACTGAGTCTATGAAGGCAGCAGCAAATTCCCCCACCATCGAAGAGGCAACCAAGCAGCGGTGAGAGGCGGGAATGAGTGGCTTACCAGTAGATAAAGGAGCAGTAAATTAAAATATAACAGGGAAGTGATCTGAAATAGCAATGTCTGATATGTCTTTAAGGGAAACTGAGAGCCCATGAGAAATGACCAGGTCCAAAGTGTGTCCAAGATGATGTGTTGGTCCATCCACTGATTGCATTAGTCCAAAAGAGTTTAAAAGCATTTTAAAATCAACAGCCAGCTGATTAGACAGACAACAAACATGAATATCAGAATCACCACAGACCAAGAGTTTGTCATATTTTGGTATAAAATCTGCTGAAAAGTCAGAGAACTCCTGAATAAAATCCTTATTAAATTTTGGTGGATGATAAACAACAGCACAGAGCACAGAAGTATTATTAAAGTATTATTACTTTAATCATTTAAAAGAGGTCATAGTTTACTGTGCAAAATCTGTTTTTAAGCTGCCTGTTACTGTTGAATTTGATTTAGTTTCATGTGTGTGTATATGCGGACAGTCCTCTACAACCAACTGGAATGATTTGCGGTAGGTAGGTAGATGATGAGCTGCACCTAAAACCTTGCAAATGCATCAAAATGTTTACATATTAAACCAGACGGACTGAATTTGCAGATTAAATCCTACAGCAGTACTGTTGTTCTTCACTAAGAATTGAGGTGGAACCCCAAATGAAAAGTAAAGCAGGATTTATCTTTCTCTCACTGAAGGCCAAGCGGCTCTTTTAAACAGCTCAGTTTTTCTAAAGCCCAATTCCAACAATTACTGGCCGTGAATAAACCACATCAAAGCTGTTATGATGACTCCTGACCATGTCCTGTCAACTCACAAGATTTCCATATGACAACCCCATGATTGTTACAATATAGAAGATGATGCACAAGTGAACCAACTCCATGTCAGATCCCACCAGTACTCTATGTAGACTCCAGATTGCAAGTCTCAAATGCTTTGTTTACACTTCCAGCACAAATCAGATTTATTGCATATCTGATTCAAATCTGATCTCACTAATTTACTGCCCACATTATATTTAACAAATGACCAGATCTGATCTGCGTGCCCATGTGGTAGTCCTCATTTCCTGTGTTATCCACATTAGTTGCTATTGTAATGATATAGCGCTCGATGTCTATAGGCGCCTTTCGGGTTACCCTGCACTGATTCATCCCCTGACAGTGGCACAAGGCAGGCCACCTCACACTTGACCATGGGCAAGATGACATTTCTATTGAACATGTCTGTTTCCAAAAACTTTACAGTTAGTTCTGGCAGTTGCTCAATAATGGCAGTACCAGATCTGTTCTGCATGTGTACAGATCTGCTTTCTGGAGCAGCAGGCTAGCATGTTTCCTATACACATGATGTAAACATGAAATTTAATTGGCATCAAAAGTCAGACATAACAAAACACACCCAGAATCAGATTTTGTGCAGTCAGAACAAAATGGATTTGCCAAAACATTATAGGAATCGCATTTCAAATCACCTACGAACAGTGTTGGGAGCAACGACTTACAAAGTAACGCAATTGCAGTATTACTTTTTACTGTAACATAGTAATGTAAGGCATTACTAATAAATTTTCAGTAATATCGTGCTCATTACATATTTCAGTAACCGGTGTTACAACACACTTTTAAACCAAAAAGCTTCTTCTCACTTTCATCTTCGAGGTAGAGCGAGCAGCCAGTGTTTGCTGCAGGGATCAACATATAGCATTGTGTTTTTAAAAAATAGATGAACACACTGCTTCACTATGCACTATGCACACTGCTTAAATATGCAATGCAGGAGTCATGTAACATTACAATTCATCCATCCATCCATTTTCTATACCTGCTTACTCCAGTCAGTAGTTCTGGGGTTGGCGGGGTTGACACCCCAGATCGGATGCCAGTCTGTCGCAGGGCCACATATAGGTAGACAGACAAACACACTGTTTGGATGTGGGAGGAAGCCAGAGGACCTGGAGGAAACCCATGCAAGCACGGGGAGAGTATGCAAAGTCAATTCGATTTAATTTAATTCATTTCATTTACATAGTGCCAAATTACAACAAAGCTGCCTCAAGGCGCTTCACACGAATAAGGTCTAACCGTACCAACCCCTAGAGCAACCACACAGGCGACAGCGGTAAGAAAAAACTCCCTCTGATGATACTGAGGAATCTCAACAGACCAGACTCAGAGGAGTGACCCACTGCTTAGGCCACTCTAACAGTTACAAGGTTTTGAAAACAGATTATATGAACTCATCTCATCCGTTCAAAGTGATGTTAATCAGTGAAATCACCTGCTGGAGTCAGTGGCTGCAAAGAAAGCCTGCACCTTCTTTCTGGAAGTCTTTGGACACCACTGTTCTAGTAAGATGGCACAAGACAGCACGAAGACTCTATTACCATGGCATTATCAAGACTCTCTGAAGACTTTAATAAGACATTACCAAGAGTCTATCAAGACACTAGTAAGATTTCATGAAGTGCCATCAAGACTGCTTTATGGTGCTGTATAGCATTGCTGCATGATATAAATGTGAAGCCCTGAACGTATCATGTCAAAGTTCTTGTAATGAATCTTGACTATGTCCTGCCAAATCGCTTTTCTACAACAACACCATGACACTGAAGAAAGTTCATCGTGATTCAACCATAAACCACCATGATATAGCACAACACCATCAAGACTCTCATACGCTTCTGTTGAAACGTTCTGTATGGTGATGCTGTGTGACTTCACAGTGCATTTCAAGAATGCACAGGATTACCTTTAAGATGGTAACAAGAGTGGAGGACAACAGCAAGAGGATTTACAAAAAGTTCTACAACCATTTTAAACCACAGTGGTGATAATATTGTACCATCTCAATTTATCAGGAGTGTCCAAGACACCACCAACATGTTGCCCAGGACCTATCACAATTTAACAGTCGTGGTAGTGGTGTGGTCAAAAATCATGTATGTTGGAACAGGATTTAAGGAGTTGGCTCTGGCTAAGTATCGGTTCTAACTTTACATTTAAATTACACGGAGGTTTTCATCACCCTTCAAAATCTGCCAAGGTTTGATCTTTGTGTGTGGAGCGGGCTGCCAGATCACCATTAGGTGGGATATGCTGACACCTAGTGGGTGAATTGCAGCCACACACCTGGATGAGTTCTGGTCACATGACCAGCTCACCGCACCATCGTATGTTCTTTAAACTTCATGGGAATATAAACATTTTAAAGAGTTCAGACTTTGTATTTGGAACATCTGCTCTATTTTTTTTCCCTCTATCCCACCAAAAAGTAAGAAAGCAAATAATCACTCACCAAACATGTATCAACAGTACACAAGCATTGGAGGAATTAGAGCAGTTCAAGTGTGTGTTCCCTGATTTTGCTGGTCAAGGAGCCACCCCAAAACAGAAAAAGATTGAATGATATGGAAACTGTGCATTAAAAGAAACAAGGTCCCCCCCCACACACAGGGTTAGGGTTAGATGGTTTGTCCTTCAAAACAGCAGCAGCTGCTTTTCTGCCATTGCAGTAAATGTGTATTTCCATGTTTCTGTACATGAGAAACTCCTTTACAATATTAATATCACCCTTAGAGGTCAACATCATGGAGAACAGTCAAGGTTGCTGGAAAATATCCCACATTTCAATAAATCTAAATACAAAATCTACAGCTCATTTGGATTTTAAATATTTCTGACAAGCCAGAATCCATTGAACTAAGACAGTGAACAAGCTCCAATTTTGTTCCCTTTCTTAATACGCCTCCTTGAGATAAAGATGGTGGTGCTGGTTGGTTCTCATGGGTGAAACAATGATCAAGATCACCCTCCCTATATTGACATACTATGTACACATTGGGAAAACAGGCTACAATCACTTTTCAGTGCAGCAAGTTGTGCCTTGTCTGTCTTTACAGGACCTGAATAATGGTACCTTGTTCTTTGGAATAGAGTCTGTAATGTGTATGTACGGCTGCACTCTGCATTGTGTTGTTATGACTCTGCCCATTCGCTACAAAACCCAGGGCTCTGGCCTTGTGACCTTTTGAGCTGTTGGGAGTGAAATTTACTAACTACATCTGCACAGCGACACCTGCTGGCCTCCATTACATACATTTAATCAGGTGCTCCTCCATGGCTTTCTCATACTGTTCCTTGTCCAAGGGTTTGGCCGTCCTGACATCATTGGCTACAGAGGTTATCTTTGCATCTGATCATGATGCCGAGTTCTGAATTTTCAAACTCTGATGTGAGCCTTGCTAATTCAGGACCAGCAATCATCCACTGACACAGTGCTGCAGGGCCTTCAGTCAGTTCCACTGCTCCTGCACAACCTTTAATTGTGCAATTATTTTGCTCATGGCAGTGATCAAATACAATGGCAGAAAAGCAGCTGCTGCTCTTTTGAAGGACAAACCATCTAACCACAAATTTCAAATATTGATGGATGAGCCTCAGACAGTTGGATACATGGGTTGTGATCACCTGGCATAATGGGTGTAGTCAAGCGCAAACATCCAAGGCGAAAATAGTGTTAGCCTGCCTCAGTGACTCACAAACAGCAGCATGTGAATCTCCAGGGTCAGTGTTTGGAGCCAGTAGTCAAAAGTGGATGCTTGCTTCAGTGTGTTGGTGACACGATATCTTATCAGAAATGAATTTCCTAAGCCCAGAAACATGGACATACATATACATTTCTATCACATTTAGATCCCATGACACACCCATTTCTAATTTAAAGCATAGAAATTTTTATATTCTGGAGGTCAATGATCTCAAGCGGATCCCAGAAAGCAAAGTGAGGATGCCTCCACATCTTAAAGCTTATATCAAGAAGAAAACAAAGTTTCATGCTTTTTTGCTTACAAGCACAATTGTCACACTTACCAGTTTCAATATATTCAGTGACTAAAATGTTGTTTTATCCATCCCCGGAGTTAAACAGTCTGTAAAAATGATGATTTAATCCTTATGTTTAGAATAAAGTCTCCATCCCTTTTTTTTTTTTTTGGTTATGTATTGCAGGCCTCCTCCTGAATCGAACCTCGGATTCAGGAGGAGCAGTGTGGTTTTCATCCTGGTCGCGGCACACTGGACCAGCTCTACCCGCTCCATCGGGTGCTCGAGGGTTCATGGGAGTTCGCCCAACCAGTCCACATGTGTTTTGTGGATCTGGAGAAGGCGTTCGACCGTGTCCCTCGGGGCACCCTGTGGGGGGTGCTCCGGGAGTACGGGGTCCGGGGTCCTTTGCTAAGGCCTATCCGGTCCCTGTATGACCGCAGCAGGAGCTTGGTTCGCATTTCCGGTAGTAAGTCAAACCTGTTTCCAGTGCACGTTGGCTTCCGCCAGGGCTGCCCTTTGTCACCGGTTCTGTTCATTATTTTTATGGACAGAATTTCTAGGCGCAGCCAGGGTGTAGAGGGGGTCTGGTTTGGGAACCACAGAATCCCGTCTCTGGGTGATTCTTACACTATGGGCACTTATGTCCTTTGATCATATTGCATGAAAAACAGAAAAAAGGGGAAATTTCACACTTTTATAGTTATTTTTACAATGAAAGTGTGTTAAGAAATTTGTTCTAGTAGTCTATGATGACTTTTTCACCTTTTTTCAGCATCATTATATGCAAATATTGCCGTTTTGTGCTTGTCCCACACCCACACTTTTGATCTTCAATGATAAAAATGAATGGTAAAGAAATGTTTTTTCTAATGTTTTAAAATATCTCTGAATAAAATATCAGTAAAATAATCAAAACATAATTGGGGTATTCAATGTCATACAACTGTTGTGATTTTTTTAAACAAAATGTAGTTGTCCCACACTATTGCCGTAATGTCCACCACAACACTGTAATGTCCCTTTAAACAGTTTGTATGAAAGATTGTTTGGGTAGTTTCTATGGAGATAAACAGTGACATCAGAGCACATGTATATAGCGCCAAATCACAACAGTTGCCCCAAGGCGCTTTATATTGTAAGGCAATGGTGTGGTGGAAATTACATTTACAAGGCCAATAGTGCCCGTAGTTAAAGAATCACCCCTCTGCTGTTTGCGGACGATGTGGTTCTATTGGCTTCATCAAATCAGGACCTTCAGTGTGCAATGGGGCAGGTTGCAGCCGAGTGTGAAGCGTCCGGGATGAAAATCAGCACCTCCAAATCCGAGGCCATGGTTCTCGACTGAAAAAAGGTGCTTTGCCCTCTTCAGGTCGGTGGAGTGTCCTTGCCTCAAGTGGAGGAGTTTAAGTATCTCAGGGTCTTGTTCACGAGTGAGGGACGGATGGAGCGTGAGATCGATAGACGGATCGGTGCAGCATCTGCAGTGATGCGGTCGCTGTATCGGACCGTCGTGGTGAAGAGAGAGCTGAGTAGGGGGGCAAAGCTCTTGATTTACCGATTGATCTACGTTCCGATCCTCACCTATGGTCATGAGATTTGGCTCATGACCGAAAGAACGAGATTGCAAGTACAAGTGGCCGAGATGAGTTTCCTCCGCACGGTGGCTGGGCGCTCCCTTAGAGATAGGGTGAGGAGCTCGGAGTCGAGCCGCTGCTCCTCCACATCGAAAGGAGTCAGTTGAGGTGGCTCGGGCATCTTTTCCGTATGCCCCCTGGACGCCTCGCTCGAGAGGTGTTCCGGGCACGTCCCATTGGGAGGAGGCCCTGGGGAAGACCCAGGACATGCTGGAGGGACTACATCTCTCGGCTGGCTTGGGAACGCCTTGGGGTTCCTCCGGAGCTGGGGGAGGTGTGTGTGGATCGGGAGGTCTGGGCAGCTTTGCTTGAGCTGCTGTCCCCGTGACCCGACTCCGGATAAAGCGGAAGAAAATGGATGGATGGATGGATGTATTGCAGGCCTTAAATGCAGGAATTAATGTACCGTATATTAAACAAAATCAAATTGACCAGTCAAAACATGAAATATCATGGGTTCAGATCATCTGCAATGAAATGCAACTATCACCTTTACTTTTTTTTTGGCATTTTCCACAACATTCAAAGCTTTTCTGATTTGGGGTTGCACTTGCAAGTCTGTTTTCACTTCTTACAGCAAGGTACCAACACTCACATTCAAGTGTAATTATTAGCACGACTTCTTAAACGTGTTGATTTTCCCAAAGTGTTGATTCAGTCGATCAGACTGCACAGAGAGATCCTGAGAATTTGCAGAACTCCTCCAAGTAGCTGGACATCACCATCAGTCTACATATACAAAGGTATGATAGATTTTATTGATGAGTGCTGTGCAGTGTAGGAGGGTCCCGGCCTTTGTCAAAGATGCATTCTGACATGGATCCAAGGATGTGGTCACCTGCACCAATGAGCACAGATTTCCAGTCCTCGACTTTGTGGACAATTCTGTGAAATCAGAGGATGCTCCACTTGCAGCACGTAGAATATGAGTGAGGAATCAAAATCTATGGGGTTTGAAATGATCATAAATCAAGATTAAATGACTTCCTAGACTCAGCCATCAGAAGTGTATGTGGTGAAAGTGTTGTGATTCACTCATCTCGGCTGTGGCAATAAAGAACCTTGGGAAGAGTTTATGGATTCATAAGGTCACTGACCATCCAATGACATTTATACCTTTTGAGCAGGATTATAGTACAAATCTTCAGGATTCTGGTGGTGCAGGTTTGAGCCTAAGGCCAAGAACAGATAACCATAGCACTAGATCTTCCCAGGGCAGAGATGGTCAACAAGATTTTCTTGCAACCAAACAACAGGTGGTTTAAGCTCCTCCCCTCAATTTAAATCCTGATCATTGCAATTGGCTGCTGTTGGACAGTATACCTCATGGCCATGTCCTTGGTCTGTTTGATAACTGCATACCTCCTCTGGGATACCATGATGCATACTGTTCTTTTTCTTACGACGCTACAGACTAAACAGTTTTACACATACCGGTTCAGACATACAGCGCAAGCAATCACTGCATATAAATGTCAAATGCAATATTTTTCAACCAATCACATAACTTTACTGACCCATGCAGGGCAATGGCCCAACCACGTGGGTGCGGAGCTGAAGGGGAGGCAGAAGAGGCAGGGCAAGGGCAGCTTGCGAGATGTCATAGTAACTGTTCACTGAAGGCATCTTTTAATATGACATCTAAAATTGAAGTCCGTTTCCTGTCAGTCTTTGTGTCTTCTGAGTTCGCTCCCCACATTAAATGATACTGCTAAGTTGATAACAAGGAAAACTTGCACTGCCTTCACAGTTCATGGCACATGATTGCCCACCCTTGCTTCTGAGGATGCTTGGGTACTGTTGGGACAATTTTACAAATCAACAGTTGCTCTGGATGACTCATGAGGTGTTCTACTTGCATTGTGAGAAAGCATTGGCTACAACACTATGGCCATGAGTTGCAAGTCATTGAGCATAATCCAGCAAAGTGCCTCAGCGATGAGGACGTCCATGCACCAGCTTGATGGCCATTTTGAATGGTTTTGTGGATGGGTTGCCTGTCTGGGTGGCTGTCATGCCCGGCCGGTTTCGTAGTGTGGCGATGTGGAACACCAGTGCATACTCCAAGACTTGACCTTAAAAGTAGCTGGACAAATGGAGGAAGAACTGTTTCACACCCAGTTGTGTGATCATGTCATTTCAGGTACACAAAGTAATTTCAAGTGTTGCATATAAAACAGAATGCCTTTGTTATTGTATATTATACACAATATCAGTAATTTGCACAAATGCAGAGGACCAATTACAGCAATTGTTAGAGGTTAGATTTAACTCAGCCTAATTAGAGACAATCCAAGCAGTATGAGCAGTTGAAGGCCAGAGTGCAGAACCTACGGCTAACTCCCGGCTTGTTCAATGATACAGTGCATCCAAAAAGTAAACATCACTTTTTTCACATTTTGTTATGTTACAGCCTTATTCCAAAATGGATGAAATTCATTCTTCCCCTCAAAATTCTACACACAATACCCCATAATAACAATGTGAAAAAAGATATTTTTGCAAAAAAACAACAAAAAAAAAAAAACAGAAATCCCATGTACAAAAGTATTCACAACCTTTGCCATGAAGCTCAAAATTGAGTTCAGGTGAATCCTGTTTCCACTGATCATCCAAGAGATGTTTATCTTAACTGGAGTCCACCTGAAATAAATTGAGTCGACTGGACATGATTTGGAAAGGCACACACCTGTCTACATACACAGATGACAGTGCATGTCAGAGCACAAACCAAGCATGAAGTCAAAGAAAGTCTATAGACCTCAGAAACATGACTGTCTCAAGGCACAAATCCGGGGAAGGGTATAGAAATGTCTGCTGCTTTGAAGGTCCCAATGAGCACAGTGGCCTCCATCATCTATAAATGGAAGATGTTCAGATCCACAAGGACCTGCCTGTCTAAACAGTGATCGGGGCGAGAAGGGCTGACCAAGAACCCAACGGTCACTCTGTCAGAGCTCTAGCATTCCTCCGTGGAGAAAGGATAACCTTCCAGAAGGACAACCGTCTCTGCAGGAATCCATCAATCAGGCCTATATGGTAGAGTGGCCAGACAGAAGCCACTCCTTACTGAAAGGGTAGGCACATGACAGCCCACCTGGAGTTTGCCAAAAAGCACCTTAAGGACTCTCACACCATGAGAAACAACATTTGCTGGTCTGATGAGAAAGACTGAACTCTTTGGTGTGATGTCATGCATCATATTTGGAGGAAACCAGGCACCATCCTACAGTGAAGCATGGTGGTGGAAGCATCATGCTGTGTGGATGTTTTGTAGCAGCAGGAACTGGGAGACTAGTCAGGATTGAGGGAAAGATGAGTGCAGCAATGTACAGAGACATCCTGGATGAAAACCTGCTCCAGAGCACTCTTGACCTCAGACTGGGGCAACGTTTCATCTTTCAGCAGGACAGTGACCCTAAGCACACAGCCAAGATATCAAAGGAGTGTCTTTCAGGACAACTCTGTGAATGCCCTTGAGTGGCCCAGCCAGAGTCCAGACCTGAATCCGACTGAACATCTCTGGAGGGATCTGAAAATGCCTGTGCACCGACGCTCCTCATCCAACCTGATGGTGCTTGAGAGGTGCTGCAAAGAGGAATGGACAAAACTGTCTAACTGCACCAAGTTTGTGGCATCATATTCAAAGAGTTGAGGTTGTAACTGCTGCCAAAGGTGCATCAACAAAGTATTAAGCAAAGGGTGTGAATACTTACAGTGTATCAATAACGTATTCTCAGCGCTTCACTTTTTCCATCTTATGTTATCACCCTTATTCCAAAATCGAGTAACTGCATTTTCCTCCTCAAAATTCTCACAACACCCAATAATGACAATATGAAAAAAGTGTTTTGTTTTTTTTTAGTTTGTGCAAATTTATTAAAAATAAAAAAAACTAAGGAAACACGTACCCTTTACTCAGTACTTTGTTGATCCTTTGAAACTCCAGGTGAGCTGCCATGTGCCTTTTACTAAGGAGTGGCTTCCATCTGGCCACTCTATCATACAGGCCTGATTGGTTTATTGCTGCAGAGATTGTTGTCCCTCTGGAAGGTTCTCCTCCCTCCACAGAGGAATGCTGGAGCTATGACAGAATGACCATCAGGATCTTGGTCACCTTCCTGACTTAGGTACGTCTTCCACACTCAATTTAGACGGGCGGCCAGTTTTAGAAAGAGTCCTTGTGGATCCAAATTTCTTCCATTTACGGATGATGGAGGCCACTGTGCTCATTGGGACCTTCAAAGCAGCAGAAATGTTTCTGTACTCTTGCCCAAATCTGTGCCTCAAGACAATCCTGTCTCAGAAGTCTACAGACAATTCCTTTGACTTCATGCTTGGTTTGTGCTCTGACATGCACCGTCAACTGCTGGACATTGTATGTAGACAGGTATGTGTCTTTCCAAATCATGTCCAATCAACTGAATTTCTGCCAAATGGACTCCAATTAAGCTATAGAAACATCTCAAGGATGATCAGTGGAAACAGGATGCACCTGAGATCAATTCTGAGCTCCATAGCAAAGGTTGTGAATTCTCACGAACATGTGATTTCTTAGTTGTTTATTTAATCAATTTTCAAATTATCATTACAGGGTATTTTGTGTATAATTTTGAGGGCGGAAAAAAACCCTGAATTTCATCCATTTTGGAGTAAGGCTGTAATTTATTAGACGTACGACAACGTGCACCAGAGCTTTTAATATGGCCAGCATACGCAGGCTAAATCGTCAAGGTGTGACAGGGCCATAACATATAAATAAAGTGTTGTGAATACTTTCTGGATGCACCGTACCTACTTTTTTTTTTAATTTCTAATAAGTTTGCAAAGTTTCAAAAAAGCTTTTTGTGTCATTATGGGTTGTTGGAAGTTGAATTTTTAGAGAAAAAAATTAATTTACTCCATTTCGGAATAAGGCTGCAACATAAAATGTGGAAAAGTGAAGAGTTGTGAATACTTTCTGGATACACAGTAGCAGAAAGAACAATTTTATCCAACATGCATGTTTTTGAACGTGGGAGCAAACCAGGACCAGAGGAAAGAACATAGGAACCTACACATTTCATAAATTAACAATGGCACTGGCATAATTGAACACCTCACCTTGCTGTGATGCAAATGTGCTAACCACTGTGACATCACACTGCCTGTGGAGTTCAGTTAAACACAGTGATTACGTGTGTTTATAGAAACCATTCCTAAGAACCGAGGAATGATACAAAAAGATGACTTGAGATGGAAAGACATCCATGGTAACTGTAGCGGAGACAGAAATGTCAGAGGCTGTTATTAGAGATGGCATGCATACGAATGTTTGGTGTGTAGACTTGATTTTTTGTTTCAGTAGCAAACAGCAGTGTTCATTACCCAAAAAGGATCAGAGTTCTGGCTTTTGGCACCAGATGGCTCATGTTTGAAAATAGTTGAGATGAAGATGCGCAAGTTTCATGTGGGTGGCCCAGGCTCCTTGAAGGCAACTCATTCATCCACTTAGACGTCTATGACAATTCAGGAAATTACACATTTTTAGTAAACTAACATCTAAACATTCCCTTATGAATTTTCTTGCCCCTTCTTTATCCAGATCCAAGCCAGACCCAAACCTTTCACTAATTTTCATAACTAGTTTTTGAAGATGTGGGCAAATGCACAATCACTAACAAGCATAACAAAACTTAGATCTTTAGGAAATTTTATAATCGAGTGATTCTGAAACTTGTTTTTGTATTTATGTCGTACAGAATAGATATAGGAAGCTTACCATTTTTTTTAAATTGTTGGAGGCTTTAATACAATATGAATCATAAGCTTTACAAAATAAAAACAAAACACAACAGAAGAGTCCCCTCCAAAACAAAAAGTTTCCATTGAGACGCAAAGACAAACAGTGCCCCCAGCAAAGAGTCTGTGAGAAGAGTTGTGATAGTTGAACAGAGGGGAGGCGGCCTGTCAGGTTATACACAGTGTAGGGCGTCGGGGTGATGTGGGTGCACCCAGTGAAGAGAACAGTCCATCCCCATGTTTGATACGTCTACATCCACTGTAGCTCCATGCTCCCACAGGATCACATGCACATGGACAGACTCCAAACACAAACCCGGCGCTGTGCTCGTGTTCTCACCAGAGAAACTAGACTTACACTGACAGTTATGATTTCATACAGGGTGTGGCACAGACAAAACAGGTGCAAGAAATAATTCTGATGTACACAACGACAGCCTCGCAGAGTCTACGCCGCCTACAGCAGTCTGTCCGTTTCCTCGTCACAGAGGAGAGCAGGGTCGATGTCGCTCATGTCAGCTCTGAGAACATCAGGGATTAAGAGTAAAATGACCCTCACTGCAGGATTAGCATTGACTGTCGTAATATTATCGGCATATTCATAACATGAAGAGAGAGAAGAGGGGTGACGGGGAGAGAGAGAGAGAGAATGGCTTCATGGCAGATGGGATGCATCAAAACGGAAAATGACAAAAAATAAAGACAAAAAGCTGAGCATTTTCTCCTTTTTTCATTTCCACAAATAAACACGAGTGAAGCACTTTAGTGCAGAGAGATGGAAAGAAAGAGAAAAGATGGCAGAAATGAGGCAAGAGTGAGAAAGAGCAAGGGAGAGAGAAGAATGAAAGTGAGCATATCTAGTTGTGCTGTTTCTGTCTCAGCACAGACATCAGGTCTTTCTTGAAAGCCTCCTGCTGTGATTTATCAGCCAGCATCTGAACACTCCTGTGGGACAAACGACAAGAAAACAGGCCAGAGTGTCAGTGTGTGCAGCAGACATCAGAGCCAGACAATTACACCCACGTTTAAAGTTATGACTGAGAACTTTGTTACACTTTGCATCATTTCCTCACAGAGGTTGTTTGAGATGCTGAAAGGCTCAGTGATAAACAGTCTGTACAACATGCAAACAACTGCTCAGTCACACAAACGCTCTGGACGAGCATGCACACAATCCTGGGAGGGCGAGCGCATGTGTGCATACACACAGTTAAGGGAAATGATGTAGAGCACACAGGCACACACAAACACAGGGGGAATGACGTAGCCAAAAAATACCTGACATTAGGAATATGCACGCCTAAATATTTGCACATATTTTTGTGAGCCTACAAAATACCCCGTTGTTAAACAGAACCCAAAGTCAAACTAATGCCCATTTATCAATAGTCTGTCAGTAAACCAGTCAGTATCTGGTGTGACCATCATTTGCCTCACGCAGTGCAACACATCTCCTTCACATAGAGTTGGTCAGGTTGTTGACTGTGGCCTGTGGAATGTTGGTCCTCTTCAATGGCTGTGCAAAACTGCTGGATACCGACAGGAACTGGAACACACAGTCGTATACGCTGATCGAGAGCATCCCAAACATGCTCAATGGCCATGCAAGAATTGGGATGTTTTCAGCTTCCAGGAACTGTGTACAGATCCTTGCAACATGGGGCTGTGCATTATCATGCTGCTACAGGTCGTGGATGAATTGCACAACAATGGGCCTCAGGACCTCATCACGGTACCTCTGTGCGTTCAAAATGCCATCAATAAAATGCACCTGTTTGTTGTCTATAACATATGCTTGCCCATACCATAACCCTACCGAAACCGTGGGCCACTCAATCCATAATGCTGACATCAGCAAACTGCTCACCCACACATTGCCACACACGCTGTCTGCCATCTGTCCTGAACAGTGAAAACCGGGGTTCATCCATGAAGAGAATACCTCTCCAAAATGCCAGATGCCATCGAATGTGAGCATTTGCCCACTTAAGTAGATGATGACCGCGAGCTGCAGTCAGGTTGAGACCCCACTGAGGATGAGGAGCATTTCTGACAGTCTGTGCAGAAATTAGTTTGTTCTGCAAACCGACTTTTGTAGCAGGTGTCTGGGTGGCTGGTCTCAGATGATCTTTGAGGTGAACATGTTGGATGTGGAGGTCCTGGACTGGTGTGGCCAGCCTAAAGGTGCCCTGACACTTGCACGTCTGAGCTGCGCACTGGCACGCACATCGTTGTGACGATCCCACCCACTGTGTTCCCAGCTGGACACCACGCTTTGTTCTGCTGGCTGCCACATGTTGTGCGCTGGACACTGCGTATATAAAACAATTATTTCGTAGTGGATTAATCATTTTCTTTCTGAGCTGGCTCTTGAAAATGCCTCTAATCACTTCTGGAATCACTGAGGGCTGTTCCAGTTGCGGCCTTTCTGGGGACGGGGGAGCGATCACAGCGTGACAGCAGCACGTCTGACACTCACTCTCTGTCTGACACTCTACACTCAAAGCGATCAAAGGGAATAATGTGATTATTAACCATCAGATAACAGTGTAAAACATCTTAAATCATTCTAAAGTCAGTTTTAAGCAGAAACAAGGCAGTTTTATGCAGAAATGAGGCGATAATCTTTTAATCACTGCTAGCACTCCTCCATGACGCTGCTAACGTGCCGTCATGATGCATGCACAGTGAAGGCATGGGGGTGCTGAGTCTAGGAGAGTGCTGAGTGTGTGACACTGGAACAGCCGAAATGACACTGAGTGCCAACATATTGAGAGCCCCACCTGCACCGATTCACAATAAACTCATTAATGCATAAATGGGTGGCACAGTATGTGAGGAAAAGCCCTGAACACGCCCCTCTCTTGGAGTCAAAAATACCAGCTAACAGGCTAGCGTCGGTTCAGGTGTTTATTATTCATTACTGCATATTTTTGGGAACTGTGCAGTGGTTCTAACAAGTTACTTTTCTAACAATTTAAAGATTCACTACCCATACAGTTGTCATGGAGGAAGAAACTATCTATAGATACTAAAGCCATTTTTTTTGCACCAGACTGTAAACATGCTCTAAAGTTTGACATTTTAACATCGAGTCCTGTGGGAATGTGCTCTGTTTTGGAGCCAGCCTGATGCAACCAGTCAAGGAACTGCAATAAAATGTCATTTCTGGGGAGGTGTCAAAATACACGACTGAAGTTTACAACTTGATCAGGCCATGGTCCACTTCCTCGGTGCTTGGTTCATTTGAGGACGTGTGAACATTCACTTGGTCTGGTGGAGACCAAACAGGTGGACCATGGCACATTTAGGGCATTTTCACACAGTCTGGTTCATTTTCCCTCTTGGTGCAATTTCTCCACTGTGAGATCAATAAAGTATATCTCAATTATTTGGGCAGGTGTACATGGTGAGGACCAAAATAACTACACCGATACTCTTGACAGGAGGTGGTCTTGGTCCACAAACCAAGGCACCAAATAATCAAGCCAAACGTGAATAGCACACATTAAATATTTGACGTTGCTAAGAAACTACAGGATGAACAGTGACTTGGCATCAAGTACAGATGTGCAGACAGTCATTTTTTTTTCCTCAGATGAACAACTGCACATAGTGTGAAAAGCCAGAAAAAATATAAAGCAATGTATAAAGTGTTATGGGAACTATTTACAGAGAGCAGCTGCAGAATTTTCACAAGTGTGTTTTGAAATGTCTGATAAAAAAAGAACAAATAAAAATGCTATTTGGGGTTAGCAACAGCTGTGATATGAGAATCTATGAGTCCCAAAGCTGCCATGATGACATGAAGCCCAGACCATCAACACAACACTTTGCTGTCATACGTGCCATAATGTTACCAGGAGGTTTTCTGGGAGTGACCCAGTTGTGCTGAAATTATACTACAGGTGTGCTACCTTTGGTTCTGCACACACTGCATGGTAAACGCCTGGCACGTTACAATCACACTGCATGCTAGGTGAATTTATGGGCAACCATGTGGTTTGTAACATTTATAAAATTCTGGGATGTAAAACTGTAAAAGTGAGAACAAGATTTAAGCCATGAAAAGTGCCATTATCACTTCCATGGACTGGATGTCTATGAATTAATTTAAATAAATAAAATCCACAATTCAAAAAACCAGTACATTTAAAATCAATATTTTTTGTCAAGTTTCAGAGCTGATCGTGTTAGTGGTATACACACAAACACTCTCCATGCCATGTTGTACCTCTGACCCTAGTCAATGAAGATCTGACGCTGGGTGAGGACCTGTGACAGCTCCCTCTGGAGCTGCCGGTACTTTTGGTTATCAGGCAAAGACTCAATAGATCTGGAAAGGTGTTGGGGGAGAAGTTACAGAGGGACTAACAGAAAGAAATACACAGAGTAAAGTGACCTCAGAACTGACGGCTTAATCTAGCAATAGGAAGATGAAATATAAGAATGACATTTTTAGGAGAGATTCAAAAAGTAGTAGCATGTGAGGTTGGTAGAGAGAGAACATAAGCAGGAAGCAGGAGTTAAAAAAAAAGAGGTAAGAAAACTTCTTCAATGAATCAGCAACATAGTTGACTCTATTGAACAACAGGTAATGTAGATCTGCTGGTTTGCTGCACTGTAACAGAGAGAAAGTGTTCATATTTATCCCAACATTTCTTAATTTTACCTTAAGCCGTTGACGATGTCCTTTGTCTTCCCAAAGTAGATTTCATTCAGTGTGGAGCGAATCTTGTTCTCCATGTCCTGGTGGGATGAAATGTTGATATATTTACCATGAACAACTTTTGCAGTATATAAAGGGCTTTGGAGGGGGAGAATCTGCATAAACCATAATATGATCTTTATCACCCTATGAATAGTGCTGGGCATCACTTGGATTTTTTTCCATACTAGTGCCTGAATTGACACTTCAGTGTCATTTCAGCTATACGTACTTTAAGTAAATAATTTGCAAAGAGATAATTTAAGCATTATTTCAAAGTGATTTAAAATATGCAATGGTTTCAAATATCTGAATGTTTTATTTTTGTTTTTTTTTTTTTTTTTTTTTTTTTTTTTTTTTTACAAAGTCACATCATAAGCTGTTCACCATCTACTTTTTGATAGAAACCCCTTTGCAATCACGTCCTAGGATTTAAGGTAAAACAAGGAAGAGACAGCAAAGAAAACAGCAAATTGTTCTCATGGTAAGCAAGATTATATTTCACTCTAATTACTGCTCTTCTTTTCTAATGCAGCAACATATTACAGAAAGACTTTAACCTACACATTACTTAAATAATTCAGGATAAACACATTTTAAGGGGAGAGCTTTTCTACAGTTATTACTTCAATACGAAATAAAATCTCAGGTGTGTTGCCAGGATCTGAAGGGTGGGGAGTGGAGGGGGGGTTGTTTTACGGTGAAAGTGGACCTTTGTTGGCAGGGGTCTGGGGGCCGCTGAAGGCCTCCAGGAAATTTTGGGTTTTTGATGTTTAGGCATGTATTCTGGAGGGTTTTTCATGACTATTTTCTCATGCAGATCCCCCCCACTCAATTTAGTTGTTCTGCTTAATGTGTTGTATTTCTATTTTCTTTTGCACATTTTTACCTTTTCTTTGCTTTTAAATTGAAATCACAACCTACATGTTTGTGATAAGATCACTACTAACCACAAGAGCCATAATCATTTTCATATTTTTAGCTTCCCTCATCTTAACTAACCTGATTTTAAACTAGAACTCCAAACAGATCCAGTAATGCTGAGCTTAGACATTACATTAAAAAAAGAAATTGCTTCACACTCCACTTTAATTATGCAGAAAAGTTAAATTAACTAAACTTATTTTTATATGGCTCATCAATTAAACTTAGCCCACAACTATAGTAAAACCTAGGCTCAGAGTAATACTGATTTAAACATTTTAGTTGTTAAAATTATTATTATTATGATGATGATGATAAGCAGTAGTAGTATGAAAAATGTCTTCAGATGTGGACCTTTAATCAAGGGGTGTTGCAGAGGGCATGCACCCCCACAACACCCTCTTTCTGTCTGGATTCACACCTGGTTTGCAGTCTGAACAGAAACAGTCAAGAATTTTTGTAATTATGCGGAAGGAGCAACCTGATTATGCTGTATGGTGTATTTTTTGGGGGGGGAGGGGTGTTTGTTTTTATGCATCATGGGTCTCCTGCTGTATTTTTAGTTTATCCACAGCAAGGACACTCAGAGCAGACTTTGAAAGAAAAGTTTCAGAGTGCCATTTTATTTTTCAGGGCTGTGAAATTAAAATTGTGAAATCCAAGGAAAATTTGCAGGGGGTCTGGGGGGGCAGAGGCCCCCAGGAGCCGCAGTCTCGGGCCCCGTGGGATCCCAGAAACCAAATTAATTTTCTAATCTATGATACATTTTCAGCATCTCCTGGAACAAATAGTCTCAAAATTAGTGCATATTTAAGTGACCCTGTATTTAACCTTCCATTTGAACCAGCAGGTGATCATGTTGAAATAACAGAATATGACATGGAAGTAGGACCTGGAATGATTTTCCTTTTAACTGTAAACCAAATTATGCATTAACTCAGAACAATTAAACTACATGAAAATTCAGTAAGGTATATCTTATATATTATATTCCAATTCTAAGGTGGAACTATGCTAGTATATAAAGGTATATCTAAATATCTAAAAAGGAAGAGTAAAATAGGAGAGTAGAAAAGAGTAGAGTAGAGCCAATTAGGTGCCTGGTCTTGAGAACCAGGGATGGTAGGTTAAAAAGCTGTTTTATCCCATGGGAACTCTCCCGACCCACCCAAGCGGCTCAAGAAAAAGGTATATATAATAAATAATAAGACATAAGAAGGATAAGACATCACAGGAGAAGATTGTAGTATAGGTAATTTAGTATGTAGACTAGTAGTAAAATTAAATATAGTTAGTAGGCTAAGCTATAAATCTGGCATTTTATTATAGAAGCAGAAGCTATGAGTGTGTGAGTGTACTGGTATCTATATAAAGTAACTGTTAGCATACTATAGGAAAATAAAAAGTATAATTATTATGCTATCAAATGGAAACCTAAGAACTTAGGTACTATATGTTGATATCTTTAAAGGAACACAAACTGATGAATCATTAAAAATCTACACCATGTAAAATAAAATTGTAAATAGCGAAAATAAGCTAGTTATAGTAGAAGAGCTAAATTAGCCGTTAATAAGCCAACTGTACCCAGCAAGCTAACACGATAAACAAAAACGGTAATTAGTGTATAAAGTATAATTTTCTCCATGTAATGTGGAGTTGCGTCAGGAAGGGAATCCGGCGTGAAACCTGTGCCAATTCAACATGCAGATCCACCTTGGATTTGCTGTGGCGACCCCGAGTGCAAACAAGGGAGCAGCCGAAGGGACTTACTAGTGTATAAAGTATAATAGCGTAGCTAAACCTACAGTAACGGTATTAAATACATATAAAATAAATGTGGGCAAAAGTATGAATTAATGTGGGTTATCAAACAGAAAAGAACATGAAAATCATTAAGACTGAAAAGACTGTTACAGCATTTCAAAAACCACAGCTAAAGTTTGGAGAATATTTTGAAAATCATGGTAAAATATCAACAACATACATTATAGTAAAAAGCCACATTATTGTGTAAATTCCTGTAAATCCACTCAAAGCCACAGTGTCTTTTTCCCATGAAACGTCTACATTAATAAAAACTCATTTACATTTGTGTATAAATTCATGTAAATCCATTCAAAGACACAGACTGTTTTCCCCAATGAAAGAAAGTCTAGATTAATGAAAAAAGTCACATAATCTTGTCTAAAATCCTGTTTGAATAGCACACTGTTTATTTTCCAGAGAGAAAAATTCTTACCGTGTTTCCTGAGAGCACAGTTCACTTTTCCCGTTTCTTTTATCTTTCAGATGTGTTCATGAAGCCAGTGACAATTCCACGGATTCTTGTCCTCATCAGACTTTGTCAAACCGTCTTTCTCACCATCTTCTCTGTCCGACTCTGTCCGTGACACAGACGGGCTGCACAAGTCTTCTTTTAAAAACTTTAGAGCTCTAAAGGTTAGCGATGTCCACATGCTACATTCAGCTTTAGCTTCATGCAGGAGACAAACAGCCTCGCCGCAGCAACACACCAGTCCTGCTTTACGACAACTGTCGCAACAGCCAGGCTTTTTTCTCCTCGAAATACCGCGGATCCGAGGACACTGATTTGTATCAGTAACACACAGATCAGTGTCCGTGGACTGCCGCGGTCTGATGAAACTTGCATGATGTCATTAAAAAAAAAGAAAAAGAAAAAAAAAAGAACACCATTTTGTGATAGACATTTTAAAAACTCAGTGACGATCACAATTACAGAGTTAAACAGTAACACCCCCCCCACAATGATGAAATCCACGGAATTTCGCGGATCTGCGGAGTTTTCACAGCCCTGTATTTTGTGGACTTACAACTACTTTAAATTTTTTCTTCTTTTGCCATGTTTATGTATGTTACAATATTTATATTGTTTATACTTTCACACTGTAATTTTTTTAATATTGTAATTATACACAATTGGCTCAGCTTGAAGGCCAAGTACGTCCCTTTGGTTTCTCCCTCATTTCACTCGGGGCCACCACAGCAGATCCCAAGTGCATCTGCATGTTGATTTGATTTGGTACCAGTTTAACGTCGGATGCCGTTCTTGACACAACTCCACATTACATGGAGCAGCTTGAAGGCTTAATATCCATTCTATAAAAGGAGTCACTCTCCAAGAAGAACAAAAAAGAAAGAAAGGTTTCAGATGCATCTGAAACTTAGCATAAATTTATTCCTGTGGTTCTTAAGCTTTGGGGCAACTGGGTAATGGAAGAGGCTTAGGATTTGTTAAATAGCTTATTCATTAAAACTAATTTGAATGTCAAATTAAACAATATATTAACACCTTCAAAATCAACACACAACTTTACATAAAACCTAACGCAATTACAATAATATTACTCAGGTTTACAATAAACAGTGTTGAAAAAGGAAAAAACAACATGGTAGCAGTAGTCTAATTGCTAACATTTTAACATTCAAAATAATTCTGAGCTAGTATGGTTTACTGAAACATTAAGTAACTTTGCACAAATCAAAACCATTTGATTAACATGTTCAGTGTTTAGAATCAATTTTTATGTCTTTAAAGTCTTATGTGTTTTTAACTGTTTAGCAAAATATTTTACTATAATATTTCATGTTGCTTTTAAGGAGTTGTTATAATTTAAGAACATTTGTAGTATATACACTATATATATTATTTTAAGGGACTCTGGCATTAATGAGACTATAGATAAAGGATGAATTTTAGTACAAAGTATTCAGCAAACCAATACTACTTAAATGTTGACCAAAACCCTCTCCCACCCCTCTCCTAAGCACTAATTTGGCACCATAATCTTTCTTCTGATTAATTTGGATAGATAGCAATGGTAACAGAAGCGATACCATGTTGGAATCAGGTTTTGGTGAAAAACCCTATCCCTGAAATACTTTTCATGCAGAAAGCACAAAAGGCCACCACAGTAACCTGTCAACACTTAAACAGAATGTAACAGCTGAGGTAAGACACCAAAAAAGTTAATCAAACAGGAGTACAAACTGACCTCAACAAGGCGGCCAATGTTGGCAATGTGTGGTGAGGACTCTCCAACTGGTTCATCTTTTTCCATCTGGGGAAAAAAGTTACAAAGAATTAGTCTGACAACAGAGTCAACTTTCATTTAATACAATAAACAAAAACAACAATATACCTGTCTTGTAAGACTGCCTCCCAAGTTCATGGTACCGGAGCCGGTCTTAGTTGTCTGGAGCCACAGCATGACAGTGGAGGTAAGTTTATAGTGAGCAGTACGACCGCTGGACTTCTCCTACTCAGAAACACACAAACATGGATAGATCATTAATCATTTCTAACATTAAAAACGGGATTTTTTCCCCCCTTAAAAGTATATCAAGATGGGTTCATTGGAGATGGGATCATTTTCAACATTTTCATCTTATCTTAATATAGGAAAGTGTCAATTAATTAATGCATGTGCACGCACATACATGGTTCTGGTCCAGATTTCGCCAATACAGCATTTGAGAGGTGAGCAGTGAGCCATGGTGCCTCCCCACCCCATTCTATTGTAAAAGTCAGCTGAAGGCATTTCTCTAAGAAGGAAGATCAAAATGAGTGCAACTCTCAACTGTAAAGAATGACTGTATAAAACTTTAAAGGTACTTTGCCGCTGGATTTTTTAAAGCTTTAAGTTAAAAAAGAATGTTCTTTGGCAACACTATAATTTTATTACTTAGCATTTAAACAAGAGATTCATAATATGACATTGCCAACATGATCAACATTCATAATGTCTGGAAACAATTTAGAATTTCAACCCATGAAGAAAAGAAATTTTAGGGATCTCATGCTATGACCAACATTTGGCAGATATGGAAGTGATTTACAAGAAATCTTATGGATGTTAATGTAAGATGGGTCACAGGTAATCCCAAAACATCACACATGCACTTCTTCCTGTAATTAGTCTGCATGGCGGCAATTAAGGAAAAAAAACAAAAACAATATTCACTATGGAATTTCCCCCCAGATAAATATGTCCTCTTTATTAACATGAGCTGTAATTTTGCAACATGTTACAAAAATAAACCTATATTACAATGTTGGGATTTCAGTAGAAACAAAATGTTTTCAGTTTTGTGACATTTAAAAGACCCTATAGCTTGACTATTCACTGACAAAGGTTGTCATTGAAAGCACAAACTTGTGAACAGCAGGGTCCATGGGCGCAATTTGGTGGGGGATAGGGGGAACATGTCCCCCCCACCTTTTCAACCAGGGGGGACAGAATATGGTATGTCCCTCCACCTTCTGACATATATATGTGTGTACTTGAAACATGCTATGTCAGTCTTATGTGCAAAACCATGTCAGAATAGTATCTTTGTTTCTGCAGCAGCATTGACTTGTTTACAACACCTGTTTCTTGTTTGTCACATTCGGAATTTTCTGGGACTGCATTTGCCCAGATTTGAAACCAAAAATTGTTGCCTCTAGGGACTAGTGTCTACACATAAGTATCAATGGACCATATGCTAATTTACTAAATTCTGAAAGTTAGAAAAGGAAATAATAAAAGCGAAAATTATGCAAGCGAAATTATGTTCAGTATGAGTGTTGTCATTAGTGCCACTTCGAAAATTAAATTCATGATAAGTAATTTATCCTAAACTTATGATCTGTTGTTTTTTCAAACTTATGCAAAAACAAATCTTGAGAAAAAAAATACAGTATGCGATAGTTAATAATTATTACGAGCCTGTTCTTTCATATTTATGAATACATTTTACCACATTGCAGTTGTTTTTTTTAATGAAAACTCAACCTATCATTCTTTTTGAGTTCTACACATGTGGTGATATCTTATTTACACCAGGATGTTAATAAAATCAATGCTGGCTATTCTCAGAATAAAGTACTTATATCCACAGTTTCAAACTGCATAAGTCAAATGGTGTCCACTTTATGGTCTTCTCAAAACATTAAAATTACTGTTCTGGATGCTCAGAATGCATCTGAGCTTATCTACACTCAACAAAAATATAAACGCAACACTTTTGGTTTTGCTCCCATTTTGTATGAGATGAACTCAAAGATCTAAAACTTTTTCCACATACACAATATCACCATTTCCCTCAAATATTGTTCACAAACCAGTCTAAATCTGTGATACTGAGCACTTCTCCTTTGCTGAGATAATCCATCCCACCTCACAGGTGTGCCATATCAAGATGCTGATTAGACACCATGATTAGTGCACAGGTGTGCCTTAGACTGTCCACAATAAAAGGCCACTCTGAAAGGTGCAGTTTTGTTTTATTGGGGGGGATACCAGTCAGTAGCTGGTGTGACCACCATTTGCCTCATGCAGTGCAACACATCTCCTTCGCATACAGTTGATCAGGTTGTCAGTTGTGGCCTGTGGAATGTTGGTCCACTCTTCTTCAATGGCTGTGCGAAGATGCTGGATATTGGCAGGAACTGGTACACACCGGTCCAGAGCATCCCAAACATGCTCAATGGGTGACATGTCCGGTGAGTATTCCGGCCATGCAAGAACTGGGACATTTTCAGCTTCCAAGAATTGTGTACAGATCCTTGCAACATGGGGCCATGCATTATCCTGCTGCAACATGAGGTGATGTTCTTGGATGTATGGCACAACAATGGGCCTCAGGATCTCATCACGGTACCTCTGTGCATTCAAAATGCCATCAATAAAATGCACCTGTGTTCTTCGTCCATAACAGACGCCTGCCCATACCATAACCCCACCACCACCATGGGCCACTCGATCCACAACATTGACATCAGAAAACCGCTCACCCACACGACGCCACACACGCTGTCTGGCATCTGCCCTGAACAGTGTGAACCGGGATTCATCTGTGAAGAGAACACCTCTCCAACGTGCCAAACGCCAGCGAATGTGAGCATTTGCCCACTCAAGTCGTTACAATGACGAACTGGAGTCAGGTCGAGACCCCGATGAGGACGACGAGCATGCAGATGAGCTTCCCTGAGATGGTTTCTGACAGTTTGTGCAGAAATTCTTTGGTTATGCAAACCGATTGTTTCAGCAGCTGTCTGAGTGGCTGGTCTCAGACGATCTTGGAGGTGAACATGCTGGATGTGGAGGTCCTGGGCTGGTGTGGTTACACGTGGTCTGCGGTTGTGAGGCTGGTTGGATGTACTGCCACATTCTCTGAAACGCCTTTGGAGACGGCTTATGGTAGAGAAATGAACATTCAATACACGAGCAACAGCTCTGGTTGACATTCCTGCTGTCAGCATGCCAATTGCATGCTCCCTCAAATCTTGCGACATCTGTGGCATTGTGCTGTGTAATAAAACTGCACCTTTCAGAGTGGCCTTTTATTGTGGGCAGTCTAAGGCACACCTGTGCACTAATCATGGTGTCTAATCAGCATCTTGATATGGCACACCTGTGAGGTGGGATGGATTATCTCAGCAAAGGAGAAGTGCTCACTATCACAGATTTAGACTGGTTTGTGAACAATATTTGAGGGAAATGATGATATTGTGTATGTGGAAAAAGTTTTAGATCTTTGAGTTCATCTCATACAAAATGGGAGCAAAACCAAAAGTGTTGCGTTTATATTTTTGTTGAGTGTAGAAACCGCCTATGGGCTTCGGCACTGCGAGCCTCGCACTTTGTCCCCCCAATTTCTAGTTCTAAATTGCACCCTTGGCAGGGTTAACCTACTGCATGGTGATTCACCTGCACCTCCACCACATGGATAGAGTCCCAGCATCCTTTGATCTTCTTGGATCCATCCCCAGCCTTCTTAATGAGAATAACACCAGCAAAGCCGTGATCCAAGTCCCACAGGTAAACCGAGGACACACCACCCTCAAAGTACCTGACAACCACAAACATCACAAGTTACATCAGGGCGACAGCGACCTATATCCTATGACTCAAACAAAAGGCTCATCCCTAGTCCTGAAGAATTATAAGTTCCTGGCTATTACTCACAGGTCTCTGTACTGATCGAAGGCATTATTGGCTTCCACCTCAAGTTTCCGCAGGCGTGCTGAAGGCATTGCACCGTCCTCAATAGGAGGTTCATACTTATTACTCCATGGAGATCTGTATGACAGAATTTAGTGTTAACCTTGAGTCAACTAAATGTTTAGCTGTAGCAGGAGTTCATATAAAGCTTAGCATCTTATCACTGACAGACTCAAGATAAAATGACCCTATATACATGTTACCAACTCTGTATCAGCCACCGGCTTTTATATAACATCTTCTGATTCCCAAATCAGACTAAAATTAATATCAAAGTGTATTTAGTTACAAACCGGTTTTAAAATAAATGTTTAACCAACTTACCACATTTTGTAATTGTTAATTTCTCTGTCTGCCATCGAGACTGCAACCACAAGGACAAGTGGCTTCCAATTTGGTCAACATGGATTTTTACATGGAGAATATCTTTAAAGCTAGACATTAATATTTTGTTCAATTTCAGTTTTGTTAGCAGTTTTTTTTCCCTTTCTTGGTGTCGTTGGACGTATTCTGAAGGCACCATCATGACTTCCATTGTGACTGAACTGCGGTTACTGCATACTTTAAAGCAGTGGATCCTAATTCTGGTCCTCCTAGACCACAAACCTCTGCATTTTTCATCTCTCCATGCTTTGCCAAAAGGTGACAAACACTTTTGGGTGGACTCAGCCAATCCAAAGCTAACAGACACCTGAATGTGTGATATATAAAATGTGGAGGACTGGATTAAGGAACTGCTCCTGTAAAGTCCCACAAGTACCACATGATTAGAAAATGCATCTGTGATGCAGGGGAGGAGAGGGGAGATAAATAAATAGCATGTCGTCACAGCATCACAACATATATTACAAGAGGATTTTGCATCACTGACTTGCATGTACACAGAAGAAATTAGAATATTAAACTTCATGCCTAAAAGAAACCCCAAAACATATATACACATCAAAACAATTATTCAATGACAACAAAGCACCCATCAGACAGCCCAAGTCTGTCTGATGGGTGCTCTGCTTTCCATTTGCATTTTCAACATTGCATTAAATATCTCTGTGGCAATCCAAACTAAAAGATTAAAGACGTCAGCCGCATCTGTTCAACAGCTTTCAGCTTTATTCAGTCAACAGTTATGTAGTGCCTGTTTTGTTATCAGTCACCATTATTACTCTGCATGCCACCATGTGATCAATATCAGTTCTGTGTGTGTATCCACAAAGAAAGTAAATAAATAAATAAAAACAGCTGGACAGATTTTTTGCAAACTTGGGAGGACTATTACTTGGGTTAGTGTCTCCATTATTAACTTTTCGAACAGACTGGTCAAAGGCCAAGGTCAAACAAACCATAGTAAAAAGTTTAAGATCTCTCCAACCAATGTGGCTAGAGATTTGATCAAAAGTTTACATTGATCAATAAAATATTTGTGACAAACTGGTATATGATGTCATAATGAAGCCATATATAGTTTAAAAAAAAAAAGTGTAGACCCTCGAAGCTCACTACAGGTACTGTGGACAATGCATCTCAGTGAATGTGCATCATGAGTGATGGTGCTAAGGATCATACAACATAAAAATACAGTCTAACTCCTTTAGTCCATGGGCCAAGCAGGTTTTCAGTACCACTTTAAGGGGAATAAACAACACCTAGAATCCAGCCTTAGTGTATCATGGCCTACACAAAAATGTATGATAGCAATCCCACGGTGGTAGCTGTAGCCAGGTAGGGGTCAGTGAAGAATTACACAGAGGTCAAAGTTTAAAAATGCTCCAATCATGTTGAAAACTATATCGCATTACGTGTTTGCTCATAACGATTCCAAAAAAGTATAGTTTGGACTATCTGTGATGGAATGTTTTGGAGTTATGGGGTAAAAACAGCAAAAATGGTGACAAAGGTCAGTTTCAGTCTGTACAGGGGTCAAAAGTTAAAGTTGCTCCAATTTCAGTACACAATTATGCAAATTATTGGTTGAAATAAAAGGATTAATAAATGGAATAGTTTTGACTGTGTTGAATGTTTGGTCTCCAAGGTAAAGGTCAAACAAGGTCAACATCTATTGGATTCTATGACATGTGACATATATTAATCTGTAACATGATAGCTAAGCATGACAGATGCAAACTATTCTTTATTAGAACCCTATTAACCCAAACAATAATTTGCATCATTTTTTTTTTTTACTGAATTTTAGCAACTTTAAGTTTTGACCCCTGTACAAACTAAAATTGACCTTTGTCACCATTTTTTACCCCATAACTCCAGAATATTCCATCACAGATTGTCCAACCTATAGCTTTTTGGAATCATTATGATCAGACAAGTAATGTGATATAGTTTTCAGCATGATTGGAGCATTTTTAAAGTTTGACCTTTGTGTAATTCTTCACTGACCCCTACCTGGCTACATCTACCACCCTGGGATGGCTATCATACACTTTTGTGTAGGCCATGATACACTGAGGCTGGATTCTAAGTAGGGATGTCCCGATCCGATCACGTGGTTTCAGACTTGATCGAAATCGGACGCTGCATCCCGATCAGGAATATGATATAAATTTTATCCTCATTATTTTGATCAGCACTATTTCAAGCTCATTACTGCAGATTAATGGGTCTTTCATGCATCAGAAGCGTCAAGAATTGGTCTAAAAAGCATTATTTTCAATGTGACGCGTTGCTTTTTAGAGGCGGCAGAAGTGTCGCGTCAAAAGCCGAGCTAAAGTGACGCTTCTGACGGGAGCGCGCATTGCCACTTGTCGGCAGGCTGACGCGGTCAAAGTTCAACCCAATCCAACTTTTGACGCTCTGAGCTGTGACGTAAATTCGCTCTGTCCAATAGGAATGACGCGTCGAGCCAAAACATGGAAGACTAGTGGCAAAAACCACTGATCTCTACAAAACAGATCGGTGCAGAAACTACTGATCTGTACAAAACAGAAACGTGTCACAGGACAGCTCATTTATAGAGCAGTTTTCTGAAGAAAAATCCTTGGAAATGTTTTTTGTTGTTGTTGTCTGTTACCTCAAAATTTCTGATTACTGTTAAAAAAAAAAAGTTTATAACACTTGTAATTAAAATAGCTAAATCAATAAATGGTTCTTTAGAAACCTTTCATCTGTAAATTAAAACCACCTGTTATTTCAGATTAGATAATTTCTTGTTTAATATAAGAAACCTTGGATTTATTTTTAGACAAATAAAATAACATGGAAATTTGTACATTTTTTAAGTCTGGCAGATTATTACTTGATTGTTCAAGCTACCTCAAGGAGAAGTGCACTGTTTAAGTGATACATAATAAAATAAGGTGATTAAAATGAAAATATTATATATTTAGCATTTATTCATTGTTCATGCTACCTCAAGGAGAAGTGCACTGTTTAAGTGATACATAATAAAATAAGGTGATTAAAATGAAAATATTATATATTTAGCATTTATTCATTGTTCATTCAGTTTTTTAAAGTATAGGATCGGGACTCAGTATCAGCAGATACTCAAAATCAGATGACTCGGAATCGGATTGGGGCCAAAAAACCTGATCGGGACATCCCTAATTCTAAGTGTTGTTTATTCCCCTTAAGTGGTACCGATTTGGTCAAAATTGATGAGTGGCTCATGGACTACTTTTGTGTTTTTTTTATAATTAATTTCTTTGGCCAGTGGAGGGACGATGACTGTTTCTGGACATAATGTTTAGAACCCAATCACACCTGCTGCAGTAGAGGAGAGAGGGATTTCATGTGTACACTGAGTAATGTCATTTCTACTAAAAGGAAAGGTAACTAATGTTTCTTGCCCATAGTGTGCAGATATAAACTCAACCTGTAGGAGTCGCCATCTCTGTTGTAATCACAGAGCAGATAGTCTTTCCCAACCACTTTGTCCCGGGCGATCTTCAGTGGCTGGTCCACAGAGGAGAGAAGGTCCTCACACAAACTGGGTACCTCAAAACAAAAACAAGGATGATAATCTTAAAACAGCAATCCAACTTTTCCTCCTGCCCAACCATTTCATCTCAGGTGCTCAACCTCAGAAACATTTAAACAGTCTGCAGCATTTTTGAACCTTTAGTCAGCAGACTACCCAAGAACAAAACAAGCAAGATAAGAACAAGTTTTGGTTAACTCCTGTTCGCCGGTAATGAATGTAATCAGTACAATGAAGGAACAGGCTAGACAGGAAAAACAAGACAGATGTAATTAAATAGACTTTAAACGTTTTGTCTCACGTTTCAGTGCCACCCAGAAAGAAGACAGATTATTTGGGGAAAACTGTGCAATAAGTCACAGGATAAAACATGAATAGGAAACATAATATCTGAAGGATAAGGAGGTACAAATTACTCCTCCCAGACCGACATGGATGCCTCCTCTATGTCCTTAAATGACAACAAAGGAGGTCCTGTTGGCTGAAGGTACACCCCCCTCCACCCCCACCCCCCCACACAGCAACCAACATTTGAGAGAAAGTCAGTGGAGTGTGGTCCATGAGGAAATGGAGAAAAGGGGAGGTGGTGAGAAGCCATAAAACAAAGAGGTATGAGAACGAAAGGGGTGATTTTGAAATATACAATCATTTGAGGAAATGAGCCAAAAATTGCCTGGCAGAGGAAGTGACTGACAGCTGCGATAATAATCACTAATGAGAGGACATAATAAAGTGGGTGAGGAGCGCGCTGATGGCAAAGGGAGCAAGATTGCAGGGGAGGGTCCAGCCGGAAAGGGCCGAATATACCCACAAAACACAATGGTAAAAGTGTGATCCGATATGAATCTAAATTAGCTTAATTTGTCAGACGAAATAAGCATTTCTTCTTGAGCACAGCAAACAAACATGACTGCACATAATAAACCTGGATGACACTGAAGTGTCGGCCAGCATATTATAATGTGGCTTTTTGAGCTATAAACTCCATTTCTGATGCTACTAACTGAACAAATGATGTGTTCAGGAACGTACTTTCACAGAACACATTTTTGGCAACTCCTAGTAGGAAAAGCAGAGGCATGTTCCAAAATACGGCTAATGACTATATTACACACAGAGTATTTCATAAACCATCACCTATGTGACAACCAGTCAATAACACTTCAATACCAATTCAACTTCTTGAGTAACTAAGTCAGTCAAATCCAGAATTAGGGGCATATTCCAGAACAGAAGGGCTTGAAATGCTCACAAGTAGCTACTGGTCTGGTGTGGAGGAAAGACAGCACGAGGACAATATAGTTTCCTGTATTTTTCTTTTTTTCTTTTTCTTTGAAACCTGAAAGTGAGCATAACAAACACCTTTATATCACTTTTCCCTTTAAGTGACACGCAGCAATAGCAAAGATGGCAACTCACCAGGTCAATTAGGTCACTGAGATTTTTTTCGATCTGCTGGGGAGGCAGGCGCCTCATCAGGTCCAGGGCACAGTCCAGCTGCTGGTCATTCTGAAATAGACAAGAGAACAAAAGTACACTTATGACAGTCTGCTAGAATCACATGCCCCACCTGCACCCACTTTGAAACCTGCGGCACACTCAAATCTATAATCACATTTTTTTTTTTTATGCATAAGACCAAGATGAACTGTTCATGCACAAAATTTTGTGCTCTCATAGTAACTCGAACATAAAGACTTTGGTTGTATAGATATGAATTAAAATGATGCAGCAAATAAATTAAAATCTGTCTCAAAGTTTTAACAGTTCTGAATAGAGGATACATTTGAGCAATTCAGTGTATTAATATAGTGCCAACTCACCTCAAAGTAAGCAACCAAAGAAATTAATTAAAACTGGTTACCTATATTGAATTTTTAGCTAAATAAAAATAAACAAAGGGTGTCACAATACATGCATTTGTATTGAGCCATACAGTGCATGTGATGAGTCTGTGCACAGAACTGTACGCAGAATACACTGTATAACTACACATAGTATGTAGAGCTGCAGCTATCAATTATTCTGGCAATTTTGCGTTTTTAATCAACATCAGCTTGAACGACGAAGTGGCCAATCCGAAGTGTGTCACAGAATTTCGGCTTAGAACAGTAACAGTGAGTAGGAAATCAGTGGGAAAGTGGGTAGAGTGGAGATCGGATTGGCCGCGAAGCTAGCGGCGACCTATCCAGGCCGGCGGCGTACCATCACAGAATTTGCCTCGAACATTTTCTGTAATCAAATTATTTTTTGAGTTACTCGACTAATCGTTTCAGCCATAATAGTATGATTATACACATGTACATTTGTTTCCATAAGTCACTGATGTTTCATCTCATTTCCACAGACTGTGCGCGCCACTCTAGCTTTATGCTCTGTGCAGGAGGTGTGATTTTACTCCCCAGTGCAGGAGACATGGCCACATTGTTCACTTAGGGCTGTGAAATGAAAATTGTAAAATCCGAGGAAAATTCGCAGGGGGTCTGGGAGGCGCAGGTCCCCAGGAGCTGGGGTCTAGGGCCTTGTGGGGCCCCAGAAACCAAATTAAATTTTCATCTACCGATACATTTTCAACATCTCCTGGAAGAACAAATCTCAAAATTAGTGCATATTTAAAATGATCCTAGATTCAACCTTTCATTTGAACCATCAATGATCATGTTGAAATAACAGAATACGACGTGGAAGTAGGACCTGGAATGATTTTCCTTTTAACTGTAAACCAAATTATGCATCAACTCAGAACAATTAAACTACATGAAATTCATGAAGACTGAAAAGACTGTTAAACCATGTCAAAAACCACAACTAAAGATTGTAGAATATTTTAAAAATCAGGGTAAAATATCAATAACATACCTTATAGTAAAAAAGCCACACATTCTTGTGTAAATTCCTGTAAATCCACCCAAAGCCACAGTGTCTTTTTTCCTATGAAAAAAGTCTACATTAATAAAAACTAATTTACATTGTTGTGTAAATTCATGTAGCCTAAATTCATTCAAAGCCACAATGTCTTTTTTTTTTTCAATGAAAGAAAGTCTAGAGTAATGAAAGAAAAAAAAAGGCACATAATCTTTTCTGAAATCCTGTTTGAAAAGCACAATGTTTATTTTCCAGAGAGAGAAAAGTTCGCTTTTCCCGTTTATCTTTCAGGTGTGTTCATGAAGCCAGCAACAATTCCACGGATTCTTGTCCTTATCACACTTTTTCAAATCGTCTTTCTCGCCATCTTTGCTCTGTCTGATGTCGCTCCGTGACACAGACATGCAGCAAAATTCTTCTTTTAAAAACTTGAAAGTTCTAAAAGTGTGCGATGTCCACATGCTATGTTTAGCTAAGCTTCGCACAGGAGCCACAGTGTCACCGCAGCAACCAACCAGCCCCACTTTACGACAGTTGTAACAGCCAGGCTTTGAGTGCAATTTTAACTCCGCGGATCCGAGGAAACTGATATGCATCTGTAACACACAGATCAGTGTCCGCGGACTTATAAAACTTGCATGATGTCGTAAAAAAAGAATGCTTTGCGATAAGCATTTTAAAAACTCAGTAATGATCACGATTAAAGAGTACAACACTAACACCCCCCCCCACCCTGCCCGTGATGAAATCCGCGGAATCCCGCGGAGTTTTCACAGCCCTGCTCACTCTGCTGTCTGTGCGTGAGGAAGTCAAACAGAGGGAGACAGCGGGAGAAGCAGCTGAAGCAAGCAACCGGATTATTTCACCCAGAAAGTTTGGAAGCATATGAGGTCTATTAGAAAAGTATCCTACCTTATTATTTTTTTCAAAAACCATATGGATTTGAATCACGTGTGATTACATCAGACATGCTTGAACCATCGTGGGCATGCAAGAGTTTTTTCACGCCTGTCGGTTACGTCATTCGCCTGTGGGCAGTCTTTGAGTGAGGAGTGGCCCACCCTCTCGTCGTTTTTTTCCATTGTTTAGGAATGGCTCAGAGACTGCTGCTTTGTTTGATCAAAATTTTTTCAAAACTGTAAGGCACAACTGAGTGGACACCATTCGATAAATTCAGCTGGTTTTCAGTAAAAATTTGAACGTCTGATGAGAGATTTTGGTCTGGTAGTGTCACCGTAAGGATGGCCCATGGTGCCTGACGGCGATCTGCGGTTCGAGGCGGCAGCGTCTCGCCGTTTCAAGTTAAAAACGTCCACATTTCAGGCTCTGTTGACCCAGGAAGTCGTCAGAGAACAGAGAACTTTCAGAAGAAGTCCGCATGAGGAGTTTATTCGGACATTCAATTGTTAACGGACATTTTGTAATGAAAGAACGTGCGGGCAGAGTCGCATGTCGGGCTGGACCCGACCGCGGGGGGTCGCGACAGGAAAAACACCTCCGTTGGAAACCTTAACAGGCAAGTTGGAACATGCCCAAGCTGTTAAACAATTTCTCAGTTACTCACTTGTTGAAAGCCATCAAAAGCCGCTTGAATTTTACAAATGGTTTTCAACACGGAGGTGTTTTTCCTGTCGCGACGCACACAGATTCGCCGAGTCGTCACGGAAACGACTCGGCGAATTTGCGCGCACGTCTTTCATTACAAAATGTCCTTAAACAGTGGAATGTCGCATAAAGTCCTCATGCCGGCCTTTTCTGAATCTTCTCTGTTCTCTCACGATGTCCTGGGTGAATTAAGCCTTAAATTAGGATGTTTTCAGATCGAAACAGGCCGACGACAGTGCCTGGAAGCGCTGCGTGACGTCCCGCTCCGTGGGAAGTCCTTACACCGACAGAAACACCCCATAATCTCTCATCAGCCGTTAAACTTTTCACCGAAAACCAGATTAATTTCTCGAATAGTGTCCACTCGGATATTCCTCACAGGTCCAGAAAAAATTTTGATAAAGCAACACGCGCCGTCTCGAGCAGCGTGTGAAAAAGGAATTCAGCCGAGAGGGCAGGACCACATCTCACTCAAGGCCTGCCCACAGGGAAATGACGTCACCGACACGCATGACAAAACTCACGCATGCGCATGAGGGTTCAAGCATGATTGGTGTAATCGCACGTCATTCAAATCCATATAGTTTTTTAAAAAAATAAAAAGGTAGGATACTTTTCTGATAGACCTCATAAATGGAATTGGCTTACCCTATGAATCTCACTACTGGTCTCACATTTGCTGTTGAACCACTGTCCCAGTATGAGACCAGTTTGCATTCGAGTTTAGGTGTCACCAATTTATAAACAAAGTTGACGTGTTATATGAATTAGTGTAGAATTTCATGGATGAGATGGCCGCCAAATAGTGACACTGCATACAATGATTTCAAATCTGCACAGAGTGAGGTTTTATGAGATGCCGTCATTTGCGCAAAAAATAAAAAACTTAAAACAGACAAAATATTGAAGGGAGTCTGGCTCCATACGGTGTGCGACCGGGGGGGAGACAACCAAACAAAAAGCATTCTGCACAGTAAATTCATCCTAACACAAATGAAAGAGATGCAATCAACTCAAACATTTAATGAAAAAAGTTATCTCAATGCTAAAGTGTCTGACAGCAGCTCTCTACTGCACAGACTAAAGATACTGTACATTAAAAAACTGAACTCATACCACACTGTGTAATCTATATAGAAATAAGAATCAAACCGTGACTTCTGTGTACCATGACACCCCCCACACACACACAAGAAAAGCCTGTCCGATGCAAACTCAGCCATGGGTGTGGACTGGGCCCACAGCCAACCTTCACCCAAACCCAGGCAGAATTTTTCAAAGTGCAGAGTTCTTTTACGCAAGCACACACATTTAAGAACAACTGAATGAGTGCCTCTGTGCAACAGAACGCCCACAGGGTGTTGGGTGGGGATTTAATTTAAGATGTGCTTTTAACAACTTTGATTAAAAAAAAAAAAAAGAGATGAAAGTGGTGAAAAACAAAAAAAGCTGAAACCCAAAATTACAAGTTGGGGTCTGGGGGCATGCTCCCCCAAAGAAAGTTTTTGAATTCTCGAAGCTCTGAGATGCAATCTGAGCTTATTTCAGACAAATTTGCAGTGACTGCAGCACCCATTTTGGTGAGAACCCCCCCCCCCCCCCCACACACACACACACAATTTTCCTTATTCAAAATCACTCTAGTAGTATTCTACCCTTATAGCGCAACAGATAATAGAATATTTACAGAGGAATCCTTCAAACGGTGAAACAAGCACCAAAGTTGGCACAAATACTCCTTAAACATTGCTCTTTTGAAAAAAACTGAGTTTCCACTTGAATTTTCAATAGGCGGCCAGGAAAGGGTCAATTGAAAAATTACACAAGGGTCAAAATTTAAAAATGCTCCAATCATATTGAAAACTATACTGCATTATTTGTCTGAACATAAATATTCTAAAAAGTATAGTTAGTATAGTATAGTATAGTTTGGACTACCTATGACTGAATGTTATGGAGTTATGGGGTAAAAACTTCAAGAATAGTAAAGGCCAGCTTTAGTTTGTACAGGGGTCAAAAGTTAAAGCTGCTCCAAATATTGTAAAACGTGATGTAAATTATTGGGTGGTAGTTTTAAAAAGGAATAGTTTGCACCTTGTGTCATGCTTAGTTATCACATTACAGGGTAACATATGTCACATGCCATAGAATCCAATGGACATCGACATTGGCTGACCTTTACCTTGCAGACCAAACATTCAACACAGTCAAAACTATTCTCTTTATTAATCCTATTAGTTCAACCAATAATTTGCACCACTTTTTACCAAAATTGGAGCAACTTTAACTTCTGACCCCTGCAAAAACTGAAATTGACCTTTGTCACCATTCTTAATGTTTTACCGCATAACATTCAATCATAGACAGCCCAAACTATGCCTTTCTGGAATCTTTGTGATCAGACACATAATGCATAGCTTTCAATACGGCTGGAACATTTTTAAATTTTGACCCCAATTCTTCAATTGACCCCTACCTGGCTGCTTATTGAAAATTCAAGTCCATACTCAGTTTTTTCAAAAGACTAATGTCTAAGGATTGTGTGCGTCAATTTTGGTGCTTGTTTCTAGAAATGAACAATTGTTACAGTTATCTGCTCCACGATTACTACAATGCAGCAGTTTTCTAGCTTGGAAGATAGTTAAACAGGTCCATTAGTAAACATCCAGGAGTTAGCAGGTAACTTTGAGATGTTTACTGTGAGGATCACTGTGAAACTACAACACAGAAATAGAAATAAATGAAAATTTGAAATGCATTTGACTCTTTTACGTCAACAAACGCAGAGTCATTAATTTTTATACAGTACACAAATTAGGGATGCACGATCCACAATTTTTCATTCCGATCTGATCCCGATACCTGAATTTGGATATCTGCCGATACATTTCTGATCCGATACCAGAACTGTTTGCTTTAATATTATTATCATTATTGCTGATTTATGAGGATTTTCTTAAAAAAGACACCTGAAAGTGGAGCTACAATTTGCCAAAAGGTGTATCTAAGATGGAAGCCTAGATTTGATGTTTTAGTGAAAGAATTAAGTACTTTTATTTTTTTATAGACTCTTGCAACCTTATTTTATAGACTTAAAGAGACAAGACAGCACACTCTGTCTCTCTCCTCCTCAATTTTCAATTTCAATGAACCTTACTGATATGGGAGACATCTACATTGTCAAAGCAAGAGTTAAGAGTTAACAAGTCCTCTGTCTGTGTCTCTCACCTTCTCAATTTCATTGGAGCTTTATTGATATGGGAAACATATGTTTACATTGTCAAAGCAAGTTACAATAAAAATTTAAAATTAGGTCCTCTCCCTCAGCCTCTCTCTCAATTCAATTGAAACATACATTTACCTTGTCAAAGTGGTGGAGCAAAAAAGAAAAGAAAAAGTCCTCTCTCCCTCGCTCGCTCTCTGTCTCTCCCTCGCTCACAGTTTTCCTGCTGAGCAAACATGAAGCCTGAACAACTGCAAAATAAACTCTAAATTTCTAAATGTATCATCAGTGGTGCTCATGTGAGTAACTCATGATTAATACTGAAGGATTTTAATGGAGAATTTTCCCATTCAGTGGAGGGGGAGAGAGAGGGAGAGAGAGAGAGAGAGAGAGAGAGAATCTCTGTTCAGCTGTCCTCCTCAGCTGCGCTCTAAGTTGCTGTTTCACAGCCTCAGGACGTTGAAGCAGCTGATTTTTCAGTAACAATTCAGTTCATTTTTCGGAAAATCTTTGCTTGGCGGCACAAACCATTTGAACCTGAGAGCCACATCAAAATTTGCCATTATCTGTGGCTTAAAACCCTCGACTGTCTGTGGAACAAACAGCTCGCCATTAGCTCAGAAACTTCCCCCCTCCCCTCCTTTCCTCCAGCTCAGCAGTAAACAGAGCAGAGAGCACGAGACAGGTTTCACAGATGTGGATTCTCTCCAGCATCGGAAAATCCTGCAGGTTGGACCGGGAAATTCCGATCCGCAAATTACTTTGGTATCGGGTTCTGATACCCCAACCCTAACACAGAGCCAGGCAAATGTGTTGAAAAGAGATCTTGATCTCAATGGGGCTAACTTGGTTAAATAAAGGTTAAAAAATGCTGACTGGTGAACAGCTTAATGCTAGCTTAACATTGAAATGCCATAGACAGGCAAATGTGTTAGCATCGCTCCCATTTTTAAGTTTTCTATACAACTATAACTGTTTCAGAAGACCATAACAGGTCAGCTTAACATAAAAGGTAAGTATTACTCACAGACATATACACAGACAGACTGTGCACTCTGATTTATCTTCTAGTTTATATTTGTTCTGTGCTGAGCTGCAGGTCTGTGCTCTGAGTTCTGTTATAGTTTATCTTTCTTACTTTGACCGCGAGATGCACGCGCGCACGAACCATCTGTGAGTAAATGTGGAGATGTCCGGACTTTTTACTGAGCGTTGGCATGTCCCGTCTCTAGCAATCAGTCTGTGAGCAGGACTTTTATGGACTGTATTTAAACACATTTGTGAGAGAAGACTGAGGAGCTGCTGCAGCCAGCAGCGTTTTTTTTCTGTGCCCTTAGTTTTTACTGCATTGTGTACACGGCGTTGTCATGACGACACAACTCGAAGCGGGCCAAAGTAGGCATTGTATCGCGTTATCTGATTGGTCGTTATTGATAGAAGGTGTCACTCGATTGGCTAGCGCTACGCTGCATGCGAGGTGTACTCGGCTCCACCAGCGGTCAACTCAGTCCACCAGCGGTCAACTCAGCATGTGGTACAGCTCAGAATATGGCGAATGGGTCAATCAGAAGTTGGCAAAATCACATACCATACAATAATTCAAATAATGATCCACGTATAAATCTATCATGTATCCGCTGTGAAGAAGCCTCTAAGTACCTCACATGTGCCAGGTATCAGCCGCTAATGAGCCACGACTGACCTGTCATTTGAGCCCCGTCCAGCCTCGAATGGCTCGTATCGCCGCATATGAGCCACGTCAAGCCACATATGATCCATGTAGATCCATTCAAGATGTTGTCACATTTTTTTTAAACGCAGTCCAAAAAAGCCACTCCTGAACAGTCTGGCCCGTGTGCGCATCCCTGCACCAGGCTGCTGTTCACCTGTGTTCCAGAGTCATTAAATGCAGCAGTTCTGTGTGTTCACCCAGCAGTTCTGTGTGTTCACCCAGGTCTCTATGACCCCCCCCACCAAAAAAAAAAAAAAGACACCACAACGAGGTGGCTGCATTATATACACCCGCAACTGTGTGGACCCCCCTCACAAAACACATCCATAACCAGACCAGCTAGAACCGAACCACGGGTTCCTGGACAGTCACCTCTGCGCTTCTCCCTGGCTTTATTTCTTCTACGTCTTACAGTTATTTTGACACTGGTGATCCAACTTTTAACTTTGTGTTCGTCCATTATTGTCTGCAAGATCGCTCTTTTGTGCGCTCGCGTTCTGCGTAAATGCTCATCTTGAGTGCAAGCGACTGCGCCAGTGCACACCACAGTGCAACTCATCTGATTGATTATAACGAGACGTTAAATCTATCATAAACATACTTTTACAGCTGCTTATAAAGGAGGAATAAACATGCAATGATTAGGTGTTTTCAACATCTAAACTCTGACAGAAAATGATTAATCTGCTACAAAATAATTATTTTTTATACAGTGTCCAGTGCACAGAGGAGGTGGAACTGTCACAAAGTGCATGAGAGGGTGGAGCCAAAATAGCCTGTCCAAAATAGCTTGTCTGTCCTCGTAGCTGCCAGGTGGTGGGATAATGGGCTTTTAACAGCCTCATCCTCACCACAAACATGCCTCTAAAATCCTTTTTATCCTCGTATCTCGTAAACAAACTGCCCCACGCTGTTGTTGCTAAATTTTGAACTTCTTGAAATTAGCACCACGCTCAAAAAAATGAGCCTCGTTAGCTGAATATTCTGCCTCTAAGATTCACTATTCTTCCACAATTGTCGAATAACTGGACTCCTACCAAAAAAACAAACAACCAACAACAACAACAACAAAAGAACAAACAAAAAACATGTTACGTGGCTCATTATTCATCCTTCATTATTCGGTGGGAATAGGGCTTTAAAGCAAAGGAAACTAGTCACTGGATCCTTGATCTCTGGACATAAATAGAAAAACAAAATCTGTGCATGGTGGATCCTACACCTCTGGATATAAATATAAATAAACAAAATCTGTAGTTTTTGCCAAATGCATTTCCTTTCTGGTATAAATGAGACAAATTCAACTCCATTGACCCTGAGGTGAGCTCATGCAGCCAACTGTGCTGCATGTCAGGATGTAATTCATAAAGAATGGAGGACGTCTCATTTTTTTGGGGGGGGGGGGGGGGTTGTTTGGTTGTAGTTGTTTGTTTATATTACAATTAGGGCTGGGCAAGTTAATGCGTTATTATCATGTAAATGCAACAATTAATTAATGCCAACAATTTTTTAATCGCACGTTAATGCAGTTGTTTTTTTTCCGAAGAGTCTGTCGCTCACAGGCTCATTTCTCTACGTTGATTGCAGACGGTGCTTCGGGTCTGTAATCAATCATTTCTGTAACAGCTCCGCTTCGAAGCTTGAACCAACGAAGCAGTGCTCCAACCTACTGCTTTGTTGGTTCTTTGCTTCGCTGCTTTTCAGAAGCGTCAAGTCCACTTCTTAAACCCTCTCAAAGCCATTTAAAAATGCCAATCCTGAACCCTTTTGTGTGGATTAAAGTCACTAACTGGTACTCTTGTCTTGTTGCAGGCAAGAAATGAGAATTGTTTTCTGTTCCGTTTGCACAGCTCCAAATGCTACCCCACTTGAGTCAAATTAGAGTTTGGCTGGAATTAAACAACTTCAAGGCGAATCACCGTTTTTAAATCAAATGACACCTCTTTACATTTTTTGGAGGGAAATATGCCTCCTCATATAGTCTGTAGACATCATTATGCAACTTATTCAGTGGTATTAAGAAAGCTAAACTAAGAATCACAAAAATCGTCAATATTGTAAAAACTGCAATTTAAATCAGATCGGCACCCAAGAAAATTGTGAGAGAATCGAATTGTGGGAAAAGCATATCATCACATCCTTAAAGCCGCATTCACACCGGGCACGACGTGAGTGACAGCAGCGATAGGTTGCCATGTAATCCCTATGGAAGGACACGTTTTGTTGCCAAGACGCGCAGCGCATGTCTCTTTTGTCCTTTATTTCACAATTATGACAGAGTTTTTGGAGCGAGCAGCAGCCCTGCAGCAGCGGGGAACAGAGGTTTTTTTTTTTTTTTACATGCACGCGCAACGACTCATCCGTGGAGATTATTTTACTTATTAACTACACAGATGTATAATAAAGCAAATGGTGACTGGTTTCTAAACACAATTATGACAGAGTTTTTGGGGGAAGAGCGAGCAGCAGCCCCACAGGAGGGGGAGCGGAGTTTGTTTTTTTTTTTTTTTACGTGCGTGCGCGAGTGAATCGTCCATGAAGATTACTTTTACTTATTAACTACACAGATGTATAATAAAAAAAAATGGTGACTGGTTTCTAAACACAATTATGACAGAGTTTTTTTAGGAAGAACGAGGAGCAGCCCCACAGCAAGCAGCAGAGTTTTTTTTGTTTTTTTTTTTAATTGTTTACATGTGCGCGTGTGAACGGGACAGGAGGTCCTCAAACTGGGTCCCGTCATCTAGATGCAGCTCCTGCAGCAAATGATGATACTCCCCGAATGGGGAGCTTTCCACAACTCGCTCCGTGTGATCAAGGTCCGTCATGTTAACTTGACGGACAACCGGAGCTGGCGAGCGGAATGGAAGCTTCTCCTATCTGATGATACAGTGGGGCAAATTTTCACAGCGAAAGCAGAGTGACACACCCGGCGATGGTGGGGCGTCCATCGCCACGTGACCCCCACAAATTTGTGGTGTCTGATCGTGCCCGGTGTGAACGCAGCATAAGAGGTGTTATTAGGTTCCAAAAATGGCATTTTCAGTTTTAGAAGTGTTTATTTCTTGCTCACATTTACGTAATAATTGAAACATGTATATAAATACACAAAATAAAGTAGTTTTGGAGAGGCCAGTCACTGATGTCACGGTGCAGCTCTACTCTGATTGGCTGTTACCCCCGACACTCAAAATCAAAATAGATTTAAATAGAATGTGACTTTTTAACCTCTCAAAATATGTCAAGGTTAGCTATCTTTGAACTTGTCCAAGGTCTGTGTCCCAAAAATTCCTGTGAATATGAAGACTGTAGCTATGCTGAGCACAGACAGACGGACGCAAAGCCTTGGCAATACCCGATGACCATATTCAACAGCCTCAGGTAAAAATCAGTCAGATAAAGCATTTTTTGTGATAGTCAGTTAAACTTGATTCACTTAAAGTGCTCGTGTCCTCTTCATCTGAGAAGAAGAGCGAGCAGCCAGGGGATCAACATGCAGCACAGTGTGTGCTTTAAAAAATACACAAACACACTGCTTCACTTTAAATATGCAACAAGTCTCTCTTGGGTCATCAACGTGCACGTCTGTCTCCCTGTTTGATAAGGTGGAGTCGATAGGAACAGCCAACAAACTCTCTTCCTCTTCTTTTCTGTTCCGCAGCTGCATACAGACTGCAGAGGGGCGGATCCACAGGCTTTTGAGGTGTTGAGTTTCATAATAATTCTGTATACACATCTGACAGAGAGCTAAAACGTAAATCTTCAGCATCAGGTATGAGCGTTAACATATTTGATTAACAGGGTATGCCACTTATTCAACATAAAATTAATCTTCAGGAATACAACTTGCTGAATAATTACACACTGGAAATAAAATTATTGCCTTTGCGGTAGAAAAAGTTAAGGTTGCACTGCTTTCTCCAATCATATTCACACAGCTATACCGCCTTCAGAGTTCTCTCAGGTGTCCTTGGTGGCCAGGTGGAAACGTGTTTAACTGGGAAAGGGGCCAGACTTATCTGCCAGAGCAAATGAAATGTGAGCTCTCAGATTCTTCCAGTATCCAGGTTATATCAGTACCACTCAGGGTCCAATACTCAGCAAATTGTAGTCAATTGTTTTACAACGGTTTAAATAGCAGTGGCAGCCGATACAATCCTCTTTGCATGTGTTGTCAATGGCCACAATAAAATGGCATCAGCACTGAAGCACTGAGAAGAAAGTCTTCTTTACAGAGCTCACTTAATTACAGAGCATCCAGAAGGTACTTACAGCACTTTACTGTTTTTCCACATTTTGTTATATTACAGCTTTATTCCAAAACAGAGTAAATTTATTTTTCCCCTCAAAATTCTACCCACAAAACCCTATAATGACAATATGAAAAACAGTATTTTACAGCCTAAAGTCTTCTGGAATATGATGCCACAAGCTTGGTGCACCTATCTTTGGGGAGGTTTTGCCCATTCCTCTTTGCAGCACCTCAGCGCAGGACATCTCATTTTGGGAGGAAAAACAGTTTTGATCGATTGCAGTTTATTGTCTGTATTACAACATTTGGAAAGAGGTGTCATTTGAGTTAACCGGAAAGCTGCTTTTAAGTTATTCATTCTAACCACACTCTAACTTGACTCAGCAGAGAGCCGCAGAGCATTCGGAGCTGTGTGAATGGAAGGGATGATGATTCTCGTTTCTTTCTCGCAACAATACAGGAGTCCCAGTTAGTGACTTTAATCTGCACAAAAATGACTCATGGTTGATATATTTTAATGGCTTTGAGACAGGTTGAGAAGCGGTTTTGCCGCTTCTGAAAAGCAGCGAAAAGAAGCAACGTGTCGGAGCACTGCTTCATTGCTTCAAGCTTCATAGCAGAGCTGCGCCGCAGAAGCAGTTCATTACAGACCCGCTGCAGGGTCTGCAATCAACGCAGACAAATGATCATCTTCCCGACAAACACCCTCAAAAACAACGGCCGCTCTGAAGGACCGATAAGGGAATCGTTAAACAAAAAGGCTGTTGATGTTGGCGGATCAAATCATTTAACGATTCTCAAAAAGAACCGGTTCCCGATACCAAACCCTAATCCTGACTTGTCTCCTAGTTTCTGCCATGAAAAAACATCCCCACAGAATGATGCTGCAACCACCATGCTTCACTGTAGAAAAGGTGCATGGTTTGCACCCCCAGACAAGTACTGCTGAGGGACTAAAAATAAAATTAAATTCTAGAGGAAACACTTATGCAGTGGTTTCCAAAGTGCAGGGTGCAGCGGTAATGTGGGGGAAATTTTATTACCCTTTAAATATGAGATTCCTAATACGACATTGCCAATGTGATCAAAATTCACGCCGTCTGGAAAAAAAAAAAAAAACAGCTTCATTGAGAGGAAAAAAAAAATTAAATTAAAATAGATGACCTTGAACTGCTTTTGCCAGCAACCCATATACGAGGTCTGTTAGAAAAGTATCCGACCTTATTATTTTTTTCAAAAACCATATGGATTTTAATCACGTGTGATTACATCAGACATGCTTGAACCCTCGTGGGCATGCGAGAGTTTTTTCGCGCCTGTCGGTTACGTCATTCGCCTGTGGGTAGTCTTTGAGTGAGGAGTCGCCCACCCTCTCGTCGTTTTTTCATTGTTTAGGAATGGCTCAGAGACTGCTGCTTTGTTTTATAAAAATTTTTCAAAAACCGTAAGGCACAACTGAGTGGACACCATTCGATAAATTCAGCTGGTTTTCGGTAAAAATTTTAATGGCTGATGAGAGATTTTGGTCTGGTAGTGTCGCTTTAAGGACGGCCCACGGCGCCTGACGGCGATCTGCGCTTCGAGGCGGTAAAGTCTCGCCGTTTCAAGTTGAAAACTTCCACATTTCAGGCTTTGTTGACCAAGGAAGTCGTCAGAGAACAGAGAACTTTCAGAAGAAGTCGGCATGAGGAGTTTATTCGGCCATTCCATTGTTAACGGACATTTTGTAATGAAAGAACGTGCGGGCAGAGTCGCATGTCGGGCCGGACCCGACCGCGGGGGGGTCGCGACAGGAAAAACACCTCCGTGTTGGAAACCTTAACGGGCAAGCTGGAACATGCCCAAGCTGTTAAACAATTTCTCAGTTACTCACTTGTTGAAAGCCATCAATGCCTGAATTTTACAAATGGTTTTCAACACGGAGGTGTTTTTCCTGTCGCGGCGCACACAGATTCGCCAAGTCATCATGGAAACGATTCGGCGAATTTGCGCGCATGTCTTTCATTACAAAAATGTCCTTAAACAGTGGAATGTCCGCATAAAGTCCTCATGCCGGCCTCTTCTGAATCTTCTCTGTTCTCTCACGACGTCCTGGGTGAATTAAGCCTTAAATTGGGATGTTTTCAGGTCGAAACAGGCCGACGACGGCGCCTGGAAGCGCTGCGCAACGTCCCGCTCCGTGGGAAGTCCTTACAGTGACAGAAACACTCCATAATCTCTCAGCCGTTAAACTTTTCACTGAAAACCAGCTAAATTTCTCGAATAGTGTCCACTCGGATATTCCTCACAGGTCCAGAAAAAATTTTGATAAAGCAACGCGCGCCGTCTCGAGCAGCGTGTGAAACAAAGGAATTCAGCCGAGAGGGCTGAACCACATCTCACTCAAGGCCTGCCCACAGGGAAATGACGTCACCGACACGCGTGAAAAAACTCACGCATGCGCACGAGGGTTCAAGCATGATTGGTGTAATCGCACGTCATTCAAATCCATATAGTTAAAAAAAAAATAATAAAAGTGTCGGTTTCTTATCTAATACACCTCGTAGTCTTTGATAGTGACATAGATCATATGAGCCCCCCCCCCAACTTGCGGTAGTTATGCTGGGAAGCACAATAGCCAATAAAAGCGGAAATGCACGGTGATGTCAGATTGCTGCTTGTTCTAACACAATAATGCAATGTTGCAGAAAATGCTCAAAATGGCTTATTTCTGTATAAATTTAATATGTTTCATGTATTTTGTAAAAGTTAAAACGTTAGAAAAGAAAAAGTTGTAAAAGTTAGAAAGACACTTCTGAATCTATAAACAGTTATTTAAACCAGATAACTCTGATTAAACTGATTTACAAGACATTTTATGGATGTTAGAGTGCGTGCCCTCTATGTGGATCACGGAAAGTAAAAAGGTAACTTCCAGTAATTTCAAAACCTCATACATGCACACGCGCACTTCGCCCTGAAGACAGTGTTAAAAATAAAATATTTGTTATGGAATTCCCCCAAGGTAAATCCATTTCTTCATTAAAATAAGCGATAAGTTGGCAATATATTAAAAAAATAAACCTACATTATAATTTTTGGCTTTCAGTACAAACTAAAGTTTGTCAGTTCTGTAAAATTTCAAAGTTCTACAGCTCTACAGTTTTAAAATACTTAAACTAAAAATCTAATATTTTTAGATTGTTTTGTGTGTGTGTTGGCTGTTTTTTGTTTTTGTTTTTAAAGCATCTTTCAGGCTGGAAACCATCAGCTGTTTTGGGCAACACGTTTTAGCACTGCTAGCATAACATGGACAGGTTTGTGAAAAAAAAAAAAATCATTCAAGAAACTACATGATGCGTGTCACTTAATTCCAATGTTATGCCGCATTCACACTGGGCACGACGCGAGCGACAGCAGTGACAGGTTGCCATATAATCCCTATGGACGAGTTTTGGCGCCAAGTTACGCAGGGCGATGCGATGGACACGAATGAAGTGACGCGAGTGAAGCGATTTTGAGCAATTGCCGCATTTGTGGCACGATACTGCATCGCGTCACGTCGCCTTCCTCCCCAAGTTCAAAAATCTGAACTTTTTCGTCTTGTCGTGTCACGATGACCAATCAGGGACTGAATATGTAGTGACGTGGAGATGTCTGGAGTTTGACTCAAGATATGAACATGTCCTGTCTCTGGTAGCAGCCTGTGAGCAGAACTTATGTCTCTTTTGTCCTTTATTTCACAATTATGAGAGAGTTTTTGGAGCGAGCAGCAGTGCCACAGCAGGGGGAGCGGAGTTTTTTTTTTTTACGTGCCAGCGCGAGCGAATCGTCCATTAAGATTATTTTACTTATTAAGTACACAGATGTATAATAAAACAAATGGTGACTGGTTTCTAAACACTATGACAGAGTTTTTGGGGGAAGAGCGAGCAGCAGCCCCGCAGGAGGGGGAGCGGAGTTTCTTTCTTTTTTTTTTTTTTTTTTTTACGTGCCCGCGCGAGCGAATCGTCCATGAAGATTATTTTACTTATTAAGTACACAGATGTATAATAAAACAAATGGTGACTGGTTTCTAAACACAATTATGACAGAGTTTTTGGGCAAAGAGTGAGCAGCAGCAGAGTTTTTTTTTTTTAATTGTTTGCATGTGCGCGCATGAACGGGACAGGAGGTCCTCAAACTGGGTCCTGCAGAGGCAGAAGGACTGCTGAAAGCGGCCGTCATCCAGACGCAGCTCCTTCAGCAAATGATGATTCTCTCCGAATTGGGAGCTTTCCACAACAACTCACTCTGTGTGATCAAGGTCCGTCATGTTAACCTGACGGACAACCGGAGCTGGCGAGTGGAATGGAAGCTCCTCCTATTTGATGGCGCACTGGGGTGAATTTTCGCAGCGAAAGCAGAGCGACACACCGGGCGATGGTGGCGTGTCCATCGCCACGTGACCGAAGCGAATTTGTGCTGTCTGGTCGCGCCCGGTGTGAACGCGGCATTAAGGTGATTTGTCACTTTATTTTGTTCAGTTCAATAAGAAGTTACAGGGTTTTATAAAAAAATTAATTACAATGTTTAAGATCAATTCCAGTGTCATTTGGAATCAAATGGCGTGTACCTGTGTGTCTGAGTTGGGGATATTATCTACAAATGGGGAGCCCTCCATAACAACTTTGGGAGCCACTACACTCATGTCAGGGTTCTCCCCAGACAATGGAACAATGGAGCCGCACCATCATATTGCCATCTAACGCTGCTATAGTGTAGTGTCATCTCATTAGGGAGGGGTGTTATTTCAAACATTTTTGAAATCTATAAATTTTTGCATGGAATATGGAAATATACATGGAATAAACCATAACAGTATAAATTTTGGGTCATTTGGTTCCAAAAACTCATATGGACGGAGCGTTTGAAAATTTCAAGTAACGCGTGTGTCGTATATGTGCTGTTGACGTAGAAAACCACTCTGTTGCTTATAATTAGTTCATTGTGGCCATGTCATTCTTTACATGTGATGATTATACTCAACTGATGTTCCTGAAATAAAAACTCCATAGATTTTGTTTGTTACAATTGATCGTAACGTATGTACTGAAATTAGGTTTTTTTTGTCAATTACTCTTAAAAAAAAAAAACACCATAAAGGCTTATTGTTACTATAGAAGTTGAATATAAACTTGGGGTCAAGCACATTTGGAGCCAAATTTCAAGTCTCTAGGGGCAGCGGTTCTCAAGATATGACATTTTCGTCGATATTTTTGGTGATTTTTGAACCAAATGACCCAAAATTTATCCTGCTATGGTTTATTCCGTGTATATTTCCATATTCCATGAAAAGATTTATAGATTTCCATTTGTTTTTTAAATAACACCCCTCCCTAATCTCATGATGTTTTAGTGGGAGACTTAGTGGGAATCTAACGGCACGCAAACTCGCTTTTGCAGGAAATTCCACATAAACAACTTCTTTATTTTATGCTGTTTACATCCAGATGACACAAATCATGACAAAAGAAGCCTTACATGAAGCGAGATCGCTGCATTTTTCATTTCGTCTTGGCGGGGACGCGGCACAGCCGGCTCGATCAACACTGTGGGATCGATCAGATCAGAGGCTAACGATACTGCAGCCTCTGTGACAGTGAACAAGGACGCTTTTATGAAGAAAATGGCAAAACGGAATTCAAAATTCTTCAGGTACTGAGACACACTGAGATTTTGGTGCTGGACAGTGGCGTGCATTATTTCCATTCTTCTATGTTTTAAAAGACATGTCGCACTAAAATCAGAACATTTCTGAGTGTTTCCGACAGCATTGATTAGAGGAAACTGGCGCGCTTGAATGCTGTCAACGTTAAAAACGGAACCACAGATTAATTACAAAGTTTATTTAAGTGTGATGTGTTATGAAGACTCGTTTAAGTTATAACTGTTAATTTTGATGCAGTCATCGTAAAAGGAGCTGCTTTCCACTGTGCAAAAACTTGCGCGAGTGTGGTGCGCGCTGCTCCAATAGTCTCACGTCAAGACAGACACTCAAAGTAAAATAAAAATAAAGCCTACCAGCTCCATTAAGAAGAAGAAGAAAAAAAAAAAACCTGAATCCACATCCACTTGTGATGTCCAAAGTCTGCTCCACCAAAGGAGTCCCCATGCATGGATCGTGCGCGATCACCAGCCGGTGTTGCGGTGCTCCTCATAAAGTTCTCTCATACTTAGATAGAAGGCAAAGGCTATTCGCCCAACCGTTGGGCAGATAAATATAATGTCTTGCCTTATTCTCCCAACCGTGATCGTGTATTTGACACATTTTGTGCATCTCAACTATGGTTTTTACACCACTTTTTTTAAGGTTCTATTGTGGCATATGGTTGACACATTTAAAAGGCACTGCCTTTAATTACTGCGGAAAAAACACACCGCAATGGATGAAAGCAGACAAGCTTCACAAGCATTTTGAATGGAAGCCTGTTAACGACGATGAAACAGTTTTTGAACAAAATGCTGCTTGTTGCCTGTAAGATGGTGTTAGTTTGACACAATTCCCTGGGTGCGATGAGCCAAACAGAACCACTTTAGATCACAGCGATTCTGCAGGCTGCGAACACTCCCGCAGCTGGCGAGAAAATATCCGCCTCCCCCGCGTTGAAACCGGAAGTGAATTTACAAGCGCGCTCATTGGTCAGTTGTGGTTGGGCATATATGCTCGCGTATTTACTTTACTGACTCAACGGTTGGATGTATAGCCACTTCGTAGATAGAAAGTCCATTATCTCCTGAAAGTAACGTATTCTGACCTTTTCCCAATGTAAAAAAAAAAAAAAAAAAAAAAAAAAAAAATCCATCTGTGTGTCCAGCCTGTAAAGAAACAGCGTCATGGAGGCACTCCGCATGCATGCTCATGGTGGGACTAAAATAGAGTCCAGCGACACAAACAGCAGTGTCACCACGTTAGAATCCAAAATACGACAGACTATTAAGAGTTTTGGGGTGAAGTGTGTCACCTCAGTCTCTCTGTACAGCCGCTGTAAATCTGAACCTTTAGTTTCGAATGAAAGCTCACAAGCTTCGTTATCAGACAAAGCAGTGTTCGTTTCTTCACTGCGTCAGCCTGATGTTTCTGCTTTTCCTAAACTGTACATCACACACTGAGAAATGCCGACAGATGCAGAGTAATAAGACATTTTCCAGGACTGCACCTGCTGACTCGGAGAGGAAAGCTGGACCTTTTGTTTTTATATTTTTATTTTATTTTATTTTTTGACAATATAGAGAAGTGTCAAAATCTGAATCACAAGGACAATGTGAGATTTTAACACTATGAAGTGAATGCCCAGGCCTGGTGATATTGTGACTTGGGAATTCAAACTTTTCAAATTAAAAACTATGCAGGGGAAAAGTGTAAAAAAGTCTGGAATCTCCCACATTTTAAATTGTCTTTATGTACATAATTTTTTTTTTCTTTCAATTAAGTTTATTGCACATTTGTTACATACAGTGTGTCAACAAAACGAAACATTTTGGATTAATTTAACTAATCAACAATTCAGCACAGAATCAGGCCAGAAACAGGACTAAAAGATTTTTATTTTTGTCTCTGGGCTTCAGGACACAAGGTCAGATAGGTCACCGACTGGAAGCGTTGCGCGCGGTGATAGTTCCCAACAGCACTGCCACACTAAACATTTCTGGGGAGAACCCTGCGTGTGAATATGCTTGTCTATGTGTCAGCCTGCAAAAGAGTAGTGGGTTGTCAAGCATGTACTCTGCCTCTCCGTGGCTGGGATAAGCTTCCTGGACTGGAATGAGTGGGTTTAGAAAATGGGTGGTTCATTTCATGCTCTGATGTGCTATGTGACCATCTTATCTGACTAGTGGAGATCACTAGCCCCTAATGTTCTTTTGAATGAGGCTGTACAGTAAGTAATGAAGCTTTTAGTGAAACAAGTGGCTGTAAGTTGCAAGTGTCTAGGCAACATCTTGACAAACAAGTCATCACGTTATAGCTAATACTGCTCTGACAGTTCAGCCCCCTGGTCTGCCTTCCCTTTATCGCCAATGAGAACTAGCTGTCCCTCTCTCCACGGCAGACTCAAACACTGCAAAGTTTTTCAGATCAATGCAGGGCTCCCTTAAATGTTTGGTCAAAGTTGATATGCAACCTGACATGACACATCCCACATACATGTTGCCTGGTAACTGTCTCCTTTTCTAAAGTCACACTTTTGACCATTGACTAGGGATGGATATTGATAAGATTTTATCGATAGATGGCATTATCGATTCTGCTTATTGATCCGATTCCTTATCAAGTCCCTTATCAATACCTCTTGTGAATTTTCTGTGTATTAAAAGCAGGCTTTAGAGATTTTCTATGTCAACAACATTTTAAATTGGTCAATGGATTTTTGATCTCTGGACATCAATAAAAATAAATAAAATCTGTAGTTTCTGTCAAAAGCATTTCCTTTCAGACATTTTGGCATGAATGTCTCTCCATACCTCTGAGCTGAGCTCAGCCGGCTGCTGCACATCAGCGCGGGACATCTCGTTTTGGGAGGAAAAAACGTTTTGATCTACTGCAGTTTGTTTGTATTATAACATTTGGAAAGAGGTGTCATTTGATTTAAACTGCGTTTCGCTTTGAATTTATTAATTCTGAATGGACTCTATCGTTCTAACTTGACTCGGCAGAGAGCCACGCAGCGTTTGGAGCTGTGTGAACAGAATGGAGGACGATTCTCGTTTCTTTCTCGCAACAAGACAGGAGTCCCAGTTAGTAAGTTTAATCCGCACAAAAGTGCCTCATGATTGACATATTCAGGGATGAAAGTGGTAAAAAACAAAAAAAGCTGAAACCCAAAATTACCCCCCAACACCACCCGAACAAAAATGTTTGAATTCTAGAAGCTCTGAAATGCAATCTGAGACTATTCCAGACAATAAACTGCAGTGAGTGCAGCATCCATTTTGGTGAGGAAAAACCCAACTTCCCTTATTTAAAGGTGATAGAGAGAGGTTGAATGGGGCATTAATCCTTGTTCTGTGATGTGATATGTAGCCCCCCAAAAAATTGGTTGGGTCTGTAATGGCTCAGAACCTTCCTAAAAGGCTCTCTGAAACAGCTATGTTACTATGCTGGGTTTAGAATGCCTCGTTTGCCTTTAATGGCGTCGTTTCGGAGCTTATTTGGCAACCTCATTATGAAATGCAAGTAGGTGGCACTGATCGGTTGCCGTTGTTTGATTGGCTGCCCTTGCTCTCACTGAAAAGAAAGGATTATTTATTTATTTTCATTGCTTTTATATTTTCTGTTGTGTTTCTATTCAGGTTTTTTTTTGCCTCTTTCTCTAAAATTGTATATAATAATCATTAGATTATTAATATATAAACAAAAATAAATTTAAGAAATATTACAATTTGAAAACAAATGCACCCGAACGTGATGACAGCTGCAATGCTAACTTTTAACATTGAAAATGCCATAGACATGTTAATGCGTTAGCGTCGCTCCCGTTTTTAAGTTATAAAATACATCTATCAACTGTTTCAGAAGAACATAACAGGTCGGTTTAACATAGAAAAGGTAAATAATACTCACAGATGTATGCTCTTTAGGGTTTTAGCAGGAGAAAATTAAGCAAAAGAAAGAAAGAATAATCGAAGCATTGCATCAATCTGCGAAGCACTGCTTCGATTGGTTCAAGGTTCAAAGCAAAGCCACGCTGCAGAAAAGTTGTTTACGGACCCGCTGCAGGGTCCGTAATCAATACAGAAATGATCATTTTCCTGACAAACACCCCCAAAACAACGGCCACTCTGAAGGACCGATAACATAATCGTTAAGCACAAAGCTTACTGATGTCGGTGGATCGAATCATTTCTTAACGAAACCCGAAAGGAACCGGTTCTCGATACACATCCCTAGCTGCTAAGGGGTTAGCTCATTCCCTTCAGAGGAACAAACCAGAGCTAACGTGCCATTCTAACAACAGGAATATGGCGCAACACAAATTTAAAACAAAAGAAAATGTGATACTCACAGGCTGTACTGATTGCTAGGTTTGATTTTGTCAGAGTCGGAACTGACCCTCTACTGAGTATTAAATGCCGACTGAAGCTAGCTCGAAATCGTGCAAGGTTTGTGAAACAGTCCTCCGTGAAATGCGCAGAGCAAAGAAATAGTCGGCGGTTGTATGTACTGGGGATGCGGTTAAAAATGAATAAAAGCCAATGATCGCGTACATTGCTTTCCGTGGGAAGATCATAGTCCGCTAAAACAGCCTGGGAAAGCACACCTGTAGCTCGCCATTACTTCTCTTCGAGTGTTACAAATGGGTGGGCACAACCTTATGAATAATTAATTTCGAAGGGGCGTGTGTGAAAGGGGGTGGGTGTGGGTGTGTGGGGGCTATTGGTGAAAAAGTGACGTAAGTTTTCTCTCAAAAACGGATTGGCCTGTTTTCTATGGGCAATTCAAAAAAGGAGAAATACTTGAAACAGAGGTTCTGAAACTTGCTGGTACTTCGTGTGTATTCCCCACAGCGGGGAGACTCTGAACTAACACCAAAAACATGAAAGATGATTTTGATTCTCTATCCCCTTTAAATTCATTCCAGTAGTATTCTGCTCTTACTAGGATGCAGCAGTTTTCTAGCTTGGCAGATCGTTCTGGAGGAAATCACTGAAGAAATTAACAAATTGAAAATATGGTTTGACCGAAACAAGTTCTCATTAAACTTAAGACAGGGATGAAGTGGAGGTGTAAGAGTCACTAGGTGTTCACAGGAAAGTTATTTATTTCTATATGTATTTATTTATTTTCGTTGTTAGTTGGATTTATCTTTTCTGTTGTTTTGTTTCATCAGGTTCTTTTTGTCTTTTTCTCTAAAATTGTATTGTAGCATTATTAGTTATTATTACTACTATTGTTGTTGCTATTATTAATATATGGATAAAAATAAATAAAAAATACACTTTGACTCTTACGACAACGAACGCTGAGCCATTATTATACAGAAAACAAATGCACACACAACCTGCTGAGATGTGAACAGCTTAATGCTAACTTTAACATTGAAAATGTCAGACATGCTAACGCATTAGTGTCGGTCCGGTTTTTTAAGTTATAAAATACATCTATCAACTGTTTCAGAAGATCATAATAGGCCAGTTTAGCATAGAAAAGGTAAATATTACTCACACAGTGGTGGGCACAAATAACCCAAAAAATAACTTCGATAACAGATAATCAGATAACTGAAAAGTTAACTTTGATAAAGATAAAATGATAAACCACCCAAAAAAATGTATCGGAAGTTACAGATAACTGATAAATTCCACTGGTGCATTTGCAACTACTAATAAACTGAATTTGAGTTTTAACGCCACAATAGCTTCTAGTAATATTAAAAGTGACAACAGACCCAAACAATGAGGCCACACTTTTGTCTTTGAACATCCTGCACCTGCTGGAAGTTCTTGTTTACTACACAGCTTCCACCACAGAGCCACCCTGAGAGCAGCCATAAAGCCAGCTCTCTATCGATCACAACGCTCCGGTCAGGCGGAGGTCTTGGAAAATAAAGTCATGCTGACTTATGGTTTTGATTTATAAATAACATTAATACCGATAGAATAACTCCATTAATGTCAATTCTGTCATTTGTACAAAGTTAAAATATAACATATATCTTTTAATGTTGAATAATGCACTAATTCTGAGGTTTTGTAACAGACAGATCGCAAAGGATTCTGGGTAAAAGTGCCTCTGCTAAACACTGATTGGTTCAGTCAATTATGTAAACCAACACGTTAATGTGACGTGTGTTGGTGTTTACAGATAAATGTGCTTTTGTAAAATATTCCATTTTTTATTTGTAAAAACAGGCATTTTTATGGAGCCCTGGAAGTGTCATCGCAAAATGTTTTGCATGTGTAGAGAATGTGCACACGTTTTATTAGTGCCGTGCGCACGTTTGATGATGTTGTAAAACGTGCACTCAATATTGTCTTGACACATAAATGTTGGCTTTACACTGTGCGAGTTTTGGCCTTTTTTCAGATGATTTTTCATTCGTGCGAGAATTTTTTGGACCGAGTTTCAGGTTAATCGCACGTCCTGCATCATGTAGTGTACATGGAGTAACAAGCTGCGTTTAACATCTCACGACCACCTGCTGATCGCCGATCGTATGGTCGAATGAAAATCAAACCTGTTTGATATTATTCTGGTCGGCCGTTGTGAGGTTATCCTGCTGCTGAGGGGCTACAAGAGCGTCCAACCTCTCGCACTGTGCCTGTGCAAACACCGCAGAGCTGTCTTGTAATGTTATTTTTTTGTTGTTTTGTTTTTAAACTTAATTTGTGAAAAAAAAAAAAAAAAAAAGCCATTTATAAAGCCAAAAAGTTGATTTGACAACCATCTGATATAACCGGGGTCAAAATAAATAGAATACTGCCATCTACTGATGCCCAGACGCTTAATACTTAGGGCAAATACTGCCATGAACACTACTGGCCTGAAAAACTTGCCAAAACAAAATCCCACATAATCCGTGTCTGCTACATTTAAGATGCGTGGAATTTAACAAAACGCAAATACAATAACGTCTATAAACCCAGAGAATATATTCACGAGTTTTAGGCACTAGAGTTTAATGCTGCTGTTCGTGCAGCCTGAACAGAGTGTCTGAAATGCATTTGTCCTGTCGTGAACATACTGAGATTAGACTATCCTACCCATAATGCACTGCTGGGCACACACACCACCACCTATACGTTTTCAGGAGCCCGGCCTGCAGACAAAGAAGGTCTAAGATTCATTCCAATTCTAATCCACTCAGTTCAGTTCTATTTTGTTAATGGTTCATTGCTGTAATATATAAATAAAAGACACTCATGGCTTTATAGTATTCAATGCCATCCAACATTCTGAGCTTTTGTATAGCAATTAGCATGTGTACTAAAAACCCTGGCTCTGTGTATTACTGCAATTTATAGTAAACAATGAGGCTTAAAAACAGGAAGAAACAAAATCATTACAATGTCAACATGTAATATGCCAGCTACCCATAAAATCAATTCAGAGTTCCTTATTTGCTTGCATGTTTATTGAGGTTTGTTTTTATGAGCTACCTAGTTACTTATGGAATGCCCACCTGTGATCAAGGATCCCACTACCCTTTGTGAAGCCAGCTGGGTCCTAACTTTTGCTGATCAACATTCCCCAAGTACTTCAAAATCCCAGCTTCAGTGAGCAAATATTCTCCCACATGCACCAGTCATCCACCAAACCAGCTGGTTCTAATTAGTTTGACTTCAGGCAGGTAGATGAGCTAATTATTGAACTCTGTGCTGGTAGAGGCAATACTAAGACAGAACTGTTTACTCACTGAAGCCGGGGTTCTCCACCTCTGGTCAAAACATCTTTTACAGAGATAACGCCCCAGTTTTAAGAAGTCAGTCAGTCCTGTAAGTAACCCTTACACAGGTCCTGAGGCTCATTGGTTATATAATGGGAAAATGTTCATTTCTGATGATCAGAAACGGCGCTGTGTACTCGCGTGAAGGCTCCATGCTGTGCTGTACGCCGAAGAAAATTAAACCGGTTTAATTTCTTCCATCCTACGTGCGTACCCCTCAATATACTGCTACCTATTGAGAAAAAACTCCTTGTGAAGTGGGCGGAGAGCTGCTCATTACAGCGTAGATGATACGCTGTAATGAGCAGCTCTCCGCTGCTCATTACAGGAAAAAAAAAAAAAAAAATCCATAAAATCACACTGTAGGATTTTTAAAGAATTTATTTGTAAATTATGGTGGAAAATAAGTATTTGGTCACTCACAAACAAGCAAGATTTCTGGCTCTCACAGACCTGTAATTTCTTCTTTAAGAAGCTCTTATGTCCTCCACCTGTATTAATGGCACCTGTTGGAACTCGTTATCTGAAAAAAAGACACCTGTCCACAGCCCCAAACAGTCAGACTCCAAACTCAACCATGGCCAAGACCAAACAGCTGTCGAAGGACACCAGGAAGAAAACTGTAGATGTGCACCAGGCTGGGAAGAGTGAATCTACAATAGTAAAGAAGGTTGGTGTGAATAAATAAACTGTGGGAGCAGTTGTAAGAAAATGGAAGAATACATGACCATTGATAATCTCCCTCAATCTGGGGCTCCATGCAAGATGTCATCCCATGGGGTCAAAATGATCATGAGAACGGTGAACAAAAATCCTAGAACTACACGGACGGACCTGATGAATGACCTGCAGAGTGCTGGGACCAAAGTAACAAAGGCTACACACTACGCAGAGAGGGACTCAAATCCTGCAGTGCCAGGCATGTCCCCTGTTTAACACCGTATATGTCCAGGCCCATCTGAAGTTTGCCAGAGAGCATATGGATGATCCAGAAGAGGATTGGGAGAATATCATGTGGTCAGATGAAGCCAAAATAGAACATTTTGGTAAAAACTGAACTTGTCGTGTTTGGAGGAAGAAGAATGCTGAGTTGCATTCCAAGAACACCATATCTACTGTGAAGTATGGGGGTGGAAACATCATGCTTTGGGGCTGTTTTTCTGTAAAGGGGACAGGATGACTGATCCATGTTAAGGGAAGAATGAACAGGGCCATGTATCGTGAGATTTTAAGCCAAAACCACCTCCTATCAGTGAGAGAATTGACAATGCAACATGGCTGGGTCTTCCAGTGTGACAATGATCCCAAACACACCGCTGGGGCAACGAAGGAGTGGCTCCGTAATTTTAAGCTCCTGCAGTGGCCAAGCCAGTCTCCAGACATCAACCCCACAGAAAATTTGTTGAGGGAGTTGAAAGTCCGTGTTGCCCAGCGACAGCCCCAAAACATCACTGCTCTAGAGGAGATCTGCATGGAGGAATGGGCCAAAATACCAGCTACAGTGTGTGCAAACCTGGTGAAGACTTACAGGAAATGTTTGACCTCTGTCATTGCCAACAAAGATTATGTTACAAAGTATTGAGTTGAACTTTTGTTATTGACAAAATACTTATTTTACACCATAATTTACAAATAAATTCTTTAAAAATCCTACTATGTGATTTCCTGGATTTTTTTTTCCTCATTTTGTCTCTCATAGTTGAAGTGTACCTATGATGAATATTACAGACCTCTCTCATCTTTCAAAGTTGGAGAACTTGGATAATCAGGGGCTGACTAACTACTTTGTTACCCCACTATACTTAGATCGAAGCATCATCAAATTAAACCATAAAAGTCACCTTAGCTCTGGGTCTAAATGCATTCGATTGTCACTGCATGTTTTTATTGTACCATGCATTAGTGACACTGGATTTTAAATAGGCTTAGGCTAACCATTTTCTCATTTGTTCATGACCATGAATGGGAAGTAAGAACTGATTCCAGTTTTTTTTTCAATCCACTGGAATTGTTTGTCTCACACACTACCAATTCCTGACAGTTCCAAGTTGAAGTCATATGTGATGTTACAATACCAAACTTTGCATTTACCAACAAGGAAAAAAGCTTCAGTGATACTGAAAACCTGTGTAGGACCACATTTATTCAGAGAAACGACCTGCATCAACTGGACTGATAAGCAGAATCATTAATGGCAATAAGCCTATCAAAATAAATTCTGTGGGACAATATATTGCCTTTATTATATTAATATATATTAATATATTGCCGACATTATTGTCAGCATTATTTTAAGAGCACAAAGGAGGAGTCAAATGGCACTTTTGCACTCGAACGCCTCGTACAACAGTCGCCACATTCATTTGGGCACGGCACATGCACTATATATTCGCATGCCGCTCGCGCTGGAAATCCATTTGAACGGCGGGCAGAATGAGGTATGAACGGCGTGTCATACGCAAGTTGGACATATTGTGATGCAGCCCAGCAGCTGCACGAAATCATTGTCCATGTCGAACCGTGGCTGAATGATGTGATCGAGGCAGCCTTCACACCAGCGGCCGAATGTCATTGAATGCTGGACGAATGACCATTCGACGCACTCTCGGCCAGAGTCAGCTGGAGTCCAGGTGCCACCCACAAACATCCAACACCACTTGCGGGGCATTTAGAACATGTGGGACCATTCACACTGCCAGCACGAGAGTAGAGAGCAAGTGACCACATTAGATCTGGCTGTGTGAATAGCCCCACGTTTTAAGTGCCCCACGAGTGTGCCGTTACCAAGCAACACGTTATGCAAAGCTCCCCCACAACACAGATGTCGTGAGGAGTGTCCCCCCCATGAGCCAACATTGTCAGGTGCGGCTGAGGTGGCTGGAGTGCGATCGCTGTCCAGCGCAGTGTGCATCTGGACAGCTGACCACTGTATACAAACAACTCAGCTGGAGGACATATGCCATCAACAACGCTCCATGCAAAGCACGTGTGGGCAGGCTCTCATGCTCTTGTCAGTGCCAGCTGACAGCAGCTCAGTGTACATGATGTGTTAAATTAAAAACACAGAGGACAATTAAAGAAATACAAACAACAATAACGATATACATAATTACATAAAATAAATAATCACATAAAGGAACAGAGACAGACTTTTTTTTAAGCCGAGTCTGTTCGGCAAGGTGGACGTGTCCGCATCAGCCGCTGCTGTTGGGATCTGTGGACTCGCAAATCGCAGCTGGCGAACACATACTGTTCCATGAAGGATTTGACCTGACAACACTCCACCATGACGCGTGTGCTTGGCCAATCCCACCTGTAACAATCTTTCACTGTAAAGTTGATTTCTAAGTCGTGAGTCATCTTTACGGCCCAACAGCCTGTTAGCCATATTGCTATACTGCTATTTGGCAGGAAACACAACAGAGATGACCTATTTAGGGCTGGTCGTTAAAGGCCATTAGTCTATGGCGCACACACACACACACACACTTTTCTCAATGGATTTGCACTGATGTGAAAATGACCCAGGGGACTGGCAAAAAGTGGAAATCTGCCAAAAAGCACAAACTTTTCATCTCTGATTATTCATGTGCTATACATTAACATAAAATGACATTAAACAGAAATATACATCATATTTACAGTAACTGTCAATTTGTCTCTTTTACAGTAGATTACAAAACATTACAAATGTTGAATTACTTTAATTTATTCTGACCACTGATGTGTGTGTGTGTGAAGGGCCATCATATTGAGCCAATGGCCCCTGATTTCAGACACTGATTGGCTGTTAGCCCATACCACTCTTAAAACGTGAATCCATATCTTCTGGTTTGTAACAAAGTCCCTCCCACAGCACTACTTGATTTGTTAGATGCCACAAGCTCAGCCTGTCAGTGCTGATGGCTGCTGTCCCACAGACTGGCATAGAAAAAGATACCAGTGTGCAGACTGGAGCTGTACTGGCTGTAATTATTTATTTGTTCAATTTCATAATAATGATATTTAAAGCTTGTCCGAGTTTTTGTATGAAGGTCATGTTGAAAGGTTCTGTGAATTAAACATATGCTGCAAAAACATTTTAAAGAAAGTTTTGGGTTAAGAGTGTGTTATACTAAGTTTTGACATCTTTTTGACACTTTTCACTGCAGGCAAATATCGGCCTCCAAAGCTTGTTGATAATCGGTCGACTCCTACAAAATACCCCAAAAATGTAACAAGCAAGGATTATTATTGCTTATCCAAATTCTGTTGTAACAAGAGCGAAATCTACACTGGAAATTACATTCAATTTCACTATCAACAAGGAGACTAGTACAGTGGCTTAATGGTTAACACTGTTGCCACAGTAAGAAGGTTCTGGGTTCACTCCTGACCTGGTCTTTTCTGCATGAAGCTTACACGTTGAGTTTACGTGGGTTACCTCCAGGTCTTCCTCCCACTTCCAATGACATGCAGGCAAGGTGAAATAAAAAACTCTAAATTGACTGAATGAGTTTGTCAATTTGTGTCGGCTCTACCATAGACTGATGGCCTGTCCCGGGGTTACCCTGCCTCTTGGCCACTGACTGCTTGGACAGGCTGTAGTAGGGGTGGGCGGTATAAACTGACTATATCAATGTTTCCAACTGAAGGGATTTTGAGTTTACCGGCCAATCACGATAGCCATTGTTGATGACCTCATCGATTCACATCAAAAGTGAGAGCCACAAGGTTTAGAAAGATGGCCAGATCAAGTGATTATAGTGTGGGATAAATCAGATCAGAGATATCAAGTAAGGGCACACACACAGTCACTGCTTTATAAGCGGGAAGCTAATGGACCCAACAGTCACAGCAACAGCTGCATCAGGACAGAGCCACAGTCAGTGTGAGTTTTATAAACAATTTTACATTCTGCTTTATGCAGTGTGCATCAGTCTTGCTCTGTTTGGTAAGAGGTGCTCACAGCTGACACAGCGAGCTTCAAAAACTAATTTCTTATAAGGGATGGGAATTGAGAACTGGTTCCTTTTGGGTATCGTTAATAAATGATTCGATCCACCGACATCAATAAGCTTTGTGCTTAACGATTCTGTTATCGGTCCTTCACAGTGGCCGTTGTTTTTGGGGGTGTTTGTCATGAAAATGATAATTTCTCTACATTGATTACAGACCCTGCAGCGGGTTCGTGATCAACTTTTCTGCAGCGCGGCTTTGCTCTGAACCTTGAACCAATCGAAGCAGTGGTTCGCAGATTGAAGCAATGCTTCGATCTGTTGCTTCGTTTATACTTTCTTTTTTTCGCGTAATTTTCCCCCGCTAAAACCCTAAAGAGCATACGTCTGTGAGCATTATTCACCTTTTCTATGTTAAACCGACCTGTTATGGTCTTCTGAAACAGTTGATAGATGTATTTTATAACTTAAAAACGGGAGCGATGCTAACGCGTTAGCATGTCTATGGCATTTTCAATGTTAAAAGTTAGCATTACGCATTTGCAGCTGACATCACGTTCGGGTGCATTTGTTTTCAAATTGTAATATTTCTTAAATTTATTTTTGTTTATATATTAATAATCTAATGCTTATTATATACAATTTTAGAGAAAGAGACAAAAAGAACCTGAATAGAAACACAACAGAAAATATAAAAGCAACTAACAATGAACATAAATAAATACATACAGAAATAAATGTTTCCTGTGAACACCTAGTGACTCTTACACCTCCATTTCATCCCTGTCTTATTTAAGTTTAATGACAGTTTGTTTCGGTCAAACCATATTTTTAATGTGTTAATTTCTTCAGTGATTTCCTCCAGAACTATCTGCCAAACTAGAAAACTGCTGCATCCTAGTAAGAGCAGAATACTACTGGAATGAATTTGAATAAGGAAAGTTGCTTTGTTTTTTCTCTCACCTAATGGATGCTGCACTCACTCCAGTTTATCGTCTGGAATAGTCCCAGATTGCATTTCAAAGCATCTAGAATTCAAACATTTTCGTGCAGGTGGTGTTGGGGGGTAATTTTGGGTTTCAGCTTTTTTTTGTTTTTCACCACTTTCATCCCTGAATATGTGAAATCGTGAGTCACTTTTGTGCGGATTAAAGTTACTAACTGGGACCCCGGTCTTGTTGTGAGAAAGAAATGAGAATCGTCCTCCGTTCTGTTCACACAGCTCCAAACGCTGCGCGGCTCTCTGATGAGTCAAGTTAGAATGACAGAGTCGAGTCGGAATTAATAACTTCAAAGTAAAACACTGTTTTGTTTATTTTTATTTATGTCCAGAGATCAAGGATACAGTGACCAATTTCATATTTATTTACTTTAAGACTCAATGAAATACATAGAAAACCTGTAAAGCCTACTTTTAGTACAAAATTCACGAGGTATCGATAAGGGAATCTGCTCGATAAGCAGAATCGATAATGGCATCGATAGATAAAATCTTATCAATACCCATCCCTATTTCTTATCGATTGAAATACCAAGTTTGTTTCTGATCAATGGTGCATGTAATATAACCCTCTTTGCAGCAAGAAAGGCAGCCATTTCCTCACTGTTTTTCTCCTGTTTAGAGACATAACCAGCGAAGAGAGTTAACAGGGCACTGCCCCCCCCCGTTAGAGTAAAGGTTCACTTTTGAAGACTTTTTTGTTGTTGTTTTTTTTACATGCAGCAACAGTGTAAAGAAAAAATGCATGTTTAACAATTATATGTCAGTCACTATTACTCTGAGCTTCATAGTTTTACCTTTAAAATTCTGCACCAATTGGGATTGATGAGCCAAAAAAAAAAAAAAAAAAAAAAAAAATTGTATATCTAATTTTTATAGGGATGGGTATCGGGAACCGGTTATTTTCAGATATCGTTAAGAAATTATTCGATCCATCGACATCAACAGCCTTTTTGCATAACGATTCCTTTATCAGTCCTTCAGAGCGGCCGTTGTTTTTGAGGGTGTTTGTCGGGAAAATGAGCATTTGTCTACACTGATTACAGACTCTGCAGCAGGTCTGTATAATCAACCGTTTCTGCAGGGGGCTTTGCTTTGAACCTTGAATCAATGAAGCAGTGCTTCGTTCTGCTGCTTCATTGGTTCTTTGTTTCATTTCGCTTTATCTTAATTTTTCCCCGGTAAAACCCTAAAGAGCATATGTCTGTGACCAATATTTACCTTTTATGTTAAACTGACCTGTTCCGGTCTTCTGAAAGAGTTGATAGATGTACTTTATAACTTAAAAACAGGACCGATGCTAACGCATTAGCATGTCTATGGGATTTTCAATGTTAAAGTTAGCATTAAGCTGTTCATATCTCAGCACGTCTGTGTGCATTTGTTTTCTGTATAATAATTAGTGGCTTAGCCTTTGTTGTAAAAGAGTCAAATGTATTACAAATTGTAACATTTTTTAAAACTTATTTTTACTTAGATATTAATATCAACAGCAACAAGAACAATAATAATAGTAATAATAACTAATAATGCTACAATACAATTTTAGAGAAAGAGACCAAAAGAACCTGATAAAACAAAACAGAAAAGATAAAGCCAACTAACAATGAACATAAATAAGTAAATAACTGTTTCCTGTGAACACCTAGTGACTCTTACTCCTTCACTTCATCCCTGTTTTTTTTTTTAAGTTTAATGACAATTTGGTTCGGTCAACTCATATTGTTTATTAATTTCTTCAGTGATTTCCTCCAGAACTATCTGCCAAGCTAGAAAACTGCTGCAATCTAGTAAGAGCAGCATACTACTGGAATTAATTTGAATAAGGAAAGTTGGGGTTTTTTCTCACCAAAATGGATGCTGTACTCACTGCAATTTATTTTCTGGAATAGCCCCAGATTGCATTTCAGAGCTTCTAGAATTCAAAAATTTTGTGTGGGTGGTGGTGGGGGGTAATTTTGGGTTACAGCTTTTTTGTTTTTCCCCACTTTCATCCCTGAATATGTCAATCGTGTCACTTTTGTGCAGATTAAAGTTGGTAACTGGGACTCCTGTCTTGTTGCGAGACAGAAACGAGAACTGTCCTCCGTTCTGTTCACACAGCTCCAAACACTGCGTGGCTCTCTGACGAGTCAAGTTAGAACGATAGAGTCCAGTCAGAATTAATAACTTCAAAGCCAAATGACCCCTCTTTCCAAACATTGTAATACAAACAATAAGCTGCAATCGATCAAAATGTTTTTTTCCTCCCAAAACGAGACATCCTGTGCTGACGTGCAGCAGCTGGCTGAAATCAGCTCAGAGGTACGGAGAGACATTCATGCCAAAATGTCTGAAAGGAAATGCTTTTAACAAAAACTATAGATTTTGTTTATTTTTATTGATGTCCAGAGATCACGGATCCAGTCACCAATTTCATATTTATTTACTTTAAGACTCAATATAATAATTTTAGCATAGAAAACCTGTAAAGCCTACTTTTAGTACACAGAAAATTCCCAAGAGGTATCGATAAGGTATCGGATCGGTAGGCTGAATTAATAAGGGCATCGATAGATAAAATCTTTATATATATATATATATATATATATATATATATATATATATATATATATATATACATATATATATATATATATATATACACACATATATACACACACACAAAACTGAAATGATTACTCGACAAACTAATTATTCAATTACAAAGAATGTTGGGACAAATTCTTTACCTCGAGGCTTCATTTAATTCCTGTCACCAAAGCGTTCCATAAACAAGGCCCCATGAAAAATGCTAGTATATACGCCAGGCATACTGTATGTGGTGCTGTAATGCTCCCACAAAAAAAAAATAAAGAGAAAAAGACACTGAGCATGTGCACAACCCATGTAAGGAACTAATGAATGTAGCAGCAGAAGCTACAACTTTCCAAAGCAGCACACTGCCTAAACTAAAACTCTAAGAAAAACAGGGTCTGTGTTGATCATCTGAAGTAGACAATAATATGTATTTAAAGCAGTGTTTGTTTATTGAAAAAATAAAATAAATAAATGGTGCTGTGTTTGGTCCACTGACTGCCCTCCACCCTGCAGACAAAGTGAAAGGACACACACTTTAAGTGAATCACATTTAACTGTTCAAAAATTGGCTTTTATTCGGATTTGATCAGTTTTCATCAACAGGGTGCACTGCAAATGTATCAATTCTAAATTCCAGAGCCCAGTTTTTGATAGACTGCATTCACTTGCATGCACAGCCCCAACCGCCTGCACTTACGGTCTGGAAAAGAGCCGAAACTCATTAATGATGTGAAAAACTAATTACCAAGGAAAACAGAGAGGGAAGACCCCAAGTTTGGAAATCTGCATGACGTTGTCCAAAAATGCAAAAGTACTTTTTGTCGGATTGCTAGATTAATCTAAAAAAAATAAATCGAAAGAATACTCTATTCCAAAAATATTTTGACAGCAGCAGCCCCACAAATATGAAGAAAGCAGCTTGGCTTTAAAGCTTTTTTGTTTCTTAAAGTAGACCTGCATTGAAATAAATGCAGTCAGATCTTTGGACCAAAAAATTACTTATATTTACACATAAGATCCTTCTGAATGTAGTAAAGTAAATCTGCAAGTCCAGATCTGTCATTCAACGGAGAAATCTTAGTTTAAAAATGACAAATTTACAGCTAAAATTTAGCCCTCCGCAAAACTGTCAGCACATCCTGGACGTTGCCGAGACGTCAGAGAGAAGACCCTATCCCAGCATGCATTGCGAGCGCCAACTGTAATTTGTGGATTTACGTCAGTTTGCATCTCTTACAAAAGCACCTTTTTATTGTCTTATACAGAAGGATCGACTTTTTTTAAAACTTTATATTGTCTTGCGGTACGTTTGGTGAGTATACATTTTTTTTATTGTTGCTTGAAAATGATTTTTGGAGACTTTTTCATACGCCCGTTTGAGTGGTGTCGCATTGAAAATCTACTGTCTTTATCCTCCGGTGTTACCGTCGCGGGGTACGGATGCGGGACCCGCAAAGAATTCAAGTCATTAAAAAGATATAAACCTCTCTCAGCGGCCACAGAGCTCTGAGGCTCTGATTACCAAGACCGTGCAGCGCTGCGGATTTTGCCGCAAGAAGTCTGTCCTTGCGGGCAACAGGTGTCACCGGCCGCTCCGCATCAAAACAGCGAGCTTAGTCTCTGGACTTGCTGCCAAGTTGGCCGCACCTCCATTCAGTAGACAGGGAGGTGGTGCCGGCTGCACAGCAGACACGAGGGCAGTGTGAGTGGCCCGCTGCGGCGTTTACCGAGCCCTCAGACTCGGTAAGCGCATCGGAGGCAGTGAGAGCAAGGCGTCGCAGAAGAACGTCACCCGCTGTTGATGTCGCCGCTAATCTGAGCATGCAGAGCTGTATCTTGCATTCATTGCAGCTTACTTTTGGACGTTGAAACCAGGATGTGTATAACAGTAACATTACTAACAGATAAAATCAATTTCAATGCGGGATCGGACTGAAGGCGCAAGCGCTCCATCTTCTCCCCAACATCATGGAAATGACCCGGATGTACAAACTGTTTTCGCGGAGGGCTAAATTTTAGCTGCAAATTTGTCATTTTTAAACGAAGATTTCTCCGCTGAATTACAAATTTGGGCTTACAGATTTACTTTACGGCATTCATAAGGGTCTTATAAATACATATCAGCTATTTCTTTCTGAGATCCGACCACATTTATTTCAATGCAGGTCTACTTTAATGCATGTCAGAGCTGTTAAGGTGACAAGCATTTACTGATCGTTATATTGATTTTTTTTTTTTAAACCAACAAAACACACACACACACACAACTATGCTTCAATTTATACCACAATATGAAGTTTAGGCCATATCTTCCGGCACCCCAAAGACCTTTAACAGGACTAAGAGGGTTCAGCAAATGAATGAATGTCAACAAGGAATTCAAAAGTAGCAGTGCCTAATTGGATCTATAGATCCAACAAAACACTACACTTATTTATACAATAACTACTCCAAAGTATGTACATCTTACTAAAGCATACATGTGCAACAGCTCACTGGTCAAAGGGCAGCAACTTGTTATAAAGAAAGGGGAAAACCCTTTTATAAACATTTTTAAGAGTAACCCTGACCATAACAGAGGTCTGCACTCAGTCTCACTCGTGCCTTTCCCTCATTCTTTTTGCTAGTCAGAGTCCTTCCCAACTGATGAATCACTCTGCTTCATCAGACACCTGCACTCATTGACAATGTATTTACAAATACTGCTGTCTCCATGTAAACACTCACTCAGACCAACAACCTGACAGGTCAGGAGAGAGCAGTGAGGCTGAGCCAGCAGGATGGATGAGGTGAAGCAAAGGAGAGGGGGCGACTGTGGAGAAACACCAGCTGCTCTTCCCTTTTGAGGAATAAGACTATTTACGCCATGTTATAAAAACAAGATACGAGCAAACTGTTATAAATAGGCAGAGCTCCATTATGCACTAATTAACACTGGCTACACCGTTTTCTTTTTGGAAAAATGAAAACAATCAGTAACAGTTCCTTAAGGAAATGAGAAAACTTACAAAAAAAACTTCCTGCCAAAACACAGGAAGTTTTGGCAGTCCTTGATGGGATGATCAGATTTAACTTTACCATTAGGCGTAAGTTCCGAACAAACTTGAACCTCAGCTGAGGACATTATGGTGAGGAACAGGAGAGAAGTAAGCAGTCTTTATTTAGTTACAGGCAGTCCGGCGATGCACTATTTTGGTCCCTGTGTACATGTGTCGTGCACGGCAGAACGACTATGTGCGTGTCCCCGCTTGTGCTGCTCACGAACTTGTATCAAATCCAAAACATCCTGTGCTAATACATGCAGGCTGCCAGTTTAGCTGCGCTGCTAGCGAGTCCGAGGCGCTAAGACGCTAACTCATTCAGAATACAAATCGTGTGCAAACAGCGCCTGTTTCACCTGTGATTGAAGACACTCGGAACCCGTGACACTGTTCTCATGTTACAACCCAACGCTGACAACTAGCGTTAGCCCGGCTTAGCACAGCTATCTGGTAGCAGCTAGTTAGCACTAGCAACAGCAGCCCCGACCGCGGCCCTTACCATGTCTGCGGCGGTCCGAGCCGGGTAGAGGAGCAACGGTTCACCAACGGCTGCACACTTTAGCCTCAAACAAATCGCTCCCCGGGACTTTTTTTGTGCTTCTGGACCCCCAGAGAAGACGTTTTCGTCGCCTCTCCCTGACTAAACCCAGCCCTGTCAGCGAAATCCACTTCCTCAACCGGGCTGCAGGAAGGAGGCTGCAGGCAGAAAACAGGCCCGGTAACACGTCCGGGTCACTCCGGCTTTTTATTACAGCAGCCAATAGCGAAGGAGCGAGAACGGCATTGCCAAGTATGGAAAGAGAGGAGTGGTACAGTAAATGTGCACCCAGGAGGAGTTGCACTGATGGAGTTGTGACAATCGGCTTTGTTCTTTCTCCGCTCAGTATCCATAAAGAAATTGTTTGCACCATAATACCTTCTCTTACTGACAGGGGCGTAGCACCAAATAATGGGCCCTAGGTACTAGCCATATTGAAGACCCCCCCCCCCCCCCCCCACACACCACACACACACACACACACACACACTGTTATGCTCTTTTTTTATTGACGCAAACACCAAATTTCTAATGCGTAGTCAAACCAGGTCTAAATCATGTATACCTTAGATCACACCTGGGAGTCAGAACCCTTTTTAAAGTTGGGGGAGCAACGTTCCTGTGCATTCCTGTCTGTTAAAATGCACAGGAATGCACCAAATTGCACCATTTTTCTAGAAAATGGTGCAATTTGGTCCCCCAGACCCCCCAACTCAATATAGCTAGCTTTCAAGCTCACCTCTCTTTTCAAAGAATTTGGTTAGCAGCTGCTTTCCCTCATTTAGTTTTCTTTCCCTGTCCTTTTTCTCTTCTTTTTTGAAATCTAGACTTTGATTTTTTAGGAAAGACATATTTTATTTTCAGCCTAATCACTAGGGCTGCAATTAACGATTATTTTAGTAATCAATTCATCAGTCGATTATTTTTTCAATTAATCATTTGGGGTTTTTTTACTTACATGTGAGTTTTGCCATTATTTCTTTAAGTGAGTTATTATAAAAAGGCCTTTGTCACGCAACATCAATTAATTTAATTTAATTAGCTTATAATGCGCCAAATCACAGCAAAAGCCGTCTCAAGGTGCCTTACATAAAACAAATCAACATAAAATTTAATAAATAATTAAAAATGAATAAAAAAATTCAAATACATAAATAAAAACAGAAGTAAAAGAATAAAACAAATACAAATAAAAACTATCCATAAGAAAGAGAATAAAAATAGGTTTTGAGTCTTGACTTAAAAATGTCCACAGACTCAGACTACCTCACGGTCGCAGGAAGACTGTTCCACAGGGTGGGTGCACGATACGAAAAGGCTCTTTGACCTACTGACTTCTTCTTCACCCTGGGAACACAGAGAAGTCCCGCATCCTGCGACCGCAAAGCCTGGGCCGACACATAGAGTTCCACCAGATCACCCAGTTAAGATGGCGCCAGTCCATGAACAACCTTATAAGTCAATAACAAAACCTTAAGAGCAGCTGACTGAGAAAATCAGCAATGGGATGGAAAGTCGGGGTAAGCGGATCTTGACAAAGCTCTTCACACATGCTTATTTAGGTGAAAAATAGCATTTTCCAAAGTATTTTTGAAAAATTTAATGTGGTTGCCATGGAAATGAGCTATGCTGAAAAAGGGGCTTAATTAGCCATTGTGGCCACTCAGATGGTTGCATTTTCAGCACTTTTCATGTGCAAATTAGAAAAAGATTTCCTAGACCTATACATGAATGGTACACATCCCTGAAATGTGCATGCTGTATGTTTCAAATGAGGTGCAACATACATACATGCCCGTAAAGTGAAAAGAAAATATTTGCATTTTATAACGTGACCTCTATTCAAATTTTACAAGTTTGAAAAATTCAAAATATTGTCAATTTTCCTTGCGAGACTGCCAGTGTTTGGACCATGGTAGGCCATTTCGCTAACATAAATATGAAAGATAGATTCGTGAGCTACACATTTATGGGAAAAAATCCAATTGCATCAGACCAAGGGAAAATTTGTGAACAATTCAGTCTTCGCCCAGATTCAAGTATTGGTAAATTTTGAACAGTGTAAATGGCTATTTTGATATGATCTACCAAACGTGAGGATCAACCTATCATTTTGTCGTCATATGATACCCAGCTTTATCTATCCATGAAGCCAGAGGATACGCACCAATTAGCTAAACTGCAGGATTGTCTTACAGACATAAAGACATGGATGACCTCTAATTTCCTGCTTTTAAACTCAGATAAAACTGAAGTTATTGTACTTGGCCCCACAAATCTTAGAAGCATGGTGTCTAACCAGATCGTTACTCTGGATGGCATTTCCCTGATCTCTAGTAATACTGTGAGAAATCTTGGAGTTATTTTTGATCAGGATATGTCATTCAAAGCGCATATTAAACAAATATGTAGGACTGCCTTTTTGCATTTACGCAATATCTCTAAAATCAGAAAGGTCTTGTCTCAGAGTGATGCTGAAAAACTAATTCATGCATTTGTTTCCTCTAGGCTGGACTATTGTAATTCATTATTATCAGGTTGTCCTAAAAGTTCCCTAAAAAGCCTTCAGTTGGTTCAGAATGCTGCAGCTAGAGTACTGACGGGGACTAGCAGGAGAGAGCATATCTCACCCGTGTTGGCCTCCCTTCATTGGCTTCCTGTTAATGCTAGAATAGAATTTAAAATTCTTCTTCTTACTTATAAGGTTTTGAATAATCAGGTCCCATCTTATCTTAGGGACCTCATAGTACCATATTACCCCATTAGAGCGCTTCGCTCTCAGACTGCGGGCTTACTTGTAGTTCCTAGGGTTTGTAAGAGTAGAATGGGAGGCAGAGCCTTCAGCTTTCAGGCTCCTCTCCTGTGGAACCAGCTCCCAATTCAGATCAGGGAGACAGATACCCTCTCTACTTTTAAGATTAGGCTTAAAACTTTCCTTTTCGCTAAGGCTTATAGTTAGGGCTGGATCGGGTGACCCTGGACCATCCCTTGGTTATGTTGCTTTAGACATAGACTGTGTTTCATAATTATTGTATGGCCTTGCCTTGCAATGTGGAGCGCCTTGGGGCAACTGTTTGTTGTGATTTGGCGCTATACAAGAAAAAAGTTGATTGAGTTGATTGATTGATATGTCATTTATAGAGTGACCCCTGTAGACCATGATAGCATATTAAAAAGTTATTGCAATTTTGTTTCAATCCCTATATGTGTCATATACATCTCACCATATTTGGCTAAAACGGAAATTTGAGCAAATGTGATCTTTCAGAATGTGAGGATCAACCTATCATCTTGTCATCATGTCATTTATAGAGTGACCACTGTACACCATGATAACACATTTGAAAAAAGTTATAGCAATTTTCTTCCAATGCCCATGTGTGTCATATAAATTTTATTTTATTACCATGGAATAGAAATTTGACAAAAAACGGTGAAAATGGTTAACTTCACATAATTTCATAGAATGTGAGGACAATCCAATCATCCTGCCATCATATCTGATGTAAATAGTAATCCCTGGAGAGTATAAAAACACACTAAAAAGTTATTGCACTTTTACTTCAATGCTGATACGTGTCCTATAGATGTAACCATATTTCACCCAACAGCCAATTTTGAAGAAACTGAAGTAATGAAATTCTTGAAACAATCTCCCAAAATGTGAGAACCACAAGTTTCAAATTAACATACACAAGTCAATAATACCAAGTGATAACTGATAACTCACATGTAACTACAAACTATTGACAAATGGACACTTGCAAGTCACTACAACCAAATGTAGGTCACAATAACACACAGTCAAGGACAGGTCACCACCACCAGGTGACACAGACTTGGTAAGGAAAAAACCTGGTGCTGCAACAATATATATCATACACACAAAGAGTGACAACTGGACACAGGGTCCATGACACAATATATAATCAAAACAGAGCACAACGTGTAGACTCTGGCAGGGTGAACATTACTGTAGGGCATTGGTAACACTCTCCACAAGTGACGGCAGTCCACCTTCTGCTCCTGCAGCCACACAGTCAGCAGCCTCGACAGGGTCCAGTGTTGATTACATCAAACAGTATACAGCAGAGGGGGCAGTATTGTTTGCACTGATCTCCTCCTGGTGTATAAATTATGAATTGTATATTGGAATACAATTAATGCCAGAAATGCAAGCCATTCTAGAGTTGATAAATGGTCCAGGGAACTAGAAATTGTAGTAAGTGAAGACCACTGGAAACAATGTTTTTACAAAGTTGAGATCCTGTACTGAAACTAGCCAACTGAGAGCCTTCCAATATAAATTTTTGCACAGAGCTATTGTGACTAATGAAATACTAGTGAAATATGGCAAAAAACAGTTAGACACATGCTACTTCTGTGGAAGCCACATTGAAACTATGGAACATCTATTCTATGATTGTATACATGTAAATGACCTGTGGAAAGATTTTTTACAAAGGTTTTACCATATATAAGACCATATATGAATAAATGCAATGTAATTCTAGGAAAAATGAGTGGAGAACACTTGGAACTAATCAAGCTTTTATTTATTATCATAAAAAAATATATTTACAACACAAAATGTTGTCAACGGGTAATCAGTATGCAGAGCCTATTACTATTTATCTAAGAACATTACAAACAAGATTCTGTGTCAAATAATTGTAAATGGGAGCCAATAAGACATTTTTTAAAATAATGGGTTTTTTTCCCTTTCTATTCTTTCTTTCTTTTTTTTTTTTTTTTTTTTTTTTTTGTGTGTGACCACCTCTTTGGTAATTTATATCTGATGTATATGTCATGAAAAAAAAAAAAAAAAAATTGAAACTTGCCAATACAATACTGATCCAAACAATTAAAAAAACCACAAAAAATACTTACTCTGTCCTATTTTCACTTCAAGCTGATCTGACAGTTGTGCTCATGCTGTTGTTGTTCAACCACCAGGAAAGATCATCAAAACACATGCCGATTAAAGTTTCCTTGAACCGTTTGAATGACAAATATCACACTGAAAATGGCAGTAAATTCACAAGTTTCGGCCCCCCTATTGGTGCATTTTCCATCAGATGCAATTGAATTTTTTAACAGGCATGGGAAGATACACTATTTTTCTCAATATCTACCGAATATGCGGTCACAGATTAGGTCCGATCGCCGACAATTTAATTTTTAGTGAAGCATGTTTTTAACTACAACCCCTGGCAAAAATGATGGAATCACCGGCCTCGGAGGATGTTCATTCAGTTGTTTAATTTTGTAGAAAAAAAGCAGATCACAGACATGACACAAAACTAAAGTCATTTCAAATGGCAACTTTCTGGCTTTAAGAAACACTATAAGAAATCAGGAAAACAAATTGTGGCAGTCAGTAACGGTTACTTTTTTAGACCAAGCAGAGGGAAAAAAATATGGAATCACTCAATTCTGAGGAAAAAATTATGGAATCATGAAAAACAAAAGAACGCTCCAACACATCACTAGTATTTTGTTGCACCACCTCTGGCTTTTATAACAGCTTGCAGTCTCTGAGGCATGGACTTAATTAGTGACAAACAGTACTCTTCATCAATCTGGCTCCAACTTTCTCTGATTGCTGTTGCCAGATCAACTTTGCAGGTTGGAGCCTTGTCATGGACCATTTTCTTCAACTTCCACCAAAGATTTTCAATTGGATTAAGATCCGGACTATTTGCAGGACATGACATTGACCCTATGTATCATTTTGCAAGGAATGTTTTCACAGTTTTTGCTCTATGGCAAGATGCATTATCATCTTGAAAAATGATTTCATCATCCCCAAACATCCTTTCAATTGATGGGATAAGAAAAGTGTCCAAAATATCAACGTAAACTTGTGCTTTTATTGATGATGTAATGACAGCCATCTCCCCAGTGCCTTTACCTGACATGCAGCCCCATATCATCAATGGCTGTGGAAATTTACATGTTCTCTTCAGGCAGTCATCTTTATAAATCTCATTAGAACGGCACCAAACAAAACTTCCAGCATCATCACCTTGCCCAATGCAGATTTGAGATTCATCACTGAATATGACTTTCATCCAGTCATCCGCAGTCCACGATTGCTTAACCTTAGCCCATTGTAACCTTGTTTTTTTCTGTTTAGGTGTTAATGATGGCTTTCATTTAGCTTTTCTGTATGTAAATCCCATTTCCTTTAGGTGGTTTCTTACAGTTCGGTCACAGACGTTGACTTCAGTTTCCTCCCATTCGTTCCTCATTTGTTTTGTTGTGCATTTTTGATTTTTGAGACATATTGCTTTAAGTTTTCTGTCTTGACGCTTTGATGTCTTCCTTGGTCTACCAGTATGTTTGCCTTTAACAACCTTCCCATGTTGTTTTTATTTGGTCCAGAGTTTAGACACAGCTGACTGTGAACAACCAACATCTTTTGCAACACTGCATGATGATTTACCCTCTTTTAAGAGTTTGATAATCCTCTCCTTTGTTTCAATTGTCATCTCTCGTGTTGGAGCCATGATTCATGTCAGTCCACTTGGTGCAACAGCTCTCCAAGGTGTGATCACTCCTTTTTAGATGCAGACTAACGAGCAGATCTGATTTGATGCAGGTGTTAGTTTTGGGGATGAAAATTTACAGGGTGATTCCATAATTTATTCCTCAAAATTGAGTGATTCCATATTTTTTTCCCTCTGCTTGGTCTATAAAAGTAACCGTTACTGACTGCCACAATTTTTTTTTCTTGATTTCTTATAGTGTTTCTTAAAGCCAGAAAGTTGCCATTTGAAATGATTTTAGTTTTGTGTCATGTCTGTGATCTGCTTTTTTTCTACAAAATTAAACAACTGAAAGAAACATCCTCCGAGGCCGGTGATTCCATAATTTTTGCCAGGGGTTGTAATTCAATAGCTCCACATAGGACTTGTTTTTTTTTTTAATTCATAATTTCTCAAATTTCTGTTCAAAAGACACAGTATGTTTAAAACACCAAGGAGAGTTATGCTACTTCACAAACAAGTGTTAAAACATTGTTTAAAAAGTGTTTTTTATGACGTTTTCTATGTACTCAAAAATGCCATTTTTGGTCATATCAACTTGCTGACTTGGAGGTGCATTTGCTTTAAAAAAACACAATTGGTTACCATGACAACTACTTAATATTATGGCCAAATATTTTGGGGAAGTTTTACACTAGCCAAGTACTGTTCACACAGCCAGTTTCATTAAAATCCGTGAAATGCCACTTTCCATGTTTTGGGCCCCTATGGTTGATTTTCTCAGACAGCTGCTCTTAAAATCTGCTCTCACAGAGACAGGGAGCCAGTGCAAAGATGCCAAAATGGGTGTGATATGTTCAGACCTTCTGCTACGTGTCAGAAGTCTGGCGGCAGCGTTCTGAACCAGATGAAGACCCCTAATGCTGGACTGTGGTAACCCTGAAAATAGAACATTACAGTAATCTAGTCTAGAAGAAACAAAAGCATGAATCAGGGTCTCAGCATCAGCCATGGACAGGATGGGGCGGATCCTTGCTATATTTCTCAGATGGAAAAAAGCAGTCCTAGTAACATCCCTGATGTGGAGGTCAAAAGACAACGTGGGATCAAAAATTACCCCAAGGTTCCTCATTTTGTCCGTATGATGTATGACACAGGTACCCAGGCTGAGCGTCAGCTGGTCAAACTGATGTAGATGTCTCGCTGGACCAAGAACCATCATTTCAGTCTTATCAAAGTTTAAAAGTAGGAAGTTACTAGACATCCAACTTCTCACTGATAGAAGACAGTCCTCCAGGGATTTTATGGGAGTGAGATTTCCCGCAGTTATCGGCATGTACAACTGAGTATCATCAGCATAACAATGAAAGGCAATCCCAAAACTCTGCAGTATATGCCCAAGGGGTGCCACATACAGGGAGAAAAGCAAGGGGCCTAAAACAGATCTCTGTGGAACCCCAAATCTCATGTCAGCAAGGTCAGAGGTAGTGCCATTATACAAGACACATTGAGAACGACTGGACAGATATGACGTCAACCAGGCAAGGGCACTTCCAGTAATCCCCCAAAAATTCTCCAACCTATTGAGCAAAATATGATGATCCACGGTATCAAACGCAGCACTGAGATCTAACAACAGCAAAACTGTAGTGGTGTCTGAGTCCATTGCTCACAGAAGATCATTCACAACTTTAGTGAGCGCTGTTTCTGTGGAGTGATATTTCCTAAAAGCAGACTGCAGCGGCTCAAAAAGATCATTCTCAGTGAGGTGGTCTATGAGCTGCCGTGAAACCACCTTTTCTAAAATTTTGGAACAGAATGATAGATTTGATATCGGCCTGTAATTTTTCAATACACTAGGGTCAAGATTAGATTTCTTAAGCAACGGTTTAATCACTGCTGATTTCAAACATTTCGGAATAGATCCAGAGGTTAATGACAGATTAATAATTTCCAGCACAGTCGGCCCAAGAGTGGGCCACAGGTCCTTAAACAATTTTGTTGGTATGGGATCAAATAAACAGGTTGTGCTTTTTGTAGATGCCACAAGTTTCGTCAGCACGCCCAATGAAATACTATTAAATTCTGTCAATCTAGGTAACACCTTAATGGTAGCGCCCACCTCCATAGCAGGTTTTAATGGCTGGGCTGAGGCGTGCTGAGATATGCTCAGCCTAATATCTTCTATTTTCTTCTCAAAATAATCCAAGAAATCCTGTGCTGAAAAGGGAGAACGACTAACAGGTGGCTGCCCGTGAATAAGAAATGCGACTGTGTCAAACAAAAACTTTGAGTTATGTTTGTTTTTACTGATCAAATCCGAGTAATAGGTCTGCTTTGTGGCCAGTAGTGCATGCTTATAATCTAAAATAGCATCCTGCCACACAAGGCGGAACACCTCTAATTTGGAATAACGCCATTTCCGTTCCAAACCTCCAGCCTTCTGCTTGAGGTCACGCAAATAATCATTGAACCAAGGTGACTGTGCCTTAGGAGGGCGTGACCTTAAAAGAGGAGGCGCAATCTTATCAAGTGTAGTTTTAAGCGTTAAATTTAGACTATCCGCGAGGCTGTCCACTGATTTAGCATTCTCCAGATTCAAAGCTAAAATATCAGGTAGTCTGGCCTCAAGTTCAGTCATAGTTGAGGGTTTAATACAACGCTGCAGTTGTAGACAAGGTTGTTGTTCCACTAAACGTGGCAGCGTAAATGTAAACCTGATAAGTGAATGGTCTGAGACTATAGATGCGAGAGGCAAAATGTCAATATTTGTGACAGAAAACCCACGTGCAAGAACCAGATCCAGGGTATTTCCACTAATGTGTGTCGGGTCCTGAGTGCATTGCTGGAATCCTAAAGCATCCACAATTTACATAAATGATTTGCTAAGGGGATCAGAGGGCTTATTTATATCAAAATGTTATCTGCACTAGTTGACAAACTAGAGATGAATGCACCAAATTCATCTAAGAAGTCAGAATATGGGCCAGGGGGCTTATAAACAGTGACAAAATAACATAGCTGAGCTCCAGTTTTATGACCCTGACAGTACTTAGCATCATGGGCATAACGGAGAGTCACATGCTCAAAGGAATTATATTTGTGACCCCCAACAGCTAATAAAGAAAACCTAGATTTGTAAATAAAAGCCACACCCCCGCCTTGCTTCACACCACGAGACACGTGACTAAATGTGTACGCTGGTGGACAGGCCTCATTCGAAGGAAGGAGAGTTGTGGGTTTGAGCCAGGTTTCACACAAGCCAATCATATCTAAATGATGATCCATGATTAAATCATTAATCAACAATGATTTCAAGGACAGTGATCTGATGTTCAGGAGACCCAGGGTAAGGACCTCAGTGGGGATGACAGTCTCACTGTTCGGAACCCGGCGAAGCAAGCCCAGGTTCAGAGAGCTCCACTGGCGCACATCAATCCGGCGAAGCCGTGGACGGCCGGGCCGACAGTCCTCAGAGCCAACCAGCGGCACCACACAGGCTCTAACCGCCAGATCAATGTTTGAGCTTGTAACAAAGTTATGTTATATTTTCGTCACAAACATACCTGAAGTAGTGTTTTGTTTTATTTTGCACATACATACATCACTGACATACCACAAAGAGATTTCCATCAGGTTTCACCCAATTATCAATCAATCAATCAAGTTTTATTTCTATAGCAATTTACAACAGTTTTCACTGAACCAAAGTGCTTTCCAATAGCACCAGCTAGAGATAAAATAAAAAGAAAAGTAGGAAAAACACAATAAAACACAATAAGAGCATCCAAAATAGAATAAAAATAGACAAAAAAGTGTCAAAGCAATTATGTGCAAAAAGCTGTCCTGAACAAGTATGTTTTTAACTTAGCTTTAAACAGAGGCAAGCTATTAATGGACCTCAGTTCAGGAGGTAATGCATTCCACAACTTAGGACCTTCTACTGCAAAAGAACGGTCACCCTGGACCTGGGAACCTCAAGAAAGTTTTGGTCAGCAGACCGAAGTGCTCTGACAGGGTTGTGTGTTTTTAACAGGTCACATAAATAAGAAGGTGCAATGCCATTTACAGCTTTAAAAACAAACATTAACAGTTTAAAATCAACTCTAAAACGGACTGGAAGCCAGTGCAGGGAGTAAAGTACAGGAGTGATGTGGCTGTGCTTCCTGGTATTGGTCAACAGGCGAGCAGCAGCATTCTGGACCAGTTGGAGTCGGTTTAGAGAGCCTTGAGTGATACCAACATAAAGTGCATTGCAATAGTCAATCCGGGAGCTGATAAAAGCATGCATAGCCTGTTCAAGGTCCTTTTGGCTTAGAAAGGGTTTGACTTTTGCCAGGAGTCTCAGCTGGAAAAAACTGGCTCTTACCACACTGTCAATTTGTTTCTCAAATTTTAAACAGTCGTCAAACCGCACACCAAGGTTCCTTACCACAGCCCTACGATAAGGAGCCAGGGAGCCAAGATCTGGATCAGAGTTAGTTTTAGCTCCAAACAGAATACACTCTGTTTTGGCTTCATTAAGGTGCAGAAAATTCTGAGCCAGCCAGTCCTTAATATCCTTAAAAAAGCTATGTATGGAGTCCAAAGCACTTGTATTATTAGGCACAACTGGCATATAAACCTGGAAGTCATCGGCATAAAAATGAAACTGAAGATTGTGTTTGGTGATGACTTATGAATTATGAGCATTTTTAGATTCCTACAGCAGCTATCTCAACCACTGACAACATATTACAGCAAGAGTCCACAAAACTATTTTAAAAGGCCTGACTAAACTGTAATATGTGATCTTTAAAAACATACTTTCAACAAAAAAGACACAAATGTGCAGTTTACTGCATTTTATTTTTTTCTTGTGTAAAAACAGCTTAGATGTGGTTTGACCGAAACAAATAGTCATTAAACTTAAATAAGACAGGGATGAAGTGGAGGTTTAAGAGTCACTAGGTGTTCACAGGAAACAGTAATTTATTTCTATATTTATTATTTATTTATGTTCATTGTTAGTTGGATTTATCTTTTCTGTTGTGTTTAATCAGGTTCTTTTGTTTCTTTCTCTAAAATTGTATTGTAGCATTACTGGTTATTATTGCTATTATTGTTGTTACTATTATTACATTACTAATATATAAATAAAAAAATGAATTAAAAAATCTTACAGTTTGTAATACATTTGACTCTTTTATGACAACAAACGCTGAGCCATGAATTATTATACAGAAAACAAAAGCACGCAAATGTGCTGACAGCTTAACAGCTTAATGTTAACTTTCACATTGAAAACGCCATAGACATGCTAACGCTTTAGCATCGGCCCCGTTTTTAAGTTTTAAAATACATCTATCAACTGTTTCAGAAGACCATAACAGGTCAGATGAACATAAAAAGGTAAATATTACTCACAGATATATGCTGATGGAGATTTTATGAGTTGTTATCATTTATTTAATTAATCATTGCCTGCTTACATGATATTCAATGTAATCAAAAGTAGTCTGAGTTAAGTTTCTGTTTCTTGTGAAATGAACTGTATCAACTATCTGTTATCTGTGTGATGTGGGAGTGAAACCAGCCACAAGACTGAAAGAATATGTCTTAGCTGACTTGTTAAAGGATTCTACATTTATTATTGTCTGAATTATATTCTTTTATACTTCATTTACTCATTTAATCATAATAATTATGTACCCATTCATATATGCTGCATTTAAGCTAAATGATTGCTCAGCCACAGTGATGAACTAAAGGTTGTTTCAGGACTCTGTTGACATTGAAACTTAACTGCTTACTCCCTTCTTTTGGTAAAAGAAACGAGCATGTTTCACAGGAAACCGTAACTCACAAGCAACCGTTCACCCCTCCCTTCCCCAAACGCAATGTACCCTAATGCTACGTTGTATTGTTTATGATTTTTTTCTTTTCTAATAAAAGAGCAAGCGCCGGGGGGGCGGTGGAGAGGAGCAGGAGAAGCAAGGTTGGTCTTAGGTTTGTACGCTCTCTCCGAAGCTTCTCCCTTTTGCGCAAAGCTCACAAAAGAGATCTCTGTCTAATGTTGTCTCTTTTTATGTGATTATGCTTTGAGAAACTGTGTTTTGCAGGATACGATCTCAGGCACAGTTTAAGTGCCAGGTCCAGTTAGGGCAATGGACCTGACATTTTCCTGGTGCCCAACGTGGGGCGTCGACACATCCTCCCTCCGTAGCCAGAAGACGAGTCAGAAAGGAAAGGACAAGATAATGTATGTAAGACCTGAAGATAATGAGACAGTGACCGGACGGCAACAGCCACCATTACAGCCGAGACCACAACCTGGACAACAAATTGTACAACAACCATCACAGCAGAATTCACAAGTACAACAACAACAATCACAACTTACAGACTCTGGAAGTACACCCTGGAGATTGGATCTACATTAAAGTAATCAAAAGGAAATCTTGGTCCAGCCCAAAGTGGGAAGGGCCATTCCAAGTGTTACTGACAACACCAACTACAGTTAAAATCGCTGAGAGGTCGAGTTGGATCCACCTAAGTCACTGTAAGCTGGTAAAACTCCTGGACAACCCAGAGGAAAAGGTCATCTTGGGTGCATCTATCTCACTACAGAGACAAAGACCAAAGGTTGAAGCAGACGAGTAACCAGCTGTGACCAAGAAGAGGCCTGTCAACTCAGACCAAGATCAGAAGCAGACATACTACAAGCTTGAAATAAGAGCACTGAAGCTGACGTGACCAGACCAGGAGACAGAAGCAGACGAAACTGCATCTTTGAAAACAGGAGACAAGACGATCCTGTTCTAATCCTGTGCACCTGTGTTTAAAAGAAACATCAAGAACAGGGCACAGGACAGAGTACATGACACATTATCTTAAGTCCACTTGCAACATGCCTTACACATACTGATAATAGTACAGATTTATGCACTACAACTGAAGGGAAATAACAGAAAAAAAAAGGTTCCAGATTCCCTCAGTCCCTTGCTGAACTGAACTGAGACTGTGAACTGTCACCTTCAGCCCCTAAGCCCAGACAAACTGCACCTTTTGAACTGTCACTAAAGATGACACCTGTACCAGTCAACATGAAGGACGAAGAGCTCCTGCTGAGGAGAGAAAGAGTTAGACAATGTAAGGGAGAAATCCAAGAGGTTCATAGCAGAAAGAAATGCTCTTGTTTTTGTTGTTGTATGATAATGTTGATTCTGTTAGCAGGGGTAATATATTTACTTCATCATTTCCGGTTACAAGGGACAGCTAGACAAAGCGAAGCGTTCGCAAAAATCAATAAACGATACATACCTAAACAGATGCTAGCACTACTCGATGAGATAAAAAACGATACCACAGACAATCCATTACAGCAAAACTCTTGGTACAGTTATGCAACAATCGTAGCTCAATCAGTTAATGAGACAGACTGCTATGTCTGTTCATACATCCCAATATCCAGCACACAACCAACTTTATGGGCACGACCATTTAGTTATGGTGTCACTGACTGTATTGTTCAAGCTATGTACGTAACAATGACTGGTGAGGATCACGTATATATGTCCAAAGCATACAGCGGATGGAATGGATCTCATTGGGGGAAAATTTATGACCCGTGTAGTCAATTAGTAACCTTGACTAGGATTAAGGCATCTGCACTTGTGGCCAAAACTGCTATAATACCCCATGGAATTAAATTTCCAATTTGTTATTATCAGGAAGGGAATGTATCAGTGGGACGGTTGACTGCTAAGAGATGTGTAGAGACTCGCCTAAATATTGGAGAGTGTATTCAAGTTAACACAACCAAATCTGAAACCCTGTATTGTGGAAAATGGGCTCAGGACAGACCCTCCTGTCCAACAGATCACAATTGCTTCAGGATAGCAAAATTATGGTTACCGGCCCGGAACGGAACATGGCCAGTGGATGACGTGTTCTGGGTTTGTGGTACACGCTTGTACCTGAATCTCCCACCGGGATGGGATGGAATTTGCACCCCTACCCAGGTGTCAGATCACATCTTTGTCGTCGCGGCCGAGCCCAAAAGGCCAGAAAGGGTGAGGCGGAATTTAGACGACGTGGAGATTCACCAGGTAAAACACATCTGGCAGAGCGATGATGTGCCCGAGGAGTTTAAGATCTGGAAAGATTGGGAGAGGGGTGGTCTGTCTGTATTGCCCTGGTTGGGTATCCCAAACTTACAGTTTTGATTAGAAACAGTAAATTATCGATTGGCTGTATTCCTAAACGCATCTCTCGTAGTAAACAAAGCCCAAAACAAAATGTTGACCGAAATCCGTACCATGGTCCTCCAAAATCGATTAGTGTTAAATTTGTTAACAGCGGTACAAGGCGGAGTATGTGGAATGATAAATGCCACGTGCTGTACATATATATCTGATGAGATAAATTCTGATTCGGCACAACAGGCGATGAGGGTCCTGGAAAAAATGCAAAGTACTATGACCACCGAGTTTCAGTAAACAGCAGCACGATGGAGCCTGTGGGGGTGGTTTACCTCCGGCTCCTGGTGGCAAATATTGCTAAAATTCTTTACACCAGTTATGATTTTGATTGGAGTTTTGATTGTTTTCTCCTGCTGTGCCATATCCTGTATTAAGGCAATGGTTACCAGGCTGGCAACCAAGCTGTTTGTGCAATTACAATTGGCTCACACACCAACCTATACACTTTTAAACCTCGAGGAAGGATGTGATAATGTGGACTAAGGACAAGACACTTATGATGATAATTGAAAATGTAAATTAATGAAGTTATGAGTGAAAATGTGTGAACAAGTGCTCATGATGGATGAGTGAAATTATGCTGAATTATTGTCATACACTGTAAATACATTTATTTTTACACTAGTTAACTACAAATAAATGCTAAAAGAGGAGGGAAATGATGGAGATTTTATGAGTTATCATTTATTTAATTAATCATTGCCTGCTTATATGATATTCAATGTAATCAAAAGTAGTCTGAGTTAAGTTTCTGTTTCTTGTGAAATGAACTGTATCAACTATGTTATCTGTGTGATGTGGGAGTGAAACCAAGACCTAACCCTAACCCTAACCCTAACCCTAACAAGACTGAAAGAATATGTCTTAGCTGACTTGTTAAAGGATTCTACATTTATTATTGTCTGAATTATATTCTTTTATACTTCATTTACTCATTTAATCATAATAATTATGTACCCATTCATATATGCTGCATTTAAGCTAAATGATTGCTCAGCCACAGTGATGAACTAAAGGTTGTTTCAGGACTCTGATGACATTGAAACTTAACTGCTTACTCCCTTCTTTCGGTAAAAGAAACGAGCATGTTTCACAGGAAACCGTAACTCGCAAGCAACCGTTCACCCCTCCCTTCCCCAAACGCAATGTACCCTAATGCTACGTTGTATTGTTTATGATTTTTTTCTTTTCTAATAAAAGAGCAAGCGCCGGGGGGGCGGTGGAGAGGAGCAGGAGAAGCAAGGTTGGTCTTATGTTTGTACGCTCTCTCCGAAGCTTCTCCCCTTTGCGCAAAGCTCACAAAAGAGATCTCTGTCTAATGTTGTCTCTTTTTATGTGATTATGCTTTGAGAAACTGTGTTTTGCAGGATACGATCTCAGGCACAGTTTAAGTGCCAGGTCCAGTTAGGGCAATGGACCTGACATATGCTCTTTGGGGTTAGTGGGGAAAAATTAAGAATCAACATCTGCGAATCACTGCTTCGATTGGTTCAAGATTTAAAGCAAAGCTGCGCTGCAGAAACGGTTGATTTATATGAAAGAAACGAAACATTTGCGGTAAAACAAAGTTATTTAACAACTAATTCATGACTAAATTAGTTGACAACTATTTAAATAATCGATTAAATCAATTAGTTGTTTCAGCACTACTAAATACCTCCCCTTTCCGTCAGATCCCGTTTGGGATGTGTGTGGCAGCGTGCCACATGTGCGCCTGGACTAAACCATTGTACAACTGTGCAGGGGTGGGAAGGGTCCTCAGAGGTCTTTCAATATTATTGTTAGAGCAGAATTCTGTTTTGCAACATTTATACATTCATTCTAATTATATTCTTTTACAACATGAATTGTACAGATATTAATAACATGCAACACAAAAATGTAATGCCAGTTTTTTTATGGGGACCCCCATGGGGACCCCCATGCTCTGCCCCCCCCCACACACACAGTCCGATGCCCCTGCTTACTGATGAGACGCATGATTTTATTTTATTTATTTTTAAATGCTCTGCAATAACATGTGTAATATTCATGCTGGAATATATATATATATATATATATGGAATATATATATATATATATATATATATATATATATATATATATATAAAGATGGCTGAGTGGATCCTTATTTGATTGGTGCTTTGTATGTCATGTGACATGGATTATTTGTCCAATTTGTGTTGCATTGCATTTAGAGTGCAATTTGGTTCCATTTAGCATGCAAATTTGGTTCCTTACGTTTCGCACCATTGCTTTCTGCGCACACACACGCGTGCGGTGCGCGCACGCACATGCACACACACACACACACACACACACAAAACAAATCCACTGCACTGTAAGCCGTCTGGAGGGATGAAGAGCTACACATCACAATTTGGACTCCTATTTAAACTATGTGTTGGACTTCAGCAGCAGTGGAACACCAAAATGTAAGTCCCTTTTCTGTTGTTTATAAATTAATAAAATATAAAATGACAAGGATCTATTTTAGCAATTATAATGAATGTTTTTACATCCTGTCAATGGAACAAATATTTAATTTGGTGAAAGCTGTAACATTGTTGGGGAAAGTGTAATGCATGGACCCACAACAGGGGGCGTAAATGAACGGTCAATAGATAAGCCAATAAATACAATTTATTGCAGCAAATGTGCACAACAGGTCAAATACTGCTTTTAGTCAGTCAATCACAAGTACAAAAGGTGACATGTGGGCAGGCCCGAGGGTAGGAGACGCCTATCCAGAGAAGAGCCGGGACCCACAAGGTTCCACTGCCAACGGAGACCTGCAGTACTTCGAAGCCGCCAAGTCCCGAGTCCCCAGGTGGCCTCTGCTTCCAGCTGTCAGATCCGGTACTGCTGGCAGGAACAGCCACAGGTTAAAGGTGGGTGTGTGTACACCCAGCAAACAGTCAGCAAAGGTACAGTTCCTTCCTGAGGGAAAAACCTCCACCTCCAAACACAGGAACTCAGAGTACGTGCAGTGCCTTATGTAACACTTAATCAAGTCTGGAGTGAGGAGTGGGTACGCCAACTCCTTCCAACTTCCACAAACTCGGCTACAAGCTGCAAGTGTATAAAAAGGTTACGACTGCAAAAAGCTCTGCTGCAAAAACGTGTGCGTACGGCACAGAATGGCTGAGTAGTTTACCTGCGTGGTAAGCTGATAACTCGGCAGAGTTGTGGTGTCTCTTTCAGGCTTTTATGGGGTGATGATGATGATGATGATTGCTGACAGCTGTCAGCTCCTGGCTCCTGGTGACTCCTGGCGACTGCGCCCTCTGGTGCCTGAAACCCGACAACAGGCAGGGCGCCCTCTGGCGTTGGCCAGCAGTATCTCCTCTTCGGGCGGCCCACACAACAGGTATGTTCCAGCTTTTGTTATGTGTCGACGCGGGTTGAGGAGCGGACCTGCGTCAGACAGGACCCAGCGCTAAAAATAACCAGAAAGCGGTTCCAAACAGAAACTATTTATTATTCACCTGTGCTTAAAAGTGTAAAAACATAAAAACAACGTCCCTCTGGTGGAGTGATTCGTGGCTCGCTCTCCAGCGCCCGCAAGGATTAAAGCCAGCGCTCCTGGACTTCCTACCACCGCCAAACACCCCCCAGGTGGACACGACAAACTGATTCTCTGTGAAGCAAAGAGAAGGTGAGGTAAGTCAACAGATACAACTATATCTTCCAATAAACACACGCTATCAGCAACACACTCAGGTCAGTGTCCTTTTTTTACTTTATGCAAATGAGCAGCTTCTCACAACAAGTGGAGGATCACTTATCCTTCACGCCACAGCAGTGAGAAGCAAACTGCACAATTCTCTTCACAATTCCAGTATACTGTGTAACAAAACACCAAGTTACTATCAACAATTACTTAAACACTTAATTACCTTTAGTGTGTGCTGACAGCATGTGTCCTCACCCCTCCCTGCTTCACGGGCTCGATGTGTCAAAACCCAGGCGCGGTCCTCAGCGTCTCACAAACGAACGTCACAAGGTCGAGTTCCCGGCAGTTCTGCTGAAATCACACATGACTTAAATGCAGAACGCCATCCAATTATCTGCTTCAGCTTCGTCCAGGTTGCACGTGAGCACCAATCACAGGTGCTTTCCATGATGTTGATGAGGGTGAAGACTCTTCAGCCAGCACCTTCTTCACAGACAAATCAGCCCTCATGCCACCTGGAGAGCAAAGAAAAGAAAAGAACACCAAAACATCCAGCCACGCCCCCCCCCCCAACACACAACAGCTTTCCCTTCATGAAATATTCGTACCATTGAACTCATAAACATTCATTATTTGTATTATATATATATATATATATATATATACATATACATATATATATATATATATATATATATATATATATATATATATATATATATATATATATATATACATATATATATATATATATATATATATACATATATATATATAAATATATATATATATATATATATACATATATATATATATATACATATATATATATATATATATATATATATATATATATATATATATATATATATATATATATATATATATATATATATATATATTTCTCTTTGGGAGTGACAAGAATGGACAAGATTAGGAATGAACATATCAGAGGGACAGCTCAGGTGGGACGGTTTGGAGACAAAGTCAGAGAGATTGAGATGGTTTGGACATGTGCAGAGGAAGGACCCAGGGTATATAGGGAGAAGGATGCTGAGGATGGAGCCACCAGGCAGGAGGAGAAGAGGGAGTCCAAAGAGGAGGTTTTTGGATGTGCTGAGGGAGGACATGCAGGTGGTTGGTGTGACAGAGGAAGATACAGAGGACAGGGTGAGATTGAAACGATTGATCTGCTGTGGCGACCCCTAACGGGAACAGCCGAAAGACAAAGAAGAAGAAGAAGATTGCACCAATGGTATGATTTGTTGGCAAAATACGCCTCCAGGCAAAATGTCTTTCCTTGGTTGACCAAGACATGTTGGGGAAGACAACTGGAATAATAGCATTAGGGTTCTGTATTTTTTTGGGGGGGGGGGTCACCCTGTATAAACCCGAGTAAACCACACGCAGACTTGAAAGGTCTGGGGAAGAAACGAAAATAAACATAAATTTGACAGAATGAAAAGGTATGTCCAAAGCTCAAATTTAAAAAAAGAGGAAAAAATTATAAGTACGTAGTAGCAAAAAAGAGATTACATATAAAAAAAAGAGAGAAAAGTATGTACAAAACTGTCGACATTTCAGTGGCAGTGGATATTGCACATAAACAAATATTGCAATAATTTCAAGTGTGGCATGTGATGTGGCTATTTGTTTGCAATGCCATTCATAGCTCTAACAGCAGTTGGGCAGTTGGGTATTTGTATTTGCTTTAATGGCCCTGTACCATCTGCTCATGAAGGTGGCACAAACATTATCCCATACAATGCCCCTTTGTGATTTTCCAGTCAGACAGGGAGCCTCTGGTCTCAGCCCACCACTTAGTTTATCTTTCTACTGGCTGCTCCTTTTTTGCTCAGGGTCACCACAGCAGATCCATTATACAACCCCAATTCCAATGAAGTTGGGACGTTGTGTAAAATGTAAATAAAAACAGAATACGATGATTTGGAAATCCTCTTCAATTCAATTGAATACACCACAAAGACAAGATATTTAATGCAAAGACAAAGAGTTTACCGCGCTTCTGCACAGCACAAACAAATCTGGTGCAACCAGGCAGGACTCTGAGGAAGATGTGACTCTCACATCGAAACATCAGTCCCTTTGAACATTTTTTTTTTAGCACCTTATTAAAGACTTTTTGCACTTATTTCTGAGCTGCACCAGTTATTTCTTCTTTTTTACAAGATATTTAATGTTGAAACTGATAAAATTTATTGTTTTTGTGCAAATACTCGTATTTGCTCATTTTGAAATGGATGCCTGCAACATGTTTCAAAAAAGCTGGGAGAGTGGTATGTTTACCACTGTGTTACATCACCTTTCCTTCTAACACTCAATAGGAGTTTGGGAACTGAGGACACTAATTGTTGAAGCTTTGTGGAATTCTTTCCCATTCTTGCTTGATGTACGACTTCAGTTGTTCAACAGTCCGGGGTCTCCATTGTCATATTTTGCGCTTCTTAACGTGCCACACATTTTCAATAGGCGACAGGTCTGGACTACAGACAGGCCAGTCTAGTACCCGCACTCTTTTACTACAAAGCCACGCTGTTGTAACACGTGCAGAATGTGGCTTGGCATTGTCTTGCTGAAATAAGCAGGGACGTCCCTGAAAAAGACATTGCTTGGATGGCAGCATGTGTTGCTTCAAAACCTGGATGTACCTTTCATCATTGATGGTGCCATAACAGATGTGTAAGTTGCCCGTGCCATGGGCACTAACACACCCCCATGCCATCACAGATACTGGCTTTTGAACGTGACGTTGGTAACAATCTGGATGGTCTTTTTCCTCTTTTGTCCGGAGGACACAACGTCCATGATTAAAAACAATTTGAAATGTGAACTCATCAGACCACAGCACACTTTTCCACTTTGCGTCTGTCTATTTCAAATGAGTTCGGGCCCAGAGAAGGCAGCGGAGTTTCTGGATGTTGTTGATGTATGGCTTTCACTTTGCATGGTAGAGTTTTAACTTGCACTTGTAGATGTAGCAACAAACTTTGTTAACTGACAATGGTTTTCTGAAGTGTTCCTGAGCCCACGTGGTAAGATCCTTTACACAATGATGTCAGTTTTTAATGCAGTGCCAAGGTCACGGGCATTCAGTGTTGGTTTTCAGCCTTGCCGCTTACGTGTAGAAAATTCTGATGATGCTCTGAATCTTCTGATTAGATTATGAACTGTAGATGATGGAATCCCTAAATTCCTTGCAATTGAACGTTGAGAAACATTGTTCTTAAACTGGTGGCCTATTTTTTCACACAGTTGTTCACAAAGTGGTGATCCTCGCCCCATCTTTGCTTGTGAACGGCTGAGCCTTTTGGGGATGCTCCTTTTATACTCAATCATGACACTCACCTGTTTCCAATTAGGTCTTCTTTGAGCATTCATTAACTTTCCCAGTCTTTTGTTGCCCCGTCCCAACTTTTTGAAACGTGTTGCAGGCATCCATTTCAAAATGAGCAAATATTTTCACAAAAACAAAAACATTTATCAGTTTGAACATTAAATATCTTGTCTTAGCAATAACACTAACAACACTGTTAAACTAACATGAACACGATAACAACATTTAAAACCTGAAAACCCTGAACTCCCATGGTGCACTGCAGCACAATATCCATTGTTCACTGTTGTTAGCTAATATCCATAAAACATAAAACATCAGATGCCAGATGTCTAAGCAATATACTTTATACGAAATGCTTTTAAATTCTCACCACTGCATAACTGATTTCATTAATAATCATAGAATGTAACCAGTTATGTTTGCCAAAGTGATCATTATTGTTACTACAGATTTTAATCACAAAATACATCATGCCCTACCTCGGATTGCTGCTGTACAATACTAATACTAATAATAACTTTAGTTATATAGAACTTTAATACAAAATTCTACATTTTAAAGTGCTTTAAATGCAACTTTGCTGGAAGGTGTGCTGACAACATTGTAGCAATGTGAACTTGTAGACTCCCTACAACGTTGGTCAGCAACGTTGCTGACAACGTTATAGCAACGTTGCAACACAACGTCGTTGCAACTTCTGTGCAATGTTCCGGCAACGTTGTGGCAACGTCAAATTGTTAGCTGGGGATTCACATTTTATTTCAGGCACTGCCAGGCAATATCAAGGTACAGAAGTTGAAGGTGAACATGTCATAATCCAAACAAGTTAGTGTTGAAAGTTTATGTTCCAGCTTCCAAATTGTGCAGATATAACAAGGCGCAATACACACAATCCAGACTGGGCACATAGGCCATGTTAATTAACTGTAAAACCCATGTTAATCGTTCTACAGTGGTGTGAAAAAGTTAGTGCCGCTTTGAGCTTTTACATGTTTGAATTTTTTTTTAGGACATCAAAAAACCAAACAAAAATTCAGGCTTTGTATATTAACATTTCTAAAATTCTGCCCTTTAAACTCACAGTGAATAGTAATCTCTACATCATGAATTAAAATAAATAAAAATCTAAAAGACGAAATTAAATAAATTAAATTGAAATTGATGGTGTGAATAAGTAAGTACCCCCTTTATTATAAACACATACAAGCCATCACGTTTACCTGCAATCTTCTTCAGATAAGTCAGGGGATGGATACATCAACATTTCCAAGACACTGAATATGTCTTGGTCTTTATTTACATCAGTTATGTAGAAATGCAAACAGTATGGCACTCTGGTAAATCTGTGTCAGAGAGATAGCTGACTGTTTTCATTTACACAGCATTTGAAGATTTAGACCTATCCCGCTGATGCTAAAACACTGATTCATGCTTTTCTTTTTCAGAACTGACTACTGTAATTAATTATTTTCTGGCTTACCATACGGTACCACGCTGTTTGTAATTATTACTGATTGATGTAAATAAAGTCCAAGACATAGTCAGTAACTTGGAAATGCTCATGTATCCATCCTCAGATTTGTTTATAGAAAACTATTAAGTGATGATTAGTTTTTCCAATTACTTATGACATGAAAAATCAAGTCTACATTATAAATACACGTTGAATGTTTAAATTTTATCTCCATTGGTTGTGCACAGAGGAATTTTTTCTAAACATGTCACTGTTCAAATACTTATGGACTTGAGTGTAAATAACAATATGATGGTGAACACACGACAAAAGCAGTTGCACCATTTGTTAGGCACCCATTGTCACCTCTGGTGGAGCTACTTTGTGCAGAGTGCCAGCCGACACCTCCCAGACAGTGCAGATCACTTGTTATGCTCCAAAATTCTTTTTCACTTGACTTTTATTTTTATGAATTATTATTCTAGGTTGAAACATGCCACTGTCTCTGTCATGCCATCAGTGCTAGTAGTTAAAAAAAAAAAAGGGTTCTGGATCTAGTTGAGGATTGAGACGTAATGACACGCTGCACTGTGTGAATTCATGTCAATAAGGATGATAATTTAGTTATATGATGGCAAACATTTCAACAGAAATGCATGGAATGGGTCATAAATTACATGCAATAATATGTTGACATGCAATAATATGTCAAACATGCAATAATATGTCCACAATCACGTGCAATATCAATATGTCCACAAATCATGTGCAATAACAAATCCCTGCACTAATGTCACCTTATCACATCTAAACTCCATCTCACATATTGCTCCTATCTCTTTTTCGATCCCAATCATGTTTATATATATGCATATGTATATGTATAGGTATGTGTGTGCATGTGTGTATGCGTATGTGTATGTATATGTATGTGTGTATATACACACACACACACACACACACACACACACACACATATATATATATATATATATATATATATATATATATATATATATATATATATATATATATATATATACACATACATACTGTACATATTCTATTTCTACCTCATTTTATTATGTCTTGTACTGTTACAAGTATTATTGCTTATCCTTGCACACGCTGTTTGATGAACATTTTCCTCTACTTGCACCCATCTTGTGTGTTTTTTAAGAGCTGATATAACGTGAATTTCTCTTCTGTGAGTTCAGTAAAGTTTTATCTTATCTTATCTTATCTTAAATCCTTGTTCACTCTCTCGGGTGAGCCAAAGATTGAAAATGTTGACCAGCCATAAAATTAAATCAATAATTTATATCACATTAATGTAATTTGAGTGGCATGATGGATTAGTGGTTAGCACTCTTGTCTCACAGGAAGAAGGCCTAGGGATCACTTTTCCTTGGTCCTTTCTGTGTGGAGTTTGCATGTTCTCCCTGTGTTTGTGTGGATCTGCGCCAGGCGTTCCAGCTTCCTTCCAAAGACCTGTTAGGTAAATTGTAAACCTTAATGTGAGTGAGCACGTGAAAGTGTTTGTTTATATGTGGCTCTGCAATGGACTGGTGGCCCACCCAGTGTGTTCCTGCCTCCCACCCATTGAACACTGGGATAGCTCCTTGAAGACCATGATATTATAGAACTTTCCTTTCTTGTCATTGCACATTCATAAAACAAAAATTGTCCTCTGCATTTAACCCATCCTAATTACAGTTAGACACAATCCAGCCACTATGAGCAGTGGGCAGCCACAGTCCAGCGCCGGGGACCAACTCCAGATCTAGAGACTCCGCCTTGGTCAGTGGCAGAAAAAGGAGCAGACCCCAATAAACCTGTTTTTGACTGTTGGAGGAAACCGGAGCACTTGGAGAAAACCCACACAGACACAGAGAAAATATGCAAACGCCACACAGAAAGGGAAGGAAGCCATCTCACGACTTTCTTGTCGTGAGGCATCAATGCTAACCACTAAGTCACCGTGCTGCTTAGTTTCTGGGTTCAAGTCCAACGTGGTCATTTTGGTTTCCTGCCACTTCCCATGACATGAAGGTAAGGTGACTCTGAATTGACTGAAGGTGTGAGTAAGAGCATGAGTATGTTTGTTTGTCTATACATCTCTGCCCTGCAGTAGACTGGCAGCCTGTCAAGGGTATACCCTTCTCTTGCCCAGTGACTGCAGGGATAGTCTCTGGCTCCCAGTGACCATTGAGCATGTTCATATATATATATATATATATATATATATATATATATATATATATATATATATATATAAATTTTGCCTGTTAAACAGGTATTTTGAATGGGCCATCTTGGGGCCTCATAGAATTAAAGTAAGAATGGTTCTCTCATTATGACGAAGCATCAGGAAATGGGTTCAAGTTGTGGTGTTGGGGTCATATTAAAGGAAGGGTATATTAAATGCATTGGAATAGAGAAAGAGCACCACGATACAATGTTTGTTTTGAAAGCTGATGGCGACGTATAGAGAAGGCCAGAAGGAGTTACATTGTGTTTGTGGATTTAGAGAACACTTATGACAGGGGACCAAGAGAAGAGTTATGGTATTGCATGAGGAAATCTGGGAGTGGCAGATAAGTATGTGAGGGTGGTGCAGGATATGTACAAGGATAGTGTTATAGTATTGATAGTGTGATAGTAGCACACTATCATAGTAGCACATGCCGGAGTCCCACAGCTTGGGACTCTGCCAATGGCAGTCACATCTCCTCCTCTCTCCTCTATCTCTGCTCCAACCTTCAAAGTCCCTACTTCACCAGACTGTGAATTCTTCAAACTATATTGGATTAACCATGGGATTGATCAGCTGGTCTCTGAACGCTATTGACACCATTTTTTCAACAAGGAGATCAGGGCCAGGGGACCCTGCGTGCCCAGATGGAACCTACCCTGCAGGATATGTTCTTGACACCTGGGAGTCGTGATGGGTCGCTTGCTTTGCGCCATTCTCTGTGGAGGACGTCAAGGATTTATTATGTTTGGTTTCATTTTAGGAGGGCTGGTACTTATTGGTTTATGTGCTGCCCTGACCTACCGGAAAATTGGCAAGATGGCTGCCACCAAAACCATGACCCCCACCTGTCCGTCATGATTAATGAGTTGGGCAAGGGGATACATTCTCAGACTGCGTTAACCCTTGAACTCAGACGCAAAATGGATAACATCTCAGAGCAATGCACACTTTGCAAAGGAAGATGTTAGAGACCAGAGAATATTCATAATTGGATTTGGTTGTTCATGTGAAGCTGAAAAAGGGTTTTTCACTGCTCAACCATAAAAATGGCAGGCTTATCAGCCTCTGAAGGACAAAACGCCCTGCTGTTTTCCTCCAGAAGAATTTCTATGGCCTTGGTGAACATTTGGCTGCCTCCTTATCTTCTCTAAACTCCAGTACACACGGACAGAAACTGACTCACACATGGACAGAGACTGAAAGCATGCTCCATCTCCTCCCTACTCCCCGCCGTCCCCATCCACCACCCCATCCTGGCCCCCGCTCACGCCACTCCTTTCCCCCTCCGGGGGCTGTACAGTTTTAACTGTGGTAGGTCCCTGTTCCCCCCAAGCTGGCGGCGGCGCGACTACATGTTGCTGCAGCTACCACACACTCACATCGCCTCAATTCGGAAAACAGACTGTTTCAAGTTTAGTGCACATAAACAATGTCAAATGTATATGTGTTGTCTTAATTCTGATGTGTGCCATTATTATGGTAAACAAGTAATAATTGTGAATTAATTGCTGTATCTTGTCTGTGGCAATTTGAGTGTGGATGTAGTCTTGTTGTTGCACTTGTAATGACAATGACAATAAATCTCATCCTTCATCCATCCATCTATCCATCCATTGTATTGATGACTGGTTAAGGCCCCCTGACACTTGTACGACTTTGATGCATGTACTTGCATGCACTGTGTCATACAGGAGAGTAAAATCGTTGTTAATGGGTGTAGACTGAACGTGAGAGGGGCACTGGTGCGTGCAATTGTGCAAAGAGAATTTCGAAATGTTCAAAAAATCTTTCACACATAAATGTTGTGCAACAAACGTGAAGTGTTAGTGAACGTTGCACCATCTACTCGGCAATGCTACGTGCAGCTCATCAAATCGAGTAAAGAAGTGAACAGTATGAGTGGTTGCGTCAGTGCACTGCATCAAAGTGCAGCTCGTCTGAACGATTATAACGAGATGTTAAAACTATGACAAAGATACTTTTACAGCTGTATACAAGAAGGAAAGAACATGCAGTTGTTTTATCAAGCTATTACAATATAATCATGACAAATAATTACCTTTTCAGACGGCTCCAAATGCTTTCTCCACCTCATTCAGTGTGCGAGAAAAGCAGCAGCTGGAGCACTCCTCTGAAATTCTGGAAGCGATTCGAGGCATTTTCAATAGCTAACTCGGACAGAAAATGATTAATCTGCTACAAAATAATTTTTTTATATACACAGCGTCCAGCGGGTGGGATCGTCACAACGATGTGCGTACACATGCCTGGCTCAAAGTTGTGCAAGTGTCAGGGCACCATTTGATCACAATGTATCATGTTGTTTGTGGATTATTAGAATGGCTGAATTTGTCTAGTGTACTTGGAGGTTTGTCATTTTAGCTCTCAAATTCAGTTCAAAGGATGTTTTTGCCCAACAATTTTATAACGATAGAACAATATAATATTTTACATTGATTTTGGCCATTTTCCTCTAGAACACCTTTAATATTCTGTCATGAAGCAAAAGTCTTTTGCTGCATTTCCAGTAAAAGAAAAAAATCTGTTCCACCATGTCATCTATTTATATTATGAAAGTGACGCCAAACACATGGGTTTTTTAAAAGGAGGAAAGCAATCAACAACATCCCCTTTGTGACAGGAAACAACAGCCCATGGTGTACAGTGCAACTTCACAACCATTAGGAAAGGCAGTGCTGTTGCATAACTCTTGATTGCAGTCTTGTTTGCTTTCAGTCACACAAGAGCTCCCTAGTGTGTCAATTTATTTGCATTTAATTCTAAAAATACACTTGTACATAAAAGATCATACACCTTTGATTCAGTTACATGTGTAAAATGTTTATGACATGACATAAATATTAAGTGGCCATTTTACATATGTCATGTGGAAAACAAATCTCTATTATCTACATAGAATTTTCTTGCTGAGTGAGTTAACTGAAAAATATCATTCACTTGTTTTGTTGTAGCCAAACAGCTGTAAAGTGTAAAAATTATATTATATTAAAGGGTGTGTGCACTTGTGCATTCCTGTGTTTTTTTTTATTTTATTTTAGATCATGTTGTAGATTTTAGTCTTCAGTGTGTGATTACAGAGAGAGAGAATATATATATATATATATACGAGGTCTGTTAGAAAAGTATCCGACCTTATTATTTTTTTCAAAAACCATATGGATTTGAATCACGTGTGATTACATCAGACATGCTTGAACCCTCGTGGGCATGCAAGAGTTTTTTCACGCCTGTCGGTTACGTCATTCGCCTGTGGGCAGTCTTTGAGTGAGGAGTGGCCCACCCTCTCGTTGTTTTTTTCATTGTTTAGGAATGGCTCAGAGACTGCTGCTTTGTTTGATAACATTTTTTTCAAAAAATGTAAGGCACAACTGAGTGGACACCATTCGATAAATTCAGCTGGTTTTTGGTGAAAATTTTAACGGCTGATGAGAGATTTTGGTCTGTTAGTGTCGCTTTAAGGACGGCCCATGGCGCCTGACGGCGATCTGCGCTCTGAGGTGGCGTCGTCTCGCTGTTTCAAGCTGAAAACTTCTACATTTCAGGCTTTGCTCACCCAGGTCGTCATCAGAGAACAGAGAAGTTTCAGAAGAGGTCGACATGAGGAGTTTATGCGGACATTCCACTGTTAAAGGAGATTTTGTAATGAAAGAACGTGCGGGCAGATTCGCATGTTGGGCCGGACCTGACCGTGGGGGGCGCGACAGGAAAAACACCTCCATTGGAAACCTTAACAGACAAGTTGGAACATGCCCAGCTGTTAAACAATTTCTCAGATACTCACTTGTTGAAAGCCATCAAAAGCCGCCTGAATTTTACAAATGGTTTTCAACACAGAGGTGTTTTTCCTGTCGCGGCGCAGACGGATTTGCGTCGTCGTCACGGAACCGACTCGGCGAATTTGCCTGCACGTTCTTTCATTACAAAATCTCCTTTAACAGTGGAATGTCCGCATAAACTCCTCATGCCGACTTCTTCTGAAACTTCTCCGTTCTCTGACGACGACCTGGGTGAACAGAGCCTTAAATTAGGATGTTTTCAGCTCGAAACAGCCAGACGGACGCCACCTCCGACAGCGCCGCGCCGATCCGCTTTGTGAGCTGTCCTTAAAGCGAAAGAAACTCCACAATCTCTCATCAGCCGTTAAACTTTTCACCGAAAACCAGCTGAATTTCTCGAATAGTGTCCACTTGGATATCCCTCACAGGTCCTGAAAAAATTTGATAAAGCAACGCGCGCCGTCTCCAGCAGCATCTCAGACAAAGGATTTCAGCCGAGAGGGCTGGACCAGTGTTCATTCAAAGCCTGCCCACAGGCGAATGACGTCACCGACACGCGTGAAAAAACTCACGCATGCGCACGAGGGTTCAAGCATGTCTGGTGTAATCGCACGTGATTCAAATCCATATAGTTTTTTTTTTTTATAAAACTGCCGGTTAGTTTTCTAATAGACCTCGTATATTCCCAGAATAAACTTGAATTTCTTCATTCAGATACATCATTACCAGTTGCACCTGTAGTTAGTTTGGGGGTATCTTAAACAAACAAACAAATTAACATACGCTATACATCTGCATGACATTGTAACTGTGAAATATCTGTTCTGTAAAATATAACTGGTAAAACAAAGAAGAAATATAATTGTGTGTGTGTGTGTGTGTGTGTGTACATTTCCTCATTTTATTACTCATATTTATACAGTTGTATGCAAAGGTTTGGGCACCCCTGATAATTTTCATGATTTTCCATTATAAATCATTGGTTGTCTGGATCAGAGATTTCAGTTAAATATGTCATATAGCAGATGAACACACTGATATATGAGAAGTGAAATGAAGTTTCTAGTATTTACAGAAAGTGTGCAATAATTATTTAAACAAAATTGGGCAAGTGCATAAATTTGGGCACCTTTGTCATTTTATTGATTTAAGTACAATTAGCACTAATTATTGGAACACAAAATTGGTTTGGTAAGCTCAATGACCCCTTATACAGGTGAATCCAATCATGAGAAAGGGTATTTAAGGTGGCCATTTGCAAATATTTCCCCTCTTTGCATCTCTTCTAATGAGTGGGAACATGGGAGCCTCTAAACAACTCTCAAATGACCTGAAAACAAAGATTGTTCAACATCATGGTTTAGTGGAAGGACACTAAAAGCTATCCCAGAGATTTCAGCTGTCAGTTTCCACTGTGAGGAGCATAGTGATGAAATGTAAGACCGCAAGCACAGTACTAGCTAAGGCCCGAAGTGGCAGGCCAAGAAAAAATTCAGATAAGTTGAAGTGAAGGATGGTGAGAACAGTCATAGTCAACCCACAGACCTGCTCCAAAGACCTACAACATGATCTTGCTGCAGATAATGTCTCTGTGCATCATTCAACTATACAGCGCACTTTGCACAAGGAGATGCTGGATGATGCTGTAATGCAGAGGAAGCCTTTTCTGCGTACACGCCACAAACAGAGTCATTTCAGGTATGCTAAAGCACATTTGGACAAGCCAGCTTACTTTTGGAATAAGGTGATGTGGACTGATGAAACTAAAATTGAGTTATTTGGACATAAAAAAAGGGCGGTATGCATGGCTAGGGCTGGATCTTTCAACAAGACAATGACCCTAAACAATGCTCAAAATCTACTAAGGCATTCATGCAGAGGAACAAGTACAATGTTCTGGAATGGCCATCTCAGTCCCCAGACCTGAATATTATTGAAAATCTGTGGTGTGTTTTTAAGCGGGCTGTCCATTCTCAGAAACCAACGAACCTCACTGAACTGGAGATGTTTTGTAAAGAAGAACGGTCCAAATAGTCCACTGGCTGAGGGGGATCCCGTGGCCATAAAATGTCCTCTAAATTTTTCTTCACATCTTTAAACTAGACCATTAGACACATCAAAAACAGCTGGTTAGACTTTTGCTTTTAATATTGATGTATTTTTTTCTGTTGGGGTGCCCAAATTTATGCACCTGCCTAATTTTGTTTAAAGAATTATTGCACAGTTTCTGTAAATCCTATAAACTTCATTTCACCTCTCAAATATCACTGTTTGTCTGTTATATGATATATTTAACTGAAATTGCTGATCCAAACAACCAATGATTTATAAAGGAAAATCATGGAAATCATCAGAGGTCCCCAAACTTTTACATACAACTGTATGTTTTAGAGCCTGAGATATATCTGTTGGCTGATAATATCAGCCTTTCATGAACATTGCCTTATTTTTGCAGATACTATGAAAAATTTTATTTTACAGAATAAACTATGGACTAAAACACTGTAGCTGTTGGAAATGATGTCACTAAGTAAGCGTGTCTGGAACCCTAACCCACCCCCTGATTGTATTAGCTACAAGAGAATAGAATAGAAAGAACAGAATAGTCTTTATTGCCATTGTATGGGGAGATACAATGAAATTGTTGGGAAGGTGTAGTGACACGGACCCACAACAGGGGGCGTTAATGAAAGGACAATAGATGAGCCAAAAATACAACACTTTACTGTTGTGAAACGTGCACAACAAAAATACAAACATAGAATTTGGATCACAATCAAAATATACAAGGTGAAGTGTGGGCAGGCTCGAGGATAGAAGACGTCCGTCCCGAGTAGAACCGGATCCCACACGATTTCCACTGCCACCGGACCCGAAGGATACTGGAGCCGCCAAGTCCTGAGACCCCAGGTGGTCACCATCTCCGATTGTCGGATCTGGTACTGCTGGCAGGAAGCAGAAGAACAGATGTAATGAGTGTGTGAGAAAACACACCCAGTAAACAGTCAGCAAACTGCAGTCTTTCTCTCCAGGTGGGAAAACAACACCTCCACCTCCAACACAGTAACACACTTAGTGCAGAACCTGAGGGCTACTTAGTTTGACGTGCGGAGTGAAGTCCGTCACCCGTCACGTTTCCCCAAACTCAGTGTCCCGCTGCGAGTAGGATCCTCAGGCGCTCCTGCAACAAACTCAGAGAATTATGTGTGTATGGCACAGTCAAAACGGCTGAGAGTTTACCTTAGAGGTAGACGATATCTCGGCGTCGAGGTGGAGATGTCGTCCGGCTTTTGTGTGTGTGGGTGAAGATTTGGTGATTGGTGACAGCTGTCGTAGTTGATGAGTGACAGCTGTCACTCCCGACCGTTCCTGTGAGGTGGCAGTGCCCTCTCGTGCCCGAAGCCCGCACTTCAGGCAGGGCGCCCTTTGGAAGTGGGCCAGCAGTACCTCCTCTTCAGCGGCCCACACAACAGAAATTCTGCAATTAAAGTGACCAGCTGCCATTCATTTTCAGTGATATTTGGCGTTTTACAGTGACAAGAAAAATGTGATTGCTGTGCTGCCAGCTAGACAGAGCCAAAATAGGGAAGAATTTATACATTTTAATTTATACATATGCTGAGTGATGTGATGCAGCGACTGCCAACCTGACTGAAGGCAGCATGACTGCAGCGTGACATACATTGGTTGGTTGTTGATTATAATTACAGTTATTTATAGTGAAGTTCATGTAGTGAAGTTCACGTTTAAGCAGTTCAACATTAAACCTCAATTACATTTATGTGACATCAGGGTTTGACAATGAAATGTTAGGAATCATTGCCATTTTTAATGTAATTATCAGTATCGTAATTTTTGTTTTACTCACTAATATCTGTATCGACCCCCCCTAAAGAATCCATGTCTATGAGCTCTTGTATTTTTTTATACATATTTATTGTATTAGTGTATTATATAATTAGTGTATTACATTGTTAACTTGTCATTTATTCCGCTTTATAGTACAAGATTAATTCCTGTATTCTTTTGTTGTTGGAGATATTCCTCTCTGTATTTCTGTGTTTACTGCTTTATTTGCTAATGTATTTATATTTTGAGCACAATGAACGTTACATATTTTCACCTTGTTAGGATTAGCCACAACACTGGAGACTGAAGCTAAAATGTAAATTGTAAGTAAGTCCCTTCGGCTGCTCTCTTGTTTTTAGTCAAGGTTGCCACAGCAGATCTGAGGTGGATGTGCATTCTCTTGGTGATGCAGGGTTGCAAAATGGTAGGGAATTCATGTAAGAAATTTGTGAAAATTCTGTTTTCTTGATTATGGAGGTCTGAGTCACACTGACATCATAATTTTCTTAAAAAATTCAAGTCAGCTGAAGCCATAGTTTTGTATTGACACACATGGATGTTAATACCCTCCTTCTGCCCTTATAACACCATGAATGAAGTCTACATTGCTTTATTTCACCACTTTTCAGTGTTGCATTGCCAGAAATTAACGACTGCCTAGCATTCAGCATAACATTTATACCAGCATGTAAGATGTTCTCCTCTATCGTCTCTTTGGCATGACCTTAATATTTGTGAAAGTAAATAGTCAAAGTGAAGTTGAACTGTCCAGTGTGTTTGTATGTCACCTCAACATTAAAGCCTTTCAGTCTTTGCTAATTGCAAAAGACTACATTTTACTTCCACAGGCTATTAGACATCAGGGGATTTCTGCACAAGGCCTTATTGAGGTTTGCAGAATGGCACAAACCGGCCTATACGCTGTCTGAAGTTTTTATTGGGATAAAGGTTGTACAGTTCCTAAAACATCAACTCGTTCCTGGTTACATGCTGAAAGATGAGAAGTTGTAAAACAATCCCTGTAATTAATTCAGTATGTCAGTATACAAATAATGAATGTTTTTCCATTCTTTCAATGGGATGAATATTTAATTCGGTGGAAGATGGAACATGCCATTCAATGTCTTGTTGAATTAAAAAAAAAAATAAAAAATAAAAAAAAATAAAAGTAAATAGTAGCAAAAAAGAGACTGCATATAAAAAAGATAAACATATGTACAAAAGTGTGGATATTTCAGTGGCAGTGAATATTGCACATTATACAAATATTGAATGTTTATTAGTTCAATGGTACAAATATTGCATGAGGTGAAATATTTCACAGAATTAAATATTTGTTCCATTGAAAGAATGGTAAAACATTATTTGTTTTATATAACAGCAAAAATATATCCTTGTCATTTGATATTTTATTAATTTATAAACAACAGAAAAGCGACTTACATGATGGTGTGTGTCACTGGTACTTAACAGTCCAACACGGACTTTAAGTAGGAGTCCAAAATTGTTCTCAGTAGTCCATGATACTGTCCACTGACTTCATGTACAGACTGCCGTCTGCTTTCCTCACTCCAGCGAAAAATTGTGTCAGAAATTTGTTCAGCTTTCATCCAAACTTCATAACAGCTCTTCATGCCTCCATAAGGCTTACAGTGTCATGGATTTGTGTGTGTGTGTGTTAGAAGAATTAGCAGCGTCAATTAGCTCCTTCAAATCTTCATCCGCCAGCAAAACAAACTCCACCACATTTAGTTGAATGCCACCCCTGGTAGTGTGAGCGCTTGAGGTGGTTGGGCATGCAATAAAACATTTCATATAGCACCAAAATTGCATGCTAAAAAGAACTATTGCACGGTCAATGAAACACAATGGCAAATGGTACAAATAATCCATGTCACTTGACATACAAACCACCAATCAAATGACAAGGATCCACTCAGCCATTATATAATTCACTATAATATTATGGTTTTAATGTCTAAAATGGTGCAGTTTGCAGGAAATGCTTGAACTAGTAAATAAATGAAGAAACCTACTCTGCACTCCATAATGCTGGCAGTCAGAACCTGCTGAGTATTTCCAGGCCTGTGGGTTATTACATGAACTTTTCATTCTTCTCCAACTCAAATGTTTTTGTTATAATCCATTCATCTTGGAAAAGTCCAGATGAAGAAAAAGAGAGCCAAGACGAGATGTTGATCTGATCTCATATTTTGCCAATGCTATTACTGTATTACTGTCAGTGGAAAATCAAAGGCTCCATAAGGTCCTGGCTCCACTGAAAACAAACAATGAGGCCATGAAAGAAGGAGAATCTTAAATTTGAGTAAATATTTTCCTGAACTGGAAAGAAAAGACAATGACTTTGTTGATGTGTATTGATATTGAAGACATCCATGATGATCTGTGCTCTTGTTTGACATTTCTAAGTTGTGTAATAGAGAACAGTCGGAGGGTTTAGGCCAATCGGTCATGCTGCATAGCTCTCTGAATCCAATTAGGAGTCAGGGGGCCCCAAATGGCTGCTTTCTTTTTTTAATTTCTTTTCTGTGCTGGCTAGCCTGCACTTGGGTGTGGCGTGGCCTGCATGCAGTGAGGTGAAGTTAAGTGAATAAACGCATTCTTCTTCCGAATCCATCTGTAGCTGGAGTTGATTCTTCACCTTCTGTGTCAACTGACTGTCACACTGCTTCTTAAGCTCCAGCCTCCTGCTTCATGCACACTTTTCACTCCTAGTTCAGGTTTAATGGTCTTTCTCCCCTTTTTATCTTTTCTTTCTTGAACATTATGATTTTGCTGTTTTTTTTGAGAATTAATTTCTTTTCCCATCCGGTGTGATTGAAGCAATTTTGCCTCGGTATCACTCAGGCTCCGTCCTACTCTGTCACTTTGCTGAAACAAACTCATTCAGCACTGCTGAATTGACTGGAGGATGTTATCAGTCCATGCATTTTAACTTTATTATTTAAATGTCTGTGGATTTGAATAAATTTGTCTGTTTGAATGAATTTGCACCCCCCCCCCCCCCCCAAAAAAAAATGCTCAGCCTAAGATATTAAAAAAATCTGGACTCAAGCATTAACAAAACAAATTCATTAAAATAGCAAATTTAGATTAATTAATTTTTTGCATAGGAACTCTTCTGTTATGGTTAGAGGTCCGGATGGGACGGAACCGGTACAGATGATGAACTCATATGCTCGGAGCAAGGAACAGAACTAGTTGTGAATGAAAAGATAGATATTTATTTACAATAAATAAGAAAATAATAATGCTGCGCTGGGGCTGCCTGCAGAGTGGAGAGACAGCCCACTTGTAGCGGTAGAAATTACAGAGCTCCCGAGCCAGTCTTGTAAGAGTACTGAAATCCTGGAGTATATGGAACTGGAGCCAGGGACAGGTGGGACACACAGAGCCGAGAACAGGAACTAGGAACGGAGGAGAGCAGAGGTGAGTGATTGCACTTGTAAGACTGAAGCCTTTAACAACAGACAGTTCACTGAAGGCTTAAAACAACAATGTTCACAGTTCATGAATATCTTCAGAGGTCAGAGGTCAGGTACTGCACGTCTTCTGACGCAGTTACAATTCAGCAGGACTTTACTTTTAGAAACGATTTGGAAAGTTCTTAGCGGTTCAAAATCAGAGTTCATACAGTTCTTGGAAATAGTTCTTGGTATTAGTTCTTGGAAAAAGTTCTTAGTCATGCAAAGTCACAAACAGGAGCAGCGTAAGAACGGGATCTCAAAGACATGCAGGAACATAACTGAAGCGTGGCAGAGCTATGTGCTCTGTAGCTGAGAGCCAGAGAGTTCCAAAGTGGCGTAGTGCAGAGTGGCCAGGTTACCTTGAGATGAGCTGTGGAAAGCTCAGATGTCAGAGCGCATGGAAGCATCAGCGTAGACAAGGTCATGGATTTCTCATGGAGAGACAAGTGTAGAATCCGGCAGTGACTGAGCTCAAAGCTGGGGTTTAAGTAATCCACTCCTGATGAGCCTCAGGTGCGAGTAGCTGATGAGCAGCAGGTGTTCCTCAGCTCTGCAGCGCGCCACCTGGAAAACAGACAAATTACACACAAGTGGTTAAAAAGGGAAGGGGAAAGAGGCCGCCAAAAGGCTGGCCACAACATCTTCAGTTGCAAACACTGTTTAAACACAACTAATTTTACTATGAAATGCAAGAGAGCATCAGAAAGAAATGTAGTAATAAATAGTAGCTGTTCATTACCGTTTTTTTTTTTTTTTTTTTTTTTTTTGCATTTATGTGTTTAAAAAATGGCAACAATCTTAAATTTGCCTGCAGCTTTTGAACAGTGCATTTAATGTCATCTTGGATGTTGTTTTTTTTTTTTTAATTTTGCAATAACTAGTTTTGGTGTGGCCATTGTGTTCTCCATTCTTTTCTTTGAACGTAAGTGTTGATTGTTTTGTGGGAAATAAATAAAGGCTGTGTGTGTTTAAAACTTAAATAGGACTTTAAAATCCATGAATTTTTGATTATTTTCTCTTTCTCTCCCTCCGTCTCCAGGGCGCACGTGGCCCATCTCCTTCAGGTGGGGTTTCAGACTGGGTATGGGACACTCCAACTGCCGGCATGACTTCAGGTCACTGTGCCTGATTCACAGCTGCATGGTGAACCCAGAGGGCAAAATGTGTTTATAAGCTCTCTGCGGCGCATTAACACGACACGTAACATGACTGTTCTGTGTTTTTCAGGGCCAGTAATGAAGGATTAAAGATGAAGATGTCAGACCTCCCTCTTCCTGTTTTGTGTCGTCCTTATGGTTTTGCTGCTCTTATCTGTCCTGACACTAATATCCAGTCAAAAACGCACCACATTAACCAAAAGTATTCCAAAGGCAGTTAACATATTTAATAACAATAATACAAAAGAGATGGCTATTCTCTCTCTGGGTTTGTGTGTATGTTTGTACAGAACAAAATGTGGACTGGGGGGTGGGAAGTAATTTTTTTGTGTTAATGAGCTTGGAGACCGGAGCTCCTGCTGTTTCAGAATGAAGGCCAGGCTCAGCATCTGCAGCCCTGTAAAAGTGGGAGAATGATGGGATGGAGAAAACACGCTTGGATTAAAGAAGTTGGTGCGCAAGACACTGAAAAATAAAAAAGATGTCTTAACATAAGTTTTATGGCAAGAATATATGTGCAGTAGTGTTCAGAATAATAGTAGTGCTATGTGACTAAAAAGATTAATCCAGGTTTTGAGTATATTTCTTATTGTTACATGGGAAACAAGGTACCAGTAGATTCAGTAGATTCTCACAAATCCAACAAGACCAAGCATTCATGATATGCACACTCTTAAGGCTATGAAATTGGGCTATTAGTAAAAAAAAAAAGTAGAAAAGGGGGTGTTCACAATAATAGTAGCATCTGCTGTTGACACTACAAACTCAAAACTATTATGTTCAAACTGCTTTTTTAGCAATCCTGTGACTCACTAAACTAGTATTTAGTTGTATAACCACAGTTATTCATGATTTCTTCACATCTGCGAGGCATTAATTTTGTTGGTTTGGAACCAAGATTTTGCTGGTTTACTAGTGTGCTTGGGGTCATTGTCTTGTTGAAACACCCATTTCAAGGTCATGTCCTCTTCAGCATAAGGCATCATGACCTCTTCAAGTATTTTGACATATCCAAACTGATCCATGATACCTGGTATGCGATATATAGGCCCAACACCATAGTAGGAGAAACATGCCCATATCATGATGCTTGCACCACCATGCTTCACTGTCTTCACTGTGAACTGTGGCTTGAATTCAGAGTTTGGGGGTTGTCTCACAAAGTGTCTGCGGCCCTTGGACCCAAAAAGAACAATTTTACTCTCATCAGTCCACAAAATATTCCTCCATTTCTCTTTAGGCCAGTTGATGTGTTCTCAAAGTCCCTTTGCGGGGGATTCTTGCAAATAAATTAGCTTCACACAGGCATCTTCTAACTGTCACAGCACTTACAGGTAACTCCAGACTGTCTTTGATCATCCTGGAGCTGATTAATGGGTGAGCCTTTGCTATTCTGGTTATTCTTCTATCCATTTTGATGGTTGTTTTCCGTTTTCTTCCAGGCGTCTCTGGTTTTTTGTCCATTTTAAAGCATTGGAGATCATTGTAGATGAACAGACTATAATTTTTTGCACCTGCGTATAAGTTTTCCCCTCTCCAATCAACTTTTTAATCAAACTACGCTGTTCTTCTGAACATGTCTTGAACGTCCCATTTTCCTCAGGCTTTCAAAGAGAAAAGCATATTCAACAGGTGCTGGCTTCATCCTTAAATAGGGGAAAACTGATTCACACCTGCTTGTTCCACAAAATTGACAAACTCACTGACTGAATGCCACACTACTTCACTTATTGTGAACACCCCCTTTTCTATGTTTTTTTACTAATAGCCCAATTTCATAGCCTTAAGAGTGTGCATATCATGAACGCTTGGTCTTGTTGGATTTGTGAGAATCAATAAGAAATATACTCAAAACCTGGATTAATCTTTTTAGTCACATAGCACTACTATTATTCTGAACACTATTGTAAGTGTAGGGCCAGTTTTTGTTATTTGTGAATTGCACTTTTTTTTTTAAGATTCTGTGCACGGCCATGGAGAGATGCTCCTTTCTGGTTGTAATGCGTAAACGATAGCGTGTGCTTGAGGGAGGTGTGTTTTTGGTGTACTGGGTGAATGTGTGTTAACATTTCTGTGTCACAAAGGTCACTTGTATGTTCATACGTGTTTGACAAGGTTGTTTTGTGTGTGATGGATCACTTGTGTGTTGCTGCGTGGGCTTGCTAGGAGAGCGAGAGGGGTTGTTTGTGTGAGCCTGTGTGCACGTTGATCCAGCCCCCCTGGTGAAGCAGAATCTGTGGAATGCAATGGAATGCCATTTCTGGACTGGAGCTCTGTCTTATTGCTAACAGGTGAGTTTTGCACTTTATGTGTCTGAACACAACTGCTGTTGCACATATTCATATAAAGCAAACTTTGCTTCATGCATCTCCGTCACAGCAATAGTTTCTCAGCAGAGGGAGCAGACGCGTTGTTGCACACAAGTGAAAGGAATTCATTCTGTTGTGTTCAAAGGCCTGTTTTCCTGAACGTTGACATACTACAAAGCGTCAGTCATGAGCGTAACCCTGATGGAAATTAAGCTGCCTCACTCGTCCCCTGTCCATTAAAATATTTGTTTGCAAGTGAAGCGTGAATGACAGATGGGGGGGTTTCATGGACACAAGCCAGCCTGAACACCTGTGGGATCGAGTGCAGGTGTGTGGGAGAGAGTGTGAGAGGACAAGATCAGAGACACAACTGAAATGCAACAGAGCAGCATATTTCCACAGACTATACAAGTCCATGCCTGTCTGAAGGATCATCATTGTTTATTATGGTGGCCTGATATAAATACTGTGTATTAGATTTACTCATCGTGTCTAATGAAATGTATTTTAGAACCTACACACTTCTGTCTGCAGCAACCCCCCCCCCCCCCAGCCATTATGTCAGTGAACGTTTCTAAATGTTAATCTTCTAAATGAGTATAAAATGTTTGTATATTTGACATTTTATGAAAGAAAAATGGCAAAGGTCCCTTTACCCACACGTTCATGGCTCTTACTGTTTCAGTAGAGCCAACACCATCCAAAATGATTCATCCCATCCTGGCCACTCCCTGTTTGAGCTACTGCCATCAGGCAGACAGTACAGGACCAGCAAGTACAAATAGACTGAAAAACAGTTTTTACCCAACTGCTGTTGAAGCTATTAATGCTACTGGAACCAAATAGCCATGTCACATGCAACACATGAAATGAGTACAATATTTGTTTATGTGCAATATCCACTGCCACTGAAATATCCACAGTTTTGTACATACTTTTCTCTTTTTTTATATGTTTCTGTGTAGGCTCTCAGTTGTCCAGGTGGTTTCCATAGTAGAGAAGCTTGAATCTTCGACTGTAACGAACACTACATAGGTGAGACTAAGCAACCTTTACACAAAAGGCTATACCATCATCGCAGAGAGGGCGCCAGTGGACCTCAGTCTGCAGTTCATCTCCACCTTAAAGACACTAACCACACGTTTGAGAACAAGGAAGTTAAAATCTTAGCCTGAGAGAAGAAATGGTTTGAGAGAGGGGTGAAAGAGGCATTCTATGTGAAACAGTTGAGACCCAGCCTTAAACGGGGAGGGGGTCTGAGACATGCTTTGTCCCCTGTTTACAATGGGGTACTCAGATCAAAGCAGTTTCAGTCTTTTGTTCATGGTAATGAGTCATTCACGCCATCAGGAGAGGCGTCAGTCCCATCGTTAGGAGGGACAGCTTCCCTGTCATTAGGAGGGTGCTAACTAGAGCACAATAGGTGCTAATTAAAGCAATTGTTTAGTCATCTGCTAATAGCAGTCTGCCTCTCGGTAGGAGGCGTCTGGTTAGGTTTAAAACTCCAGCTTTTGTGGCTTCTGTTTGTTCTTCTCGACAAGGGTCAGACAGAAGTCAGACTACCAGAGCAAGAAATTTAGCTGAGAAAAAAAACCCAGTCCAGTCGAAGATTCAAGCTTCGCTACTTTTTTTTTTTTATATGTAATCTCGTTTTTGCTTCTACGTACAGTACTTAGATTTTTTCTTCTTTTTCTGTTTTCCGGGCATACCTTTTCCATTTTGTTAAATTTTATGTTTAGTTTCTTTTCTTCTCCAGACCTTTCAAGTCTGCGCATGGTTTGCTCAGGTTTATATTTGCACTGGAAGGCTTTCACCTTACCTTTCGTTATACTTGTTACAATGACAATAAAGAATCTGTATCTGCAAGATGTTCCAGAAAGTAAAACTTTTCAACTGAATTAGAAACTTGGCTACTCTCTAGTTTACATGATTCAACAAAGACAAAAAGCAGAAGATAAACCGGGGCTGATCAGCATGATTGATGTCCAAAGACATTCCAGAAAGGGCCAAGAGGGTGTCTTTGGACAATTCAAACAACACAGTGTTTAATCTTTTTATGCCATATACACAGTGGTGGGCGCAGTTCTGCGAATCCGATAACCGCTAATTAGCAAAGCTAACTTTTTTGTTAGCGGATTAGCTTTTGAGCTAACTGAAAACCATCAGTGGACCACTTAGCTTCCGCTAAATTTAGTTCCTGCTAACTTTCAGTCTGCTAACATTTTTATTTTGCTGGTAAAGTGAGTAAAGCTTAATGGTCAAAAACATTTGTAAACCCTAAAATCATACATGTTTGTTCCTGTCTGTTGTGTGTCTGCAACAGTCAGGCCGATGTTCTGTCAAGATGAGCTCCTGTAGCGTAAATTGACAGTTCTGGTTTGAAGACAGCATGTACATGTAAATCATTACTTTTTAAAGTGAAAAAACACTTATTGTTGTATTTTTATGTAAAGACAAAACTTACGTGGGTTTTCTTTGGTGGGGAAGCTCAGTGTGACGGATGAGGTGTAGATTTTACCAGTGGAGTTGAACGCAACACGGGTGAACTATTCCTGTGTTTATAAATATAATAATGAGATAAACTGTGACTATTAATAGTGCGATTTACTGCTTTTTATAAAGATAATGATCATGTTTGTAGTTTAATTTTTTAAATTCATTTTTGGTGTGTTCATTTTGTGTTTGTGATCCTGCAGGCCCCCTGTGGTGGTTAAACTCAAAACAATATCTGACAGATGTGGCCGCGACCGAGTCAATACTAAAAGTTACCAGTTAGCGGTCCGCTAATTTTTTTTAGCAGTTTATTGGTTTAGCGTTATAAAAGTTAACTTGGATGTTTTACGGAGCTAACTTTTCAGTTAGCTGTGCCCACCACTGCATAGACAACACATGTGACCTTTGAACTTGTGACGAGCGACACGTCTCTTGTGGGGGAAAAAGGTGTTCGACAACATAAAATATAAAAGAGGTGCGTAGATGACTTTGAACCAGGGACCTCCCCTTTGCAAGGCAGGTGCACTGGCAGCGCTGTGAATGCTAACAAAGTTGTTTTGTTACCTACACAATATGTTTTAGGTAATGTACACTTACTTATAAAGCTATTTTTGTTACTGCTAACAGAATGTGTGGTTCAAAACTGTAGCTGGTGAGAGGTTATGTTCAAAATAAAATGTGAGAAAACAAGAATTGACCTAGTTCATATTTCAATCTGAAGAGCCAGTGGGCTAAGGTTCAGCTGTCACCAGACTTGGTATATGCATTAGCATAGTGACTCCAAGAAGTGTATTGAGTTAGGGGTCAAAGGTCAAGACAACGCACATACTATGTACAAATCTTGTTAACGCAATAACTTCTTTCCTAATTGCCTGATTGTCACTAAACTTGGTATGTGTGTTTGGCATGGTGACTCCAAGAGGCCAAAAGGATTTTGGGGGTCAACGGTCAAAATCACTGAACTGTACTTCGTAAAAGCCTTCTACAGAAAAGTGTCATTTGTCAGTAATAATTTTATAAACATTTGCCCAGGAAGCCATGGGTTAGTGCAGACTACGTGTACCTGTTGTTCAGTACAAACCCACACTGGTTTTTGATTATGATATGAATAGATGTGAGAGTCGAATCATTACAAAAATGATCTGACCTTCAATTTCACAAACTACCTTTTTAAGTTAAAATGTCATGAATGACATCTGCTTTAGCACTGTAACAGACAGGTGCTCACTGTATAACGTACAGACACCTCACCAAAAAGGTGTTACTTGAGCCAAAAGGTTGTGAAGCAGTGACAGAGGGAAATGCTGAACAGGTTAGAAAATATATTCATGTATCACACCTTTGTCTCTAAAGTACAAAGACTGATGGATATTGCAGGAGTTCTGGTGAGCTATTGGAAAAAAAAAAACTGTTTGGAAAGCATGTGCAAATGGAAAAAGGCTTGTGGTACAAGATTGTGTGCCTGAAGAAGAAAGCCAAAATGTGTATGTGCTCTCCTGATTAAAAGCCCTATTATTTCTTATGCAATAACACTTAAGTCATTTGGAATATGTGTAGAAGTACAGCTCATTGGATGGTTTGGAGCCACCCTCCAGAGAAGATCTTTGCTGCATCCCTGCATTTTATTTCTCTAATACATCTGAGATTTCTATGGATTTATTTATGCTTTACTTATAATGGAGTATTCTTACATTTTTGGTGAACATGTAGACAAATATTTGAACACTTCTTTCACCAGCGAGTGTTGCAGTAATGGATTTTGTTATCAGTGAGACTTCAATGATACAAAAGCACACCTATGGTAAACGGCAAATGGACTGCATTCATATAGCACTTTTCCATCTGCATCAGACGCTCAAAGCCCTTTACAATAATGCCTCACATTATTGCCTCACACTATGGCATACATTTAAGCGATGACACAGATAAATGGGGCATTAATTAGCAGAAATGCACTGATACAACTCTGTGCTCAGCTGAAATTTAAAGGGGTTACCACTGAAATTAGACTGAAAACCAATAACCATGGGTCAACAACATTACAAGTGTATATTATGCACTTTATCAGTAAGCAGATAGCTGTCAAATATTCTATCTAAAAATACTCATTCAAAAGAACAAAACTTCAATTTGTGAAGAAATGACCTGTGTGTATGCTTGTAGTTTTAAATGGAAAAATCTGCTGCTTGCCACACCCACTGATGAGTGTCACACAACAGCTCAGTGGGCATATCTATCCAACAGCGCAAATATTTCCTTTTTTTTTTACATTAGTCTTCTGTGAAAAGCAAAACTGAGTTGTTTGCTGCATTCATGGTGGTTATAGTAACAGATGGTAAAACTGATGTTACGTTGTTTTTAATGAGGGGATGACTGAATATTCCTCGACCGCTGGCTGTGTGCAGCACCCGTACACTGTAATGTATGTGCCATCAGAGGTTTGAAAATCTCAACTTTTTCCACTTGTTGCAGTGACAAGGTCAAACTGGATGTTGTTTTACGTTATTCTTAAAAAAAAAAAAAAAAAAAAAAAAAAAAATCCACAGTCCATAAGTAATGGAACAAACTCAGTATTATTGTAAAAACAAATCATCACTTTTACAGCCAGATTTGTTTTGATAAGTCAGGAGATAGATACATGAACATTTCCAAGTCACTGAATATGTTTTGGGTTTCATTAACTTCAGTCAAGAAATACAGTGTTGTCATCTCACTCACTCACTCATCATCAACCACTTTTCTGGGTTCGGGTCGCGGGGGCAACAGCTGCAGCAGGGGACCGCAGACTTGTATTATATGGTAAACTTGGGTAGTTTTCAGAAATTGAGTGACCATGCCAGAAGACACCAATCTCAACTCTGAAAGTTATACACTTCTGTGTCTGTGAATGAATAAACTGCACATTAGGCAGTGTGCTTGATGTATCACAAGTCACAGCTTCATGTTGGAGTGCAGCAGGCAAAGATTTTAATATAACAAAATGATTGACAGACTGTAGATCATTTTGTTTTGTACGCTACAGTGCACTTCACTTTTTTCACATTTTGTCGTTTTAGCCTTATTTCAAAATGGAGTAAATTAATTTTTTGTTTCTTCAAAATTCAACAGACAGCACCACATATGACAACATGAAAAAAGCTTATTTTTCTTGGCTGTGTGCTTAGGGTCATTGTCCTGCTGAAAGATGAACCGTTCCCCCAGTCTGAGGTCAAGAGCACTTTGGGGCAGCTTTTCATCCAGGATGTCTCTGTACATTGCTGCATTCATCTTTCCCTCAATCCTGACTAGTCTCCCAGTTCCTGCCACTGAAAACATCCCCACAGCATGATGCTGCCACCACCATGCTTCACTGCAGGGATTGTACTGGCTAGGTGATGAGCAGTGCCTGGTTTCCACCAAACACAACGCCTGCCATTCATGGCAAAGAGTTCAATCTTTGTCTCATCAGACCAGAGAATTTTGTTTCTGAGGATCTGAGAGTCCTTTAGGTGCCTTTTGGCAAACTCCAGGTGGGCTGCCATGTGCCTTTTACTAAGGAGTAGCTTCCGTCTGGCCACTCTACTTGACTCTACATCTTGGTCACCTCCCTGACTATGGCCCTTCTCCCCTGATTGCTCAGTTTAGACAGGCGACCAGCTCTAGTAGGAGTCCTGGTGGATCTGAACTTCTTCCATTTTTGGATGATGGAGGCCACTGTGCTCATTGGGACCTTCAAAGCAGCAGAAATGTTTCTGTACCCTTGACCAGATTTGTGCCTTGAGACAATCCTGTCTGAGAGGTCTACAGACAATTCCTTTGACTTCATGCTTGGTTTGTGCTCTGATATGGACTGTCAACTGTGAGACCTCATATGTAGACAGGTGTGTGCCTTTCCAATTCATGTCCAATCAACTAAATTCATCCCAGGTCGACTCCATTTAAACTGTACAAACATCTCAAGGATGATCAGTGGAAACAGGATGCATCTGAACTGTTTTTGAGCTTCATGGCAAAGGCTCTGACTACTTAAATACATATGATTTCTTAAGCTTTTTTCCTTTAATAATTTGCAAAAAAAAAAAAAAAAAAAAAAAAACTTTTTCAAACTGTCATTATGGGGTATTTTTTGTAGAATTTTGAGCGAAAAAAATTGTTTCATCCATTTTGGAATAAGGCTGTAACATAACAAAATGGGGAAAAAGTGTAGAGCTGTGAAAATATATATATATATATATATATATATATATATATATATATATATATATAGTACTGTGCAAACGTTTTAGGCAGACTTAATTCATCATAAACTCATTAAAAATGACATATTCACAAATAAATTAAAAGTGCGAAGAATTTCAACTTTGATGACAATCAATATGAAAACTGGGTTATATTTACGTGTGATTCTTCAGTATTTAAATAGGACCAGAGTATAAATTGAGGGACCTCAAAACTATTTTAAGGATAACATAAATTAAAGTATTGTGTTTTACAATAATTTTAATATTGCATAATCACTTGCAACTGAGCTTGTGTAGCATTCTACTGGCCAGTACGCCAACAAAGAAATTATTATTCAGACATGGGGCAAATTGTAATGACTGCAATTACATTTTTTTTTGTTTGCTATTCTATGATTACAATTACAGATAGAAAGTTAGATTACAATTAAATTATGATTACATTTCAATGATTCCAGTTAAAGTGTTGTGTGGGCCGCTGAAGAGGAGGTACTGCTGGCACACCACCACCAGACCCAGAGGAAGTGACAGCTGCCACTCATCACACCAGCTGTCACTCATCTACACCAGTACTTAAGCCGGACTGCAACTCCACCTCCCCGCCGAGAAATCGACTACCGAGAGGTAACTTCTCTGCTGACTCATATCGTTGAGTGAATTCTGAACTTCTGTTGCAGCCGGTATCCTGTGGTGTTCGCCCTTATCTGGGGAATTGGCGTGTGGCGTGACGACGACGACTGCGCTACAGATAAGTGGTTACACAAGGAGCTGCACGAGTGTGTGATTCGGAGGTGGAGGTCCTCCTCCTGACTGTGTACAGACTGTAGACCACTGAGTGTAAGGACTTACACTCATTCATCTTGTCTCTGCTTTTTGCCAGCAGTACCAGGTTCGACAGCCGAAGACAGAGGTCACCTGGGGACTCGGGACTTGGCGGCTCCGGTGTTCTTCAGACCGTTGGTGGTGGAGGCCGTGTGGGACGCGGCCTCTCTCTCGTCGGGGTCTTCTATCTTCGAGCCTGCCCACACGTCACCTGGTGTTAATTGACTTTGCAATTTCTGTATATTTAGTTGTGTATTGTCACAACATTAAATTGTTACCTTTTGGCTTACTCATTGTCCGTTCATTTGCACCCCCTGTTGTGGGTCCGTGCTACGACACCTTCCCAACAGGATTTCTCGGCCATCGTCATGGATTCCGAGGGGCGTCAGCTCGAGCGTGAACGGCCAATGGAAGAGCCGGAGGCGCAGGCGTCAGCGGGAGGCGTGTTGAGTGAGCTGCAGCAGATCTTAACCGCCTTCACGGCTCGGTTGGATTTAGTGACCGAGCAGAATGTCCTCCTTAATCGGAGAGTGGAGGCTCTCGCCGCCAGGGTGGAAGCGCACGATCAGGGCGCTGCTGCAGCTCCTCCTCTGGCTGGTCCTGGGCCTGAATCAGACGTACCACTGGTCGTTCAACGAACCCCCCCACCATCCCCTGAAGCATACATAAGCCCTCCGGAACCGTACGGGGGCTGTGTCGAGACGTGCGCGGACTTCCTCATGCAGTGTTCGCTCGTCTTTTCACAGCGCCCTGTCATGTACGAGTCAGACGCCAGCCGGGTAGCTTATGTTATTAATCTGCTTCGAGGAGAGGCACGCGCATGGGCTACGGCGCTTTGGGAGCAGAACTCACGGCTCCTAACGTCTTATACTGGGTTTGTACGGGAGTTCAAACAAGTGTTTGATCATCCCAACAGAGGCGAGACCGCTTCAAACGTGCTGCTGTCGATGAGACAGGGGCGCCGTAGCGCAGCCGAGTATGCAGTCGACTTCCGCATCGCGGCAGCGAGGTCCGGCTGGAATAACGTCGCGCTCCGCGCCGCCTTTGTAAATGGACTGTCACCGGTCCTCAAGGAGCACCTACTGGCTAAGGAGGAACCGCGGGATTTTGACGGGCTTGTCGATTTGGTTATACGCTTAGACAACCGTTTGAATGAGCATCGTCGGGAGCAGGCCGGGGGGCGTGACCGGGCACGAGCCGTCCCTCCCCCTTCCGGTTCCGACAAGGTGACGTCGTCCCCACGCTTCACTGCCAGAGAGCCCCGTGGGGCTACAGCTCCCCCTGCTGAGGAGGCTATGGACACGAGCAGGGCCAAAGTAAGATTAAATGTCAGACAAAGGAGACTGGCCCGCGGGGAGTGTTTTGTCTGTGGCTCTTGTGAGCACATGCAGAGGGACTGCCCTGAATGGTCAAACTACAACGCCCGTCCTTAGAACCTGGGCTAAGGGTGGGCCATAACACACACGCGGAAAGACCCCGCAGATCGGCACGAATCCCAGTAACAATCCTTTGTGAGGAGTTAACCCTTCACGCCCCAGCACTGATAGACACGGGGTCAGAAGGGAATCTGCTGGACAGCAGATGGGCAAAGGAAGTAGGGCTCCCTCTGGTGGCTCTGCCGGCACCAGTGCAGGTGCGAGCACTAGATGGCACCCTGCTTCCATTAATCACACATCAGACACAACCAGTGACCTTGGTTGTGTCTGGGAATCACAGGGAGGAGATAGTGTTCCATGTAACACCGTCTACCTCCCGAGTGATCTTGGGTTTTCCATGGATGGTGAAGCACAATCCCCGGGTCGATTGGCCGTCCGGGGTTGTGACGCAGTGGAGCGAAACCTGCCACCGGGAGTGTTTAGGATCCTCGGTTCCCCCCGGCACTACAGCTAATGAGGAGGTCAAAGTCCCCCCCAATCTATCGGCGGTGCCAGAGGAGTACCATGATCTTGCTGACGTTTTCAGCAAAGATCTGGCGCTCACTCTTCCTCCGCACCGACCGTATGATTGTGCCATCGATTTAGTCCCGGGCGTTGAGTACCCGTCCAGTAGGTTGTACAACCTCTCACGTCCGGAACGCGAATCAATGGAGACCTACATCCGGGACTCCTTAGCTGCCGGACTGATCCGGAACTCCACCTCCCCGATGGGTGCTGGTTTCTTTTCTGTGGGCAAGAAGGATGGCGGACTCCGTCCATGCATTGATTACAGAGGGCTGAACGAGATCACGGTTCGCAACCGATACCCGTTACCTCTGTTGGATTCAGTGTTCACGCCCCTGCATGGAGCCCAAATCTTTACGAAATTGGATCTTAGAAATGCGTACCACCTGGTTCGGATCCGGAAGGGAGACGAATGGAAGACGGCATTCAACACCCCGTTAGGTCATTTCGAGTACCTGGTCATGCCGTTCGGCCTCACTAATGCCCCCGCGACGTTCCAAGCTTTGGTAAATGACGTCTTGCGGGACTTCCTGCATCGGTTCGTCTTTGTATATCTGGACGATATACTCATCTTTTCCCCGGACCCTGAGACCCATGTCCAGCATGTACGTCAGGTCCTACAGCGGTTGTTGGAGAACCGGCTGTTTGTGAAGGGCGAGAAGTGCGAGTTCCACCGCACTTCTTTGTCCTTCCTGGGGTTCATCATCTCCTCCAACTCCGTCGCCCCTGATCCGGCTAAGGTTGCGGCGGTGAGAGATTGGCCCCAACCAACAAGCCGCAGGAAACTACAGCAGTTCCTCGGCTTTGCAAATTTTTACAGGAGGTTCATCAAAGGTTACAGTCAGGTAGTTAGCCCCCTGACTGCCCTGACCTCCACAAAAGTCCCCTTCACCTGGTCGGATCGGTGCGAAGCCGCGTTCCAGGAGTTGAAACGCCGGTTCTCGACTGCACCAGTGGTGGTGCAGCCTGATCCTGATCGCCAGTACGTAGTAGAAGTGGACGCCTCTGACTCAGGGATAGGAGCCGTGCTGTCCCAGAGCGTGGAGGCTGATAAAGTTCTCCATCCTTGTGCCTTTTATTCCCGCAGGTTGACCCCAGCTGAACGGAACTATGACGTTGGCAATCGGGAACTTCTTGCGGTGAAGGAGGCTCTTGAAGAGTGGAGACACCTGCTGGAGGGGGCGTCGTTGCCCTTCACGGTTTTCACTGACCATCGGAACCTGGAGTTCATCCGGACCGCCAAGCGGCTGAACCCCAGGCAAGCCCGCTGGTCTCTGTTCTTCGGGCGCTTTGACTTCCGGATAACATATCGCCCCGGGACCAAGAACCAAAAATCAGATGCATTGTCCCGGGTGCACGAAGAAGAAGCCAAAGCGGGGCTGTCGAACCCCACCGAGACCATCATCCCCGAGTCCACTGTCGTGGCCGCCCTTACCTGGGACGTGGAGAAGACCGTCCGGGAGGCCCTGACCAGGAGCCCGGACCCGGGGACTGGCCCCAAGGACAGACTGTACGTCCCACCAGAAGCTAGAGCTGCCGTATTGGACTTCTGTCACGGGTCCAAGCTCTCCTGTCATCCCGGAGTGCGTAGGACCATGGCAGTGGTCCAGCAGCGCTTCTGGTGGGCGTCCCTGGAAACCGACGTCCGGGACTACATCCAGGCCTGTACCATCTGCGCCAGGGGCAAGGCAGACCATCGGAGGACGACGGGCCTCCTCCAACCCCTGCCAGTGCCTCATCGCCCCTGGTCTCACATCAGCCTGGATTTCATCGCGGGCCTCCCGCCGTCCCAGGGCAACACTGTAATCCTCACGATAGTGGACCGGTTCTCCAAGGCGGCCCACTTCGTGGCCCTCCCGAAGCTCCCGACGGCCCAAGAGACAGCAGACCTCCTGGTTCACCACGTCTTGCGGCTGCATGGGATACCTTCGGACATCGTCTCAGATCGTGGTCCCCAGTTCTCTTCACAGGTGTGGAAGAGTTTCTGCAAGGAGCTGGGGGCCACCGTGAGTCTCTCGTCCGGGTACCACCCACAGACCAACGGCCAGGCAGAGCGGGCCAACCAGGAGTTGGAGCAGGCCCTTCGGTGTGTCACCTCCGCACATCCGGCGGCCTGGAGTCACCATCTGGCCTGGATCGAGTATGCCCACAACAGCCAAGTTTCGTCTGCTACCGGCCTCTCCCCTTTTGAGGTGTGTTTGGGGTACCAGCCCCCATTGTTCCCGCTGGTGGAGGGAGAGGTCGGTGTGCCCTCGGTCCAGGCCCACCTCAGGAAATGTCGCCGGGTGTGGCGGACCGCCCGCTCTGCCCTGTTGAAGGCCCGGACGAGGGCCAAGTCCCATGCGGACCGCCGACGGTCCCCGGCCCCCACGTACCAGCCCGGGCAGGAGGTGTGGCTGTCAACAAAGGATATCCCCCTCTGTGTGGACTCCCCGAAGTTGAGGGACAGATACATTGGACCATTCCCTATCCTCAAGATCATCAACCCGGCCGCAGTGAAGCTCCGTCTCCCGGCTTCGCTGCGGATCCACCCTGTCTTCCACGTGTCCCGTCTCAAACCGCACCACACCTCGCCCCTCTGTACACCTGGACCCACGCCGCCTCCTGCCCGGCTCATCGACGGGGAACCTGCTTGGACGGTCCGCAGGCTCCTGGACGTCCGTCGTAAGGGCCGGGGGTTCCAATATCTGGTGGACTGGGAGGGGTATGGACCTGAAGAACGCTCCTGGGTGAAGAGGAGCTTCATCCTGGACCCGGCCATCCTGGCCGATTTCTACAAACGTCACCCGGACAAGCCCGGTCGGGCGCCAGGAGGCGCCCGTTGAGGGGGGGGTCCTGTTGTGTGGGCCGCTGAAGAGGAGGTACTGCTGGCCCACCACCACCAGAGGGCGCCCTGCTTGGAGTGCGGGCTCCAAGCACGAGAGGGCGCCAGACCCAGAGGAAGTGACAGCTGCCACTCATCACACCAGCTGTCACTCATCTACACCAGTACTTAAGCCGGACTGCAACTCCACCTCCCCGCCGAGAAATCGACTACCGAGAGGTAACTTCTCTGCTGACTCATATCGTTGAGTGAATTCTGAACTTCTGTTGCAGCCGGTATCCTGTGGTGTTCGCCCTTATCTGGGGAATTGGCGTGTGGCGTGACGACGACGACTGCGCTACAGATAAGTGGTTACACAAGGAGCTGCACGAGTGTGTGATTCGGAGGTGGAGGTCCTCCTCCTGACTGTGTACAGACTGTAGACCACTGAGTGTAAGGACTTACACTCATTCATCTTGTCTCTGCTTTTTGCCAGCAGTACCAGGTTCGACAGCCGAAGACAGAGGTCACCTGGGGACTCGGGACTTGGCGGCTCCGGTGTTCTTCAGACCGTTGGTGGTGGAGGCCGTGTGGGACGCGGCCTCTCTCTCGTCGGGGTCTTCTATCTTCGAGCCTGCCCACACGTCACCTGGTGTTAATTGACTTTGCAATTTCTGTATATTTAGTTGTGTATTGTCACAACATTAAATTGTTACCTTTTGGCTTACTCATTGTCCGTTCATTTGCGCCCCCTGTTGTGGGTCCGTGCTACGACACCTTCCCAACATAAAGTGTGATTACTAACAAAAGAATAAAGTAAATGCGTTGTTAATTATGTTTATTGACAGAAATACATCAACTTCTTGTTGTCTTTCATGCAAACATGCATCCAGTGACACTGAACTGATCTGAATAGTTGATTTTTTCTTTTTTACTCTTTTTCTATATTTGGGTTTTTAGAGGGTTAATGCTGAAACACCTTCAAGTGATCACCAAAAATACCTTAAATTCCTTACATATTGTTGGCACTAATGGAAAGGAAATCTTCTGAACAAATTTGTTGATGTACTATTTAAGATAATCAATTTAATTTTAGAGTAATCTTGACATAATTCTCACAATTACAATTTTTCTCCAAAGATTACAATCAAATTCCGATTGCAGTGATCTATTTTGATTAAAATTAAGTTCAGTTTCAGGTTAAAGTGACTTTATTTGTAACCGTAGATAGAGTTGACTTACAAATTACATGAAATTGTAATGATTATAATCAAGGGCGATTACAGATTGTGATTACCCCATGTCTGTTATTATTGTCATTACTAGTATTATTATTGTAGAAAAAATAAAGCTTACATATGCACTTTGATATATGTATTAGAGGACAATAGAGGAGTCTTGAGAGTATGACCAACCAGTCTACATGTGTTTTGTAAACTTGGAAAACCATATGACCAAGTCCCTCGGGGTATTCTGTGGGGGGGGGGGCTGCGGAAATATGGGGTATCAGTTTTGCTGCAGTGTGCAATCCAGTATGACCAAAGCAGTAGCTGTGTCCACATTCTCAGCATTTAATCAGACCTGATATGTGTATATATATATATATATATATATATATATATATATATATATATATATATATATATATATATATATGTAATGTATGTACACAGTGGGGCAAATAAGTATTTGATCCACTGTCGATTTTGAAGTTTTCCCAGCTACAAAGAATGGAGACGTCTGTAATTTTTATCGTAGGTACACTTCAACTGTGAGAGACAGAAACTATAAAAAAGGCAACTCACACTATAATTTTTAAATAATTAATTTGCATTTTATTGCATGAAATAAGTATTTGAACACCTACCAACCAGCAAGAATTCTGGCTCTCACAGACCTGTTAATTTTTCTTTAAGAAGCCCTCTTATTCTGCACTCTTTACCTGTATTAAATGCACCTGTTTGAACTTGTTACCTTTATAAAAGACACCTGTTCACACACTCAATCAACCACACGCCAACCTGTCCACCATGGTCAAGACCAAAGAGCTGTCTAAGGACACCGGGGACAAAACTGTAGACCTGCACAAGGCTGGGATGGACTACAGGACAACAGGCAAGCAGCTTGGTGAGAAGGCAACAACTGTTGGTGTAATTATTAGAAAATGGAAGAAACACAAGATGACTGTCAATCTTCCTCAGTCTCGGGCTCCATGCAAGAGCTCGCCTCGTGGGGTAAGGACGATTCTGAGAAAGCACAGAACTACACAGGAGAATCTGGTCAATGACCTGAAGAGATCTGGGACCACAGTCACAAAGATTAAATTAGTAACACACTACGATGTCATTGTTTAAAATCCTGCAGGGCAGCAAGGTCCCCCTGCTTTTGGGGGGTGCTTTTCTGCAGAGGGGACAGGACGACTGCACCGTATTGAAGGGAGGATGGATGGGGTCATGTATCGTGAGATTTTGGTGAACAACCTCCTTCCCTCAGTAAGAGCATTGAAGATGGGTCATGGCTGGGTCTTCCAGCATGACAATGACCCCAAACACAGAGCCAGGGCAACTAAGGAGGGACTCCGTAAGAAGCATTTCAAGGTCCTGGAGTGGCCTGGCCAGTCTCCAGACCTGAACTCAATAGAAAATCTTTGGAGTGAGTTGAAATTCAAAATCTGAAAGATCTGGAGAAGATCTGTATGGAGGAGCGGAACAAAATCCCTGCTGCAGTGTGCAAACTTGGTCAGGAAATACTGGAAACATCCGATATTTGTAATTGCAAACAAAAGATTCTCTACCAAATATTAAGGTCTGTTTCTCTATTATATCAAATACTTATTCATGCAATAAAATGCAACTTATTTAAAAATCATACAGTGATATTTTGTTGTTTTTACATTCTGTCTCTCACAGTTGAAGTGTACCTACGATAAAAATTACAGACCTCTCCATTCTTTGTACACAAGAAATTTTGCTGAGTAAAATTTAATCTGCTGGAATAGCATTTGATCCCAGTCCAAATAGAGTCAATTATACACTATTACAGAACTAAATCAACTCAAAACAGCTGTAAAATCAACTCTTATTGGAGTAAAACCACTTGGATTGAACACACGATGTTGCAGACCATACGGTCCTCTGTCCGCCCTACCTTCACTGTGCTTACGTCATCAGCCGCGGTTCACTGATAATCACCTCGTTTCTGCTTAAAACTGACTTCAAAATGATTTAAGAGGTTTTACCTTGTCATCTGGTGGTTAATAATCCCACTAATCCATTTGATCGCTTTGGGTGGAGACTCATACGGGCAGCTGGGCTCCAGCATGACAAAATTTACTCAGCAAAATTTCCTGTGTAGGTGTGAAAACTTGCAAAAAAAGACAGTGGATCAAATACTTATTTGCCTCACTGTTACTTTTAAGCATACACCTAAAACATACAGCGAACACCTGAATTTATAGAAGGTACACTCTAAAAAATGAATCGCTGTCTTAACGAGAAAAAGTGATGTAACAATTTGCATAGATTTTTTTAAAGTTATTTCAACTTAACTAGAGAAGTCGTATGGCCTTAACTCAGCTGAAAGTTGAAATAACATAAAAAAATCTATGCAAATTGTTACATCAATTTTTCTCGTTGAGACAGCGGTTCATCATCCAGTCAACTGGTGATGCAACAGAAAACACTACCAGTTTTTATAACTCCTTCATCTTTGTCAGGAGTGTCTTGTTGGCTGCCCTCACTTGTCTCCTTTTTGCATATCACTCAGTTTTAGATAACTGCCTACTTCAGACAGGTTTTCCATACAGTACCATGCTGTTGTTATTGAGTGATGGAAATGAAGTAAGTAAAGTTTATTTGTATAGCAACTTTCAAGATAAAATCACAAAGTGCTTTACAGGAATTTAACAATACAGAAATAAAAATGCAGAAACTAAAAAGAGCAATAACATAAAACTAGTTTAAAGCAAGCATAGGTCTTGAGCTTCTTAAACGTTCCAAGAGTCCACAAATGAAACCCAAGACATATTCATAGCCATACTTCATAAATAATGAATGCAATACTTTAATTACAAGATTTGCAGTGTCGATCTACTTGTGGACATAACTGCACATGCACGAAGAATTGCTGGACTTTGACAGTGATTTACAACGTTGTTCCTAAACAATTGTGCACAACATCACCCCTTTAAAGTGTTTTAATAACACCCAGAACACTGACTGGCTTTGGTGTGGTTTGTTACTTCTTAATTAAATAAAGTCATCGTGATCTGGAGTAGCCTGTTATTCATTAGAGTTGACCTTTCTGAACAGATGAAGGGAAAGTTAAAGGGATCGAACATCTGTTTTCCAGTTGTACTTCACTTTGGGATCAATTTTCGAATGTAATTAGGGAAGTAGTCCCAGACAGTTAATGCACAACTGTAAATACAGCCTATTTGTATGATGTGACTATAATTGCTTTTTTTTTTTTTCTTATTCTTTTTTAAAGCTGATCTTGCCTGAGTTAGGAACCCTGGAAACCTTCCCTCCCCCGTCTCCTTGTCCAGGCTCAGCAGGACTCCCGTCTGCGGGCTCAGCCGCGCCTACGAGCCCCGCTCCAGACTTTTACAACAAAAGACAACCACTTGGAAAGTGTTTTTACACGGGAATTTAACCCTGGATGGGAAGAGAACAAAAGGGGTGGGACGGTTGAATCATAACCTTCCCGTCCCCTCCATCCGTCCTTCCCCATCTCTCCGGATGATGTAACTGTTTTATGACAGGCTGAATCCTCCTCTCTCCCTTCACCAAGTGCTCGTACTTGACTTCACTTTGCTATCGGCGCACGGTCTCATTTTCATCCGGTTCTGAAGCCTCGGACAGCGGGTTCGGCTCGGCGGGACGGTGCGCTCGACTGGCCGCTCCTCGGTGACCCGCGAGCGGCGGGAAGCGTCCTGCGACCGCTGCCCTCTTAAAGTAAGCCCTCCACAACTGCATCTGTTAATTTTTTACCCCGGAACTAATCTGTTACTTTGGAGAAAATTTGAGAACTCAAATGTACGTTAAAAAGTATGTCACGTGACGAATAAAATCCCGCGAAAGACGCCTGAGCAGGTTGGAACTGCCTGGTAACTGTTCTTAGTTTTTGTAATATTTTATTTTGTTCTTCCATTTTTAAAATCTACTTGGTACCATATAAAACCACTCCAAAATCCATATTATTAATGTTTACCTGCTACATTTCGTGTTTAAATGCCATAGCCGTTCTTCATGTTGTACCCTAAATTTGACTGTGCTAAATTCTGTTGCAGGAAAAGGTATTCCCATTTAAAAGTTGGAAATAGAACAGTTCCATGAGAGTGGTCAGAACATCCTTGAGTTTAATATTTCCAACTTGGATAGTCCTCCTTTTGGACATTGATTCTTGTTTAAGGGCTATAAGGGAGCCGTGGTTCTGAAAAAGTGTGTAAAATGTGTGTGGATAACCACAAACAACTTTTTACAAGAAAATGATTTTGTTGGTTGTAAATGGCATGAGGGACATATTTTTTCTTAAAGGGAGTTGGGGGGCAGAACATTAGAGCTGGGAGGTGTGGAGCAGATATTTGTGTTATTGTTTCTTTGGGACATTAAGAACCTTATGTAATCTTGGGACAATTCGGATTTTCAGTTTCAACCTTTCAGATGGACAGTTTTTGTTAACTGAACTAGATACCATTAGTTGATGCAAAGTTTAAAGATAATATACACTCACTGGACACTTCATTACATATGCCTTCCTAGTGTCACGTTGGACCACCTTTTGTCTTCAGAACATCCTTAATTCTTCGTGGCATAGATTCAACAAGGTACTGCACACATTCCTTAGAGGTTTTCCACCATATTGACATGATGGAATTATGCTGTTGCTACACTATTACACCACCAGTCTGAATTGTTGATGCAGAGCAAGATGGATCCATGGGTTTATGTTTGTGCCAAATTCAAATCCAACCATCTGAATGTTGTGGCAGAAATCAAGACAGCATTTTTCCAATCTTCTGTTGTCTAATGTAAGTGAGCCCGTGATGACTTCAGTCTCACTTTCCTGTTCATAGGTGACAGGAGTGGCACTTGGTGTGGTCTTTTGTTGCTGATGTCAAATCTGCTTCGAAGTTTGACGTGTGGTGCATTCAGACGTGTTCTTCTACACACTTTGGTTGTAACAAGTGTTTGAGTTATGGGTGCCATTCTATTGCCTCTAAGCACTCCGGCCCTTTTTTCTTGACCTCTGCCATCAATGAGGCATTTTTTTCCTCAGAGAACTGTGGCTTAGTGGATGTAGGTTGTTTTTCAAAACATTTTCTGTAGACCCTGGAGGCGTTGTATATGAAAATCCCACTGGATCAGCAGTTTATGAAAAACTCAAACCAGCCCATCTGGCTCCAACAACCATGCCACGTTCAAAGTCAATTAAATCATCTTTCATCCCTATTTTGATGTTTGGTTTTGAGGTTAAGCAGATCCTCTTCTCTGTGTCTACGTGCATAAATGCACTGAGTTTTGGCCATGCAATTTACTGATTAGTTATTTGTTTTAATAAGTAGCTGAACAGGCCTGTATAATTTAGTGGCAGTGTGGTTTGCAGCCAAACATACCATTGAGACTGATGTGATGCCTGCTTAAAAATAAATAAATAAATAACATTTCTCTATGACATAGCATGTTTTTGTGCTTTTGCTTTAATTGCAAAGGACCTGTTATTGGACCTGCTGTCTCTCTTTCACCAAGACCGTGTGGGGATGTTCCACATGGATCAGTGGGTGTGTCACACAGAAAGCAGGAGTCCATATATGGACTTTTGTTAAATGTACCACGGAAATCTGAACAGAGTCGTTTCAGGCCTAAATGTTCTTATAATTGGGGAGTCTGTTCATGCAGAGACAGAATTTTGATGACTGTTGATCACGACATGCTAATGCTATTTAAGTAGGAAAAATAGAAACTGGTTTTGCACAACATGTCTACTTTCAACTTTGTTTTTCCAACTGTAGACCCTCAAAACATCTGACCAGTGAGAGACGTTGCTGTGACTTGTGTTTTTGGCTCAGACTGTGTTCACAGAGTGCTAACATGTTGTGGTTTTCTGCCGCTTTAGGTGCAGTCATGTGGCAGAGGATTCAGATTTGCTGCGCACTGTTTGCACTGTATTCAGCGGCACCGCCTGCACACATTAACCGCCTGGCTCTGTTCCCTGACAAGAGTGCCTGGTGTGAAGCCAAGAACATCACGCAGATAGTCGGACACACGGGATGTCAGCCTCGCTCGATTCAAAACAGGTCAGGATCAAGGCCGCACCGTCTTGCTGTCTACGACTGTGCAGATGAATAAACTAAATAATACAGACGTGTCTGGATGTCAGTATGTCAGATCAGCATTTGGAGGCTACATCAAGCTCTCAGTCATATTCATTTGTCTTTTTCTACTTCCTGCTGGTAATCCAGCTGTGTACAAAATTATAAAAGCAAAAACTAAACATTCAGAAAATGCAGAAGAGAAAGTGCCGGTGTGCATACTTATACGTATTTCTTGTTGAATCGTTTAAAAACCAGAAGGGTACATGATTGCAAATCATCATGACCTCCACCAACCAACAGGTGAGTGGACAAAGTAAAATCTGATTTAACCCCTTAACGCCCGAATTTATATAGCTGTATATAAAAAAATGTTTTGTGTGTGTTTTTGCCTTTAAGTAGATGGTAAATAATGTTGAGATTATTAAATTCACTTTTGCACAAAAACTAGATAGTAATATTGGGTATTCTGGTAATGACTTTATGTTATAATGTTATAATAATAATGATGGTATGTTGCAAATTTGCAACAACGGGCATACAGGTCAATTTGGTAAGCTGCATATTTGAGTCAGAGATTGTAGCATATATGCGACGATGGGCATTAAGGGGTTAAGGAAAAATAAATCCTGTCTGGATGCAACTCTTTCTTGACTAAAAGACCATCTGTCTATGCAGTATCATCATAATCCCTAAACCACTTTCTGATTTATTGTGTCAGCAGTCAGACAGATGGTGGTGATCATAACCTCCACCCTCCTCTGCTGGTTGTTTGAGGGAGACATTGTGGATTTACCTCCTTATTAAGATCCGCTCAAAATGTAAGTTATTCAAGGGCAGGCTGAAACTTTTTGCCAAATTTGTGGAAAATTTCTTAATTATTGTCTGAGTAATCTGAGAACAATCCCACGAGCACGATTAGAAAATTGTGAGGGGAAAAAAATCCACAAATTCAATTTACTTTATTTGTATAGCACCAAATCACAAAAATGCTGCCTCAAAGCACTTCACATGAGTAAGATCTAATCTTATCAACCCAGCTGGACAAGCACACAGGCAACAGTGGTAAGGAAAACTCTGGTAATAATGAGGAAGAAACCTCAAGCAGACCAGACCCCCAAAATGTGAATCAGCTGCAAATTGTGAATTATCCGCAAACCGTGAATTGCAAAACGTGAATACTGAAAAAATATCTCCAGAAATGTGAACCTCAGGTCTCGCAAAACTTAAGTTGCAAAATGTGAATTTCTTCACAATTTGGTGTATGCGCTTGGCTGATGAGCCAATGGTGTGAACATCTGTGGGATTATGACTGTGTGCCTCTCACTTTCATTGCAACAGGGGGCTTCATGCCACGTCCTCGACTCGCAGCATGCGACCTTGATACTTTCAAGTTCTTGACCATGTTCTGAGAGCAAATGCATAATTGGCTACAAATGATTATTTTACGTAGTGTGGCATCCAGCGGGACAAAGCGGGATGCACTGGCACGATGAATTGCACTTGCACGACAGTGTGGGGGATCTTTCACGTTCCCTATTAGTGGGTGAACAATCCAGCGCTTGGTGAATTCTGCTTCATGATGATAGGAGAAGTCGACATAGAAGGATCAAAAAGTGACGTTGCTATGAGTGCTTGACTGCCACAAGCCAGTTATCTCTGTGGTAACTTTTCTGACACGTCCTGCTTAAAACCCAAAAAGTCAGAAGGATCGTGAGGCTCTGCGCACACTTTCACGGTCTGCATTCATACTGAAAATCAGGCTCAAGTGAGCTTTTGCCCTTCTGCTCCACAGGAGGGTTCTGTCCTCCCTGAGCTCGGTTTAACCAGACTCCCTACCTGCCACTGTCCCTGGAGCGGGTCACGCCCAGCAGGGCCGGGCACTTGACACCAGAATCGAGAGCCCACTCGGTTCTCACCTCAACTCCTCACTGTAGTGACACCCTCCCCCCCACCACAAAAATATATTTTTGCGGACATAGGGTTTGTGATCAAGATTTCCTGAAGTAATTGATCCGTAAACAGAAATTTTTAAACTACTTGAAGTGAAATCAATGATATTCACGATTTGCAAGACCTGCGTTCACTTTTTTGAGACATTTTATTCATGGTTTACAGCAAAATTATTAATTGTTTGCGGATATTCACAGTTTGCGGATAATTCATGATTTGCAGCAGATTCACGTTTTGGGGGGTCAACAGGGGTGACCCACTGCTAAGGCCATTCTAACAGTTACAAGGTTTTTACAGATTGCACAAGAGTTTCTTTACAAACAAAATAAATGGAAGAGCAACAAAGACAGAGTCCTTAATTGAAAATAAAGTAGAGTCCATCTCGGGTCTCTAATACATAGGTGTCCATGTCTAGCACCAGTTGGCTGCAGGACATGACCTCCTGACAGTGGTGCAACAGGCGTGGCATCCTAAGGTCAGTCCGGGGCTCTGGGGTGCAGGGCGAGGATCACTCATTGGTATTGTCAGTGTCTTGGACAGAGAGAAAAACAGCAGAATCGGCCGGAAAAAACTGCATCTGAGGCATTAAATCAACAGGGAAGCAAAGAGATGACTAAGGTGGTCACTGGCAGCTAGCCCTGTGCTTCACTAACAGACCCAGAATTTAGATGTAGTGAGGCTGAGACTTGTTCCACTGCTAATAATATGAATTAAAAGGAGAGGAAGCATAGTTCCATACTACACCAGTATGCTAGCCATACCAGAGGGAGAATAGATGCACCTTTAGTCTGGACTTGAATGTCTCTACAGAATCTGTTTTATTTCTGCAGGGAGACCATTCCACAAGGAAGTCGCACAATAAGTGAAGGCTCTGTAGGCTGCTGACTTTTTTAACCTTAGGGACACAAAGCAGTTCTGGACCCTGAAAATGCATAGCCCGGGCCGGTACATAAGGTGTAATTAGGTCAGCTAGGTAGGGAGGTGCTAAACCATGAACAGATGTGTAACAACATTGTGTAAGTTATTTTAAAGTGTTGTCCACTAAGAAAAGAATAAGCAAGTAGCAAAGCTAGCACAATAGTCCAGTCATTTTATGAAAAAAAGGGGTCAACCCGGAACAAATTGCAACAGAAATGATTTTGGTGGCATTTGAACCCTGAAACTGTTTTATAAAACATACTAAAAGTCTAGAAAGATAAAAAATCGGGAACACTCCCAAAATCCAAGATGGCCACCCAAAAACATGCAAAAATGTAGTTTTTCCAAAATAACTCAAGAAATATCAATATTTAAGCACATAAATGTATTGATGTTAAATATAAACTTGGGTATTGTGGACATTTTGACACCAAAATTAGGTCTCTATCTGTAACAGTTCTTGAGATACAGCCTATATGTAGTTTACATACACTCAAGGATGGCAATTTGGTTTGTGTCCTATTACGTTAAAAATATTGCAGTTAAGGCCCATAAATATATTGAAGTTGAATATAAACTTGTGCATTTTGGACATTTTGGCACCAAAAGAATGGCTGTAGCTCTTACAGTTTTTGAGATATGGTATAAAAATACATCTACACTTGATAAAAATTGATGAAATTGAGCATTGTTATGTTGAAAACTAAGTACCATTTCTGAAATGTTCATCTAAAGAAGGTAATAATAATCTTTTTGAGTCAATATTTCACTGGAATATGAATAGAGAAGTTACTCATATATTATGTATAATAGAGTGGATGTCAATGCACAACCAGGGCACACTGGTGACACCACTGCTGTGTGGACAACCTGGAGAAAGCCTCAATTCTCTCAGATACAGGCGCTTTTGTGATAAGGTTGCAACAAAGACAACTCATGTGCAGCCACAGTGTTTGCCATCCACTTTGGCAGCTGCCAAGTTTCATAGTCTGAGAGTTTACTTGCAAGTTCAGGAATGGAAAGGTGAAGATGAAGGTGACAACATGCCATTGCAAGAATGGGGATGGAAAGTTTCTGATAGTCAGGTTGTCCCAATCATGACTGACTTGCAAGCAGCACCAGATTCTCTTCTGCATGCTGTGAGATGTAACTGCAGTACTGACTGTAGTACATTGCGATGTACATGTCGCAAACTTAACTTACATTGCTCAGCAGCGTGTGGCAACTGCAAAGGTACAGGGTGTACAAATGCAGGCCAACTCAATGATAACCAGGATGATGAGACTGAAATTTGAACAAGTAAAATTTCAAGTGTCATGATGTACACAATACTGATTTCACCTGAACTTTTATTATTATCATGCTTCATTGGTTTTACTGTAAAATTAGTGTGTGATTACATCTGTGTCATTAAAAAGTTAGTGCAGCTGACAAGCACTAAGAATATTATTATTACATTCTTTAAATGAACATTTCAGAACAGTTACTTGGTTTCAACATAACAGTTTCACCATTTTTAGCCAAGTGTAGATGGCTTATGTGCTGTATCTCAAAAACTGTAAGAGCTACAGCCATTCTTTTGGTGCTAAAATGTCCACAATATACAAGTTTATATTCAACTTCAATACATTTCTGGGCCTTAACTGCAATATTTTTAACGTAATAGGACACAAACCAAATTGCCGTCCTTGAGTGTATGTAAAACTACAAATAGACTGTATCTCAAGAACCGTTACAGATAGAGGCTTAATTTTGGTGTCAAAATGTCCACAATACCCAAGTTTATATTTAACATCAATACATTTATGTGCTTAAATATTGATATTTTTTGAGTTATTTGGGAAAGACCAAATTTTTGCATGTTTTCGGGTGGCCATCTTGGATTTTGGGAGTGTTCCCGATTTTTTTTATCTTTCTAGACTTTTAGTATGTTTTATAAAACAGTTTCACAGTTCAAATGCCACCAAAATCATTTCTGTTGCAATTTGTTCTGGGTCAAACCATAAAATGACTGGATTACAAGGTAAGGGCTAATGAGAAACTAACCTCTCCTAGGATTCACACAGCAGTAAGATAATGAGCTAAAAATGTAGCTGTTGCACTTAAAGACTAACAAAAGGAATGCACAGGTAACTAAAATAAAAGGGACGATTACAAGCATGTATTAAATGGAAGAGCACCATTCAATCCGATCGCTGAGGAGTCAGTCCATCTGGGAAAGAGGTCCGACTGGAAACACGCACAAATTAATTGTAATACTATCCAAAACATTTAAAACAATGACACCTTGCTAAATACCTAGTATGTGTAAAAATATCAATGGGCATATTCTATGTCCAGTTTTGACTTTTAAAAATGAAATTTTATTTAGATGACAAATTTGCATACTTTCTTCTTGGTACATAATCCTAAGAGAAGAGAAGTTACCTTTAATTAGGTTGTTACAATCACTTTTTGGTGACAGATTATCAACCACCCCTGCACTGAAAAAAGTGCATCTTAGACCACCTTAAAATAAATTACTGTAATTTAGTACACCAAAATTTTTATATGTGAGTTTTTTAAATTTCAATAAAAATGATTAATAAAATATGAATTTACAAACCTCAGTTTCTTAGTGCAGCAGATAACAGAATATTTACAGAGGAATCTTTCAAATGGTGAAACAAGCACCAAATTCAGCACAAATACTCTTTTGAAAAAAACAAAACAAAAAAAAAAACAACGGGCAACTTGAATTTTCAAAAGGCAGCCAGGTAGGGGTCAATTGAAGAATTTCACAGGGGTCAAACTTTAAAAAAGCTCCAATCATATTGACTACATTATTTGTCTGATCATAAATATTCCAAAAATACATAGTTTGGACTATCTATGTTATGGGGTAAAAACAGCAAGAATGGTGACAAAGGTCAATTTTAGTTTGTACAGGGGTCAAAAGTTAAAGTTGCAACAATTTTGGTAAAAAGTGCTTCAAATTATTGGCTGAACTAATACGAGCGAAGCACAGCGGTGCAAAGCTCACTCTATGGTAGACCAAGGCACAAACCGGAACTGGCACAAAAAATCTGCCCAGTGGGAGAAAAGCCACAAACCAGACAACATTGACATAAAAAAAAACACAAACTGATGGTAGATGAAGCCATCCATCCATCCATCCATCCATCCATCCATCCATCCATCCATCCATCCATCCATCCATCCATCCATCCATCCATCCATCCATCCATCCATCCATCCATCCATCCATTTTCTTCCGCTTTATCCGGAGTCGGGTCGCGGGGGCAGCACCTCAAGCAAAGCCGCCCAGACCTCCCGATCCACACACACCTACCCCAGCTCCTCCGGGGGAACCCCAAGGCATTCCCAAGATAGTCGAGAGACGTAGTCCCTCCAGCGTTTCCTGGGCCTCCTCCCGATGGGACGTGCCCAGAACACCTCTCCAGCGAGGCGTCCAGGGCGCATCCGGAAAAGATAAAGATGCCAGAGCCACCTCAACTGGCTCCTTTCAATGTGGAGGAGCAGCGGCTCGACTCTGAGCTCCTCCCGAGTGACCGAGCTCCTCACCCTATCTCTAAGGGAGCGCCCAGCCCCACTGCGGAGGAAACTCATCTCCGACGCTTGTATTCACGATTTCGTTCTTTCGGTCATGAGCCAATTCTCATGACCATAAGTGAGGATCGGAACGTAGATCGATCGGTAAATCGAAGCATCTGCGGTAGATGAAGCCACAAACTGGAAATGACACGGTGAGATGCTGAAGAGCTTTGCTCATTCATGTCCGTGACATATAGATATTAGGATTAATAAATGGAATAGTTTTGACTGTGTTGAGTGCTTGGTCTGCAAAGTAAAGGCCAAAAAATGTCGACGTCCATTGGATTTTATGACATGTGACATATGTAACCCTGTAACGTGATAATGAAGCATGACACATGGTGCAAACTATTCCTTTTAAAAACCCTATTAACTCAACCAATAATTGGCATCACTTTTTACCAAAATTGGAGAAATGCTTTTGATCAGACAAACAATGTAGTGTAGTTTTCAATATGATTGGAGCATCTTTTAATTCCGACCCCTGTGTAATTCTTCAATTGACCCCTACCTGGTTGCCGATTGAAAATTCAAGTGGCCAATCATTTTTTTTTTCAAAAGAGTAATGTGTAAGGAGTATGTGTGCCAACTGTGGTGCTTCTTTCCAGAAATGAATGGCAGTTATCTGCTCCACTATCAATATAAATGAACAAATCATATTAATTTCTCTGGAGATGTGCTACCTGGTGCAAACACACTGAAAAAAGTGAAATGTGGACCAAACTTGGATAATTTAAAATTTCAACCATCCATCCATCCATTTTCTTCTGCTTTATCCGGAGTCGGGTCGCGGGGGCAGCAGCTCAAGCAAAGCCGCCCAGACCTCCCGATCCACACACACCTCCCCCAGCTCCTCCGGCCGAGAGATGTAGTCCCTCCAGCGTGTCCTGGGTCTTCCCCGGGGCCTCCTCCCAATGGGACGTGCCCAGAACACCTCTCCAGCAAGGCGTCCAGGGGGCATCTGGAAAAGATGCCCGAGCCACCTCAACTGACTCCTTTCGATGTGGAGGAGCAGCGGTTCAATTTTGGTACCCAAAATTTCAACCAAATTTTAAATATACTTTGACAAAAACTAATACATTTATGTGTGACAAATTACAGTAGTTTTTGAAGTTGGTCTAGTTTTATTTATTTTTACAATGTGTTATACCAGGCAGCACATCTATAACGAAATCTAGGTAATTTGTTTATTTAGTCATTGAAAATTATATTTGATGAGTGTCTTTGTTGAAATAGTGCATGCTGTTTTTCTTGCAGAGCTTGTCTGGGGCAGTGTTTCAGTTACAGCGTACCCAACACCTTCCCACAGTCCACAGAGTCGCTGGTGCACTGTGACTCCTGCATGCCTGCTCAGACTCAGTGGGAAGTGGTAAGAGTCATTGCAAAACTGCACACACCAACTGTGAGTACTCAGACTGACGCACAAGCTTCCATGCAGAACAATGGCGTACATGAATTAGACACTAGAGTGTAAAACCGCCGGGTGAAGAAAACGTATAAATGGATGATTCTGACTGCGTTCCTGCCACGACCTTTGTGGCATCTTGCACAGCAAGGGTGTATTTTATATTCTTCTAAAGTTCGTAACCTGCCGTAGCCAGAAAGAATCCAGTTTTACGACAACAACGGCTTTGTGGAGAGATGTGTGTAGTTTGGCAGGTTGCCAGGTTGGCTCGGCAGGTGGGAGCGCAGGTGAGGTCACCTCATGTTTCAGGGGAAGTGGCTGGATCTCTTCCTTTACTGCTCTTACCTGATACATTCTTTTCATTTTATTCCAGCTTTGTGTGTGAGAAAGGCCTCAGAAGGCGGATTTACAGTCTGATTTTACATTGTGTTTAGTTTAGTGGTTATTTATGTCTGCGGCTGCAATTGTTGTTGCAAGACTTCAGCTTGATACATGAAGTTGACTCTGATGAAAGAGAATATTGCTTCATGTTGGTTTGGCACATGTGCCTGACAAAAGTGCTGAATAATTGTTTGGATTGAAGCACAATACTGCTGTCCAGGTGGTCAGTTGAACTTGTGCAATGTGGAGATTTTGTTTCATTTAAATCTGAAAGACTGGAGGAAGCCTTCTCACTCTCAGTTTAATTTGACAGCAGGATTGACTGAGGAGAGCATAAAGTAAAAGAAGTGGCCCCTATTTGGTTCTGTTCTTCTTTATAACCTTTTCCACGAATTGGTTTGGAAATTCAAGAATTAAGACATTTCAACAGTTAATACATTTTTAACTCAAAGGCACTCAGCGAGAGCACAACTCCACCAAGGCCAGATATTCCCCAAAATACCCACTTTCACTCACACTGAGCATCATGCCTGGTTTCCTAAAAATATATATATGTGTTTGTGTGTATGTTCATAAAATGTCATTAAGAGCCATTCATAACTTTTTGAGTTAAATATTGCTATATCTCTAACATTCTTCTGGATCCAGTATCCAGAATGTGTTTCAGATGGACTCAAAAATTGAATCCATTATGTCAATAGACATTACTGAACTGGTCACAAAATGTTATCAAATTGCATTATTAAGAATGTTTTGAATTAATGTTCCTAAATGCTTAAAACTTTTTCTGGTTCCTGGATTAAAATGATTCCAGATCAAATTCTAACTAAAATCCTTATTTTTGTAGGACATTATCCCTCTGCTCACCAAATTTAATCAACGTGCTCTCACAATCTTTTGAGTTAAATGTCGCAATGTGCCAAACATTCTTCCGGATCTTTCTTTTAATTCATTTTTTGCCACCTCTCCCTCTTCGCGTTGCAGTGGCAGCAGATCATGCAAATCATCCCACTCTTTCCTATGCTCTGTCAAGTCCTCTGACTTTTCCTGGGGGATCCCTAAGTAGTCCCATAGCTGGGAAATATAATCCCTCCACCATGTCTTGGGTCTTCCATGGGGCCTCCTTCCAGTTGGATGTGCCTGGAACACCTCCCTCAGGAGACGACCAAGGGGTATCTTCACCCGATACCCAAACCACCTCAGCTGGCTCTTTGTGATGCAGACCACCTGGTGTCTCCTCCATGTGGGCTGACCACCTGCAAGGAGAATATAAAGAGTCTGGCACGCTGTTCTTCAGGCAGTTCACCCGGCACATACCCACACAGACTGACTCTCTGTCATTCTTCAGGATCTGGGTTCTAGAATATACTCTGGATCACCTCCAAAACGGAAGCACTTTTTTCCTGGAACATTACCTATCTGCTCACCAAATTTATTTGAAATCTGTAAAACCAATTTAGGATTTACGATCATGTCTAACCGTAACGTATTATTTTATGCTATTTGCCTTTTGACCAGTATTCCTCGTAGAATGATATAAACAGTAATAACAAAAGGTAAGTATGTGGTTATTGTGCTAATGGGCAAGACACCAGTACAAATCAAACTTGTGATCTAAGTTGGATTTGCTTGATTAAGACTACATCCATTCTAATGTAGCTGTTCACTATGCAAAAGTTTGGGCACCCGTGATAATTTTCATAATTTTCCTTTATAAATCATTGGTTGTCTGGATCAGAAATTTCAGTTAAATTTATCATATAGCAGATGAACACACTGATATTTGAGAAGTGAAATAAAGTTTCTTGTATTTACAGAAAGTGTGCAATAATTATTTAAACAAAATTAGGCAGGTGCATACATTTGGGCACCCTTGTCATTTTATTGATTTGAATACATTTAGCACTAATTATTGGAACACAAAATTGGTTTGGTAAGCTCACTGACCTTTGACCTCCTTACACAGGTGAATCCAATCATGAGAAAGGGTATTTAAGGTGGCCATTTGCAAATGTTTCCCCTATATGCATCACTTCCAATGAGTGGCAACATGGGAGCCTCTAAACAACTCTCAAATGACCTGAAAACAAAGATTGTTCAACATCATGGTTTAGGGGAAGGATACAAAAAGCTATCTCAGAGATTTCACCTGTCAGTTTCCACTGTGAGGAATGTAGTGAGGAAATGTAAGCCCACAGGCACAGTACTAGTTAAGGCTCCAAGTGGCAAACAAAGAAAAATCTCAGATAAGCTGAAATGAAGGATGGTGAGAACAGTCATAGTCAACCCACAGACCTGCTCCAAAGACCTACAGAGTTGATCTTGAAAACAAAGTTTACATCATTTAAAGGAGACTTGTTGGCAGCACACAGAGTAAATGAAGTTTTTAATCTGACCTGTTGGCATTGTTACTCACTCACTCACTCACTCACTCACTCACTCACTCACTCACTCACTCACTCACTCACTCACTCACTCACTCACTCACTCACTCACTCACTCACTCACTCACTCACTCACTCATCTTCAACCATTTATCTGGGATTGGGCCAGGGGAGGCAAAAGGTCCAGTAGGGGATACCAAACTTCCCTTTCCCGGGCCACATTAACCACTTTTCACTGTGGGATATCAAGACTTTCCCAGGCCAGTGTGGAGATATAATCTCTCCACCTAGTCCTGGGTCTTCCCCGGGGTCTCCTCCCAGATGGACGCGCCTGGAACATTAGGGAGGCACCCAGGGGGCATCCTTACCAGATGTCCAAACCACTTCAGCTGGCTCCTTTCAACCTGCAGGAGCAGCAGCTCTACTCCGAGCTCCTCACAGATAACAAGCTTCTTCCCTTTTCTCTGTGTCTCGGTGTATTGTTCAACTATACGCACTTTTCATAAGGAGATGCTGGATGAGAGAGTAATGCAGAGGAAGCCTTTTCTGTGTACACACCACAAACAGAGTCGTTTGAAGTATGCTAAAGCACATTTGGACAAGCCAGCTTCATTTTGGAATAAGATGCTGTGGACTGATGAAACTAAAATTGAGTAATTTGGACATAACAAGGGGTGGTATGCATGGCTGAAAAAGAACACAGCATTCCAAGAAAAACACTTGCTACCTACAGTAAAATTTGGAGGTAGTTCCATCATGCTGTGTGGCTGTGTGGCCAGTGCAGGTACTGGGAATCTTGTTAAAGTTTAGGGTCTCATGTATTCCAGTCAATATCAGCAGATTCTTGAGAACAATGCTCATGAAGCAGTGACAAAGTTGAAGTTGCGCTGGGGCTGGATCTTTCAACAAGACAACGACCCTAAACACTGCTCAAAATCTACTAAGGCATTCATGCAGAGGAACAAGTACAACGTTCTGGAATGGCCATCTCGGTCCCCAGACCTGAATATTATTGAAAATCTGTGGTGTGATTTTAAGTGGGCTGTCCATGCTCAGAAACCAAAAAACCTGAGATGTTTTGTAAAGAAGAATGGTCCAAAATACCTTCAACCAGAATCAGGACTCTCATTGGAAGCTATAGGAAGTGTTTAGAGGCTGTTATTTCTCCAAACGGAGGATCTACCAAATATTGATGTATTTTTTTCTGTTGGGGTGCCCAAATTTATGCACCTGCTTAATTTTGTTTAAAGAATTATTGCACACTTTCTGTAAATCCTATAAACTTCATTTCACTTCTCAAATATCACTGTGTTTGTCTGGTATATGACATATTTAACTGAAATTGCTGCTCCAAACAATCAATGATTTATAAAGGAAAATCATGGTAATCATCAGGGGTGCCCAAAGTTTTACATACAACTGTATACCCTGTAAAATGTAGTGAGCGAACAGAGATAGATGAGTCTATCCCCTCCAGTTTAACACAATGATTCAAACACAATAAATGTTATTATCTTGTAACTCACCAATTTAATATATAGCATATAGTGATGACATACTCATTAAAATTTTATGAACTTTGATTCACCAGAAAAATAAAAAGAAACATTATTTTGTTTATGTAACATCCCATAGATTTGTCTGCCACCTGCTGGACAGCTCAGAGATGTTGGATTGATGATGAATTTATTATAAGCAGGTGTGGTTGCCAGTGAAGAGTCGCAAAGAAACTATTTCTGTAGAGAAATATACTAAATCAGACAAGTAAACTGCAACTTTCATAGAGGTTATATTTTAAAACTCATATATGATGGCCACACTGCCAAACAACCCTTGCAGAAAGGATTTTGTATGAATTTATTTGTGAAGGAAAAAGAGTATATATATATATATGTATATATATATATATATATATATATATATATATATATATATATATATATACATATATATATATATATACACACATATGGAGAGAGAGCTAAATCAGAGAAATAAACCATTATTGGCTGTTTAACAACGGGTACACTATAAAACTCAAATAACAGATACAAACCCACACAACAATGTGGAAGACATTTAACAGAAGCACACACTACTTCTTCTTCCTCTTCTCTCTATCAACATATGTGGTTAAGACTTTATATGGTGCATCCAGAAAGTATTCACATTGCTGCACTTTTTCACATTTTTCATGTTACAGCCTTGTTCCAAAATGCATGAAATAATTTTTTCCATCACAGGTCTACACACAATACCCCACAATGACAAAGTGAAAAAACTGTTATGAGATTCTTGCAAGAGTATTAAAAAAAGAAGAAGAAGAAGAAATCACATGTACATAAGTTTTCACAGCCTTTGCCATGAAGATCAAAATTGAGCTAAGTTGCATCTTGTTTACACTGATCATTCTTGAGATGTTTCTACAGCTTAAGTGGAGTCCACCTGGGGTAAACTCAGGTGATTGGACATGATTTGGAAAGACACACACCTGTCTACATATAAGGTCCTACAGTTGACAGTGCATGTCAGAGCACAAACCAAGCATGAAGTCAAAGGAATTGACTGTAAAATGAGAAATCTGTTATGTGTCGGACGCAGCTCGGAGAACCGACCAGCGTTTGAAAGACCCAGTATGAAATAAGCAGAGCACGGTACAAAGGCTAACTGAATTTAATACATAACAGTGATACATAAAAAACAAAGTGTGGTCTGGCGTGGTGCGCTCCCAGCAGCGCTAACGGTCCGGAGCCAGAAGCTGTTCAGACTCAAGGACCCCGCCGACACCCCCCAGGTGGCTGCAACAAACCGAGTCTGTGAAAGAAGGAACCATTATGTGAGTCCACACTCTACACACAGAGAGAACACTTAAAGGTGTACAAACAGCAAACACTTCCTGGCTTGATTACTAATCAGCTTCCCAACCTGCAGGCATGGAACATCCAGTTCACAAAACTCCACTGCAGTGGAAGCCGATACATGACTAACGTACAGCTCAATATAAAAAGGTGTGAGGGACACCACATTTACTGACTGTATAAATGTTAGTCACAAAATCTAACGTACCTCAGGAAGTGTGCTGACGAGCGTGAGACCTCACCCCCTCCTCTTTCACAGACCGTGCATCAAACCTGGACGTTCTCTGCATCCATTGATGATGAGATGGCTCCCAAGACGACGATCTCACCCGTCTGGTCACAAGGTCGAGTCTCTGGCAAATACACACTGTGCACTCCAGTCTTAAATGCCACCATGTTCCAATCCATGCAGATGCACCACAGCTGTGAGTCCTGATGAGCCGCAGGTGATCAGCCTCAGGTGATCAGGGTGAGGTCCTGATAAACTCAGCAACACAGCCACTCAGTTCCAAATGCAAACCACCTGGAAGGAGAAGCAAAGGACAGAAACAAAAAGGCAGCCAGGCCCCCCCAGCCATATAACAAAATCAGGAAGAAGGGCTTTAATCAGGGAGGTGACTCGTCAGAGCTCTAGCTTTCCTCTGTGGAGAAAGGAGAACCTTCCAGAAGGACAATCAGGCCTGTATGGTAGAGTGGCCAGACGGAAACCACTCCTTAGTAAAAGGCACATGGCAGCCACCTGAAGTTTGCCAAAAGGCACCTGAAGGACTCTTGGACCACGAGAAACAAAATTCTTTGGTCTGATGAGACAACGATTGAACTCTTTGGCGTGGATGCCAGGCATCATGTTTGGAGGAAACCAGGCACCATCCCTACAGTGAAGCATGGTGGTGACAGTATCATGCTGTGGAGATGTTTTCAGTGGCAGGAACTGTGAGACTAGTCAGGATTGAGGGAAAGATGAATGCAGCAATGCACAGAGACATCCTGGATGAAAACCTGCTCCAGAGTGCTCTTGACCTCAGACTGGAGTGACAGTTCATCTTTCAGCAGGACAATGACCCTAACCACACAGCCAAGATATTAAAGGAGTGGCTTCAGGACAACTCTGTGAATGTCCTTGAGTGGCCCAGCCAGAGCCCAGACCTGAATCTGATTGAACATCTCTGAAGAGCTCTGAAAATGGCTGTACACTGACACTCCCCATCCAACCTGATGGAGCTTGAGAGGTGCCACAAAGAGGAATGGATAAAACTGCTCAAAGATAGGTGCACCAAGGTTGTGGCATCATATTCAAGAAGACTTGAGGCTGTAATTGCTGCCAAAGGTGCAAAAATTAAAAAAAAAAAATTGTGTTGTCATTATGGGGTATTGTGAGTAGAATTTTCAAGGAAACAATGAATTTACTCCATTTTGGAATAAGGCTGTAACATAAAATGTAGAAAAAGTGAACCACTGTGAATACATTCTAGATGTACTGTAGGCTCAAATGAGCTGTCAGTTTCTGAGAGTTTCATTTTCAAAGTGGAGTGTTACTTGCTAAAAATATCTCTGAAAACAGCTAAAATTCTTCTTCTGCTCATTAGCAAACAGGAATCACCGTTAACCTCTGGTTAGTCCAGTTTGCGTCCTGTTTTCATGTATGCTGTTTCTTTTGTCCAAAACCTTCTCCTATTCCAGTGTTGTGATTTGATCAGGGCTCATGAATGCTAGTGAGTAAACAGGCATATAGTAATTTGTCAGCACTCGAAACAGCATTTTATGTTTGTCTGGAAGGATAATCATTAATGCTACAGCTGTGCTGTGCGGTTGGCTGTTGTGACATTTAATATGATTGATAAAAGAGAGTTGGAGGCAACAGGAAGTTCTCTTCTAAACTTTATTGCTGCTTAATTCCAGATGTGTCTAAGCTGAGTTACGTAATCATTGTTGAAAAACTCCATTTTCCCTCATCTCCAATGAAACATGAAGCTGGCATTTTCAGATTGGTTTATGCTCGAAAGCAATTCGGGAAAGCTCCCAGCTGCCGATCTACACTGGCTGTTGCCATGAGGGGGTGCACATTGTGTTCAACATAAATAGTATGCTGTTAAGTTCTGCAACATCACTTTGCATGGTCGGGCACCTTTGAGACTTTTCAGGTTTTTTCAAGAGATGCAGCAGGGCAAGAACAGAACAATGGATTTACTGTTTGTAGTTGTGTATTTTAGCAGTAACAAAATGTCCCAAGTAACCTATAGGATTCTGAAAAAAAAAAAAAAATCAGGCACCCTAGATTTCTAATTAAATGTGTGTGTGTGTGTGTGTGTGTGTGTGTGTGTGTGTGTGTGTGTGTGTGTGTGTGTGTGTGTGTGTGTGTGTGTGTGTGTGTGTGTGGAGGGGGGGGGGTGTCCTTTTTTTAATAAGCAGATCAACATCAAAACAATTTTTAAAAGTCTAAACATTCGTATTTAAGCAAAAAAGAAATTTGAGAATATTCTTTATTTCATAATATAAATGAAACAAATAATTTACAAACCTTATTTAAAAAAAAAAACATCATAATAAAAAATTGTGTGTGTGTGTGTGTGTGTGTGTGTGTGTGTGTGTGTGTGTGTGTGTGTGTGTGTGTGTGTGTGTGTGTGTGTGTGTGTGTGTGAGAGCAGGTGACGTTGGAGTGCCCGGGCAGCGTGGAGTCTCCTCACGTGGACAAGTTGGTGGAGAGGATCTTCCACTGTAGCTGCCAGTCATGCAGTAAGGAAGGTGCCCAGGAGGGGGCAGTAATGCAGCTGTATCCAGCAGACAGTGGCCTGGACAGCCAGTCTTTATCTGACATCCTGATCGGGCCTCAGACTCTCCCTCTGTCTCATTCAGATACACACACTAAACACGCTCGCACGGACCATCACACGCTGCCACACACATCAGACGGAGGGTAGCCACGGCGCCTCCACTCTCTCCTCCGCGTAGCATCCTTTACAGTCTGTAGTTTTTCCAAAGGCACTTTGAAAGTAAGACTTCACTTTGAGTTAAAGGGTTTCCTAAAGCCACACACGTGCACAGTTATGTTATCACAATCCAGCCTGTTGTGCATCGACAACACCAGCCTATTCAGTTTTTGATTAACACATGCAAATTTGTGCATCCAGATCTGTTAATAAGTTGTATTCTTTCTCAATACCTTTGAGCTTCAAATGCAATAAAATCTGTTGTGGAAAAACAAATGCATTTTTGTCTTTTATTTACCAACAATACAAACTTCAGACTGATATGATTCAGCTCCATCTTCTTTAAGTGCGTCGATCGTGTGGCTGCTGTCTGACTTCGGCCTTGAAATGGTGGAGTGAAAACACTGCTGGCTAATCTTATAATCCACTTAAAGCAAAGTTGAAGCCACAAACTGTTAATACTAATAGAAAATTGTTAATAGGACAAACAGTGTTTTGAAGAAGAAAAGAAAATGCATTTACAAGTCTAGCCTTGAGCCTATGAGCAACTGAACTCATGGACAAATGTACGGTGCATCTAGAAAGTATTCACGGTGCTTCACTTTTAATACATTTTATGTTATAGCCTTATTCCAAAATGGATGAAATTCATTTTCCCCGTCAAAATTCTATTCACAACACCCATAATAACATGAAAAATGTTTTTTTGTTTTTTGCAAATTTGTATATAAATAAATAAATAAATAAATAAAGTGAGGAAAATAAGTATTTGAACACCCTGCGATTTTGCAAGTTCTCCCACTTAGAAATCATGGAGGGGTCTGAAATTTTCATCTTAGGTGCATGTCCACTGTGAGAGACATAATCTAAAAAAACAAAAAAACAATCAGGAAATCATAATGTATGATTTTTTTAAAATAATTTATTTGTATGTTACTGCTGCAAATAAGTATTTGAACACCTGTGAAAATCAATGTTAATATTTGGTACAGTAGCCTTTGTTTGCAATTACAGAGGTCAAACGTTTCCTGTAGTTTTTCACCAGGTTTGCACACACTGCAGCAGGGATTTTGGGGTGTTTTTTTTATCTTACTATTACTAACCCTAACCATAACCATAACCATACACCCCCCGCATCACTTTTTATTTTCACGGAACGTATTCAAATGAATTCATGCTCCCCTGTTACAAAAATGTGACACTTTTCATGACAACATCATGAACCGATAGATTAATGTATATTTCATGATGCTGAATCACGACATGCCGTAAGATGTGGCAGGTGAAATTGGGTGAACTTCACAAGTTACAAATTTCAACCATACAAGGAGAACTACAGGTTGTTTCATTGCTTTAACTCATCACAACAAGGTCACAGACACTCCAGCAGGTGGCAGCAGACATTACAGATGGGATCCAGAAGTGTTCTCCACAACCCCATCAATACTTAAAAAAAAAAAAAATCCTCATTAGTTTTGCTTCTGTGACTCACTTTGTTTTGTCTACAGGACATTCTTTTTTCAGTTTGCTTCCCACACACAGACAGTGCAAGTTTTGCATTTTGCATCACTACTTTTAGCTTCATTGTGAAGTGAAGCAGAGAAGGATTTTCTTTTACAGATCAACTCTAGGCTTGGATCTCTGATGTGGCTTCTGGCAATTTGCAGCTGAATTTTCCAGTTTTCTTTTTAAGAAAATCCTTCTCTATACCACTTCATCATGAAGCCATATAACTGGTGATACAAAAAGCAAAACTTGCTCTCCACACAATTTCTCCAGTTGCAGCTACAGAAGCATGTAACTTCTTCTGGGTTGTCTGGGTGTCTTGGTAGCTTTCCTCACTTGTCTCGTTCTTGCACGTTCACTTTTTGAAAACTGCCTCTTCCAGACAGATTTACTCTACAATAAGGTACAATTTCTTATAGACTGATGTTAACTAAGCCCAAGACATATTCAGTGAGTTGGAAATGTTCATCCATCCATCCACTGTCTTATCTAATACCCCTGGCACACTTAGCATGAATGAGGCCGAATCCTGGCCGAATAACATTTTGAACCACAAGTGTCGAGGTGCATTCGGAAATGTCGGACAGCATTCGCAGAGCAGTCGCACGGCACAGTCGTGCGGCCACCCCAATTGTCGGAATCCCCGTCACACTAGAGCCCAAATGAGCCAGAATGTCAACCAAATGGAAATTTGACTGTCATTCGGCCAAAATCGTGGCAGATTTGAACACCTCGGACAGGTATCTGAGCGCAACCCACACAGTCGGGCACATTCATGTGGCCAGGCTGAATGTAGAACACATGCACCCAACTGTCGAGGTGCGTTCAAGGCAGAAAAAGCTCAAACGGCAGTTGAAGTGCAGTCTGACTACAGTTTTAGCACTCAAAACACATGAATGGGGTCAGCTGACATACTGCAATGGCCAGCCAATACAGAACCCGGCCTAATGCCCTGGATGGGGTCAGTGGTGGGTACAGCTAACCATTTTTCTGGTGTCACTTTTCGTTTTTGCACTTTTGTAGACGGTCCCTACTCTTCTGTTTCTCAGCACTCTGCTTGATCAGATAGATCAGTGATACTTCTCCAGATCAGAGGATGGCTCATATGGATAAAAATAAGGTTATAGCTCGCTGTCTACCTTCCTGAGGTTAGAAACTAGTGTTGTTTGTTTTTCAACGTTTCTCTTAAGATTTATTGAGCTGTGAACTTCAAATCTGTGAATGTCTTTCTAACTTTACAGGAGTCTCCAGTGGAGGTTTCTGTCCTCCCTGAGTTTGATACTTATGTTACCGTTTGACAGGTGGACGGTCCCAGTCAAACTCCTCACCTGACACTCTCCCTAGAGGAGGGTCATGCCCAGCAGGGACGGCGCTTGACACCAGAAGTGAGACCTGCTTCGGGCTCACTTCTCCGCCTCACTGGCTGGAGTGACCGCCCCCCCAAAAATAATTTTTGCAGTGATAGGGTTTGCGATCAAGATTTCCTGCAGTAATTGATGCGTAAACTGAAATAGGTACACTACTTAAACTGAAAATTTCTATATGTATTATGAATGATATTCACATTTTGTGAGTCCTGCGTTCACGTTTTGGAAGATATTTTTTCAGTATTCACGTTTTGCAATTAACAGTTTGTGGATAATTCACGAGTTGCATCTGATTCACGTTTTGGGGGTTAACTGCCGGGAACCACTGGCCTGGGCGTATACTGTGGTCAGACCACATTGACTGCAACAGTGGATAGTACTGAAAGGCGGGATGTTGGCGTGCCATCCAGTGTCCACATTGAATACCATTTGATCAACAGCCATGCGTGTGCATTAGAGAGAAAGAGAGAGAGAGAGATGCTGCACTCTGAATGTGCGTGAATCAGGGGTGGGCACAGTTCCGATAATCCAATAACAGATAATTATCAAAGAACGTTGTCATTATCGGATTATCTTAAGATAACTTTAAAAACCATTATCGGACCGATAACATAGTAAACAAAAATTAACAGTTAAACATTTTTAAAACTTAAAATCATTTGAGCACCTACCTGTTAAAAGTTTTCTAAAAGATGTATAGTTGATGTTGCACGTCATCTGTGTGCGACAGCGCCAGCCAGGAGCTCTTGATGGTGTGGACCTCTGGACATTACATATTTCATCCTGTGGAAAATTATTGTACAAGTGGGTGAGTGTCCTTTTCATAGTTTTCTTCCTTTTGTATTTTTTTCTTCTCATTGGAGCTGGTAGACTATGTTGTGATTATTTTTATTTTATTTTATTATTATTCACAGGGCTGTTCCTTATTGGTTACAGTGGGGGGATTTCCACAGCGTCTATTCACATGGAGAACAGCAGGATAATAGCAGCTGAACACTTTGGGTGAAAACGTGTCACAGTTTCAGCTGCTTAGGGCCCTGTCCCACTGGGGAGAGGATTAATTGCACATGAATTGAGTATACATGTTGTGTGGGCCGCTGAAGAGGAGGTACTGCTGGCCCACCACCATCAGAGGGCGCCCTGCCTGGAGTGCGGGCTCCAGGCACCAGAGGGCGCTGCCGCCTTATGGGAGCAGCCTGGGTGACAGCTGTCACCCATCACCGGACACAGCTGTTCCACTCAGCACAGAGGTATATCAGGAGGACGGCGTCTCCACCTCAGTGCCGAGATATCGCCTTTAGACGAAGGTAACGTTCTCTGCATTTATATTCTGACTAAATAGCTAACAGATTTGTTAAACCTTTTCAGGACAGCTGAATTGCTTAGATAAGTACTCACCTGCCTGTCATACTGTAACTGGAGGTGGAGGCGGCTTCTCCCCTCTCCATTGCTGGGTGCTGTCGCATCCACGCCTGTGTTGTTGCTCTCTCCCGCCAGCAGTACCGGATCCGACGAGCGGAGGCAGTGGCCACCTGGGAATTCGGGACTTGGCGGTTCCAGTATTTCCAGGGTTCGGTGGCAGAGGAGATCTGGGTGGTTTCGGTTCGACTGAGACGGACGTCTCCTACCTTCGAGCCTGCCCACACGACACCAGCGGATTCGACCCCAAATTGTGATTGTTGTATTCATTGTGCTCGTTTCACAATAGTAAACCTTGTTATTCACCTTCCTCCATTGTCCGTTCATTGCGCCCCCTGTTGTGGGTCCGTGTTCCTACACTTTCACAACAGGATATCTCGGCCAGCGTCATGGACCCCGAGGGGCGTCAACCGGCTGTTGAACGGCCAATGGAAGACCAAGGCGCGTCGGCGGCTTCGGGAGGGGTAATCGGTGAGTTGCAGCGGATCCTCACCGCTTTCACCTCTCGGATCGATTTAATGACCGAGCAGCACGTTCTCCTAAACTGCAGGGTGGAGGCTCTCGCCGCACAAGTGGAGGCGCGCCCTTCGGGCGCCGCTGCGGCTCTCCCTCCCGAGGACCCTGCGCGTGAAAGTGACGTTCCACTGGTCGTTCAACGGTCCCTTCCTCCGTCCCCAGAAGCATACATAAGCCCTCCAGAACCGTACGGAGGCTGTGTGGAGACGTGCGCGGATTTTCTGATGCAGTGTTCGCTCGTCTTCGCACAGCGTCCCGTGATGTACGCGACTGATGCTAGCAAAGTAGCTTATGTAATAAATCTGCTTCGCGGGGAGGCACGCGCTTGGGCTACAGCGCTCTGGGAGCAGAACTCACGGCTCCTTCATACATACGTTGGGTTTGTACGGGAGCTCAGAACGGTGTTCGACCATCCCAACAGAGGAGAGTCCGCTTCAACCGTGCTACTGTCAATGAGACAGGGGCGTCGGAGCGCAGCTGCCTATGCAGTCGCCTTCCGCATCGCGGCGGCGAGATCCGGCTGGAATAGCACTGCCCTCCGCGCCGCCTTTGTAAAGGGACTGTCATTGGTCCTAAAAGAGCACCTGGTGGCGAAGGACGAACCGCGGGACTTAGACGGGCTCATCGATCTGGTCATACGACTCGACAACCGGTTAGAAGAACGCCGTCGGGAACGAGGCGAAGGGCGTGGCCAGGCACGCGTCGTCCCTCTCCCTTCCGGTGCCGATCGAGCTCCGCCTTCCCCACGCTCTACAGCCCCTGCGCTCCGTGGGGTCACAGCTCCCCCTACTGACGAAGCTAGGGACACGAGTAGGGCAACATTTAGGGCACCAGATGCACAGAGGAGATGGACCCACGGAGCGTGTCTTGTTTGTGGTTCCATAGAGCACCATGTGAGAGACTGCCCCGAGCGGCCAAACGCCAAACGCCCGCCCCTAGAGACTGGGCCAGGGGTGGGCCAAAACATTCACGTGGGACACACCCACATTGCTACACGACTCCCAGTCACGATCCTGTTTGAGGATTCAACCCTGAAGGCCCCAGCACTGGTGGACACGGGCTCTGAGGGAAATCTGCTTGACAGTAGATGGGCCAGGGAGATAGGGCTCCCTCTGGTGGCTTTTACCTCGCCTGTGCAGGTTCGGGCGCTAGATGGCTCCCTACTCCCACCAATCACGCATAAGACACCTCCAGTAACTCTGGTGGTGTCAGGTAACCACCGGGAGGTGATCAAGTTCTTTGTGACTCAGGCCACCTCCCGTGTGGTTTTGGGTTTTCCCTGGATGCTAAAGCACAATCCCCAGATCGATTGGCCGTCCGGGGTAGTGGTTCAGTGGAGCGAAACCTGCCATCGGGAGTGTCTAGGTTCCTCGGTTCCTCCCGGCTCCCAAGCTAAGGAGGAGGTCCGAGTCCCGCCCAATCTGAAGGCGGTGCCGGCGGAGTACCATGACCTCGCTGACGTGTTCAGCAAGGATCTGGCTCTCACGCTTCCTCCCCACCGTCCTTATGATTGTGCCATTGATTTGGTTCCAGGCTGTGAGTACCCGTCCAGTAGGCTGTACAACCTCTCACGGCCGGAGCGTGAATCAATGGAGACCTACATCCGGGACTCATTAGCTGCCGGGTTGATCCGGAATTCCACCTCTCCGATGGGTGCTGGTTTCTTTTTTGTGGGTAAAAAAGACGGCGGGCTTCGTCCATGCATTGATTACAGGGGGTTGAACGAAATCACGGTTCGCAACCGATACCCGTTGCCCTTGTTGGATTCGGTGTTCACCCCCTTGCATGGAGCCAAAATTTTCACCAAGCTGGATCTTAGGAATGCGTATCATTTGGTTCGGGTCCGGAAGGGAGACGAATGGAAGACGGCATTCAACACCCCCTTAGGTCATTTTGAGTACCTGGTCATGCCGTTCGGTCTCACTAATGTTCCCGCGACTTTCCAAGCGTTGGTAAACGATGTCTTGCGGGACTTCCTGCACTGGTTCGTCTTCGTATATCTAGACGATATACTCATCTTTTCCCCGGATCCTGAGACACATGTCCGGCATGTCCGTCAGGTCCTGCAGCGGTTGTTGGAGAACCGCCTGTTTGTGAAGGGCGAGAAGTGTGAATTCCACCGCACTTCTTTGTCCTTCCTGGGGTTCATCATCTCCTCCAACTCCGTCGCCCCTGATCCGGCCAAGGTTGCGGCAGTGAGAGACTGGCCCCAACCAACAAGCCGTAGGAAGCTGCAACAGTTCCTCGGCTTTGCTAATTTCTACAGGAGGTTTATTAAGGGCTACAGTCAGGTAGTTAGCCCCCTGACAGCCCTGACCTCCCCAAAAGTCCCCTTCACCTGGTCAGATCGGTGCGAAGCCGCGTTCAAGGAGTTGAAATGGCGCTTCTCGTCTGCACCAGTTCTGGTGCAGCCCGATCCTAGCCGCCAGTTAGTGGTTGAAGTGGATGCCTCGGACTCAGGGATAGGAGCGGTGCTCTCCCAGAGCGGGAAGACCGATAAGGTCCTTCACCCGTGTGCCTATTTTTCCCGCAGGTTGACCCCCGCTGAACGGAACTATGACGTCGGCAATCGGGAACTCCTTGCTGTGAAAGAGGCCCTCGAAGAGTGGAGACATCTGTTGGAGGGAACAGCCGTGCCATTCACGGTTTTCACTGACCATCAGAACCTGGAGTACATCAGGACCGCCAAGCGGCTGAACCCCAGGCAAGCCCGCTGGTCACTGTTCTTTGGCCGTTTTGACTTCCGGATCACCTACCGTCCCGGGACCAAGAATCAAAGATCAGATGCATTGTCCCGGGTGCACGAAGATGAAGTCAAAACGGAACCGTCGGATCCCCCGGATCCCATCATCCCGGAGTCCGCTATCGTGGCCGCCCTCACCTGGGACGTAGAGAAGACCGTCCGGGAGGCCCTGACCCGTGACCCGGACCCCGGAAACGGACCAAAGGACAGACTATACGTCCCACCAGAGGCTAGGGCTGCAGTCCTGGACTTCTGTCACGGTTCTAAACTCTCCTGTCACCCTGGGGTGCGAAGGACCGTGACAGTCGTCCGGCAACGCTTCTGGTGGGCGTCCCTGGAGGCCGACGTCCGGGACTACGTCCAGGCCTGTACCACCTGCGCCAGGGGCAAGGCCGACCATAGAAAGACCTCAGGGCAGCTACAGCCACTGCCCGTGCCTCATCGCCCCTGGTCCCACATCGGCCTGGACTTTGTCACGGGTCTCCCGCCGTCCCAGGGACACACCGTCGTCTTCACGATAGTGGACCGTTTCTCCAAGGCGGCCCACTTCGTGGCCCTCCCGAAGCTCCCAACGGCCCAGGAGACAGCGGACCTCCTGGTCCACCACGTCGTCCGTCTGCATGGCATACCATCAGACATCGTCTCCGATCGCGGTCCCCAGTTCACCTCGCACGTCTGGAGGAGCTTCTGCCGGGAACTGGGGGCCATGGTCAGCCTCTCGTCTGGGTACCACCCCCAGACCAACGGGCAGGCAGAGCGGGCGAATCAGGAACTGGAGCAGACACTTCGCTGTGTGACAGCCGCGCACCCGATGGCCTGGAGTACCCACCTGGCCTGGATCGAGTACGCCCATAACAGCCAAGTGTCATCTGCCACCGGCCTCTCCCCGTTTGAGGTGTGCTTGGGGTATCAGCCCCCCTTGTTTCCGGTGGTTGAGGGAGAGGTCGGTGTGCCCTCGGTCCAGGCCCACCTACGGAAGTGCCGTCGGGTGTGGCGTGCCGCCCGCTCTGCCTTGTTGAAGGCCCGGACGAGGGCGAAGACACATGCAGACCGGCGGCGGGCCCCGGCCCCCAAGTATCGTCCTGGGCAGGAGGTCTGGTTGTCTACCAAGGACATTCCTCTGCAGGTAGACTCGCCGAAACTTCAGGAACGGTACATCGGACCTTACAAGATCCTCAAGGTCATCAACCCCGCCGCAGTGAGGCTCCAGCTTCCGGCCTCACTGCGGATCCATCCAGTTTTTCATGTTTCCCGGATCAAGCCCCTTCACACCTCACCCCTCTGCACCCCGGGTCCGGCGCCGCCTCCTGCCCGGATCATCGACGGGGAACCGGCTTGGACTGTACGCCGGCTCCTTGATGTCCGTCGGATGGGCCGGGGTTTTCAATACCTGGTGGACTGGGAGGGGTACGGTCCCGAGGAACGCTCCTGGGTGAAGAAGGGCTTCATCCTGGACCCGGCCCTCCTGGCCGACTTCTACCGTCGCTATCCGGACAAGCCCGGCCGTGCGCCAGGAGGCGCCCGTTGAGGGGGGGTCCTGTTGTGTGGGCCGCTGAAGAGGAGGTACTGCTGGCCCACCACCATCAGAGGGCGCCCTGCCTGGAGTGCGGGCTCCAGGCACCAGAGGGCGCTGCCGCCTTATGGGAGCAGCCTGGGTGACAGCTGTCACCCATCACCGGACACAGCTGTTCCACTCAGCACAGAGGTATATCAGGAGGACGGCGTCTCCACCTCAGTGCCGAGATATCGCGTTTAGACGAAGGTAACGTTCTCTGCATTTATATTCTGACTAAATAGCTAACAGATTTGTTAAACCTTTTCAGGACAGCTGAATTGCTTAGATAAGTACTCACCTGCCTGTCATACTGTAACTGGAGGTGGAGGCGGCTTCTCCCCTCTCCGTTGCTGGGTGCTGTCGCATCCACGCCTGTGTTGTTGCTCTCTCCCACCAGCAGTACCGGATCCGACGAGCGGAGGCAGTGGCCACCTGGGAATTCGGGACTTGGCGGTTCCAGTATTTCCAGGGTTCGGTGGCAGAGGAGATCTGGGTGGTTTCGGTTCGACTGAGACGGACGTCTCCTACCTTCGAGCCTGCCCACACGACACCAGCGGATTCGACCCCAAATTGTGATTGTTGTATTCATTGTGCTCGTTTCACAATAGTAAACCTTGTTATTCACCTTCCTCCATTGTCCGTTCATTGCGCCCCCTGTTGTGGGTCCGTGTTCCTACACTTTCACAACAATACAAAGTACGGGCGTTCATTGTCATCCGCAACAAAAATGGCCAAAAATGACAAATGTCCCAGTATGAATTACGGCTATATTAATAATATATAGCGAATATATGATGAACAATCACCGTTGTATAACGCATGTAGTGAGGAAACAGATCCGACGCATTGCGATTATCATGGCAGTATTACGGGTGTATTATGATGCATCACGCACGTGTTGCCCTTGCACGGCATCTGCATTGTGGTCATAAATGAAGCGCACTCACTCCTTTCGGCATCACTGTTCACACCAACAATACAGCCTCTGGAGCATTTGCTGGACTTGGACAAGTTGATTGGAGTAAAGAAGCAGTGAACAGGGGGAGTGGTGACATCAGGATCGCACCAGAGCACAGCTCGTCTGAACCAGTATAACAAGAAGTTAAATCTGTTATAAACACAGGAATAAATACTGTAACAGCTACAGACAAGAAGGAAAAAACACGCAACTGTTTTTCCAAGCCTTGACAATGTAAACAAGTCAAATAATTACCTTTTTAGATGGCTCAAAATGCTTTCTGCAGCTGGGCCACTCGCGCGCGAGTGGAGGGGTGTCTCAATTCATAGGGCTAGAGGCATGATAGGGGGTAGGGGTAGGGTCAAGGGGAAGGGGAAGGGGTACAAAAGAGAATTGAGATTGGGGGCAAGTGTATCATCGGATGGCCACTAACAACCTAAAGCTACGTTGTTATGATTTTGGTGCCTTTAAAGAGAATGGCCAACTTGTCATAACAAATTTCAGAAAAATTCTCTCTGCAGATTTTCTGTGTAAAAAATTGCAATTAATGCCCTTTTTTTTTGGGGGGGGGGGGTGTTTTGTTTTGTTTTGTTTGTTTGTCTGTTGGCAGCCTCCCGAAGAATATACAAAATTAGAGCAAGAGTTACAGCAACCCAATGGGCTGCCCCCTCCCCTCCCCTTTTTCTTTGCCCTTCTTGGGGGCAACAGTCCCCTAAGGATTGCCTGTGCCAGATTTCAGGAAAAAAAAACATCTTCAAACAGTTTTTCATAAAAACATCAGACGCACCAGTAAATCTTGATGGCATCAGACTGTAGGTGCCCATGGTGCACCTGCAGCTTCCACTGCCACAGCTGCACATATCATCTGCAAAATCACGCCCCCTCCACAGCTGGAGACATATACCCAGTGGAAAGAACTTTCGATGTGCGCGCTCCCGCGTGTTGCGCGCTGTTGACAACATGTAGTGCGCGCGCAGCCGGGATGAAGTGGCTCCCAGACGCGCGGAAGACGCGCAGTTCGCAGCATCATTCCAGCGGTGCAGGATTCAAATAAAAGTGCGCTTTTCGTTCTTTCTGTCAACTGACTGCTGCAGAAGCGAGTCTTTTTCGTCTGACAGAGCTGTGGGACATTTAACACCTCAAGGTAAGAGCCAGATTTTTCTAACTGAACGTAAAGAAGTGCAGAGATTACCCAGCAAAGATCAAAGAGGACACGTCACAAAACATGTGGTTGCGATTTATTTATTTATTTTAAGGTCAGGCTAAAATGTTTCACAATGATTCTGTGCATATTGTCAAACACAAAGCGACCTGTGTGTGTGTGTGTGTGTGTGTGTGTGCGCGCGCGCGAGAGAGAGAGATTACAACCTGCAGGTCAGAATAAATTATTGGATGAGCGAGGGATAAATGTGGGATGGGCTGAGTGGATGAGGGAACATCTCTGTCTCCTTGTTCAGATTTTCAGAAATGTTGCAGCTGAATTATAAGCAGTAACATTTAGAATCACATCATTTGGGATTTGTATTTGTATTGTATGTATGTGTGTGTGTGTGGGGGGGGGGGGGAACTGATAACTTATATAACTTTCAGTGGCTTAATTCAAGGTTTTAACTACAGAATATAAACTAGAATGGCACTCATACCTGCTTCAAATCTGACTGTGATTACCTCCTCCAACCAGCAGAGGGGGCCAGTGCTATTTCTGACTTTTCCTCCCATCAGATTTTTGGGAGGCATATTCATTAAAGACATTAAAGGAGCATTTTGAGACATACTGTGCTCTATGACTGCTGGGCACTGATGGGAATAACGTTGTTATTAACTGTGTTTTTTTCCGGTAATGGGTAATCTAACTAATTAGTGTTCCCATCATTACAATGCCATTATCATTACTGACAATAAAATGTGGCACGTTATTGAAGCTGTTTTCATTTGCCAGCCACAGCTGAGCTGTGAAATTAGTTTTGTCTTTTCTTTGGGGGGGGGGGGGGGGGGGGGGGCGCAAAAGTGATGCTGATTGGCTAAGGAAGAGTAAACTTTCATGGAAAGCCAATCAGAGGCAGAGGTGGGTGGCAGGCAGTTCACGCATAAATACAAACACACGTGTGTTTGTATTGGGATTTACAAACATAAACAAATACAAAGACACAAATACACAAATACAAACTAAAAAAATACAAACACACAAATGTTTATATTTGCATACAGCATTTGTGTTTTTCAGCGGAAACTACAGACATTACTTTACCCTCACTGAGACAAAAGGCAAGAATGTACATGTGAAGGAGCACAATTTAATTTTTGATTTATTTGATGGGTTGCGGCCTGTTGAGGTGCAATAAATATTAAAAGTTCTAAAATATCTATTATGTTTGATTGTTCTACTGTTATAAACATAGTATTGATAATATTTACAATAATATATTAAATTTGATAGGTGTCTTGTCTCACATTGACCCACTGCAACATTAAAATAGTATACAAATAATGAATGTTTATGAGTTCAATGGTATGAATAGTTCATGAGGTGAAAATACCAGATTTCACCAAATTAAATATTTGTTCCATTGAAAGAATGTAAAAACATTCATTATTTATTTATATATAACAGCTAAAATAGATCCTTGTCTTTTGATATTATATTTATTTCTAAACAACAGAAAAGGGACTTACATTTTGGTGTTCATCACTGGTGCTTTGACGTCCAGCATGAACGTTAAATAGGAGTCCAAAATTGTTCTGTCATCTTGGGAAAAAATAATAAATAAATAAAAATAATTCAGATAAAGTCAGTATCAGATTCACATCACTCTGCATTCACGAGTAGGTGAGAAGGAGCCTGTGCACAGCCGATGCAAAAACTCTGATTCATGCTATTGTGTCTTCCAGAATTGATTACTATGAAGTTTTTTAGTCTGACTAATCACATCATAGTACAGTATAAAGAACCTAAAGAACCAGAATACTGTTGCTAGAGACTTGACCAGAACCAGGAACTTTGTATTGTTTTGGTGTTAGGCTCCCTTCACTGGCTCCCTGTTCAATCAAGGGCAGATTTCAAGGTTTTCTTGTGCCCTAGTCACACAGACATAAGAGTGTCAGATATTTGGGAGAGACACTGGCAGCTTCTGTCACTGCGGGATCTGTCCATGGTGCTGAACCATTTGTGCTTTTTGTCAAAGAAGACGGGGGACCTGTCTGCTACAAAACGTGCCTGGGTGTGTCTAGAACAACTCGCCATGCAACACACCCAGATAAACACAGATACACCCTGACACAGTTTTTCCATAATGGACAATGAAATCTTTGTCTAGTAAAAATGTGTCAAAGTCTGAACTGCACAGGCTGTGTTAAGCCCACAAAGTCTAGTTTATGTGCTATGGCTGGAGCCGGCCTAGTTGCACTAGTCTGGCCTGACTTGCAGAAATGTTCCAGCTAGAGTGTGCTGCAGACCAGATGGAGAATATGTAAAATGCTGATGACTCCTTTTTGTCTGTGGATTGCTCACTTGAAAGGAGTTTTTTTTTCTGCAGCACGATCCAGCCAACTGCTGTCTGCATGTGAGCATAAACACGCAGGAGCACCAATGTCATTGACAAGACTGTTCAATTTAAAAACTGCTACTGATTATTATTACTACTTGGATAATACAGTCTTCAATTCATTCAAGAGCATTAAAAACATGTCTGATTTCTCACCTTATCAATGAATGCATGCAAAGCCACAAAATAGTTCCTCTTCTGCCTCCATGAAAATCTTACTATGCGTGCAGTATGATCATTGATCAATCCCTTATTGCACAGTTTATTCAAGCAGGACAAGATTTATATGTGGAAGTAAATGAAATCCTCAATAATTTGTGGCATTTAAATGTGGAATGCACACATCTATACAATTGCGCCTTTTACCTTCTTTAAAACAATCCATAGAATTACCTCAAATTACCTCAGATTGTATTTTTTGTGTGAACACAAACATTTGTGTAAGAGGAATTTTTCAGAGAGAAAATGCTGATGGCACATTTTTTTGTGTGCAAAATATTCCATGGTGCAGGTGAAAACATCCAAACTTGCTTCTTTTTGGATGTATGTCATACGTGGAGTATGAGTGATTGATAAATATCTGGAGGGACAGGCTTTATGTGGCATTAAGTGGGGAGGTTGAGTGAGATCCTGATAATTTTGTGCCACATACAGTCTGCACCTTTTACTTTATGTAAAATGATCCAAAATATTCCACAGCTCTGAATGCAGATAAAACAAACAAATAAATAATACACACATCTGCTTTTGTATATGATGCTGGGATCTCAGCTCTTTAGGACCTTCTTCCAAATTTCAGCACCGGAGCTGTTCATCTCTTTTCCTTTTATGCTTTTTAAAGTTACACTGTGCATACCTTTTTAACATAAGTTTACATTAGTTACCTCCACTGAGGAGGTTATGTTGGAGTGCTGTTTGTCTGTTAGCAGGATTACAAAAAAACTACTGAACTGATTTTCCTAAATGTTGGTGGAAAGGTGAAGTATGTGTCAAGGAGGATGTCATTATCTTTTGGAGCAGATCTGATTAAGTGGGTAGATCCACAATTTTTTTTTTTAACATTGTGAGATAGGACAATTTAAAGTATTTTTGTAAATTTCTTGTAAATTATTACACAGAAGTAGCAGGTATTTATATTAGCAGGCATTTCTACAATATATTTGACTTGGTTCAGATAAATAAAGAGCCTTATTTTATAGCTCAAAATAGGAATTTTAAGGAGGTGCATTTATATTGGGTGAGGATGTAAGACAGCAAATCAGGCAGAAAACCTGCAACTCTATTCTTTCACATATTCTGTGAGCATACAAACATTTTAATTTCTGACTGAATAAACACAATAAAATTATGCAAAAAGCAAATTGTGTGGCACGGTGGCTTAGTAGTTATCATTGCCTCACAGCAGGAAGGTTATGGGATCGCTTCCCGCTTGGTCCTTTATGTGGACTTTTCATGTTTGCATAGGCTCTCTCCAGGTGCTCTGGCTTTCTCCCACCTCCAAAGACATGCAGGTTAGGTGAATCAGAAATTGAAAGAAATGATATACAGGTGTCCTGTCTTGGATGTGTGTCTGTCCCCCTGTCCCCCCCTCTTGCCCTATGACTGCTGTTACAGGCTCCAGCTGTGTGATGTGGGAGGAAGCCGAGGTATCCCATGCAAATTCCACACAGAAAGGCCCACGTGGGAAGTGATCCCATAACCTTCTTGCTGTGAAGCAGCAGTGCCAGTCACCATGCTGCCAATGTACTTCTTTGTTATTAATAAATATATTATTTCTTTACACAGTACAAATGGGGAGGTGACAACATTTGAATAAATAGTAAGTCCCTTCATCTGCAACCCGATTCCAGATAAGCGGTTGAAGATGAGTGAGTGGTGAGTAAGTAAGTCCCTTCAGCTGCTCCCTTGTTTTCACTCAGGGTTGTCACAGCAGATCCAAAGTGGACCTGCATGTTGATTTGGCAGAGGTTTTATGCCGGATGCACTTCCTGACACATGTTACATGGAGAAATGTGGCAGGGGTGGGGGTCTGAACCAGGAACCTTCCACACTGAAACCAAGTACACTGACATTTGATCACCCTTGCTATTAATAATTAGAAATGTATGTAATCATTGTGGGATTTAAAACACCAAATCCTTCTTTCAGAATGTGTGGCACGGATGCAGAGGTAGACGATGCAGGTTCAGTGGAGGAGGAGGAGAAATATGAGGAATTCTGGGTTGGGGAGGAAGTGAAGATGATGCCCCCTCCTGTCGTGGAGAGTGAGAGCAGTGCATGGGGAAGCCGTCGGTCCTGCTGTGGCTCTGTGGTCTGTGGGGCAGCTCTCCTCCTGTGGAACCTCTGCGTGGTGTCAGTTACTGCTCTGCTGCTTGTTCTGGTCTTCTCCATGGTCCTGCTCCCTGCGGTGCTGCTGCTCTATGCTGGATTCCTCTGCCATTCCAGGGTGAGTTTGCAGTACTTTTCTCGGCTCAACAGTAGGGACACACAGCGAGTTTATTGCTGTGGAGGAACATCATTTCCAAAATTTATCCTGAGACGCAGCAAACTGCAGCTACATGGTGGACACAGACTCACCGGTGTATAATTGAGCTGATATTGTAATTTCTCATTTTTGACATCTATTATATTTGCAAACTATTTACCCAACGATTTGTCAATGTTTGTTTTTCAGTATAATTTGGTTTGTTTACAGTATCAGATCAGCATCAGCTGAAATCTGTTTGGTGGGGAAAAAGATGGGGCCACTTTCAGCTACAGTGTGAACATGGGGCAGCATCCCATTTGGAACCCAGGTTTTCAGTCACAATCTCTATTCAGAAAGTACAGTGCATCCAGAAAGTATTCACAGCACTTCACTTTTTCCACATGTTGTTATGTTACAGCCTTATTCCAAAATGGAGTAAATTCACAGAGTTGTCCTGAAGCCACTTCTTTGATATCTTGGCTGTGTGCTTAGGGTCATTGTCCTGCTGAAAGATGAACCATCACCCCAGTCTGAGGTCAAGAGCGCTCTGGAGCAGGTTTTCATCCACGATGTCTCTGTACATTGCTGCATTCATCTTTCCCTCAATCCTGACTAGTCTCCCAGTTCCTGCCACTGAAAAACATCCCCATAGCATGATGCTGCCACCACCATGCTTCGCTGTAGGGATGGTGCCTGGTTTCCTCCAAATATGATGCCTGGCATTCATGCCAAAGCGTTCAATCTTTGTCTCATCAGACCAGAGAATTTTGTTTCTTATGGTCTGAGAGTCCTTCAGGTGCCCTTTGGCAAACTCCAGTTTGGCTGCCATGTGTCTTTTACTAAGGAGTGGCTTCTGTTTGACCACTCTACCATACAGGCCAGATTGGTGGATTGCTGCAGTGATGGTTGTCCTTTTGGAAGGTTCTTCTCTTCACAGAGGAATACTGAAGCTCTGACAGAGTGACCATCGGGTTCTTGGTCACCTTCCTGACTAAGGCCTTTCTTCCCTGATCACTCAGTTTAGACGGCGGCCAGCTCTAGGAAGAGTCCTTGTGGATCTGAACTTCTTCCATTTACAGATGATGGAGGCGACTGTGCTCATTGGGACCTTTAAAGCACCAGAAATGTTTCTGTACCCTTCCACAAATTTGTGCCTCGAGGTAATCCTGTCTCGGAGGTCTACAGACAATCTCTTTGATTTGGGACAGTTTAAATTACCATCCATCCATCCATCCATCCATCCATCCATCCATCCATCCATCCATCCATCCATCCATCCATCCATCCATCCATCCATCCATCCATCCATCCATCCATCCATCCATCCATCCATCCATCCATCCATCCATCCATCCATCCATCCATCCATCCATTTTCTTCCACTTTATCCGGAGTCGGGTCGTGGGGGCAGCAGTTCAAGCAAAGCCGCCCAGACCTCCCAATCCACACACACCTCCCCCAGCTCCTCTGGGGGAACCCAGAGGCATTAAAAAAAAAGGTAAAATTACCATTCAGTGTTATTGCTATTTCTGAAACATGGATCAGCCTTGATAAGGGAGTTGATTTTGAACTGGATGGTTATAAATTTAATTACATAAACCGAGTGGGGAAGACTGGTTTAGGGGTAGCTTTGTATGTGGACAAAAACCTGAAGTTTAAAGTGGTAGAAAATATGACCAAAGTGATGGATGGCATATCTGAAGGTATAACAGTAGAAATTTATATGGGGGAACACCAGGTTCAAATAGTGAAATCTTTAGGGCATGGTTTGAGGAAACATATACAACTTCAACTCAAAAGATCTTCATCTGTGGGGATTTTAGTATTGATCTGCTGAACCCAAATAATCATAAGTCAACTAAAGAATTTAATGATACAGTGTACAGTCTGAGCCTCTATCCTAAAATGACCAGACCTAGCAGAATTACAGCTCAAAATGTCACATTAATAGATAATATATTTACAAATGTAACAGATAACAATATAATAAGTGGACTATTAATTTGTTGGGAAGGTGTCGTAGCACGGACCCACAACAGGGGGCGCTAAAGAACGGACAATGAATAAGCCAAAAAGTAACAATTTAATGTTGTGACAACACACAACTAAATACACAAAATTTGTAAAGTCAATTAACACCAGGTGACGTGTGGGCAGGCTCGAAGATAGAAGACCCCCGACGAGAGAGAAGCCGCGTCCCATACGGCTTCCACCACCAACGGTCTGAAGAACACCGGAGCCGCCAAGTCCCGAGTCCCCAGGTGGCCTCTGTCTTCGGCTGTCGACCCTGGTACTGCTGGCAGAAAGCAAAGACAAGATGAGTGAGTGTGAGTCCGCACACTCAGTAATCCACAGTCTGCACACAGTTAGGAGGGAGCACCTCCACCTCCAATCACACACTCGTGCAGCTCCTGTTTAATGCACTTATCTGGTTTGGGGTGTGAGGCGAAGCCGTCGCTGTCACACCAAACACCAATCCCACAGATAAGGAAAGCACCAGGAAAACGGCTGCAACAGAAGTTCAGATTATTACTCAACGTATGAGTCAGCAGAGAAAATTACCTCTTTGGTAGTCGATTTCTCAGCGGGGAGGTGGAGTTGCAGTCCGGCTTATATAGTGTTGTATATGAGTGACAGCTGGTGCGATGAGTGACAGCTGTCACTTCTTCTGGGTCTGGCGCCCTCTCGTGCTTGGAGCCCGCACTCCAAGCAGGGCGCCCTCTGGTGGTGGTGGGCCAGCAGTACCTCCTCTTCAGCGGCCCACATAACAGGACCCCCCCCCTCAACGAGCGCCTCCTGGCGCCCGACCTGGCGTGTCCGGGTGTCTCTTGTAGAAATCGGCCAGGAGGGCCGGGTCCAGGATGAAGCTCCTCTTCACCCAGGAGCGTTCTTCAGGTCCATACCCCTCCCAGTCCACCAGATATTGGAACCCCCGGCCCTTATGACGGACGTCCAGGAGCCTGCGGACTGTCCAAGCAGGCTCCCCGTCAATGAGCCGGGCAGGAGGCGGCGTAGGTCCAGGTGCACAGAGGGGCGAGGTGGGGTGTGGCTTGAGGCGGGACACATGGAACACAGGATGGATCTGCAGTGAAGCTGGGAGTTGGAGCTTCACTGCGGCCGGGTTGATGATTTTGACGATTTTGAATGGTCCAATGTATCGGTCTTTCAACTTGGGGGAGTCCACACAGAGGGGGATGTCCTTTGTCGAAAGCCACACCTCCTGCCCGGGCTGGTATGTGGGGGCCGGGGAACGCCGGTGGTCCGCATGGGTCTTGGCCCTCGTCCGGGCCTTTAACAGGGCAGAGCGGGCGGTCCGCCACACCCGGCGGCACCTCCTGAGGTGGGCCTGGACCGAGGGCACACCGACCTCTCCCTCCACCAGCGGGAACAATGGGGGCTGGTACCCCAAACATGCCTCAAAAGGGGAGAGGCCGGTAGCAGACGAGACTTGGCTGTTATGGGCATACTCGATCCAGGCCAGATGGTGACTCCAGTCCACGGGGCACGCGGAGATGACGCAGCGAAGGGCCTGCTCCAACTCCTGGTTAGCCCGCTCTGCCTGGCCGTTTGTCTGGGGGTGGTACCCGGACGAGAGGCTCACGGTGGCCCCCAGCTCCTTACAGAAATTCCTCCAAACTTGCGAAGAGAACTGGGGACCACGATCTGATACGATGTCCGATGGTATCCCATGCAGCCGCATGACGTGGTGGACCAGGAGGTCTGCCGTCTCCTTGGCCGTCGGGAGCTTCGGGAGGGCCACGAAGTGGGCCGCCTTGGAGAACCGGTCCACTATCGTGAGAATGATGGTGTTGCCCTCGGACGGCGGGAGGCCCGTGATGAAGTCCTGGCCGATGTGAGACCAGGGGCGGTGAGGCACCGGCAAGGGTTGGAGGAGTCCCGAGGTCTTCCTATGATCCGCCTTGCCCCTGGCACAGATAGTACAGGCCTGGACGTAGTCCCGAACGTCGGTTTCCAATGACGCCCACCAGAAGCGCTGCTGGACCACTGCCACGGTCCTACGCACTCCGGGATGACAGGAGAGCTTGGATCCGTGACAGAAGTCCAATACGGCAGCTCTGGCTTCTGGTGGGACGTACATTTTGTTCTTGGGGCTGGTCCCCGGGTCCGGGCTCCTTGCTAGGGCCTCCCGGACGGTCTTCTCCACGTCCCAGGTGAGGGAGGCCACGACAGTGGACTCGGGGATGATGGTCTCGGTGGGGTTCGACAGCCCCGCCTTGGCTTCTTCTTCGTGCACCCGGGACAGCGCATCCGATTTTTGTTTTTTGGTCCCGGGGCGGTACGTGATCCGGAAGTCAAAGCGCCCAAAGAACAGAGACCAGCGGGCTTGCCTGGGGTTCAGCCGCTTGGCGGTCCGGATGTACTCCAGGTTCCGATGGTCCGTGAAAACCATGAAAGGCAACGACGCCCCCTCCAGCAGGTGTCTCCACTCTTCAAGAGCCTCCTTCACCGCGAGGAGCTCCCGATTGCCGACGTCATAGTTCCGTTCAGCTGGGGTCAACCTGCGGGAAAAATAGGCACAAGGATGGAGAACCTTATCAGCCTCCATGCTCTGGGACAGCACGGCTCCTATCCCTGAGTCAGAGGCGTCCACTTCCACTATGTACTGGCGATCAGGATCAGGCTGCACCAGAACTGGTGCAGTCGAGAACCGGCGTTTCAACTCCTTGAATGCGGCTTCGCACCGATCCGACCAGGTGAAGGGGACCTTGGTGGAGGTCAGGGCAGTCAGGGGGCTAACTACCTGACTGTAGCCTTTAATGAACCTCCTGTAGAAATTTGCAAAGCCGAGGAACTGCTGTAGTTTCCTGCGGCTTGTTGGTTGGGGCCAATCTCTCACCGCCGCAACCTTGGCCGGATCAGGGGCGACGGAGTTGGAGGAGATGATGAACCCCAGGAAGGACAAAGAAGTGCGGTGGAACTCGCACTTCTCGCCCTTCACAAACAGCCGGTTCTCCAACAATCGCTGTAGGACCTGACGTACATGCTGGACATGGGTCTCAGGGTCCGGGGAAAAGATGAGTATATCGTCCAGATATACGAAGACGAACCGATGCAGGAAGTCCCGCAAGACGTCATTTACCAAAGCTTGGAACATCGCGGGGGCGTTAGTGAGGCCGAACGGCATGACCAGGTACTCAAAGTGACCTAACGGGGTGTTAAATGCCGTCTTCCACTCGTCTCCCTTCCGGATCCAAACCAGGTGGTACGCGTTTCTAAGATCCAATTTTGTGAAAATTTGGGCTCCATGCAGGGGCGTGAACACTGAATCCAACAGAGGTAACGGGTATCGGTTGCGAATCGTGATTTCGTTCAGCTCTCTGTAATCAATGCATGGACGGAGTCCGCCGTCCTTTTTGCCCACAAAAAAGAAACCAGCACCCATCGGGGAGGTGGAGTTCCGGATCAGCCCGGCAACTAAAGAGTCCCGGATGTAGGTCTCCATTGATTTGCGTTCCGGACGTGAGAGGTTGTACAACCTACTGGACGGGTACTCAGCGCCCAGGACCAAATTGATGGCACAATCGTACGGTCGGTGCGGGGGAAGAGTGAGCGCCAGGTCTTTGCTGAAGATGTCAGCGAGATCGTGGTACTCCTTTGGCACCGCCGATAGATTGGGGGGGACTTTAACCTCCTCATTAGCCTTCATGCCGGGAGGAACCGAGGATCCTAAACACTCCCAGTGGCAGGTTTCGCTCCACTGCGTCACAACCCCGGACGGCCAGTCTATCCGGGGACTGTGCTTCACCATCCATGGAAATCCCAAAATCACTCGGGAGGTAGAAGGTGTCACATGGAACACTATCTCCTCCCTGTGATTTCCAGACACAACCAAAGTCACTGGCTGTGTCTGATGTGTGATTAATGGAAGCAGGGTGCCATCTAGTGCTCGCACCTGCAATGGTGCCGGCAGAGCCACCAGGGGGAGCCCTACTTCCTTTGCCCATCTGTTATCCAGCAGATTCCCTTCCGACCCTGTGTCTACCAGTGCTGGGGCGTGAAGGGTTAGATCCCCACAAAGGATCGTCACTGGGATTCGTGCAGATTTGCAGGATTTCCCCGCGTGCGTGTTATGACCCACCCTTAGCCCAGTTTCTAAGGACGGGCGTTGTAGTTTGACCGTTTTGGGGCAGTCCTTCTGCATATGCTCACAAGAGCCGCAGACAAAACACTCCCCGCGGGCCAGCCTCCTTTGACGTTTGTTTTTACTTTGGCCCTGCTCGTGTCCATAGCCTCCTCAGCAGGGGGAGCTGTAGCCACACGGAGCTCTCTGGCAGTGAAGCGTGGGGACGATGTCACCCTTTCGGAACGGGAAGGGGGAGGGACGGCTCGTGCTCGGTCACGCCCCCCGGCCTGCTCCCGACGATGCTCATTCAAATGGTTGTCTAAGCATATAACTAAATCGACAAGCCCGTCAAAATCCCGCGGTTCCTCCTTAGCCAGCAGGTGCTCCTTCAGGACCGGAGACAGTCCATTTACGAAGGTGGCGCGGAGCGCAACATTATTCCAGCCGGACCTTGCTGCCGCGATGCGGAAGTCGACTGCATACTCGGCTGCGCTGCGACGCCCCTGTCTCATTGACAGCAGCATTAACACCAGGTGACGTGTGGGCAGGCTCGAAGATAGAAGACCCCCGACGAGAGAGAAGCCGCGTCCCACACGGCTTCCACCACCAACGGTCTGAAGAACACCGGAGCCGCCATGTCCCGAGTCCCCAGGTGGCCTCTGTCTTCGGCTGTCGACCCTGGTACTGCTGGCAGAAAGCAAAGACAAGATGAGTGAGTGTGAGTCCGCACACTCAGTAATCCACAGTCTGCACACAGTTAGGAGGGAGCACCTCCACCTCCAATCACACACTCGTGCAGCTCCTGTTTAATCCACTTATCTGGTTTGGGGTGTGAGGCGAAGCCGTCGCTGTCACACCAAACGCCAATCCCACAGATAAGGAAAGCACCAGGAAAACGGCTGCAACAGAAGTTCAGATTATTACTCAACGTATGAGTCAGCAGAGAAAATTACCTCTTCGGTAGTCGATTTCTCGGCGGGGAGGTGGAGTTGCAGTCCGGCTTATATAGTGTTGTAGATGAGTGACAGCTGGTGCGATGAGTGACAGCTGTCACTTCTTCTGGGTCTGGCGCCCTCTCGTGCTTGGAGCCCGCACTCCAAGCAGGGCGCCCTCTGGTGGTGGTGGGCCAGCACTACCTCCTCTTCAGCGGCCCACATAACATTAATTAATGATATCAGTGATCATTTACCAGTTTTTGTAGTATATGACAACTGCTACAAGAAAGATAGGATATTGGACAAAGGTTTAAAAGAGTGAAGACGGAGGAAGCAATGAATGCATTTAAAGAAGAACTTTGGTACAGAACTGGGAGTCGGTATTAAGCGAAGGTAGCATTGATAAAGCACATGAAGCTTTTTTGTATATTTTTAAATCATTATATGATAGAAAATGTCCAATAAAAAATACAGCAATACAAATAAATATTCTGACACACCATGGATCACAAAGGGATTGCAAAATGCCTGTAAAAAAAGAACACACTCGACAGAGAATTCATTAAGTATAGGACTGTAGAAGTTGAGAATAAGTACAAGAAATATAAAAATAAACTGATTATCATACGGCTATGCAAACAAGAATATTACAGCAAATTATTAGATAGGAATAAGAATAACATTAAAGGTATTTGGGAGGTTTTGAATAATATTATTTAAAAAGTTTGAGACAGTATAATTATCCACAATATTTTGTTAATAATGACAAAAACATTGATGATATGAATGATGTGGTAAATGAATTTAATAAGTATTTTGTAAATGTTCGTGCAATGCTGGCAGAAAAAAAATCCCTCATCCTGGAAGAGCTGATGAGTGGAGTGAGACTTTAATAAATAGAAATCCAAAGTCATTGTTCCTCACTGCAGTGGAGAAGAGAGAAATAATAGAAATTGTCAATATATGTAAAAACAAGGTGTCAACTGATTGTGATGACATCGATATGACGACAGTTACAAAGGTTATTGAAGCAATTATTCAAGCACTGACCTACACCTGTGATTTGTCATTTCAGATGGATAAATTTCCAAATAAAATAAAACTGCAAACGTCATCCAATTGTATAAAACTGGAAACATGTTGTGTGGGCCGCTGAAGAGGAGGTACTGCTGGCCCATCACCACCAGAGGGCACCCTGCTTGGAGTGCGGGCTCCAAGCACGAGAGGGCGCCAGACCTAGAAGAAGTGACAGCTGTCATTCATCCCCTGCACCAGCTGTCACTCGTTCATCATCATCACCATCATAAAAGCCGGACTGCAACTCCACCTCCTCGCCGAGAAATCGACTACCAGTAACAAGGTAATTTTCTCTGCTGACTGACACTATGTGTGTAATAACCTCCACTTCTATTGCAGCCGTTTTCCTGGAGTGTTGCCTTATCTGGAGGATTGGTGTTTGGTGTGACAGCGACGGCTTCGCCTCACACCCCAACCCAGATAAGTGGTTGACCAGGAGCTGCACGAGTGTGTGTGATTGGAGGTGGAGGTGCTCCCTCCTAACTGTGTTTGGACTGTGAATTACTGAGTGTGCGGACTCACACTCACACATCATATCTCTGCTTTCTGCCAGCAGTACCAGGGTCGACAGCCGAAGACAGAGGCCACCTGGGGACTCGGGACTTGGCGGCTCCGGTGTTCTTCAGACCGTTGGTGGTGGAAGCCGTGTGGGACGCGGCTTCTCTCTCGTCAGAGGTCTTCTATCTTCAAGCCTGCCCACACGTCACCTGGTGTTTATTGACTGTGCAAATTACTGTACATTTCGTTGTGTATTATCACAACATTAAATTACCTTTTGGCTTACTCATTGTCCGTTCATTTGCGCCCCCTGTTGTGGGTCCGTGCTACGACACCTTCCCAACAGGATTTCTCGGCCATCGTCATGGATTCCGAGGGGCGTCAACCCGAGCTTGAACGGCCAATGGAAGAGCCAGGAGCGCAGGCGTCAGCTGGAGGCGTGTTGAGTGAGCTGCAGCAGATCTTAACCGCCTTCACGGCTCGGTTAGATTTAGTGACCGAGCAGAATGTCCTCCTTAATCGGAGGGTGGAGGCTCTCACCGCCAGGGTGGAAGCGCGCGATCAGGGCGATGCTGCAGCCACTCCTCTGGCTGGTCCTGGGCCTATATCAGACATTCCACTGGTCGTTCAACGAACCCCCCCACCGTCCCCTGAAGCATACATAAGCCCTCCGGAACCGTATGGGGGCTGTGTTGAGACGTGCGCAGACTTCCTCATGCAGTGTTCGCTCGTCTTTTCACAGTGCCCTGTCATGTACGCGTCAGACACCAGCCGGGTGGCTTATGTTATTAATCTGCTTCGAGGAGAGGCACGCGCCTGGGCTACGGCGCTTTGGGAGCAGAATTCACGGCTCCTAACGTCTTATACTGGGTTTGTACGGGAGTTCAAACAAGTGTTTGACCATCCCAACAGAGGCGAGACCGCTTCGAACGTGCTGCTGTCTATGAGACAGGGGCGCCGTAGCGCAGCCGAGTATGCAGTCGACTTCCGCATCGCGGCAGCGAGGTCCGGCTGGAATAACGTTCTGCTCTGCGCCGCCTTTGTAAATGGACTGTCCTCGGTCCTTAAAGAGCACCTACTGGCTAAGGAGGAACCGCGGGATTTTGACGGGCTTGTCGATTTAGTTATACGCTTAGACAACCGTTTAAACGAGCATCGTCGGGAGCAGGCCGGGGGGCATGACCGGGCACGAGCCGTCCCTCCCCCTTCCGGTTCTGAAAAGGTGACGTCGTCCCCACGCTTCACTGCCAGAGAGGTCCGTGTGGCTACAGCTCCCCCTGCTGAGGAGGCTATGGACACGAGCAGGGCCAAAGTAAAAACAAACATTAGACAAAGGAGGCTGGCCCGCGGAGAGTGTTTTATCTGCGGCTCTTGTGAGCACCTGCAGAAGGACTGCCCCAAATGGTCAAACTACAACGCCCGTCCTTAGAAACTGGGCTAAGGGTGGGCCATAACACGCACGCGGGGAAACCCCGCAAATCTGCACGAATCCCAGTAACAATCCTTTGTGGGGATTTAACCCTTCACGCCCCAGCACTGGTAGACACGGGGTCGGAAGGGAATCTGCTGGATAGCAGATGGGCAAAGGAAGTAGGGCTCCCCCTGGTGGCTCTGCCGGCACCATTGCAGGTGCGAGCACTAGATGGCACCCTGCTTCCGTTAATCACACATCAGACACAACCAGTGACTTTGGTTGTGTCTGGGAATCACAGGGAGGAGATCGTGTTCCATGTAACACCATCTACCTCCCGAGTGATTTTGGGCTTTGCATGGATGGTGAAGCACAATCCCCGGATAGATTGGCCGTCCGGGGTTGTGACGCAGTGGAGCAAAACCTGCCACCGGGAGTGTTTAGGATCCTCGGTTCCTCCCGGCACTACGGCTAATGAGGAGGTCAAAGTCCTCCCCAATCTATCGGCGGTGCCAAAGGAGTACCATGATCTTGCTGACGTTTTCAGCAAAGATCTGGTGCTCACTCTTACCCCGCAACGACCGTATGATTGTGCCATTGATTTGGTCCTGGGCGCTGAGTACCCGTCCAGTAGGTTGTACAACCTCTCACGTCCGGAACGCGAATCAATGGAGACCTACATCCATGACTCCTTAGCTGCCGGGCTGATCCGGAACTCCACCTCCCTGATGGGTGCTGGTTTCTTTTTTGTGGGTAAAAAAGACGGCGGACTCCGTCCATGCATTGATTACAGAGGGCTGAACGAGATCACGGTTCGCAACCGATACCCGTTATCTCTGTTGGATTCAGTGTTCACGCCCCTGCATGGAGCCCAAATTTTTACGAAATTGGATCTTAGAAACGCGTACCACCTGGTTCGGATCCGGAAGGGAGACGAATGGAAGACGGCATTCAACACCCCGTTAGGTCACTTTGAGTACCTGGTCATGCCGTTCGGCCTCACTAACACCCCCGCGACGTTCCAAGCTTTGGTAAATGACGTCTTGCGGGACTTCCTGCATCGGTTCGTCTTCGTATATCTGGACGATATACTCATCTTTTCCCCGGACCCTGAGACCCATGTCCAGCATGTACGTCAGGTCCTACAGCGGTTGTTGGAGAACCGGCTGTTTGTGAAGGGCGAGAAGTGCGAGTTCCACTGCACTTCTTTGTCCTTCCTGGGGTTCATCATCTCCTCCAACTCCGTCGCCCCTGATCCGGCCAAGGTTGCGGCGGTGAGAGATTGGCCCCAACCAACAAGCCGCAGGAAACTACAGCAGTTCCTCGGTTTTGCAAATTTTTACAGGAGGTTCATTAAAGGCTACAGTCAGGTAGTTAGCCCCCTGACTGCCCTGACCTCCACCAAGGTCCCCTTCGCCTGGTCGGATCAGTGTGAAGCCACGTTCCAGGAGTTGAAACGCCGGTTCTCGACTGCACCAGTTCTGGTGCAGCCTGATCCTGATCGCCAGTACATAGTAGAAGTGGACGCCTCTGACTCAGGGATAGGAGCCGTGCTGTCCCAGAGCGTGGAGGCTGATAAAGTTCTCCATCCTTGTGCCTTTTATTCCCGCAGGTTGACCCCAGCTGAACAGAACTATGACGTCGGCAATCGGGAGCTCCTCGTGGTGAAGGAGGCTCTTGAAGAGTGGAGACACCTGCTGGCGGGGGCATCGTTGCCCTTCAGGGTTTTCACGGACCATCGGAACCTGGAGTACATCCGGACCGCCAAGCGGCTGAACCCCAGGCAAGCCTGCTGGTCTCTGTTCTTCGGGCGCTTTGACTTCCAGATCACGTACCGCCCCGGGACCAAGAACCAAAAATCAGATGCATTGTCCCGGGTGCACGAAGAAGAAGCCAAAGCGGGGCTGTCGAACCCCACCGAGACCATCATCCCCGAGTCCACTGTCATGGCCACCCTCACCTGGGACGTGGAGAAGACCGTCTGGGAGGCCCTGACAAGGAGCCCGGACCCGGGAACTGGCCCCAAGAACAAACTGTACATCCCACCAGAGGCAAGAGCTGCCGTATTGGACTTCTGTCACGGGTCCAAGCTCTCCTGTCATCCCGGAGTGCGTAGGATCATGGCAGTGGTCCAGCAGCGCTTCTGGTGGGCGTCCCTGGAAACCGACGTCCGGGACTACGTCCAGGCCTGTACCATCTGCGCCAGGGGGAAGGCAGACCATCGGAGGACTACGGGACTCCTCCAACCCCTGCCGGTGCCTCATCGCCCCTGGTCTCACATCGGCCTGGACTTCATCACGGGCCTCCCGCCGTCCCAGGGCAACACCGTGATTCTCACGATAGTGGACCGGTTCTCCAAGGCGGCCCACTTCGTGGCCCTCCCGAAGCTCCCGACGGCCCAGGAGACGGCAGACCTCCTGGTCCACCACGTCATGCGGCTGCATGGGATACCATCGGACATCGTTTCAGATCGTGGTCCCCAGTTCTCTTCGCAGGTGTGGAAGAGTTTTTGTAAGGAGCTGGGGGCTACCGTGAGTCTCTCGTCCGGGTACCACCCCCAGACAAACGGCCAGGCAGAGCGGGCCAACCAGGAGCTGGAGCAGGCCCTTCGATGCGTCACCTCCGCGCATCCGGCGGCCTGGAGTCACCATCTGGCCTGGATTGAGTACGCCCATAACAACCAAGTTTCGTCTGCTACCGGCCTCTCCCCTTTTGAGGCATGTTTGGGGTACCAGCCCCCATTGTTCCCGCTGGTGGAGGGAGAGGTCGGTGTGCCCTCGGTCCAGTCCCACCTCAGGAGGTGCCGCCGGGTGTGGCGGACCGCCCGCTCTGCCCTGTTAAAGGCCCGGACGAGGGCCAAGGCCCATGCGGACCGCCGGCGTTCCCCGGCCCCCACATACCAGCCCGGGCAGGAGGTGTGGCTCTTGACCAAGGACATCCCTTTGTGTGTCGACTCCCCGAAGTTGAAATACAGGTTCATAGGACCCTTCAAGATCCTCAAGATCATCAACCCGGCCGCAGTGAAGCTTCAACTCCCGGCTTCACTGCGGATTCACCCTGTTTTTCACGTTTCCCATCTCAAGCCACACCACACCTCGCCCCTCTGTACTCCGGGACCTACGCCGCCTCCTGCCCGACTCATTGACGGGGAGCCTGCCTGGACAGTCCGCAGGCTCCTGGACGTCCGTCGTAAGGGCCGGGGGTTCCAATATCTGGTGGACTGGGAGGGGTATGGACCTGAGGAACGCTCCTGGGTGAAGAGGAGCTTCATCCTGGACCCGGCCCTCCTGGCCGATTTCTACGCAAGACATCCGGACAAGCCTGGTCGGACGCCAGGAGGCGCCCGTTGAGGGGGGGGGGGGTCCTGTTGTGTGGGCCGCTGAAGAGGAGGTACTGCTGGCTCATCACCACCAGAGGGCGCCCTGCTTGGAGTGCGGGCTCCAAGCACGAGAGGGCGCCAGACCTAGAAGAAGTGACAGCTGTCATTCATCCCCTGCACCAGCTGTCACTCGTTCATCATCATCACCATCATAAAAGCCGGACTGCAACTCCACCTCCTCGCCGAGAAATCGACTACCAGTAACAAGGTAATTTTCTCTGCTGACTGACACTGTGTGTGTAATAACCTGCACTTCTATTTCAGCCGTTTTCCTGGAGTGTTGCCTTATCTGGAGGATTGGCGTTTGATGTGACAGCGACGGCTTCGCCTCACACCCCAACCCAGATAAGTGCTTGACCAGGAGCTGCACGAGTGTGTGTGATTGGAGGTGGAGGTGCTCCCTCCTAACTGTGTTTGGACTGTGAATTACTGAGTGTGCGGACTCACACTCACACATCATATCTCTGCTTTCTGCCAGCAGTACCAGGGTCGACAGCCGAAGACAGAGGCCACCTGGGGACTCGGGACTTGGCGGCTCCGGTGTTCTTCAGACCGTTGGTGGTGGAAGCCGTGTGGGACGCGGCTTCTCTCTCGTCAGAGGTCTTCTATCTTCGAGCCTGCCCACACGTCGCCTGGTGTTTATTGACTGTGCAAATTACTGTACATTTCGTTGTGTATTATCACAACATTAAATTGTTACCTTTTGGCTTACTCATTGTCCGTTCATTTGCGCCCCCTGTTGTGGGTCCGTGCTACGACATCTTCCCAACAAAACAGACACCATTTCACAAATTACAGGCCTGTTTCTTTACTCCCACAATTTTCTAAAATATTAGAAAAACTGTTTATTACGAGATTGGATAAATTTATTAATAAACACAAATTGCTCTCCAAAAGCCAATATGGATTTAGATCACAAAGATCTACATCATTGGCAGTCCTTGAATTAATAGAAGGAATCACCAGCTCCATAGATAAAAAGAAATATGCAGCAGGGGTGTCCATCTTGTTGTGTGGGCCGCTGAAGAGGAGGTACTGCTGGCCCACCACCACCAGAGGGCGCCCTGCCTGGAGTGCGGGCTCCAGGCACCAGAGGGCGCTGCCGCCTCACGGGAGCAGCCTCGGTGACAGCTGTCACCCATCACCTGAGACAGCTGACGGCAATCATCAGTGGGGTATATCAGCAGGACGGCATCTCCACCTCACTGCCGAGATATCGTTCCTACCGGAGAGGTAACGTATTGAAGCTAACAGAGAGCATCTTTTTGGATTGAGCTAGTTTTTTGGATTACTGTTCCAACGAGAGGTGGAGGTAACTTTCCTGCTGTTCGGAGTCCTGGGTGCAAACGCGCCCCCATCTAACTGTACTTTGTTCCTTGCCAGCAGTACCAGGTCCGACACGCGGAGGCAGTGGCCACCTGGGAGTTCGGGACTTGGCGGCTTCAGTATTCCCGGGGTCCTGTGGCGGAGGAAGCCGTGTGGTTCCGGTCTTACCTTGGAGAGGCGTCTCCTATCTTCGAGCCTGCCCACACGACACTTTTGTGAATTGACTGTTGTCCATTTCTGTGATTGGTTGTATTCGTTGTGCACATTCACAACAGTAAAGCGTTGTTATTTGACTTACTCCATTGTCCGTTCATTTGCGCCCCCTGTTGTGGGTCCGTGTTCCTACACTTTCCCAACACATCTATTTAAAAAAGGCATTTGATACAATAAATCACGATATATTAATCAAGAAGTTGGAATGTTATGGTATTAGGGGGGTGGTTCTACATTGGATAAGAAGCTATTTAAGCAGCAGGCAACAATTTGTGAAGATGGGTGACTTTCAGTCATCATGCTTGGATATTGTGGTGTCCCCCAGGGGTTACTGTTGGGACCTAAGCTTTTTATTCTTTACATAAATGACGTGTAATCTTTCAAAATTACTGCAAGTTGTTTTGTTTGCTGATGATACAAATATTTTCTGTACAGGTGAGAATTTACAGCAGCTCGTGGAGGATATCATCTCGGAATTGACAAAATAAAAAAAATGGTTTGATACAAATAAACTATCATTAAATTTAGATAAAACAAAGTTTATACTGTTTGGAAATCATAAAGGGAATGGTGATTTAGGAATCACGATAGATGGTGCCAATGTGGAGAGTTACAGAAATAAAGTTTCTGGGTGTGATGATCGACCATAAGAAGTGCTGGAAACCTCACATAAAGCATGTTCAAGCTAAAATATCTAGAAGTATTTCAGTCGTTAGCAAAATATTTCTTGAATTACAAAGCTCTACATATTTATATTGTTCACCTGTTTTGTCATAACTGAATTACTGCATGAAAGTTTGGGGCAACACTTACAAATCCTCACTTCAACTGTTATGTATTAGTGGTGTGAAGGTTTGGAATAAACTTAGTGATGAGCTGAAACAAGCATGAGTCTGTTCAAGAAAACGCTCACTGATTATTTTCAACAAGTGCATGGATGTAGATACGAGGTGAACACTAACAATGTATTTAGCACTATGGTACACAAATAAACTTGGATGAATAGTTTAGAGTGTCTTAAAAACAAACAAACAAACAAACAAAAAACAAACAAAAAAAACTGCTGTAACATAACCGTGCATATAGGTAATTATCAAAGGTAATAAACACTGGAGAAGGGGTAGGATTAAATAAGATATACTTCTTCCTACCCCTTTTCAGACATGTTGATATGGGTGTACTTGGATTCACATGCATGTGTAGGTATATGTGTAGAGTATGGGTATATAGACAGGATATAAGCATTACGAAAATATTCATTTAATTTACTATTGATTACCTTTATTTATTTGATTTGTAAATATTCATAAAAAAGGAAACATGAAAATACGTGGTCTATTAGATAATAAACCGACCCTTTTATTTTTTTTTTGCTATATGGATTTGAATGACGTGCGATTACACCAATCATGCTTGAACCCTCGTGCGCATGCGTGAGTTTTTTTCACGCGTGTCGGTGACGTCATTTCCCTGTGGGCAGGCCTTGAGTGAGATGTGGTCCCGCCCTCTCGGCTGAATTCCTTTGTTTCACACGCTGCTCAAGACGGCGCGCATTGCTTTATCAACATTTTTCTGGACCTGTGAGGAATATCCGAGTGGACACTATTCAAGAAATTAAGCTGGTTTTCGGTGAAAAGTTTAACGGCTGATGAGAGATTATGGGGTGTTTCTGTTGCTGTAAGGACATCCCATGGAGCAGGACATCGTGCAGCGCTTCCAGGCGCCATCGTCGGCCTGTTTCGACCTGAAAACATCCTAATTTAAGGCTTAATTCACCCAGGACATCGTGAGAGAACAGAGAAGATTCAGAAGAGGCCGGCATGAGGACTTTATGTGGACATTCCACTGTTTAAGGACATTTTGTAATGAAAGACGTGCGCGCAAATTCACCGAGTCGTTTCCGTGACGACTCGGCAAATCTGTGTGCGCCGCGACAGGAAAAACACCTCCGTGTTGAAAACCATTTGTAAAATTCAGGCGGCTTTTGATGGCTTTCAACAAGTGAGTAACTGAGAAATTGTTTAACAGCTTGGGCATGTTCCAACTTGCCCGTTAAGGTTTCCAACGGAGGTGTTTTTCCTATCGCGACCCCCCGCGGTCGGGTCCGGCCCGACATGCGACTCTGCCCGCACGTTCTTTCATTACAAAATGTCCGTTAACAATGAAATGTCCGAATAAACTCCTCATGCCGACTTCTTCTGAAAGTTCTCTGTTCTCTGACAACTTACTGGGTCAACAAGGCCTGAAATGTGGAAGTTTTCAACTTGAAACGGTGAGACGCTGCCGCCTCGAAGCGCAGATCGCCGTCAGGTGCCGTGGGCCGTCCTTAAAGCGACAGTTACAGACCAAAATCTCTCATCAGCCGTTAAACTTTTTACCGAAAACCAGCTGAATTTATCGAATGGTGTCCACTCAGTTGTGCCTTACAGTTTTGAAAAAATTTTTGATCAAACAAAGCAGCAGTCTCTGAGCCTTTCCTAAACAATGAAAAAAACGACGAGAGGGTGGGCCACTCCTCACTCAAAGACTGCCCACAGGCGAATGACGTAACCGACATGCGTGAAAAAAACTCTTGCATGCCCACGAGGGTTCAAGCATGTCTGATGTAATCACACGTGATTCAAATCCATATGGATTTTGAAAAAAATAATAAGGTCAGATATTTTTCTAATAGACCTCGTAGAAATGGAAAAAAATTATGAGTATGTGTATATGTAAATATGTAAGTATGTAGGTATGTATGTATGTATGTATGTATGTATGTATGTATGTATGTGTATATGTATGGATATATTTAAATCTCTTTGGTGTTAAAGATATGTAGATGTGGGTGCATTTCTGATGTTTTGTTCATATGGTTTCTGACATGTCTGGAATAAATTAACCTGAAATGAAATGAATCTGAACTGAACTGATTTCATGCTTGGTTTGTGCTCTGACATGCACTGTCAACTGTGTAGACAGGTGTGAGTCTTTCCATATCATGTCCAGTCAACTGAATTTACCCCAGGTGGACTCCAGTTAAGCTGTAGAAACATCTCAAGGATGACCAATGGAAACAGGATGCACCTGAGTTCAATTTTGAGCTTCAAAAGGCTGTGATTATGTACATGTGATTTCTTAGTTTTTTATTTTTATTTTTAATAAATTTGCAAAAATCTAAAAAAAAAACCCATCATCAGTCAATCATTATGGGGTATTGTGTGTAGAAATTTGAGTAAAAAAATGAATTTAATTTATTTTAGAATATAGTTGTACCATTAAAAAATGTAGAAAAAGTGAAGCGCTGTGAATAGTTTCTGGATGCACCATATTTACTTTTATGTAGAATTCATTAATTTTACTATATTGTCTGTAATATTTATGGCCATGCTGTACAGGATATGAAATCTCAGTAAAAGACAAAGATGGGAGTAGCTTCCTAATAAACATACCATCACCCCTCATAATCAAACAATAAAAATAACAGGTTTCAGCACTTCCTTTATTTTTGTTTTCTGTGGTTTCTGCTCTGTGACAGAATGGATCCATCTTCACAGTCACTCTCTGTTGCTGTTGTAATTAAGCTGTTTACATGATTGGGCTTTTTGTTTGTTTTGGCAGTTTGCTTTTCATGCATAGGTGCGCCCCACGCAGAGATGCGCTTTGTGTGTGTGCTAAAGCAGAGTCTGAAGTCTGAAGAGCTCTCATACATGAACAAAACAAATGTGCCCCTACCCATTGACTTTGTATTTAATGTCAGCATTTTTCAACATAATTTCAGAGACTGTAGCCATAATATATGTGAACAGACTGATGCAGAAATTCTTTGTAAATAAAATCTGTGTGCAAGTGTCAAACTACAGCAGGGTTGATTGTAATGGGACTGCATTTACGTAGCACTTTTCAATCTGCTGCAAATGCTCAAAGTGCTTTACAATGATGATTTTCTGGTCTGACAGGGATTTGAAATCAGGATAGTCTGTTTTCACCTCTAGATCATGACCTCTGCACCTAAGCATTTGAATTGTCTTTCAAAAGTGCTTCATATTTGAGACAAACTGCAAAAAACTCTTACCACAGGAAATGATGGAGCAGTTATTAATGTGTCTATTTGCATGTGAGTAGTATAACCTGAGGTTGTTTTGAAGGTGATAAAAGTCAATGGAATCTTTGCTGACACAGGAGCACAGGGTCCATAAAAATGATTGAAATGCACATTTGGACAAAGTTAAAATCAGTGAGAAACTTCGGTAATAATTACATTATACCCCACATCCGTATGTTAAACTAATCTGAGCTGTAAAGGCAAAATACCACAAAAAAACATCTTATATCACAGCTATATTTTTTGTCCAATCAAGAAAAATTATTTTAAAGGCAAATACATTTGATGTAGTTATTCCCACTGAAGGCACAGCAGACAGTGAAATATCAAGATATTTGCAAAGTATTAGTGCACCGATAATGTAGGGGAAATGATTGCAGTGCTCGTCATAGAGCTCTTCCAGTCTCTCACAGACTGATTGAACAAAATGAACAGATGAGTCTTTGGAAGCCAGAATTAACTATGCTGACAGGACTCTTAGAACCACACAGTATTTACTCAACTTTGCGTATACTTTGCGTATTTTGTAAGTCTGTCATTTGTTCTTGTTGCTGTTATTTTTGTTTCTTTCATTTATTTTGGTTCCAGTCATTTTTCCCTTCCTGCCTCATTTTAAACTGGTCACATTGTACAGTTTTATATACTATATATTTTTGGGTGGTGATGCTCTCAGATGAGTGCCTTTTGAACCATCCCATTTAAACAACAATGCTTGTTATCATATTAAATGAATCACATTGTTAGGTGATATGAATACATTTAGAATGATTCAACATTTCAAACTGGATATGAGATACGTTCAGTGTGATTATCACAGAAAATGTAGGTTTGGATGATTAGCTGAACATGACTCCTACTACAGGTAGGAACCATTCCTAAGGGCCCTTTCACACATAACATGATTGAGTCCAAATGGCATACTAAGGAGGATTTGAATGGCACAAGTGAAATTTCAGAGCTGCCTCAAACGCTTCATACAGCAGTCGCCACAACCATTTGGCCACATCACATGCACTCTACATTCGCGTGGCGCTCGCACCGGAAACCCATTCAAATGGCAGCCAAGATGAGGTTGCACTGCCATCTTATCGTGCTCACAACATTCACATGGCATGTCATATGCAGGCTAGACATATTGTGCCACGGTCAAGGAGCTTTTTAAAATCATCAGCCATGTCAAACCCTGGCCGAATGGTACACTCAAGGCAGCCTTCACAGCAGTGGCTGACTGACAGTGAAAGCCAGATGAGTGGCCATTCAACCAACCCTCGGCCGGAGTCAGCCGGAGTCCAGGTGCCACCCACGAACATCCCATAACACTCACGGGGCACTTCGAAAAGGTGGGGCCATTCGCACTTGCAGCACAAAAATAGAGAGAAGGCAGACCACTGTCGAGCTGGCTGTGCGAATGGCCCAACATTTTCTAAGTGCTCCACAAGTGTGCCGTTTTCCCCCTCTGTCCCTCCCCCCGAGCAACACAAATGTCGTGCAAGTGTGTAGTGTGTCTCCCCCTCCCCCCGAGCAACACATAGGGTGTGTGAGTGTCTCCCCCATTACACAAATGAAATGGTGTGCTAGTGTGCGGTCCCCCACCCCAGCAACACAAATGGTGTGCCAGTGTGTCATGTGTCTCCCCTCTCACCAAATCACAATCCAACATTGTGGAAGTGCGGCTGAGGTAGAAAATGCTCCAACGGCGGTTGGAGTGCAGTGTGATCGCTGTCCAGCGCAGTGTGCACATCTGGATGGCCTGTCATGTCCATGATGGATGTCATGTAACACATTGCCTCCCTTTACACAATATGGGACATTATGATCATGACAGCTGTAGTACCAGATGTGCCAACGTGAGTCGATGCATGTGACAGACTCGCGCACACAGCTGACTGGCATGTCAGAGCTGTGGACCACCCATCATGACATATTCAGGATGTCCCTCTGGACGTGCAATCACCACGCAGCAGTGCACATATGCTGGGACTACAGAGTTAAAAATAAAACAATGCTCGCAAAAGCGCCATCCCATATGACTCACATAAACCCCATATAATGCGAGGGTCCGCGGCCAGTGTGGCAAACGAGCTGACAACCATGTGACACCCAATCACAATGTGGGGCTTTGAGTGATAGCCGTAAGCCCAAGGGGGTGTGTCGCTCAGATCATATCAGTGCAGGCTCACTGATGCTGTCGGATAATAACACGCATGTTGTCAGATGAGAGTGCGAGTGACAGCGAGGTGTTCAATTAAAGAAACAGTGGTAAAATAAAAAAAATACAAACGATGACAACAGCCTGAGTTCATTCATGTGTGATGGCTTTGCTTTGCAGATACGGGAGCGTGTCCAGGTCAGACTGACTCTCTCCGCTGACACTGACAGGGTGAACACAAGATGATAATTAAAACAAAGAACAATAAATAATAATACTAATGTAACAATGATCAGCATGTAATGAGAGCCCTGACACACATGTTCATTGCTACTCACAGCTGGAGTACACATATCGTGCCATGTAGACCACCACCTCGTAACACTCCACTGCGATGCGCAAGTATCAGCATGCTTTCCTGAGGTGGTAAGGAATAAAAACACATAACGCCTTCAGCAGCGCCTCACTGCGCACTGTCGATGTGATCAGACATCAATTACACATAATAATAATAAGAACTTTATTAATCCTGAAGGAAATTGTTTTGCCAGAGTGCCGAAACAGTAACAATACAGAATCATTACCAGTAACATGACTGTCTTACATTTAAACAGTACATTCATTGTTCTAATGATGTTCTGTGCTCTCTCATTATTTTGTGCTGACACATTTTTGTTGATTTCTGCACATATGTCCAGCATGTGATCGGTCCTGCTGCGGTGTGAGCATGATGTGGTATCACACCTCTCACGTGCTCGCAATTTGTTTTTTCCCCACCCAGTTTCTGCTTCTTTTGCCCAACTTCATGTTATGTGTGAAGGAGCCCTAATCTTTGTTTGGACCAACGTAACCCCCCCTCCCCTCACCCCAAAAGTCACAATACTAGAATATTTGTGAATTAAGGAAGTCTTAAAGGGGAAGTTTAACATTTTTCAACTCAAGCTGTAACTTTTTTAAAAGATGTTTTGGGGTTAATGTTTTCTCTTCGGGAGCAAAAAAAAATTAATTTGATTGTTACGTTTAAAACGCACATACGATCACGAGGTCAAGTGGGTTTTTATTGTCATTTCAACTATATTCTATAGTTTGTTTACAGTATATACAGTATACTATATATAGTATATACAGTATATATATCAATCAATCAATCAACTTTTTTCTTATATAGCGCCAAATCACAACAAACAGTTGCCCCAAGGCGCTCCATATTGTAAGGCAAGGCCATACAATAATTATGAAAAACCCCAACGGTCAAAACGACCCCCTATGAGCAAGCACTTGGCAACAGTGGGAAGGAAAAACTCCCTTTTAACAGGAAGAAACCTCCAGCAGAACCAGGCTCAGGGAGGGGCAGTCTTCTGCTGAGACTGGTTGGGGCTGAGGGAAAAAACCAGGAAAAAGACATGCCGTGAAGGGGGGCAGAGATCGATCACTAATGATTAAATGCAGAGTAATGCATACGGAGCAAAAAGAGAAAGAAACAGTGCATCATGGGAACCCCCCCACAATCTACGTCTAAAGCAGCATAACCAAGGGATGGTCCAGGGTCACCCGATCCAGCCCTAACTATAAGCCTTAGCGAAAAGGAAAGTTTTAAGCCTAATCTTAAAAGTAGAGAGGGTATCTGTCTCCCTGATCTGAATTGGGAGCTGGTTCCACAGGAGAGGAGCCTGAAAGCTGAAGGCTCTGCCTCCCATTCTACTCTTACAAACCCTAGGAACTACAAGTAAGCCCGCAGTCTGAGAGCGAAGCGCTCTAATGGGGTAATATGGTACTACGAGGTCCCTAAGATAAGATGGGACCCGATTATTCAAAACCTTATAAGTAAGAAGAAGAATTTTAAATTCTATTCTAGAATTAACAGGAAGCCAATGAAGAGAGGCCAACACGGGTGAGATATGCTCTCTCCTGCTAGTCCCTGTCAGTACTCTAGCTGCAGCATTCTGAACCAACTGAAGGCTTTTTAGGGAACTTTTAGGACAACCTGATAATAATGAATTACAATAGTCCAGCCTAGAGGAAATAAATGCATGAATTAGTTTTTCAGCATCACTCTGAGACAAGACCTTTCTGATTTTAGAGATATTGCGTAAATGCAAAAAGGCAGTCCTACATATTTGTTTAATATGCGCTTTGAATGACATATCCTGATCAAAAATGACTCCAAGATTTCTCACAGTATTACTAGAGATCAGGGAAATGCCATCCAGAGTAACGATCTGGTTAGACACCATGCTGCTAAGATTTGTGGGGCCAAGTACAATAACTTCAGTTTTATCTGAGTTTAAAAGCAGGAAATTAGAGGTCATCCATGTCTTTATGTCTGTAAGACAATCCTGCAGTTTAGCTAATTGGTGTGTATCCTCTGGCTTCATGGATAGATAAAGCTGGGTATCATCTGCGTAACAATGAAAATTTAAGCAATACCGTCTAATAATACTGCCTAAGGGAAGCATGTATAAAGTGAATAAAATTGGTCCTAGCACAGAACCTTGTGGAACTCCATAATTAACTTTAGTCTGTGAAGAAGATTCCCCATTTACATGAACAAACTGTAATCTATTAGACAAATATGATTCAAACCACCGCAGCGCAGTGCCTTTAATACCTATGACATGCTCTAATCTCTGTAATAAAATTTTATGGTCAACAGTATGAAAAGCAGCACTGAGGTCCAACAGAACAAGCACAGAGATAAGTCCACTGTCCGAAGCCATAAGAAGATCATTTGTAACCTTCACTAATGCTGTTTCTGTACTATGATGAATTCTAAAACCTGACTGAAACTCTTCAAATAGACCATTCCTCTGCAGGTGATCAGTTAGCTGTTTTACAACTACCCTCTCAAGAATCTTTGAGAGAAAAGGAAGGTTGGAAATTGGCCTATAATTAGCTAAGATAGCTGGGTCAAGTGATGGCTTTTTAAGTAATGGTTTAATTACTGCCACCTTAAAGGCCTGTGGTACATAACCAACTAACAAAGATAGATTGATCATATTTAAGATTGAAGCATTAAATAATGGTAGGACTTCCTTGAGCAGCCTGGCAGGAATGGGGTCCAATAAACATGCCGATGGTTTGGACGAAGCAACCAATGAAAATAACTCAGAACAACCGGAGAGAAAGAGTCTAACCAAATACCGGCATCACTGAAAGCAGCCAAAGATAACGATACATCTTTGGGATGGTTATGAGTAATTTTTTCTCTAATAGTCAAAATTTTGTTAGCAAAGAAAGTCATGAAGTCATTACTAGTTAAAGTTAATGGAATACTCAGCTCAATAGAGCTCTGACTCTTTGTCAGCCTAGCTACAGTGCTGAAAAGAAACCTGAGGTTATTCTTATTTTCTTCAATTAGTGATGAGTAGAAAGATGTCCTAGCTTTACGGAGGGCTTTTTTATAGAGCAACAAACTCTTTTTCCAGGCTAAGTGAAGATCTTCTAAATTAGTGAGACGCCATTTCCTCTCCAACTTACGGGTTATCTGCTTTAAGCTACGAGTTTGTGAGTTATACCACGGAGTCAGACACTTCTGATTTAAAGCTCTCTTTTTCAGAGGAGCTACAGCATCCAAAGTTGTCTTCAAAGAGGATGTAAAACTATTGACGAGATACTCTAACTCCCTTACAGAGTTTAGGTAGCTACTCTGCTCTGTGTTGGTATATGACATTAGAGAACATAACGAAGGAATCATATCCTTAAACCTAGTTACAGCGCTTTCTGAAAGACTTCTAGTGTAATGAAACTTATTCCCCACTGCAGGGTAGTCCATCAGGGTAAATGTAAATGTTATTAAAAAATGATCAGACAGAAGGGAGTTTTCAGGGAATACTGTTAAGTCTTCTATTTCCATACCATAAGTCAGAACAAGATCTAAGATATGATTAAAGTGGTGGGTGGACTCATTTACTTTTTGAGCAAAGCCGATAGAGTCTAATAATAGATTAAATGCAGTGTTGAGGCTGTCATTCTCAGCATCTGTGTGGATATTAAAATCGCCCACTATAATTATCTTATCTGAGCTAAGCACTAAGTCAGACAAAAGGTCAGAAAATTCACAGAGAAACTCACAGTAACGACCAGGTGGACGATAGATAATAACAAATAAAACTGGTTTTTGGGACTTCCAATTTGGATGGACAAGACTAAGAGACAAGCTTTCAAATGAATTAAAGCTCTGTCTAGGTTTTTGATTAATTAATAAGCTGGAATGGAAGATTGCTGCTAATCCTCCGCCACGGCCCGTGCTACGAGCATTCTGACAGTTAGTGTGACTCGGGGGTGTTGACTCATTTAAACTAACATATTCATCCTGCTGTAACCAGGTTTCTGTTAGGCAGAATAAATCAATACGTTGATCAATTATTATATCATTTACCAACAGGGACTTAGAAGAGAGAGACCTAATGTTTAATAGACCACATTTAACTGTTTTAGTCTGTGGTGCAATTGAAGGTGCTATATTATTTTTTCTTTTTGAATTTTTATGCTTAAATAGATTTTTGCTGGTTATTGGTGGTCTGGGAGCAGGCACCGTCTCTACGGGGATGGGGCAACGAGGGGATGGCAGGGGGAGAGAAGCTGCAGAGAGGTGTATAAGACCACAGCTCTGCCTCCTGGTCCCAACGCTGGACAGTCACAGTTTGGAGGATCCAAGAAAATTGGCCAGATTTCTAGAAATGAGAGCTGCTCCATCTAAAGTGGGATGGATGCCGTCTCTCCTAACAAGACCAGGTTTTCCCCAGAAGCTTTGCCAATTATCAATGAAGCCCACCTCATTTTTTGGACACCACTCAGACAGCCAGCAATTCAAGGAGAACATGCGGCTGAACATGTCACTCCCGGTCTGATTGGGGAGGGGCCCAGAGAAAACAACAGAGTCCGACATTGTTTTTGCAAAGTTACACACCGATTCAATGTTAATTTTAGTGACCTCCGATTGGCGGAACCGAGTGTCATTACTGCCGACGTGAATTACAATCTTACCAAATTTACGCTTAGCCTTAGCCAGCAATTTCAAATGTCCTTCGATGTCGCCTGCTCTGGCCCCCGGAAGACAATTGACAATGGTTGCTGGTGTCGCTAACTTCACATTTCTCAAAACAGAGTCGCCAATAACCAGAGTTTGATCCTCGGCGAGTGTATCGTCGAGTGGGGAAAAACGGTTAGAGATGTGAACGGGTTGACGGTGTACACGGGGCTTCTGTTTAGGACTACGCTTCCTCCTCACAGTCACCCAGTCAGCCTGCTTTCCCGACTGCCTGGGATCTGCCAGGGGGGAACTAGCGGCGGCTAAGCTACCTTGGTCCGCACCGACTACAGGGGCCTGGCTAGCTGTAGAATTTTCCACGGTGCGGAGCCGAGTCTCCAATTCGCCCAGCCTGGCCTCCAAAGCTACGAATAAGCTGCACTTATTACAAGTACCGTTACTGCTAAAGGAGGCCGAGGAATAACTAAACATTTCACACCCAGAGCAGAAAAGTACGGGAGAGTACAATATATTACAGTTTATTTACAGTATATAGTGAGACAAAATGTTTTACCATGTATTAAATGGTGTTACATTTAAAATATATAAAAATACATTTAACACAGGTTACATTTAGTGCATACACATTACAAATATACATACAGTGCAGTCACTACTTAAAGTAGAGCATTTAAGACAGACAAGGGACAGACAAGAGACAACAAAAGACAGGGCATAAGTAGACTTGTAACAAAGCACTGGTTGTTATAAGTTAACCCTCTGGGGCCAAAGCCGTCACATATGATGGCTAAGACCAAGCTTTACTAAATTATAAATAACTTTTGAATGATATGAGATAGAAACTTACTTTTTTTTTGCTGAAAAGTTAACTCCACGGACTTTCGAGCCAGCCATCGGCCATCTTTGTACTCCTCATAGAAGCTGTGTGATGACGTGCGCAATGAGTTTCTAGTCAGAATTGGCTCACCGTCACATGATTTTCCAAAATCCAATCGTAGGGCAGATTTACCTCACGTGAAAAGCCAAAGATCATTTTCAGGAGTGATGTGTTACTAGTTGGCCCGTTTGAATAGCCCCCTGGGTGCTCCAATGAGTACATACTATTAGTACATACACTCAGTGTGCCCTGCGCCATTACGCACAGTGATCAGTGAAAGCAGGAGCAGACAGAGAGCCTCTGATGACAATCTCACATGCTCAAACAAAGAGTGTGTATCAGGATTGCGCCACTAGTTTGCATGTGAATGTTACTGGATAACTCTGTTTCTTTCTCTGCGTAAAGCACTGTTTACTATATCAATGGACAACAAAACGCATAGACCATTTTGAATATATTGTTCAAAATGTGCATTTATGTTTATTGTTTGAACCTTTTTGTTGTACAGTATTTCACACAAGACCTCAAATTAACTTTATAAAGTGTCAAAACAGTTGTTTATTATAGTTTGCTGTGTGTTTTGAATAAATGTGTGTGGAAAATTATTTTTCGCTTTATTTTTTTCTTGCCTATTTTTGATTGTAAACCTTTATTACACTTATAAAACACAACAAAAACATATATATTCTGAAAGCACAGGTTGTCCTGAAAAAAGAGACATAAAACTTGATTGTGGGATGCAGGGAGAGCTGTTAACAGCAATAATAAAACATTTATGCCAGGCGAGTGAACTGTCCAAAAGATGCACTCAGACCCCAGAGGGTTAAGTTCACTGTGAGGTGGAGGTAGAACATGTAGAATTTAGCTGCACAGAAAAAGTGCAGTAGTGCTTTTCAGTTCAGTGTTAAAAAAAAAAAAAAACTGCATCATGTTTTATTGTTCAACAGTCTGAGTGCTTGAGGGAAGAAGGTCTTCCTTATTCTAGAGGTGCAGGCAATTATACTGCACTACCTTCTACCTGATGGCAGGAAGGAGGAGAGTGTATGGGATGGATGTGGTGCATCCTTGACAATGCTCGTAGCTTTGCACAGACAGTGGGTGTTGTAGATGTTAGAGAGGGAGGGAAGAGAGGCCCCTGTGATTTTTTTCAGCTGTCCTCACAATCTGCTGCAGGGACTTTCGTTGTGCAGCAGTGCAGTTGCCAAACCACGCTGTGATGGCCCTGCTGAGGATACTCTCTATAGTCCCTCTGTAGAAGGTTGTCAGGATAGGGGAGGGGATGATGAATTTCCGCAGCTTCCGTAGAAAGTAGAGGCGAGGTAACTGGCTAATTAATGTAATGACACAAGACAAGTTAAAAATACTCTCAATAAACCATTTCTACCAGAAGACTCAAGTTGTTAAAGAAAAGAATTTATTCTAGAATTGAATACAAAATTATAAATTTAGTTTGGCCTTAGTCCCCTTCGTGGCTATGGGATGATCTGAGAGGATCTCGAATCATGCCAATAGAAGAGGTAGGGGCAGAGCCCATTCCCATTGAAGCTTTTAAAGGATGTGCCTGCATCTTATTGGTTTGTGGTGATAATTAACGGTAGCATCTGTTTAGGATTATGTGCGTGGCTGGAGACAATTAGCTAATTGTGTAACATGCTGGATAGTGAGTCTGCTGGTACAGCTAATGCTACGCTTCATTTCTTGTTGCTGCTGAACAGGCGAAAATGTTATTATGTGTCTAGTAGCATTGGGACCATCCCTATGGAGGTAAACATCTGCATGTTCTGTAACACCAAACACCTCACTTGACTTGTGATGACTTGGCAGTGAGGAGTACTGCAGGATGACACTCAAGTGAAGGCAAGTAGCTAATAGATTGTCTTAAGTCTCTTGACCTTTAGTACAGTGCATCCGGAAAGTATTCACAGCGGTTCACTTTTTCCACATTTTGTTATGTTACAGCCTTATTCCTTATTCCAGAATGGATGAAATTCATTTTTTTCCCTGAAAATTCTACACAAAGTACCCCATAATGACATTGTGAAAAAGTTTTTTTCTTGAGATTTTTGCAAATTTATATTAAAAAAAACAACAACCACTAAGAAACCACACGCACATAAGTATTCACAACATGACAGGATGGTCTTGAGGCACAAATCTGGGGAAGGGTACAGAAACATTTCTGCTGCTTTGAAGGTCATCATCCATCATTTGTAAATGGAAGACATTCAGATCCACAAGAACTCTTTCCATCCAAGCTTGTTTCATCATATTCAAGGAAACGTAAGGCTGAAATTGCTGCCAAAGGTACATCAACAAAGTATTGAGCAAAGGGTGTGAATACCCATGGTGGGCACAGTTCCGCAAATCTGCTAACTGATAATTAGCAAAGTTTTTCATTAGCAGATTAGCTTTTCAACTAACTTTGAAAACCATCAGCAGACCAATTAGCTTCTGCTAAATTTTGTTCTGCTATCTTTCAGTCCGCTAATATTTTTTTTTTGCTGGTAAAATGACAAAAGCTTAATGGTTAAAAATGTTTGTAAACCCTAAAATCATACATGTTAGTTCCTGTCTGTTGTGTGTCTACAACAGTCAGGCCATTGTGAGGAGCTCAGTCTGGGGGGAAGGCACTTTCACTCTTCACCAAACTAACTACACTACGTGAACTACAAAACACAACAAATCTATAACACTAACAACACTGCTAAAGCAGTATGAACCACAACAACAATAATAAAAAATCCCAAACCCAGAACTCCTATAATGCATTGCAGCACAACAATTCACAGTCTTAGCGACTGGCCTGGCGATCACTACAATATTTATAAACTGTTAATGGAGCTGCATTCACAAACACATGGTCGTCAGCTTTACAAAAACAGTAAAACGCAGTATTAATAGTCACAGTTTACCTCTGTACAAACACAGGAACAGCTCATCCATGTTGCGTTAAATGCAACTGGTAAAATCTACACCTCAACCATCACATTGAACTTCTCCACAGAAGAAAGCCCATGTAAGTTTTGTCTTTACATAAAAATATAGCAATATGTGTCTTTTCACTTGAAAAAAGTAAAGATTTGCATCTAAACACTGTCTTTAAAGCAGACACACTGTCAATTTCAACTTGTATTTCAACTTAGTTACAGTAGTGTTCAGAATAAAAGTAGTGCTATGTGACTAACAAGATTAATCCAGGTTTTGAGTATATTTCTTATTGTTACATGGGAAACAAGGTACCAGTAGATTCTCACAAATCCAACAAGACCAAGCATTCATGATATGCACACTCTTAAGGCTATGAAATTGGGCTATTAGTAAAAAAAAAAAGTAGAAAAGGGGGTGTTCACAATAGTAGTTGTGTGGCATTCAATCAGTGAGTTCGTCAATTTTGTGGAACAAACAGGTGTGAATCAGGTGTCCCCTATTTAAGGATGAAGCCAGCACCTGTTGAACATGTTTTTCTGTTTGAAAGCCTGAGGAAAATGGGATGTTCAAGACATTGTTCAGAAGAACAGCGTAGTTTGATTAAAAAGTTGATTGGAGAGGGGAAAACTTATACGCAGGTGCAATAAATTATAGGATGTTCATCTACAATGATCTCCATTACTTTAAAATGGACAAAAAACCCAGAGACATGTGGAAGAAAACAGAAAACAACCATCAAAATGGATAGAAGAATAACCAGAATGGCAAAGGCTCACCCACTGATCAGCTCCAGGATGATCAAAGACAGTCTGGAGTTACCTGTAAGTGTTGTGACAGTTAGAAGATGCCTGTGTGAAGCTAATTTATTTGCAAGAATCCCCTGCAAAGTCCCTCTGTTAAATAAAAGACATGTGCAGAAGAGGTTACAATTTGCCAAAGAACACATCAACTGGCCTATTGAGAAATGGAGGAATATTTTATGGACTGATGAGAGTAGAACTGTTCTTTTTGGGTCCAAGGGCCGCAGACACTTTGTGAGACGACCCCCAAACTCTGAATTCAAGCCACAGTTCACAGTGAAGACAGTGAAGCATGGTGGTGCAAGCATCATGATATGGGCATGTTTCTCCTACTATGGTTAAGATGACATGACCTTGAAATGGGTGTTTCAATACGACAATGACCCCAAGCACACTAGTAAATGAGCAAAGTCTTGGTTCTAAACCAACAAAATTAATGCCTCGCAGATGTGAAGAAATCATGAAAAACTGTGGTTATACAACTAAATACTAGTTTAGTGATTCACAGGATTGCTAAAAAAGCAGTTTGAACATAATAGTTTTGAGTTTGTAGCGTCAACAGCAGATACTACTATTATTGTGAACACCCCCTTTTCTACTTTTTTTTACTAATAGCCCAATTTCATAGCCTTAAGAGTGTGCATGTCATGAATGCTTGGTCTTGTTGGATTTGTGAGAATCTACTGAATCTGCTGGTACCTTGTTTCCCATGTAACAATAAGAAATATACTCCAAACCTGGATTAATCTTTTTAGTCACATAGCACTACTATTATTCTGAACACTACTGTATTTCAACTGTCATCTGAGTTAATGCCACAAGCCTTCTCTAGTTAAGTTGAAATATCTTTAGTTAAGTTGAAATAACTTAGAAAAATCGATGCAAATTGTTACATCTTTTCTTGTTGAGACAGCAGTTCATTTTTTAGAGTGTGTAATATATCAAAAGGAGGAAAAAGTGAAGAGCTGTGTATACCTTCCAGATGCACGGTAGCTCCGTGCTACCAGACACTTCTAATGATGTTTTCGTCAGTTCAGTGGTGACAAGAAGTTGTTTACTTTTTGTTTGGTCGTCCCTCCCTCTATCTGCGGCTTATCCCTGCCAAGTTTCTCCAGCTCATTAACTGTCACATGTGCTTGACAGCTCAGGGAGGCTAACAACTGCTCTGAGGTGCTTCTAATCGAGCGAAGCTGAGAGAAACGCTGTCTCACTCTGCTGCCTCTGTGGTCCCCGTACTGCAGCATGCAAACACAAAGAGAAACATTTTTCCATCCTAAACAGCAAATGACAAGTTCTAACTATATGTACATTTTGACAAAAGAGAAAGAGCTCATGAAATTGTCCTCATAACAAACTCGTTGTCAGGTTTTTCTGTGTCCATGTTTCTCCTACTACGTCTCTGTCTTTGTCTACATAGGTACTTGGTGCACCATCAGCCATATGTCATTACCTTGATGACAACAGTTGCTCCGCCCTCATCATCCTTGGCTTTGTGATGACATCTCCACTTGTGGTTTTGGCAGCTGCTGTCTTCTGTGGGATTGTCCGTAGGTTTCATCTCCTGCTTTTCATTAGGCCAATCAAACATGCCTGGTACCGCAGGCGCTTGCTTGAATGGCCAAGCAGTGCAAACGCCTGGGTGTGACTATCAGCAAACAGGAAGCTCTAATAGTGGGGCATGGCATTATTAGTTAAGGGGGCAAACAAGGTTGAGCAGAAACACCTCACATTCTAATCCCAACAAATACTAGACTGCTTGTTGGAACGCATGTTATTCAGTTGTACTGAGTCAAAGAGATGGTGACATTGAATGCAAAAGTTTTGTTGTGTTGGGTTTCATTACACTGTGACGTTTCCCTGTTATTTCGTTCATGAATTGTACATTTAAAAGGGTCATAGTATACAGTGCATCCGGGAAGTGTTCACAGCGCTTCACTTTTTCCATGTTTTATATTACGGCCTTACTCAAAATGGATGAAATTAATCTTTTCCCCTGAAAATTCTACACACAATACCCATAATGATAATTTGAAAAAGGTCTTTTCAGATTTTTCAGCGGCAGGAACTGGGAGACTAGTCTGGACTGAGGGAAAGATTAATGCAGCAATGTACAGAGACATCCCGGATGAAAACCTGCTCCAGAGCGCTCTTGACCTCAGGCTGGGGCAACAGTTCATCTTTCAGCAGGACAGTGATCCTAAGCACACAGCCAAGATATCAAAGGAGTGGCTTCAGGACAACTCAGTCGGAATCAGAGTCCAGACCTGAATCTGATTGAACATCTCTGGAGAGATCTGAAAATGGCTGTGCACCGACGCTCCCCATCCAACCTGATGGAGCTTGAGAGGTGCTGCAAAGAGGAATGTGCAAAACTGCCCGAAGATAGGTGTACCAAGGTTGTGGCATCATATTCAAGAACAGTTGATGTGGTAATTGCTGCCAAAAACACATCGACAAAGTATTGAGCAAAGGGTGTGAATACTTACGTGATTTCTTAGTTTTTTATTTTTAATAAATTTGCAAAAATAAAAAACAAAACAAAAAAAAAAACTTTTCAAGCTGTCTTTATGGGGGTGTTGTGAGTAGAATTTTGGGGGATAAAAATGAATTTACTCTATTTTGGGATAAGGCTGTAACATAACAAATGTGGAAAAATTGAAGTGCTGTGAATACTTTCTGGATGTACTGTACATATTATGACATACTTTCACTTTCACTTTTCACTTTATTTATTCAGTGTCTCCAAAGGAGCAATGAGCTGTACAGCAATGGGTATACAGAAAAGCACAGAATAAAAGAAAAGAAAAGAAAGAAAAGAAAAAACACACCAAACATTCAGTACACAAGGGGGACACAGTACAGACCTGGATCGATGGAAAAGGAACCGAGTTACCTAACACGATTTGCCATCAACCCTATGTATCTGCTTCTCATACATACACCTCTGTCTAGCAACCTCATAATGTCCATTCTTAGTGCACATGCACAGGTGCTTTTTGTAATTTGTCAGATGATATCTGTGGATAAATGACAGTGAACTACAAGTAGTCCATGAGGAAAGTTCTCTTCTTAACTTCGTCGCGTAAAGATTCCGTAAAAATGTGCACAATCATTTACTCCGCCCATGACAAAGCAGTATTGGTGATCAGAGGATTGTCATTTTGGTGTTGGCACAATAACTTCTCACCACCAAAGTAGAATTATTTTAGCCAATTATTTCACAGCTTTTTCATAAAGAAGGAATAATGAGACTTCGGTGACCTTAGTGGTTGGTACAGTCACACACATACACAGTAACGCTGTAGCTACAAGCCAAATATGTTTTACTGTGATAATGTGAGCACATCTTAGGGCCCCTTCATACATAGTACGAATAAGTATGAATCAGGGTGAATCACGGCAAAACAGTTCGTGTGAGAGAACCACGAAAACATTGAGCTGATGTTGTGAGGGACATGTGGTCTTGCAGGTGTGAACAATCCCGCTGCCACGGTTTTGTGTATGAGCGTGCACGAAACCGTCGCAGCAGGAACACAGTGCGAGCAGCTGGAACGTGTGGAACGACATCGCACAGCTACTGTGGCAAAAAATAAAAATAAAAAATACATGCCACCCACGGGATTCGAACCTGTAATTTACAAACGCTCTGATTAACAGACATAAACTTTACCACTTCACTACCATCACTGTCCTGTAAAAGGTGTGTAAAATCCCTGATATCAACAAGGAGAGAAACATAAAAAAAAAAAAATAAAACCACACACCATAAAAAACACATTTTATTGAATCCCTCTTATCGCGCGAACAAAACAAGTATGAACTGTCTGTTCCTCTGTAGGTGACCCATGGCAGTTAAATAACCCTGGTTAAATAAAAAATAAATGCTACTCACGGGATTTGAGCCTGCAAGCTCTGATTACTGGACGGAACCTTTACCACTGCGCTACAATCACAAGTAGTTGTAGCAACAGGTGTACAAGGTGTTAGAGGCAGCTATGATTTTACAGGTATTGCATACGATTCTTGCTTCATGCGCACTTCATGCGCAATTCGACCATATTCGTATTATGTGTGAGGGGGCCCTTATGTATGTCACAGAAGACTAAAATTAACCATTTCAAGCTTAAATTTTGCTGATTGGATGAAAATTTCCACATACATACACAAACATAGAATTGTGAACTTTTGGGGACACTGACATGAAAATCAAATGCATTTAAATAATTTTGCACTTTAAATTGTTAGTATTTCTTTTTTTTTTTTTTTTTACAGAATAATTTTTATATGAGCTCATGGCAGCTTTTCCACCTCAATCTGATTTTTTCTTTCTTTTTTCTCTGTGTTGCACAGTGACGTTTCTGACCTTCAACCTGTCATTAAAAGATCTATTCTGAAACCGTTTGTACTCATTTCCTTTCGGGCATTCATACAGCTCATGGGATAACAGATAAAGCTATTTAATATGTTGTAATGTAATATTTCATACTGGTATTGCATAGTATTATTTTGAACAGCACAGACAAAAGCAAAATTCAGTGTTGTTCAGTGTGAAGACAGATTTAATGTTGCAGGATTCAACTTGATTCAGTGTGTAAATGTATTTTTTTATTATTGTTGCCTGTCTGATAACTTTACTGGCATGGATGCATGAGGGACTTTCTGCAGAGTATATTGTAAAGTTATTCATTTCTCATGTTAAACGTTCAGTAAAATAAATGTGGTATTCAGTGGTCTGTTTTAATCTGATATGTTTGATTGCAGGCATCTCTGGTTGTTTGAAAAGACTAATTAACAAACACATGATTAAAAGCTCTGCACACAATAACATTAATAGTGTTTAAATTAAATTAAATGGACAATAACAATGTATTTAAGAAAAGCACATGTAATTAGTTTCCTTTAATTTGCTGTGTACCTGTTGTAACATCAGTCAGTGTTGGTGTAAGGGTGAGAGTGTGTAAATTCATTTAGCGGATGTTTTAATGCTACTGTGTGCAATTAAAGCAGAAGCAGAAGTTCACAGTACGTCAAAGTAATAGCTGTCCATTAGAACCTCTACATTAAAATAGAGTTACTACACAGTCATGCTGATTTTAGATGTTTGTCTTTAGTCTGTCAATAAATTTTCATATTAAAGCTGTTGAATTTATGCCTATTGCGTCACAAATGGATTCATTTATTTATTTTATTTTTTTGTTGGTGAATCTCGGGCGGGGGGGGGGGGTGTGTGTGTGTGTGTGGTGTCTATCTGTGTTCTGCATTGACATTTCATTGGCTGTAAGTTATTTTACAATAATGAGTCACTGATGTACACGTGACCCAGCTCACCCCAAGGATTTGAACGGGATTCATCGAGGTCTGAATGCAGATGCGGTGAGAATCCAGCTAGCTAGGGGATCATGACCTCATACTTCCTCTCTACTTTTGTGTGCCCCCAGCGTCCTCTCTCTGGTGCATTCAGTGCAGCTGCAATGGGGAGGAGAGCAAACAGCCTTTCTCTGTGATGCTTCTTGCCAAAAGACTGTGGGATGTGCTCCTTTCCACGTGCCACAAACACACCTGCGTTCACACGTCCAGATGCACACACATGTGCCCATGTTATCAACTACAGAGCCACATACACACACACAAGGACGAGGACCAAATTCAGGGAATTTCCACTAATGCATGTCAAACCCTGAATGCATTGCTGGAATCATATTACATCTATAATATCCATGATTTGCAGAGGGGTCAGAAATCTTTTTTATATGAATGTTGAAATCACCATCAATCAGAATATTATCTGCACAGGTTGCCAAATTAGAGATCATCTCACCAAATTCATTGAAGAAATCAGAATATGGGCCCGGGGGCCTATATACGGTGACAAAATAATATGGCTGATTTTATTGCTCTGACCTTGCCTATATGTAGTATCTTGGGCAGAGCGGAGAGTCAGATGTTCAAACTAATTATATTTTAGACCCCCAACAGCCGGACCCGGTGCCACGAGGGGCATTTGGGGACGACGCCCCCTCACGTCATCAACCTCTCCCCCTCGGATGTTAGAGTTATCAAAAAATAAAAATAAAAAAGAAAGAAAAAGAAATACTGGAAAATATAGCAAAATATTAGTTATTCAATAATATCACATATTTAACAAATAAACCAATTAATTAACTAAAGTAATTAATTTTAAAACAAACAAATATGGCGTGTCTGTGTTCAAGCGATTTGAAAGGTTGAGGTTTGCGCTTGTCAGTACAGCAGAGGGCAAGCTTGATTTATTCAAGCAGTGTCAAGGGCCTTTCACACTGCAAGATTCAGCGCGACAACACTTTGTAACACCAGGCCAGTGCATTTCCAACGCGTCGTGACATCAGACATGTCGCTTCGGAAGCGGCAAGGGGGCAGAGATTGCGGCCACATCACACTGGCTGTTTCCACAACCTGAAAAAAGTTCAGCCATCGCCATCTTGAATTTGGGTCACCTGAACCACAAAACAGCAGTAGAACGATTCTCCCACCACCCTGCTGGGAGAAGCTTTTTTTCAGCTACTTTTCAGAGTGACGCTGACCGAGGGAGGACTGATGACCTGTTGGGATATCGATCGAACCGCGACAGCGGGCCGACCCGCACGGAGAAGCCGGCCTTCAGGGATCATTCCTGGGCAGACAGCCGGGGTGATGGAGCAAACCCACTCAGTCTGAAATCTCCCACTTTTTGGATATATACGAAGTCCCAGTTTGTCCAACGGAGGTTAGTTCTGCAGCTTTATCGAGGTGAGGAAAAAATAAAAGTAAAACGTGATGTTTCTGCACTGCTGTGGTTTATTGATCGGCTAACGTTAGCTTAGCTTTTTAGCACAGTTGATCTGAGTGAATGCTTTAATTTGTAAATGGTTCAGTCTTTCTTATTTTTAACCAAATAAAGCTACAGCTTTTTTCAGACACCACAAAAGCTCAACTTTAAATAACTTATTTTTTCGGGCATTTTTTTCCATCGTTTTTTTTTTTTTCCCCTTTTTTATATATAAACTGTTTAGTGTTTCTTTATATTTAAAGAAATATTTTTATTTGTCCCAATGAGGAACATTTGCTGTGCAGACAACCAAACTTCCATTGATGAGCTGAACACCACGAAGTCCAGTCGAAATAAAACATCTCTGCTCTTCAAAATAGGACAAAAGTGTCTTTAGCAAAACCACCAGAGTTCAAAGCTGCAGAAGAGACCTTCATCTGGGCCCGAGAATCCAGCATAACATCACCTGCTTCTAAATAAAAGGCTCTTTAAACAGCAACTATTTTATTATTTTTAAAAAAGCTGTTTCATTTTATATTTTAACAATAAATAAACGATCATTAAAAATGTCGACGAATCAAAGTCAAAAGACATTTGCACAGGTAGAAGCTCTCCACTTACTGTGCTCAAATTCATATTTTAGAAATGACTGTCCTGAAAACATTAAAGGCAATTACATATTTTGACGAAATTACAAGTTTAAATGGCTATATATATAAAAAAAAAATCATGAGGTTTATGTCACAGAAATTCTACTTTACAATCACACTGCAGTCATTGTTAAATTATTTCCTGTTGCATTTATAATAAACATTTGTATTTGTAGTGTTTGTTTTTCTGGTTGAAATGAGATATAAATAATCTACCAGACTTAAAAAATGTACAATTTTCCATGTTATTTTATTTGTCTAAAAATAAATGTCCAAGGTTCCTTATGTTAAACAAGAAATTATCTGAAATAACAGGTGGTTTTAATTTACAGATGAAAGGTTTCTAAAGAACCATTTATTGATTTATTTAGCTATTTTAATTATACTCAACAAAAATATAAACGCAACACTTTTGGTTTTGCTCCCATTTTGTATGAGATGAACTCAAAGATCTAAAACTTTTTCCACATACACAATATCACCATTTCCCTCAAATATTGTTCACAAACCAGTCTAAATCTGTGATAGTGAGCACTTCTCCGTTGCTGAGATAATCCATCCCACCTCACAGGTGTGCCATATCAGGATGCTGATTAGACACCATGATTAATGCACAGGTGTGCCTTAGACTGCCCACAATAAAAGGCCACTCTGAAAGGTGCAGTTTTGTTTTATTGGGGGGGGATACCAGTCAGTATCTGGTGTGACCACCATTTGCCTCATGCAGTGCAACACATCTCCTTCGCATCATCCGTGAAGAGAACACCTCTCCAACGTGCCAAACACCAGCGAATGTGACCATTTGCCCGCTCAAGTCGGTTACGACGACGAACTGGAGTCAGGTCGAGACCCCGATGAGGACGACGAGCATGCAGATGAGCTTCCCTGAGACGGTTTCTGACAGTTTGTGCAGAAATTCTTTGGTTATGCAAACCGATTGTTCCAGCAGCTGTCCGAGTGGCTGGTCTCAGACGATCTTGGAGGTGAACATGCTGGATGTGGAGGTCCTGGTCTGGTGTGGTTACACGTGGTCTGCGGTTGTGAGGCTGGTTGGATGTACTGCCAAATTCTCTGAAACGACTTTGGAGACGGCTTATGGTAGAGACATGAACATTCAATACACGAGCAACAGCTCTGGTTGACATTCCTGCTGTCAGCATGCCAACTGCATGCTCCCTCAAATCTTGCGACATCTGTGGCATTGTGCTGTGATAAAACTGCACCTTTCAGAGTGGCCTTTTATTGTGGGCAGTCTAAGGCACACCTGTGCACTAATCATGGTGTCTAATCAGCATCTTGATATGGCACACCTGTGAGGTGGGATGGATTATCTCAGCAAAGGAGAAGTGCTCACTATCACAGATTTAGACTGGTTTATGAACAATATTTGAGAGAAATGGTGATATTGTGTATGTGGAAAAAGTTTTAGATCTTTGAGTTCATCTCATACAAAATGGGAGCAAAACCAAAAGTGTTGCGTTTATATTTTTGTTGAGTGTACAAGTGTTCTAAACTTTTTTAACAGTAATCAGAAATTCTGAGGTAACAAACAACAACAACAAAAAAACATTTCCAAAGATTTTTCTTCAGAAAACTGCTCTATAAATGAGCAGTCCTGTCACACGTTAATTGTTGTGTGGGCCGCTGAAGAGGAGGTACTGCTGGCCCACCACCACCAGAGGGCGCCCTGCCTGGAGTGCGGGCTCCAGGCACCAGAGGGCGCCGCCGCCTCACGGGAGCAGCTACGGTGACAGCTGTCACCCATCACTTGAGACAGCTGACGGCAATCATCAGTGGGGTATATCAGCAGGACGGCACCTCCACCTCATTGCCGAGATATCGTTTCTACCGGAGAGGTAACGTATCGAAGCTAACGGAGTGTATCTTTTTGGATTGTGCTAGTTTGTGGATTACTGTTCCAACGAGAGGTGGAGGTAACTTCCCTGCTGTTCGGAGTCCTGGGTGCAAACGCGCCCCCATCTAACTGTCCTTTGTTCCTCGCCAGCAGTACCAGGTCCGACACGCGGAGGCAGTGGCCACCTGGGAGTTCGGGACTTGGCGGCTCCAGTATTCCCGGGGTCCTGTGGCGGAGGAAGCCGTGTGGTTCCGGTCTTACCTTGGAGAGGCGTCTCCTATCTTCGAGCCTGCCCACACGACACTTTTGTGAATTGACTGTTGTTCATTTCCGTGATTGGTTGTATTCGTTGTGCACATTCACAACAGTAAAGCATTGTTATTTTGACTTACTCCATTGTCCGTTCATTTGCGCCCCCTGTTGTGGGTCCGTGTTCCTACACTTTCACAACAGGATATCTCGGCCAGCGTCATGGATCCCGAGGGGCGTCAACCGGCTGTTGAACGGCCAATGGAAGAACAAGGCACACAGGCGTCCGCAGGAGGGGTAATCGGTGAGTTGCAGCGGATCCTCACCGCTTTCACGACTCGGTTGGATTTGATGACCGAGCAGAACGTCCTCCTGAACCGCAGGGTGGAGGCTCTCGCCGCGCAGGTGGAAGCGCGCCCTCCGGGCGCCGCTGCGGCTCTCCCTCCCGTAGAACCTGTGCGTAACAGCGACGTTCCACTGGTTGTCCAACGACCCCTCCCACCTTCCCCTGAAGCATACATAAGCCCCCCAGAGCCGTACGGAGGCTGTGTGGAGACGTGCGCGGATTTTCTTATGCAGTGTTCGCTCATCTTCGCACAGCGTCCCGTCATGTACGCGACTGACGCTAGCAAAGTAGCTTATGTGATAAATCTGCTTCGTGGTGAGGCACGCGCTTGGGCTACAGCGCTCTGGGAACAAAGTTCACGGCTCCTTCTGACATATGATGGGTTTGTGAGGGAGCTCAGAACGGTGTTCGATCACCCTAATAGAGGAGAGACCGCTTCAGCCGTGCTGCTGTCAATGAGACAGGGGCGCTGGAGCGCAGCTGCCTATGCAGTCGACTTCCGCATCGCGGCTGCGAGGTCCGGCTGGAATAGCGCTGCCCTCCGCGCCGCCTTCGTAAACGGACTGTCGTTGGTCCTCAAGGAGCACCTGGTGGCTAAGGACGAACCGCGGGATTTAGATGGGCTTATCGATCTTGTTATACGTTTAGACAATCGGTTAAATGAGCGCCGTCGGGAACGAGACGAAGGGCGTGGCCAGGCACGCGTCGTCCCTCTCCCTTCCGGTTCCGACCGCGTTCCGCCCTCCCCACGCTCCACGGCCCCTGCGCTCCGTGCGGTTACAGCCCCCCCTGCTGACGAAGCTATGGACACGAGTAGGGCAACATTTAGGGCACCGGTCACACAAAGGAGGCTGGCCCGCAGAGCATGTTTTGTTTGTGGCTCGATTGAGCATCAAGTAAGGGACTGCCCCGAGCGGTTAAACACCAACGCCCGCCCCTAGAAACTGGGCTAGGGGTGGGCCGAGACGTTCACGTGGGACACACCCACATCGCCACACGACTCCCAGTTACAATCCTTTATGAGGATTTAACCCTGAAGGCCCCAGCACTGGTGGACACGGGCTCAGAAGGGAATTTGCTAGACAGCAAATGGGCCAGGGAGATAGGGTTCCCTCTGGTGGCGCTTACCTCGCCTGTGCAGGTACGGGCGCTAGATGGCTCCCTACTCCCTCCAATCACTCACAAGACACCACCAGTAACTCTGGTGGTGTTGGGGAATCACCGGGAGGAAATCGAGTTTTTCGTGACTCCGGCCACCTCCCATGTGATTTTAGGTTTTCCCTGGATGTTGAAACACAATCCCCGGATCGATTGGCCATCCGGGGTAGTGGTTCAGTGGAGCGAGACCTGCCATCGGGTATGTTTAGGTTCCTCGGTTCCTCCCGGTTCCCAGGCCAGGGAGGAGGTCAGAGCCCCGCCCAATCTAGGGACGGTGCCGGTGCAGTACCATGACCTTGCGGAGGTGTTCAGCAAGGATCTGGCACTCACCCTTCCCCCGCACCGCCCGTATGATTGTGCCATTGATTTGGTTCCAGGCGTTGAGTTCCCGTCCAGTAGGCTGTACAACCTCTCACGACCTGAACGCGAATCAATGGAGACCTACATCCGGGACTCTTTGGCTGCTGGGTTGATCCGGAATTCCACCTCCCCGATGGGTGCGGGTTTCTTTTTTGTGGGGAAAAAGGATGGCGGATTACGTCCATGCATCGATTACAGGGGGCTGAACGAAATCACGGTTCGTAACCGATACCCCTTACCCTTGTTGGATTCGGTGTTCACGCCCCTGCATGGAGCCAAGATATTCACCAAGCTTGATCTTAGGAATGCGTATCACCTGGTTCGGATCCCGAAGGGAGACGAGTGGAAGACGGCATTTAACACCGCGTTAGGTCATTTTGAGTACCTGGTCATGCCGTTCGGTCTTACAAATGCTCCCGCGACGTTCCAAGCATTGGTTAATGATGTCTTGCGGGACTTCCTGCACCGATTCGTCTTTGTATATTTAGACGACATACTCATCTTTTCTCCGGATCCTGAGACCCATGTCCGACATGTACGTCAGGTCCTGCAGCGGTTATTGGAGAACCGGCTGTTTGTTAAGGGCGAGAAGTGTGAGTTTCACCGCACCTCTTTGTCCTTCCTGGGGTTCATCATCTCCCCCAACTCCGTCGCTCCTGATCCGGCCAAGGTTGCGGCGGTGAGAGACTGGCCCCAACCAACAAGCCGTAGGAAGCTGCAACAGTTCCTCGGCTTTGCGAATTTCTACAGGAGGTTCATTAAGGGCTACAGTCAGGTTGTTAGCCCCCTGACAGCCCTGACCTCACCAAAAGTCCCCTTCACCTGGTCGGATCGTTGCGATGCCGCGTTCAAGGAGTTGAAACGGCGCTTCTCGTCTGCACCCGTTCTGGTGCAGCCCGATCCTAGTCGCCAGTTAGTGGTTGAAGTGGACGCCTCGGACTCAGGGATAGGAGCTGTGCTGTCCCAGAGTGGGAAGACAGATAAGGTCCTTCATCCGTGTGCCTATTTTTCCCGCAGGTTGACCCCGGCTGAACGGAACTATGACGTCGGCAACCGAGAACTCCTTGCGGTGAAAGAGGCTCTTGAAGAGTGGAGACACCTGTTGGAGGGAACGTCCGTGCCATTCACGGTTTTCACTGACCACCGGAACCTGGAATATATCAGGACCGCCAAGCGGCTGAATCCCAGGCAAGCCCGCTGGTCACTGTTCTTCGGCCGTTTTGACTTCCGCATCACCTACCGGCCCGGGACCAAGAACCAGAAATCGGATGCCTTGTCCCGGGTACACGAAGACGAGGTCAAAGCGGAGTTGTCGGATCCACCGGAACCCATCATCCCGGAGTCCACTATCGTGGCCACCCTCACCTGGGACGTAGAGAGAACCGTCCGGGAGGCCCTGGCACGAAGCCCGGACCCCGGGACTGGACCAAAGAACAGACTTTACGTCCCACCAGAGGCAAGGGCTGCAGTCCTGGACTTCTGTCACGGCTCTAAGCTCTCCTGTCATCCAGGGGTGCGAAGAACCGTGGCAGTTGTCAGGCAGCGCTTCTGGTGGGCGTCCCTGGAGGCCAACGTCCGGGACTATATCCAGGCCTGTACCACCTGCGCCAGGGGCAAGGCCGACCATCGCAAGGCTCCGGGACTGCTACAGCCGCTGCCCGTGCCTCATCGCCCCTGGTCCCATATCGGCCTGGATTTTGTCACGGGCCTCCCGCCGTCCCAGGGAAACACCGTCATCCTCACGATAGTGGACCGATTCTCCAAGGCGGCCCACTTCGTGGCCCTCCCGAAGCTCCCAACGGCCCAGGAGACAGCGGACCTCCTGGTCCACCACGTCGTCCGCCTGCATGGGATACCATCAGACATCGTCTCCGATCGCGGTCCCCAGTTCTCCTCGCATGTCTGGAGGAGCTTTTGCCGGGAACTGGGGGCCACGGTCAGTCTCTCATCCGGGTATCACCCCCAGACCAACGGGCAAGCAGAGCGGGCCAATCAAGAAATGGAGCAAACACTGCGTTGTGTGACAGCCGCGCACCCGGTGGCCTGGAGTACTCATCTGGCCTGGATCGAGTACGCCCACAACAGTCAAGTGTCATCAGCCACCGGCCTCTCCCCCTTTGAGGTGTGTTTGGGGTATCAGCCCCCATTGTTCCCGGTGGTTGAGGGAGAGGGTGGGGTGCCCTCGGTCCAGGCCCATCTGAGGAGGTGCCGTCGGGTGTGGCGCACTGCCCGCTCTGCCCTGCTCAAAGCCCGGATGAGGGCCAAGGCCCATGCAGACCACCGGCGTTCCCCGGCCCCTGCATACCAGCCCGGGCAGGAGGTTTGGTTGTCAATGAAGGACATCCCATTGCAAGTGGAATCCCAAAAACTGAAAGACCGATACATTGGACCATTCACAATCCTCAAGGTTCTCAGCCCAGCCGCAGTGAAGCTGAAGCTGCCAGCTTCACTGCGGATCCACCCAGTTTTCCATGTTTCCCACATCAAACCGTACCACGCCTCTTCCCTCTACGCCCCCGGACCGGTGCCGCCTCCTGCCCGGATCATCGACAGGGAGCCTGCTTGGACTATGTGCAGGCTCCTGGACATCCGTCGTCAGGGCCGGGGATTCCAGTATTTGGTGGACTGGGAGGGTTATGGACCCAAAGAATGCTCCTGGGTGAAGAGGAGCTTCATCCTGGACCCGGCCCTCCTGGCTGATTTCTACCGCCAACATCTGGACAAACCTGGTCGGGCGTTGAGGGGGGGTCGTGTTGTGTGGGTCGCTGAAGAGGAGGTACTGCTGGCCCACCGCCAGAGGGTGCCCTGCCTGAAGTGCGGGCTTCAGGCACGAGAGGGCGCAGCCACCTCCCAGAAGCAGCCTGGAGTGACAGCTGTCACACATCAACCATCAATTACCACATCCCATAAAAGCCGGGCAGCATCTCCACCTTCCTGCCGAGAAATCGTCTACCCATCAGGTAAACACTCAGCCGTAGTTTTGGTGCCGTACGCACACAATTGTTCTGGACATTTTGCAGGCGAACCTGTTGACTGGTCCGCAGCTGGAAGCTGGGAGGAGACGACGCTCTTCGCTCCTCGGATAAGTAGTCACTCAGGTGCTGCACGTTATTGTTCCGGTTTCAGGAGGTGGAGGTGTTTTTCCCCACTGGAAAGGAACTGCTTGCTGACTGTTTTGCTGGGTGTGTGCACACACACCCACCATTAATTGTTTCTGCTTCCTGCCAGCAGTACCAGATCTGACAGCTGGAGACGGTGGCCACCTGGGGACTGAGGACTTGGCGGCTCTGGTGTGCTTCAGATCCGTTGGCAGTGGAAATCGTGTGGGACCCGGCTCTTCTCTGGACAGACGTCTTCTACCCTTGAGCCTGCCCACACGTCACCTTTGTACATTGATTGACTGCTATTCTAAATTGTGTTTGTCCCTTTTCTGTTGTGCACATTCACAACATTAAATTGTTGTATTTTGGCTTATCCATTGTCTGTTCATTTATGCCCCCTGTTGTGGGTCCGTGTCCCTACACTTTCCCAACACAAACAACCGTATTTTATGCCAGAAATGAGGTCCAGGTTGTTTAAAGCGACATTTCTCCTTTAATTCGGGTTGTCTTATACATACGTGTTTCTCCAGTGATTTTACATGAATGAAGCTAACAGGCAGCCAGCTGATTCATGTTCTGTTGTGTAATGTAAGATGCTGGGGCTGAATGAAATGCAGCTACTGTATTCCTCCTCTGTTCTGTATAAAAGCTCTGGACTTCACCATGGTACTGCTGTGTTAGCGGTGACCGTAAGAAAGCCGGTGAATTACATCAGTAACACCTTATTTAATGATTGTTTCACAGTGGCTATGTTCAACAGCACAACACATCTAGAAGTTGAGTGTTTTAATGATAAGTAAAGACAGTTAATTTAGTTATGTAATGAAACATGATTTAGAAGAATGTGTTTAGTCCAATAAGGACTGGAAGGACTTTAAAAAAAACCTCTTAATTTTGCATTCTGAAGGACTTTTTCTTCAGAAAAAAAGTTTCTTGGGAATATCCTGCGACGCTTTGGGATTTCCTTTCATTGCTATGCTGATGACACTCAATTGTACATGCCAATAACTGCTGGTAATCTCACTCACATAAAATCTTTGGAAGATTGCCTTGCATCAGTAAGAAGTTGGATGTCTAATAACGTCCTACTTTTAAATTCTGATAAGACTGAAGTTATGGTTCTTGGTCCAGCGAGGTATCGGCATAAATTTGATCAGCTAGCACTTAGCTTAGGTCCGTGTGTTATACATCATACGGATAAAGTGAGGAACCTTGGAGTAATTTTTGATCCTACGTTGTCCTTTGATCTCCACGTTAGAGATATTACGAGGACTGCTTTCTTCCATTTGCGATCTATAGCGAAGATTCGTCCCTTCCTGTCTATGGCTGATGCTGAGACTTTGATTCATGCATTTGTCTCTTCTAGATTGGACTATTGTAATGCTCTATTTTCTGGCTTACTGCAGTCCAGGATTAGGGGTCTTCAACTGGTTCAAAACGCTGCTGCCAGACTCTTGACACAAAGCAAAAGGTTTGACCACATTAAACCTGTTTTGGCGTACCTGCACTGGCTTCCTGTTCCTGCAAGATCGGATTTTAAAGTACTGTTATTAGTTTATAAAATCGTTCATGGACTTGCACCTCCCTATCTGGCTGACCTGGTAAGCCCCTATGTACCAGCTCAGGCCCTGCGTTCTCAGGGTGCAGGACTTCTGTGTGTTCCCAGGGTGAATAAAAAGTCTGCCAGTCACAGAGCTTTCTCCTACCGTGCCCCAGCTCTGTGGAACGATCTCCCAGCACACATTTGGCAGTCGGATACTGAGGAGATTTTTAAGTCACGTTTAAAGACTCATTTGTTTTCTCTGTTTTATCATTAGTATTATGAAGTGTTTTTATTCTTGTATTCTTTTATGGTCTTTTTATTATTATTATTATTATTGTGTTTTAAATTCTTTTAATTGTTTTTTGTGTGAAGCGCCTTGGCACTATATAAATTAATAAATTTGAAATTTGATTTTTTAAAAATAACCTCTTAATTTTGCTCTGTGAAGGACCTTTTTTTAAATAACCTCTTAATTTTGCTCTCTGAGTGACACCAGGATGATGCATTTCCCCTAAAAATACACCTACCCCTGAGTGTTTCTCACTTGCCCTCAAAAACATTGGAATACTTCGTATTTCACAATTTTAATTTGTTTATGCTATTTCAAATGCAAGCAGAATTCTAAAATATTTTCCTTAAACTAATAGAAATCTCGACAACTTGATATAAATTAATTACAAATATAAAATACAGCTTCCTGATGAAGTTGTATACAGGACATTTTCTTAAAAAGAAGAACTGAAAGTTCAGCTACAATTTGCCAGAAAGTACATCTGAGATGCAAGCCTAGATTTGATGTTTTGGTGAAAGAAAATTTTGTATTTCTTCATAATTGATGAAAATAAAGTAACGTCCAAGACATATTCATTGACTTGGAAATGTTCATGTATCCATCCCCAGACTTGTCTGAATTAAACTGGCAATAAAACTGATTATTATTTACAGATATTGTACCAAAGTATAGAATTATTTATCCAACCCATAATCTTGGCATTTACATTTTTATTTAATTTATATCAAGTTGTAGAGATTTGCTTTCAGTTTGGGTTTAAGGAAGAAAATTTTAGAAATTTTTATTTTTTTATGTTTTTGTATTTTTTATATTTGAAATGGCATAAAACATTTAAATATGTGAAGTATCAAGTGTTCCAATACTTTTAGAGGGCACTGTATCCTAACCTTATGATGAGTGCAAAATGAGTGTGGGATTATTACTGTTTTGTTTAAGAATGCTTCATTTTCACTGTTGCTGTACTTTGTGTGAAATCATAATCATATCATATATTGGTATTGATAGAGATTTATAATATTTGGCTTCAATATTGAAATACAATAATTTGGCTATATCATGCAGCCCTAGTGTCAACTAGCTGAAAAGTTTGAATATTATTTTACATGTACAGGGTTCTATTTGTCCTGACATTTTTAGGCCTGGAAGTGGGGATTTAATAACATTGTGTAATTGTAAGTGATGCTAGGAGTAACAAGACTGGCTTTTTTTTTTTTTTTTATACAGTCACTTGAGAATGAAAAGACAGGGGGACAAGATATTTGACTTCTTCGCAAAGCGAAGCACATCAGGCACAGATCAGGCAAAGACAAAACTCAGAGATGGTGAGGACTTTTCAGGCACATGAAACGCAAATAAAGAATAATGCTTAAAGTGGTGGGGTGTTAAGAGGGCCGTACTTAGGGGGTCTGGGAGCTGAAGGTTTTCAGCCATGATAAAGCTACCCAGAAGCATTTACTGAAAAAAAAAAGTCTGAAGGACCTAAATGACATGGTGAGATGATGAAGAGCTTTGCTTGTTCATGTCCACAACATATGCATATTACAAAGGCTGGCCATGCAGATGATAATCAAAGACTCCATATCAATGGGTCATTTCTATGATGGGATATCAAACACACTGAGAGACATTCTAAAGGCACTTCAGCTTGACAATATCACAATGTGGTCCCATGAATATTGTCAATTATAGTGAATAACATACTGTAGTGTTTGGCACACAGATGATAATCAACAACTCCATGTTAATGGGTCATTTCATTTATGACATATATGCAGTAAAACTTTCTCTGACATGAACCATTGTAACATTTCTTCTGCCCTCAAAAATGCCAAATTACCTGTTGGGAAAGTGTAGTGACACGGACCCACAACAGGGGGCACAAATGAACGGTCAACAGATGAGCCAAAATATAACAATTTAATGTTGTGAATGTGCACAACGAACATACAGACAATCTCAGAATATCATAACAGTCAATACACAAAGGTGACGTGTGGGCAGGCTCGAGGATAGAAGACGTCTGTCCTAAGAAGAGCCGGAACCACACGATTTCCGCCGCCCCAGAACCTGGTGAATACTGGAGCCGCCAAGTCCCGAATTCCCAGGTGATCACCGTCCCCGACTGTCGGATCTGGTACTGCTGGCGAAGAACAAAGACAGTCAAGTGTGGGTGTGTGTACACCCAGTAACAACAACGGTGGGAATGCCACCTCCACCTCACACTCAGCGCGTTGCAGCGGTCTCAGCTGAAAAGGAGCGCCGTCTTGCACAGCCTCCTCAAAAACGACCGGTTCTCCTGCAAACACTCACAATAAACAGATTTACAAAGGCTGAGGATATTACCTCCAAAGAAGTATGATATCTCGGCGATGAGGTGGAGATGACGTCTGGTCTTTATGGAGTGCAATGATGAAGAATGTGTGACAGCTGTCAGGAATTAATGAGTGACAGCTGTCACTCCCGGCTGTGTCCGTGGTGGCAGCGCCCTCTCGTGCCTGAAGCCCGCACTTCAGGCAGGGCGCCCTTTGGTGGTGGGCCAGCAGTACATCCTCTTCTGGCGACCCACACAACAGGACCCCCCCCCCTCAACGGGCGCCTCCTGGCGCCCGACCAGGCTTGTCCGGGTGTCTGCGGTAGAAATCGGCCAGGAGGGCCGGGTCCAAGATGAAGCTCCTCTTCACCCAGGAGCATTCTTCGGGTCCATACCCTTCCCAGTCCACCAAATACTGGAACCCCCGGCCCATTCGATGGACGTCCAGGAGCCGGCGCACTGTCCAAGCCGGCTCCCCGTCAATGATCCGGGCAGGAGGCGGCGCCGGACTGGGAGCACAGAGGGGTGAGGTGTGGTGAGGCTTGAGTCTGGACACATGAAAAACCGGGTGGATCCGCAGTGAAGCTGGGAGTCGGAGCTTCACTGCGGCAGGACTGAGGATTTTGAGGATCTTGAAAGGTCTGATGTACCGGTCCTTCAACTTGGGGGAGTCCACTTGGAGGGGGATGTCCTTCGTGGACAGCCACACCTCCTGCCCGGGCTGGTAAGCAGGGGCCGGGGATCGCCGGCGGTCTGCATGGGTCTTCGCTCTCGTCCGGGCCTTCAACAGGGCAGAACGGGCGGAGCGCCACACCCGACGGCACTTCCGCAGGTGGGCCTGGACCGAGGGCACACCGACCTCTCCCTCCACCACGGGGAACAACGGGGGCTGATACCCCAAACACACCTCAAATGGGGAGAGGCCGGTGGCAGAAGACACCTGGCTGTTATGCGCATACTCGATCCAGGCCAGATGGTTACTCCAGGCCGTCGGGTGCACGGATGTGACGCAGCGGAGGGTCTGTTCCAGTTCCTGGTTGGCCCGCTCTGCCTGTCCGTTCGTCTGTGGATGGTACCCGGACGAGAGGCTCACGGTGGCCCCCAGTTCCCTGCAGAAGCTCCTCCAGACGTGTGAGGAGAACTGGGGACCACGATCTGAGACGATGTCGGTAGGTATCCCATGCAGACGGACAACATGGTGGACCAGGAGGTCTGCTGTCTCCTGGGCTGTTGGGAGCTTCGGGAGGGCCACGAAGTGGGCCGCCTTGGAGAATCGGTCCACTATCGTGAAGATGGTGGTGTTGCCCTGGGACGGCGGGAGGCCCGTGACGAAATCCAGGCCGATGTGGGACCAGGGGCGATGAGGCACAGGAAGCGGTTGGAGTAGTCCTTGGGCCTTCCTGTGGTCAGCCTTGCCCCTGGCACAGGTGGTGCAGGCCTGGATATACTCCCGGACGTCGGCCTCCATAGACGCCCACCAGAAGCGCTGCTGGACAACTGCCACGGTCCTTCGCACCCCTGGATGACAGGAGAGCTTGGAACCGTGACAGAAGTCCAAGACTGCAGCTCTGGCCTCTGGTGGGACGTATAAATGGTTCTTCGGACCTGTACCTGGGTCCGGGCTCCGTGCCAGGGCCTCCCGGACGATCTTCTCCACGTCCCAGGTGAGGGTGGCCACGATAGTGGACTCAGGCAGGATGAGCTCCGGTGGATCCAACAGTGCAGTTTTGACCTCCTCTTCGTGTACCCGGGACAAGGCATCCGACCTCTGGTTCTTGGTCCCGGGGCGATAGGTGATCCGGAAGTCAAAACGCCTGAAGAACAGTGACCAGCGGGCTTGCCTGGGGTTCAGCCGCTTGGCGGTCCTGATATACTCCAGGTTCCGATGGTCAGTGAAAACCGTGAATGGCACAGACGCTCCCTCCAACAGGTGTCTCCACTCCTCAAGAGCCTCTTTCACCGCAAGGAGTTCTCGATTGCCGACGTCATAGTTCCGTTCAGCCGGGGTCAACCTGCGTGAAAAGTAGGCACACGGGTGAAGAACCTTATCGGTCTCTCCGCTCTGGGACAGCACGGCTCCTATCCCTGAGTCAGAGGCGTCCACTTCAACCATGAACTGGCGGCTAGGGTCGGGCTGCACCAAAACTGGCGCAGTAGAGAACCGTCGTTTCAACTCCTTGAACGCGGCTTCGCACTGATCCGACCAGGTGAAGGGGACTTTTGGAGAGGTCAGGGCTGTCAGGGGGCTAACTACCTGACTGTAGCCCTTAATGAACCTCCTATAGAAATTAGCGAAGCCGAGGAACTGTTGCAGCTTCCTACGGCTTGTTGGTTGGGGCCAATCTCTCACCGCCGCAACCTTGGCCGGATCAGGGGTGACGGAGTTAGAGGAGATGATAAACCCCAGGAAGGACAAAGACGTGCGGTGAAACTCGCACTTCTCGCCCTTCACAAACAGTCGGTTCTCTAACAACCGCTGCAGGACCTGACGTACATGCTGGACATGGGTCTCAGGATCCGGAGAAAAGATGAGAATATCGTCCAGATATACGAAGACGAATCGGTGCAGGAAGTCCCGCAAGTCGTCGTTAACCAAGGCTTGGAACGTCGCGGGGGCGTTGGTGAGGCCGAACGGCATGACCAGGTACTCAAAGTGACCTAATGGGGTGTTAAATGCCGTCTTCCATTCGTCTCCCTTCCGGATCCGAACCAGGTGATACGCATTTCTAAGATCCAGCTTAGTAAAGATTTTGGCTCCATGCAGGGGGGTGAACACGGAATCAAACAATGGCAACGGGTATCGGTTGCGAACCGTAATCTCATTCAGCCCCCTGTAATCAATACATGGACGAAGTCCGCCATCTTTCTTGCCCACAAAAAAGAAACCTGCCCCCATTGGGGAGGTGGAGTTCCGGATCAGCCCGGCAGCTAATGAGTCCCGGATGTAGGTCTCCATTGATTCGAGGTTGTACAGCCTGCTGGACGGAAACTCAGCGCCTGGAACCAAATCAATGGCACAATCGTACGGACGGTGCGGGGGAAGGGTGAGTGCCATATCCTTACTGAAGACGTCAGCAAGATCGTGGTACTCAACCGGCACTGCCGTCAGATTGGGAGGGACTTTGACCTCCTCCTTAGCCTGTGAACCGGGAGGAACCGAGGATCCTAAACACCCCCGATGGCAGGTTTCGCTCCACTGAACCACCACCCCAGACGGCCAATCAATCCGGGGATTGTGCTTCAACATCCATGGGATGCCCAAAATCACGCGGGAGGTAGAAGGAGTTACAAAAAACTCAATCTCCTCCCGGTGGTTTCCAGACACCACCAGAGTTACTGGTTGTGTCTTGTGTGTGAGTAAAGGGAGGAGGGTGCCATCTAGTGCCCGCACCTGCAACGGCGAAGGAAGCACCACCAGAGGGAGCCCTACCTCCCTTGCCCATCTGCTGTCTAGCAGATTCCCTTCTGACCCCGTGTCCACCAGTGCTCGGGCTTGAAGGGTTAAATCCCCGCTCAGGATTGTGACTGGGAGTCATGTGGCAATTTGTGTGTGTCTCACTTGAATGTTTTGACCCCTCCTTAGCCCAGTCTCTAAGGGCGAGTGTTGTCGTTGTGGCCGTTTGGGGCAGTTTCTCTGTGTGTGCTCAGTTGAGCTGCAGAGAAAACACTCTCCACGGATCAGCCTCCCCATTTTGGCCCTGTGCGTTTCCCTAACAACGTCAGCAGGGGGAGCTGTTGCCCCACAAAGCGCTGCGGCTGTGGAGCGTGGGGAGGGCGGCCCCTTTTCGAACCCGGAAGGGAGAGGGGCGGCGCGTATCCGGTCACGTCCTTCGCCTCGCTCCCGACGGTGTTCCTCTAACCGATTGTCTAACCGTATAACGAGATCGATAAGCCCATCTAAATCCCGCGGTTCCTCCTTAGCTACCAGCTGCTCCTTCAGAACCAACGACAGTCTGTTTATGAAGGCGGCGCGGAGCGCAACGTTATTCCAGCCGGACCTCGTAGCCGCGATGCGGAAGTTGACTGCATAAGCGGCTGCGCTCTCGCGTCCCTGTCTCATTGACAGCAGCACGGTTGAAGCGGTCTCTCCTCTGTTAGGGTGATCAAACACTGTTCTGAACTCCCCCACAAACCCAGTGTATGCTGATAACAACCGTGAGTTCTGTTCCCAGAGCGCCGTAGCCCAGGCGCGTGCTTTACCCCGAAGCAGAGCAATCACATAAGCTATTTTACTAGCATCTGACGCGTACATGACGGGACGTTGTGCGAAGACGAGCGAACACTGCATAAGAAAATCCGCGCACGTCTCCACACAACCTCCGTACGGCTCAGGAGGGCTTATGTATGCTTCAGGGGATGGTGGGAGGGGTTGTTGAACCACCACTGGAACGTTTATATCCTGCACAGGGTCGGCAGGAGGACGAGCTGCAGCAGCTCCCTGAGCGCTCGCCGCCATTTGTGCGGAGAGAGCCTCCACCCTGCGGTTCAGGAGGATGTTTTGCTCAGTCATTTGATCCAACCGACTGTCGGATCTGGTACTGCTGGCGAAGAACAAAGACAGTCAAGTGTGGGTGTGTGTACACCCAGTAACAACAACGGTGGGAATGCCACCTCCACCTCACACTCAGCGCGTTGCAGCGGTCTCAGCTGAAAAGGAGCGCCGTCTTGCACAGCCTCCTCAAAAACGACCGGTTCTCCTGCAAACACTCACAATAAACAGATTTACAAAGGCTGAGGATATTACCTCCAAAGAAGTATGATATCTCGGCGATGAGGTGGAGATGACGTCTGGTCTTTATGGAGTGCGATGATGAAGAATGTGTGACAGCTGTCAGGAATTAATGAGTGACAGCTGTCACTCCCGGCTGTGTCCGTGGTGGCAGCGCCCTCTCGTGCCTGAAGCCCGCACTTCAGGCAGGGCGCCCTTTGGTGGTGGGCCAGCAGTACATCCTCTTCTGGTGGCCCACACAACATTACCTATTGATTCACAATAGAAAATGGCACATTTCAGCCTAAAAATAAAAGGCTGGTTTCCATGGCAATTACAAAAGGATATGCTAAAATATTTGGTGACAGTTATGCACTACCCAAAAACTGTTCATACACCAAGTTTCATGAAAATCAGTGACGTGTCACTTTCCATGATTTGGGTCTTCATGGCTGGTTTTCTCAGTCCACGGCTCTTAAGCGAGTGCGTCATCACTATAATCTGAAAGGCTGCCAAACAAGGCAACCAATAGTCCAAAACTGGCATAAAAACAAAGCTTGGCAAAGCTTCTCTTGCTTTTTTATGTCAGTGTGCTTCAGCATAAGCATTTTGTGAGAACACAGTGATAAAAAGTGTGGTAGTTAGAAAAACTCCAACAACTCTTTAAGCTGCAATTAGTGAAGATTTGCATAGAGCACATACGTCCCCTAGCTCCAGTAATCCTCTGTTTTGTATCTTCTTGCCTGAGCTGAAGTGCTAGTGAGGGGGCTGTTTTACCAAAGTACAAATAAGATGGAAATCAATGGCAGGCATTATAAAACTAGAATGAGCACTCAGAGAGTACAACACCTGTGTCTTACACTGGACACAGTTTCCTGCAAACTAATTCTTTGTAATTCAGTGAATGTCCTGTGAAGCCATGATGTTTAATCAGTTCTGTTCAAGATGGAACCACATTATCCGTCACCAACTCTATCTGTCCAATGTGTTTAATCCATAATGACCCAAAGACTTTGAGATAAACAGCTATGACCTTGAGTTTGACCTTTCAAAGCCACCCAAGTTCAAAGCTCATGTGAAAAATAAAATGATAACATGACTTCATAGTCATGTTTAATAGTAATCATAGGTAAGTCTTTAACCAATTCCTCAAAATAGCCATTATATATATGTAGCCTGGCAAAACTGACACTGCACAGGACACAAGAATTGTATTTTGGGTTCTTTAATTCTGAATAAAATGAATTAGCGGCTAGAGTTACAATTTTTACAAAATGAACATACGAAGTCTTTAAAATGAATAAAACCAGCAAAAGGTCACTAAAATTCAGGGTTCTCCATTTTTCCCTGTAACATTGACCCTTATCCCTGACACAGAACTGTGTCCTTCCTGAAATTTTCAATCTAGCCTCAGTGCACTCACCAAATGGCCTCTTTAATCCAGTTTTGCAGAAACACAGCCACAAATGGTCACATTCTGAAAAATATACAAAAGGAATAGGAAATAGAAAAATAGGAAAAAGAAATCACTAAAACCAACTGGAGGAAAATAATGTAACAAAAAATTGAAGAAAAAAGACATAACTGTAGTGGCTCTCTCCAATAATGTGGGCCGCTGAACGCAGCCTAGTCGTTGGGTATGAGTGCGTGCTTCGTCCTTAACAAACAGTCTCCTGTATTTCTCATGACCATCCACCTGCTATGGTCATTTCAAAAATCCTGGGCTATAGCTGTCAGACAACCGCTGCATGTTACAACCAGAAAGACGAGAGGATGTCCTAAATCTTGAGGTCCCCTTTTACAGAGCCCCAAAATCTTGTGATCCAAGGGAGTATCCCAAATACGAAATACCCCCCCCCCCCCTCTCTCTCTCTCTCTCTCTCTCTCTATATATATATATGTGTGTGTGTGTGTGTGTGTGTGTGTGTGTGTGTATACTGTAATACTTGTCAAAACTGTCATTGTATAAACCGGATGTTACAGTTTGTGGTTAATGTAGAACCCAAATATGCAGACATGAACAAACTCAGAGGATATGACAATAACTCTGACTTATTTATTGAACCCAGTGAAAACAGTTCAACAGCTTGTGGAGTAACAGCATACAAAAGTGAATCTCAAAGTGATGCAGACAAAAAGACAAAAAGACCGGTGGACTACTGGGAGAACAAACTGACAAATAACCAGGAAACTCCATGAACACCGGGAATTCTCACAGATCACAAAAATACTCTCTCATGGTTTGGTTGCTTTGCAGTGGTTGGTGATGGTGATGCTTGCAATGTTTTTTTTTTTTTTTTTTTTTTTACTTTTCCTTAAATGTGGCACAACTGTGTAGCTATAAATGACTGTTCTGTTTCACAAGAGCCTGACTGTTGTGTTGAACCGAAAAGTGTGTGTGGGTCTTCCAGGAAAAAGAACGGCCAGTTTATTTACAGCTACATACATCCACCTGTTGCTCACTCATCTCGTCACCAATGACTCCGCCAGAGGCGGATCCAGCCTTTTATAGGGACTGAGGCCCCCTGCTGGTTTATCCAGACACCACACCAGCTTTCTTTTTGTGTTGCTATTTCACTCTCCACTCATTTTGGATTTTACCTTTACTCAATACTTTTACTTGAAGTACGAGGTCTCTTAGATAATAAACCGACCCTTTTATTTTTTTTAACTATATGGCTTTGAATGATGTGTGATTGCACCAATCATGCTTGAACCCTCGTGCGCATGTGTGAGTTTTTTCACGCGTGTCGGTGACGTCATTTCCCTGTGGGCAGGCCTTGAGTGAGATGTGGTCCCCCCTCTCGGCTGAATTCCTTTGTTTCACATGCTGCTCGAGACGGCGCGCATTGCTTTATCAAAATTTTTTCTGGACCTGTGAGGAATATCCGTGTGGACACTATTCGAGAAATTAAGCTGGTTTTCAGTGAAAAGTTTAACGGCTGATGAGAGATTATGGGGTGTTTCTGTCGGTGTAAGGACATCCCACGGAGCAGGACGTCCTGCAGTGCTTCCAGGCACCGTCTTCAGCCTGTTTTGAGCTGAAAACATCCTAATTTAAGGCTTAATTCACCCAGGACGTCGTGAGAGAACAGAGAAGATTCAGAAGAGGCTGGCATGAGGACTTTATGCGGACATTCCACTGTTTAAGGACATTTTTTAATGAAAGATGTGCGCGCAAATTCTTCGAGTCATTTCCATGACGACTCGGCAAATCTGTGTGCGCCGCGACAGGAAAAACACCTCCGTGTTGAAAACCATTTGTAAAATTCAGGCGGCTTTTGATGGCTTTCAACAAGTGAGTAACTGAGAAATTGTTTAACAGCTTGGGCATGTTCCAACTTGCCCGTTAAGGTTTCCAATGGAGGTGTTTTCCTGTCGCGACCCCCTGCGGTCGGGTCCGGCCCGACATGCGACTCTGCCCGCATGTTCTTTCATTACAAAATGTCCGTTAACAATGGAATGTCCGAATAAACTCCTCATGCCGACTTCTTCTGAAAGTTCTCTGTTCTCTGACGACTTACTGGGTCAACAGAGCCTGAAATGTGGAAGTTTTCAACTTGAAACGGTGAGACGCTGCCGCCTCGAAGCGCAGATCGCCGTCAGGCACCGTGGGCCGTCCTTAAAGCGACACTTACAGACCAAAATCTCTCATCAGCCATTAAAATTTTTACAGAAAACCAGCTGAATTTATCGAATGGTGTCCACTCAGTTGTGCCTTACAGTTTTGAAAAAATTTTGATCAAACAAAGCAGCAGTCTCTGAGCCATTCCTAAACAATGAAAAAAACGACGAGAGGGTGGGCGACTCCTCACTCAAAGACTGCCCACAGGCGAATGACGTAACCGACAGGCGTGAAAAAACTCTCGCATGCCCACGAGGGTTCAAGCATGTCTGATATAATCACACGTGATTCAAATCCATATGGTTTTTGAACAAAATAATAAGGTCGGATACTTTTCTAATAGACCTCGTACATTTTATTTGAGAAATTTACTTTTGACACTTAAGTACAGTAAATGTCTGATACTTTAAGATGTTTACTCAAGGAATATTTTTAAAGGAGACTTTCATTTTTATCAAAGTACTTTGGTACGCTTGGTTGAACATTTGAAATACAAACTGTAAAAATATTTTACTGCAGTCATGAGAATAAAAATGCCTTCTGGGATATTTCTGCTTTATTATATATGTTTTTTCAGGTCAGGGTTGTTTGATCTTGCTACTGGTAACATTATAACCCAGTACAACCTGCCTCATGGACCGGTGGTCGGCGTCTAAACCGCCTCCCCCACCAGCCTTGTGCTGGTGAAGAGGGTGGCATGTCACCCTGCAGGACGAAAAACAAGACCTGTCGAAAGGGCGGATGAGCTCACTGTGAGCCAACAGCCAACATGCACCAAGCACCTGTGGAGTGCTAAGGGCACAGCTGGACAAACTCATTCTGTTGGCCATCCACTGCATCCTGTCCTATCTCTGGCCATCTCGACTATGTCTTGCTGCTGGGTTCAGATACTTCAGGACAAGAGAGTGAGGCTAACGCTGCACAACTCTCCCTCACTTTAATCAAAGTCAAGTGCATGTCATGACTGCATTCCTTATCACATTAACCCTTCATCCCGATCCACTTTTCCCTACTCTAACTCAAGTCCTGCAGCGATGATTTGTGGTGAAGAGACAGGTGTGGACTCACTGGCAGTTGTAGTCACAACTCTACACGTAGGCAGACCAGGCCATATTGTCGTACTGCAGTGAACGAGACAGTGCTGGAATTCGGCAGCCCCCTGGTCGACGAAGCAGCCCTCTTCAGGACAACACTGCATCCCCCCGTATCCTGGGGAAGGGACTAGAAAAGGTGTCCGAAACATTGTCTGTCTCACTCTCTTCTGGCCAGTACACCGTGGCTGGCGGGTGTCCCATATCAGCGGTAAGAAGAGTACTAATGTCTAAATCACCTAAACTGACCTCGGTCACTCTTGGCGCATGGAATGTGCGTAACCTCTTGGACCATGCCGGCTCCAATCGACCTGAGAGAAGGACAGCCATCATTGCCTGCAAACTAGCCCGTTATAACGTGGAGATTGCTGCACTAAGCAAGACTCGTCTAGCAGAGGAAGGACAACTGACTGAGAAGTCTGCCGACTATACGTTCTTCTGGATTGGGCGCTGATCAAACAATCAACACAAGGCAAGCCTTGGGTTTGCTTTTAAGTCCAACTTGGCCAATAAGCTGGCAGTTCCCCCTAAGGGGATAAACAATTGCCTGATGACTGTCTGCATGCTGCTTCCCATGAATAGATTTGTCACATTGATTAGTGTCTATGCCCCCACCATGACAAACCCTGACAATGTGAAGGAAAAATTCTATGAGGATCTCAAGAACGCCATCATTGCTGTACCTATATCAGATAAGCTCAACATTCTCTACAATTTTAACACTTGTGTTGGCAGAGATCACGAGTCATGAGAAGGTGTGCTGGGGAAGCATGGCATTGGCAAGTGTAACAGCAATGGACTCCTCCTACTTGAGACCTGTGTCGCCCTTGACCTTCTCATCACCAACTCAGTCTTCCGTCTTCTGACCCATAATAAGACTTTGTTGCACCCCCATTCCAGCACTGGCATCTCTTGGACTATGTCATCATCAGGCAGAGGGACAGACAAGATGTTGGGGTTACCAAGACCATATGCGGAGCTGAATGCTGGACTGACTATCATCTATTGATCTCCAACATGAATCTTCGCATCACTCCACCAGAAGACCCCAAGGTGTCAGAGTCCCCAAGCAGTTGAGTATCTCCAAACTTAAGCTTGAGCTCATCAAGCATGAACTGGTTAAGGAGCTTGATAAGAATGTATTAACTCCCAACACAAACCCAGACACTGATATGGAAACTCAGTGGGTGCATTTTCATGATACTGTCTATGCTACTGCCTCCGTTGTTGTCAGTCCTACTACCCGAAAACACCAGGATTGGTTTGATGACAATAATAGTCATAACATGTCTATTCTGGAGGAAAAACGCTGTCTCCACAGAGCACTTCTCAATGATCCCTCCTCTTCCTCTAAGAAAGCTGCGCTCAGAGAGGCCAAGCAAGCTGCCCAATCCAAGTTACGTCCTATGCATGATGAATAGTTCTGTATGAAGGCCAATGTCATTCAGGCCTATGCAGATAGCAATGATATGAAAAACTTCTATAGCACCCTTAAGACCGTGTACGGTCCCACTTCGTCTGGAACATCCTCTATCCTCAGTGCCGACGGGAACACAATCATCTCAGAGAGGGAGAGGATCCTCAAGCACTGGGTGGAGCACTTTAACAGCGTCCTCAACCACCCATCTACCATTAATGAAGAAGCCATAGCAAGATTGCCACAAGTCCCAGTGAACGAGACTCTTGCTGATCCTCCTACTGAAGTGGAACTATCAAAAGCCTTCAAGTCCATGTCCAGTGGGAAGGCACCTGGTGCTGACTCCATTCCAGCTGAAATCTATGCTTCTTGAGGACCTAAACTGGTTGAGTCCCTCACAAGCCTGTTCAATCTAATGTGGTCTCAAGAAAGGCTCCCACAGGACTTTAAAGATGCTTCCATAGTCCACCTTTACAAGCGCAAAGGGAACAGATCTGTATGTGATAACCATCGTGGCATTTCCTTGCTACCCATCACCAGAAAGATCTTGGGCCGCATTCTGCTCAATCGCCTCATCAAACACCTGGAACGTGGCCTGCTACCTGAAAGCCAGTGTGGATTCCATACGGGACTAAGTACCATCAACATGATCTTTGCAGCTTGGCAACTCCAATAAAAGTGCAAGGAGCAGAACATTGGTCTGTATACCACATTCGTGGACCTTACTAAAGCGTTTGATGCTTTTTGCCATGAGGGGTTGTGGAAGATCATTTCCAAGTACGGTTGCCCTCGCAAATTCATCACAATGGTCCAGCAGTTTCATGATGGCATGAACACAAGAGTACAGGACAATGGAGAGTTCTCCCAGTCATTTCCCATCACCAATGGAGTCAAGCAGGGCTGCATGTTGGCCCCCACACTATTAAGCATGGTGTTCTCAGCCATGATGACAGACCCCTACCGCGACGGCGACATCGGTGTCAGCTTTTGTTATTGTACAGACAGAAAACTCTTCAACCCTCAGAGGCTGCATGCAAAGACAAAAGTTCACAAAGAGACAGCTCGTGGCTTCCTTTTTGCTGACGATTGTGCACTGAACACTATCTCAGAGTCGCAAAATGCAGCTCAGCCTGGACGGTTGGCTAAAGCCTGTGATAACTTCGATCTCACAATTTCAACCAAAAAGACTGAGGTCTTCCATCAACCAGCCCCTGCAGCTCTCTATATAGAGCCCCACATCACTGTCAGTAGTCAGAGTCTAGATGCGGTAAACAAGTTTGTATATCTTGGCAGTACTCTTTCACGCTCATATTGATGAGGAAGTGGCCTACAGAATCGCAAGAGCTACCACTGCCTTCAGTAGGTTTAGAGACAGGGCATGGGAGAGTAGAGGATGGAGTCTACTATAGAGCAGTAGTTCTGCCATCTCTGATATATGCCTGCGAGACTTGGACCGTATACAGTCGTCATGCCAAGCAAATCAACACCTTCCATATGAGATGTCTCAGGACCCTACTCCATGTGACGTGGCGCGACAAAGTCCCAGACACTGATGTGCTCCAGTTGGGCTAAGATGGAGAGCATTCATGCCATCCTTATATGTTCTCAGCTTCAATGGGCTGGTCATATCTACCGCATGGACGGTTGTCGTCTACCTAAAAGACTACTCTATGATGAGCTGTCCACAGGCAAGCACTGTCTTGGTAGACCAAAGTTTTGCGACAAAGACACTTTGAAGGCATCTCTCAAGCTTTGCGGCATTCCGTATACATCCTGGGAAAAGTCCGCTGAGGACCTTCCTGTCTGGCGCTCCCTCATAATATCTGGCGTGACTGCCTTTGAGGAGAGGCGCATCAGGGAGAAAGAGGTACATCGGCAGAGAAGGAAAAACACAGATAGTTCCACCTCCACCCTTGGCTCAGCCCCACTCATCCCATGTCCCCATTGCAACAGACTCTTCAAGGCGAAGATTGGCCTAATCAGCCATCTTCGGACTCACCCCACCCCCTAGTGAGTCGGAGAAGTCACGGTCATCTTCACAGCCGAAGGACGAACATCATTCATGCCCGGATCCAGACCAGTTTGGACCGGTGCAGTTGCATCGGTCAGATTTTTTTATGCATCGTTCGTCATCTGTAAAAAAAAAACTTGAATAATCCTAAATAGTGTCGAACGTGTCCCTGCGGTGAACACAGCTTTTGATTTGATCCCACAATGCACCACGCAGGTGTACACAGGAAAATTCAAACCGGATCAAACAAAGCGTCAGTCCAGTCGAGTTGATGATCATTGTATCCAGGAAAAAAATTGTGCAAGGAAAATTGCACAGCGGCTCTGTAATCAACCGTTTCTGCAGCGTGACTCCACTTTGAAGCGTGAACCATTGAAGCAATGCTTCGATCCACTAGCTTGTTAGTTCTTTGATTCGCTGCTCTTCAGAAACGGCAAGTCCGCTTCTTAACCCCTCTCAAAGCCATTAAAATTCCGTGAGTCCCTTTTGTGTGGATTAAAGTCACTAACTGGGACTCTTGTTTTGTTGCAGACAAGAAATGAGAATCGTCCTCCATTCTGTTGTCACAGCTACAAACGTTGCAAGGCTCTCTGCTGAGACAGAGTCCGGTCAGTATTAAAAACTTCAAAATGAATTGCTGCTTTAAATAAAATGACACCTCTTACAAACGTTGTAATACAGACAAGAAACTACAATCGACTAAAACTTTTTTTTCCTCCAAAAATGAGGCGTGCTGCATTTCTTTACAAATTACGTCCTGACGTGCAGCACAGCAGCTGTAAGAGTTCAGCTCAGATATATGGAAAGACATTCATGCCAATAATGTCTGAAAGGAAATGCTTTTGACAAAAACTACACATTTTGTTTATTCCTATTTATGTCCAGAGATCAAGGATCCACCATGTCAATTTTAGTTATAGTGTTGTTTTTTTAGGACATCATATTTATACAAATAAGAAGTGTTCACTATGGTCCATGAAGTATAATAAATATATTTAAAAAAAGTGTGACAGTGTATGTTGCACATGACTAAAATTACCCTGATCATTATATATGTTTTGATGTTGCATTCACACTTATTTGTTTCTGAAGCATTGTGAACCTACTCATACCACAACAGCCAAATTTTACGAGCAGAAAACCTGAAATATGATTTCAATCACGCTGTTCAACAGTGTGTGTGTCCCACAAAGACCTGTCGAGCTGCAGGTGGTAATATAAGAGGTCTGTGATAAAAGTAACGGACCTTATTATTTTTTTCAAAAACCATATGGATTTGAATCACGTGTGATTACATCAGACATGCTTGAACCCTCGTGGGCATGCAAGAGTTTTTTCACGCCTGTCGGTTACGTCATTCGCCTGTGGGCAGTCTTTGAGTGAGGAGTGGCCCACCCTCTCATCGTTTTTTTCATTGTTTAGGAATGGCTCAGAGACTGCTGCTTTGTTTGATCAAAATTTTTTCAAAACTGTAAGGCACAACTGAGTGGACACCAGTCGATAAATTCAGCTGGTTTTCAGTAAAAATTTTAACGGCTGATGAGAGATTTTGGTCTGGTAGTGTCACTTTAAGGACGGTCCACGGTGCCTGACGGCGATCTGTGCTTCGAGGCGGCAGCGTCTTGCCGTTTCAAGTTGAAAACTTCCACATTTCAGGCTCTGTTGACTCAGTAAGTCGTCAGAGAACGAAGAACTTTCAGAAGAAGTCGGCATGAGGAGTTTATTCAGACATTCCATTGTTAACGGACATTTTGTAATGAAAGAACGTGCGGCGCATGTCGGGCCGGACCCGACCGCGGGGGGTCGCGATAGAAAAAACACCTCCGTTGGAAACCTTAACGGGCAAGTTGGAACATGCCCAAGCTGCCCAACATGCCCAACTGAGAGCCTACACAGAAACATGCCCAAGCTGTTAAACAATTTCTCAGTTACTCACTTGTTGAAAGCCATCAAAAGCCGCCTGAATTTTACAAATGGTTTTCAACACGGAGGTGTTTTTCCTTTCGCGGCGCACACAGATTCGCCGAGTCATCACGGAAACGACTCGGCGAATTTGCACGCACGTCTTTCATTAAAAAATGTCCTTAAACAGTGGAATGTCCGCATAAAGTCCTCATGCCGGCTTCTTCTGAATCTTCTCTGTTCTCTCACGGCGTCCTGGGTGAATTAAGCCTTAAATTAGGATGTTTTCAGGTCGAAACAGGCCGACGACGGCGCCTGGAAGCGCTGCGCGACGTCCCGCTCCGTGGGAAGTCCTTACAGCGACAGAAACACCCCATAATCTCTCATCAGCCATTAAACTTTTCACCGAAAACCAGCGTAATTTCTCGAATAGTGTCCACTCGGATATTCCTCACAGGTCCAGAAAAAATGTTGATAAAGCAACGCGCGCCGTCCGCAGCGGCTATTCAGACAAAGAGATTCTGACGGGCGGGGTGGAGCACTCCTCACTCAAGGCCTGCCCACAGGTGAATGACGTCACTGACGCGTGAAAAAACTCACGCATGCGCACGAGGGTTCAAGCTTGTCTGACGTAAAAACATATGAATCAAATCCATTTATTTTTTGAAAAAAATAAAAAGGACCGCTTTTTTCATCACAGACCTCGTATAATGGGTAGTGTGCATTTTGTTGAAAATATGCCATGTGTCAAGAAGATGTCAAGATGAATTGCAGGAAGAAAATACATTGTAAAGATCAGTTTTGTTGTTCAGGCCTTCTGCAAAACGGGCACATCCCATATTTGACAAATTTTAAGAAAAGGATGCTGCAGGTGCAATAGCTACAAAAATACTCATTACAACAAATATGGCTCAAAATGGCCTGTTTCAATTTCTGTTTTTTTTTTTTTTTTAAATAATGACTCCAGTGGTCATTATTTAATGCCAATGGTGATGGTTCCCAGAGAGAAACCATCACCTTATCGTGGTGGAGAGGTTTGTGTGCTGCTATTAACCTGGGAGCTGTGCTCTCTGGAGCCTTTGTGCTCCTGGTAGGGTATCCCATGGCAAATTGGTCTCAGGTGAGAGGCCAGACTAAGAATGGTTCACAAACACCATGATAAAACGAGGTAGAGGAAATGTGAACCAGCCCGGAGGAAGCCCGGGGCTGTCATCTGGAGCCAGGCCTGGATGTAGGGCCCGTCAGTGATTGCCTGGTGGCTGGGCTTGCCACGGAGCCCAGTCAGGCAACGCCCAAAAAAGCAACGTGGACTTTCCATCTCCACCCTGTGGGATCACCACCCACAGGGGGGACCGCTGGTGTCGGGTGTGCTGTCCTTTGGGCGGCAGTGAAGGTCGAGGGCCTTGATGGACCAGACCCAGGCGGCAGGAGCTAGCTCTGGGGGTGTGAAACGTCACCTCACTGTGGGGGGAGGAGCTTGTGCAGGAGGTGGAGCGATACCAGCTAGATCTGGTGGGCCTCGCCTCCACTCACAGCCTCGGCTCCGCAAGCACTCTCCTTGATAGGGGTTGGACCTTATTCTTCTCTGGAGTTGCCCAGGGGGTGAGGTGCTGGGTGGGTGTTTGGATACTCACGAGTCCCCGCCTGAGCGCAGCCACATTGGAGTTTACTCCAGGAGATGAGAGGGTGCACCGAACAGCATTTTGGAGTATTCAACCTTCTTGGAGTCCCTGAATGGAGTCCTGTATGGGGCTCCAGTGGGGGACTTCAATGCACACATGGGCAATGACAGAGACACCTGGAGAGGTGTGATTGGGAATAACGGCCTCCCTGATCTAAACCCGAATGGTCGTTTGTTATTGGACTTCTGTGCTAGTCACAGACTGTCCATAATGGACACCATGTTTGAACATAAGGATGCTCATAAGTGTACATGGTACCAGAGCACCCTAGGCTGAAGATCGATGATTGATTTTGTGATCATATCATCTGATTTGAGGCCGCACTCGGGTGAAGAGAGGGGCAGAGCTGTCAACTGATCACCATCTGGTGGCGAGTTGGATCAGAGGGTGGGGGAGGACTTTGGACAGATCTGGTAAGCCCACACGGATAGTGTGGGTAAACTGGGAATGTCTGGAGGAGCCCACTGTCCGACAGATCTTCAACTCACACCTCCGGCAGAGCTTCTCTAGCATCCCTGTGGAGGTTGGGGGAATTGAACCAGAATGGGCAATGTTCAAAGCGTCCATTGCTGAAGCTGCAGTAGGGAGCTGTGGCCTGAAGGTCTTAGGTGCCTCAAGGGATGGAAACCTCCAAACACCGTGGTGGACACCGGTGGTCAGAGAAGCCATCCAACTGAAGAAGGAGTCCTTCCAGGATATGTTATCTCAGAGGACTCCAGAGGCAGTTGCAAGGTACTGACAGGCCCGAAGGGCAGCAGCCTCTGCTGTGGGGGAGGCAAAGCAGTGGGTGTGGGAGGAGTTTGGAGTAGCCATGGAGAAGGATCTTTGGTCTGCACCAAGGTGCTTCTGGCGGACCGTGAGGCACCTCAGGAGGGGAAAATGGGGAACCATTCAAGCTGTCTACAGTAAGGATGGGACTCTGTTGATCTCAACTGAGGATGTAATCTGGCGATGGAAGGAACACTTTGAGGACCTCTTGCATCAGACCGGAGCGCCCTCTATAGTAGGGGCAAAGCTGAAAGCTGATGGAGGATTTTCATCAGATTTCCTGGTGGAAGTCACTGAGGTGTTCAAACAACTCTGCAGTGGCAAGTCCCCGGGGGTTGATGAGATCTGTCCAGAAATGCTGAAGGCTCTGGGTGTGGAGGGATTGTCTTGGATGAGACGTCTCTTCAACATTGCAGTGAGGTCTGGGACAGTGCCTAAGGAGTGGCAAACTGGGATGGTGGTCCCCATATTTAAAAAGGGGGACCAGAGAGTGTGTGCCAACTACAGGGGCATTACACTACTCAGCCTCCTCAGTAAAGTCTACTCTAGGGTGCTGAAAAGGAGGGTTCAGCCGATAGTCGAACCTCAGATTGAAGAGAAACAATCCGGGTTCCATCCTGGTCATGTAACAACCGGCCAGCTCTTTACTCTCACAAGGATCCTGAAGGGTGTCTGGGAGTATGCCCACCCAGTCTACATATGTTTTGTGGACTTGGACAAGACGTATGATCGGATACACCGGGAGATACTGTGGGAGGTGCTGCGGGAGTATGGAGTGAAGGGGTTCCTTCTCAGGGCCATCCAATCTCTGTACTCGCAAAGTGAGAGGTGTATTTGGGAGCTCGGCAGTAAGTCAGCCTTGTTTCAGGGGGAGGTTGGCCTCCGCCAGGGCTACGCCTTGTCACCAATCGTGTTTGTGATATTCATGGACAGGATATTGAGGTGTAGTTGGGGGAGGAGGGTTTCCAGTTTGGTGGGCTCAGGGTCTCATCACTGCTTTTTGCAGATGATGTGGTCCTGTTGGCTTCATCGGCCGGTGACCTCCAACACTCACTGCATCGGTTTGCAGCTCAGTGTGAAGCAGCTGGGATGAGGATCAGCACCTCTACATCTTAGGCCATGGTTCTCAGCAGGAAACAATGGATTGCCTACTCCGGGTAGGGAATATGGCCTTGCCCCAAGTGAAGGAGTTCAAGTACGATGGAGCATGAGATTGGCTGGAGAATCGGCGCAGCAGGAGCGGTATTGCATTCACTCTACCGTACTGTTGTGAGAAAAAGGGAGCTGACCCAAAAGGAGAAGCTCTCGATCTACTGATCAATCTTCGTTCCTACTCTCACCTATGGTCATGAGTGTTGGGTCATGACCGAAAGAACTATATCGCGGGTACAAGCGGCCGAAATGGGCTTCCTCAGGAGAGTGGCTGGTGTCTCACTTAGAGATAGAGTGAAAAGTTCGGTCATCTGTGGGGGGCTCGGAGTAGAGTCGCTGCTCCTTCGCATTGAAAGGAGCCATTTGAGGTGGTTTGGGCATCTTTTAAGGGTGCCTCCTGGGTGCCTCCCAAGGGAGGTGTTCCAGGCATGTCCATCTGGGAGGAGACCCCGGGGAAGACCCAGGACTAGGTGGAGAGATTCTATCTCCACACTGGCCTGGAAATGCCTCGGGATGCCCCAGTCAGAGCTGGTCAATGTGGCACGGGAAAGGGAAGTCTGGGGTCCCCTGCTGGAGCTGTTGCCCCCGCGACCCGAACCCAGAAAAGTGGTTGAAGATGAGATGAGATGAGACTCCAGTGGTTTAATCCATTTTGATACGGGCTGAATATTGCTCACTGTAAACCAATTTAGTGTTGAAAATTATATTCAAATTAGTATGGGTAGAAGTGTAAAAACACACTGATTCTGTTGTATCTAAGCACACAAAGGCCAGTAATTAGCTCAATCCCAAAGATCAAGACATATTTGGATTATTGTAAATCAGACTGGCTTGTTGGAAGGTGGACTTTGTTGTGTGATATTGCATTAAATCCCTCTTTTGCAGTAATTTCCTTTCAGTTAACCTTCAGACTAAGCACCACTTCAAACTAAAATATCTCTATGATTGTTTTAACAGTGCTTCAAAATAGCAGTGTCATGGTTGGGGCCCGGGTTGTGTGTTGGACCCAAGAGCAGGAGCAGTAAGGCAGACACTGGAGGAGTTAACCAAAAGTTTATTGAACCAAAACAAGGGAGAACTGCGCAGTAGACAAGACAGACGGGACAACTGGACTGGAACCAGGGGCTGACTGGATTGGGACCAACAAGAAACCAGGACCAGAACCAGGAACTGACAAGGCTGGGACCAGGAGGACAACAGGACCATAACCAGGGACAGACAGGACTGGTACCCGGGACTGACTGGACAGGGACCAGGTGAAGAGAGGCTGTGGAGCTACTGGGGCTGGATGAACTGCAATGGAGATGAGAGGGCTGGTGAGTGTGTGCAAGAGCACACCTAGACATAAATACACCAATACAAACTTAAATAGTTCCTTCAGGGTAGGAGTCAGGCTCAAAGATCAACTGCAGTTCAGGAACAAAGTTCAAAAGATGAAAATAGAGTTCAAAATCTAAAAGTTCTGTTCAAGGTCAAAGTTCAAAAGAGGAGAATATAGTTCAAAACCTAAGGTTAGGATCAAGTCTCAGTGTGTTCAGGATTTCTGTTCTGCATGACAATTTCCCAGAGGCATGCCCATGTGACCGGCAGATTGAGAGTCAGGTGAAGACTCAGGTGCATGCATGACTAAACAGTCAATTCTCTGTGTGCTGCCCTCAAATAACCAGTTACATTTGTCTCAGGACTTTAGCTGTTGAGGTGATCAGTAAGTGGATCTGCTCACAGAAGACACCAAATGGTTAAACAGTTCAGTCAGTAGAAAAACTACATCTCAGTGCTCACTGTTCAAGAACCGGTGCTGAGGGGGTTAACCATGATTATAGAATATCCACTGATCACTTAGCGACGCGGAATATATCAAAGGCTGATTATTAGCAGCTGATTAATGTGAGATGCAGCGGGTGAAAAAACACAGGAGGAAGTCAGCAGAAGCATCAAAGTTTAGCATTACTGCAGATGGAACGTGACCTTGGAATAAACACGAAGGATCCACTTTAAATACAGAAGTCAGGTTTCAAGCTAGAACTCACACAGTAAAAGAATACTTATTGATGACTTAAACATTACAATCCCAAGGCGTAATAAATACAGTGACAGTTATATCTGAAGTGAAAAAAAAAACTTGCAGAGGAAATAAAGACTATATTAAGTCTGAACGCTGAACAGAATCACCATTAATTAAGTCCAGGGACCTAGAAGCTCCACTCTAGTGCTCTCTAAGCCTGGAATATCACGAGAGGAAAAACACGACGAGTCACATACTGCGCCTGGAAGCGGCAGTGGAAAAAACACGAGGAGTTACGTTCTGCGCCAAGAAGCAGCAGTAGGAGAAAACACAACAAACCACATTCTGCGCCTGGAAGTGGCTGTGGAAAAAATACTAGGAATTATATTCTGCCTGGACATGGGAGCCCACAGTGGAGGAGTTCGTCACGATGTACGGAGCGCGGAGACTCCAGTCCGGTAAAGTCAATAAGCTTGGAGGCTCACAGTGGGAAAAAACTCAGAGCTTCAGTTGTGGTGACGGAACGCCAAACAAAGCCAAAACAAAGCAGAAGAATAAGGAGCGTCCAACTCCCCCGCTGTTGGTGCCTGAGTTGGTGCCAAGGGCGTAGGTTTGGTCTCAGCTTTGGTAGGGACAATAACCCACACCTTTGAGGAAAAGGCAGGGTATTAGTGTCATTTGTGAAGGTGTGTGCAGTTTATTTTAAGTGTGGCGCACAGCATTGTTCGCAACCCCTGCCCCCCGCCCTTCTTGTTTTTCTGCACCGGAGCAGTGTTGCCAGATATGAAATATGAAACTATCGTACCAAAACCTCAAAAATTTTGAGGTTATTACCAACTTGGTGCCATAGAATAATGAGGTGGAGCAGGAACTGGAGAAGTGTGAGGGCCCACCACCCCCTCAGAGTCAGGGTCAGAAGAGGTGCACGTTGGTACTATTTTCTGATATACAAAACTTGACAGCATGATGGACAGTTACAGAAACACTTTCTGGAAAGATCCTGGTGATGAAGAAATACTTGCTTTGCCTGTTGCTTGTTGGAGAATTTACTACATTTCAGTGACTGTGCTTTGTCTCTTATTTACACCAGCTATAAGCAGCAGTGCATGGTAGGGTGTTGCTTGTGATCCTGGTTCCACAAAAAGGGAATGCTCTGAAAATCTAAACCCAATTCACCTCCATTGCTGTTGGCATACAATGAATATTTTCCATTCATGGAATAGAAAGAATATTTTCATGCACTAAAAGATGGAATGTTCCATTTGCTTTGCCTTCCATCTTTCAACAAATGAAAATATTCATTTTTTTTATATGACACCTAAACAGATCCTTGGTATGTGATATTTTACAAATGAAAAACATACCTACCTCTGCTTTGCGCAATCTAATGAAAAAAAAAAATCACAAAAAGAACCAGAATACATACATATACATATAAGCACAGGATTTAGCCGAGCAATCGCTCATTTCTTTAATTATCCGGCTGGATAACTGTATGAGAGAGCGCTGATGGGACAAAGGCCGTCGGGTTGACCGGGACCTCTCCGCTCACCCCGCCTCTCGGCATACACCAGCACCGCCTCTTCCCAGCTCCACCGAGTCCTCCTCTGATACACCAGCTCCCCCTGCTGGCGAGCCTGTGCAACTCGGCAGGGCCAAATTGCCCCCAGAGGAACGTAGATGGAGACTGGCATCTGGGGTCTTTATTGCAGCGCTAAGGGTCACATCCTTAGCACATGCCCTGTACAGCCAAAAGCAAACGCTCACCCATAGAGGCCAGGCTGCAGGTGAGCCAAGCAAAATTCACGGGTGTGGGTTCCTGTCGCACTCAAATCCTGGCCACTCTTTGTTTTGGCAGTGCAACCCTTTCGGTACTGGCCCTCATTGACACTGGAGCCAAAGGCGATTTCATTGACGCCACTTTTGCATCCAAAACCAGGATGCCACTTGAGGCACTCCCTTCCCCACTGTCGGTGCATGCGTTAGATGGCACGCCATTACCTACCATTACTCACCGCACCGCTCCAGTCACATTAGTGGTGTCAGGAAATCACTGTGAAGTTATTCAGTTTTACGTTATCCCATCTTCATCCCCCTTGGTTCTAGGCCATCCATGGGTTTTCAGACACAGTCCCAGGATAGATTGGCAGTCCGGGGTTATTACTCGATGGAGCGAAGCCTGTCTCAAGGGGTGTCTTAGTTCCTCGGTTCCCCCCAGTGTGGAGGTCAAGGAGAAGGTCCACTCACCTCCTGACTTGTCCTTAATCCCTCCTGAGTATCACGACCTTGGTGAGGTATTCAGTAAGGATCGTACACTCTCACTGCCTCTTCACCGTCCATATGACTGCACCATTGAATGGTTCCTGGCGCTCAGCTACCTTCTGGTAGACCAGGGGTGGGCAATTAATTTTTACAAGGGGCCACATAGGGAACCTGAATTATGTCCGAGGGCCACACCATCGATAACTCGGCTGTCTCCCATTACAAATGTTTTACAAAAAATTACCTATTTAATAGCTTTTATAGGTAATTTTTATTATTGTAATAATATGTAAATATTTAAATATACCTAAATAAACCTCTCTGATTTGCAACACACAAGCTTGACATTTTTAATATATGTAATAATAATCACAGACCTCATGAGGGCCGGACAGAGACATCCAAAGGGCCGCATGTGGCCCCCGGGCCGCAGTTTGCCCAGGTCTGTGGTAGACGGTATAACCTCTCCTGCTTGGAACGCAAGTCAATGGAGACCTACATCCGGGACTCTTTGGCTGCTGGGCTAATCTGGCCCTCTTCATCACCCTTGAGGGCAGGCTTCTTTTTTGTTGGGAAGAAGGATGGTTCCCTGCGCCCCTGCATCGACTTCCGGGGGCTAAACGCCGTGACGGTCCGTAATCGGTACCCACTCCCCCTTCTAGATTCGGCATTTAGCTCCTTGCATGGGGCGTCCATATTCACTAAATTGGACCTTTGTAATGCCTACCATCTGGTGCGTGTCTGAGAGGGGGATGAGTGGAAGACAGCCTTCAACACACCACTGGGGCATTTCGAGTACCTGGTCATGCCCTTTGGCCTTACCAACACTCCAGCTACATTCCAGGTGCTAGTTAATGATGTGTTGAGGGACTTCCTGAATCGGTTTGTGTTTGTCTATCTGGATGACATTCTGATCTTCTCACCAGATCCTCAGACCCACACTAAGCATGTACGACTAGTGCTCCAGCAGTTACTACAGAGCCGATTGTTTGCCAAGGCTGAGAAGTGTGGGTTCAATTTAGACATTATTTCATTTTTAGGATTCATCATCTCACACAACCAGGTAAAACCTGACCCTGCCAAGGTCAAAGCAGTCATAGACTGGCCCGTTCCATCATCCGTTAAGCAATTACAGCAATTTTTAGGATTCACTAACTTCTACCGACGCTTCATTCGGGGATTCAGTCACGTCGCTGCACCTCTCACAGCACTCACATCATCGAAGAACATGTTCCAGTGGACCCTTCAGGTTGACACAGCCTCTGAAAGAACGCTTTGCTACAGCACCAGTACTCACACAACCAGACCCGGATCGCCAGTTCATTGTTGAGGTAGACACCTCGGACTTTGGGTTAGGGGTAGTGTTATCCCAACATTCGGAAAAAGACAACCGGGTAGGGTACACCCTTGTGCTTACTTTTCGCAGTGCCTGACCCCCGCTGAAAAAAAAACTATGACGTGGGTAACCGGGAACTCCTAGCCGTGAAAGAGGCCCTAGCCGAGTGGAGACATTGGCTGCAGGGGGCCGCAGTTCTATTTGTCATTTGGACAGACCACCGCAACCTTGAATACATCCAGTCTGCCAAACGGTTGAACTCCTGGCAAGCCAGGTGGTCACTGTTCTTCGGTTGGTTTAACTTTACCATCTCCTACCATCCAGGTAGCAAGAACATTAAACTGGACACTCTGCCCCGCCAATTTGCCACCCCGACGAAAGAACCACTTGAAACATCAGAGACCATCCTACCCCGATGTATTGTTGTGGGGGCGCTGTCCTGGGATGTCGAGCGAGTGGTCCAGGCAGCCCTCACCCGCCATCCGGATCCTGGGGGTGGGCTGCCCAGCCGGCTTTTCATTACACCTGTGGTTCGATCTCAAGTTCTTTAGTTCTGTCATTCCTCTAAACTGTCATGCCATCCTGGAACGACCCGAGTCCGAGAACTCCTCCGTCACCACTTTTGGTGGCACACCGCCCAAGTGGATGTGAAAGAATTTGTCCAAGCCTGTACAGTCTGCGCCTGAGGAAAAACTTGTCATCGACTTCCTTGTTGGGCTCCTGTGACTGTTCCTGATTCCAGGCTGTCTGTGGTTGCATATTGGAATGGATTTCGTCACTGGACTTCCTCCATCCCAGGGAAACACAGTTGTCCTCACGATCATGGATCAGTTCTCCAAGGCAGCCCACTTCATGCCCCTGCCTAAGATACCAACCACCCAGGAGACTGCCGACCTTCTTGTCCTCCACGTTGTCCGGCTGCATGGCATACCCCTGGACATTGTTTCTGACCGAGGACCTCAGTTTACTTTGCAAGACTGGCGGAGCTTCTGTGCTGCTCTGGGGGCTTCGGTCAGCCTGTCATCCAGGTTTCATCCTCAGACCAACAGGCAGGCAGAACAGGTCAACCAAGACCTTGAGACCACCCTATGCTGTGTCTCCACTGCCCACCCGACGGACTGGTGCCTACATTTGCCCTGGGTGGAGTATGCTCACAATTCCCAGGTCTCCTCTGCTACTGGAGTCTCACCCTTTGAGGCCTCCCTGGGTTATCAACCGCCTCTCTTCCCTTCCCAAGAAACTGAGGTCTCTGTCCCATCTGTGCAGCTCCACCTCCAGAGATGCCGTCGGGTGTGGAAAACCACCCGTTCTGCCCTGCTGAAGACCTGAACCTGGACGCAGGGCCATACTGACCTGGCACCGGACCTCCGCCCCCGACTATCAGCACAGGCAGGATTGTGTGGCTCTCACCTTGGGATATCCCTCTCCAAACGGATTCGCCGAAGCTGGCTCCCCACTACATCAGACCTTTTGTGACTGACCGGGTGGTTAACCTGGTTGCCGTCCAGCTCCGTTTTCCTTGCTCCCTGCGGATCCACCGGGTCTTCCATGTCTCCAGACTGAAGCCAGTTCGTTCGAGCTTGCTGTGTCCTCCTGCTCCTCCGCCACCCCCTGCCTGGATCCTGGATGTACATTGGTGGAGACGGGGCTTCCAGTATCTGGTGGACTGGGAGGGCTATGGCCCTGAAGAAAGCTCCTGGGTCAAGCGGGGGCTCATCTTGGACCCTTCCCTCATCCGGGACTTCTGGATCTGGGACCATCCTGATCGTCCTGGTAGGTCGCTTGGGGGCTCCTGTTGAGGGGGGGTACTGTTGTGGGCTGCATGCTCTAGATCCTGCTGCTGCTGCTGCTCTCTCTCTCCTCTGCACAGGTGGCGCGCCTCAAGCTGATCGACACACTTGTTCCACATCTCATCAACTACTGCATATGAACCCTGGCTCTTCACTCCATCCTCGCCAGAAACTCAGCATTCCTTCCAAGGTAACTGGCCTCTCTGGTGCGTTCTTACGCAGTATAAGTTCTTGTTAATTCTGAGCTCCCAAGCTCATGAATAGCTCTCTGTATTTTTCTGCAACCTGTCTGAGAGTTTTCCCAGCTCTGGGTTTTTGTCGCAGCCTTTTTTCAGCCTCAGCTCTCATCAGCTCTCTGGATACAGCTAAGAAGATCAGTGCATATTGACTGTGATATTTTCAGAAAGACTAATTAGTTCAGCTCTGACTCACCTGTGTGTTTCCTCCAGATGGCGTTGACAGCTTGCAGGCAGCCACCTGGCCACTGGGACTGAAACTGTCTGGACTGTGGACTCCCTGGTTCCACCGCTCAGCGAGCCGGTCTCCACATGGCTAGGCAGCACTGCACATTTTGCACTGTACAATCCGCTGTTGTTTACTCCAGAACAATAAATCTGTGTTAACCGCTCACTCTCTGCTCTCTGTTTCTGGGTTCGTCTTCCACTCACGCCCGAACTGTAACACTCACACACCATTCCAACTCATTATAGAAACTTTGCAAAATTTACTACCAACCTTGAAAAATGTCAGCTACCTATTTTATAAACACGACCCAATCCAGAGCCCGTGGATCCCCACAGGCAACACTCTAGTATTTATTGTAATTTAAGGAAATCAACTAGAGAGTACAAGAGCCTGCAGGCTGTGTAACTGCTTTTTATGCGTTTTAGTGTTTGTGTGCAGCATTGTGTCGGAAATGTTCTCGCTGTGTGTCTCTTATGGGCAGATGTGGCCAAGCATACAGTCACTGTGTTAGCACGTAGCCACACAGCCGCTCATAACCAGCAAATACGAGGTCTGTTAGAAAAGTATCCGACCTTTTTATTTTTTGCAACAACCTTATGGATTTGAATCATGTGTGCTTGCATCAGCCAAGCTTGAACTTTCGTGTGCATGCGTGAGTTTTTTCACACCTGTCGGTTGCGTCATTCGCCTGTGAGCAGGCTTTGAGTGAGCAGTGGTCCACCCCCTCGTCGGATTTTCATTGCGAGGAAAATGTCTGAACGATTTGGAGCTTTGCTGCATCAAATTTTTCCAGAAGCTGTGAGAGACAGCCAGGTGGAAACCATTCGGAAGATTCAGACGGCTTTCAGGGATGATTCTATGGGGATCACACAGATTAAGGAATGTTACAACCAGTTTAAAGATGGCGCACAATGGCTGAGGGTGCACTGTGCTCCAAGTGGCGATCGACAGGCTGAAACGACCAGATCATTTCCAAAGTGAACGCTGTGTTGATCCGGGACATCGTCTGACTACCAGAGAAATAGCAGAAGAGGTGGACATAGCACTTTTCGGCACATTCCACTGTTACAGGAGTTTTTGTCATGGAAAGAGGAGCGGAGGAATTTGCTACGGAGCAAATTCCTCCGCACGTCTGTCTCAGTGTGCCGAAAAAGTGCTATGTCCAGCTCTTCTGCCATTTCTCTGCTAGTCAGACGATGTCCCGGATCAACACAGCGTTCACTTTGGAAATGAACGGCACATTCCACTGTTACAGGAGTTTTTTTATGAAAAGACGTGTTGAGGAATTTGCGCATCGGGACGGAGCTGCATGGCGCAGAACAAAAAGCAACGCCGTGATGAAGCCTCACAGGACATGTTGTGGCATGTCCAGCTCGTCCACAATTCCTCAGATAGTCACACGACTGAAAAGCCACCGAAAGCCATCTGAATCTTCCGAATGGTGCAAGAGCTGGGCATGTTAGGGCTTGTCCTGTGAGACCAACACGGAGGTGCTTTTGTCCCACGCCATTAGCGGCTCCGTGGCAAACTCACGCATGTGCACAAAGGTTCAAGCTTGGCTGATGCAAGCACACATGATTCAAATCCATAAGGTTGTTGCAAAAAATAAAAAGGTCGGATACTTTTCTAACAGACCTCGTACATTCAGATTCCTTATTTTCTCTTCACATCCTGAGCAAGCTGACCGCCACTGATAGTGTCTGGAATACAGAGCCGCAATTACTGGTGCAGTAGGTGGGGCGAGACATGGAAATATGAAGGCTTTTAATTGGTTTAATTAACTTTAATGAGATAGGCTTCAGTTATGCAGAGTTACTGAATTAACCGCTGTCAGAAGACACATAAAATTCTTTGGGCTGATAAAGTTAATGATGTGACTACCACCCAGTCGTCACAAACACTGAACTGACCGGATCACTTTGTGTTCGGGTCAGGAGACAGGTGGAGGACGATGTCTGTACTTCCTGCTGAACTTCCTAATTGCACAGCTGCATCATTAGTTACAGAGGCAATCACACAGCTAATCAGTGCTGGAAATCAGTGAACTGTGTCACAAACTGCACTCACAGTCACTGACAGTAAAGATGAGAGGACAGTGCTGAGTCTAGTGCAAACAGGGTGCATGCAGGAAAATATGAATATGGCCTCAAATAATAATAAAAAAAAAAAATCAATGATCTACAGAGATAAAGCATGAAACCAAAAAACCTGACCCCAAAATGGGCTTTGTGGCATCTTTCTTCTTCTTGCTTGCCAGGAGCAGTCCTGGAGGCGGGCCGACTGGGCATCGTGGGGGGGCGGCACGAGCGTGCAGGAAAAAAAAAAAAAAAGGTAAAAAAAAAAACAAAAAAAAACCTGTCCAAAAATAAAAAAATAAATAAAACCGGGGTGGTGGGGGGGTTGTCCTGACGGGGGAGTTCGTGGTTACGTTGCGGCAGAGCGCCCCCCCCCCATCTCACCTCTTGCGTTAGGTGAGCAACGCTGCACAGTGCAGAGTTTGTGCAGGGGGAGGGGGGAATCATTCAATGTTTGGACGAGGAGGTGGTCGAAACGGAGTAAGACATAATCATGGATAGGAAACGATCAAAGCCATCAGGTGCCCAATTTCGAAAGAAAAAGAAAGAAGAGGAGAAACGAGCAAAGGAAAAAGGTATGTATCGATTTACGTATTCCCGCAGCTTCACAGTGCTTTAAACAGTGTGGACGCTGAGCGTCCACAGAGTTTAAAAGCGACACAAAGCATGCAGCGAAATGAGACGAGTCATTGGATAAATGCTGGGTTTTGTCCCGCCCATTGGACGCTCAGCGTCTCTGGGGGTCTATGGGGCAGTGGGCTGGCCTCGGCTGGCCCGGATGCTGAGCTTCTGCATGATGATTCTGAGGCTGAATCCCTTTTTGATTGACAACGAAATGAGCGAATCAGTGATCTTTTGGTGTAAACATCCGTGGGAGCATTTTTTAATTTTCATTCTGTTCTGAGTTGAACCGGAGACTTTTCTAATCCTCTTAGCGGCATTTTCTTTGTTTAAAAACAATTAGCGACAAATCCAGCTTCTATTTCTGGTGGTTTTTTTTGTAGCTGCTTCTGTTTGGAGACTGACTTCTATCACTCTTTCTGACTTCTATCGCAGTTTCTGTCCGTACCGAGCAGCGGGTGCTGCTGAGCTCCTCCACCGTCACAAAGCACTCACAGGCGGACAGACTTCACACTAGCCTCCCGCCAGTCCCAGCTAGCGAGCTAGCTAGGTAGCAAACTGCACATAATGGCAGACAATTTGAATGTTGTGGACCGGATTTTGGCGAAGCCATTTGATAGTCTTCCTTACGAAGAAGCCGTGACTGCTGTCATGGCTTCAGCTCTCAATGGTTTGCAGGCCAAAGTTAAAGCAATAGCCCCCAGTGCAATGTTTGTGTATTGCTATGCACACAGACTGAATCAGGTTCTGTCTCAGGGGGCTAAATGCTTATCTGAGTGCAGAATATTTTTTGCATCACTCTCTGGGTTTGCCACATTTTTCTCAAAATCCACAAAGAGGATGTCTTTTCTTGAGTCTGCAGGCTGCTCAAGGTTGCCCAGAAATGCTCCTACTCGATGGAATTTCACATCACGGATAGTGAGCACTGTGACAAACAATTATGATGCCTCCTGCAAACTTTTGTATATAGACTGTTTTCCTCTTACTTCTTTTGCACTTCTTGTTATTTATGACAAATTATTGTGGTTTGCCATTTTTGCCTTTAAAGAGTGTTAACTTCTTCACTTGTTGCTTCCTGTTACTTATGATACACAATAGTGTTTGTTATTTCTTCTTATGTGTACAGTAATGGGTATAGAATTTACCTCTGTCGTTAGTTCATTTATTTATGATACATGATTGCGCTTTACCATTTTTGCCACTTTATAGTTTTTTTTTTTTTTTGTACATTTTTTTGTCACTTCATGGTATTCTGTAATATACAGATTGTTTAACTTCTTTTGTTATTTATATGGTGCGACTTTAATGGAGGTTTAAGTCTTGTTCATTATGGTGAATGGTACTCTATGATAATGCAAAGTGCACTCTGTTGGTAAAACTGAATGACGTGCAATATTTTGCCCATCAGGTGGTGCTGTAGTGTAGTTGTGCTTTCTTAAATACCTGTACTGTACATAGTTGTAATGTGACGTCACTGAGTCTTTTGTTTTTTTATGTTCAAAAACTTTATTGAAGTAATGATTGTTTATCTTTGTGTTTGTTATTGCAGTAAACATTAAAACCAGAAATTTGTTCTTGAAAATAGCTGTTGTAAGTTAATTTGTGGGATTGTGGGTGTTCTGGACGAAGTTAGTGTTTTCATGGGTGGTGGGGCGGAGGTGGTGGCCACGTTAGTGTGCGCGGGGGGGCACACGCAGGGGGTTTCGCCCGGGGAGTAAATCACTCTTGGACCGCCACTGTTGCTCACTGAAGGAATCATTTAAAAATAAATCTGTCCTTTATGAGATATTGACATCATGCTGTCTCTATCCATTTCCCACCCTTTGATTCCAAAGTCCAAAGTTCTTTATTAATCGTCTCCTTTCGGAGAAATTTAGCTTGGTGCACGAGGGGCTCAACTGCACAAACAATAAACAGTACCGACCTTACAACAGTGATACCCACAGAATAAATAACAACAATGAAATAGTATAAATAACCATAAATAACCTTAAAACCAGTGAAAAGACATAAAATCACTGTAACCAACCCACTATCAACTACTGAAACCACACAGCCATTAAAAACTCACCATTCTACTGGAAAATGTGCAAGATCTATCCTATGACAAAGTGCAATTTAAGCTTGTTCATTAATAAGCTGAATCGACAAGCAACAAATTAATATTTGTACCGGTTACATTTGCACAAAGGATCACGATATCTCTTCCCCGAGTTTAACAAGATATACTCTGAGTGCAGAACATGTGAGCTATCCATTAAGATGTTTTTTGCTTGTGTAATGGTTGCTCCTCAACTCGCTCCATCCTGTCACAAATAATTACAGTTATTTTTTTTGTATTTTTCTGCTTTTCATGTCAGAGTCAGAAATGGCTGCTCTGTCCTCTCATTTTTTGCTTTGATGCTCCCTCTGTTTTGATCTTTCCTCTACAGAATCATCTGTGCTGCTCACAACCACCATTCAAATTACTCTTACTAGGTAACCATACCTGTGAGCATGAAGACAGTAAGGACAATGGCAGTCTGACATTTAACCCCAGTGACCTTGATCTCCACCTAAACGAATGACCTTGAGCTAATGGTGCAAAGATACTTCTGGAATTCATCTAAGTGTGTGCTATTTTTATTCCAAATCAGGTAGAAAATCAAATTCCATGAACTTTTGCCAAAGTGAATTCTTTCAGGACAGTTTTGGGGTCAACCTTCATTGACATACAGAGTTTGGTAGAAATGAACAAAAGGACATGGGAGGAGAAGGTCAATAAACAGACAGACATGACTTTGGCCCCAGTGATCGACCTTCATCAAATTTGACCTTGCTGATCAACTTCAGAACCCACCTACATACAGTATGCGTGCCAAGTCTGGTGAGCATAAAAACTGACCTCAATGACCTTTTCCAAAACAAAACCTTTAATGGCAATTCCACGCTCTACACACACACACACACACACACACACACACACACACACACACACACACACACACACACACACACACACACACACACACACACACACTATATATATATATATATGTGTGTGTGTGTGTGCGTGTAAGAAAATCACATTGTATAGTAAGCAAGTCCCTTCGGCTGCTCCCTTGTTTGCACTCAGGGTTTCCACAGCAAATCTGAAGTTTTATGCCGGATGCCCTTCCAGGGGTGGGATTATAACCAGGGCCTGCCGCACTGAAACCAAGTGCCCTAACCACTTGGCCACCAGAATTCTGGCTCTCACAGACCTGTTAGTTTTTCTTTAAGAAGCCCTCTTATTCTGCACTCTTTACCTGTATTAATTGCACCTGTTTGAACTAGTTACCTGTATAAAAGACACCTGTTCACACACTCAATCAATCACACTCCAACCTGTCCACCATGGCCAAGACCAAAGAGCTGTCTAAGGACACCAGGGACAAAACTGTAGACCTGCACAAGCTTGGGATGGACTACAAGACAACAGGCAAGCAGCTTGGTGAGAAGACAACTGTTGGCGTAATTATTAGAAAATGCCTCAGTCTGGGGCTCCATGCAAGACCTTGCCGTGTGGGGTAAGGATGATTCTGAGAAAGCCCAGAACTACATGGGAGGGTCTGGTCAATGACCTGAAGAGAGCTGGGACCACAGTTGCAAAGATTACATTACAACCCTTGGCAAAAGTTATGGAATCACCGGCCTCGGAGGATGTTCATTCAGTTGTTTAATTTTGTAGAAAAAAAGCAGATCACAGACATGACACAAAACTAAACTCATTTCAAATGGCAACTTTCTGGCTTTAAGAAACACTATAAGAAATCAAGAAAAAAAATTGTGGCAGTCAGTAACGGTTACTTTTTTAGACCAAGCAGAGGGAAAAAATATGGAATCACTCAATTCTGAGGAAAAAATTATGGAATCATGAAAAACAAAAGAACGCTCCAACACATCACTAGTATTTTGTTGCACCACCTCTGGCTTTTATAACAGCTTGCAGTCTCTGAGGCATGGACTTAATGAGTGACAAACAGTACTCTTCATCAATCTGGCTCCAACTTTCTCTGATTGCTGTTGCCAGATCAGCTTTGCAGGTTGGAGCCTTGTCATGGACCATTTTCTTCAACTTCCACCAAAGATTTTCAATTGGATTAAGATCCGGACTATTTGCAGGCCATGACATTGACCCTATATGTCTTTTTGCAAGGAATGTTTTTACAGTTTTTGCTCTATGGCAAGATGCATTATCATCTTGAAAAATGATTTCATCATCCCCAAACATCCTTTCAATTGATGGGATAAGAAAAGTGTCCAAAATATCAACGTAAACTTGTGCATTTATTGATGACGTAATGACAGCCATCTCCCCAGTGCCTTTACCTGACATGCAGCCCCATATCATCAATGACTGTGGAAATTTACATGTTCTCTTCAGGCAGTCATCTTTATAAATCTCATTGGAATCAATCAATCAATCAATTTTTTTATATAGCGCCAAATCACAACAAACAGTTGCCCCAAGGCGCTTTATATTGTAAGGCAAGGCCATACAATAATTATGTAAAACCCCAACGGTCAAAACGACCCCCTGTGAGCAAGCACTTGGCTACAGTGGGAAGGAAAAACTCCCTTTTAACAGGAAGAAACCTCCAGCAGAACCAGGCTCAGGGAGGGGCAGTCTTCTGCTGGGACTGGTTGGGGCTGAGGGAGAGAACCAGGAAAAAGACATGCTGTGGAGGGGAGCAGAGATCGATCACTAATGATTAAATGCAGAGTGGTGCATACAGAGCAAAAAGAGAAAGAAACAGTGCATCATGGGAACCCCCCAGCAGTCTACGTCTATAGCAGCATAACTAAGGGATGGTTCAGGGTCACCTGATCCAGCCCTAACTATAAGCTTTAGCAAAAAGGAAAGTTTTAAGCCTAATCTTAAAAGTAGAGAGGGTGTCTGTCTCCCTGATCTGAATTGGGAGCTGGTTCCACAGGAGAGGAGCCTGAAAGCTGAAGGCTCTGCCTCCCATTCTACTCTTACAAACCCTAGGAACTACAAGTAAGCCTGCAGTCTGAGAGCGAAGCGCTCTATTGGGGTGATATGGTACTACGAGGTCCCTAAGATAAGATGGGACCTGATTATTCAAAACCTTATAAGTAAGAAGAAGAATTTTAAATTCTATTCTAGAATTAACAGGAAGCCAATGAAGAGAGGCCAATATTGGTGAGATATGCTCTCTCCTTCTAGTCCCCGTCAGTACTCTAGCTGCAGCATTTTGAATTAACTGAAGGCTTTTTAGGGAACTTTTAGGACAACCTGATAATAATGAATTACAATAGTCCAGCCTAGAGGAAATAAATGCATGAATTAGTTTTTCAGCATCACTCTGAGACAAGACCTTTCTGATTTTAGAGATATTGCGTAAATGCAAAAAAGCAGTCCTACATATTTGTTTAATATGCGCTTTGAATGACATATCCTGATCAAAAATGACTCCAAGATTTCTCACAGTATTACTAGAGGTCAGGGTAATGCCATCCAGAGTAAGGATCTGGTTAGACACCATGTTTCTAAGATTTGTGGGGCCAAGTACAATAACTTCAGTTTTATCTGAGTTTAAAAGCAGGAAATTAGAGGTCATCCATGTCTTTATGTCTGTAAGACAATCCTGCAGTTTAGCTAATTGGTGTGTGTCCTCTGGCTTCATGGATAGATAAAGCTGGGTATCATCTGCGTAACAATGAAAATTTAAGCAATACCGTCTAATAATACTGCCTAAGGGAAGCATGTATAAAGTGAATAAAATTGGTCCTAGCACAGAACCTTGTGGAACTCCATAATTAACTTTAGTCTGTGAAGAAGATTCCCCATTTACATGAACAAATTGTAATCTATTAGATAAATATGATTCAAACCACCGCAGCGCAGTGCCTTTAATACCTATGGCATGCTCTAATCTCTGTAATAAAATTTTATGGTCAACAGTATCAAAAGCAGCACTGAGGTCTAACAGAACAAGCACAGAGATGAGTCCACTGTCCGAGGCCATAAGAAGATCATTTGTAACCTTCACTAATGCTGTTTCTGTACTATGATGAATTCTAAAACCTGACTGAAACTCTTCAAATAGACCATTCCTCTGCAGATGATCAGTTAGCTGTTTTACAACTACCCTTTCAAGAATTTTTGAGAGAAAAGGAAGGTTGGAGATTGGCCTATAATTAGCTAAGATAGCTGGGTCAAGTGATGGCTTTTTAAGTAATGGTTTAATTACTGCCACCTTAAAAGCCTGTGGTACATAGCCAACTAACAAAGATAGATTGATCATATTTAAGATCGAAGCATTAAATAATGGTAGGGCTTCCTTGAGCAGCCTGGTAGGAATGGGGTCTAATAAACATGTTGATGGTTTGGATGAAGTAACTAATGAAAATAACTCAGACAGAACAATCGGAGAGAAAGAGTCTAACCAAATACCGGCATCACTGAAAGCAGCCAAAGATAACGATACTGTTGTGAAAGTGTAGGAACACGGACCCACAACAGGGGGCGCAAATGAATGGACAATGGAGGAGTCGAATAACACTGCTTTTACTGTTGTGAAACAGGCACAACAAATACAACCGATTACAATATTGAAATGGAGTCCAATTACAATGGTGTCGTGTGGGCAGGCTCGACGATAGGAGACGTCTGTCCAACTCGAACCGGAACCAACCCGATTTCCTCTGCCACCGAACCCCGGGAATACTGGAGCCGCCAAGTCCCGAATTCCCAGGTGGCCACTGCCTCCGCTCGTCGGATCCGGTACTGCTGGCAAGAAACAGAAACAGTCAGGTGTGGATGCGGCTCCACCCAGCAACACGGAGGGTGGAGAGTCCACCTCCACCTCTTGTCAGCAACAATGTAGGAAGGTGAGTACTTATCCGAACGTTGTCTAGTAGTCAGCTGTCCTACAGATAATCAAACGAGAATACAATTAATGTCACACGTGTGTGCAGGCTGAGATGGTTACCTCTTTGGTAAGGCGATATCTCGGCAAATGAGGTGGAGATGCCGTCCTGCTGATATACCTCCTTATTGATTGGGATCAGCTGTCTCCAGTGATGGATGACAGCTGTCATCCTGGCTGCTCCCGTAAGGCGGCAGCGCCCTCCGGTGCCTGGAGCCCGCACTCCAGGCAGGGTGCCCTCTAGTGGTGGTGGGCCAGCAGTACCTCCTCTTCAGCGGCCCACACAACAGGACCCCCCCCTCAACGGGCGCCTCCTGGCACACGACCGGGTTTGTCAGGGTGGCGACGTAGAAGTCGGCCAGGAGGGCCGGGTCCAGGATGAAGCCCTTCTTCACCCAGGAGCGTTCTTCGGGGCCGTACCCCTCCCAGTCCACCAGATACTGAAAACCCCGGCCCATCCGTCGGACGTCGAGGAGCCGGCGCACGGTCCAAGCCGGCTCTCCGTCGATGATCCGGGCAGGAGGTGGCGCCGGACCCGGAGTGCAGAGGGGTGAGGTGTGATGGGGTTTAATCCTGGACACATGGAATACTGGATGAATCCGCAGTGAGGCCGGAAGCTGGAGCCTCACTGCGGCGGGATTGATGACCTTGAGTATCTTGTAAGGGCCGATGTATCGTTCTTGCAGTTTTGGGGAGTCCACTTGAAGGGGAATGTCCTTGGTGGACAACCACACTTCCTGCCCAGGACGATACGTGGGAGCCGGGGCCCGCCGCCGGTCTGCATGGTCCGGGCCTTTAACAAAGCAGAACGGGCGGCACGCCACACCCGACGGCACTTCCGTAGGTGGGCCTGGACCGAGGGCACACCGACCTCCCCCTCAACCACCGGAAACAACGGGGGTTGATACCCCAAGCACACCTCGAAAGGGGAGAGGCCGGTGGCTGAGGACACTTGACTGTTGTGGGCGTACTCGATCCAGGCCAGGTGGGTACTCCAGGCCGTCGGGTGCGCGGCTGTCACACAGCGTAGGGTCTGCTCCATCTCCTGGTTGGCCCGTTCTGCTTGTCCGTTGGTCTGGGGGTGATACCCGGACGAGAGACTGACCGTGGCCCCCAGTTCCCGGCAAAAGCTCCTCCAAACATGCGAGGAGAACTGGGGACCGCGATCGGAGACGATGTCTGATGGTATCCCATGCAGACGGACGACGTGGTGGACTAGGAGGTCCGCTGTCTCCTGGGCCGTTGGTAGCTTCGGGAGGGCCACGAAGTGGGCCGCCTTGGAGAATCGGTCCACTATCGTGAGAACGACGGTGTTTCCCTGGGACGGCGGGAGACCCGTGACAAAATCCAGGCCGATGTGAGACCAGGGGTGATGAGGCACGGGCAGCGGCTGTAGCAATCCCGATGTCTTGCGGTGGTCGGCCTTGCCCCTGGCGCAGGTGGTACAGGCCTGGATGTAACCCCGGACGTCGGCCTCCAGGGACGCCCACCAGAAGCGCTGCCGGACGACTGCCACGGTTCTTCACACCCCAGGATGACAGGAGAGCTTAGAACCGTGACAGAAGTCCAGAACTGCAGCCCTGGCTTCTGGTGGGACGTAGAGTTTGTTCTTCGGTCCGGTTCCGGGGTCCGGGTCTCGTGTCAGGGCCTCCCGGACGGTCTTCTCCACGTCCCAGGTGAGGGCGGCCACGATAGCGGACTCCGGGATGATGGGATCCGGGGGATCCGACGACTCCGTTTTGACCTCATCTTCATGTACCCGGGACAAAGCATCCGATCTTTGGTTTTTGGTCCCGGGATGGTAGGTGATCCGGAAGTCAAAACGGCCGAAGAACAGTGACCAGCGGGCTTGCCTGGGATTCAGCCGCTTGGCGGTCCTGATATACTCCAGGTTCCGGTGGTCAGTGAAAACCGTGAATGGCACAGACGTTCCCTCCAACAGATGTCTCCACTCCTCAAGAGCCTCTTTCACCGCAAGGAGCTCTCGATTGCCGAAGTCATAGTTCCGTTCGGCTGGGGTGAACCTGCGGGAAAAATAGGCACACGGGTGAAGGACCTTATCGGTCTTCCCGCTCTGGGACAGCACGGCTCCTATCCCTGAGTCCGAGGCGTCCACTTCAACCACTAACTGGCGACTAGGATCGGGCTGCACCAGAACAGGTGCAGACAAGAAGCGCCGTTTCAACTCCTTGAACGTGGCATCGCAACGATCCGACCAGGTGAAGGGGACTTTTGGAGAGGTCAGGGCTGTCAAGGGGCTAACAACCTGACTGTAGCCCTTAATGAACCTCCGGTAGAAATTGGCAAAGCCTAGGAACTGTTGCAACTTCCTACGGCTTGTGGGTTGGGGCCAGTCTCTCACCGCCGCGACCTTGGCCGGATCAGGAGCGACGGAGTTGGAGGAGATAATGAACCCCAAGAAGGACAAAGACGTGCGGTGGAACTCACACTTCTCGCCCTTCACAAACAGCCGGTTCTCCAACAACCGCTGCAGGACCTGACGTACATGCAGGACATGGGTCTCAGGATCCGGAGAAAAGATGAGAATATCGTCCAGATATACGAAGACGAACCGGTGCAGGAAATCCCGCAAGACATCGTTAACCAACGCTTGGAAAGTCGCGGGAGCGTTTGTGAGACCGAACGGCATGACCAGGTACTCAAAGTGCCCCAAGGGGGTGTTAAATGCCGTCTTCCACTCGTCTCCCTTCCGGATCCGAACCAGGTGATACGCATTTCTAAGATCGAGCTTAGTGAATATTTGGGCTCCATGCAGGGGCGTGAACACTGAATCCAACAGGGGCAACGGGTATCGATTGCGAACCGTGATCTCGTTCAGCCCCCTATAATCAATGCATGGACGAAGACCGCCGTCTTTTTTACCCACAAAAAAGAAACCTGCACCCATCGGGGAGGTGGAATTCCGGATCAACCACGCAGCTAACGAGTCCCGGATGTAGGTCTCCATTGATTCGCGCTCAGGCCGTGAGAGGTTGTACAGCCTGCTGGACGGGAACTCACTGCCCGGAACCAAATCAATGGCACAATCATAAGGACGGTGGGGAGGAAGAGTGAGCACCAGATCCTTGCTGAACACGTCGACAAGGTCATGGTACTCCACCGGCACCGCCCCCAGATTGGGCGGGACTCTGACCTCCTCCTTAGCTTGGGAGCCGGGAGGAACCGAGGAACCTAGACACACCCGATGGCAGGTCTCGCTCCACTGAACCACTACCCCGGATGGCCAATCAATCCGGGGATTGTGCTTCAACATCCAGGGAAATCCTAAAACCACACGGGAGGTGGCCTGAGTCACAAAAAACTTGATCACCTCCCGGTGATTCCCTGACACCACCAGAGTTACAGGTGGTGTCTTATGCGTGATCGGAGGGAGAAGGGAGCCATCTAGTGCCCGAACCTGTACAGGCGAGGTAAGCGCCACCAGAGGGAGCCCTATCTCCCTAGCCCATCTGCTATCCAACAGATTCCCCTCAGAGCCCGTGTCCACCAGTGCTGGGGCCTTCAGGGTTGAGTCCTCATACAGGATCGTGACTGGGAGTCGTGTAGCAATGTGGGTGTGTCCCACGTGAATGTCTCGACCCACCCCTAGCCCAGTCTCTAGGGGCGGGCGTTTGGAGTTTGACCGCTCGGGGCAGTCTCTTACGTGGTGCTCTGTCGAGCCACAAACAAAACAAGCTCCGTGGGCCTGCCTCCTCTGTGCATCTGGTGCCCTAAATGTTGCCCTACTCGTGTCTTTAGCTTCGTCAGTAGGGGGAGCTGTGGCCCCACGGAGCGCAGGGGCCGTGGAGCGTGGGGAAGGCGGAGCGCGGTCGGATCCGGAAGGGAGAGGGATGGCACATGCCCGGCCACGCCCTTCGTCTCGTTCCCGCCGACGTTCTTCTAACCGGTTGTCCAATCGTATGACAAGATCGATGAGCCCGTCTAAATCCCGCGGTTCGTCCTTAGCCACCAGGTGCTCCTTAAGAACCAATGACAGTCCGTTTACAAAGGCGGCGCGGAGGGCAGTGCTATTCCAGCCGGACCTCGCAGCCGCGATGCGGAAGTCGACTGCATAGGCAGCTGCGCGCCGACGCCCCTGTCTCATCGACAGTAGCACGGTTGAAGCGGTTTCTCCTCTATTGGAGTGATCGAACACGGTTCTGAACTCCCTCACAAACCCATCATATGTCTGAAGGAGCCGTGACTTTTGCTCCCAGAGCGCTGTAGCCCAAGCGCGTGCCTCGCTGCGAAGCAGGTTTATTACATAAGCTACCTTGCTAGCATCGGTCGCGTACATGACTGGACGCTGTGCGAAGACGAGCGAACACTGCATAAGAAAATCCGCGCACATCTCCACACAGCCTCCGTACGGCTCTGGGGGGCTTATGTATGCTTCCGGGGAAGGTGGGAGGGGTCGCTGAACGACCAGTGGAACGTCAATGTTACGCACAGGGTCTACGGGAGGGAGAGCCGCAGCGGCGCCCAGAGGGCGCGCTTCCACCTGCGCGGCGAGAGACTCCACCCTGCGGTTCAGGAGGACGTTCTGCTCGGTCATCAAATCTAACCGAGTCGTGAAAGCGGAGAGGATCCGCTGCAACTCACCGATTACCCCTCCTGCGGACGCCTGCGCATCCTGTTCTTCCATTGGCCATTCAACAGCCGGTTGATGCCCCTCGGGATCCATGACGCTGGCCGAGATATCCTTTTGTGAAAGTGTAGGAACACGGACCCACAACAGGGGGCGCAAATGAACGGACAATGGAGGAGTCGAATAACACTGCTTTTACTGTTGTGAAACAGGCACAACAAATACAACTGATTACAATATTGAAATGGAGTCCAATTACAATGGTGTCGTGTGGGCAGGCTCGACGATAGGAGACGTCTGTCCAACTCGAACCGGAACCAACCCGATTTCCTCTGCCACCAAACCCCGGGAATACTGGAGCCGCCAAGTCCCGAATTCCCAGGTGGCCACTGCCTCCGCTCGTCAGAAACAGTCAGGTGTGGATGCGGCTGCACCCAGCAACACGGAGGGTGGAGAGTCCACCTCCACCTCTCGCCAACAACAATGTAGGAAGGTGAGTACTTATCCGAACGTTGTCTAGTAGTCAGCTGTCCTACAGATAATCAAACGAGAATACAATTAATGTCACACGTGTGTGCAGGCTGAGATGGTTACCTCTTTGGTAAGGCAATATCTCGGCAAATGAGGTGGAGATGCCGTCCTGCTGATATACCTCCTTATTGATTGGGATCAGCTGTCTCCAGTGATGGATGACAGCTGTCATCCTGGCTGCTCCCGTAAGGCGGCAGCGCCCTCCGGTGCCTGGAGCCCGCACTCCAGGCAGGGCGCCCTCTAGTGGTGGTGGGCCAGCAGTACCTCCTCTTCAGCGGCCCACACAACAGATACGTCTTTGGGATGGTTATGAGTAATTTTTTCTCTAATAGTTAAAATTTTGTTAGCAAAGAAAGTCATGAAGTCATTACTAGTTAAAGTGAATGGAATACTCAGCTCAATAGAGCTCTGACTCTTTGTCAGCCTGGCTACAGTGCTGAAAAGAAACCTGGGGTTGTTCTTATTTTCTTCAATTAGTGATGAGTAGAAAGATGTCCTAGCTTTACGGAGGGCTTTTTTATAGAGCAACAGACTCTTTTTCCAGGCTAAGTGAAGATCTTCTAAATTAGTGAGACGCCATTTCCTCTCCATCTTACGGGTTATCTGCTTTAAGCTACGAGTTTGTGAGTTATACCACGGAGTCAGACATTTCTGATTTAAAGCTCTCTTTTTCAGAGGAGCTACAGCATCCAAAGTTGTCTTCAATGAGGATGTAAAACTATTGATGAGATACTCTATCTCCCTTACAGAGTTTAGGTAGCTACTCTGCACTGTGTTGGTATATGGCATTAGAGAACATAAAGAAGGAATCATATCCTTAAACCTAGTTACAGCGCTTTCTGAAAGACTTCTAGTGTAATGAAACTTATTCCCCACTGCTGGGTAGTCCATCAGAGTAAATGTAAATGTTATTAAGAAATGATCAGACAGAAGGGAGTTTTCAGGGAATACTGTTAAGTCTTCCATTTCCATACCATAAGTCAGAACAAGATCTAAGATATGATTAAAGTGGTGGGTGGACTCATTTACTTTTTGAGCAAAGCCAATAGAGTCTAATAATAGATTAAATGGCACCAAACAAAAGTTCCAGCATCATCACCTTGCCCAATGCAGATTCGAGATTCATCACTGAATATGACTTTCATCCAGTCATCCACAGTCCACGATTGCTTTTCCTTAGGCCATTGTAACCTTGTTTTTTTCTGTTTAGGTGTTAATGATGGCTTTCGTTTAGCTTTTCTGTATGTAAATCCCATTTCCTTTAGGCGGTTTCTTACAGTTTGGTCACAGACGTTGACTCCAGTTTCCTCCCATTCGTTCCTCATTTGTTTTGTTGTGCATTTTCGAGTTTTGAGACATATTGCTTTAAGTTTTCTGTCTTGATGCTTTGATGTCTTCCTTGGTCTACCAGTATGTTTGCCTTTAACAACCTTCCTATGTTGTTTGTATTTGGTCCAGAGTTTAGACACAGCTGACTGTGAACAACCAACATCTTTTGCAACATTGCGTGATGATTTACCCTCTTTTAAGAGTTTGATAATCCTCTCCTTTGTTTCAATTAACATCTCTCATGTTGGAGCCATGATTCATGTCAGTCCACTTGGTGCAACAGCTCTCCAAGGTGTGATCACTCCTTTTTAGATGCAGACTAACGAGCAGATCTGATTTGATGCAGGTGTTAGTTTTGAGGATATATATATATATATGTTGTGAAAGTGTCGTGACACGGACCCACAACAGGGGGCGGTAATGAACGGACAATGGATAAGCCAAAAGTAACAATTTAATGTTGTGAATCGCACAACGACGTACAGACAATAACAATATGGTGGACTGTCAATCATACACCAGGTGACGTGTGGGCAGGCTCGACGATAGAAGACGCCTGGCGAGAGAAGAGCTGGATCCCCACACGGCTTCCACCACCAACGGAGCTGAAGAACACCGGAGCCGCCAAGCCCTGCGCCCCAGGTGGCCGCTGTCTTCAGCAGTCAGACCCGGTACTGCTGGCAGAAAACAGAGACAGTCCTGATGAGTGTGAGTTCGCACACTCAGTAATCCCACAGTCAGTGTTCAGTAAAGGAGGGAGAACCTCCACCTCCAATCACACACTCGTGCAGCTCCTGTCTAACCACTTATCTGATTGGAGTGTGAAGCGAAGCCGTCGCTGATCACACCAAACGCCAATCCCACAGATAAGGCAAAACACCACAGGATAACGGCTGCAAAAGAAGTTCAGATTATTACTCAACGTTTTGAGTCAGCAGAGAAAAGTACCTGAATGGTAGCTGATTTCTCGGCGAGGAGGTGGAGTTGCAGTCCGGCCTTTATGGTGATGGTGATGATGATGAATGCGTGACAGCTGGTCCTGAGGATGAGTGACAGCTGTCACTCCCAGTGCCTCTGGCGCCCTCTCGTGCTTGAAGCCCGCACTCCAAGCAGGGCGCCATCTGCTGGTGGTGGGCCAGTAGTACCTCCTCTTCAGCGGCCCACACAACATATATATATGCCATAGGTATTAAAGGCACTGCGCTGCGGTGGTTTGAATCATATTTATCTAATAGATTACAATTTGTTCATGTAAATGGGGAATCTTCTTCACAGACTAAGGTTAATTATGGAGTTCCACAAGGTTCTGTGCTAGGACCAATTTTATTCACTTTATACATGCTTCCCTTAGGCAGTATTATTAGACAGCATTGCTTAAATTTTCATTGTTACGCAGATGATACCCAGCTTTATCTATCCATGAAGCCAGAGGACACACACCAATTAGCTAAACTGCAGGATTGTCTTACAGACATAAAGACATGGATGACCTCTAATTTCCTGCTTTTAAACTCAGATAAAACTGAAGTTATTGTACTTGGCCCCACAAATCTTAGAAACATGGTGTCTAACCAGATCCTTACTCTGGATGGCATTACCCTGACCTCTAGTAATACTGTGAGAAATCTTGGAGTCATTTTTGATCAGGATATGTCATTCAAATCGCATATTAAACAAATATGTAAGACTGCTTTTTTGCATTTACGCAATATCTCTAAAATTAGAAAGGTCTTGTCTCAGAGTGATGCTGAAAAACTAATTCATGCATTTATTTCCTCTAGGCTGGACTATTGTAATTCATTATTATCAGGTTGTCCTAAAAGTTCCCTGAAAAGCCTTCAGTTAATTCAAAATGCTGCAGCTAGAGTACTGACGGGGACTAGAAGGAGAGAGCATATCTCACCCATACCCTCTCTTCATTGGCTTCCTGTTAATTCTAGAATAGAATTTAAATTTCTTCTTCTTACTTATAAGGTTTTGAATAGTCAGGTCCCTTCTTATCTTAGGGACCTCATAGTACCATATCACCCCAATAGAACGCTTCGCTCTCAGACTGCAGGCTTACTTGTAGTTCCTGCAGGCTTACTTGTAGTTAAGATTAGGCTTAAAACTTTCCTTTTTGCTAAAGCTTATAGTTAGGGCTGGATCGGGTGACCCTGAACCATCCCTTAGTTATGCTGCTATAGACTTGGACTGCTGGGGGGTTCCCATAATGCATTGAGTGTTTCTTTCTCTTTTTGCTCTGTATGCACCACTCTGCATTTAATCATTAGTGATTGATCTCTGCTCCCCTCCACAGCATGTCTTTTTCCTGGTTCTCTCCCTTAGCCCCAACCAGTCCCAGCAGAAGACTGCCCCTCCCTGAGCCTGGTTCTGCTGGAGGTTTCTTCCTGTTAAAAGGGAGTTTTTCCTTCCCACTGTTGCCAAGTGCTTGCTCACAGGGGGTCGTTTTGACCGTTGGGGCTTTTCCGTAATTATTGTATGGCTTTGCCTTACAATATAAAGCGCCTTGGGGCAACTGTTTGTTGTGATTTGGCGCTATATAAATAAAATTGATTTGATATATATATATATATATATATATATATATATATATATATATATATATATATATATATATGTGTGTGTGTATATATGTGTGTATATATATATATATATGTGTATACGAGGTCTATTAGATAATAAACTGACCCTTTTATTATTTTTTTTAACTATATGGATTTGAATGACATGCGATTACACCAATCATGCTTGAACCCTCGTGCGCATGCGTGAGTTTTTTCACGCATGTCGGTGACGTCATTTCCCTGTGGGCAGGCCTTGAATGAGATGTGGTCCCCCCTCTTGGCTGAATTCCTTTGTTTCACACGTTGCTCGAGACGGCGCGCGTTGCTTTATCAAAATTTTTTCTGGACCTGTGAGGAATATCCGAGTGGACACTATTCGAGAAATTAAGATGGTTTTCTGTGAAAAGTTTAACGGCTGATGAGAGATTATGGGGTGTTTTCGTCGGTGTAAGGACTTTCCACGGAGCGGGACGTCCTGCAGCGCTTCCAGGCGCTGTCGTCGGCCTGTTTCGAGCTGAAATCATCCTAATTTAAGGCTTAATTCACCCAGGACATCGTGAGAGAACAGAGAAGATTCAGAAGAGGCCGGCATGAGGAATTTATGCGGACATTCCACTGTTTAAGGACATTTTTTTAATGAAAGACGTACGCGCAAAGTCGTTTCCGTGACGACTCGGCTAATCTGTGTGCGCTGCGACAGGAAAAACACCTCCGTGTTGAAAACCATTTGTAGAATTCAGGCGGCTTTTAATGGCTTTCAACAAGTGAGTAACTGAGAAATTGTTTAACAGCTTGGGCATGTTCCAACTTGCCCGTTAAGATTTCCAACGGAGGTGTTTTTCCTGCCGCGACCCCCCGCGGTCGGGTCCAGCCCGACATGCGACTCTGCCCGCACGTTCTTTCATTACAAAATGACCGTTAACAATGGAATGTCCGAATAAACTCCTCATGCCGACTTCTTCTGAAAGTTCTCTGTTCTCTGACAACTTACTACGTCAACAGAGCCTGAAATGTGGAAGTTTTCAACTTGAAACGGCCAGACGCTGCCGCCTCGAAGCGCAGATCGCCGTCAGGCGCCGTGGACCATCCTTAAAGCGACACTACCAGACCAAAATCTCTCATCAGCCGTTAAAATTTTTACCGAAAACCAGCTGAATTTATTGAATGGTGTCCACTCAGTTGTGCCTTACAGTTTTGAAAAAAATTTTATCAAACAAAGCAACAGTCTCTGAGCCATTCCTAAACAATGAAAAAAATCGACGAGCGGGTGGACGACTCCTCACTCAAAGACTGCCCACAGGCGAATGACGTAACCGACAGGCGTGAAAAAACTCTCGCATGCCCACGAGGGTTCAAGCATGTCTGATGTAATCACACGTGATTCAAATCCATATGGTTTTTGAAAAAAATAATAAGGTCGGATACTTTTCTAATAGACCTCGTATATGTATATATGTGTATATATATGTGTGTGTATATATATGTGTGTGTATATATATATATATATGTATATATATATATATATGTTCTCCACTCAGATTGCAATAGCCAGTCACAGATTAGCCTTTCTGTCCATCATTTACCTGTATTTTGGCATGCTTGGTGTCAGAAAGATATGTTGATCCAAAAGGATCCAAAAAGGCTAGGACCAAAAGTTATATTGGATCGGTTCCCACTGACCAATAGCGTTAGAGCTTATTGCCAATCAGAGCGCGGCATACAAAGGTCAGGAACTAGCTGACAGATGCTGGTTGAAAAAATGGCAACAAACATGTCAACAACAGCAGAAAATCGTCTGCCAGCGAGGTTTGCTGAGTTCACAGAGGAGGAACTGGTGGAAGTTTTGAACTCCAAGGATGCCAAAAACACTAAGGTAGACAAGCACTCTACTGACGTTTTAGAAGCATTCATCTGAATCAATCATATGCTGTTCACAACAAAATAAATTAATCTAATTTACTTGACTTGTTGTTGTTTGCTTAATTTGGGAGGGGGGTGGAGAACATAACAAGTGATGGATGGCAAGTCATCCAACATAGAGAAATATTGGATTCAGATGTTGGACTCCTTACCATCCATTATTTGTGTTTTTTTATATATATATATATATATATATATATATATATATATATAGTCAAAATGTTACAGATAAATTAATGGAATGTAAAGGATCACATGTGAATATCTTTCGTCTTATAGTGACATAATGTAGAACGAAAGCAGAAAGAGCAAAATCAAATTCCAGAAAGCCGCTTGTCCACGGTTCCTCCTTGGTTTTCACCTTTTGGAGATTTTATGTGCATCTGCTGTATTTTTTTAATCCACAGTCTCCAGCCATGTTTAAGCTCCATTACAGCTGCACTTTCTGATTTTTATCTCATGTTATCACCTGAGCACCACAGGCATGGCCCCTGTGGCAGCCATGCACCAGCTCTCATTACATCCTGGGAGAGGAACACAAATCCTGCAACCACATATTATCTTTACTGTCTCTCCACCAGCTGTCTGTCATTATTCTCATTTCATTTTAACATGTTAGGTTTTGAGTTGTTGTTACACACTGGAGCCCTCAGCTGTGGTTCCCCATTTTCACAAAATTAAACTGTTTCCACCATTCTCCCTCTTGTCTCATTAGCGTTTATTCCTCGTCTGCTCAGGAAGCCACACAGAATTTTCATCATCACTAATTCCATCACCAAGCAGCAGACAGCAGAAGCAGACAAAGGTCTGCTAAAGGTTTGCACATTTAATGTATTTTTGTGCAAACAGTAAACAAAATTTTAACAGGTTTGTGGATATTTACATTAGGGATTATGTTGATGTGTCCAAATTACTGCAAAATTTGATTACATTTCCACATCAAAAAGAAATCACATAATTGCTTAATTCATTCATAATTTTACAAAAGTTGCTTGTCGCAAATCAAAAATAGAATATCACTCTTTCTGGAGGAGTGAGTCTAAAAAGCTGGAATGGAGTTTCCATGATTTTTTTTTTTCTTGTGAACAAATTTTTATTGCAGTTTTGTTAAAAAAATAAATAAAAATTAATAATAAGCATACGCTGAAGAAAGTATTCACGGCCCTTCACTTTTGCAACATTTACAGCCTTATTCCAAAATGGAGTGAATTCATTTTTTTTTTCCCGTCAAGATTCTACTCACACCGCATTTTTTTTTTTTTTTGCAAATTTATTAAAAATAAAAAACTAAGAAATCACATGTTCATAAGTATTCACACCGTTTGCTCAATACTTTGTTGATGCACGTTTGGCAGCAATTACAGCCTCAAATCTTCTTGAATATGATGCCACAACCTTGATGCACCTATCTTTGGGTAGTTTTGTCCATTCCTCTTTGCAGCACCTCTCAAGCTCCATCAGGTTGGATGGGGAGTGTCGGTGCACAGCCATTTTCAGATCTCTCCAGAGATGTTCAATCGCCTTCAGGTCTGAGCTCTGGCTGGGCCACTCAAGGACATTCACAGAGTTGTCCTGAAGCAACTCCTTTGATATCTTGGCTGTGTGCTTAGGGTCATTGTCCTGCTGAAAGATGAACCGTCACTCTGGTCTGAGGTCAAGAGCGCTCTGGAAAAGGTTTTCATTCAGGATGTCTCTGTACATTGCTGCATTCATCTTTCCCTCAATCCTGACTAGTCTCCCAGTTCCTGCTGCTGAAAAACATCCCCACGATGATGCTGCCACCACCATGCTTCACTGTAGGGATGGTATTGGCTAGTTGATGAGCAATGCCTGGTTTCCTCCAAACATGATGCCTGGCATTCACTCCAAAGAATTGAATCTTTGTCTCATCAGACCAGAGAATTTTGTTTCTCATGGTCTGAGAGTCCTTCAGGTGCCTTTTGGCAAACTCCAGGTGTACTGAAATGATGTACTGATTGCAGATATACATTTTGCATATATGCAGTATTTAAGGGTCATTTCTATCAAAAGAACAATGTGCCAGCAACAACTGTTAATGCAAACATTGGCACAGCCATTGTACCAAATTTTATTTATGCTATGTTGATGTGTTCAGACCGATTTCAGACTGTGTAGGAACTTACTGTACACTTAATGGATGGATGATCTGTGACATGTCCACTGTCTGGTTGTCAAAGCACATTTACTTTAAAGTCATCATTTACTACTCACTTGTCGAGGAAACTTCCACAGTGAATAACATAAATGATATTTACAGAGAAATTGCACCCTCGTCCTCTGCCACTGCTTGTGAAGAGGTGAAGTCGACATTTTATACCCAACACCAAGAGGTCAACAAAGGAAAAGATGTAAAGCACCTCGTTGAAAACTGGCCATATAGGGCAGCGCAGTCTCGTTTGACCCTACGTGATATCGCAAGATTTGACCACTTATGGGACAGCCGCCCCCGTTGCGCAATACAAGTATATACACAGCGTAACTTCACATGGGAAAATGGTGTACTGTTTTGTTTTCGGCTGTAATCACCAAAGCAGTCGAGAAAAGTGACGTTATTTTCAGTTCCCAGTGGAGAAGGGAAGACAAGGCATATGTGAGAGGTCATGTCAGTAAGTATTAACCTAATAGCAAACCAGAGTAGCTGCGTTCTCTCGCACAACTGCCTCAATATGTTTGAGCTCCACTTTCCCACCGCATCATCACTTTTTCTTTGTATTTTCACTTTGTTTGCATGTAATTTGCCCAAAAGCTTAGAGAAAGTGCCGTGTTTCTGTCCCCGGTAGTAGAGAAATTACATCATATGCGTCACATCGAGCAGGAAGACAGTGTGAGCAGCTGCACCACATCATGCCGCTGATGTAGAGAACAATAAATAAAAACCAGCTGTGCAATTACTGAATATCATTGGGTTGATAACAGTGGTGGGCATTCAATGCTGTTGTCCATTTGGAGCCTGATCAGAGTATCTTAAATGCATTTCTCCTGTTGTGAATGTACTGAGATTACCCATAATGCACTGCCGAGACAGCATGTCCACACTAAAACCTTCAAAATAAGTGCATAAATTAAAACATATATCTGATATTTTCGCTTTATAAAACTTCAGACTTGACGTTAATTTGAATAACTTAAATTATGGTTTAAATTTTAACCATAAGTTAAAACTGTATGCCTCTGGATGACTTGGGTGATATTGCCAGTGAATCACTATGGGGTTTAAAAAAAAGTGATCTTTTTTTTTTTCCCCTCTTTTGTTTTTTCTTTTCTGTTACCAGATCTCCTTTGCCTGCAGAGGATAGAGCAGTTTCTCCTGGAACTAGCTCTTCTCTGTTTGCAGAGGATAGAACTGTACATCTACTACAAAACATTTAACAGGTACGTACTCATATCTTTGATATCAGACTTAATAAATGTTTGTAACTGTTAAAATTTTTCACCACATCTGCGGTCTAAAAATTATTGGACCAAAATTTATCGGAAGATAAATAGTCCACTGATGGTTAATAAAATTATCTGGGATGTCCAGGAGCATAGATCTTTACAGCCGCGGCTGGGGGCAGACACGCCCCCCTGTCCATTCAGCGCCCAGACCAACGTGTCACTCTCTGTGTTATGTGGTCATTCATTTTCATTGTTTGTTATGTAATTGCATATGTAGGTGTTATCGTAATCATTTATACGAGGTCTGTTAGAAAAGTATCCGACCTTATTATTTTTTTCAAAAACCATATGGATTTGAATCACGTGTGATTACATCAGACATGCTTGAACCCTCGTGGGCATGCGAGAGTTTTTTCACGCCTGTCGGTTACGTCATTCGCCTGTGGGCAGTCTTTGAGTGAGGAGTCGCCCACCCTCTCGTCGATTTTTTTTCATTGTTTAGGAATGGCTCAGAGACTGCTGCTTTGTTTGATCAAAATTTTTTCAAAACTGTAAGGCACAACTGAGTGGACACCATTCGATAAATTCAGCTGGTTTTCGGTAAAAATTTTAACGGCTGATGAGAGATTTTGGTCTGGTAGTGTCGCCGTAAGGACGGCCCACGGCGCCTGACGGTGATCTGCGCTTCGAGGCGGCAGTGTCTCGCCGTTTCAAGTTGAAAACTTCCACATTTCAGGCTCTGTTGACCCAGTAAGTCGTCAGAGAACAGAGAACTTTCAGAAGAAGTCGGTATGAGGAGTTTATTCGGACATTCCATTGTTAACGGACATTTTGTAATGAAAGAACGTGCGGGCAGAGTCGCATGTCGGGCCGGACCCGACCGCGGGGGGTCGCAACAGGAAAAACACCTCAGTTGGAAACCTTAACGGGCAAGTTGGAACATGCCCAAGCTGTTAAACAATTTCTCAGTTACTTGTTGAAAGCCATCAAAAGCCGCCTGAATTTTACAAATGGTTTTCAACACGGAGGTGTTTTTCCTGTCGCGGCGCACACAGATTCGGCGAGTCGTCACGGAAACGACTCGGCGAATTTGCGCACATGTCTTTCATTACAAAATGTCCTTAAACAGTGGAATGTCCGCATAAACTCCTCATGCCGGCCTCTTCTGAATCTTCTCTGTTCTCTCATGACGTCCTGGGTGAATTAAGCCTTAAATTAGGATGATTTCAGGTCGAAACAGGCCGACGACGGCGCCTGGAAGCGCTGCAGGACGTCCCGCTCCGTGGGAAGTCCTTACAGCGACAGAAACACCCCATAATCTCTCATCAGCCGTTAAACTTTTCACCGAAAACCAGCTGAATTTCTCGAATAGTGTCCACTCGGATATTCCTCACAGGTCCAGAAAAAAGTTTGATAAAGCAACGCGCGCCGTCTCGAGCAGCGTGTGAAACAAGGGAATTCAGCCGAGAGGGCGGGACCACATCTCACTCAAGGCCTGCCCACAGGGAAATGACGTCACCGACACGCGTGAAAAAACTCACGCATGCGCAAGGAGGGTTCAAGCATGATTGGTGTAATCGCATGTCAATCAAATCCATATAGTTTTTTTTTTTTTTATAAAACTGCCGGTTAGTTTTATAAGATACCTCGTATAACTGTCCTGGTGGTGGTTTCTTTGTAATGTGTGCACTGAGCTGTCAGTGTGCTGTGATCAGCTGACAGGCCCTTCCCTATGCTGTGTGCGATTAGACCTTGCTGTCCGGCCCCCATGTGATCAGATCTATATGTACATACAGGCATTTTATGCAAGTGTGTCCCCCCGCCACCCCTGTCATGCCAGATGTGTTGGGGTGGAGTGGGGCGTGACACACGTGCACACGTGCGAGACACATGCACCACATGTGTAGCTTTTTGTAACTAAACAGTTGTGGGGTCACTTAGACAAATTTCACATGCACATTGACAGTGATCGTCTGCTGACTGTTTGGTTGTTAATAGTATGAGTGGCCACACATTTTCTAAGTGCCATGCGATCGGTGTTTGTGTGTCAGCTGAAATTTGGCTGACACCTGCCGTGGGAGGGTTCGATGGGCTCGCGCAGCACACAGTCTTTAAGCCACTGGTGTGCACAAATAGGTGTACGAGGCATTTGAGGCAGCTATGATTTTACACGTATTGCATACGATTCCTGCTTCATGCGCACTTCATGTGCAATTCAACCAAATTTGCATTATGTGGGAAGGGGCCCTTAACCTCGCTCACCTGCATTTAACGTACAGATGAGACAGAGATGCTGTCTGAACATGATGTATTCTGGAATACAAATCTGTATTTCTATTCCAGAATTCATCATGTTCATGCAGCATCTGCAGCTGTCTATGTCTCGGCCGTTCATCTCAAACACCCCCCACTCACTCACTCACTCACTCGCTCATTCACTCACTCACTTCTGTCTCTCTCTCTCTTACACAAACTCTGAAAACATGCTCTTTCAGTCCTACACTGACACACACGTCCATCTCAAACTCATTTTTTGCAGTTTGTGTGGGTTCGTCACTCATACACACACACACACACACACACACACACACACACACACACACACACACACACACACACACACACACACACACACACACACACACACACACACCTGTTTTCTTCGACACTTGAGTTAACATTGTTGTTGGATTCTGTTTGTTTTTGTCCTGCTATTTCTTCAGACAGATGACGCTGAGTATCAAGTCAGCGTGAACAAGAACATCTCTTCCTTCATCACATCCGTATTATGCACGATGTTTGGCAGTTACAACAACCCCTTACCACCCGCCTCATTTTGGCTTGTTAGTATCTCACAGAGAAAAAGTGAAATTTCCCATCGATGGGATCCGCTTGCATCCACCTTGTAATTTCTACAGAGGTAAAGATTTTTTTTTTTGCAATAGTCAAGATAGCAGCTCTGTAGCATCCCTAACTGAAATAAATGTGTTAAATAACATAAATATCTGCAATGGGGAAAATAAGGATTTGATCCATTGTCAATTTTGCAAGTTTTCCCAGCTACAAAGAATGGAGAGGTTTGGAATTTTTTTATTGTAGATACACTTCAATTGTGAGAGACAGAATCTAAAAAACCTCAGAACATCACATTGTATGATTTTTAAATAATTAGTTTGCATTTTATTGCATTAAATAAGTATTTGATACAATAGAAAAACAGACCTTAATATTTGGTACAGAAACCTTTGTTTGAGGTCAGATGTCGTTCTTGACCAAGTTTGCACACTGCAGCAGGGATTTTGGTCCACTCCTCCATACAGATCTTCTCCAGATTTTTCAGGTTTGGAGTTTCAGCTCCCTCCAAAGATTTCCTATTGAGTTCAGGTCTGGAGACTGGCTAGGCTACTCCAGGACCTTGAAATACTTCTTCCCGAGCGACTCCTTAGTTGCCCTGACTGTGTGTTTCATTGTCATGCTGTACGACCCAGCCACGACCCATCTTCATTGCTCTTACTAACGGCCCCTTCACACATAATGCGAATATGTCCAACTCAGGGTGACTCAAAGCAACACAGCTCATATGAGCGAACCACAAAACATTGCACCGACGGGCAGGCATGCATGATCCCAGTGGGACGGTTCATGCAGGCGACGGTGTCTTTCAAACAGAGGTGTCAAGTAACGAAGTACAAATACTTTGTTACTGTACTTAAGTACACTTTTTAGGTATCTATACTTTACTCCATTACTTATTTTTCTGCCTACTTCTGACTTCTACTTATTACATTTTCACACAAGTATCTGTACTTTCTATTCCTTACATTTTTAAAACAAACAGCCTCGTTACTCTTGGCTTCAGCGCACATCCACCGGAAGCCCGAGGCGTCAGCGCAGTTCCACTGGCGCGGCTTCACCGAGGCCCGAGGTGCCAGCGCAGTTCCACTGGCGTGGCTTTACCGAGGTGCCAGCGCGGATTTATCTGACCATGGGTCCGAAGAAGGCAATGACGGCGGAGGGAGACGATATCAAGAAGTCCCTGGACTTTTTGGCTGAGGAAATCTCTGTTGTCCAATCCATTATGGAGCTGGTGGAAGAAGTGAAGGCTCTCCGGATCCAGAATGCCGAGAAAGACTAGCGTCTGGTGCACCTGGAGAACCGTGTTGCAGAGTTGGAACAGTACACAAGGATGAACAACGTTTTTATTACAGGAATTCATATTAAACCTCGATCCTATGTACGGGCGGTGTCAGAAGACAGCGGAGGGGAGGCCAGTGAGCAGGAGGCCAGCTCAGTGGAACAACAGGTGGCTGACTTCCTGCAATCTAAAGGTATTCAAATGGACTGTAATAACATTGAAGTGTGCCACCCCCTGCCCAGGAGAGAGGATGGAGACAAGCGAGCTGTTATAATGAGGTTTGTCAACAGAAAACATAAAATGGCATTGTTAAAACAGGGACAGAAACTCAAAGGAACAAACGTATTCATCAATGAACATCTGACCAAAAGAAACGCAGACATCGCCAGGAAAGCTCGACTCTTAAAAAAGCAGGGAAAAATTCAACAGACATGGACATCCAACTGCAAAACATTCATCAAACTGAATGGAACACCAGAACAAGCGAAGGTTATGGTAATCAGGAACATCGAGGAACTGGACAAATACGACCAATAAGGTATGAGGACACAAACACATCACAACACCATGACACAGACCAGAGGAACCTATTCATCTACTACATCATCTACATCTGGAGACAAGAAGGATATAACTCATAGGATCGCTGATCATGGAAAACTAGAACTGAGAACATTTAAATACACAGACCACAATGTACTGGACTTGGAGCACGATATAGACCCGGACAATAATTTCTTCTCAAATATTAATGACAGTTGTTGCTATTATACAGATGAACAGTTTAATTGGATCATTAAAACAGATAAATTATCAATAATCCATTTCAACAGCAGAAGTCTGTATGCAAACTTTAACAACATTAAAGAATATTTAAGTCAATTTAAAAAAAATATTTAACATAATTGCTATATCAGAAACATGGATCAATGAAGATAAAGGAATGGATTTTGAACCAATCGAAGCAGTGGTTCGCAGATTGAAGCAATGCTTCGACCTATTGTTTCGTTTATTCTTTCTTTCTTTCGCTTAATTTTCCCCCGCTAAAACCCTAAAGAGCATACTTCTGTGAGTATTATTTACCTTTTCTATGTTAAACCGACCTGTTATGGTCTTCTGAAACAGTTGATAGATGTATTTTATAACTTAAAAACAGGAGCGACGCTAACGCGTTAGCATGTCTATGGCATTTTCAATGTTAAAAGTTCGGGTGCATTTATTTTCAAATTGTAATATTTCTTAAATTTATTTTTGTTTATATATTAATAATCTAATGATAATTATTATATACAATTTCAGAGAAAGAGACAAAAAGAACCTGAATAGAAACACAACAGAAAATAAAATATAAAAGCAACTAACAATGAACATACATACATACATACAGAAATAAATAAGTGTTTCCTGTGAACACCTAGTGACTCTTACACCTCCATTTCATCCCTGTTTTATTTAAGTTTAATGACAGTTTGTTTCGGTCAAACCATATTGTCAATGTGTTAATTTCTTCAGTGATTTCCTCCAGAACTTTCTGCCAAACTCGAAAACTGCTGCATCCTAGTAAGAGCAGAATACTACCGGAATGAATCTGAATAAGGAAAGTTGTTTTTTTTTTTGGTTTTTTTTTTGTTTTTCTCACTAAATGGATGCTACACTCACTGCAGTTTATTGTCTGGAATAGTCCCAGATTGCATTTCAGAGCTTCTAGAATTGAAACATTTTCGTGCAGGTGGTGTTGGGGAGTAATTTTGGGTTTTGGGTCTTGGGCCACATGTAGAACAAATCAGTTTTTAAATTAAGCTTTCAATTCATATAGTGGCATCTACCTTTTTTTTTTTTTTTTTTTTTAAGGTTACTTTATACTTTTATACTTTAAGTAGGTTTTGGAGCACATACTTTTTCACTTTTACTTGAGTAAAGAGGTCAAGTTGATACTTCAACTTTTACCAGAGTGTTTTTAAACTGCAGTATCTATACTTCTACTTAAGTAACAAATGTGTGTACTTTTGACACCACTGCTTTCGAACACAAACACAGTACAAGCAGCTGCACCACATCATGCCACAGATGTAGAGAACAATAAAATAAAATAAAAACTGTATAATTAGTCAACATCACTGGGTTGATATATGTAAATAATACATAAAAGGGGAGGTGATACAGAACCCTGTGGTTAAATAACCATGGTTTAAAAACAAATGTCACTCATAGAATTCAAACCCATACGCTCTGATTACCAGACAGAAACTTTACCACTGTGCTACAATTGCTGGCTTGTAACCAGTGTGGAAAAATGCCTGAAATCAAAGACATGGAGGAGGTGCACTGTGTGAGCAGGAGCAGAGATCTTTACAGTCCTGCAAAAAATCCTGTTGGTTTTGCGGGGAAAAAAATACTTGCAGCTGTGGTTACCAGAATACTGTAAAAAAAACACACATCAAACTGTAAACATATTTACAACGTAACATGTAGATTTAACATTTTAAAAATGTATATTTAACATTGGATTTCAATGATAGTTACATCATTGTGCACTAAATGAATGTTTGCTGAGTAAATTTAACATTTTAAACATGTAAATATCACTGAAATCCAATGTTGAATTCACATCACTTCGGGAGGGTGCCAGACTGCCGGATATCTTAGCATCACTTGTGGAAAATGACCATTCAGTAGACAGTCTTGTGGATAGTTTAAACTCAGTGCTCACAACCATACTTGACACAATTGCTCCAGCTATATTAAAACCATGCCCCCTCCCCCACCCCCCCAAAAAAAACAAAACCCACAGTCGCCTTGGTTTAACGATTACTTCCATGGCCTCAAGCATAAGTCCAGAGGTTTGATCAACAAAAACAAGCATAATTCAAAGTTCCTGTTCAGCACAGTGGCAACACATTCATTTTGACAAGAAAATCAATGACATTAGGTTAAATATATTCTAGCATGTCTTAACCCAGCCACTACACCCTCTTATCAAGGTTGGTGCCATCACGGACATGTTACGTAGATTTACCAAATTTGATTGCCTTGTATCAGTGAAAAGCTGGATGTCTAGCAATTTCCTACTTTGATACTCTGATAAGACTGCAATGATGGTTCTTGGTCCAGTGAGACATCGGCATCAATTTGACCAGCTAACGCTTAGCCTAGGCTCGTGTGTCATACATCACACTGACAAAGTGAGGAACCTTGGGGTAACTTTTGATCCTACGTTGTCCTTTGACCTCCACATTAGAGATATTACGAGGACTGCTTTCTTCCACCTGCGAAATACAGCGAAGATTTGTCCCATCCTGTCTGGCTGATGCTGAGACCCTGATCCATGCATTTGTCTCTTCTAGATTGGCCTACTGCACTGCAATGTTCTATTTTCTGGTTTACCACAGTCCAACATTAGGACTCCCCAATTGAAGAGTTCAGATGCAAAACCCAGTAAGTCCTTGTTTTTCAAATGGAGAAAAATGCAGTTGAAAAATGGAGATTTAAAGAAAACCCTATGTGGAAATGCACAGACTTTCATCAATAACATGAAAACAATTTGTTCAAATTCTTTCATATTTTGCACACTGATGGTCCCCTTGACAGCCAAGGTCATGTTGGTGCCAACTAAAAATTTATGGTTTTGGAGATACTGGGGTTTGCATCTGAACTCTTCATTTGGTTCAAAATGCTGCTGCCAGTCTTTTGACAGGAAGGAGAAGGTTTGACCACATACATCCAGTTTGGCATCTCTTCACTGGCTTAGCACTTATCTGTACTTCTGCTTCACTGCCCCCTAGGGGTGCCGGAAAAAAATCGATTCCCGTCCGAATTGCAATTCTTATTTATTAAGATTCTGAATCGATCCAAAATGTTCAAGAATTGATTTTTAAAAAGCATTCTTTTAAAACATTTTCTTGCTTACTCGCTGTGTGTACTGTTTGTCAGGCAACGGCCTCCGTACTGCAGCGTCCCCGCTAGGGGAGGGTCCGGCGTGCTTAAAACATTCGTGAGCTGTAGCTCAGCATGGCGGGCAAAGAGTTAATTCAGCCAGCACCGTCTTTGCTGAAGGCAAATGTTTGGGTGCATTTTGGATTTTATTATTTGCTGTGTAAGAAGGAGCTTGACCTGACTTATGCAGTGTGCAAAATCTGCAAAATGAAAGTCAAGTACTTCAGAAACACTTCAAATCCTCAAGACCACATGCTATGCCATCACCCGGAGCTAAAAGAAGCGGAGCAGCGGTCTCTGCCGACTACTGACCAGTGCACACTCCATCACTTCGCTAAACTGCCAGCCAACTCTGAACGAGCAAAGCGGATAAGTAAATTTACATATTTAGAATCACTTGATTAACCTTGTAAAGCTGCATTTTCTTAAACAAACATTTTTTAAGTACTGTAACTATTTCTCAGAGATCTTTCAATCGAGAATCGATTCTGAATCAAATCATCACCCCAAGAATCGGAATCGAATTGAATTGTGAGTTGTTGTAAGATTCACATCCCTACTGCCCGCCTTCCCGTGTACCATACACCTGCTTGTGTATACGATAAAGATTATTTTCTTCTTCTATCCAAACCTTCTGAATAGTTGAAGGCCACACTGAGGTCCCAACAACAGAAATAACTAAATTCAAACAAATAATTACTTAAATCTGTAATTCAAGAGTAAATACCACTCTCAAATACGCAATGTATCTCTGTGGTAAAACATGTGGACAGCTGCGTATTTTCCCACCATCTACAGAAGTAAACTGGCAGTGACGTGGCTGCGACCAAGTCGATATTCTTCTAACAGTGCTTTATTCTTGCAGGAACAAGGAGTGATACAAGGTTTGCAGCAATGGTGCAGTTACAGTATCGCTCAGAAGGTGGTCGGTCCTCTGAGGTGACTATTTAACAGTCACTGGTTACATAAGGATATCGGCATTGTCTCTTCTGATTGGTCCCAGGAGTGGTGTGGGTCGTGCTGTTGTCAGGCAGTCTGTTTTCTTCAAATGCTGTTGTGGTCAGGGACATCTCCAAAAACATCTTATGCATGCGACCAAAAGAACTGACTGACCTTCCACAGTTTGCTGTGCCTGCAGCTCTGCTCATGGTTACCAGTCAGCACATCCCATGCTTGGATGCAGTCTTGACAACAAGAGCACGTTATAAAGATTACAATTCTGAGTGAAACACCGCAAACCAATATAACCATAAAAAAGTATCACAAATTTTTAGTCCAGTAAATATATTGCAAAATGGGGGTCAGCCTACCACTAATTGCAATAGTGTTCCTAGCTGTTGCATCTTGTTCAAAATTTCAAGCACTACATATCAAAAGTATAGAAAAATCTAACTATGGGAACATTTCTTAAAATTGTCTCAAAGACACCCACCCTCGACCCTTTGCATCACATTAAACATATAGTGATGAATTAAAACAGAAAATAGTTTTATTTTATTATACTTTTATCTTTTTGCATATTTACATCTGCCAAGGACATAATGAAATCATCATTTATTTATTTATTTATTGTCTGTCTGACTGTTAGCAGGATTCCATCTATCAGGTTTGACAGACAAGACGGGCTGGACACAAATTCAGGATGCAGGTACACAGCTCAGTGGAGTTAAAGCATTTACTCGGTTGACAGGCTGGTAGTGAAGCAGATAAGTATGATTTTTGGCCAGAATTGTTCACTTGGTGATACAAGCATCAAATTTGACATGAATGTTCTTCATAAATCAGTGTTTGTGGTGGCCACTTGAAAATCCAATACGGCGGCCAGGTAGGGGTCAATGACGAATTACACAGGGGTCAAAATCTTAAAAATGCTCCAATCATATTGAAAAGTATAACACATTATTTGTCTGATCATAGATATTCCAAAAAGGTATAGTTTGGACTATCTATGTCTGACTGTTATGGAGTTATGGGGTAAAAACAGCAAGAATGGTGGTTTCAAAGGTCAGTTTCAGTTTGTATAGGTGTCAAAAGATAAAGTTGCCCCAATTTTGGTACAACGTGGTGCAAATTATTGGTTGAACTAATAGGATTAATAAATGGAATAGTTTTGACTGTGTTGAATGCTTGGTTTGCAAAGTAAATTTCAAACAATGTCGACGTCCACTGGATTCTATGGCATATGACAGATGTTACCCTGTAACGTGACAACTGAGCATGACACATGGTGCAAACTATTCCTTTTTAAAACCCTATTAACTCTGTTAGAAAGGTCTGTGAGAAAAGTATCAGACCTTTTTTTTTTTTTTTGCAAAAACCTGATGGATTTGAATCACATGTGCTTGCATGAGCCAACCTTGAACCTTCGTACGCATGCGTGAATTTTTTCACGTCTGTTGATTGCGTCATTTGCTGGCAAGCAGCTTTTATGTGAGGTGGTGTGTAGTGCTCTCAGCAGTTTTTCATTGCAAGGAAAATGACGGAACGACTGGAGCAGCGCTACTGCATCAAAGTTTGCCAGAAACTGAGCGACAGCCAGGTGGAAACCATTTGGAAGATTCAGACGGCTTTCGGTGATGATGCTATGGGCATCACACAGATTAAGGAGTGGTACAACCAGTTTAAAGATGGCCGCACAATGGTGGAGAGCGAGCCACACTCCGGTCGGCCATCAACATGTTGAAATGACCAGATCATTTCTAAAATGAACGCTGTGGTGATGCGGGACCGTCGTGTGACTATTCGAGAAATTGCGGAAGAGGTGGACATCAGCACTTTTTCGGCACATTCCGTTGTGACAGAAGATTTGGCCATGAAAAGAGTGGTGGCGAAATTCGTGCCGAAGTTGCTGATGGCGGAGCAAAACCACCTTTGTGTTGAAGTCTCACAGGACATGCTGGACTCCAAAAAATGATGCCCACCTCTTCCACAATTTCTCGGATAGTCACATGACTGAAAAGCCACCAAAAGCCGTCTGAATCTTCCGAATGGTTACCACCTGGCTGTTGCCCAGTTTCTGTTGCAGTAGCGCTGCTCCAGTCGTTCCGTCATTTTCTTTGCAATGAAAAAAACGCTGAAAGCACTACACACCACCTCACACAAATGCTGCTTGCCAGCAACCGACGCAATCGACAGCCGTGAAAAAATTCACGCATGCGCACAAAGGTTCATGGTTGGCTCAGGCAAGCATGCTTGAATCAAATCCATCAGGTTTTTGCAAAATATAATAAGGTCGGATACTTCTCTAACAGACCTCGTAGTTTTAACATAAATGCAACAACTTAAAATCTAACTTGCTCAGTGAACATAGTGAAATTATCGAAAGTATTTACACCCATGTAAAATACGTTAACATAGCCAGAAACATTTTTGCTGAGTGACGTAAATTTAAATTTGTTGGGTTAACATCAGGAATTTGCATTACTGTTGCATAATTACCATGGTTCAGGCCAACTTGATTTGTAAGGGTAAATGGAACAACACAACCTGGTCTCATGGCAAGTTGTGATTCAGCAGGATGAAATATACATTAATCTATTGGTTTGTGATATTGTCACGAAAAGCGCCTCATTTTCATCACTGCAACATGAATTTATTCTAATACATTCTGTGATGGCTGCACAAAATTAAAAGTGAAACGGAGGGACGGGGTGGTTATGGTTAGTGTGGGGGGAAGGAGTAGGGTTAGTAATAGTGAGTTTAAAAAAAAAAAACCATCACAACATTTTGAATCATTTCATTACAAATATTTGGCCTAAACCATGGTAATTAGGTAACAGTAACACAAATTCATCATGTTAACCCAACAAATTTACACTTAGGTCTCTCTAGCTGGACTGACATGCAGATGTAGATTAATAACTTGCATTTATTCTGCTGTATAACAGTTGTCAGCACACCAATCAGATCTTGCCTACTCCATGTCTGGATTTTTGCAGGCTGTGAGAACGGAGATGCTCGGCTCACCAGCTGTCACTCAAAGCAACCACGCCCCTAATTATGCAGAACATTATGACTTAAAACTTGGTAAACTAAGATCTTAGACAAAAATTCACCGACCACAAAGTTGTCATGGAGCGGTAACCTTCCTATACAGACAAATCGTTTTTGGACCAGATTGTAAACATGTTTATTTCTGCTCTAAAGTTGGACATTCAAATATGGATTTGAATGTGATTCTGCTCACTTTTGGAGTCGCCCTCAAGCAGCCAGTCAACTGCAACTTTTTCTTCTTCCGAGTGGGTTTCATCTGAGACAATCAAATCTTACTGCTTGTTTTTCATGTTACTAAAGCTTTCACATCCTCTCTTTCAGCCAAACCAGATCCTTGCATGCCTAGTCTTGGAGGCACAACCCTACAGTTCTGTTTGTAGCTGTGGGACATGTTTACCATGAACCACATGTTTAAAAATCTTCAGTGCTATCCGGTTGTTAAGTGTGACGTAACGCATCATGTGATTTTCGACTTCCGGCTCCAAACAAAAAAGGTGCACTGTCATTAACATTGAGAACTGCACTGAGACGCTCTGATCAGGCTGCACTTACACCGTTGCACACGAACAACAACATTAACATCGCAACATAAAACCGTTTGGATATTGTGCCTACAACTCTCCTGGATATATTAACTGGGTTTTTAGACATTGTTACTGCGCTTGTTTTATGTAAAAATGTCAGACGCTCAGGTTGTTTCTCCATTATTTTCAATGGGAGTTGCTGCGAGCTGCGATCGCTTCCTGTTTATGTCGTTCGGGGAGAAAGTGAAGTTTGCACTTTAACGTCCTGTTTATTGTAATAAATACAGACATGTATATTTTACCTGTGCATAATAAAATATGTAAAGTAAAAGAAAAAAAAGTTTTATTAAGTGTTCTGACCATAGAACCAGACGAATGCGGTTAATGGAGGTGGAGGCGGAGAAGGGAGGGACGGAGGTTTGCACCCACTGTAAACACAAAACTTAAACTGTAAACTGTTTGATCCTTAAAAGGATCAAACAGACGTAACTTTTATTGTAAACGTGGAGGTCTCTGGACCCGGAAACAGATTTATCACGTGATGCGTTACGTCAGTGGTTAACAACCGATGAAAATGTTTTTCTGCCAAATATTTAAACATCAAGTGGAGACCTTTGATGCTATTTGTTGTTTTACCTTCGGTCTGATTTGAGAAAATATCAATCTGAGTGCTGGTCAACACACAGCGAGCAGGATCATGAACAGAAATGACAGCTTCATCTGGAGGTTGGACACAACAAATTCATTCATTCTTACTTGTAATTTACATTATCATAGCAAATTGGTTCTTTTGTGGGTTTTTTTTTTTTTCAATTCTGGTACAATGTTGATAACTTTTCATTTGCGAAATTTCCAGATTTCAAAATAAAACCAGGTCCGAGAACAGCACCTCCCTCCGGGGTCCTCGTCAGGAAGCAGACAGCATAACGCTCCCAAGATCCACCACAGACAGCAGGACAGGGCACCGCAGCTGGAAGGCCGGCTGGCATCAACAAAACCCCAAAACAGTTCCTAATACAATCCAACATACAAGAAAAAACATAAAACCCACCCAAAACCTCCCCAGGGGACCGTCCCATCCAACCCCGGGAAGAAAAGAAAAACTCCCAAATGCAAAAACCCAACACAGCCCCACAAACACAATACAAACATAAATGCATAAAAGAAAAACAACAAACAACCCTCCCAGAACGACCTGCAGAGCCCAACACCCCCCAGAAGGCCTTTACCGCCGGTTCCAGGAGGAATAGCCAGAACCGGAATCCCACAAAGGTCCCCAGGTACACATGGAGCAAACGGCGCCCCCCAGAGGACCGTACCATCAAACCCCAGGAGGCACCCTCCCCACAACCCCAGACCCGGCCACACCTGGCTAGTCGGCCCCACAAACCAATTCCCCCCCAGAGGACCGTCCCATCAACCCTGGAGGTGGAACCCGGAAGGAAACAAAACAAAATCAAAGTCCAACCCCCGGAGGACTACCCTAAACAACCCCGGGGGCAAATAAAAACAACCATTAAACCCTGTTACCCTCCCCGGCACCCCGAAAGACCCCAGGTCCCTCCCAGAGCCCCTCGGCGGCTCAATTTTGGTTCTTTTGTGGGGTTTTTTTTTTTTCAATTCTGGTACAATGTTGATAACTTTTCATTTGCGAAATTTCCAGATTTCAAAATAAAACAGAGAAAACTGTCCATTTGCCACCAATCAGCTCCACTACAATATTTTAAAAAATAGTTTAGCTGTTCACCGTGTCCTTGTATTACAGTGACTATTTTTGATAATGCAGTAGAGTAGTTTGATTAAAGCAAACGCTTGCCAATTCAGCTTGAGGTGAAAAGAAAAGGAAGGACTCACCTTTGCAGTCACACCTCAGGATGCCGACCCGCAGTCCCGTCCAAGATTATATTCTGTTGCTTCTTTCTGGCTCAATCAGGTGATGTTGACATTCTCCTGTTTGTGATTTGTCAGTTTTCAGTGCAGTGTTGATTCATTCATTTATTTATTTATTTATTTATTGTTTATTTGATGAGGACAATGCACATTAATGAACACTTTGTACATTTTCATGCCTTAGTGTAAATATGCCAGATTTAGCTAAAAGCTACTTTCCATCTGTAGTCCTTCATGAAGATGAGGTGTCAATGTTTGTCTTTTGAGAACGAAGATGTAAGAATTTTCGCAGCAGGATCTTCACAAAAGACTTTCTAAAATCAAAGTGCATGACCATTAGGGAATAACCCCCTTGTGTCTGATGATTTGTGGACGTTCATGCTGGTTATACAGTCGCAAATTGAGTGGTAAAAAGGAATTTTAACACAAGGGGTTATTGCCATTCTAATCCAATTCCATTGTTTGCACGGTTTATTTTTCTGTAGGTAATTCGGTCGGCGGGGCTTACTGTCGAGCCAAGGCAGCATTGCTCCAACAGCGGTCAGGGCGCGGAGTAAACCATCAAACGTAAAAATCCATCAACTCCATCAAATGCGAAATGGTTCTGTATCAGAATCTACATCAATATTTTCATATGGTCACTTAAATTCACCCAGTTTGGCATTGTCATCGGTACACCACTTTCTCTCGCTCTCAGCTAACAGCGCAATTATTGACATCTACATAGCAGCGGGCGTGTTATGTGTCGATGCGGGTTGAAGAGCGGACCTGCGTCTGACGGAACCCAGCGCTAAAATAACCAGAAAGCGGTTCCAATAACAAAACAATTTATTTCTTCCACCCTTTGGTTCATAACATCGTGTACAAACTAAAACAGCGTCAGTCTGGTGGAGTGAAGGCTGGCACGCTCTCCAGCGCCCAAATGGATCGAGGCCCGGCGCTTCTGGACTCACTTTTACCGCCAAACACCCCCCAGGTGGACACGACAAACCGACTCTCTGCGAAGGATAGAAGAGGTGAGGTAAGTCAGCAGTTACAAGCAATATCCTTCAAAAGGCACACACTATCAGCAACACATTCAGGTCTGTATTTAAGCTTTATGTAAATGAGCAGCTTCTCACAACAGGTAGAGGATCAGTTGTCCGCACGCCACGGCAGTGAGAAGCGAGCTGCACAATTCTCATCACAATTCAAATATACTGCGTAACAAAATACCAAGTTACTATCAACAATTAGTCAAACAATTATTCACCTCTGATGTGTGCTGACAGCATGTGTCCCTCACCCTTCTTCCTTCACAGGCACGATGTCAAACCCAGGCGCGGTCCTCAGCGTCTCACAAACGAACACCACAAGGTCGAGATCCCGGCAATTCTGCTTGAATCACACATGGCTTAAATGCAGAACGCCATCTCATTATCTGCTTCAGCTGAAAGTCTTTAAGGTTGCACGTGAGCACCATCCACAGGTGCTGCACATAACGTTGATGAGGGTGAAGGACTCTTCTGCCAGCACCTTCTCCACAGACAATAAATCAGTTTGCATACCACCTGGAGAGCAAAGAAAAGAACACCAAAATGTCCAGCCACACCCCCCCCCCCCCCCCAACACACAACAGTACCCCCCTTTAACGGGAAGCCTCCCGGCGACCGAACAGACCAGGTCCGAGAACAGCACCTCCCTCCGGGGTCCTCGTCAGGAAGCAGACAGCATAACGCTCCCAAGGTCCACCACAGACAGCAGGACAGGGCACCGCAGCTGGAAGGCCGGCTGGCATCAACAAAACCCCAAAACAGTCCCTAATACAATCCAACATACAAGAAAAAACATAAAACCCACCCAAAACCTCCCCAGGGGACCATCCCATCCAACCCCGGGAAGAAAAGAAAAACTCCCAAATGCAAAAACCCAACACAGCCCCAAAAACACAATACAAACATAAATGCATAAAAGAAAAATAACAAACAACCCTCCCAGAACGACCTGCAGAGCCCAACACCCCCCAGAAGGCCTTTACCGCCGGTTCCAGGAGGAATAGCCAGAATCGGAATCCCACAAAGGTCCCCAGGTACACATGGAGCAAACGGCGCCCCCCAGAGGACCGTACCATCAAACCCCAGGAGGCACCCTCCCCACAACCCCAGACCCGGCCACACCTGGCTAGTCGGCCCCACAAACCAATTCCCCCCCAGAGGACCGTCCCATCAACCCTGGAGGTGGAACCCGGAAGGAAACGAAACAAAATCAAAGTCCAACCCCCGGAGGACTACCCTAAACAACCCCGGGGGCAAATAAAACAACCATTAAACCCTGTTACCCTCCCCAGCACCCCGAAAGACCCCAGGTCCCTCCCAGAGCCCCTCGGCGGCTCAATTTTGGCGAACGGCACAAAACATTAAGCTGGGGAAGGGAACAGGAAAAACTAACCCAGCCCCAACCCCAAGGCGCAGCGGAAAACCAGAAATACGTCCGGTGCCCCAACTCGACCATACCCCAGCCTCTCGGGAGGGGTGGAACTACCGAAATGGCGAACGGCAACAGATCGGCCCACCCCTCCGACTGAGGTATGTTCCCGCTGCACCACACCCCGGCAACACCAATGACGAACGGTACAAAGGCTCACCGAGGCTGGAGTGGAACCGGGCCCTAACCAAACCAAGAAAAACGCCCCTAACAACCCCCCCCCCCCTAGGTGCAGAGGTCTTCTGAGAATGCTCAGTGTGACCAACCTGCACCACCCCACAACCCACAAGACGAACGGTCTTGGGGCAAGTGAGGTTGGGGTTAGGGATGTAGGGAAATAAAAAACAACAAAACAAAACGACCCCAAAACCCAAACAGAAAATACCTAAATACACATAAAAAATAACGATCAAGTGAGCCCAGACGGGCTTCTAACCGCCTAACGTTCACTCCACCAGACACGCCTCTGACTCCCCAAATAAATTATAACCCCTATTCAAAGAAACAAAACATTAACCCATACAAGTTGTTTTTTTTTGTGTGTGTGTATTATTTCGCCTGTCCCAGAACACCTGGAGATACCTCACCAGAGAACATTGCATCAAAAACGAAGCACAGGCTTCAATGTCTCCCGCATAAGGCTCCGAATGACAAATAATCAGTTCGGATGCCGAATCTCTGGGAGACGGAGTTATCTGCACCGGTATCGATGGTGCCGCAGCTGGAGCAGCAGGAAGCGGAACGGCTTGCGCTGCAAGCTCCGTAACACAGGCGTCTGTTGGTTTAATTTGGTTTGCGAGATGCAGTAATTGCTCCCATATTGTCTCCAAGTGTTCTTGAACTCTTTCGGCGAAAGGAACCGCCTCTGCCGCTGGGTCCATTATAGAATGGCCGGGAACTACTGTTATGTGTCGACGCGGGTTGAGGAGCGGACCTGCGTCTGACGGAAACCAGCGCTAAAATAACCAGAAAGCGGTTCCAATAACAAAACAATTTATTTCTTCCACCCTTTGGTGCATAACATCGTGTACAAACTAAAACAGCGTCAGTCTGGTGGAGTGAAGGCTGGCACGCTCTCCAGCGCCCAAAAGGATCGAGGCCAGGCGCTTCTGGACTCACTTTTACCGCCAAACACCCCCCAGGTGGACACGACAAACCGACTCTGCGAAGGATAGAAGAGGTGAGGTAAGTCAGCAGTTACAAGCAATATCCTTCAAAAGGCACACACTATCAGCAACACATTCAGGTCTGTATTTAAGCTTTATGTAAATGAGCAGCTTCTCACAACAGGTGGAGGATCAGTTGTCCGCACGCCACGGTAGTGAGAAGCGAGCTGCACAATTCTCATCACAATTCAAATATACTGTGTAACAAAATACCAAGTTACGATCAACAATTAGTCAAACAATTATTCACCTCTGATGTGTGCTGACAGCATGTGTCCCTCACCCTTCTTCCTTCACAGGCACGATGTGTCAAACCCAGGCGCGGCCCTCAGCGTCTCACAAACGAACACCACAAGGTCGACTTCCCGGCAATTCTGCTTGAATCACACATGGCTTAAATGCAGAACGCCATCTCATTATCTGCTTCAGCTGAAAGTCTTTAAGGTTGCACGTGAGCACCATCCACAGGTGCTGCACATAACGTTGATGAGGGTGAAGGACTCTTCTGCCAGCACCTTCTCCACAGACAATAAATCAGTTTGCATACCACCTGGAGAGCAAAGAAAAGAAAAGAACACCAAAATGTCCAGCCACACCCCCCCAACAGACAACAGGGCGCGGGCGGTCAGGGCGCAGAGTCATACATTAAATGTGAAATGGTCAAATATTTTGCGAGCTTACACTTGATATTATACGGTGAAATCTCACACGCTTAACCAATCAGATTCGCGGAAAAAATGTAATTGGATTAGAATGTGAAATTAATGGTTTAATTAATTGATTAATTAAACCGTTTGATTAATTGATTTGTGTATCTGTGATCACATTACATTTATCTGTAATGCCGTAATGTAACACATTCATGTTCTAAATTCAATAATCACACTACAGTTCCTAAAATGACTGGATTCTGTGCAGAAGTTGTGATGCCATGCAGCAGGTCAGCTCACCTGGTGGAGCCATGACTTTTTTTACTCTCACAACGATTGGTGAAGAAAACATTGATCTCTTTTGACTTCAACAGGGTTTTGTGTGTTGACATTTATCCCAATAGAATATTGAGGGGGACGGTTCAGGCATCAACAAAAACTTTTCTGATTAACTTAGAGAGAGAGAGAGAGAGAGAGAGAGAGAGAGAGAGAGAGAGAAAGGCGCGCGCACGCGCGTGCACACACACACACACACACACAGTAAAGGAAACAGCGGGGTGCTGCAGCTGTGGGCCCGCCTCCTCCATCATCCCACCAAGCCTTAAGCTTCGATGGCCTCAGTTGAAGCCTTACTGAAAGAAGAAAAACTTGACTTGAAAAACAGCTCCTTGACTGGCTACTGGAGGCTACAAAAGCGAGCAGCTTCCCATTCAAGTCCATACAAAAATGCCCAACTTTAGCACAGAAATAAGCATGTTGACAGCCTAGTACAGAACGTTTTTTTGTCTCTATAGCTATTTACCACCTTGATAACGACTGTACTCGTGGTGAATTTTTGTCTTTTTTGTCTAACTTCTTAGCTTACAATATTTTATGCCATAAAGTTATGGATAAGTAGGCGTGGTCACTTTGAGTGACAGCTGTTCTGACAGAATCAGTATCTCAGAGGCTTCTCATTGTAGCTAGAGGTGGGCGGATCAATCCTAATATCGATAATATCGATACCAACGCTGGTATTGATATTGAACGATCTTCATGTAAAAAGATCGATACTCAAGCTTTTTTCTCTCCCCCACGCACTGACTGCTGCATCAAAGTCTACTCTGTCTGTAAGAGCAGCGCTGCGCTGTGTCACACAACACGGAGCAGCGCACCCTTGTATTGTGGTTTGTCAGCCCTTTACCTCAGGAGATTTTGTTTTAAGTTGTGTTGAGTGATTGTTTTTTTTTTTTACAAAAATGTTGATTGTGATAATATTTTGTTGTCATGTACAATGTTTGGCGAAATTCTATCCTAGGTCTTTTGGATTCTTTGGATCAAATACTTTATTGAAGTAATTATTGTTTATCTTTGTGTTTGTTATTGCAGTAGACATTAAAACCGGAAATTTGTTCTTGAAAATAGCTATTGTGAGTTAATTTGTGGGATTGTGGGTGTTCTGGACGAAGTTAGTGTTTTCATGGGTGGTGGGGCGGAGGTGGTGGCCACGTTAGTGTGTGCGGGGGGGGGGGGGGGCACACGCAGGGGGTTTCGCCCGGGGAGTAAATCACTCTTGGACCGCCACTGGGTTAGTTGCCACAATCCTGATGAGTCAGTGACACAGACAGAACAGTGTCTACATAGAAACAGACCAAATCAGAAAAGTAAACTGTTGATCATGATCTCCTGAAGCTTCATATGGTATTGATTGATATCACAGACACTTGATGTGTCCCTGCTGTTACTTGGCAAACATCAATGCAATAACTGAGCTTGATCCAGTCTCTCTGCAGTATATCCTGCATGATCAAGGGGTGCACAGAAATTCAGTTTTTCAGTTAATGTATCTATCACCATATTTCTCAGCATATTCCAGTAAGTTATTTCAGTGACTTGAAATCAATGAGTGCTTTTGTACTCACCCTGTATATTTGAGATTTTGACCCTGTGCAGAATAGAGAAGATTCAAAATAAAATCAAACTTGTGCACCCAATTCTTGATGTTTAGAGTCATTAATGATGTGAGCTGTACAATCATTGCACCCTGACAAAAGAACAGTTCAAAGAAATCATTAACAGCCCCAAATTACAAGACATTGAGTGAATGAATAAATATATCTAAACTTCTCACCACAACTGCACCTTCTGTAGAGAACAACATAAAAAAAAATAACCATGAGTAATGTACAGTTCATTACATTTTTGAGTATCAACCACAACACTGGTCATGGACAACATGTGTTTCACTAAAAAGGGTTCATAATAGCAAATCTAAGATTGTCTTTATCCCAGAAGTGTTTTGTTCAACAAGGCTGTGTGTTGTTAAGGCGTGTTAGTCATTAACACTGTCACTTTTCTTCATAGAACAGTACACGCTTCAAGCCAGGTTCATATTTACAAAAGGTGCAGCACGGCAGATTAGTGGTTAGCACTGTTGCCTCACAGTGGGAAGGTCATGGGTTCAATTCCCACCTGTGGCCTTTCTGTGTGGAGTTTCCATGTTCTCCCCGTGTTTGTGTGGGTTTCCTCCGGGTGCTCTGGTTTCCTCCCACATCCAAAGACATGCAGGATAAGTGGACTGGAATCTTTAAATTGTCCATAGGTGTGCGAGTGGATGTGAATGTGGTTGTTGCCCTGCGACAGACTGGCGTACTGTCCTGGGTGTACCCCGCCTCGCGCTCTTTGACTGCTGGGATAGGCTCCAGCCCCCAGCAACCCTTGACTGGACTAAGTGGTTGAAGATGAATGAGTGAGTAATTCAGTAGATGTGAATTTCTGAACATGTTTACCTTGAAGGTGGTTTTCTCAGAATAAATCCATTCACTCCTCCAACAGGTCATGGTCATCCCTGGAGGCGTGCACTGCTTCCAGGTGATGTCACATCCACCACAAGTCCATCCCCACCTCCTGAAAGCATGAATCTGTCCCACCCAGGTGAAATGTGGGCGTCCCATTGGCCTGAACCAGTTGCTTCGCTCTTCAACACTGAGGCACCTGCACACTTCACAGAATGTGACTATAATTTTAACAGCAAAGATGAGTGACGTACATCGTGGACTCTGAAATGCAGGTGTTAGAAGCTACAAAATGTTTCTGGGCAATTATTAGCAGAAATGAATCACAGCATTCGTAACAATCTGTTCTGTGTTACCTGCAATAACCAATCAATGTGTTTATATGAACTTAGAACAAGCCCTTCATATCTACAACCCCTGGCAAAAATTATGGAATCACCAGCCTCGGAGGATGTTCATTCAGTTGTTTAATTTTGTAGAAAAAAAAAAGCAGATCACAGACATGACACAAAACTAAAGTCATTTCAAATGGCAACTTTCTGGCTTTAAGAAACACTATAAGAAATCAGGAAACAAAATTGTGGCAGTCAGTAACAGTTACTTTTTTTTAGACCAAGCAGAGGGAAAAAATATGGAATCACTCAATTCTGAGGAAAAAATTATGGAATCATGAAAAACAAAAGAACGCTCCAACACATCACTAGTATTTTGTTGCACCACCTCTGGCTTTTATAACAGCTTGCAGTCTCTGAGGCATGGACTTAATGAGTGACAAACAGTACTCTTCATCAATCTGGCTCCAACTTTCTCTGATTGCTGTTGCCAGATCAACTTTGCAGGTTGGAGCCTTGTCATGGACCATTTTCTTCAACTTCCACCAAAGATTTTCAATTGGATTAAGATCCAGACTATTTGCAGGCCATGACATTGACCCTATGTGTCTTTTTGCAAGGAATGTTTTCACAGTTTTTGCTCTATGGCAAGATGCATTATGAAAACGACCGAAAAGCTGTGTTCACCGCAGGGACACGTTCGGCACTATTCGGGATTATTCAAGATTTTTTTTTTTTTTACTGATGACAACGATGCGTAAAAAAATTTGACCGATGCAGCGGCCTCGGTCCAAACCGGTCTGGATCCGGGCCTGAATTCTCACCACATTTTCACCACAGATACATATTAGGTCATAGAAGACGCCATTAAATGTTGGAGGTGATGCGGATCCAAATACAGATTCTGGATCATGATTTCACTTTATACACACTTTGAAGGATTACGTCAAAACTACTTCACGGATTCTCACCACATTTTCACCACAGATACATATTAGGCCATGGAAGATACCATTAAATTATGGAGGTGATCCAGATCCAGATTCTGGATCAAGATTTCACTTTATATACGCTTTGAAGGATGACATCAAAACTACTTCACATATTCTCACCAAATTTGCACCACAGATAGATATTAAGGCATGGAAGACTCCATTAAAGTTTGGAGGTGATCTGGATTCAAATTGGCGGATGTCAGAAATCTCTGATTGCTCTTGTTATTATTGTTATAATTCTGTATATGCATGTGAATTTGCATTTAAAATAGACTTTTTATTTGCACACATCTTGTAAAGTCTTCTGATATAGAGTCCTGCTGGCCAGTAAGGCCACTGTTGGTTTCCATGTTAGTTGAGTCAGGTCACTTGGGCTTGTTGAGGTCCTTATAGACGTTTCACTCATCATTCAGAAAAGCAAGAGTGAAACATCTTCAAGAAACTCAACAATCCCAGTTGACCTGACTCAACTTACCATGAACTAACTGGATAACTGAATATCGCCACAAACATCTATCTCACTTATGGTTGGACATCAACACAAAACCGTAGCAACCAAGGCACTAAATTTAATGCTGTAAGCTCACCATGAGTTGCCAGTATTTATTCACTCTCTGCCAGCTTGTCTATCTTCATTTTATGTTATGGTTATTTTGCATGTTAAAATATGTCAACGTGGTCCAAAGTGGGGAGCTCACTGCTCCTCACTTGTTTCTGTCAGAATTTCAATATTTCACAGCTGAATATACAGTAATTTTTCTGAAGTCACTGGCAGAAAATTTGCACTCCTACTCACCGATTTACTGACTCACTGGCTGACTCCATTAGGCACGTCTTACTAATTCCAGGGGAAATGAGGTAACAAGCCACAAAAGTTTGAAAAGAACCCTATGAGTCATCAAAGCCTCTCTGATATGAAGTTAGATTCCTGTGGGTATGCGAGCTGATAGTCTGAATTTAAAAACTAAAATCACACCAATTTTTTCACCTTTCATACGCTTATCAGACACAAATGAGGAAAAAGGTCATTTTTGTTTTCTTATTTAATAGCCCACACATCACAGACATATTGAGATTTTTTTCCTTTCATTTATCCATACATGACAAAAGATGCTGCCATCACTTGGCTTAGCATCCTTGTTGTGAGTGGTCATTCCATTCAGAGTCTCAGAACAAGTTGTAACTGACAGTAGATGATAATCTGGAGGCTCATAAGCCCGACTTTCTTTGTGTGGCTTCATGTCTCGACATGAAGCCACATTCCAGCAGAGTGATACAGGAACAGAAATGCCGCTGTGAGATTTTATGAACCTCTGGGTTCATATCATTTCCTGTCACTCCATCTAAAGCCTGTGAACAGGATGGTTTATATAATAATAGATTACTGTGGAAAAAGTGCATGTAGCACTTGACATATGAATGTTAAATTGGTTATGTAAAGAGACAATCTGAGTGTATATATCATTAAAGTAAATGATGTTCCTCCATCAAGAAAGACATTTTTGTCACACTAACAGGCATCATGTGCCTGGACACAAATGCTGGACTCACGGACACAGATGTAGGAATGTAAAAGCCTTTATCTAAAAATGACAGGCTAAGGTACGGTACACAGGCAGGCAGTTATTGCCCAGTCACACGGCACACGACGATTCCTGAATGAAGGGAAAAAGTAAAAAAAAAAAAAAAATCACAATTTGATGAGAAAAGGTGGACGAAAGCGCTTTATCACCAAACAGCCTGTGAAGCAAGAGCGCAAAAGGGATGAAAGAGGAACTTAAAAAACCGAAGCTCACAATCTTGACGCTTTAACGAAACACGTCTGGAGCCACAGATGGAGCAGTGTGCACTGAAAAAAATGCTACTTTGGATCAACTTAAAAACATTTATGTAATTTGTTACAGCTAATTTTTTTAGTTTCTCTACAATGTACATTTATGATTTTGTAAAGTAATTCCAGCAGATTTAAACTGGAAACCACAATTTTTCCATTTTTTCAGTGTGTCTGCATCTCTGTGTTCCAGGACTCTGCGCTTGGACGGAGCTCATAGCACCTGAGTCCTGGAGAAACTGCAAACAGAAGCTGTGGAGATCTGTGTGCACGTCGGTGGACCACCTGCGTTGGTTTCTTGTCCAGAACAAAAGAGGGATCATCTCCATTATCATCAGAACCCTCACTGTCTGTCGACACGCTGTGCACTCTGTCTTGCTCCAATTAAGAAAAAAAAAGTTGCTGTGTTCACCGCTGTATCACTGTATTATGTTATATTGATTTATAACAGAAAACTGTCAAAAGGGGGAATAAGGACTGGATTGTCATTCCTGCAATCATATTGTTATATTAATAAGCGCACACAGCAGCTGCTGCTGCTAATGCTGCATTCAAGCACCGTCGTAAATTACACAACTTTTTTGTTGTTTTAAATTCAACAGTTGCTTGTGGCAAAATAATTAATTATATCCACACAAAAGATTAACTCTGACCTATGTAAGGTGCCTGAGCCCATTGATGCTGCCCCCCACACAGATAAAAAAAATCCAAGCAAGCAGGCTGAGTTTGCCCTGTAATTTCCAACGGTACATGAAGCAGCAGCAGCCTCAGAGCTCACAAACCGGCTTCTGCACTGTGTGAAAACATTCAGCTGCTCCAACGAAGTCAAATTAAACAATAATGTTACAGAAACTACAGAAATGATTAAAAAACATCAAGAAGGACAGCAAAACAAAAGACGAATTGTGGATTTCGTTGCCATCCATCCATCCATTTTCTTCCGCTTTATCTGGAGTCGGGTCGCGGGGGCAGCAGCTCAAGCAAAGCCGCCCAGACCTCCCAATCCACACACACCTCCTCCAGCTCCTCCGGGGGAACCCCAAGGCGTTCCCAAGCCAGCCGAGAGATTTAGTCCCTCCAGCGTGTCCTGGGTCTTCCCCGGGGCCTCCTCCTAGTGGGACGTGCCCGGAACACCTCTCCAGCGAGGCGTCCAGGGGGCATCCGGAAAAGATGCCCGAGCCACCTCAACTGACTCCTTTCGACGTGGAGGAGCAGCGGCTCGACTCCGAGCTCCTCCCGAGTGACCGAGCTCCTCACCCTATCTCTAAGGGAGCGCCCAGCCACCCTGCGGAGGAAACTCATCTCGGCCGCTTGTACTCACGATCTCGTTCTTTCGGTCATGAGCCAAATCTCATGACCATAGGTGAGGATCGGAACGTAGATCGATCGGTAAATCGAGAGCTTTGCCCCCCTACTCAGCTCTCTCTTCACCACGACGGTCCAATACAGCGACTGCATCACTGCAGATGCTGCACTGATCCGTCTATCGATCTCACGCTCCATCCGTCCCTCACTCGTGAACAAGACCCCGAGATACTTAAACTCCTCCACTTGAGGCAAGGACACTCCATCGACCTGAAGAGGGCAAAGCACCTTTTTCCAGTCGAGAACCATGGCCTCGGATTTGGAGGTGCTGATCTTCATCCCGGACGCTTCACACTCGGCTGCAAACCACCCCAGTGCACGCTGAAGGTCCTGATTTGACGAAGCCAACAGAACCACATTGTCCGCAAACAGCAGAGACGAGATTCTGTGGTTCCCAAACCAGACCCCCTCTACACCCTGGCTGTGCCTAGAAATTCTGTCCATAAAAATAATGAACAGAACCGCTGACAAAGGGCAGCCCTGGTGGAGGCCAATGTGCACTGGAAACAGGTTTGACTTACTACCGGCAATGCGAACCAAGCTCCTGCTGCGGTTGTACAGGGACCGGATAGCCCTTAGCAAAGGACCCCGGACCCCGTACTCCCGGAGCACTCCCCACAGGGTGCGCCGAGGGACACGGTCGAATGCCTTCTCCAGATCCACAAAACACATGTGGACTGGTTGGGCAAACTCCCATGAACCCTCGAGCACCCAATGGAGCGTGTAGAGCTGGTCCAGTGTGCCGCGACCAGGACGAAAACCACACTGCTCCTCCTGAATCCGAGGTTCGACCATCGGTCGAATTCTCCTCTCCAGTACTCTGGAATAGACCTTACTGGGGAGGCTGAGGAGTGTGATCCCCCTATACTTGGAACACACCCTCCGGTCCCTCTTCTTAAACAGAGGGACCACCATCCCGGTCTGCCAATCCAGAGGCACTGTCCCCGATCGCCACGCGATGTTGCAGAGGCGTGTCAGCCAAGACAGCCCCAAAACATCCAGAGACTTAAGGTACTCAGGACGGATTTCATCCACCCCAGGAGCCTTGCCACTGAGGAGCTTTCTAACCACCTCGGTGACTTCGGCCTGGGTAATGGATGAGTCCGCCTCCGAGTCCCCAGTCTCTGCTTCCTCTTCGGAAGATGTGACGATGGGATTGAGGAGATCCTCGAAGTACTTCTTCCTAAACGATGCCAATGAAAGTCCATATTCCTTGTTTCGTCAGGGCTTCGTCACCCTTCGTTAAGTGCTGTGTGACTGGGCCTGTAGTTCTTAGGTTTGCCTCTTTTGTTTTGCTCACGTTAATTATTTGTCTGTCTTGAATACGTCATGTTTCTCATAGTTAGTTTTTCTGTCACTCACTTCTCTTGCTTTGCACCATTTTGTTTTGCCCTCCCGCATTGTCTTACCTTTCTTCCCTCTTCTTTGTTCACTAAACCACACCTCTTTCCAGAACCTTCCACACACCTGCTTCACATCACTGATTCATTTGCTCCTTATTTAAACCCTCACAGTTTCACAACTCACTGCCTGATTGTTGACTCTGTTCACTTTCTCGCCTCTCGTTCTCGTCCTGTTTGCTCTTCTGTATTTTTTGACCTTGCTTGTGTACTCCGACCTCTACCTCGCCGTTACCCTGAACTCAGCCTGTTTTTGACTCTGCCTCTGTTTTGCCTGTATTACTCCTCGACGCTGCTTGTATGAACTTTGCTCGTTTATGGACTATGACCCAGCCTGCACCATGTCTGATACCTCTTCCTGTATATCTGACTACCTGTGTACCGAATTCACTGCCTGGTTACACGATAAAGCGTTTTATTCATCAAAACCAACCATGCCTGAGAGTCTGCATTGGTCTCCTACCAATTCCTGTGTCAAGCCGCCACCAGTACTGACAGCTTTATTACATGCACAACTGGGTAATTTATCCTGTGGAATAATTTTACCATATCTATACATATATTCACTATATTCTGTTTTCACATAATCCGTTCACATCAGTATTTATGCCTCCACCAACAAACATCGCAATATACTTTAGTCATCTTTCTTTAATGTAAATCTTTTTTTTTCTTTAGTACTGCTGCAAAAATGTATTTTTCCCCACTGTGGGACCAGTAAAGTTTATCTTATCTTATGTGCTGCCGTCATTCTGAGCATAAACAAACCAGCTAGCCATAACTCTGCTGTGATTACTGAATTTAAAACATTACATTTGGGCCACATTACTGCATTACAGATAAATGTATGGTAATTAATTCACTTCTTTGTTATGCATTACACCCAATACTGGCCGTGGTGTTAATAATATAACTGAACATGAATAGTTTTATTACCTCTTGGGTGGAGGTTATGTTTTCATCTGTTTGTTTTTGTTTGTTGGTGAACAGCCTGTAACCCATAATTTTTCATATATCGTTATGAAATATTTTACAGAGAATTTGTGCCATGATAGGAAAGAACTGATTCAATTTTCAAGGTCTTGAGAATGTCAGGAAAAATCTTGGAAATATCCCTATCCTTTAACATTGAACAAAATTTAAAAAATTCGTAACTGTCAAAAAACTGAATTTGTTTCATATTTGACAGCGTTATGTAGTATGGTTTCCTTTATCCACTGACACAGTCTGATCCAGATCTAATCCGGTGTCGCCAACCGATCGGCACCCACTAAAAATGGGTCTGTCCTACCTTCACTGCGCATGCATCATTTGGGAGGTCAGCAGCGTTATTTCTAAGCATCACCAGCAATTCACTGATTTTCACCTCGTTTCTGCTTCAAATTGCACCATTGCATCATCTATCTCAGCGACAGATATCTGAATCTTTGGTACAACAATCATTTCCACATAAATTCAGCATTATTTCATAATAAAAGATGGAGGGCCGATCAGAGTGCACAGCAGCTGCTGCTGTTCCTACGTCATTTCAGAGTGTCACTAACGACACGCCAATTGTTGCCTTGTTTCTGCTGAAAACTGACTTTAGAATGATTTAAGAGGTTTTGCCTTTATCATCTGATGGTTAATAATCCCGTTAATCATTTGATCAATTTGGGTGTAGAGTCCCTCTCAGACGTGCTGCTGTGGACCCAAATGATGCGTTCGATCTGCAACACTGGATTACAGATTTTGTGGCCATTTAAATTTAACACTGTTACATTATATCTTAACCAAACGTGCCCCAATCACTCATATTTGAAAGAGAGGTGCAGCATGGCACTCAGTATCACCTGACAAATCTGTTCCAGATCTGATCAGGATTGTGGATTTTGTGGACACTTGAATTTAATATTGAAAAGCCCATTTAGTGTACTAGACCCTTTTTTTTTAATGGGCTTACAGTTGTATGCAAAAGTTTGGCCACCCCTGATCATTTCCATGATTTTTCTTTCTAAATCATTGGTTGTCTGGATCAGAAATTTCAGTTAAATACATCTAGCAGACGAACACACTGATATTTGAGAAGTGAAATGAAGTTTCTAGTATTTACAGAAAGTGTGCAATAATTAAACAAAATTAGAGGTGCATAAATTTGGGCACCTTTGTCATTTTATTGATTTGAATACATTTAGCACTAATTATTGGAACACAAAATTGGTTTGGTAAGCTCATTGACCCTTGACCTCCTACACAGGTGAATCCAATCATGAGAAAGGGTATTTAAGGTGGCTATTTGCAAGTGTTTCTCCTATAGGACGCGTTTAGAGGCTGTTATTTCTGCAAAAGAAAGATCTACTAAATATTGATGCATCTTTTTCTGCTGGGGTGCCAAATTTATGCACCTGTCTAATTTAGTTTAAAGAATTATTGCACACGTTCAGTAAATCCTATAAACTTTATTTCACTTCTCAAATATCAATGCGTTTGTCTGCTATATGATATATTTAACTGAAATTTCTGATCCAAACAACCAATGATTTATAAAGGAAAATCATGGAAATCATCAGGGGTGCCCAGACTTTTACATTCAACTGTATTTAAGGTCCTAGAGGCATTTTTGAGGAAAGCTGACAGCAGACGCAGTTTTTGATGCAGGCGAAGCGGGCAGCTGCCTGGGGCGCATTTTTTCATGACACACAGGGGGCTGCATGAACACTTAAGAAAAAGTAAATAATCATCTGTGTTGCAAAGTGGTTATTATAGCGCTGTGTGGGGAATTAGCAAATTGGCGCCACCTCCCTGCACCTGATCATCCTGCAGTGCTCCCATTTCTCCACTGTTCCGCTCATGCAGCTGTCCGGTTGGGCAAAGTCCACTTAGGATGAAGCACAGAACCAGAACTCTGCACCCAGAACAGGCGTTTGAAAGCGAATAGAGAGAGTGTAAGAACAAGTTCGAATTTCACCAGAGAGGACAAACTGCCCACTCTTGGAAAAACGTTTGCAGGAGAGCCTGTTTATTTAAACTGTCCTTGTTTTTTGTGTGCCTGCATGATTCAGTGTATACTTTAACAAATTACAACAAATATGTATTTAATCTAACTTTGTTAACCCTCAAAGCATAAGCTAGTTGTTTAACAAAATATTAGTTGTATTGTATTTTACAGTATATTCTGTTTATTTAAACAGCTGAGGTATGATGGACCAGTTTACAGAATGAGATTAGGTGAATATAGCAGAGTGTGAATGTGCCATATCAAATTATTTGATGTCTGATTTGGGCTCCTTACTGTTTCGTGAGCCGTCTGAACACACCAAGTTTAATTTATGCGTTTGTCCCGTTACCTTCTTTTGTGTATGTGCTCAGAGATCAGATTCAGTTCTGATTTCATTCTGCTTTCTATTTCATCATTGGTGATATGACTGCTGTCAGATCAGATAACGGTCACAAACAGGAAAAAACAAAAGACTCAAGAACAAATATCACAAGGACTCAGAAACGGACTGACTGTCATCAGCAACTAACAATGAAACTAGGGCCAGAAGGAAAGTCAGCACTGCAGAATCACTGGCATCTACAACAGGCATCTGTCTGCATGTCAGAAATGTCCAACAGAGGATGTAAATCTAAGATTGATCCACACAGTCAAACAAGATGATCCTTCTGGTGCTACACCATAGTCAATATGACTGACGGTTGAGAACAGATATCAATAAGTAAGAAAATGGTGTGAACACTTTAAACTTTTAAAAATGCAGAACTGTTTTAGGTGGTTTTACAGACATCAAGCTAAATATTGAGCTAAATGTTGAAACAGATATGCACCTTAATAAAAGCGCTAATCTTTTGCCCCTAAAAGACAGATTAATAAAGCATCTAATGTCAGACATTTAGCATGTGAGGGCATATTTATTCAAATTTGCAATTCATAGATGTTTTGTATAAAAGTTATATTGTAGCCTGCAGTCTTTTGATGTCAATTTAAATTGCAATTTCAGGGGCACTTGTAAAATATTATAATAATAATAAAATAAGAAAAAATGGCTGTTTGTGCAAAATTTTGACTCGGAGGAGGTCTCGCCCTGGGAGAAATTCAGTGTAGAACCACCACTGGCTGACAGACACTATTCAAAAGGATTTTTAGGTGCTGAATCTTAATTTTTTGTCTGGCACACTCAGTTTTGCCATTTACTGTCTCAAATCAGAAAAAAAAAAAAAAAAAGGCCACCAATAATCACAAAATGGCCTATATCTCAGCTCTAAAACATGATAGAGAGGTGCTTTTGGGTTCTAAACATACATTTTTAGAGCCAAGGAATGGGTTGAAAACATTTCTAAAAACTAATATGAATGATATGACATAAACAATTTAATAATATGCAGTTTTATTTGACAATAGACCATGAAAAACGTATATGCAAGTTATGTGCATATATTTATTCTCAGTCCACCCTCTAAACTTCAACAGGCTAATTAAGGACCATACTTAATGATGTGAACTTGTATTGAATACAACTTCGATAATGACTGTATTTGGTACACAAAAACAAGAGTAATTGTAATTACATGGCATATCCACAGAAACATCCTTATGGTCCAAAAGGACACTATGTAATATGTCTATGTTGCAGACATGAATGAGTGAAGCTCTTCAGCATCTCATCGTGTCATTTCGGTCTGTCAGACATTTTTTCAGTGAATGCTTCTGGGGAGCATTAGCATGACAAAAACCTTCAGCTTCAACCTTCAAAACCCAAACCCCTCAACTATGGCTCTCTTAGCATCCTGCCATTTTAAACATTTTTCTTTATTTGTGTCTCACATGCCTGGAAACTCCTCACCATCTCATTTAGGTAGGATGACCATATTTTGATTACTGAAAACCAGGACACTCGGCCCAGCCATGAGATACTCTGGTGATACTCGAAGTTTACTCAAGGATGCCTTATAATTTCAATACATTTAAAGTATGCTTCCTCTTGCAATATACACTGAAAAAAAATATTACTTTGGATCAACTTAAAAAAAATTGATGTAATTTGTTACAGCTAATTTTTTTAGTTTCTCAATGTATATTTAGGATTTTGTAAAATGATTCCAGTAGATTTAAACTGGAAACCACAATTTTCCATTAGACCAATGTAAATGAGTACTTTGAATGAAGTGCACCGTGTTTCACTTTTTTCAGTGTACACAATGGACCGGCAATGACTGATAAAAAAAGGAAGTGCTTAAATAACCAAACTGATGAAGGAACAGGTGTGTTGAATCAGGGGAAGGAGGAGGAGCAAGTGCACAGGAGGAGTTGACTGAACAAAATGGAGGCTGGTGTGTGGTGGGGTCAAAGGTCATGTGGCAACTAATAAAAGGTGATCAGAATGAAACAGAATCTGCAGGTGAGTAGAACATAATACAGAAAAGCAACCCTTACCAAAAAATAGTACTGATAAGTATATAAAAAGTAAACTGGAAGTATACTTGAAACATACTTGCATGTACTACTTTTTGGTAAGGGAAAGCTGGGAGCAAAAGTGCACATAAGGTAACTACAGAAAACAGTGTGAAAATAAAAAACAAGCACTTAACAGAAATCACACTGAAAAGCAAAGGTACCTGCAGAAAACTGAGAAAATAAGAAAACAAGCAAATAGCAGAAATCACACTGAAAACTAAACGACAACCAGAATGAAGTACATAACCAAAACCAGTGTTGTATAGTAACGAAGTAAAAATACTTCACTACTGTACTTAAGTACGTTTTGGGAGACTTTGTACTTTACTTGAGTTTTTTTAATTCAGCTTACTTTCACTTTTACTTCACTACATTTCCAACCTTAATTGCATACTTCTACTCCAATACATTTTCTATGTGCCATGCCGTTACTCGTTACAAAACACACACACACACACACACACACGAAAAAAGTTGTGTTTTCACCCAGACACACCACTGATTACTAGTGACTGCAACAAAGTCAGGCCGATTTGTCATGAGGCATGTACGGTAGGCTTTTTTGCAGTTGTGCACTTGTCAGGAAAATGATAATTTTTCAACATTGATTACAGACCTGCAGTGGGTCAATCAACTTTTCTGCAGCGCGGCTTTGCTTTGAACCTTGAACCAATCGAAGCAGTGATTCGCTGATCGAAGCAGTGCTTCGATCTATGATTCGTGGATTGTTTTATTTCGGTTTAATCTAATTTTCCCCCTCTAAAACCCCGAAGAGCATATGTCTGTGAGTAATATTTAATATTTTTATGTTAAACCGACCTGTTATGGTCTTCTGAAACAGCTGATAGATGTATTTTATAACTTAAAAACAGGACCGATGCTAACACGTTAGCATGTCTATGGTGTTTTCAGTGTAAATTTAGCATTAAGCTGTTTGCATCAGCACGTTTGTGTTGATTTTTATGTATAATTAGTGGCTCAGCATTCGTTGTCGTGAAAGAGTCAAATTGTATTTTTTTTATTCATTTTTATTCATATATTATAGCAACAACAATAATAGTCTACATAATAGACAATAATAGTCAATAATAATAGACTAATAATGTTACAATACAATTTTAGAGAAAAAGACAAAAAGAACCTAATGAAACAAAACAGCAGAAAAGATCAAACTATGTAACAATGAAAATAAATACATATAGAAATAACTGTTTCCTGTGAACGCCTAGTGAGTAGCCTACTCTCGTTTAGGTTTTGAAACCTTGTTTCTGAAGTGTTTTTGTGTGATGTGCACAATTTTCAGTATTTTGACCAATACTACCAGTCATTTACAAGCCTAGATATCTTTAATATAAAAAAAATCAGTCCGTTTTTGATTATTAACATTTACTTGTACTTTTACTTTCAATACTTGAGTACATTTAGTTGTACATTACTTGTCATACTTAAGTACAATAAATACTAGATACTTTAAGACTTTTACTTGAGTAGCATTTCAATCAGTGTCTTGAACTTGTAACAAAGTAATATTTTAATGGGTATCTGTACTTTTACTTAAGTGTGATTTTCCAGTACTTTATACAACACTGACCAAAACTAGAGGGGGACTCAACCCAGTGAGGGAGTGTAACAGAAAACTAAAACAGGACATGAGAACAGCACACAAATCCATTCCAAGTAAACACTCAAAGGGCACTAATGGGCAAATCCCAACACTTACCTGGAAAGTCCTCACCAACTCATTTAGATCCTTCAGACTTTACATTCAGAAAATGCTTCTGGGCAGCATTAGCATGACTAAAAAACTTCATGCAATTTACACACTAAATAATCATTAACTGTCCTCATGTGCTGTCAAGATGCACACTGCCTCTCACTTTAGCGTTCCCGGACTCAATGTCAATTCAACATTTAGCCTTTCCTGTTTCAGTGTCGGTTGTGCACCGAATTCCCGCAAGATCTCCGTTATTCAGATGAGCTCTCCTCTTTCTTTTTTTAAATTTTCTTTTCTTTTTTTTATTGAGATAAACAAAAAGCTATACAAAAACCTTACAGAGGATAAACAACAACAACATATTGAAAAACTTTCAGGTTTCGGCCCCAGTCTGGCCCGATCATGTTTTGTCCCCTATTCTTTTTAACTGGTCATTATATTTTAGTCATTTATGTAGTCTCATCATAGTTTGTTTGTTATTATCTCACTTCTGTGTGTAATACTTTTGTCAGTGGTTTTATTTTCTGTTTATCAGTTATTTCCTTTTTATCTTACTTTAGTCATGTGTCTAGTTTCAGTCTCACCTTTGTATAATCATTAGTTTTATTTTCTTTTTGCTTTTCTTTTGTCTTATTTTGAATGATCTGTTTATTATTACACATGAATTCCATTCTGGTTTAGTCATAGCCTTTATTTTCTTGTTTAGCTCTTTTCAGATCTTACATTTCTTTCATGGTTTAATTCTTTGTACCTTCATGTTGGGTTTTCTTTATTTTATTTCTTGTTTATCAGGACTTGGGTTTTGTTCATCTTTTGTTTTGGTATTTTATTTTTATCACTGTAGTTAGGTTCATCTTGTCAGGTCCTGTTCACTTTGCATTTGTTTAACTGCACTATCTTGCACCAGGTTCTCTCACCTTCATTGTAATTCTGTCTGCTCTGTCTTCCTGCACTCTCTTGACTCCTGTCTCACCTCTGTCTTGTCTGACCACACCCCTTCCAGAACATTCTCTGACACCTGCATCTTGTTTCCCTAATTACTGCACCTGTTATTTAAGCCCCTCACTTTCTCCACTCCCTGCCAGTTTGTTATGATTTCTTGTCCATGTTCCAGCCTTAGTTTATGCTGTTTTGCCTTGCTTTTTTTTTTTTTGATTGTGTTTCATTTTTGACCTTGCACCTGCCTCAGCCAATGTGTTTTTGTTTCCTGGTATTTTGGAACTGTGCTTGTTGTTGACCATGCCTCTGCTTTACCCCTGCCTGTACCACCACTTGTTAGACTGCCTACCTGTGTACTGTACCCCAGCCTGATTTTTGAGCTAAGGTGAGACATCCAGCATGTTCACCTGAACATGCTGGATGTGGAGGTCCTGGTGTGGTTACACGTGGTCTGCAGTTGTGAGGCCAGCTGGATGTGCTGCCAAATTCTCTGAAATGTACGGTGGCCCTGAAGTGCAAAACACAACAGCAAATTGCACAGTACAACAGCAAGTAAAAAACACAACAGCAAATTGCACAGTACAACAGCAAGTAAAAAACACAACAGCAAATTGCACAGTACAACAGCAAGTAAAAAACACAACAGCAAATTGCACAGCACAACAGCAAGTAAAAAACACAACAGCAAACTGCACAGCACAACAGCAAATAAAAAACACAACAGCAAACTGCACAGCACACCAGCAAATCAAAAAAACAACAGCAAATCAACAAAACAGCAAATCGCACAGCACAACAGCAAATCAACAAAACACAACAGCAAAAGAGAAACGACAACAACATTAACCAAAACGGAAAAGGTATGTAACTTCAGGCGACACGAATCATTGCTGATTAGACGGTGGTCTGTCCTGTCTTGTGAACTGGAAGGTTTACATGTTTTCAAAATATGAGTGCTGCTAGTGAAAACATACATGCTCTTAAACTTGAAGGTCGTGCGTGAGTGTCGTCACCATCCTCTTTTAACCTTTTCCCACAATCACTGCAGAAGTTTGTTTTTTCCTCGAACTCTTTGCCACAGTTTTGGCAATACATCGCGGCATGTTTGTTTCTGTTCGTCTGGCGCCTGAGTATACGGTCTTCCGGTTCATAGTGATGGCAATTTCGAAGCCTCATGAACCAATGAGCCACTGCAACACAACTGGCTGAAAATCGATACACTTCGACACGTTTGATACAATTTGAAGGGTGACATCTGCTGGATTGCTTTGAGAATTACCTTGAGCGAGTGCCCTGACAAATGTTTGCATTAATTCATGACTGATGTGGTTTGTTCTTGAAAAATAATCATAATTAAAAAAAATGTCATATGTATTATTTTGTCTTTTTAATGTAATAGTCCCTACAGATGCACACATAATGGTTATGAAAGCCTTTATTGTAGACTATATGTAGGGGGGGTTCACATCCTTGAGTTGGGGGTCCACTGGGCTGCAGGGTCCCTGGTGGGGTCGAGGGGCAACGCCCTCGTGGGGGGCTCAGGGGGGCGAAGCCCCCCGAAGCAGAAGCTTTTTGAGGATTTCGAGGGGTAAAAAGCTACATATGTTGTGTGGGCCGCTGAAGAGGAGGTATTGCTAGTCCACCACCAGAGGGCGCCCTGCCTGAAGTGCGGACTTCAGGTACGAGAGGGCGCCGGAGCAACCGGGAGTGGCAGCTGTCACCCATTACCAACATCAGCTGTCACTCATCATCATCAATCACATCTCCATAAGATCCGGGCAGCATCTTCACCTCACTGCCGAGAAATCGTCTACCGAACAGGTAAACAACTCAGGCTGAAGTATCACATTAGTAACGTCCTTGCTTCTGTGTATACTAGTATTTTTGCAGACGTTCCTGTTTGTACGGAGTAGTCGTGTGTGGGGAGTTGGCATACTCCGCTCCTCGGTTGGAGGCTACGTACTTTGCCGACAAGATCTGCATGTAAACATTGTGATTGAGAGGTGGAGGTGCTTTCCACCTTTATACTGAACTGTTCGCTGGGTGTTCACGCACCCACCATCACCTGTCTGTTCTTCCTGCCAGCAGTACCCGATCTGACAGCCGGAGGCAGTGGCCACCTGGGGACCCAGCGCTTGGTGGCTCCAGGGTTGCTTCAGATCCGGTGGAAGTGCAAGGCGTGTGGGATCTTTTCTGGACGGGCGTCTTCTATCCTCGAGCCTGCTCACACATCACTGTGACTAATTTGACTGTTGATCTCAATTGTGTTGTCTGTTGCTCTGTTGTTCACATTCACAACATTAAATTGTTATATTTTCGGCTTATTCCATTGTCCGTTCATTTGCGCCCCCTGTTGTGGGTCCGTGTTCCTACACTTTTCACAACAACATAAATTTCATTTGAAACTCAAAATGTATCATTTTAGGAAATACATTTTTATATACAAATAGTCCTTGCTTGGGATTGGATCAGTTGCCATAAGAACCACCCATGAAGAACCAAGATAACATTAATGCAAACTTTACACCTGCGTCATTCGCAACCGACAGGCGTGAAAAAACTCACGCATGCGCACGAAGGTTCAAGCTTGGCTGATGCAAGCGCACATGATTCAAATCCATATAGTTTTTGCAAAAAATAAAAAGGTTGGATAGTTTTCTAACAGACCTCATATTTAGCGGTATTAATATTCGCGTTTACATTATGAATATGTACGTTATGTATTAAAATAGTGGTATTTAATTTGGTGACCTTGTTTAACTCGCTAAATTCGCATAATAAATCCCACGCGAATATTTGCACCTTTACAGTATTTGCAACAGGAAGGAGAAGCTTCCTTTATTTCTCAGCTTATACACACAAACATGCTTTTACAAACCAGACAAGTGTAATTGTGTGTCTACATGGGTATTTACAAGCCTACTAATCTGTCTGATATCAGAGGAGGACAGGGACCAGGGAGCAAAAATTCTCAACCCCCATGGGAAAAGTTTATCTAGCAGTTTCCCCTTTCATCACTTAACGGATTACTCTTGCAGAGGAAATTGAAACTTGGGGGTGTGTGATAATAGCTGTGTAACAGTTAGTGCTTGTTGCTTATTATCAATGAAAAGAAAATACATAATGTTGATATCCAGATCAGAAAAACCCCCTCTATATACGGGCATGTATCATTCCTCAAACTATATTTGGATAAAATGTGACAGGAAAAGTGAGAAAGGCATGTGCTTCTACAAATGGTGCTTATGTCGCTGTAATTTGTAAATTAGAATAAAGGGGATAGGAGACGGTGATTGTGCAACTTTCAACAATTTTTATTCAAAAAAAGAATCATTTCAATGGTGCTGGACTTTAATCGGCTCCTCTTCTGCCTCACCACCTCTCCAGCTTTGGAGAAGACCCACTCACAAGGCACTGATGTTGTTGGCATCGACAAATATTTTTTTGCCATTCTCTGTAAATTGGGATAGACTGCGACTCGTGTCGCCCAGTATTTGAGCGGGTCTTCTCCTCTGGAGGTAGGCATATGTTGGGTCAAACCTTTGTAGTAAAGCCCTGAAGGCTTTGCTATCCACTATTTTGAACGGTTGTGCATCTTCCACAACATAGTCCACCAGTGTCTCATCCAAATCAGCTCGTCTGCCTTTAATGGAAATACAGTATGACATGCTGAGCTATTTTTGTTGATGAGTATGTTTTAATCTTAGATAAAGAATAAAATATAGCTTACATGGCCTGATTCCTGCTCCAGGAGCAGCACCAGAAGCAGCAGCCATTGATGTCTCGGGATGTTTGGACCTCAGGTGTCATTGAAGACATATTGTTACTGTACCTCAACTCTTGAGCACAAATCAAGCACTTGTCCTTTTTGGGACTTATTAGATCAAAGTGCTCCCAATCAATTGATTGTGCTCTTTTTGGAACTGGCTCCTCCATGTCCCTTCCTCACCACGACTCACTCTCTCACACACACACTCACCTTTCTCACACCTTTCACTTCAACTAAATCACAGCTCTTCAGTCACTCAGCTCAGTCTCTGATCTACCTATAATATATAGTCTAACGTATAACCTATGTTGATGTACTGTGTGAATAAATGTTGTATATGAATGGATGCCTGTTGTGTATGGTGTGTGTCTGTCTATGTTAGATCCTATGTGTATGTAGCTAACTATACTAAATGAACCCTAAACTAGACCTAAATATAAACTAATGCTTTCCTTGGCTCCGATTCACGTGCTAATTGGCAATAACAGTGTCACTAGCAATCTCCTCTCAAAAACCCATGGTTTGAGCTGCGATTAAGATCTCATTTAAATACTTGGCGGGTCGTATTGAAACGCCCAGATTATTCGAATTTTTCACGAAGCTCGACACGTGGTGTGACGTAACGAGGCCTCGCTCGCAGTGGTCACGTGATGGGGGCGTGCTCGAAACGCTGCTCACTGACACTTTTGGTTCAAAAAGCTCGATGCTGTGTCAAGGAGACTGACTCAAGCTTAACATCACTACCGGTTCACAATACAGGACGGACCACCGTCCAAGCAGCGACGATTTGTGTTGCCTGTACCTACCTGTACCTAGGTACCTACCTTTTCCGTTTTGGTTAATGTTGTTATTTCTCTTTTGCTGTTGTGCAGTGCAATTTGCTGTTGTGTTTTACACTTCAGGGCCACCATAGTCAACGCCTTTGGAAATGGCTTATGGTAAAAAAAAATAAAAAAAATGAACATTCAATTCATGGGCAACAGCTCTGGTGGACATTCCTACAGTCAGCATGTCAATTGCACGCTCCCTCAAAACTTGCGACATCTGTGGGATTGTGCTGTGTGATAAAACTGAACATTTCAGAGTGGCCTTTTATTGTGGCCAGCCTAAGGCACATCTGTGCAATACTGATGCTGTCTAATCAGCATCTTGATATGCCACACCTGTGAGGTGGGATGGAATATCTCGGCAAAGGAGAAGAGTTCACTAACACAGATTTAGACAGATTTGTGAACAATATTTGAGAGAAATAGGTCTTTTGGGTATATACAAAAAGTTTGATATTTGAGTTCAGCTCATGAAAAAGGGAGCATAAACAAAAGTGTTGCATTTATATTTTTGTTCAGTGTACAACTGCCTGCCTTTGTCTTTTACAGTAGTGTTCAGAATAATAGTAGTGCTATGTGACTAAAAAGATTAATCCAGGTTTTGAGTACATTTCTTATTGTTACATGGGAAACAAGGTACCAGTAGATTCTCACAAATCCAACAAGACCAAGCATTCATGATATGCACACTCTTAAGGCTATGAAATTGGGCTATTATTTAAAAAAGTAGAAAAGGGGGTGTTCACAATAACAGTAGTGTGGCATTCAGTCAGTGAGTTTGTCAATTTTGTGGAACAAACAGGTGTGAATCAGGTGTCCCCTATTTAAGGATGAAGCCAGCACCTGTTGAACATGCTTTTCAAATCAAATCAATTTTATTTATATAGCGCCAAATCACAAACAGTTGCCCCAAGGCGCCTCATATTGTAAGGCAAGGCCATACAATAATTACGGAAAAACCCCAACGGTCAAAACGACCCCCTGTGAGCAAGCACTTGGCAACAGTGGGAAGGAAAAACTCCCTTTTAACAGGAAGAAACCTCCAGCAGAACCAGGCTCAGGGAGGGGCAGTCTTCTGCTGGGACTGGTTGGGGCTGAGGGAGAGAACCAGGAAAAAGACATGCTGTGGAGGGGAGCAGAGATCAATCACTAATGATTAAATGCAGAGGGGTGCATACAGAGCAAAAAGAGAAAGAAACACTCAGTGCATCATGGGAACCCCCCAGCAGTCTAAGTCTATAGCAGCATAACTAAGGGATGGTTCAGGGTCACCTGATCCAGCCCTAACTATAAGCTTTAGCAAAAAGGAAAGTTTTAAGCCTAATCTTAAAAGTAGAGAGGGTGTCTGTCTCCCTGATCTGAATTGGGAGCTGGTTCCACAGGAGAGGAGCCTGAAAGCTGAAGGCTCTGCCTCCCATTCTACTCTTACAAACCCTAGGAACTACAAGTAAGCCTGCAGTCTGAGAGCGAAGCGCTCTATTGGGGTGATATGGTACTATGAGGTCCCTAAGATAAGATGGGACCTGATTATTCAAAACCTTATAAGTAAGAAGAAGAATTTTAAATTCTATTCTAGAATTAACAGGAAGCCAATGAAGAGAGGCCAATATGGGTGAGATATGCTCTCTCCTTCTAGTCCCTGTCAGCACTCTAGCTGCAGCATTTTGAATTAACTGAAGGCTTTTCAGGGAACTTTTAGGACAACCTGATAATAATGAATTACAATAGTCCAGCCTAGAGGAAATAAATGCATGAATTAGTTTTTCAGCATCACTCTGAGACAAGACCTTTCTAATTTTAGAGATATTGCGCAAATGCAAAAAAGCAGTCCTACATATTTGTTTAATATGCGCATTGAATGACATATCCTGATCAAAAATGACTCCAAGATTTCTCACAGTATTACTAGAGGTCAGGGTAATGCCCTCCAGAGTAAGGATCTGGTTAGACACCATGTTTCTAAGATTTGTGGGGCCAAGTACAATAACTTCAGTTTTATCTGAGTTTAAAAGCAGGAAATTAGAGGTCATCCATGTCTTTATGTCTGTAAGACAATGCTGCAGTTTAGCTAATTGGTGTGTGTCCTCTGGCTTCATGGATAGATAAAGCTGGGTATCATCTGCGTAACAATGAAAATTTAAGCAATGCCGTCTAATAATACTGCCTAAGGGAAACATGTATAAAGTGAATAAAATTGGTCCTAGCACAGAACCTTGTGGAACTCCATAATTAACCTTAGTCTGTGAAGAAGATTCCACATTTACATGAACAAATTGTAATCTATTAGATAAATATGATTCAAACCACCGCAGCGCAGTGCCTTTAATACCTATGGCATGCTCTAATCTCTGTAATAAAAGTTTATGGTCAACAGTATCAAAAGCAGCACTGAGGTCTAACAGAACAAGCACAGAGATGAGTCCACTGTCTGAGGCCATAAGAAGATCATTTGTAAACTTCACTAGTGCTGTTTCTGTACTATGATGAATTCTAAAACCTGACTGAAACTCTTCAAATAGACCATTCCTCTGCAGATGATCAGTTAGCTGTTTTACAACTACCCTCTCAAGAATTTTTGAGAGAAAAGGAAGGTTGGAGATTGGCCTATAATTAGCTAAGATAGCTGGGTGAAGTGATGGCTTTTTAAGTAATGGTTTAATTACTGCCACCTTAAAAGCCTGTGGTACATAGCCAACTAATAAAGATAGATTGATCATATTTAATATCGAAGCATTAATTAATGGTAGGGCTTCCTTGAGCAGCCTGGTAGGAATGGGGTCTAATAGACATGTTGATGGTTTGGAGGAAGTAACTAATGAAAATAACTCAGACAGAACAATCGGAGAGAAAGAGTCTAACCAAATACAGGCATCACTGAAAGCAGCCAAAGATAACAATACGTCTTTGGGATGGTTATGAGTAATTTTTTCTCTAATAGTTAAAATTTTATTAGCAAAGAAAGTCATGAAGTCATTACTAGTTAAAGTTAAAGGAATACTCGGCTCAATAGAGCTCTGACTCTTTGTAAGCCTGGCTACAGTGCTGAAAAGAAACCTGGGGTTGTTCTTATTTTCTTCAATTAGTGATGAGTAGTAAGATGTCCTAGCTTTACGGAGGGCTTTTTTATAAAGCAACAGACTCTTTTTCCAGGCTAAGTGAAGATCTTCTAAATTAGTGAAACGCCATTTCCTCTCCAACTTACGGGTTATCTGCTTTAAGATGCGAGTTTGTGAGTTATACCATGGAGTCAGGCACTTCTGATTTAAAGCTCTCTTTTTCAGAGGAGCTACAGCATCGAAAGTTGTCTTCAATGAGGATGTAAAACTATTGACGAGATACTCTATCTCACTTACAGAGTTTAGGTAGCTACTCTGCACTGTGTTGGTATATGGCATTCGAGAACATAAAGGAGGAATCATATCCTTAAACCTAGTTACAGCGCTTTCTGAAAGACTTCTAGTGTAATGAAACTTATTCCCCACTGCTGGGTAGTCCATCAGAGTAAATGTAAATGTTATTAAGAAATGATCAGACAGAAGGGGGTTTTCAGGGAATACTGTTAAGTCTTCAATTTCCATACCATAAGTCAGAACAAGATCTAAGATATGATTAAAGTGGTGGGTGGACTCATTTACATTTTGAGCAAAGCCAATTGAGTCTAATAATAGATTAAATGCAGTGTTGAGGCTGTCATTCTCAGCATCTGTGTGGATGTTAAAATCGCCCAGTATAATTATCTTATCTGAGCTAAGCACTAAGTCAGACAAAAGGTCTGAAAATTCATAGAGAAACTCACAGTAACAACCAGGCGGACGATAGATAACAACAAATAAAAATGGTTTTTGGGACTTCCAATTTGGATGGACAAGACTAAGAGTCAAGCTTTCAAATGAATTAAAGCTCTGTCTGGGTTTTTGATTAATTAATAAGGTGGAATGGAAGATTGCTGCTAATCCTCCGCCTCGGCCCGTGCTACGAGCATTCTGGCAGTTAGTGTGACTCGGGGGTATTGACTCATTTAAACTAACATATTCATCCTGCTGTAACCAGGTTTCTGTAAGGCAGAATAAATCTGTTGTGAAAGTGTAGGACCCACAACAGGGGGCGCAATGAATGGACAATGGAGGAAGTAAAAAACAAGATTTACTACTGAAACAAGCACGAGTAGTATAACAAACACAGGGTCGAATCCGCTGGTGTCGTGTGGGCAGGCTCGAAGATAGGAGACGTCCGTCTCAGTCGAACCGGAACCACCCAGATCTCCACTGCCACCGAACCCCGGAAATACTGGAACCGCCAAGTCCCGAATTCCCAGGTGGCCACTGCCTCCGCTCGTCGGATCCGGTACTGCTGGCAGGAGAGAGCAAGAACACACAGGAGTGGATGAACGCACCCAGTACAGAGAGGGGAGAAGCCGCCTCCACCTCTTGGCAAAGTTCAGCAGGAAGGTGAGTACTTATCCAAAGAAGGAGGGTCTCAGTAGTCACCAGTCCTGAAAGGTTTAACAAGTTTATCAATCACAGAATATGCTGCAGAGAATGTTACCTTGGTCTTAGGCGATATCTCGGCACTGAGGTGGAGACGCCGTCCTCCTGATATACCTCGGTGCTGAGTAGAAACAGCTGTGTTTGGTGATGGGTGACAGCTGTCACCCAGATTACTCCCATGATGCGGTAGCGCCCTCTGGTGCCTGAAGCCCGCACTCCAGGCAGGGCGCCCTCTGGTGGTGGTGGGCCAGCAGTACCTCCTCTTCAGCGGCCCACACAACAAAATCAATATGTTGATCAATTATTATATCATTTACTAACAGGGACTTAAAAGAGAGAGACCTAATGTTTAATAGACCACATTTAACTGTTTTAGTCTGTGGTGCAGTTGAAGGTGCTATATTATTTTTTTCTTTTTGAATTTTTATGCTTAAATACATTTTTGCTGGTTATTGGCGGTCTGGGAGCAGGCACCGTCTCTACAGGGATGGGGTAATGAGGGGATGGCAGGGGGAGAGAAGCTGCAGAGAGGTGTGTAACCCTGGATAGTCACGGTTTGGAGGATTTAAGAAAATTGGCCAGATTTCTAGAAATGAGAGCTGCTCCATCCAAAGTGGGATGGATGCTGTCTCTCCTAACAAGACCAGGTTTTCCCCAGAAGCTTTGCCAATTATCTATGAAGCCCACGTCATTTTTTGGACACCACTCAGACAGCCAGCAATTCAAGGAGAACATGCGGCTGCAACATTTTCTCTTTGAAAGCCTGAGGAAAATGGAATGTTCAAGACATTGTTCAGAAGAACAGTGTAGCTTAATTAAAAAGTTGATTGCAGAGGGGAAAACTTATACGCAGGTGCAAAAAATTATAGGCTGTTCATCTACAATGATCTCCAATGCTTTAAAATGGACAAAAGAACCAGACACACGTAGAAGAAAACAGAAAACAACCATCAAAATGGATAGAAGAATAACCAGAATGGCAAAGGCTCACCCATTGATCAGCTCCAGGATGACCAAAGACAGTCTGGAGTTAGCTGTAAGTGCGGTGACAGTTAGAAGACGCCTGTGTGAAGCTAATTTATTTGCAAGAATCCCCTGCAAAGTCCCCTTGTTAAATAAAAGACATGTGCAGAAGAGGTTACAATTTGCCAAAGAACACATCAACTGGCCTAAAGAGAAATGAAGGAATATTTTGTGGACTGATGAGAGTAAAATTGTTCTTTTTGGGTCCAAGGGCCACAGACAGTTTGTGAGACGACCCCCAAACTCTGAATTCAAGCCACAGTTCACAGTGAAGACAGTGAAGCATGGTGGTGCAAGCATCATGATATGGGCATGTTTCTCTTACTATGGTGTTGGACCTATATATCGCATACCAGGTATCATGGATCAGTTTGGATATGTCAAAATACTTGAAGAGGTCATGTTGCCTTATGCTGAAGAGGACATGCCCTTGAAATGGGTGTTTCAACAAGACAATGACCCCAAGCACACTAGTAAACAAGCAAAATCTTGGTTCCAAACCATCAAAATTAATGCCTCGCAGATGTGAAGAAATCATGAAAAACTGTGGTTCTACAACTAAATACTAGTTTAGTGATTCACAGGATTGCTAAAAAAGCAGTTTGAACATAATAGTTTTGAGTTTGTAGCGTCAACAGCAGATGCTACTATTATTGTGAACACCTCCTTTTCTAATTTTTTTTTACTAATAGCCCAATTTCATAGCCTTAAGAGTGTGCATATCATGAATGCTTGGTCTTGTTGGATTTGTGAGAATCTACTGAATCTACTGGTACCTTGTTTCCCATGTAACAATAAGAAATATACTCAAAACCTGGATTAATCTTTTTAGTCACATAGCACTACTATTATTCTGAACACTACTGTATCTCTCCCCTTCTGTTCCCTGCTCACTATTTACAGATTGGAGAAAGTGGGTGCTCTTGCCTTGGGTAAAGGGTCTCTGAACTTGATGCTGTCATCAGTCTCAGGTATGAGGTGCTTCTTCACAAATGCAGTCAGGTGTGCTTGGCCATATTTCTCAACATTCAAGAGGGATTCCTTAATGTTGCTTGTGGCCAAATCTTTTGTGGAAATTTTCTGAAGTGTACCACTAGAGTAGTCTGCTTCAAAGACCCCAGTGTTTTTCAGGATTGCAACAATTTGTCAGGGTTTTAATGTTTGCATTATGTCATGTTTGTTCTGTTCTGTTTATTTTTATTTATGTATGTGAGTTCTCTTGCTGGTCTTTTCTCCTGCTTGGGTTTCTTGTGTCCCTATTTCTGTTGTCTGTCTCTTGGTGCTTGGTGGTGGATGTTGCATTCTGTCTGGCCACACCCATGTTCTGGTGCTTTCCACATACCTGTTTCCAATTTGTAGCTCATGACCTGGGTGTATATAAGCTCCACTGGTTGCACTAGCTCCTCACCAGATCAGTGTGCCTTGTGCCTTCCTTCCAGCTCTGTTGTGGTTGTTTTTTTCCTAGTCCTGCCAACCTGTTTACCTGACCACGCCATTAGCCTGATGATTATTATACTGTTGCTTCTTTTGGCCTGCCTTTACGACGCCAGCTAAGTCATTCAGTGAACTGGTTTAGCTGCTTGTGTGACTCCTGCATTCTGACCACAGAGCCTGATACGATTTTGTCTTCATCTTCTTCATCTCACTTCATCCTCCCTGTTGTTGATTCGTTGGGAATCATTTGCTCATCATGTCCCAACATAAACCTGGCTCTTGACACTAGGGGGGCTTCTGAAAATATAAGAATTGTATTCCTTGGCCTTGAAAATGTATGTTTTAGACCCCAAAAGCACATCTCTATCACTTTATAGTGCCGAGATATAGGCGATTCGTGATTATTGCCGACTATTTTGTTTTTTACTGATTTGAGACCTTAAATGGCAAAATTGAGCGTGACACACAAAAAAATCTGATTCAGCACCCCAAAATCCTTTGGGGAAAAAAAAAGTATGTCTGCTTTTCCTCAAAAATGCCTCCAGTGTTCACTTTTGGTGAAAATGAGCCTAGTCTGTACATTTTGCATTATATCTCAATCAAAAGTACTTCAATCACTCTCATTTTTCTGTTATGGATTTACCTACACCACCAAAATTGGATGGAGGTTCCAGTTTTATGCCTGTTTGTCTGTCTTCCAGTTATCAGTTGGAAGCCAAGAGCTAAAAAAAAAACAATGATGAATTGTACATAGCAGAGATATCAGATGTTCTGTGAAAATTATGTGGAAAAGACTTCAGAAACTAAAAAAGGTGGAGGAAAAAACCTGACACCACAAAAACATTGATTCAAGTGCATGAATTAAATACATACTTCTGGCATTTGACCACATCTAATGAAAAGCCACTTCAACAAGACTTTGAACTTGAAAATTTTTTCCAAGGTAAAATTTTGTGGAATTTGGAGCTATGAGGGCGGTGCTCTAGTTGGGTTTGTTTTGCTGGAAAGAATGACAGAACATTAACACATCCAGTCATCTGTTCAAATTAGGAAATGGCGGGTGTTTATTTAAAGGTACAGAAAAGCTTCCACTTGGTGCGGGCCATGTATTAAACTAACTAATGTTATTGTGTGCTTCAGTGTCCTCTTCAGTCTGTGTTAACATCACAGTCACAGCAATGACTAAATAACAAAATATCGCTATTTTACTTGATAATGCACCACATTGTAAAACCTGTAAAATATGAGCATGAGTACCACATTTAGTTTTGTGCTGTGGATGAAGAGGTATCCTCTCCACACCAAGGCACTCCTTAGATTAAAATGTCATTATTGTAAGGACATGTCCTAAGTGGACTCTTAAAGAGCCCGTGTGTAACTGCCTGTACCTTCATTAGTTTGCTGTTTTACTGCTGGAAAATTACCCAGAAGCATGTTTCAGAAACAAGTTTGTGATTTGCATCCACAAGCAGTCTTATTTCACAGTTTCTTTGTGATGCTTTTTTGTGCCTCTGACTGAAAGAAATCAGGTTGCATCATTAACTCTGAGCAAGCCGTTGAAAACCAAATGCACTAACTGGTAGAAACATGCCCTGCGACAAAACAGTGTTGATGTTAACTCCCACCGGCACGCACATGGAGGGAGGTTCTGCTGAAACCAAACGTATCAAGGCCATCTTTGCTCTCGTCTGTTTACGCCCTCAGGATGATACTGCAGAACACGTTTTTTTAAATCAGCCACCATCAGCTGACTTTCCTCTGCAGGGTCTACAGCACCTCTGTGTGTGTGTCTGAACCTGAGCACCACGGTCCAAAGGTGTGCACATGAACAAGCAGTACTAAAGATATAACCAGATTTAGAGACACAAGCCAAATTTGGATTAAACAAATGTGAATTCAGAAGCCGTTTTAAGAATGTGGCAAAATATGAGCAAAGAAAACTAAGAAACAAAAACATATTTCATGTGTGCAAGGTGGAACTTGTCAAATATTGCTTACTGGGATCAAAGGTCAACATTTAACTTTTGCATCAAATTTGTTCCACATATTTAGGTGGGCTCTGGAATTGCCCTGTGAGGTCAAATTTGCCAAAGGTTAGTTATTGGGATCAAGGTCATGTCTGTGTATTGGCCTGCTCCTACATTGTTTTTTTTTCTGGTTTCTATTAAACTTGGTTTGTTAGGGAAAGTTTACTCCAAAATTGCCCCAAAAGATTCATTTTGTGAAAGGTCTAGGAATTTGGTTTCGACCTTATTTGGACCCAATGTGTCACACAGGTGGATTCCCAAATTGCCCTGACACGGTGGATCATTTGGGTTAAGGTCAAAGTCACTGGGATCAAATGTCAGCTTGTCTTCATGCCCCTGAGTATTATTATCTCGTGATTCTATTCACAGCTGCAACATGCAAACAGCTGCAGGATGATGTCAATGAAAATGAAGAACAGCCTCAGTAATGTGTTGTTAAAATATATTAACACACATCTGAGTGTCTGAGTAAAACATCAGTTTTGTTGTCAGGGTTCTTCTTTGAGAAACAAACGGAAGAAAAATGCTGAGCTACAAAGGAGATGGAACAGTACCTGAGTTAATCCTTTTTGGAGGGAAAACCACAATAACTTTGACCTGCAATGCAGTTCAAAAATCAAGAACTGAAGAACGATGGAGTGCAGGCGCTCTCCGAGGAAATGACATCTCAGCCTGAGAGCCATAAAACCAACCCTCAGGCTGCTTGCTACTGAAGAACAGTTTGGGTTTTTATGGTTGCGCTACAGAGGATGACTTCGCCAGGAGCAACTTCTCTGCAGACACTTCTGGAGCTCTGTGCCTTAGTCACCACATTAGATGCCGCACAACTAAAGCAGCATGCATCATAAATAAGTGATTATTCCAGTTTATAACTCTGACATGTCTGTTTGGGGAAAACATTTCCTCCCTATATGATGGTAGGATTTGCTCTCCTCCTGCCTATGAAACTCATAAATGTTTTCTTACTGGTTGAAACATACCGGTAAACGGCAGCTATGACAAAGCTGAAATTAATGAAGTCTGAGTGAATTATATTGTCAGAAATTCATGCAGTTGAAAAAAAAATTAGCATGGAAAGCAAATAAGAACAGATCCAAGCAGCACTCAAATCATTCTACAAACTACTATATTCTAGGACAACAGAAGCGCAAGGGGATCAAATTGATTCATTTCTGAAAACTCTAGATTTGCTAGTTATGACCGAGGAACAAAACAAAGCTCTAAGTGCAGAAATAACCCCAAAAGAATTAGCAATAAATATGTTAAAAAGTAATAAATCACCAGGTAGCAATGGTTTTACAACTGAATGGTACAAGGCTTTTAAGATAGAGCTCATGCCCATATTGCTAACTGCAGGTAAATGGACATTGAAAAAAGCAGAGACCCCAACTTCCTACAAGGAGGCCATTATTACACATATACGTAATGAGGGGAAAGACAAAATTTAGTGTGGGTCATACAGGGCCAGTGGTGGGCACAGTTAACCAAAAAGTTAGCTTCAATAGCTGTTAATCCACTAACTGAAAAGTTATCTTTTATAAAGCAAAACCGATAAACTCTTAAAAAAAATTCAGCGGAAGTTACAGATAAAAGCTAAACCGATAGCTTTCAGTATTGACTTGAGTACACTGGCAGCTAGTGACACAATGTTGAGTCAGCACTTCTGTCTCAGATCAGCCTTCTCTCAGCAAGAGAAACCTGATGACCAGAGAGAAAGGAAGGTGGTGGGGGGGGAAGATAATTTATTTTTAACACCATACAAACCAGCCGGTGTATTACTGGAGTTATGCACAGGCAGGCAGTTTTGACTTATGGTTAAAATTTTAAACAAACTAATTCCGGACAAGTTATTGAAATTAACATTTACAAAGTGAAAATATCAGCTGTATGTTTTAGTTTTAAAGTAATGCACTACTTTTGAAGGTTTTAGCATCTAGACACACATGCCACAATACATTATGGGAAGATTAGTTTCCTGACATAAGTGGTTGGCTGGTTGGTATAACCCATAAGTTACTGAAACGTGTTGTGGGTTTTACAAATAAATCTGTAAGTGTAAATGTTTTTTTTTTTTTTATTTGTTAAAAAAAGGCAATTTCAAAACTGAAAATTCTGTTTGTGATTCAGCACTTTTAGCGAATGTGTGGCAACTGCTGTCAAGACTGTATGTTCATACTGCCATGCACGCACACATGCACACACAGCTGTTGTAAGCAGGTGGTTTTAATTTGACAAACAAATTAGGCTGAAGTGGCTGAAGATATTAAAAACACTAAACGTTTCACTCATGGTACCAACATGAAACTTAAGTCAACTTAATGAATTGAGCTACAAAAACACAATAAATCAGTAACACTAACAACACTGTTAAACGAACATAAACCACAGTAACAACATTTAAAACCTCAAAACCACGGTCTCCCATGGTGTATTGCAGCACAGCAGCCATTGTTTATTGGTTAGCTAAAATGGTTAATTTCTCCAAAGATATTTGTCCTGCCAACTTTCTGCAGTGCCAACTGTTTTTGCAGTGTTCATCCTTGACCCAAAATACATAAGCATGCCAAAGGTCAGCTCTCCCCGTTTTGAGTGATCAAAGCCATACACACACACACACACACACACACACACACACACACACACACACGTACACACACACACACACACACGTACACGTACACAGCAGCCACTTGGCTATTAATATGGCTATGTCGCTGACATGAAAGAGCGAAGTTCGTCAGCATCTCACCGTGTCATTTAGGTCCTTCAGACTTTATTTTAAGTAAATACGTCAGCAGAGCATTAGCATAGCAAAAACCTTTCAGCTTCTGGGGGGGAGCAGAGCCCCCCCAGAGCCCCTGCCTTTTTAAGCATTTTTCTTTATTTGCCTCTCACATTCCTGGAAAAGCTCCTCGCCATCTATCTATGTCCTTTAGGTCCTTCAGATTTTTTTTCAGTAAAATTGTTCTTGGGAGCATGAGCATGACTAAAACCTTTCAGCTTTTGGGGGGGGGCTCTGCCCCTCATACTCCGCACCATTTTAAGCATTTTTCTTTTTTTGCTTTTCAGCTGACCCCCTAATGACAGCCCTTTTAAGCCCCTGCCACTTTAAGCATTTTTTTAATGTAGATGAAAATTAATATTCAAAGTTTTCAGTGAGTTGACAGTAGGGCTGTACAATATGGTACAATATGGGCAAATTATCGTATCTCAATATTGTCATCTAAATTGTAAATGTCACATAAATGTCACTTATATACATGCTGTCTATATTCTTGAGCTGCTTAGGTGGGTAGGGAGAGTTCCCATGTGATTAAAAAAAAAAGCTTTTCAACCTACCATCTCTGTTTCTCAAGACCAGGCACCTAAGTGGCTCTACACTTTTTTTTTAAGATATTTAGTTGTACCTTAGTAAACATAGTAGAGTTCCACCTTAGATTTGTAATGTATAATAGACGATATAGAGGGTTTTCAATCACGTGAACAATTTGCTGCAGGACAGGTGCCGTCTCCATTCTGGATTACAAGGAGGCTGGCACGTGATAGAAAAATGTAGAGAATGTCTGGTTATTACGATGGTTTAAATCCTCGAGATAAAGCTATTTATCGTGATAGATGTGTAGCAGTTGGTTCAGTGGATCCGTATCTTATACCAGATAGTTAATTTAGTGGTGATGTAACGAAATGGCCGATAGTGTGACACTGTGATATTGTGAACTAGGAAGCTGCTGACCAGGTCAGCCTCACTGGCCTCCTGCAGAACATCACAGCGGAGCTCTGGAAGCAGAGGTCGTCTTGATGTCCTGAGCGATTTCTCTCACCAGGCGCTAGAAGGGCAGCTTGCGGATCAGCAGCTCGGTGCTCGAGGACCACAATGTAAATAAGCATCCGTATTGGAAGCTTTCTTGTGTTATTCTCAGCAGTATTTTTATGTATTCTTATATAATTTTATTGCCGAATAAAATCAGATAAAATTCTGGGAGCAGTGGATTTCTGGTAGCGGCCGACCTCTCTCAGTGCCACGGTGCAGTGAGGCTTCTTCACACCGACATGGAAGCTTCTGCAATTGTTCGCCAAATGCACGTAGCTTATCACAGCGGCTACCGCGTCGTAATCAAGAATGGGCGCGGGACACAAAATGACGTGACTGATACGTCACATGAAAATCCTCTATACCTTACTGAATTTTCATATCACTATGATATACAATATCACTATGATTTGACGCAAAGTGCAGCAACAGTGAAAATTAGAGATTTACCGAATCCAAGATTCGGTTTCGGCCGAACCCTAGAGCGCGAACCGAACCGAATCCTACCGCGCATAAGCACAACGTGATTACATCGTTAATGTTTAAGGCCGGGTTCACACGGCAAGATAATTAGCTCGATATCGGACCCGATCTTCTGACAATCTTAAGGATGCCCCGACAATCGTGATGACGCTAAAGATAATATTATCAGATATTCCTGTCGTGTGTGGTGTGTTAGAGCGCTCTGATCTGCTCGGAAGGGTGTCAGGAGCGCTCCGATCGCAAATTGGGGATATTCAACATGTTGGATTTTTTTGGCCCGATATCGCAATGTGTGTGGTGTCCTCCGACCACAAACGAGCACGCAGCCTGCTGAATGTGACGTGCAGCCAATCAGAAAGCGAGGTGATGGACGCACGGAGCGGAAAATAAAATCAAAACAGCTGTTCTGACATGCCGCGTTCACACCGGGTGCGATCAGACACTACAAATTTGTGTGGGTCGCCAGGCGACGGACGCGCCTGCTTCGCCCAGTGTGTCGCTCTGCTTGGGTGGACTTTCGCTGCAAAAATTCGCCCCGGTGCGTCATCAAATAGGAGGTGCTTCCATTCCGCTCAGCGTCAAGTCATCATGATGGACCTTGATCATACGGAGCGAGTTGTTGTGGAAAGCTCCCAATACAGGGAGTACCATTATTTGCTGCAGGAGCTGTGTCTGGATGACGGCCGCTTTCAGCGGTCCTTCCGCCTCTGCGGGACCCAGTTTGAGGACGATCTGTCCCATTCACGCGCGCACATGTAAACAATTTTTTTTTAAAAAGATACTCCGCTGCTTGCTGCAGCTCGCTCCTCCCCCAAAAAACTCTGTCATAATTGTGTTTAGAAACCAGTCACCATTTGTTTTATTATACATCTGTGTAGTTAATTAATAAAATATTCTCCACAGACGATTCGCTCACGCGCACGTTAAAAGAAAGAAAAGGAAAAAACTCCCCGCTGCTGCAGGGCTGCTGCTCACTCCAAAAACTCTGTCATAATTGTGTTTAGAAACCAGTCACCATTTGTTTTATTATACATCTGTGTAGTTAATTAATAAAATATTCTCCACAGGCAATTCGCTCACGCGCTCACGTAAAAAAAGAAAGAAAGAAAGAAACTCCGCTGCTTGCTGCAGGGCTGCTCCTCACTCTTTCCCAAAAAAACTGTCATAATTGTGTTTAGAAACCAGTCACCATTTGTTTTATTATACGTATGTAGTTAATTAATAAAATATTCTCCACAGACAATTTGCTCGCGCTCGCACATAAAAAAAAGAAAAGGAAAAAACTCCGCTCCCCACTGCTGTGGCGCTGCTGCTCGCTCCAAAAACTCTCTCATAATTGTGAAATAAAGGACAAAAGAGACATAAGTCCTGCTCACAGGCTGCTACCAGATACTGGACATGTTCACTTCTTCAGTCAAACTCCAGACATCTCCACGTCACTACATATTCAGTCCCTGATTGGTCATCGCGGCGCGAAGAGACGAAAAAGTTCAGATTTTTCAACTTGGGGAGGAGGGCAACGCGACGTGACGCGACGCAATATCTCGCCACAAACTTGCAAAACGCTCAAAATCACTTCACTCGCGTCGCTTCACTCGCGTCCATCGCGTCGCGCTGTGCGGTTTGGCGCCAAAACGCGTCCTTACATAGGGATTACATGGCAACCTGTGGCTGCAGTCACTCGTGTCGCGCCCGGTGTGAACGCAGCATTACCAGAAAGTCCGGTGGTCGCGCTGTCTCCATTCCTTTAAAGAACGCCTTTTCTTTTTCTTTTTGTATCGTTTTTACCCCTCTGTTTTAAATAGTCCACAAAGTATCTCTGTTTGTTTACTCTGAAGTCACGTTTAATCTCAAGAGATTTTGCGAGATTTCCTGTCTGAGCTATGAATGTCCGTGCGTGAAATCTGTTTGTGTGTGGTGTTGTTCTTATCGTGTGGCTAAACACCACACACTGTACGACCAAACCTGTTACAACTATGATTTTTTATCTTCATGTGTGTGGTCTCTCAGGTTTTGGAAACCTAAAGATCATTTTAAAATCCTGTCGTGTGAACCAGGCTTAAGAGAAGATAACCTTTTTGCTCTCTTTCTTTGTTCTTTGGAATGAACAGAACACTAAGCCTGTACAATGAATGGCCTTAAGCTTAACATTTCAGTGGTGTTCTCTAAGTGTGACTATATTCAAATAAAAAAAAAATGGTTAGAAGTTATTGCCTATGTTTTATCTTACTGTTAAGGAAAGGAAATACACTATGCAATGGTTTTCATTGCATTATAATGTACTAGCTGATGATCGGAGTAGGATTCGGTATTCGGATTCGGATTCGGCCAAATCTTAAGCAGTGGATTTGGTATTTGGCAGAACCTTAAAAATCAGGATTCGGTACATCTTTAGTGAAAATTAAACATTCTTAAACAAAACAATAATAATACCACACTCATTTTGCACTCATCATAAGGTTATGATACTGTGCCCTCCAAAAGTATTGCAACACTTGGAATTTCACACATTTTAATTTGTTTATGCCATTTTAAATACAAGAAAAATAAAGAATAAAAATGTCTAAAATGATCTTCCTCAAACTCAAACTGAAAGCAAATCTCTAAAACTTGATAAAACCTGTAAATAATAATCCGTTTTATTGCCAGTTTTCTTTAGACAAGTCAGGGGATGGAAACATGATAAGTGATAAGAATGGTGACAAAGGTCAGTTTCAGTTTGTACACGGGGCAAAAGTTAAAATTGCTCCATTAATTTTGCTCCAGCTGTATTTGTGCTGAATTTGATGCTTGTATCACCATTTGAAGGATTGTTTCAGTTATCTGCTGCACTAATAAGTCAACAGAGCATGAACCAGCTGCTTGCTGTCTGTTAGCTTAAAAATGTGTCTATAAGGCAACCTGAATTAAAGGAGAAATGCTGCTTTTAACAACCTGGACCTCATTTCTGACATACAATAAAATACGGTCATTTACTCACCAATGTAAGTTTGGTGTGATTAGAAATTAATAGTTTAAACAACGTGTTCAGTTCAAATCTGAAGCAAACATTTTTCTTTTTCTACTAAGGCAGATTAGAACTTTTTGTGGTGCACAGCACAAACTACTGGACAGGAGGAACCTAGCAGTCGATGTGACTCACTGATTTGAAAATGCAGCTCTTTCAACCAGACATGTGGTGCCGTGACATCAAATCAAATCAATTTTATTTATATAGCGCCAAATCACAACAAACAGTTGCCCCAAGGCACTTTATATTGTAAGACAAAGCCATACAATAATTACGGAAAAACCCCAACGATCAAAACGACCCCCTGTGAGCAAGCACTTGGCAACAGTGGGAAGGAAAAACTCCCTTTTAACAGGAAGAAACCTCCAGCAGAACCAGGCTCAGGGAGGGGCAGTCTTCTGCTGGGACTAGTTGGGGCTGAGGGAGAGAACCAGGAAAAAGACATGCTGTGGAGGGGAGCAGAGATCAATCACTAATGATTAAATGCAGAGTGGTGCATACAGAGCAAAAAGAGAAAGAAACACTCAGTGCATCATGGGAACCCCCCAGCAGTCTAAGTCTATAGCAGCATTACTAAGGGATGGTTCAGGGTCACCTGATCCAGCCCTAACTATAAGCTTTAGCAAAAAATAAAGTTTTAAGCCTAATCTTAAAAGTAGAGAGGTGTCTGTCTCCCTGATCTGAATTGGAAGCTGGTTCCACAGGAGAGGAGCCTGAAAGCTGAAGGCTCTGCCTCCCATTCTACTCTTACAAACCCTAGGAACTACAAGTAAGCCTGCAGTCTGAGAGCGAAGCGCTCTATTGGGGTGATATGGTACTATGAGGTCCCTAAGATAAGATGGGACCTAATTATTCAAAACCTTATAAGTAAGAAGAAGAATTTTAAATTCTATTCTAGAATTAACAGGAAGCCAATGACGAGAGGCCAATATGGGTGAGATATGCTCTCTCCTTCTAGTCCCTGTCAGCACTCTAGCTGCAGCATTTTGAATTAACTGAAGGCTTTTCAGGGAACTTTTAGGACAACCTGATAATAATGAATTACAATAGTCCAGCCTAGAGGAAATAAATGCATGAATTAGTTTTTCAGCATCACTCTGAGACAAGACCGTTCTAATTTTAGAGATATTGCGCAAATGCAAAAAAACAGTCCTACATATTTGTTTAATATGCGCATTGAATGACATATCCTGATCAAAAATGACTCCAAGATTTCTCACAGTATTACTAGAGGTCAGGGTAATGCCATCCAGAGTAAGGATCTGGTTAGACACCATGTTTCTAAGATTTGTGGGGCCAAGTACAATAACTTCAGTTTTATCTGAGTTTAAAAGCAGGAAATTAGAGGTCATCCATGTCTTTAAGTCTGTAAGACAATCCTGCAGTTTAGCTAATTGGTGTGTGTCCTCTGGCTTCATGGATAGATAAAGCTGGGTATCATCTGCTTAACAATGAAAATTTAAGCAATGCTTTCTAATAATACTGCCTAAGGGAAACATGTATAAAGTGAATAAAATTGGTCCTAGCACAGAACCTTGTGGAACTCCATAATTAACCTTAGTCTGTGAAGAAGATTCTCCATTTACATGAACAAATTGTAATCTATTAGATAAATATGACTCAAACCACCGCAGCGTCATGTCAATCATCTGTGTCCAATCACATTTCAGGGAGTCCAGTGAAACCCCGGCCTCCACTCTAGCTCCATCCATGCCAGGAAGTGTTCAACATTTCCTGTTTCACTGTGACTGAGAATTTGGCACTTCCTGTTTGAGTGTGAGCTTGCCACTGTGTTCCCATGAGATTCCATGGGATCTCATCTGTCAATCCAGGAAGTGTTTGACATTTGAACATTTCCTGTTTTACTGTGGATTTGAATTTTGGCACTTCCTGTTTAGGACACCCTGTACCATGAGTGAGCTTCACGACGCTTCGCTTATATAATATAAATAGCATTAAAGCTATTTTTGGCAAGAATCAAGATAAATGAGGCACTCATGCTAGAAAGAGGAGTGAGACATGGAGGCACCTGGTCTCCACTCCTCTTCGCTTTATTCCTAGAACCACTAACCCAAAACATTAGAGATAATGGCAAAATTAAGGAAATTCTCACTAACAAAATCAAACATAAAATAGCATGCTATGTGGATGACGTCCTCCTGTACCTTAAAAACCTGAGACATCCCTGCCGGAGGTCATGACATTCTTAACAAACCTAGGTTCTATTTTACGACATAAACTAAATATCAATAAAACTGAAACTCTTTCATATAATTTCAGTCCATGTGAAAAATTAAAAGAAAAATATCCTGTTAACCCTGTCAAACAGAATGAATATGAAACGGTAAAAACGTTAGTGGGAGTGTGGGCTCAGAGCAACACACACACACTGAAGTTAAAAGAAATGAGGTGCGTGGCAGCAGACAGTGTGTGACATTCACAACTTTGCACACGTTTATTGACAAATACTGAAGACAGGGACCTGCTTAAGAAGCCCTGCAGCTCTAGTTCCAAAATCAAGAAAACACATTAATAATAACAAAAACCATAATTGAATGCGCACATGCCCAAATGTGCCTGTGCTGGTTTTTGTTTGGAACAATTACATGACTAAACTATTTACTCATAAAACAGTCACCCGTCACACATCATGCCAGCTTCTAGCCCGTTCTAGTCTAATGGAATGTGGAATTCTGTCCTAACAACAGAAACAAATTCATCATGTGACAGCACTTTTATAGCAATATGTGTGCAGTCAGTAGCTCTGATTACATTAGAGAAACTGGGTTTTGCTGCAAATTATGCTTTAATGTTGGAATGTGATGTACCTGAATGACATTCGGATGACTGCGTTCCACACAACTGGCATCGCTCAGCACAAGGGTTACAGACACACTCCTGACTGATCGGCCAGCCCCTGCTGACAGGAAGCACAGTGTGGTCAGCCCCTGTGTGGGCACAGACAACCCCTGGCTCCTCACCATATTGCGCTCTTGGGCCAGCCGCAGTTCAGCGCCCAACTACAGTAACAACAGCATTAGTACACAAAATCAGCTTATGACTTAATTCTCGTCATTTGCAAGTAAATCTTTGTGTTCCGTGAATACACACTCATGTTGGATTAGAGTATTTGCAAGGTCTTCTAACAACACTAACGCAGCCATTGTTAGTGCCTTTTTCCTCATCACTTTGCGCATGATTTTATAGCCACCCATATAATTGCAAACACGTGGGTGTGTCATAAGTGTGTCTCTGATGTGCACATCACTCTGATGACTTCTTGTTTTCACACTATTAATGGTTCCCAGCATCACCTCTATGTGTTGGCAGTGGACCAATAGCTGTAGAAACGTGCATACGCCAGTCATGATTTGTGCGTGACACACCGCACATTTCACTTTGATACATCTGAACGTTAGTGTGGAGACAGACATACGTCATGTTTTCATGCGTACGCATGCTTTGTACATGAGGCCCCGGGGGGGGGTGTCTGTTTCTCAAGGTAAAGGCCCGGTCACACTGGGGAGAGGATTAATTGCACATGAATTGAGTATACAGATGTCGGGCGTTCGTTGTCGTCCGCCACCAAATGATCCGCCAGAAATGACAAATTACTCAGTATGACTTACGGATAGTAAGTCATTAATAATATAATAATAATAGTATATTAATAATGCATAGCAAATATATGATGAAGAATCACGGATGTATCACACATGTATTGAGGAAATGGTCAGACGCATGCAATTATCACAGAAATATTACAGATTTATTGAGAATGCATTGCGCACGTGTTGTGGAAACAGCGGTTGTATTGCACATGCGCGGCATCTGCATTGCGGTCAGAAAAGAGACGCACTCGGGCCTTTCAGCATCGCTATTCACACCAACACCACAGCCTCTGGAGCAATTACTGGATTTGGACAAGTTGATTGGTATGTTGTTGGATGGCAGCAACTATCACACTACGTCTTTGGGGATCCAAAACTACATCTGTACGACTGGCAATGACTGGCAGGTATGTCGATTTCTACCACATATAGTACTTTGGTTTACGTGAAGTGTTTGTTATGCATTCGCAAATTGTCCGCAAATCAGATGCAAAGCAGATGTAATACAAACGCTTTATTCGTGGCCAATCTGTATGCATTCGCTACAATTTATTTTAGTCCGTGATGTGGACGTGATAGGCACGCTATATATTCATTTTACACACTGTCCCAGTCCGCTGCCAAGCCGCAATTCCCATCAGTTGCGGATATCAGCGGATAATGGTGGATATACAGCGCATCGATTGAATATGTATTGAGTATGTATTGCGTATGTAATGCAGTTGTCAGCTGCAACCAAAGTTTTGTGCAGCTCAGAAATCCTGGCAACTGAAAAACATGCCTCTGCGGATAATTGCGGACGTGTGCAGATGTCCGCCAACGCATACAAGCATGTTTCACAGATATTGCTGATGTTCAGCAAATATAAACTAATTGTGTGTGCAATTCATGCGCAAATCTTCCTAAACGCCAGTGGGACCAGGCCTTAAAACTAGAATTGTATCAGGAAGGGCATCCGGTGCAGAAGCGCAGGTCTGTGCCAGATGCATTGTGGTGACCCCGCTCAAATGGGAGCAGCCAAAGGACAAACAACAACATGCATCTGCTTATCATGGCTTGCTGCCAGTTTGAGAGTTATCACTCAGCTCCCAGTGCACAAGAGTGTAACGCCCTGAATGTACCGCCCATCGCTTAGCATAAACAGCATTAAGACATACTGGGAAAACAGCTGCAAGCAGCATAGTCATAGACTGTGATTTGATGTGTGTGTGTGTGTGTGTGTGTGTGTGTGTGTGTGTGTGTGTGTGTGTGTGTGTGTGTGTGTGTGTGTGTGTGTGTGTGTGTGTGTGTGTGTGTGTGTTGGGGGGGTTCACAGTTCAGTCTTTAACAGTTTCAGCTGAAGGTAACATTTCTTTAACCATTTCACATAAAATTCACAGTGTAAGCCAAAGACAACAAAAAGGTATTTTTTCCACTCACAATTTCTTGGGAGTTCAAGTGAGTGAACGAAAAAAAAAAGTACTGGAGTACAAATAAAATGTCATACAAAAATTCAAAAACTAGGGTGCAGCTAAGAGTAAGACTCAAGTTACTTGTGGCAGCATGAGCTGGACCTGCATGTCACTGCATCCACAAAACTAGAGAACCACCTTGGGTCCTGGGTGGACAACTGATCCATCCCCATTTCTCAGAAGTAACCATCTGTCTGCCACAGCCAGGAGAAGTGCGGGTGTCCCCTTGGCCTTCTCCAGCCACTGGTGTCCTCAACACTGAGGCACCACTGTGCTGCATCGTTCCCGATGTTAAATGTTGAAATGCTGAAGTTGACAATGCAAGTGATACTTCTCATCTGGGGGTGTCGCTCAATAACTGCTCGTTTGATGCAAAATCATTCCAACTATACCCAAGGATCCTCCAAAGAGACCTAGTAGCAATGGCATCCAGTCATCGCTTTACTTCACTGCTTAGTGTCCAAGTCTCCCAACCATACAGTAAGACAGGAAGCACCAGGACCCTACAGATTTGGACCTCTGTTCTCTTGCAAAGACATCAGTATCACCAGTCTTGTATAAAGTACCTCAAAGTGATACTTGAGTGAAAGTACAAGTATCTTACCATAAAATTACTTTGGTAAAAGTTAGTCTTCTTTAAAAATACTACTTGAGTAAAAGTCTTAAAGTATCTGACATTTACTGTACTTGAGCATCAAAAGTAAATTTCTCATATAAAATGTACTTTAAAGTATTGAGTAAATGTAAAATCCAAAACGAGTGGAGACTGAAACGGTGACGCGAAAAGAAAGCCAGTGTGGCATCTGGAGAAACCGGGAGGGGGCCTCAGCCCCTATAAAAGGCTGGATCCGCCTCTGACAGAGCAGTTGGTGTTGGTGACTGGATGAGTGAGAAACAGGTGGATGTATATAAAGAAACTTGCCATTCTTTTTCTGAAGACACAGTCTTTTTCCTGGAAGACCCACACAGACGTTTTTGTTAAACACAACAGTCAGGCTCTTGTGAAACAGAACAGTCATTTATAGCTACAAAGTTGTGCCAAATTTAAGGTAAAGTTTTTTAAAAAATTAACTTTCACAGCATCACCACCACCAACCACTGCAAAGCAACCAAACGTGGTGCTCTTTGGGCTCTCAAATCCAAAACGCAGCACTGCTTTTAGGCATCGCTTCTCTGTGAAAAAGTCAAATAAAATAAATAAAACAAAACAGCTACCCCGGCAAGTTTTGTTAGTACTAAAGTTTTCCCCTTAACTCCGATCGTGTGTTGGACTCCAGCGGGAGCCAATCCATGTGTATGCATGTACATCAGCGTGTGCACATGGAGTCCAAAGCGCAGATGGTTTTCACCCTCCACAGTCTTGGGGGTGCAGAATCAACCTGTCATCTTTTATATTTTTTGTCTGTTAAACTTGTTTAATGTCAAACATGGCACTTGGTGCCGCCGGGGTGGAAAGCGCTGTGCTCCAACTGTAGATGACTGTATCTCTTCCCGGTGTACAGCTGCACTCCGGCTTACTTTCACCTCTGCAAACAGGCATTGCCCAATCAAATTTCTTCTACTTTTATATTATAGTAACGAATAACAAAAATGGTTCAGGGAAAAGTATACATTTTATTGAGGAAATGTAGTGGAGTAAAAGTGAATGTCACCAGAAATGTAAATAACGAAGTAAGGTACAGATACATCAAAATTCTACTTAAGTACAGCAACAAAGTATTTCTATTTTGTTACATAACAACACTGAGTATCGCCAAACACGCCCGTTTAGACACGTCATGACTCCATAGGCTCTTGCCAGTCGTCTTGCCAGTCGTCTTGCCAGTCGTCGCTCTCTCTCAAAGATCAAGGACCCAGAGCCATGAATTTCACTGCTGAGATAAGTGAACATCTCTACAAGTGTGACACTTTTTCTGCATACAGATAAACCATGTGGTGGGAGTATGACTGACAGGGACATGTAACCTCAGAGAGAACGCTGAACACATAGTGAAGCCTTCACGGAAAAATAAGAAATCTAACATTCAGTTGAGTCTCTGGACACATTTCTGACAAAAAATAATGTGAAACTCTGCAATAAAAACTTGGTTCAATATGGAAATATTATTTGTAGAATAAAAATTGCTCTCCCATTGAAATTTGCAGTTTATGTGAGACTATAAATTCAAATGTTCAAATGATGATGATGCAGTGATTTTTCTAGCTCCTGTGAGAATATTTTTTCAGACACCAAATGACCAAAAACTCTCAACCTAAACTCAGGAGATACCGGCTTCTAATGTTGTTTACTGCGCCGCAATTATCTGCACAGTTTTCAGTTTGCCCTTCTGCTGCCCAAAAAAAATGTTTTATGTGTTTTGGCATTTTCACCAAATGGTGCACAAACATAAATTCATGTGCCTCCCGTTGTACCAGAAGACAGGAAGTACCCATAAATACATCCTCCTCCTCCTCCTGTGTAATTTGTGCCGCACCGAGAGGAGCGGCAGGCTCCTTGGGGACACATAAAAGAGAAATGATGCTGATGAAGAGGAAACAGTTTGTTTGTGTCAAAAAGCAAGGTGACAGTGTGAAGCTGAGAGGAGAGAAAGGTCAAATGAGAGGAAAGGTCAGAGGAGATGGAACATACAGTAGTGTTCAGAATAATCGTAGTGCTATGTGACTAACAAGATTAATCCAGGTTTTGAGTATATTTCTTATTGTTACATGGGAAACAAGGTACCAGTAGATTCAGTAGATTCTCACAAATCCAACAAGACCAAGCATTCATGATATGCACACTCTTAAGCCCATGAAATTGGGTTATTAGTAAAAAAAAAAAAGTAGAACAAGGGGTGTTCACAATAATAGTAGTGTGGCATTCAGTCAGTGAGTTTGTCAATTTTGTGGAACAAACAGGTGTGAATGAGGTGTCCCCTATTTAAAGATGAAGCCAGCACCTGTTGAACATGAAAGCCTGAGGAAAATGGGACGTTCAAGACATTGTTCAGAAGAACAGCGTAGTTTGATTAAACAGTTGACTGGAGAGGGGAAAACGTATACGCAGGTGCAAAAAATTATAGGCTGTTCATCTACAATGATCTCAATGCTGTAAAATGGGCAAAAAAACAGAGACGCGTGGAAGAAAATGGAAAACAACCATCAAAATGGATAGAAGAATAACCAGAATGGCAAAGGCTCACCCACTGATCAGCTCCAGGATGATCAAAGACAGTCTGGAGTTACCTGTAAGTGCTGTGACAGAAGACGCCTGTGTGAAGCTAATTTATTTGCAAGAATCCCCTGCAAAGTCCCTCTGTTAAATAAAAGACATGTGCAGAAGAGGTTACAATTTGCCAAAGAACACATCAACTGGCCTAAAGAGAAATGGAGGAATATTTTGTGGACTGATGAGAGTAAAATTGTTCTTTTTGGGTCCAAGGGCCACAGACAGTTTGTGAGTTGACCTCCAAACTCTGAATTCAAGCCACAGTTCACAGTGAAGACAGTGAAGCATGGTGGTGCAACCATCATGATATGGGCATGTTTCTCCTACTATGGTGTTGGGCCTATATATCACATACCAGGTATCATGGATCAGTTTGGATATGTCAAAATACTTGAAGAGGTCATGTTGCCTTATGCTGAAGAGAATATGCCCTTGAAATGGGTGTTTCAACAAGACAATGACCCCAAGCGCACCAGTAACCAAGCAAAATCATGGTTCCAAGCCAAAAAAATTAATGCCTCGCAGATGTGAAGAAATCATGAAAAACTGTGGTTCTACAACTAAATACTAGTTTAGTGATTCACAGGATTGCTAAAAAAGCAGTTTGAACATGATAGTTTTGAGTTTGTAGCGTCAACAGCAGATGCTACTATTATTGTGAACACCCCCTTTTCTACTTTTTTTTACTAATAGCCCAATTTCATAGCCTTAAGAGTGTGCATATCATGAATGTTTGGTCTTGTTGGATTTGTGAGAATCTACTGGTACCTGGTACCTTGTTTCCAATTTAACAATAAGAAATATACTCAAAACCTGGATTAATCTTTTTAGTCACATAGCACTACTATTATTCTGAACATTACTGTATGAAGCAAATACTGCAAATAAAAAAATAGAATAAATGAATCACATATGGCAGCGAAATCTTTTTGTGTGGTGTGTGTGTATGTGTGTGTGTGTGGTTTTGAAGCTTGAGAGCTTTCTGGAAGTCACTGTGGTAAACCACAATAAATAACTCAAAGTGACAAAACGGCAAACTGCGGCATTTAAAACAATTATGGAAGCTGTTGTAATGTGACCTATTAAAATGAGAAACACCACATTCTTTTTAAATTCCTCTTCAATACCACTTACTCCAGCCTGCAATTTTCCACAGCAAACTGTTGTACAACTGCATTATGTATTTACATTTAGCATTTTACATACTTTTCTGTTTTTTGTTTGTTTATTTTTTGCATATTTGTATTTTTGTATTTTTTATAAGGACAACTTGAAACATGAAAGATCTGGAGAAGGTCTGTATGGAGGAGTGGACCAAAATCCCTGCTGCAGTGTGTGCAAACTTGGTCAAGAACTACAGGAAACGTCTAACCTTAAAGGTTTCTGTACCAAATATTAAGGTCTGTTTTTCTATTGTATCAAATACTTATTTCATGCAATAAAATGCAAATTCATTATTTAAAAATCATACAATGTGATTTTCTGAATTTTTGTTAGATTCTCTCACTCACAGTTGAAGTGTATCCAGTGGTGGGCACAGATAACCAAAAAAATTACTTCAAAGATAACTGATAAGTTATCTTTGATCTCTTTTTTCAATTTTTTTTTCAATTTATTTGTATTTATATAGCGCCAAATCACAACAGAGTTGAATCAGAGCGCTTCACACAGGTAAGGTCTAACCTTACCAACCCCCAGAGCAGCAGTGGTAAGGAAAAACTCCCTCTGAGGAAGAAACCTCAAGCAGACCAGACTCAAAGTGGTGACCCTCTGCTTGGGACATGCTACAAACATAAATTACAGAACAATTCACAGAACAATTCATGGACGAATATACAAGAAATGCTATTGGTGCACAGGACAGGAGAATTGCCAACACAAATACAACTCCCATCTCTGGATGGAGCCGCACCTTAAACAGAGAAAAAACAGAATCAGGCATCAGAAAGACAAAAAATACTGTATAATTTGCCAGCAATAAACAACAAGAAAAAACAGAGAAATACTAAGGTGATCACCGGCCACTAGCCCTAAACTTCACCAAAAGACCCAGAATTTATGTCATGTTTTTTGTTGTTGTTGTTGTTTTGTTTTGTTTTTAAACTTTGATGTCTCCCATTGAGAGTTTTTGTAAATTAAGTTTGAAAAAAAAAGCTTACGGTTTGCTTCTGGAAACACGAGTCGACGTGTGGTTTTTGAATGTACAATGTGTGTGAGAACATAAATCGGGTGCTCTGAACTTTTACACCGTGGGGTTCTGTGGTACAGATTGAACTGAAACCGAGTACAGTGATTAAAAATATCATACAGTGTCTGCCCAGCTTCAGGACGAATACTGCCATGAACTGCCATGAACACTACTGGCCAGTAGATGGCAGTAGAGACCGTGAAAACTTGCCAAAACAAAATTCCAGATAATCTGTGTCTGCTACATTTAATATGCGTGGAATTTAACAAACGCAAATACAGTAACAACGTCTATAAACCCAGAGAATATATTCACAAGAGTTTTAGGCACTAGAGTTTAATGCTGTTGTCCGTGGAGCCTGAACAGAGTGTCTGAAATGCATTTGTCCTGTCGTGAACGTACTGAGATTACCCTATCCTACCCATAATGCACTGCTGGGCACAGCATGTGCTCACTAAAACCTTAAAAATTAGCGCATTACTTTAAAACTAAAACATATATCTGATATTTTCACTTTATAAAACTTCAGATGTGACAGTAATTTTAAATAACTTGTCCGAAATTAGTTTGGTTATTATTTGTACCATAAGTTAAAAATGCATGCCTCTGGATGACTTGGGAGATACTGCCAGCATTTCAGTACGGTGTTAAAAGAAATGATTTTTTTTTTTTTATTAATGTGACTGGTTCTCTTTTGCCTGCAGAGGATAGAGCAGTTTCTCATAGAAGCAGCTCTTTTCTGTTTGTAGAGGGTAGAACTACACATCTGTTAGGAAGCTTTTAACAGGTAGGTACTCAATGATTTTAAATTTTAAAAATGTTTGTTGCTGTTCAGCTTTGTTTACTATGGTATCGTACAAAAATGTATCGGAAGATAATTAGTCCGATAATGGTTTTTAAAGTTATCTAAAAAGATAATGCAATATCGATAAGATATCGATGCGATAAGATAAACCTCTTTGTTCTTTGTAGGTGGGAAAACTTGCTAAATTGATAGTGGATCACTTATTTCCCCCACTGTATATACATGTATGTAGACCGCTCCTCAGCAGTGCTCGTTAAGCTCAGTGATATGTCGGCAGGTTGCCAGTGAGGCAGAGTCAACTGTTGGCTCTGCCCCACTGTTGTCAGCTTCTTGTTCCAACAAGAAATGCATCTAATTTTAAGTACAATATCAAACGATGCAGATCTATTTGTAGGTGTCATATAAAACAAATAATGAATGTTTCTCATTCATGCAGTGGAAAGAATATTTCCATGTGTTGAAAGCTGGAACATCCCATTCACCTCACTGAATGGAATGTTCCATCTTTCAACTCGTAAAATATCTTACCACTGTACTCATGAACATGAATGTCGAAAAATTAACCTTCTGTCTGAAACAAAGAATGAATGAAGCAACATCAGAAACAAATTGTTGACAGACAACTTCAGAATCTTTATCCCGCAACATAATGCAGGGGGGGTCAATGACAGCAGCTGTAAACTGTAAGACATCAAGAGAGCAGCTCTGCAGGATGTCTGTCAAAGCAACTGAAACACTGCAGCACTGCTTAGTCTTAGTTTTTAAAGAATGTTGGCCAATGATGATGGCCTTTTTGTTTTTGTTCATTAACAACAAAGTGAAAAACAAACTAAAATCTCATTAATCTAATAACACTCATGGAAGTGTTTGAGTCTGTTCCATTTCAGTAATTCTGTTTTTCAGCTGTGTGACCATTGCAGCAGAAATGGAATTTAGACAAATCTGTGCTGGAACATTACACGGCTGAACACATTTGTGAAATAACATTAGAATAAGCACATCTAACTGTTGTGCACAAACCTCATAGACTGTGGACAGTAAATGTGAAGAATGCATGAAGGTCCCCGAGGCTGGCTGTAACCATTAAAGTGAGCAGATGTTTCAGACCCAAACCGTATGTGATACATGATACAGAAACTTGACGTTGTGAGAGTGTGGGAATGTCCTTAACCAGACCTCCAATCTGAAATGCTGATGTGTCAGTTATGATGGAACTCATGCCTGAACAAAAACAATTCTGTTGAATAACAGGAAATACTACCCATTTAAAATTGCTTTGTTAAAACGGCTTTACAAAGAACATCCACATTAGGCTGATCAATAAATCTATTTAAAATTTTATACTTTGTTGATGCACCTTTGGCAGCAATTACAGCCTCAAGTCTTCTTGAATATGATGCCACAAGCTTGATGCACCTATCTTTGGGCAGTTTTTCTCATTCCTCTTTGCAGCACCTCTCAAGCTCCATCAGCTTGGATGGGGAGCGTTGGTGCACAGCCATTTTCAGATCTCTCCAGAGATGTTCAATCAGATTCAGGTCTGGGCTCTGGCTGGGCCACTCAAGGACATTCACAGAGTTTCCTGAAGCCATTCCTTTGATATCTTGGCTGTGTGCTTAGGGTCATTGTCCTGCTGAAAGATGAAACGTCAGCCCAGTCTGAGGTCAAGAGCGCTCTGGAGCAGGTTTTCATCCAGGATGTCTCTGTACATTGCTGCATTGATCTTTACCTCAAACCTGACTAGTCTCCTGGTTCCTGCCACTGAAAAACATCCCCACAGCACGATGCTGCTACCATCATGCTTCACTGTTGGGATGGTGCTTGGTTTCCTCCAAACATCACGCCTGACATTCATACCAAAGAGTTCAATCTTTGTCTCATCAGACCAGAGAATATTGTAAAATCTAAAAAAATAAAAACACTTTTTCCACATTGTCATTATGGGCATTGTGTGTGGAATTTTCAGGGAGAAAATTAATTTAATCCATTTTGGAGTAAGACTGACATAAAAAAAAATGTGGAAAAAGTTCAGCGCTAATTTCTGGATACACTGTGTATTGTCTCAGTCCACCCAGCTGTCAGTGGAAACTGTCAGGATTTGGTATGTGCTTGTGTTTGTTTTTAGTTATTTTAGGTGAATGTTTACTGTGGGTGTTTATTCTCTTGCTGGTCTCTTTCCTGCTTGGGCTTTCTCTGTCCCTATCTTTCTTGTCTGTCTCTTGGTGCTTGGTGGTGGGCGTGTCACTCTGTTTGGCCACACCCTTGTTCTGGTGCTTTCCACACAACTGTTCCTAATCTGTAGCTCATCACCTGGATGTACTCCACTGGTTGCACTTATCTCTCGCCAGATTGATACGCCTTGTGCCTTCTCTCCAGCTCTGTTCTCGTGTTTTCTCTGTCAGTCTCATCGTGTTTCGTCTCACCAGCCTATTTGTTTAACCACGCCCTTGCCTGATCATTTTTGTACTGTGGCTCAAACAGTGGCTGAAGTGTGATGAACAGAAAACAACAAGCTATGACAAAGGCAAAATAAAGAGATGATTACAAAAGCAGACAAAAAGAAATCAATAAAGAAATTCAGAAAAGCATAACGATCAAAGACTGAGCAGGGGAAAATCATGACAGTACCCTCTGCACTGCTCGTTTTTGCATCGAACACCTTGATCGAGCCCTTACTCTCAAATATTCCCAGCATCATTTTCTGACAAACTCTATTTTTCTTCATAATTCTTTAACTAAAATTATAACTGGTAGACATTAAACCCAACTATACATTTTTGACTGCTTCAGCAGCTAAATGACAAAAATAAGTGAAACCTGCTCAGATCATTTCCACTTCAGTGAGATAAATCAGCGTCACAACAAATTGGTTTCAGGCATTCTCTCTGAGTGCGCTTTCAATGTAAGTAACTGTCAAGCTGCCTTTAGTCGGCCAGCATTCATGATGTGTTTTTCTGCGTTTTATGAGGCTCATCTCATTTCCCCACAGAGCTCAGAATCTGGTGATTTCCCTGTAGGTGCTCCCATTCATTCCCCTCACAGTGTACAATACTGCATGTACATCAATAACAAAGCCATAAACACTTTGCAGAAACACAGCTGGGCAAACTCACAAGAATTGCAGAATTTGTCTTCCATTTTTTATTATTTTCCCTTTTTATCTTTCTATTCATCACTGTATCCATGTTCATCTGCAGTGGTCTTGTGTCTTTTTGTAAAAATAATAAAAGTGGGTTTTCATATTTCACAGGTCAACATATTATAATTAGAGAAACGTTTGTTTGATCCACACCCCCTCCAAGGTGCTTGAGTTAATTCCCCCAAACTTGCTCAATGAATCTACGCCGACACCAGAATTGCCCTTAAAGGGTTTGTTTTGACAAAGGTCAAGGTCAAATGTCAAAATTCTTGTTTTTCACACCAGTGTTTACCAAATGGCACACATATGTAAGTCTGCACAGGAATTGCCCAGACCAAAGGTTAATCAATGGGGTCAAGGGTCAAAATGTGTTAATTTTTTTCCATGCAGATTTGCACCAAACTTGGTTCATATATGGAGGTGGGTTCTGGAATTGCCTAGATAAGGTCAAATTTGAAAAAAAAAAAAGGTTCACAGTCTTCAAGAAACATTTTTTTCAAACTCCAGTTTGTTTCAGACTTGGCACACATATGAGGGTGGGTTCCAGAATTGCCCACCAAGGTCAAATTTGCCAAAGATCAACCTTTGAGGTCAAGGTCATGTCTGCCTGTTTGTTTTGTTTTGTCATTTGCCCAGATCCATTTTGGTATGTCAGTGAAGTTTGGCCCTGATATTGTCATTAGAAAATGTATTTTATCAAAGTCAAGGGCAAGGAATGTGATTTTCAACCCGATTTGAGATAAATGTGGCACACGCTTACCCTCAGAAGGTCAGCCAGAGGTCAATCATTTTGGTGAAAGTCAAGGTTATCTGGGTCAAAGGTCAGGTTGCTGTACACTAGGTATTATTCCACAACTAGGTATTACACACCTAGAACCTCAAAAACCAAAAAGGTGTTTTAGAATTATTTCAGTTTACTGCGGTGCAGGGGCGGTGGCCCAGCATTTAAGTGTGCTTGTTACAAGTACAGAAGGTTCCTGGTTCAAGACCACCCCTGCCCATTCTCCATGTAACGTGGAGTTGTGTCAGGGCATCCGGTGTGAAGCTTAGGCCAAATTCATGTGCAGAGCCACCTTGAATCTGCTGTGGAAAAACATGGGAGAAGCTGAAAGGGCTTAGTTGACATTTCAGTTAACTGCGAAGTTCAACAAACATGTATACACAAACTCGAGAATTACACACACATTTTGCTCATATCCAAGAAAACAGAAAGACTTTTGCTCAACTGTTCTTCATAGGAAATTCCAGTTGTCTGTCTTATGGGAGAGCCAGTAATGGTGTGGGCCCAGACATGCTCCAGACGGCAAACGATTAAGGAGATGGAAGAAAGACTCCATCCTTATTAATCTGACATCTGAGTCAGTGCCTCTAATCAATACCTTAGTTTAATGTGTGTTAGTCTGCTTTTACAAGGCAGACTTTCCACTTCAAAGCTGCCCTTAAGGGCTTTTCTTTTCCGCAAGCATTCAGCATGAATGAAAACACACTGACAGCTCAAATATTTACAAAATGTTAGCAAGCTGTTCAGATAAATGATACAGGCAGCTGCGACATTCATGTGATGCATTCCACATGAGGTTACGTTTAGCAAACACACCATTGTCGTGTGGCCTTTATCAGCTGCTCTGTGCTGGGGATTTTGCATTGCAAGGCTGCATGTAAGCAGGCCTTTGACCCATGCAAAGAAGGCACTTATGAGTTTATGTTTTGACATGCAACCATCCCCACTCTGAACCATGGGAGGTCTGGGAGGATTAGACCCCATATTTTAAGACGTGGTCCTCCTCAAAAGAGCTAAAAACAACAGTTTGGGAGATAATATAATATATAATATATAAAAAATAAAAAATATAGATAAAAATATTACAATATATTGCACACAGGGGTGGTGGCCAAGTGGTTAATGCACTTGGTTTCAGTGCAGAAGGTTCCGGGTTCAAATCCCACCCCTGCCACATTTCTCCATGTAATGTGGAGTTGCGTCAGGAAGGGCATCCGGCGTAAAACCTGTGCCAATTCAACATGCAGATCCACCTTGGATTTGCTGTGGCGACCCTGAGTGCAAACAAGGGAGCAGCCGAAGGGACTTACTATTACAATATATTGCGCATATTACAATATATTGCCCATATTCATGATTGAAAGAAATCAATTTTATTTATATAGCGCCAAATCACAACAAACAGTTGCCCCAAGGCGCTTTATATTGTAAGGCAAGGCCATACAATAATTACGTAAAAACCCCAACGGTCAAAACGACCCCCTGTGAGCAAGCACTTGGCTACAGTGGGAAGGAAAAACTCCCTTTTAACAGGAAGAAACCTCCAGCAGAACCAGGCTCAGGGAGGGGCAGTCTTTTGCTGGGACTGGTTGGGGCTGAGGGAAAGAACCAGGAAAAAGACATGCTGTGGAGGGGAGCAGAGATCAATCACTAATGATTAAATGCAGAGTGGTGCATACAGAGCAAAAAGGAGAAAGAAACACTCAGTGCATCATGGGAACCCCCCAGCAGTCTAAGTCTATAGCAGCATAACTAAGGGATGGTTCAGGGTCACCTGATCCAGCCCTAACTATAAGCTTTAGCAAAAAGGAAAGTTTTAAGCCTAATCTTAAAAGTAGAGAGGGTGTCTGTCTCCCTGAAATGTGTAATATTATTTCAGATACCCCTAAACTGGATTATACCATTAATGTTCATTGAACATCTTGTCTGCCTGCCTCACTCTTGTCACTGCAGTGACGTCTGTGATACCGCATGTGGCACGTCAGAGGACATTGTATTGGGGTAATGTAAGTAGCAGCTATGTAGCTTGTTTAATCAATTTTACATTCTTACCTTCACAGGTTCTGGATTAAATTACCTCATGTGTACAAGACAATGCTCACATTAGGTAGTTTCTGATTTTTTTTTTTTTTTTTAAGTTGAGTTTGACTTACTAATGTGAGCTAGCTATTCTCAAGGTCGGTCATCCAGGCATGTAACCTCGAGGGGACGGTTTTGGCGGTGAACACATCGCCGATCTCAATACAGATACAAGTAATTTGGTCACTTTTCAAAGGGGTCAGACTCGTCAATAAAGCCAATTTAATGTACAATGGTTCATGTCAGGTCAGCTTGGTGTATAAATCCCACTGATCTAGGCAATGAGACCTGTCAGCTGGTAGTTAGAAGCAAGTTAAAGACAATAAAAAACCAGCTGATTTTAATATAACAACATACAGACCAAGCATGTTTTCACCAAGTGGCCAGTCACAGAAAGCACAAATTCTCACCTTCGGATTGGACTGCCCCCTAGTGGTCCATAAATATATCAAATTAATGTCATAGTTTAACTTAAAAGTGTTTCTCAAGCAGTTTCAAAATTGCTCCAAAATCTAAAAGATAGTAATATGCAGTGGTGGGCACAGCTAAACAAAAAGTTAGCTTTGATAACAGTTAATCCGCTAACTAAAAATTTAACTTTTAGAAAGCTAAACCAATAAACCCCTATAAAGTTTAGTGGAAGTTACAGCTAAAAGCTAAACTGAAAACTTTTAGTATTGACTCCAGTACATTACATTACAGTACTGGCAGCTACTGACACAACGAGCCAGTATTTTTTCTCACATCAGCCTTCACTCAGCAAAAGAGACCTGATGACCACAGAGAAAAGAGAGGGGAGGCGCGGGCGCGCACACACACACACACACACACACACACACACACACACACACACACAAAGATCATTTATTTTCAGTCATACAGACTTGCAGGCAAAGTTTGTACAGCAAGATAGTTTTGACTAGGGATGAGTGAGTACACCACTATCTGTATCTGTATCTGTTCAACCAACTAAATAAGCAAAGTGCGCATCTCAGGCCGCATGATGCATTATGGGTAGGCTAAATTTTCAGCTACCAACCCACAAGCTATGGCGGCAGAAAGCAGCGAGGAGTGCTATGATTTGGATCATTTCAACCGCTGGAAAGTTGATGATTTAAAGCGTTTTGTAAGCTCCGCGGATTGCCTGTTACAACCAGGACTACGTACGGCAGTGGACAGAAATGGAAAGAAAAGCTGGTTGTGCTTGCGTGTGCTGCATCTGTACAGAAAGTACCGTTAGTGCCGACGAAGGAGGAAGAGCACACTGCTGTCGAAAATGACCGGTCCTTGTTGATAGTTGGAGACAAACAAATTTCTGACCCCTTGAAGGCAACTGACGGATGGTTAGACAAAGTCCAGAGACTGAAACTGTGGATATTGCAGAATATTTACTAAGCAGGGATGAGAAATCGCTACTCTACCGGCTTCGTAATGATGACAATGAAGGTGGGTCTCACATATAACCTCTTTGGTGTCACCTTTGTTTTGATAAGTTGACAGACATACAGTGATATGTGCATGCATGCAGTTCGTTTATAGAACATGTCAATTTTACAATATTACGCACCACGTCATTCATGGCGCGACATTACAGTCATAAGCCGATGCACGAAAACAGCGGCACGGTTTCAGGATATTGACAAAATAAATGTGTGAAACTTACAATTTTAGTCCGTCTTTTACGTCCGTCTGGATCTTTCTTTTCTGTGGCGAAATTGTGTAGAATGAACGGAGGTTTACAACCACATTTCTTCTTCTTTCCGTCTTTGTTTGGACTCAGCGGAGCTTTGCAAATGTGTGTTTTCAGCCAACTTTCAAGCCTATAAATTCCGTTCGAGCATTTGAAAACAGCACAATGCGCCCCTGTCATTAATGTATGTGTCGCTTAAGGCTTAAAGCCTTTGAAACAATCCCTGTAAAAGCCTTAACTTTTACAGTCCGCTAATGCTACTGTATACGAAATTCAATGGGAGCAGTGTGAGTGTGGTAGCTGGGATTTTTGCCCCCGTTTGACCCACGCATGCGCAGATGCAATGTGCACTTCGCTTATTATCTGTATCTGTACTCAGAGTGGGTGGGGCCTAAACCAAAAGTGGGCGTGGTTTAACCAGATATGGGTGGGGCTTAAATTGTTACATTATTTTAAGGCTGAAATTGATATAGATTGATCAGAAGTTGCTATATTTATTGTTTATTTGAAAACTATTTACAGAACAGCCTCAAAATTGAGATTCAAATTGTTTACAGAAGAAGTTTTTATGAACTCAGAACATGAATATTCTTAAGTGTATAAATGAATATTTACAGAACAGCCTCAGAATTGAGCTTCAGTGATTTTGATCACAATAATAAGGGAACTATTTTACAGAACAAGTTTTTTATAAACTCAGAACATGAATATTCTTAAGAGTATGAATGAGGAACAGAACAGCCTCAGAATTGACATTCAATGTAGTAGGAAATTATGAACTACTAAGTATGCACGAACAAGACTTGTCATACTCAGCACAACTTTTTTTTTATTTTATGATCAAACTGTGATTTTTTTTTCAATAATTTATTTATTTTTAGTACCTAACGTTCTTGGCATTTTGATTAAGGTGTCTGTGCGTGTGTATCTGTGTGCATGTGTGTGTGACTGAGTGAGAGGGAAAGAGAGAGAGGTTGTTCGAAGACTGTTTATTTTTTAATGATCTGTGTGAATTTGGTGATTCATGCAAACATCTAGTGATGGCAAACAGGGAAATAATATGTCAGAGAAAAGAGAAGGGAGGCACACACACAAAAAGCACAGCGTTCAGTACAAGCAAAGTTTTCCAACTGACTTTATATTACCAGCCAAACTAAGAGCAAACAATTGGTTTAAAAAAAACCTGACCAGAGTGGAGGCAGTGACCAACACAACACAAGCCGTTTTCAGCTCTGTCTACTGCACCACATACGATACGAAGAAAACCTAAGGAATACTGAGAGAGCAATGTGAGGTAGAATCAAGCCAAGCACACAGAGAGATAAGTGTGTGTGCGTGCATGCGTGCGTGCGACTGAACAGCCAGTCACAGAGTGTGAATACAGTCAGTTAGCCAATCAAGATTTTCCAAGCATTTGCATTTCCAAGCATTATTGACAAGTTTTAATTGTATCATGCTCATCAAAAATGCTTTATCCGTACCGGATACTCATTTGGCTCAACCCTAGTTTTGACTTATGGTTTACATTCTAAACAAGCTAATTCCGGACAAGGTACTGACATTAAAGTCACCTCTGTCATTTTACAAAGTGAAAATATCAGCTATATGTTTTGTTTTAAAGTAAGGCACTAATGTTGAAGGTTTTAGCATTTACAAACACACATGCTGAAAGGCATTATGGGAAAATTAATTTCCTGTCATCAGTGGTTGGTCAGTATATGTAAAAAACCAACACATGTAACATGTTTGTTGGTTTTTACAAATAAATCTGTATTTGTAAATATGTATTTTTTTTAATTGTTAAAAAAAGGCCATTTGAAAACTAAAAATTCTGTTTAAGTGATTCAGCATTTTTAGCGAATGTGTGACAGTTGCCATGAACACTGCCATCTACTGGATGGCAGTAGCTGGCCATCCCCAGACCGCGGCTTTTTTAAACATTTGTATTTAATTGCATGAAATAAGTATTTGACCCCCTACCAACCAGCAAGAATTCTGGCTCTCACAGACCTGTTAGTTTTTCTTTAAAAAGCCCTCCAATTCTGCACTCTGCACCTGTATTAATTGCACCTGTTTGAACTCGTTACCTGTATAAAAGACACCTATCCACACACTCAATCAATCACACTCCAAACTGTCCACTATAGCCAAGACCAAAGAGCTGTCTAAGGACACCAGGGACAAAACTGTAGACCTGCACAAGGCTGGGATGGACTACAGGACAACAGTCAAGCAGCTTGGTAGAAGACAACAACTGTTATGATAATTTATTAGAAAGTGGAAGAAACACAAGATGACTGTCAATCTCCCTTGGTCTGGGATTCCATGCAAGATCTCACTTTGTGGGGTAAGGATGATTCTGAGAAAGCTCAGAACTACACAGGAGGACCTGGTCAATGACCTGAAGAGAGCTGGGACCACAGTCACAAAGATTACATTAGTAACACATGATGCTGTCATGGCTTAAAATCCTGCAGGGCAGCAAGGTCCCCCTGCTCAAGCCAGCACATGTCCAGGCCTGTTTGAAGTTTGCCAATGACCATCTGGCTCATCCAGTGGAGGCATGAGAGAAGGTCATGTGGTCAGATGAGACCAAAATAGATCTTTTTAGGATCACCTCCGCTCACCGTGTTTGGAGGAAGAAGAAGGATGAGAACAACCCCAAGAACACCAACCGTGAAGCATGGGGGTGGAAACATCATTTTTGGGGGTGCTTTTCTGCAAAGTGGACAGGACGACTGCACTGTATTGAAGGATGGATGGATGGGTTCATGTATCATGAGATTTTGGCAAACAACCTCCTTCCCTCAGTAAGAGCATTGAAGATGGGCCGTGGCTGGGTCTTCCAGCATGACAATGACCCCAACCACACAGCCAGGGCAACTAATGAGTGGGTCTGTAAGAAGCATTTCAAGGTCCTGGAGTGGCCTGGCCAGTCTCCAGACCTGAACTCAATAGAAAATCTTTGGAGAGAGCCCCTCCTTAGTTGCCCTGGCTGTGTGTTTGGGGTCATTGTCATGCTGGAAGACCCAGCCATGACCCATCTTCAATGCTCTTACTGAGGGAAGGAGGTTGTTTGCCAAAATCTCACAATACATGACCCCATCCAGCCTCCCTTCAATACGGTGCAGTCGTCCTGTCCCCTTTGCAGAAGATCACCCCCAGAGAATGATGTTTCCACCCCCATGCTTCACGGTTGGGATGGTTTTCTTGGGGTTGTTCTCATCCTCTAAACATGGTAAGTGGAGTTGATTCCAAAAAGCTCTATTCTGGTCTCATCTGACCACATGACCTTCTCCCATGCTTCTTCTGGATCATCCAGATGGCCACTGGTGAACTTCAAATGGGCCTGGACATGTGCTGACTTGAGCAGGGGGACCTTGCTGCCCTGCAGGATTTTAAGCCATGACAGCATCATGTGTTACTAATTTTAAACCTTTTTTTGTTGTTGTTATATTATGTCTCTCACAGTGAAAATTTCAGACCCCTCCATGATTTCTAAGTGGGAGAACTTGCAAAACCGCAGGGTGTTCAAATACTTATTTTCCTCACTGTATATACATACAAAATCCTTTCCACAGGGTTGTGAGAATTTTGGAATGTAACCACTGTGAAACAATCAGTAAATAATTTCACACATGAATGTAGCAGCAGATGTATTTTTTTAGATTTTATTGAATTAATCGTGGACAAAGCTAAACCTGGAGCAGAGATGGTTATCAACAGGCTGCATTTATGACTCATGGCCATGTAGTTGCAAATAAACCTTCTTGGAGCTTTTACCGTGACTACACCAAAATTAACAGTTATCGCTTAAAAACGAGTCATCATAACACGACATCACACTTATGTCAACTTTGGAATTAGTCTGTAACTCTGTTCTTAATGTTATCAGCTACATTCCATTGAAGCGCATGCTGGGACGCTTCTAGTTGCAACATCAATTGTCGGAAACACCTGAGTACTCACGAGCACTTTGTTTTTGGAAGCCTCCATAGCAGTTTGCTTCGAATGCCATATATTTTGAAACCGGACACAGAAGTGCACAAAGTAATCCCGGTCGATCATCGGATGATCACTAACAGCCTAAATCTAAATCGTTATGATTTTGGTGCGACATGTCCTTTAATAGTTAACACGGCATTGGCTTTATGCAGAAATAGATTCAAGTGACCATTTATGACTAAGTTTTCATTTAGCTATATGTTGCTTTAAATAAATCCAGTTTTTACATGTATGTGCAAAAAAAAAAATATGAACTGATTTGAACTTTACATATACTTTTTGTCTCTGTGAACAGATGTTTTTCTTTCACTGTCTGCAGATTCCAGATACAGATCTGGTATGGCAGCAAATCATGTATCAAGTCAGAATCAACACCACAGGAAGAGACAAAACATCTTGATATCTTCAGTCTCTCTGCCTCCATCCCCGCCTTCCCACAACATGTCTGGAAAACTGGCATGAAGCATGTGGGCAAATACACTTCATCACTCACTCATCTTCAACCACTTACTCCCATTAAGGGTCACGGGGGGGCTCGATCCTACACAGCAGTCATAGGGCATGAGGCAGGGTTTACCCTGGACTGGACGGCAAGGGCCACACATAGACAAACAAACACATTCACACCCGCACACACACCTACGGACAGTTTAAAGTGTCCAATCCACCTAACCTGAATGTCTTTGGATCTGGAAGGAAGCCAGAGCCCGGAACCCACGCAAACACGGGGAGAACATACAAACTCCACACAGAAAAGCCACAGGTGGGAACTGATCCCATAACCTTCTTGCTGTGAGACAACAGTGCTTACCACTAAGCCACCATGCTGCCCAAATACACTTCATTTCGTTTTTATTTTTTTCAGTCAGACAGCAAAAGTTCGATTTTGGCAGCTTGAGACCTTTAAATTCAATATGTTAAATTCAGCTGGTGAGCTTCATTTGCACACCCTTTCAGCCTAAGTTGGGAGACACACAGATGGACAGAGCTGTAGTGTCCAGGCAGTAAATGTATATGTATAGGGTGCATGTCATCCAAGTTCAGGCTGGGATAAGCAGCTGTGGAATTTACTGTAATCCAGTTTAATTTTTTCCCCCCATATGTTCCCTAAGTAGCTTCCAGTTTCTGGAGTTCTTCCAGATTGTGTTGTACAGATATTTATTTCTCCAGGATGAATTGCAGAAAGACAAAACTGAAACAATTTGATCAGAAAATTGACAGAAAAGCAATCATCAACTTGGCATTTATCGAGAAACAAACTCTAAAATTGGCTTCTGCTATTTGACTGGAAAATGTATGACAAATGGACTGCATTTATATAGCACTTTCCCATCTGCATCAGACGCTCAAAGCGCTTTACAAATAATGCCTCACATTCACCCCAATGTCAGGGTGCTGCCATACAAGACGCTCACTGCACACCGGGAGCAATAGGGGATTAAAGACCTTGCCCAAGGGCCCTTAGTGATTTTCCAGTCAGGCTGGGATTTGAATTGAGGATCTTCTGGTCTCAAGCCCAGTGCCTTAACCACTAGACCATCACCCCCACCTGACGCAATTGTCATTTTTATCCCCATTATCTGTGACCGGCATCATCAGGGGAGGTGATGGTCTGGTCGTTAAGGGCAAGGTCTTTAATCCCCTATTGCTCCCAGTTTGTAGTGAGCTGCCTTGTATGGCAGCAGCCTGACATCGGGGTGAATGTGAGGGATTACTGTAAAGCACTTTGAGCGTCTGATGCAGATGGAAAAGCGCTATATATGAGGTCTGTTAGAAAAGTATCCGACCTTTTAATTTTTTTAAAAAAACCATATGGATTTGAATCACGTGTGATTGCATCAGCCAAGCTTGAACCTTCGTGCGCATGCGTGAGTTTTTTCACGGCTGTCGGTTGCGTCATTCGCCTGTGAGCAGGCTTTGTGTGAGCACTGGTCCACCCTCTCGTCGTTTTTTTTATTGCGAATAAATGTCTGAACGATTTGGAGCTTTGCTGCATCAATTTTTTTCCAGAAACTGTGACAGACGTCCAGGTGGACACCGTTCGGAAAATTAATATGGCTTTCAGGGACGATTTTGTGGGGATTACACAGATTAAGGAGTGTTACTGCCGCTTTAAGGACGGCCCACAGCATCTGAGAGCGTGCCGCGCTCTGAGCGCCGATCGACAGGCTCACACCCCGCTGAAACAACCAGATCATTTCCAATGTGAAGGCCTTGTTGATCCGGGACGTCGTCTGACTTTCACAAAAAGGCAGGAGACGTGGACATCAGCTCTTTTTCGGCACATTCCACTGTTACAGGAGTTTTTTTCATGGAAAGAAAAGCGGAGGGACGCGCCACGGAGCCGCTCATTGCGCGGGACAAAACCACCTCCGTGTTGGTCTCACAGGACGGCTTTCAGGTGGATTTCAGACAGCTTCTGGTTGCTTTTCAGTCGTGTGATTATCCGAGAAACTGAGCATGAGCTGGACATGCCCCAACATGTCCTGTGAGGCTTCATCACGGCGTTGCTTTGCATCATGCAGCTCCACAGTGACGCGCGGAACTCCTCCGCTTTTCTTTCCATGAAAAAAAACTCCTGTAACAGTGGAATGTGCCATTAATTTCTAAACTGGATGCTGTCTTGATCCGGTATGTCATCTGACTAGCACAGGAATTGCGGAAGACGTGGACTTCAGCACTTTTTCGGCACATTGAGACAGACATGCGGAGGAGTTCCGTGCGTCGCGGTGGAGCCGCATGGCGCAAAGCAACGCCGTGATGAAGCCTCACAGGACATGTTCTGGCATGTCCAGGCTCATCCACAATTTCTCGGTTAGTCACACAACTGAAAACCCACCGACAGCCGTCTGAAAGCCATCTCAAAGCCGTCCTGTGAGACCAACACAGAGGTGGTTTTGTCCCGCGCCATGAACGGCACGGTGGCACAATCCTCCGCTTTTGGAATGTGTTGCAGGGTTTAAATGCTGGAAGTATACTGACATAGGAAATGAAGTCTGCAGTGAAATAAAAGTCAATGTAAATGTAGAGATCACTTTTACTTTATTTACTACTGTTGTTGGTGGTGGTGTAGCCAAGTGGTTAACTGTGCTTGTGTCTGGTGTGGAAGGTTTCTGGTTCAAACCTACCACAGCCCACTCTGCAATGTAGCATTTCATCAGGAAGAGCATCCAGTGTAAAACTGCTGCCAAATCCACCTCTGATCCTTCCTGTTTTGTGTTTACGGTGGTTTGGGATTGTAGCTGAAGCCTACAACAGAGCCTCGCTTATAACTAGGCGTAAACGTGTCAAACATATCAAAATGTGTGGCATTCTCCCTCCCTGCTATCCCTCTACTAAATTGTTAGCTTCAAATTCAAATGTTAAGTTTCATGCATTTAATAATAATTCATGTGGTAGTTCTGATTACTCTGTTTTTAGACAACATAGATTAGATGCCCCAGGTGGTGGAGTATTGTTAGCAGTCCGTAGTTCATTTAAATGTAAACTTGTTTTCACGTATTCTGCTTACCGCTGTGAAGGTCTTTTTGTTGATGTTGAAATGAGCAATGCTGTGTTTCTACGAACTGGTGTAGTGTATAGACTGCCCAATGCACGTCTTGAAGGCTCCACACACTTATTTAACTTTGTATATGACAGTGAAATCACCTGGTGGAGTGAGTGGTTGCAAAGAAATCCTGCACCCTCTCGGCCCTTTCTGGAATGAGTTTGAGACCTCTGCACGAGAATGCGTAAAATTACACAACATAGCTGGCAGAGATATTGTAAAAATAGAGATGTTTTTAAATATGCAAAGTTTAAGGAGAGTGCAAATTTGTGCAAGCAAGAGTTTTACGGTCTAAGTGTGACTTTGAAAAGAAATTGTTTGATGTCAGTGCATCTAATCCTAAGACGTTTTATCATTATATACGCAAGCAGAACACTGTATGTTCTTTAATACCATGTATGAAAGGGTCTGAAAATTCTTTAGCCACTTCTGATGCCGAAAAGGCTGAATTGTTCTCTCAATATTTTTCTTCGGTGTTTGTACATGACAATGGCACCATACCTGAGTCTAATATTAGTTATGATACCAGGTTTGAAAAATTTCATTGTGATGTTAAACCCATGATAAAATTTGTTAAGAAGTTAAAGTCCAAGGCCTTACCAGAACCAGATAAGGTTACACCTTTTTTTCTTAAAACCATAATTGCTATAATTGCCAAGCCTTTATGTGGTTTGTATAATAAATGTCTAGATGAGGGGTATGTCCCATCTGACTGGAAGGGTGCATATATCATACCTATTTACAAGAAGGGTGATACTCAGTTACCCAATAATTACAGACCTGTGAGTCTGACTTCGGTGTTATGTAAAGTACTTGAAAAAGTGGTTCGAGAACAAATACTGAATTATTTGTTTGAAAATGGTGTTATTTGTAATAACCAGCATGGGTTTTACCCAAAAGGTCAACTGTAACAAATTTACTCGAATGCCTGGAAGACTGGACTTCTAGTTTTGATAAAGCAATACAAACCGACATTGTATACTTCGATTATTCCAAATGTTTTGACACTGTAGTACACTCTAAGATACTTTACAAGCTGAATAGGTATGGTTTTCAAGGATCTGCCTTGAGGTGGATTGATAATTGATGTCACTTATTGGTGACAGCTTATCCACATATAGAAATGTCATTTCTGGGGTTCCCCAAGGCATGGTTCTGGGACATTTGCTTTTCCTGTGTTTTCATCAGATATAAATTCTGAGATCTACCGTATGTATGTGGATGATACCAAGGTTTATAAATCTGTTAGCTCTATAAATGATTGTGAAATGTTCCTAGTTGATCTTTCGAGAATCCTTGAATGGGCCACCAGCTGGCAACTAAAGCTAAATGCAAGTAAAACAAAACACTTAAGAATTGGTAATGCCAGATATGTATATTTCTACCAGATGGGTAACTCTGTGATTATTGTAGAATGGAGACACGTAAACATTTCTGGTCAAATAGAATTGTAAATATTTGGAACAAACTAGATACAACCATTGTTAATTGTAAAAGTATCACTTTATTTAAAACTGCTGTAAAAAAGTTAAAATTTTAAGTTACAGTTTTAAGGTGGGGGGTTACATTTTTATACACCCCTAGTTTTTATGTTCTGTTTTATGCTTATGGTGAATAAAATATTATCTCTGTTATCTCTCATTCTCTCTCTCTCTCTCTTTCTGATCTGGTGTGGCAACCCTGAGTGAAAGCCAGGAAGCAGCCTTGTTATTTATTTATTCTGCATTTTTTTGTATCATCACCAGTGACGCCGGTATTGCATTACTTAGTAACAACATTACTCTAATCTGACCGCTTTTTTTAGTAATGAGTAATGTGACGCGTTAATCTTTCCAAATCAGTAATCAGATTAAAGTTACTTCTCCAAGTCACTGTGTATTACTATTATTTTTGTATTGCGGCTTGACTATAGCATTAAAACGGACCAGTGAGTGGAGGTTGGAGTTCGGTTACTGTCAACTTCACCCACTTTCAGCGAGCTGCGAGCACAGAGCCATATCCGCTGTGCAGCAGCTCTGAGTTGGAAAAAACAGTTGTCTCTCAATGCACAGTGATGCTCAGAACTATGGTTTTACAAAGATGTTTTTTACCCTTTTTTCCCCACTGTGTGTCTCCTCGCTAAAAACAACTAATCCGTGATGCATTATCAACAAATATTAACGCTTTTTTTCCAAACAAATGCACTGAAGGTGTCTTTCTGAGGATGGCATGACATGAAAAACGCTGATAAAACTTTCTTACCTGTCAATCTGGTGGTGCTTAGTGCATAAATAAACATTATCCATTCTTCTGCTGAAACAGCAAACCAGGGCCGAATCCATGCCGGAAAGGGGTGTTGGTGTGTGTGTGGGGGGGGGGGCTCCCCACACACCCATAGATTAAAGGTCCACTTTTTAAGACATTTTTTCATACTATTACTACTACTAATACTACTTATAATAATAATAATTTCAACAACTAAAATATTTAGAAAGAATATAAATGTTAGAAAAAATGTTGGGAAGAATTTAATAGTTACATTTAGAAACAATGTTGGTTAGAAATTGTAAGTTCTACCATTACAGTGCTGTCAACAGTTAAATATGAGGTCAAGAAAGATGTCTCTATTTTATTTTTTATAAAAACACGTATTTATGTTCATTGAAGGCCAAAAAAGGTGACTATAAAGTGGGTATTGGCAAAACAGGTTATCATTTTCATGTTGAAGTGGCAGAGGGGTGTTGTCTGTGGCTGCTGAAAGTAACTAATAAAATAACTAGTCATTGAACTTTGAGTAAGCAGTAAAGTAACTAAGTTACTTTTTCAAGGAGTAATAAGTAATAGGATTACTTTTTCTAAGTAACTGACAACAATGATTGCCACAACCTTTTTTGATTTGGAGTTGTAACACCACCACACTGTGTGCCTTGCATGCTCCTGTTTGCATGGATTGACAGGTGACACTCTGGTTGATGTTACAATATGCCCACAAAATGCCTACAGAATAGCCTTAAATAATTTAAAGCATTAATCCAGAACATGCACCCTCCAGATAGAAATGTGACATTCCGTAAATGCATTTGCACCATGTGTTTTTGACCATGTTTTTGACCTCAAAATATGACCCAAACCTGTGTGGAATTGATTGAGTTCATACTGTGCAGACAGGAAACCGTGTGTTTTCTATCATGGCATTCCAGTAACTTTTCCATTGTTAGATATGGCAGGCCTTTTGTTGTTTTCTCTGTACAGTATACAGAACCACATTTTCCACATCATCACCTGTACCTTCTGAGCAACCTTTCATTGTTATGCTGAGGATACACCGCTTTATATGCTGATAAATGTAGGCAATGTCTCTCAGATTGCACATAAGCAACAGATCGGGTCACATAAAACCAGACACCGAGCAAAAAAAAAAACAAAAAAAAAACACAAAGATTTTATCTCATGAGGAAGTCTGAGATAGAGGTGCACCATAGAAATGATTCCACAGGGCACAGTTACTGGGGAAGAGTTCAAACTGCCACAGATCCACTCAGCTGTGTGAAGGGATGTTATGAGAAAAGATACAGTGGTTATTTCACCAAACTTTAATTGGAGGTTTTTTGCTTTTTGGTGACAAAGAATGAAAGGCTTTTTGGCTGAAGGGCTTTTTCTCTGGATGATATTCCAGCAGGGCAACACACAGATGAGTAGAACTGAAGGTAAGTGAACCTCTCAGTGCAAAACAATATTAAAATTATTGTTTGTATAAAATTACAAATTAGACTTTATGATGATATAGCTTATCTACTGCACCAGAAAATTTGCGGGAAGGAAGTGAAGTTGAAGGCTGTGGCCACTAGGGGGTGCTTAATTGGATTATTGGTATGTATTGGTGGCCTAAATAAATTAGCATAAAAGTAATGAAATTAAACATATCATAGTACAAAGATATTATATATAATTTAATTATTTCAATTCCAAAAATATTTTGCAACTTGTTTTGTTGCATTTTAAATAGTAACTGAATTGCTTGATACTTTGATGAATTAAGTTGTTCATAATTGTAGACGTTCCTATCATGCTCATGCAACAAACAAGACAAAAAAAGCCAAAACTTAAAATGAGTAATGATTGACGCACATCCGCAAAGATTTTTCAATTGAAATGCTAGTTATTTTGTGACAATTCTTCAAGGGTTTTGTCCAACAGGTGGCGCCAAAGTATGCTAATGATGCATTTTTTTTTAAATAAAAGGTGGCATCCCCTAGTACCCAACTCCTTTAACACCCCAAGGATATTTCTGCTGCAATAGCCAGTATGTCATCCCTGTCACTGGTGAGTACAGATTGGAAAGATGAGGCCACTTTGCATCCAAAGCCCTTGGAAAACAACAAAAAAGTGTTATACTGCCACCTATAGTGCTGTGAAAACATTATTGCCCCCTTGAGTTTTGACATGTTTGAAATTTTTTAGGACATCAAAAAAATAAAACAAAAATTCAGGGCCAGTATGCACTAAGAGAGCTCCTAACTTAGCCTAATGCTGCATTTACACATAGGCAGGACCGTTACAAATGTCATAATTGTGTCATTCTTGGCGCATACTTGAAATTCTTAATGTGACATAACGCATCTGAATAGGTTTTTAAAGGTGCATTTACACATAACGAAGAAGCGTTACGAATGTCATTTTTCTGTCATTCGTGACACATTCCTGACATTCTTAATGTGACTTAATGCATCTGAATAGGTTTCTTAATAGTGCGTGTTGGTGCATGATATTCTTGATATTCGTGGAGCATGTTTTTGCCTGTCAAAAAATCTTCCACGAATGTCACACACCACCTTCATTTCGTCTCACGTCGTGGAGGTCGCAACTGAGCGTATTGATCCGTCTTGATGAGTAGTGATCCTTAATAGAACGTGACAACGTTCGTAATGATTCCTGTGATGGTTCTTGGAGCCCAAACTGTCACACGTTATTACGAAGTGACACGGAAACTGTCAAGTTTTGACACAACTCGAAAGTGGCGCAGTTTTCTGTCACGTGCGCACAATTAAACTCGGCTCCAAATGTCGTTCCACAGTTCCTGCTGAAGCTCCTCAGGATGCCCCTGCCGGTGTTCCACCTGCTGTTGTAACCGATGAGCAGGAGAACAAGTCTGAGCCAGAGGAACCAGAGAGGACTCACGTGCAGCCAGACATCTCTGCACCTCCTCCAGTCCAGCGGAAGAAGAAGCGCGCGCACAATTAAACCCTGCTGCACCACATTCACTTTGATTGCTGACACCAAGTCGGCTAAAATTCTCATTTCAGTGCTCTTCAGCGCGCTCCTGCAGGTGTTCCACCTGCTGCATGTGCCTGATGTTTGGGAAAATGCGCAAGACGACAGCCACATGAAGCCACACATCTGGCTCTGTCCTCCTCCTCTCTGCGCCACTCCATGGCACAGACCCCAAATATGCATGCAGTCACAAAGTTCTTCTGAAAAACTGGAGCGATCTGAATTCGGTTGGATGAATATGGGTGTGTGTGGAGACAATTCACCTCGTTCACAAGGTGACAGAAATTAACGATGCGCTGTTACGCGCAATAGCGCGCAACAACGCGGAACACTATTCTTGACCGTGCGTATAATAATTGATATGTATGATAATTCTCCAGCAACACGTGCCATTAATCGTAATGCGTGGTAACAGGCTGCCAGCAACACGTGCCATTAATCATAATGCGTGGTAACAGGTTGCAGCAGTTCCTGAGGACACCTGACACCTCTGCCCCGAATCATCACATTCGTGATCAGCGGCCAAGAATGTGTACTTTGTGGCATTCGTGACTTGTCATCATTATGTGTAAACGCAGCATTAATAGTGCATGTTGGTGTGTGATATTGTGATTTTTATGGAGCATGTTTTTGGCGCGCAACAGCGCAGAACATTATTCTTGACCATGTGGAATGGTTCCTGATAATTTGCCAGCAACACGTGCCATTAATTGTAACACATGGTAACAGGTTGCAGCAGTTCCTGAGGACACCTGACACCTCTGCCTCAAATCATTATATTTGTGATCAGTGGCCAAGAATGTGTACTTTGTGGCATTTGTGACATGTCGTCGTTATGTGTAAATGCAGCATAAAATTTCCTGGCAAGGAATCTTAGCTTAGAGTGAGCCAGGAGGTGTCTGACAGCAACTCTGAGAAAGGAGACTGAAACTCCTATGTTAGTGAGGAGGCATTGTTGACCCCGTTGCTAGGTATGACGTGGTCCTGTAAGGGCTGTGACTGGTTGTCACGGAAAAGGAAGGGGAAATAAAAAATAAATAAATGCACTCTGCACTCGTACATATGAATGAGCAGTAAAATCAACCAATCATATAACTGCATTAAGAAATGCATAATCGTGAAAATAATTTAATGTCATGATGATGATACTCAGCAAAATTAAATTGGAGCGATCGCCGGGCTAGTCGCTAAACCTGTAAATTCTTGTGCAGCAATGCATTATTGGAGTTCTGGGTTTGGGGGTTTTAAATGTTGTTACTGTGGTTCAAGTTAGTTGAAAAATGTTGTTAGTGTTGTTGATTTATTGTGTTTTGTAGTTCAATTGGTTTAGTGAGTTAAGTGTTACCGTGTTGTCACCATAAGTGAAATGTGTATTGTGTTTGATGCCGTCCCTGTGTTGTTTTATCTGATAAATAAGTGCTGATTAGACACAATGATTAGTGCACAGGTGTGCCTTAGTCTGCCCACAATAAAAGGCCACTCTGAAAGGTGCAGTTTTATCACACAGCACAATGCCACAGATGTCGCAAGATTTGAGGGAGTGTGCAATTGGCATGCTGACAGCAGGAATGTCAACCAGAGCTGTTGCTCGTGTATTGAATGTTCATTTCTCTACCATAAGCCGTCTCCAAAGGCGTTTCAGAGAATTTGGCAGTACATTCAACCAGCCTCACAACCGCAGACCATGTGTAACCACGCCAGCCCAGGACCTCCACATCCAGCATGTTCACCTCCAAATCCAGCATGTTCACCTCCAAGATCGTCTGAGACCAGCCACTCGGACAGCTGCTGAAACAATCGGTTTGCATAACCAAAGAATTTCTGCACAAACTGTCAGAAACCGTCTCAGGGAAGCTCATCTGCATGCTCGTCGTCCTCATCGGGGTCTCGACCTGACTCCAGTTCGTCGTCGTAACCGACTTGAGTGGGCAAATGCTCACATTCGCTGGCGTTTGGCCCGTTGGAGAGGTGTTCTCTTCACGGATGATGCGAAGGAGATGTGTTGCACTGCATGAGGCAAATGGTGGTCACACCAGATACTGACTGGTATCCCCCCCCCAATAAAACAAAACTGCACCTTTCAGAGTGGCCTTTTATTGTGGGCAGTCTAAGGCACACCTGTGCACTAATCATGGTGTCTAATCAGCATCTTGATATGGCACACCTGTGAGGTGGGATGGATTATCTCAGCAAAGGAGAAGTGCTCACTATCACAGATTTAGACTGGTTTGTGAACAATATTTGAGGGAAATGGTGATATTGTGTATGTGGAAAAAGTTTTAGATCTTTGAGTTCATCTCATACAAAATGGGAGCAAAACCAAAAGTGTTGCGTTTATATTTTTGTTGAGTGTAGGTGAGACTAAGCAACCTTTACACAAAAGGCTATACCAGCACCGCAGAGAGGGCGCCAGTGGACCTCAATCTGCAGTTCATCTCCACCTTAAAGAGACTAACCACACGTTTGAGGACAAGGAAGTTTAAATCTTAGCCAGAGAGAAGAAATGGTTTGAGAGAGGGGTCGAGGAGGCATTCTATGTGTAAAAGTTGAAACCCAGCCTTAACCAGGGAGGGGGTCTGAGACATGCTTTGTCCCCTGTTTACAATGGGGTACTCAGGTCAAAGCAGTTTCAGTCTTTTGTTCATGGTAATGAGTCATTCACATCATCAGGAGAGTTGTCAAGAGAGCCATCAGGAAAGGCGTCCGTCCCATCATTAGGAGGGACAGCTGCCCTGTCATTAGGAGGGTGCTAACTAGAGCACAATAGTTGCTCATTAGAGCTATTGTTTAGTCACTAGCCTATAGCAGTCTGCCTCTTGGTAGGAGGGGTCTGGTTAGGTTTAAAACTCCAGCTTTTGTGGCTTCTGTTTATTCTTCTCTACAAGACTCAAGACAGAAGTCAGACTACCTGAGGAAGTTTCTGCGATTTGAAGCGTAACGTCCTCGCGTCAAGCAACCCAGTCCAGTCGAAGATTCAAGTTTCTCTACTATGCACTGCAGCATGTGTGTCTGTCCAAAGACTAAAACCTTCAACATTAGTGCATTACTTTAAAACTAAATCATATAGCTGATATTTTCACTTCATAAAACACCAGACGTGACACTAATTTAAATAACTCTCTGGAATTAGTTTGGTTAAAATTTTAACCATAAGTTAAAACTGTATGCCTGTTGATGACTTGCGTGATATGCCGGTGAGTCTCTATGGTGTAAAGAGAAATTGTCTTTATTGTCTCTTTGCTGTCCCCTTCTCTTCCTTGGTCACTGGATGTCTTTGGCTGAGAGAAAGCTAATCTGATACAGAAGCCCTGGCTCGTTGCTATGTCAGTAGCTACCAGTATACTGAAATCAATACTGAAAGTTATCAGTTTAGCTTTTATCTGTAACTTCCACTAAATTTTTTAGGGTTTTATTGGTTTAGCTTTATAAAGGATAACTTTTTAGTAAGCAGATTAACTGTTATCAAAGCTTACTTTTTGGTTAGCTGTGCCACTGATTGGTGATGCTGGATATGCCACAATGGGTGTTCCACAGTTGTCAGATGTTCCATCATGCGCTGACAGCAAACACACACTGCACTGCAGCTACCATTCGAGCCTTTGCCACCTCACCCGCACCTCGACAATGTAGGCTTGTGGTGCACTCGCATGCATTTTATGTTGCTTGTGGGGAGGGGGAATGGTACACTCACACGTCATTTGTGTTGCTGGGGGGAAGCAGCACACTCACGGAGCACTTAGAAAAGGTGGGGCCATTCGCGCAGCCAGCTTGAAAGTGGTCGCCTGCGCTCTACTCATGCTGGCTGCGCAAATGACCCCGCCTTTTCTAACTGCCCCACGAGTAGTGCTGGATGTTCGTGGGTGGCACCTGGACTCCGAGCGAGAATGGGTCGAATGGGCACTCGCCCGCCATTCACCATCATTTGGCCACTGGTGTGAAGGCTGCCTTGATTCGACCAGGGTTTGATGTGGCCGATGATTTCGTGCAGCCGCTTGGCCGCAGCACAATTTGTCCGGCCTGCTTTGACATGCCGTGTGAATGTTGCAAGCACAATCAAATGGCAGCGTGACCTCATCTTGCCCGTCATTCAAATGGGCTTCCAGCACAACCGACACGCAAATGTGGAGTACATGTGCTGTGCCCAAATGGGTTTGGCGACTGCTGTATGAGGCATTCGAGTGCAGCTCCAATTTGTCACGAGTGCCATTTGAATATTCTAATCCTACTTTGTGCGCCATTTGGCCTCATTCATATTAAGTGTGAATGGGCCATTACAATAACCAGCATTCTTCGCATGGTGTGAAAGCTTGTTTTTCTTAAAATATATAGCTTTTTTGAATTCTATGCAAAATAAAATGTGCCCTTTCATGCAAACTTTTCAAGATGCTTCCTCCATCAGCAATTATCCATCTCCATCAATACCCTCTTTGTCAAATTCAAGAGCAATGCCAAATTTTCACTTCCAACAAAGTAAACACTTCCCTATATCTTATGCGTTTTTGCCCAGTTTTTTAGAGGATGATTATTATTACTGTATTTTGAAGGACAATATGCCTTCTGTTGTTCATGCTCATTTTTGTCAAAGCTCTGTGCCCGCTCACCTAATTAAAAGTAAATGTTGTGACTTAATATGGATGTTAGACATTCTGAAACAGCTCACAAGGAATGTGTGCAATTTTTTGTTAATTTACTGTCACTCATTTCAATGTCCATGGGCCAAATTTGACCTAATTGGTTCCACCTAAGTCTGCAAAGCAACACTAACAATCCAGTGTCAGCATACAGGGGCCAACACAAAAATGTAAAAGAGAATAGTTTACACCATCTGTTGCATTTAGTCATAACGTTATGTGGCAGACCACTGTAGGTCAAAGGTCACAGGATCAGTTTAGAAAAATTCAAAACAGCCAAGACTATGCAAGCACTTTCAGAGCTCAACCAATAATTTGCATCACTTTTTAAGCAAACTGAAATGTTTCAATAGCTGAAGAAGGAGTCGTACTTATCTTTGTTGGTAGGTGGGACCCCAGAGGCAGCTGACAGGTACCGGCAGGCTAGCGTGCCGCAGCCCATGCGGTCGCAGAGGCAAAAACTCGGGTCTGGGAGGAGTTCGGGGAGGCTATGGAGGAGAACTATCGGTCGGCCTCGAAGAGATTCTGGCAAACCATCCGACGCCTCAGAAGGCGGAAGCAGCTCTCCACCGGCACTGTTTACGGGGCGGGTGGGGAGCTGTTGACCCTGACTGGGGATGTTGTTGGGCGGTGGAAGGAGTACTTCGAGGATCTCCTCAATCCCATCGTCACATCTTCCGAAGAGGAAGCAGAGACTGGGGACCCAGAGGCGGACTCATCCATTACCCAGGCCGAAGTCACCGAGGTGGTTAGAAAGCTCCTCGGTGGCAAGGCTCCTGGGGTGGATGAAATCCGTCCTGAGTACCTTAAGTCTCTGGATGTTGTGGGACTGTCTTGGCTGACACGCCTCTGCAACATCGCGTGGCGATCGGGGACAGTGCCTCTGGATTGGCAGACCGGGGTGGTGGTCCCTCTGTTTAAGAAGGGGGACCGGAGGGTGTGTTCCAACTATAGGGGGATCACACTCCTCAGCTTCCCCGGTAAGGTCTATTCCAGAGTACTGGAGAGGAGAATTTGACCGATGGTCGAACCTCGGATTCAGGAGGAGCAGTGTGGTTTTCGTCCTGGTCGCAGCACACTGGACCAGCTCTACGTGCTCCATCGGGTGCTCGAGGGTTCATGGGAGTTCGCCCAACCAGTCCACATGTGTTTTGTGGATCTGGAGAAGGCGTTCGACCGTGTCCCTCGGGGCACCCTGTGGGGAGTGCTCCGGGAGTACAGGGTCCGGGTTCCTTTGCTAAGGGCTATCCGGTCCCTGTACGACCGCAGCAGGAGCTTGGTTCGCATTGCCGGTAGTAAGTCAAACCTGTTTCTAGTGCATGTTGGCCTCCGCCAGGGCTGCCCTTTGTCACCGGTTCTGTTCATTATTTTTATGGACAGAATTTCTAGGTGCAGCCAGGGTGTAGAGGGGGTCTGGTTTGGGAACCACAGAATCTCGTCTCTGCTGTTTGCGGACGATGTGGTTCTGTTGGCTTCGTCAAATCAGGACCTTCAGCATGCACTGGGGTGGTTTGCAGCCGAGTGTGAGGCGTCCGGGATGAAAATCAGCACCTCCAAATCCGAGGCCATGGTTCTCGTCCGGAAAAAGGTGCTTTGCCCTCTTCAGGTCGGTGGAGTGTCCTTGCCTCAAGTGGAGGAGTTTAAGTATCTCGGGGTCTTGTTCACGAGTGAGGGACGGATGGAGTGTGAGATCAATAGACGGATCGGTGCAGCGTCTGCAGTGATGCGGTCGCTGTATCAGACCGTCGTGGTGAAGAGAGAGCTGAGTAGGGGGGCAAAGCTCTCCATTTACCGATCGATCTACGTTCCGATCCTCACCTATGGTCATGAGATTTGGCTCATGACCGAAAGAACGAGATCGCGGGTACAAGTGGCCGAGATGAGTTTCCTCCGCAGGGTGGCTGGGCGCTCCCTTAAAGATAGGGTGAGGAGCTCGGTCACTCGGGAGGAGCTCGGAGTCGAGCCGCTGCTCCTCCATGTCGAAAGGAGTCAGTTGAGGTGGCTCGGGCATCTTTTCCGGATGCCCCCTGGACGCCTCGCTGGAGAGGTGTTCCGGGCACGTCCCATTGGGAGGAGGCCCCGGTGAAGACCCAGGACACGCTGGAAGGATTACATCTCTCGGCTGGCTTGGGACTGCCTTGGGGTTCCCCCGGAGGAGCTGGGGGAGGTGTGTGTGGATCGGGAGGTCTGGGCAGCTTTGCTTGAGCTGCTGCCCCCGCGAACCGACTCCGGATAAAGCGGAAGAAAATGGATGGATGGATGGATGGATGAAATGTTTCATTACATGTCAGTACCAGATGGAGGTTGAAATAGGAAGACTGTCACACAAAAATCAGGGAGGGAGATGGATGGCGGTAAAGAGATGCTGGATAAAAGGACAGCTGGTGAAAGTGGTGAGAGGCAGTCAGAGCTGGACAGAGGAAGGGAGACCAGGAGACATCCCACTAAACATCAGACATCTTATGGATGTTCTATGGACCCTACATACGCAACATAGACATGATCTGCATGTCAATAAGATGTCTAATGTCTAGTGGGATGGTGGTGAAAAGAGGAAGCACAAGAAAGTGTAAGGGGATAGAGTGGCAAAAAGGAATTTGGAATAGTCACAGAGGTGAAGCAGACAGCATTACAAGCAGATGTGGTGAAAGGTAAAGAGAGCCGTGACAAAGACTAACAAAAACAGTATGGTGAGCTTTATGTGACCTTGAAAAGGACTTGTACCAATTTGTTAGGCAGAGGGACCAAACTGGAAAGGATTTGCAGGACGTTAGGATGATAAAGGATGCAGATGGAAATGTGCTGACAAGTGAGGAGAGTTTGTTGAGAAGGTGGAGGAAGTACTATGAATGTACTATAAATGAAAGCGAGAAAAGGCTGCACAATGTGGACAAAGTGAATCAGGAAGTGCAATGGATTAGTAAGAATGAAGCAAAGACAGCTAGAAAGGGGATGAAGAGTGGAAAGGCAGTTGGTCCAGATGACATACCATTGGAGACATGGAAATGTTTATGAAAGATGGCAGTGGGGTGTTTAACCAGATTGTTTAATTAAGTCTTGGAAAGTGAGAGGGTGAGAGGGTGCCTGAGGAGTGGAGAAGAAGTGCCTTGATTCTGATTTTTAAGAACAAAGGTGATCAATCAATCAATTTTTTTTTATATAGCGCCAAATCACAACAAACAGTTGCCCCAAGGCGCTTTATATTGTAAGGCAAGGCCATACAATAATTATGTAAAACCCCAACGGTCAAAACGACCCCCTGTGAGCAAGCACTTGGCTACAGTGGGAAGGAAAAACTCCCTTTTAACAGGAAGAAACCTCCAGCAGAACCAGGCTCAGGGAGGGGCAGTCTTCTGCTGGGACTGGTTGGGGCTGAGGGAGAGAACCAGGAAAAAGACATGCTGTGGAGGGGAGCAGAGATCGATCACTAATGATTAAATGCAGAGTGGTGCATACAGAGCAAAAAGAGAAAGAAATGGGAACCCCCCAGCAGTCTAAGTCTATAGCAGCATAACTAAGGGATGGTTCAGGGTCACCTGATCCAGCCCTAACTATAAGCTTTAGCAAAAAGGAAAGTTTTAAGCCTAATCTTAAAAGTAGAGAGGGTGTCTGTCTCCCTGATCTGAATTGGGAGCTGGTTCCACAGGAGAGGAGCCTGAAAGCTGAAGGCTCTGCCTCCCATTCTACTCTTACAAACCCTAGGAACTACAAGTAAGCCTGCAGTCTGAGAGCGAAGCGCTCTATTGGGGTGATATGTGATGTGCAGAGCTGCAATAACTACAGAGGCATACAGTTGATCAGCCATAGCATGAAGTCATGAGAAAAAAATAGTGGAAGCTAGGCTTAGAAAAGAGGTGAAAACGAGTTGAAGAAATGCATGGTTTCATGCGTAGAAAGGGCACTACAGAAGGAGTTGCATTGTGTGTTTGTGGATTTAGAGAATGTGTTGTGTGGGCCGCTGAAGAGGAGGTACTGCTCGCCCACCACCACCAGAGGGCGCCCTGTGTGGAGTGCGGGCTCCAGGCACCAGAGGGCGCTGCCGCCTCACAGGAGCAGCCGGGGTGACAGCTGTCACTTCTCGCCTACGACAGCTGTCACCAATCATCTGATCAGCAGTGGTATATCAGCAAGACGACATCTCCACCTCTTTGCCGAGATATCGCTCTACCTAGGAGGTACAGTACTCAGCCGACTGTGTTGTCTTTTTGACATTAACACTTTGTTACTTTTGTGCGTTAAATAGCAGACATTCTTCCGACGAGAGGTGGAGGTGGTTTTCCCGCCATACGGGTTGCTGGGTGCAAACGCACCCACATTTAACTGTTTTTGTTCCTCGCCAGCAGTACCAGATCCGACACGCGGAGGCAGTGGCCACCTGGGAGTTCGGGACTTGGCGGCTCCAGTATTCCCGGGGTTTGGTGGCGGAGGAAATCGTGTGGTTCCGGTTCTGCTTTGGACAGACGTCTCTTATCTTCGAGCCTGCCCACGTGACACATTTTGTGAATTGACTTCTTTGTCTATTGTTGTAATCTGTTGTGTTTGTTGTGCTTATTCACAACAGTAAAGTGTTGTTATTTGACTTCCTCCATTGTCCGTTCATTTGCGCCCCCTGTTGTGGGTCCGTGTTCCTACACTTTCCCAACAGGATATCTCGGCCAGCGTCATGGACTCCGAGGGGCGTCACCCGGCTGTTGAACGACCAATGGGAGAGCAGGGAGCACAGGCGTCTGCAGGAGACGTGATTGGTGAGCTGCAGCACATTCTCACCGCCTTTACGGCTCGGTTGGATCAAATGACTGAGCAAAACATCCTCCTGAACCGCAGGGTGGAGGCTCTCTCCGCACAGATGGCGGCGAGCGCTCAGGGCGCTGCTGCAGCTCGTCCTCCTGCTGACCCTGTGCTGGATATAAACGTTCCAGTGGTGGTTCAACAACCCCTCCCACCATCCCCTGAAGCATACATAAGCCCTCCTGAGCCATACGGAGGTTGTGTGGAGACGTGCGCGGATTTTCTTATGCAGTGTTCGCTCGTCTTCGCACAACGTCCCGTCATGTACGCGTCAGATGCTAGTAAAATAGCTTATGTGATTGCTCTGCTTCGGGGTAAAGCACGCGCCTGGGCTACGGCGCTCTGGGAACAGAACTCACGGTTGTTATCAGCATACACTGGGTTTGTGGGGGAGTTCAGAACAGTGTTTGATCACCCTAACAGAGGAGAGACCGCTTCAACCGTGCTGCTGTCAATGAGACAGGGACGCGAGAGCGCAGCCGCTTATGCAGTCAACTTCCGCATCGCGGCTGCGAGGTCCGGCTGGAATAATGTTGCGCTCCGCGCCGCCTTCATAAACGGACTGTCGTTGGTTCTGAAGGAGCAGCTGGTAGCTAAGGAGGAACCGCGGGATTTAGATGGGCTTATCGATCTCGTTATACGGTTAGACAATCGGTTGGAGGAATGCCGTCGGGAGCGAGGCGAAGGACGTGACCGGATACGCGCCGCCCCTCTCCCTTCCGGGTTCGAAAAGGGGCCGCCCTCCCCACGCTCCACAGCCGCAGCGCTTTGTGGGGCAACAGCTCCCCCTGCTGACGTTGTTAGGGAAACACACAGGGCCAAAATGGGGAGGCTGATCCGTGGAGAGTGTTTTCTCTGCAGCTCAACTGAGCACACACAGAGAAACTGCCCCAAATGGCCAAAACGACAACACTCGCCCTTAGAGACTGGGCTAAGGGGGGGTCAAAACATTCAAGTGAGACACACACAAATTGCCACACGACTCCCAGTCACAATCCTGAGCGGGGATTTAACCCTTCAAGCCCGAGCACTGGTGGACACGGGGTCAGAAGGGAATCTGCTAGACAGCAGATGGGCAAGGGAGGTAGGGCTCCCTCTGGTGGCGCTTCCTTCGCCGTTGCAGGTGCGGGCACTAGATGGCACCCTCCTCCCTTTACTCACACACAAGACACAACCAGTAACTCTGGTGGTGTCTGGAAACCACCGGGAGGAGATTGAGTTTTTTGTAACTCCTTCTACCTCCCGCGTGATTTTGGGCATCCCATGAATGTTGAAGCACAATCCCCGGATTGATTGGCCGTCTGGGGTGGTGGTTCAGTGGAGCAAAACCTGCCATCGGGGGTGTTTAGGATCCTCAGTTCCTCCCGGTTCACAGGCTAAGGAGGAGGTCAAAGTCCCTCCCAATCTGACGGCAGTGCCGGTTGAGTACCACGATCTTGCTGACGTCTTCAGTAAGGATCTGGCACTCACCCTTCCCCTGCACCGTCCGTACAATTGTGCCATTGATTTGGTTCCAGGCGCTGAGTTCCCGTCCAGCAGGCTGTACAACCTCTCACGACCTGAGCGCGAATCAATGGAGACCTACATCCGGGACTCATTAGCTGCCGGGCTGATCCGGAACTCCACCTCCCCGATGGGGGCAGGTTTCTTTTTTGTGGGCAAGAAAGATGGCGGACTTCGTCCATGTATTGATTACAGGGGGCTGAATGAGATTACGGTTCACAACCGATACCCGTTGCCATTGTTAGATTCCGTGTTCACCCCCCTGCATGGAGCCAAAATCTTTACTAAGCTGGATCTTAGAAATGCGTATCACCTGGTTCGGATCCGGAAGGGAGACGAATGGAAGACGGCATTTAACACCCCATTAGGTCACTTTGAGTACCTGGTCATGCGTTTGGCCTCACCAACGCCCCCGCGACGTTCCAAGCCTTGGTTAACGACGTCTTGCGGGACTTCCTGCACCGATTCGTCTTCATATATCTGGACGATATTCTCATCTTTTCTCCGGATCCTGAGACCCATGTCCAGCATGTACGTCAGGTCCTGCAGCGGTTGTTAGAGAACCGACTGTTTGTGAAGGGCGAGAAGTGCGAGTTTCACCGCACGTCTTTGTCCTTCCTGGGGTTTATCATCTCCTCTAACTCCGTCACCCCTGATCCGGCCAAGGTTGCGGCGGTGAGAGATTGGCCCCAACCAACAAGCCGTAGGAAGCTGCAACAGTTCCTCGGCTTCGCTAATTTCTATAGGAGGTTCATTAAGGGCTACAGTCAGGTAGTTAGCCCCTTGACAGCCCTGACCTCTCCAAAAGTCCCCTTCACCTGGTCGGATCGGTGCGAAGCTGCGTTCAAGGAGTTGAAACGACGGTTCTCTACTGCGCCAGTTTGGTGCAGCCCGACCCTAGCCGCCAGTTCATGGTTGAAGTGGACGCCTCTGACTCAGGGATAGGAGCCGTGCTGTCCCAGAGTGGAGAGACCGATAAGGTACTTCACCCGTGTGCCTACTTTTCACGCAGGTTGACCCCGGCTGAACGGAACTATGACGTCGGCAATCGAGAACTCCTTGCGGTGAAAGAGGCTCTTGAAGAGTGGAGACATCTGTTGGAGGGAACGTCCGTGCCATTCATGGTTTTCACTGACCACCGGAACCTGGAGTATATCAGGAACGCCAAGCGGCTCTGAACCCCAGGCAAGCCGCTGGTCACATGTTCTTCGGCCGTTTTGACTTCCGGATCACCTACCGCCCGGGACCAAAAACCAGAGATCGGATGCCTTGTCCCGGGTGCATGAAGACGAAGTCAAAACGGAGTTGTCGGATCCACCGGAAACCTATCATCCCGGAGTCCGCTATCGTGGCCACCCTCACCTGGGACGTAGAGAAAACCGTCCGGGAGGCCCTGGCACGGAGCCCGGATCCCGGAACTGGGCCGAAGAACAAACTTTACGTCCCACCAGAGGCCAGGGCTGCAGTCCTGGACTTCTGTCACGGCTCCAAGTTCTCCTGTCATCGTGGCCCTCCCGAAGCTCCCGACTGCCAGGAGACAGCGGACCTCCTGGTCCACCACGTCGTCCGGCATGCATGGGATTCCAACAGACATCGTCTCCGACCGCGGTCCCCAGTTCTCCTCGCTAGTCTGGAGGAGCTTCTGCCGGGAACTGGGGGCCACGGTGAGTCTCTCGTCCGGGTATCATCCTCAGACCAACGGGCAAGCAGAACGGGTCAATCAGGGGTAGAACAGGCCCTGCGCTGCGTGACGGCCGCGCACCCGGCGGCCTGGAGTACCCATTTGGCCTGGATTGAGTATGCCCATAACAGCCAGGGTCTTCAGCCACCGGCCTCTCCCCTTTTGAGGTGTGTCTGGGGTATCAGCCCCCGTTGTTTCCGGTGGTTGAGGGAGAGGGTCGGTGTGTCCTTGGTCCAGGCCCAACTGCGGAAGTTGCCGTCGGGTGTGGCGCGCACGCCCGTTTCTGCTTTGCTAAAGGCGCCGGACGAGGGCAAAAAGCCCATGCAGACCGTCGGCGGACCCCGGACCCTGCGTATCGGCCTGGGCAGGAGGTGTGTGGTGTCCACAAAGGACATTCCCCTGAAAGTGGACTCCCCTAAACTACAGGACCGTTACATCGGTCCCTTCAGAATCCCTTAAGGTCATCAGTCCAGCCGCAGTGAGGCTTCAGCTTCCGGCCTCACTGCGGATCCATCCCTGTTTTCCATGTGTCCCGGATAAAGTCGCATCACACCTCACCCCTCTGTGCTCGGGTCCGGCGCCGCCTCCTGCCCGGATCATCGATGGCGAGCCGGCTTGGACTGTGCGCCGGCTCTTGGATGTCCGTAGGATGGGCCGGGGCTTCCAGTATTTGGTGGACTGGGAGGGGTAGGACCCGAAGAACGCTCCTGGGTGAAGAGGAGCTTCATCCTGGACCCGGCCCTCCTGGCCGATTTCTACCGCCGCCACCCGGACAAGCCTGGTCGGGCGCCAGGAGGCGCCCGTTGAGGGGGGGGGTCCTGTTGTGTGGGCCGCTGAAGAGGAGGTACTGCTGGCCCAACCACAACCAGAGGGTGCCCTGTCTGGAGTGCGGGCTCCAGGCACCAGAGGGCGCTGCCGCCTCACAGGAGCAGCCGGTGGTGACAGCTGTCACTTCTCGCCTACGACAGCTGTCACCAATCATTTGATCAGCAGTGGTATATCAGCAAGACGACATCTCACCTCTTTGCCGAGATATCGCTCTACCTAGGAGGTACAGTACTCAGCCGACTGTGTTGTCTTTTTGACATTAACACTTTGTTACTTTTTGTGCGTTAAATAGCAGACATTCTTCCGACGAGAGGTGGAGGTGGTTTTCCCGCCATACGGGTTGCTGGGTGCAAACGCACCCACATTTAACTGTTTTGTTCCTCGCCAGCTAGTACCAGATCCGACACGCGGAGGCAAGTGGCCACCTGGGAGTTCAGGACTTGGCGGCTCCAGTATTCCCGGGGTTCGGTGGCGGACGAAATCGTGTGGTTCCGGTTCTGCTTTGGACAGACGTCTCTTATCTTCGAGCCTGCCCACGTGACACATTTTGTGAATTGACTTCTTTGTCTATTGTTGTAATCTGTTGTGTTTGTTGTGCTTATTCACAACAGTAAAGTGTTGTTATTGACTTCCTCCATTGTCCGTTCATTTGCGCCCCCTGTTGTGGGTCCGTGTTCCTACACTTTCCCAACAGAATGCTTATGACAGGATACAGAGATATATTTTGGGATTTTATGAGAAAGTTTAGAGTGGCAGGGAATCACAGTTTGTGAAGGTGGTACATGATATTCAAGTGGCAGTGGTAAGATGTGCAGTATCATGTTCAGGTTCAGGTGACTTTATTTGTACCCATAGCGAGATTTGTCTTGCAGCACAACAACAAAGGGTATCCGTGTTAGTCAGACAAAACATTGACAACAATAACACTGACAAAGAAAATGTATATGCAAAACAAAAAGTGACAGACACACACGGGTACTCACAAGCTTACTAAAAGACTAAAAACAGGAATCAAGAGAAACCACTAAAAGACCGCCAGCATAAAATCAGTGTGCAAAAAACAAATAAATAGTTCCATAAATAAATAAAAATAAATATGAATGATGTAAGTATGAACGATGGCCTATTTTGAGGTGGATCTGGGGTTTTATAAGGTAAAGGCTTTTTTCTCAGGCTTTTCTTGTTTGCAGTGGAGATGGACAAGTTGACAGAGCAGATCAGACAGGAGTCTCCATGGACTATGATGTTTGCAGACAACACTGTGATCTGTAGTGAAAGAATTTTTCAATTTCAATTTATTTTTTCTTTTATATAGTGCCAAATCACAACAGAGTTGCCTCAAGGCACTTCACACAAGTAAGGTCTAACCTTACTAACCCCCAGAGCAGCAGTGGTAGAAGGGAGAAGGGAAAGAAGGAAGTAGGTTGAGGTGAGCCTTGAGAGGTGGAGATATACTCTGGAGCGAAGCGGAATGAAAGCACTGTGGAATAGTAAAGTTGCAAATAGAGGTAGCGAAGGGTGATTTAAATACTTGGATCAAATGTTCAAAGTAATAGAGAGAGGGGTAGAGGTGTGAAAAAGAGAGTGTAGCAGGGTGCAGTGAGTAGAAAAATATAGCCAGAGTAAATTGTGATGGAAGGTTATCTGCAAGACTGAAAGGGAAAGTTTACAAGAAGATAGAACAGCTGTTGTTTGGCTTACAGGCAGAGCTGAAGATGATACAGTTCTTTTGAAGAGTAACAAGGGTGGACAAAATCAGAGGAGTTTGGTTTCTCATTCACCCGGGTTAATGATTCGAATCTTCATACTGAAAATACTGAATAAGTTGAGGTCTCCATTAACCTGGATCCCGAGTACTCTGGCTACCTGCTGTTAAGTACAAAAGGCGACTTAGCTGACTCACAGAAGACAGTGGACTCACATGATTTGGTTCACTGGCTTCACTCCAGTCAGTGAATCTATGTAATAAGTTAAATATTATGAGCGAAGCGCCGCACTGCGGCACGAAGCTCACTCATGGTATGGGGTGTGCTAAACAGGAAGTGCCAATTTTCAAATCCACAGTAAAACAGGAAATGTTCAAATGTCAAACACTTCCTGGATTGACAGGCGAGATACCATGGAATCTCACGGGAACTCAGTGGCAAGCTCACACTCAAACAGGAAGTGCCGAATTCTCACTCACAGTGAAACAGGAAATGTTAAAATGTCAAACACTTCCTGGCATGGGTGGAGCTAGAGTGGAGGCTGGGGTTTCACTGGACTTTACTCAAATCTGATTGGACACAGATGATTGACATGTCACGGCACCACACGTCTGGTTGAAAGAGCAGCATTTTCAAATCAGTGAGTCACATTGACTGCTAGGTTCCTCCTGTCCAGTAGTTTGTGCTGTGTACCACAAAAAGTTCTAATCCACCTCAGAAGAAGAAAAATGTTTGCATCAGATTTGAACTGAACACGTCGTTTGAACTATGGACTTCTAATCACACCAAACTTATATTGGTGAGTAAAGGACCGTATTTTATGACAGAAATGAGGTCCAGGTTGTTAAAAACAGCATTTCTCCTTTAATTCGGGTTGCCTTATGTACACATTTTTAAACTAAGACAGCAGCTTGTTCATTTTGTCTTATTAGTGCAGCAAATAATATTCAGTCACAGATTGTCCAAACTGTACCGTTTTTAGAATCTTTATGATCAGTCTAATAATGTGGTGTAGTTTTCTATATGATTGGAGCATCTTTTAATTTAGACCAGGGGTGACAAATTGTTCCAGAAAGGGCCAAGAGGGTGCAGGTTTTCTTTGCAGCCACTGACTCCACCCGGTGATTAATATCACTTTGAGCAGATGGAATCAGTTAATGAGTGAAATCACCTGGTGGAGTCAGTGGCTGCAAAGAAAAACGGCACCCTCTTGGCCCTTTCTGGAACAAGTTGCCCACCCCTGATTTTGAGCCCCGTGTAAGTCTTCAACAGCCGCCACAGGAAAAACACCTCCATTGGAAGCCTTAAGGACAAGTTGGAACATGTCCAGCTGTTAAACAATTTCTCAGATACTCAACTGAAAGCCATCAAAAGCCGCCTGGTTTTTACAAATGGTTATCAACACGGAGGTGTTTTTCCTGTGCCGCAGCACTGCGCTGGCTGCGTCCCGATGCGCGGACCCGTCCGCACGTCTTTCATTAATAAAATCTCCTTTAACAGTAGAATGTCTGGATAAACTGCTGATCCCGACCTCTTCTGAAAGTTCTCTGTTCTGTCACGACGTCCTGGGTCAACAGAGGCTTAAATTTGGAAGCTTTCAGCTCGAAACAGGCAGACAGCGGCGGCTCAGGGCGCGTCGCGATGTCCCGCTCCATGGGCAGTCCTTAAAGCAACAGCAACAGTCCATAATCTCTCATCAGCCATTAAAATTTTCACAGAAAACCAGCTGAATTTCTCGAATGGTGTCCACTTCGATGTGCCTCACAGTCTTTGAAAAAAATTTTGATCAAGCAAGCGTCAGTCTCTCAGGAAGTTCTCAGACAAAGATTCCGATGGGAGGGGTGGACCACTCCTCACTCAAAGCCAGCCCACAGGCGAATGACGTAACCGACAGGGGTGAAAAAACTCATGCATGCGCACGAGGGTTCAAGGTTGTCTGATGTAATCGCACGTGATTCAAATCCATATAGTTTTTGAAAAAAATAAAAAGGTACATTAGTTTTATCACAGACCTCGTATAAAAAGTAAGATGCTGCTTCTCAGTGTTTCTCAGTTGCCCTCAAAAGTATTGGAACACTTGGTATTTCACACATTTTAATTTGTTTATTCTATTTCAAATACATTTTTTTCTAAAACTGTCTTCCTTAACTCAAACTGAAAGCAAATCTCTACAGCTTGATATAAATTAATTAAAAATATAAAATCAAGCTTCCTGATGAAGTGGTGTGGAGGAGGATTTTCTTAAAAAGAAGACCTGAAAGTTCAGCTACAATTTGACAGAAACTACATTTCAGATGAAAGCCTAGATTTGATGTTTTGGTGAAAGAAACGTTTGTACGAGATGTCTATCTCGGCTTTCAGTGCTTAACAGTCCAGTAAGTATCAGTGAAATTGTGGAGAGCTGGACATGTCCAAACTTGTCCCATGACATGCCGAAACGGAGGTGTTCTTTTGTCTCGCTTCCAAAGCGAATCGGTCTTTACGCGTGAAGCCTCTGCATGGCTTTCCATGACAAAATCTCTTGTTAAAAGTGAAATCTGCCGGAAAATGGCTGATGTCCAGCTCTTGTGATAACCACAGAAAGAGCACACGACGGTCTCATATCCACAGAGCCATCCGTTTAGAAATGGTCCGGTGGCTTGTGCCGCGTCATCGCAGCTCGGAGCGTGGCGCGCTGAGCGTCCTTAAAGGGGTCCTTAAAGCTGTACTAACAGACCTTATTCTCTGTGAAGCCCGTAAAATTTTCACCGAAAGCCAGATAAATTTTTCGAATGGTTTCCAGGTGCCAGTCTCTAACAGCTTCTGAAAAAATTCTGATGGAAAAAACCCAAATCATTCCGCCATTTCCAGACAATGAAAATCCGACAACGGGGCGGGACCACTCCTTCCATAAGGCGTGCTCACAGGCGAATGATGTCACCGACAGGCGTGGAAAAACTCACGCATGCGCACGAGGGTTCAAGCATGTCTGACGTGAAAACATATGAATCAAATCCATATAGTTTAAAAAAAATAAAAAGGTACGATACTTTATGGACAGACCTCGTATTTCTTCATAGTAAGTCCCTTCGGCTGCTCCCTTGTTTTCACTCAGGGTCGCCACAGCAAATCCCAGGTGGATCTGCATGTTGAATTGGCACAGGTTTTACGCCGGATGCCCTTCCTGACGCAACTCCACATTACATGGAGAAATGTGGCAGGGGTGGGATTTGAACCTGGAACCTTCTGCACTGAAACCAAGCACATTAACCACTTGACCACCACCCCTGTGTTTGTATTTCTTCATAATTGATGTAAATACGAGGTCTATTAGATAATAAACTGACCCTTTTATTTTTTTTTTAACTATATGGATTTGAATGACGTGCGATTACACCAATCATGCTTGAACCCTCGTGCGCATGCGTGAGTTTTTTCACGCGTGTCGGTGACATCATTTCCCTGTGGGCAGGCCTTGAGTGAGATGTGGTCCTGCCCTCTCGGCTGAATTCCTTTGTTTCACACGCTGCTCGAGACGGCGCGCGTTGCTTTATCAAAATTTTTTCTGGACCTGTGAGGAATATCCGAGTGGATACTATTCGAGAAATTACGCTGGTTTTCGGTGAAAAGTTTAACGGCTGATGAGAGATTAGGGGTGTTTCTGTCGCTGTAAGGACTTCCCATGGAGCGGGACGTCGTGCAGCGCTTCCAGGCGCCGTCGTCGGCCTGTTTCGACCTGAAAACATCCTAATTTAAGGCTTAATTCACCCAGGACGTCGTGAGAGAACAGAGAAGATTCAGAAGAGGCCGGCATGAGGACTTTATGCGGACATTCTACTGTTTAAGGACATTTTTTAATGAAAGACGTGCGCGCAAATTCGCCGAGTCGTTTCCGTGACGACTCGGCAAATCTGTGTGCGCCGCGACAGGAAAAACACCTCCGTGTTGAAAACCATTTGTAAAATTCAGGCGGCTTTTGATGGCTTTCAACAAGTGAGTAACTGAGAAATTGTTTAACAGCTTGGGCATGTTCCAACTTGCCCGTTAAGGTTTCCAACGGAGATGTTTTTCCTGTCGCGACCCCCCGCGGTCGGGTCCGGCCCGACATGCGACTCTGCCCGCACGTTCTTTCATTACAAAATGTCCTTTAACAATGGAATGTCCAAATAAACTCCTCATGCCGACTTCTTCTGAAAGTTCTCTGTTCTCTGATGACTTACTGGGTCAACAGAGCCTGAAATGTGTAAGTTTTCAACTTGAAACGGCGAGACGCTGCCGCCTCAAAGCGCAGATCGCCATCAGGCACCGTGGGCCATCCTTAAAGCGACACTACCAGACCAAAATCTCTCATCAGCCGTTAAAATTTTTTACCGAAAACCAGCTGAATTTATCGAATGGTGTCCACTCAGTTGTGCCTTACAGTTTTGAAAAAATTTTGATCAAACAAAGCAGCAGTCTCTGAGCCATTCCTAAACAATGAAAAAACAACGAGAGGGTGGGTGACTCCTCACTCAAAGACTGCCCACAGGCGAATGACATAACCGACAGGCGTGGAAAAACTCACGCATGCCCACGAGGGTTCAAGCATGTCTGATGTAATCACACGTGATTCAAATCCATATGGTTTTTAAAAAAATAATAAGGTCGGATACTTTTCTAATAGACCTCGTAAAGTCCAAGACATATTGTTCATGTTTCCATCCCCTGACTTGTCTAAAGAAACTGGCAATAAAACTGATTATTTACAGGTTTTATCAAGTTTTAGAGATTTGCTTTCAGTTTGAGTTTGAGGAAGATAATTTATAAATTTTAATACTTTTTTTTTTTTGGTATTTCTAGTATTTAAAATGGCATAAACAAATTAAAATGTGTGAAATTCCAAGTGTTCCAATACTTTTGGAGGGCACTGTATCTTTACCTTATGATGAGTGCAAAATGACTGTGGTATTATTACTGTTTTGTTCTGGCTTCATGGATAGATAAAGCTGGGTATCATCTGCTTAACAATGAAAATTTAAGCAATGCTTTCTAATAATACTGCCTAAGGGAAACATGTATAAAGTGAATAAAATTGGTCCTAGCACAGAACCTTGTGGAACTCCATAATTAACCTTAGTCTGTGAAGAAGATTCTCCATTTACATGAACAAATTGTAATCTATTAGATAAATATGACTCAAACCACCGCAGCGTCATGTCAATCATCTGTGTCCAATCACATTTCAGGGAGTCCAGTGAAACCCCGGCCTCCACTCTAGCTCCATCCATGCCAGGAAGTGTTCAACATTTCCTGTTTCACTGTGACTGAGAATTTGGCACTTCCTGTTTGAGTGTGAGCTTGCCACTGTGTTCCCATGAGATTCCATGGGATCTCATCTGTCAATCCAGGAAGTGTTTGACATTTGAACATTTCCTGTTTTACTGTGGATTTGAATTTGGCACTTCCTGTTTAGGACACCCTGTACCATGAGTGAGCTTCACGACGCTTCGCTTATATAATATAAATAGCATTAAAGCTATTTTTGGCAAGAATCAAGATAAATGAGGCACTCATGCTAGAAAGAGGAGTGAGACATGGAGGCACCTGGTCTCCACTCCTCTTCGCTTTATTCCTAGAACCACTAACCCAAAACATTAGAGATAATGGCAAAATTAAGGAAATTCTCACTAACAAAATCAAACATAAAATAGCATGCTATGTGGATGACGTCCTCCTGTACCTTAAAAACCTGAGACATCCCTGCCGGAGGTCATGACATTCTTAACAAACCTAGGTTCTATTTTACGACATAACTAAATATCAATAAACTGAAACTCTTTCATATAATTTCAGTCCATGTGAAAAATTAAAAGAAAAATATCCTGTTAACCCTGTCAAACAGAATGAATATGAAACGGTAAAAACGTTAGTGGGAGTGTGGGCTCAGAGCAACACACACACACTGAAGTTAAAAGAAATGAGGTGCGTGGCAGCAGACAGTGTGTGACATTCACAACTTTGCACACGTTTGACAAATACTGAAGACAGGGACCTGCTTAAGAAGCCCTGCAGCTCTAGTTCCAAAATCAAGAAAACACATTAATAATAACAAAAACCATAATTGAATGCGCACATGCCCAAATGTGCCTGTGCTGGTTTTTGTTTGGAACAATTACATGACTAAACTATTTACTCATAAAACAGTCACCCGTCACACATCATGCCAGCTTCTAGCCCGTTCTAGTCTAATGGAATGTGGAATTCTGTCCTAACAACAGAAACAAATTCATCATGTGACAGCACTTTTATAGCAATATGTGTGCAGTCAGTAGCTCTGATTACATTAGAGAAACTGGGTTTTGCTGCAAATTATGCTTTAATGTTGGAATGTGATGTACCTGAATGACATTCGGATGACTGCGTTCCACAACTGGCATCGCTCAGCACAAGGGTTACAGACACACTCCTGACTGATCGGCCAGCCCCTGCTGACAGGAAGCACAGTGTGGTCAGCCCCTGTGTGGGCACAGACAACCCCTGGCTCCTCACCATATTGCGCTCTTGGGCCAGCCGCAGTTCAGCGCCCAACTACAGTAACAACAGCATTAGTACACAAAATCAGCTTATGACTTAATTCTCGTCATTTGCAAGTAAATCTTTGTGTTCCGTGAATACACACTCATGTTGGATTAGAGTATTTGCAAGGTCTTCTAACAACACTAACGCAGCCATTGTTAGTGCCTTTTTCCTCATCACTTTGCGCATGATTTTATAGCCACCCATAAATTGCAAACACGTGGTGGTCATAAGTGTGTCTCTGATGTGCACATCACTCTGATGACTTCTTGTTTTCACACTATTAATGGTTCCCAGCATCACCTCTATGTGTTGGCAGTGGACCAATAGCTGTAGAAACGTGCATACGCCAGTCATGATTTGTGCGTGACACACCGCACATTTCACTTTGATACATCTGAACGTTAGTGTGGAGACAGACATACGTCATGTTTTCATGCGTACGCATGCTTTGTACATGAGGCCCCGGGGGGGGGTGTCTGTTTCTCAAGGTAAAGGCCCGGTCACACTGGGGAGAGGATTAATTGCACATGAATTGAGTATACAGATGTCGGGCGTTCGTTGTCGTCCGCCACCAAATGATCCGCCAGAAATGACAAATTACTCAGTATGACTTACGGATAGTAAGTCATTAATAATATAATAATAGTATATTAATAATGCATAGCAATATATGTTGAAGAATCACGGATGTATCACACATGTATTGAGGAAATGGTCAGACGCATGCAATTATCACAGAAATATTACAGATTTATTGAGAATGCATTGCGCACGTGTTGTGGAAACAGCGGTTGTATTGCACATGCGCGGCATCTGCATTGCGGTCAGAAAAGAGACGCACTCGGGCCTTTCAGCATCGCTATTCACACCAACACCACAGCCTCTGGAGCAATTACTGGATTTGGACAAGTTGATTGGTATGTTGTTGGATGGCAGCAACTATCACACTACGTCTTTGGGGATCCAAAACTACATCTGTACGACTGGCAATGACTGGCAGGTATGTCGATTTCTACCACATATAGTACTTTGGTTTACGTGAAGTGTTTGTTATGCATTCGCAAATTGTCCGCAAATCAGATGCAAAGCAGATGTAATACAAACGCTTTATTCGTGGCCAATCTGTATGCATTCGCTACAATTTATTTTAGTCCGTGATGTGGACGTGATAGGCACGCTATATATTCATTTTACACACTGTCCCAGTCCGCTGCCAAGCCGCAATTCCCATCAGTTGCGGATATCAGCGGATAATGGTGGATATACAGCGCATCGATTGAATATGTATTGAGTATGTATTGCGTATGTAATGCAGTTGTCAGCTGCAACCAAAGTTTTGTGCAGCTCAGAAATCCTGGCAACTGAAAAACATGCCTCTGCGGATAATTGCGGACGTGTGCAGATGTCCGCCAACGCATACAAGCATGTTTCACAGATATTGCTGATGTTCAGCAATATAAACTAATTGTGTGTGCAATTCATGCGCAAATCTTCCTAAACGCCAGTGGGACCAGGCCTTAAAACTAGAATTGTATCAGGAAGGGCATCCGGTGCAGAAGCGCAGGTCTGTGCCAGATGCATTGTGGTGACCCCGCTCAAATGGGAGCAGCCAAAGGACAAACAACAACATGCATCTGCTTATCATGGCTTGCTGCCAGTTTGAGAGTTATCACTCAGCTCCCAGTGCACAAGAGTGTAACGCCCTGAATGTACCGCCCATCGCTTAGCATAAACAGCATTAAGACATACTGGGAAAACAGCTGCAAGCAGCTAGTCATAGACTGTGATTTGATGTGTGTGTGTGTGTGTGTGTGTGTGTGTGTGTGTGTGTGTGTGTGTGTGTGTGTGTGTGTGTGTGTGTGTGTGTGTGTGTGTGTGTGTGTGTGTTGGGGGTTCACAGTTCAGTCTTTAACAGTTTCAGCTGAAGGTAACATTTCTTTAACCATTTCACATAAAATTCACAGTGTAAGCCAAAGACAACAAAAAGGTATTTTTTCCACTCACAATTTCTTGGGAGTTCAAGTGAGTGAACGAAAAAAAAAAGTACTGGACATAAAATGTCATACAAAATTCAAAAACTAGGGTGCAGCTAAGAGTAAGACTCAAGTTACTTGTGGCAGCATGAGCTGGACCTGCATGTCACTGCATCCACAAAACTAGAGAACCACCTTGGGTCCTGGGTGGACAACTGATCCATCCCCATTTCTCAGAAGTAACCATCTGTCTGCCACAGCCAGGAGAAGTGCGGGTGTCCCCTTGGCCTTCTCCAGCCACTGGTGTCCTCAACACTGAGGCACCACTGTGCTGCATCGTTCCCGATGTTAAATGTTGAAATGCTGAAGTTGACAATGCAAGTGATACTTCTCATCTGGGGGTGTCGCTCAATAACTGCTCGTTTGATGCAAAATCATTCCAACTATACCCAAGGATCCTCCAAAGAGACCTAGTAGCAATGGCATCCAGTCATCGCTTTACTTCACTGCTTAGTGTCCAGTCTCCCAACCATAAAGTAAGACAGGAAGCACCAGGACCCTACAGATTTGGACCTCTGTTCTCTTGCAAAGACATCAGTATCACCAGTCTTGTATAAAGTACCTCAAAGTGATACTTGAGTGAAAGTACAAGTATCTTACCATAAAATTACTTTGGTAAAAGTTAGTCTTCTTTAAAAATACTACTTGAGTAAAAGTCTTAAAGTATCTGACATTTACTGTACTTGAGCATCAAAAGTAAATTTCTCATATAAAATGTACTTTAAAGTATTGAGTAAATGTAAAATCCAAAACGAGTGGAGACTGAAACGGTGACGCGAAAAGAAAGCCAGTGTGGCATCTGGAGAAACCGGGGGGGCCTCAGCCCCTATAAAAGGCTGGATCCGCCTCTGACAGAGCAGTTGGTGTTGGTGACTGGATGTGAGAAACAGGTGTATATAAAGAAACTTGCCATTCTTTTTCTGAAGACACAGTCTTTTTCCTGGAAGACCCACACGACGTTTTTGTTAAACACAACAGTCAGGCTCTTGTGAAACAGAACAGTCATTTATAGCTACAAAGTTGTGCCAAATTTAAGGTAAAGTTTTTTAAAAAATTAACTTTCACAGCATCACCACCACCAACCACTGCAAAGCAACCAAACGTGGTGCTCTTTGGGCTCTCAAATCCAAAACGCAGCACTGCTTTTAGGCATCGCTTCTCTGTGAAAAAGTCAAATAAAATAAATAAAACAAACAGCTACCCCGGCAAGTTTTGTTAGTACTAAAGTTTTCCCCTTAACTCCGATCGTGTGTTGGACTCCAGCGGGAGCCAATCCATGTGTATGCATGTACATCAGCGTGTGCACATGGAGTCCAAAGCGCAGATGGTTTTCACCCTCCACAGTCTTGGGGGTGCAGAATCAACCTGTCATCTTTTATATTTTTTCTGTTAAACTTGTTTAATGTCAAACATGGCACTTGGTGCCGCCGGGGTGGAAAGCGCTGTGCTCCAACTGTAGATGACTGTATCTCTTCCCGTGTACAGCTGCACTCCGGCTTACTTTCAACCTCTGCAAACAGCATTGCCCAATCAAATTTCTTCTACTTTTATATTATAGTAACGAATAACAAAATGGTTCAGGGAAAAGTACACATTTTATTGAGGAAAAGTAGTGGAGTAAAAGTGAAAGTCACCAGAAATGTAAATAATGAGTAAAGTACAGATAGATCAAAATTCTACTTAATTCCAGCAACGAAGTATTTGTACTTTGTTACATTACAACACTGCTTATCGCCAAACACGCCCGTTTAGACACGTCATGACTCCATAGGCTCTTGCCAGTCGTCTTGCCAGTCGTCTTGCCAGTCGTCGCTCTCTCTCAAAGATCAAGGACCCAGAGCCATGAATTTCACTGCTGAGATAAGTGAACATCTCTACAAGTGTGACACTTTTTCTGCATACAGATAAACCATGTGGTGGGAGTATGACTGACAGGGACATGTAACCTCAGAGAGAACGCTGAACACATAGTGAAGCCTTCACGGAAAAATAAGAAATCTAACATTCAGTTGAGTCTCTGGACACATTTCTGACAAAAAATAATGTGAAACTCTGCAATAAAAACTTGGTTCAATATGGAAATATTATTTGTAGAATAAAAATTGCTCTCCCATTGAAATTTGCAGTTTATGTGAGACTATAAATTCAAATGTTCAAATGATGATGATGCAGTGATTTTTCTAGCTCCTGTGAGAATATTTTTTCAGACACCAAATGACCAAAAACTCTCAACCTAAACTCAGGAGATACCGGCTTCTAATGTTGTTTACTGCGCCGCAATTATCTGCACAGTTTTCAGTTTGCCCTTCTGCTGCCCAAAAAAATGTTTTATGTGTTTTGGCATTTTCACCAAATGGTGCACAAACATAAATTCATGTGCCTCCCGTTGTACCAGAAGACAGGAAGTACCCATAAAACATCCTCCTCCTCCTCCTGTGTAATTTGTGCCGCACCGAGAGGAGCGGCAGGCTCCTTGGGGACACATAAAAGAAATGATGCTGATGAAGAGGAAACAGTTTGTTTGTGTCAAAAAGCAAGGTGACAGTGTGAAGCTGAGAGGAGAGAAAGGTCAAATGAGAGGAAAGGTCAGAGGAGATGGAACATACAGTAGTGTTCAGAATAATCGTAGTGCTATGTGACTAACAATTAATCCAGGTCTTGAGTATATTTCTTATTGTTACATGGGAAACAAGGTACCAGTAGATTCAGTAGATTCTCACAAATCCAACAAGACCAAGCATTCATGATATGCACACTCTTAAGCCCATGAAATTGGGTTATTAGTAAAAAAAAAAAAAGTAGAACAAGGGGTGTTCACAATAATAGTAGTGTGGCATTCAGTCAGTGAGTTTGTCAATTTTGTGGAACAAACAGGTGTGAATGAGGTGTCCCCTATTTAAAGATGAAGCCAGCACCTGTTGAACATGAAAGCCTGAGGAAAATGGGACGTTCAAGACATTGTTCAGAAGAACAGCGTAGTTTGATTAAACAGTTGACTGGAGAGGGGAAAACGTATACGCAGGTGCAAAAAATTATAGGCTGTTCATCTACAATGATCTCAATGCTGTAAAATGGGCAAAAAAACAGAGACGCGTGGAAGAAAATGGAAAACAACCATCAAAATGGATAGAAGAATAACCAGAATGGCAAAGGCTCACCCACTGATCAGCTCCAGGATGATCAAAGACAGTCTGGAGTTACCTGTAAGTGCTGTGACAGAAGACGCCTGTGTGAAGCTAATTTATTTGCAAGAATCCCCTGCAAAGTCCCTCTGTTAAATAAAAGACATGTGCAGAAGAGGTTACAATTTGCCAAAGAACACATCAACTGGCCTAAAGAGAAATGGAGGAATATTTTGTGGACTGATGAGAGTAAAATTGTTCTTTTTGGGTCCAAGGGCCACAGACAGTTTGTGAGTTGACCTCCAAACTCTGAATTCAAGCCACAGTTCACAGTGAAGACAGTGAAGCATGGTGGTGCAACCATCATGATATGGGCATGTTTCTCCTACTATGGTGTTGGGCCTATATATCACATACCAGGTATCATGGATCAGTTTGGATATGTCAAAATACTTGAAGAGGTCATGTTGCCTTATGCTGAAGAGAATATGCCCTTGAAATGGGTGTTTCAACAAGACAATGACCCCAAGCGCACCAGTAACCAAGCAAAATCATGGTTCCAAGCCAAAAAAATTAATGCCTCGCAGATGTGAAGAAATCATGAAAACTGTGGTTCTACAACTAAATACTAGTTTAGTGATTCACAGGATTGCTAAAAAAGCAGTTTGAACATGATAGTTTTGAGTTTGTAGCGTCAACAGCAGATGCTACTATTATTGAACACCCCCTTTTCTACTTTTTTTTACTAATAGCCCAATTTCATAGCCTTAAGAGTGTGCATATCATGAATGTTTGGTCTTGTTGGATTTGTGAGAATCTACTGGTACCTGGTACCTTGTTTCCAATTTAACAATAAGAAATATACTCAAAACCTGGATTAATCTTTTTAGTCACATAGCACTACTATTATTCTGAACATTACTGTATGAAGCAAATACTGCAAATAAAAAATAGAATAAATGAATCACATATGGCAGCGAAATCTTTTTGTGTGGTGTGTGTGTGTGTGTGTGTGGTTTTGAAGCTTGAGAGCTTTCTGGAAGTCACTGTGGTAAACCACAATAAATAACTCAAAGTGACAAAACGGCAAACTGCGGCATTTAAAACAATTATGGAAGCTGTTGTAATGTGACCTATTAAAATGAGAAACACCACATTCTTTTTAAATTCCTCTTCAATACCACTTACTCCAGCCTGCAATTTTCCACAGCAAACTGTTGTACAACTGCATTATGTATTTACATTTAGCATTTTACATACTTTTCTGTTTTTTGTTTGTTTATTTTTGCATATTTGTATTTTGTATTTTTTATAAGGACAACTTGAAACATGAAAGATCTGGAGAAGGTCGTATGGAGGAGTGGACCAAAATCCCTGCTGCAGTGTGTGCAAACTTGGTCAAGAACTACAGGAAACGTCTAACCTTAAAGGTTTCTGTACCAAATATTAAGGTCTGTTTTTCTATTGTATCAAATACTTATTTCATGCAATAAAATGCAAATTCATTATTTAAAAATCATACAATGTGATTTTCTGAATTTTTGTTAGATTCTCTCACTCACAGTTGAAGTGTATCCAGTGGTGGGCACAGATAACCAAAAAAATTACTTCAAAGATAACTGATAAGTTATCTTTGATCTCTTTTTTCAATTTTTTTTCAATTTATTTGTATTTATATAGCGCCAAATCACAACAGAGTTGAATCAGAGCGCTTCACACAGGTAAGGTCTAACCTTACCAACCCCCAGAGCAGCAGTGGTAAGGAAAAACTCCCTCTGAGGAAGAAACCTCAAGCAGACCAGACTCAAAGTGGTGACCCTCTGCTTGGGACATGCTACAAACATAAATTACAGAACAATTCACAGAACAATTCATGGACGAATATACAAGAAATGCTATTGGTGCACAGGACAGGAGAATTGCCAACACAAATACAACTCCCATCTCTGGATGGAGCCGCACCTTAAACAGAGAAAAAACAGAATCAGGCATCAGAAAGACAAAAAATACTGTATAATTTGCCAGCAATAAACAACAAGAAAAAACAGAGAAATACTAAGGTGATCACCGGCCACTAGCCCTAAACTTCACCAAAAGACCCAGAATTTATGTCATGTTTTTTTGTTGTTGTTGTTGTTTTGTTTTGTTTTAAACTTTGATGTCTCCCATTGAGAGTTTTTGTAAATTAAGTTTGAAAAAAAAAGCTTACGGTTTGCTTCTGGAAACACGAGTCGACGTGTGGTTTTTGAATGTACAATGTGTGTGAGAACATAAATCGGGTGCTCTGAACTTTTACACCGTGGGGTTCTGTGGTACAGATTGAACTGAAACCGAGTACAGTGATTAAAAATATCATACAGTGTCTGCCCAGCTTCAGGACGAATACTGCCATGAACTGCCATGAACACTACTGGCCAGTAGATGGCAGTAGAGACCGTGAAAACTTGCCAAAACAAAATTCCAGATAATCTGTGTCTGCTACATTTAATATGCGTGGAATTTAACAAACGCAAATACAGTAACAACGTCTATAAACCCAGAGATATATTCACAAGAGTTTTAGGCACTAGAGTTTAATGCTGTTGTCCGTGGAGCCTGAACAGAGTGTCTGAAATGCATTTGTCCTGTCGTGAACGTACTGAGATTACCCTATCCTACCCATAATGCACTGCTGGGCACAGCATGTGCTCACTAAAACCTTAAAAATTAGCGCATTACTTTAAAACTAAAACATATCTGATATTTTCACTTTATAAAACTTCAGATGTGACAGTAATTTTAAATAACTTGTCCGAAATTAGTTTGGTTATTATTTGTACCATAAGTTAAAAATGCATGCCTCTGGATGACTTGGGAGATACTGCCAGCATTTCAGTACGGTGTTAAAAAAATGATTTTTTTTTTTTTATTAATGTGACTGGTTCTCTTTTGCCTGCAGAGGATAGAGCAGTTTCTCATAGAAGCAGCTCTTTTCTGTTTGTAGAGGGTAGAACTACACATCTGTTAGGAAGCTTTTAACAGGTAGGTACTCAATGATTTTAAATTTTAAAAATGTTTGTTGCTGTTCAGCTTTGTTTACTATGGTATCGTACAAAATGTATCGGAAGATAATTAGTCCGATAATGGTTTTTAAAGTTATCTAAAAATAATGCAATATCGATAAGATATCGATGCGATAAGATAAACCTCTTTGTTCTTTGTAGTGGGAAAACTTGCTAAATTGATAGTGGATCACTTATTTCCCCCACTGTATATACATGTATGTAGACCGCTCCTCAGCAGTGCTCGTTAAGCTCAGTGATATGTCGGCAGGTTGCCAGTGAGGCAGAGTCAACTGTTGGCTCTGCCCCACTGTTGTCAGCTTCTTGTTCCAACAAGAAATGCATCTAATTTTAAGTACAATATCAAACGATGCAGATCTATTTGTAGGTGTCATATAAACATAATGAATGTTTCTCATTCATGCAGTGGAAAGAATATTTCCATGTGTTGAAAGCTGGAACATCCCATTCACCTCACTGAATGGAATGTTCCATCTTTCAACTCGTAAAATATCTTACCACTGTACTCATGAACATGAATGTCGAAAAATTAACCTTCTGTCTGAAACAAAGAATGAATGAAGCAACATCAGAAACAAATTGTTGACAGACAACTTCAGAATCTTTATCCCGCAACATAATGCAGGGGGGTCAATGACAGCAGCTGTAAACTGTAAGACATCAAGAGAGCAGCTCTGCAGGATGTCTGTCAAAGCAACTGAAACACTGCAGCACTGCTTAGTCTTAGTTTTTAAAGAATGTTGGCCAATGATGATGGCCTTTTTGTTTTTGTTCATTAACAACAAAGTGAAAACAAACTAAAATCTCATTAATCTAATAACACTCATGGAAGTGTTTGAGTCTGTTCCATTTCAGTAATTCTGTTTTTCAGCTGTGTGACCATTGCAGCAGAAATGGAATTTAGACAAATCTGTGCTGGAACATTACACGGCTGAACACATTTGTGAAATAACATTAGAATAAGCACATCTAACTGTTGTGCACAAACCTCATAGACTGTGGACAGTAAATGTGAAGAATGCATGAAGGTCCCCGAGGCTGGCTGTAACCATTAAAGTGAGCAGATGTTTCAGACCCAAACCGTATGTGATACATGATACAGAAACTTGACGTTGTGAGAGTGTGGGAATGTCCTTAACCAGACCTCCAATCTGAAATGCTGATGTGTCAGTTATGATGGAACTCATGCCTGAACAAAAACAATTCTGTTGAATAACAGGAAATACTACCCATTTAAAATTGCTTTGTTAAAACGGCTTTACAAAGAACATCCACATTAGGCTGATCAATAAATCTATTTAAAATTTTATACTTTGTTGATGCACCTTTGGCAGCAATTACAGCCTCAAGTCTTCTTGAATTGATGCCACAAGCTTGATGCACCTATCTTTGGGCAGTTTTTCTCATTCCTCTTTGCAGCACCTCTCAAGCTCCATCAGCTTGGATGGGGAGCGTTGGTGCACAGCCATTTTCAGATCTCTCCAGAGATGTTCATCAGATTCAGGTCTGGGCTCTGGCTGGGCCACTCAAGGACATTCACAGAGTTTCCTGAAGCCATTCCTTTGATATCTTGGCTGTGTGCTTAGGGTCATTGTCCTGCTGAAGATGAAACGTCAGCCCAGTCTGAGGTCAAGAGCGCTCTGGAGCAGGTTTTCATCCAGGATGTCTCTGTACATTGCTGCATTGATCTTTACCTCAAACCTGACTAGTCTCCTGGTTCCTGCCACTGAAAAACATCCCCACAGCACGATGCTGCTACCATCATGCTTCACTGTTGGGATGGTGCTGGTTTCCTCCAAACATCACGCCTGACATTCATACCAAAGAGTTCAATCTTTGTCTCATCAGACCAGAGAATATTGTAAAATCTAAAAAAATAAAAACACTTTTTCCACATTGTCATTATGGGCATTGTGTGTGGAATTTTCAGGGAGAAAATTAATTTAATCCATTTTGGAGTAAGACTGACATAAAAAAAAAATGTGGAAAAAGTTCAGCGCTAATTTCTGGATACACTGTGTATTGTCTCAGTCCACCCAGCTGTCAGTGGAAACTGTCAGGATTTGGTATGTGCTTGTGTTTGTTTTTAGTTATTTTAGGTGAATGTTTACTGTGGGTGTTTATTCTCTTGCTGGTCTCTTTCCTGCTTGGGCTTTCTCTGTCCCTATCTTTCTTGTCTGTCTCTTGGTGCTTGGTGGTGGGCGTGTCACTCTGTTTGGCCACACCCTTGTTCTGGTGCTTTCCACACAACTGTTCCTAATCTGTAGCTCATCACCTGGATGTACTCCACTGGTTGCACTTATCTCTCGCCAGATTGATACGCCTTGTGCCTTCTCTCCAGCTCTGTTCTCGTGTTTTCTCTGTCAGTCTCATCGTGTTTCGTCTCACCAGCCTATTTGTTTAACCACGCCCTTGCCTGATCATTTTTGTACTGTGGCTCAAACAGTGGCTGAAGTGTGATGAACAGAAAACAACAAGCTATGACAAAGGCAAAATAAAGAGATGATTACAAAAGCAGACAAAAAGAAATCAATAAAGAAATTCAGAAAAGCATAACGATCAAAGACTGAGCAGGGGAAAATCATGACAGTACCCTCTGCACTGCTCGTTTTTGCATCGAACACCTTGATCGAGCCCTTACTCTCAAATATTCCCAGCATCATTTTCTGACAAACTCTATTTTTCTTCATAATTCTTTAACTAAAATTATAACTGGTAGACATTAAACCCAACTATACATTTTTGACTGCTTCAGCAGCTAAATGACAAAAATAAGTGAAACCTGCTCAGATCATTTCCACTTCAGTGAGATAAATCAGCGTCACAACAAATTGGTTTCAGGCATTCTCTCTGAGTGCGCTTTCAATGTAAGTAACTGTCAAGCTGCCTTTAGTCGGCCATTCATGATGTGTTTTTCTGCGTTTTATGAGGCTCATCTCATTTCCCCACAGAGCTCAGAATCTGGTGATTTCCCTGTAGGTGCTCCCATTCATTCCCCTCACAGTGTACAATACTGCATGTACATCAATAACAAAGCCATAAACACTTTGCAGAAACACAGCTGGGCAAACTCACAAGAATTGCAGAATTTGTCTTCCATTTTTTATTATTTTCCCTTTTTATCTTTCTATTCATCACTGTATCCATGTTCATCTGCAGTGGTCTTGTGTCTTTTTGTAAAAATAATAAAAGTGGGTTTTCATATTTCACAGGTCAACATATTATAATTAGAGAAACGTTTGTTTGATCCACACCCCCTCCAAGGTGCTTGAGTTAATTCCCCCAAACTTGCTCAATGAATCTACGCCGACACCAGAATTGCCCTTAAAGGGTTTGTTTTGACAAAGGTCAAGGTCAAATGTCAAAATTCTTGTTTTTCACACCAGTGTTTACCAAATGGCACACATATGTAAGTCTGCACAGGAATTGCCCAGACCAAAGGTTAATCAATGGGGTCAAGGGTCAAAATGTGTTAATTTTTTTCCATGCAGATTTGCACCAAACTTGGTTCATATATGGAGGTGGGTTCTGGAATTGCCTAGATAAGGTCAAATTTGAAAAAAAAAAAGGTTCACAGTCTTCAAGAAACATTTTTTTCAAACTCCAGTTTGTTTCAGACTTGGCACACATATGAGGGTGGGTTCCAGAATTGCCCACCAAGGTCAAATTTGCCAAAGATCAACCTTTGAGGTCAAGGTCATGTCTGCCTGTTTGTTTTGTTTTGTCATTTGCCCAGATCCATTTTGGTATGTCAGTGAAGTTTGGCCCTGATATTGTCATTAGAAAATGTATTTTATCAAAGTCAAGGGCAAGGAATGTGATTTTCAACCCGATTTGAGATAAATGTGGCACACGCTTACCCTCAGAAGGTCAGCCAGAGGTCAATCATTTTGGTGAAAGTCAAGGTTATCTGGGTCAAAGGTCAGGTTGCTGTACACTAGGTATTATTCCACAACTAGGTATTACACACCTAGAACCTCAAAAACCAAAAAGGTGTTTTAGAATTATTTCAGTTTACTGCGGTGCAGGGGCGGTGGCCCAGCATTTAAGTGTGCTTGTTACAAGTACAGAAGGTTCCTGGTTCAAGACCACCCCTGCCCATTCTCCATGTAACGTGGAGTTGTGTCAGGGCATCCGGTGTGAAGCTTAGGCCAAATTCATGTGCAGAGCCACCTTGAATCTGCTGTGGAAAAACATGGGAGAAGCTGAAAGGGCTTAGTTGACATTTCAGTTAACTGCGAAGTTCAACAAACATGTATACACAAACTCGAGAATTACACACACATTTTGCTCATATCCAAGAAAACAGAAAGACTTTTGCTCAACTGTTCTTCATAGGAAATTCCAGTTGTCTGTCTTATGGGAGAGCCAGTAATGGTGTGGGCCCAGACATGCTCCAGACGGCAAACGATTAAGGAGATGGAAGAAAGACTCCATCCTTATTAATCTGACATCTGAGTCAGTGCCTCTAATCAATACCTTAGTTTAATGTGTGTTAGTCTGCTTTTACAAGGCAGACTTTCCACTTCAAAGCTGCCCTTAAGGGCTTTTCTTTTCCGCAAGCATTCAGCATGAATGAAAACACACTGACAGCTCAAATATTTACAAAATGTTAGCAAGCTGTTCAGATAAATGATACAGGCAGCTGCGACATTCATGTGATGCATTCCACATGAGGTTACGTTTAGCAAACACACCATTGTCGTGTGGCCTTTATCAGCTGCTCTGTGCTGGGGATTTTGCATTGCAAGGCTGCATGTAAGCAGGCCTTTGACCCATGCAAAGAAGGCACTTATGAGTTTATGTTTTGACATGCAACCATCCCCACTCTGAACCATGGGAGGTCTGGGAGGATTAGACCCCATATTTTAAGACGTGGTCCTCCTCAAAAGAGCTAAAAACAACAGTTTGGGAGATAATATAATATATAATATATAAAAAATAAAAAATAGATAAAAATATTACAATATATTGCACACAGGGGTGGTGGCCAAGTGGTTAATGCACTTGGTTTCAGTGCAGAAGGTTCCGGGTTCAAATCCCACCCCTGCCACATTTCTCCATGTAATGTGGAGTTGCGTCAGGAAGGGCATCCGGCGTAAAACCTGTGCCAATTCAACATGCAGATCCACCTTGGATTTGCTGTGGCGACCCTGAGTGCAAACAAGGGAGCAGCCGAAGGGACTTACTATTACAATATATTGCGCATATTACAATATATTGCCCATATTCATGATTGAAAGAAATCAATTTTATTTATAGCGCCAAATCACAACAAACAGTTGCCCCAAGGCGCTTTATATTGTAAGGCAAGGCCATACAATAATTACGTAAAAACCCCAACGGTCAAAACGACCCCCTGTGAGCAAGCACTTGGCTACAGTGGGAAGGAAAACTCCCTTTTAACAGGAAGAAACCTCCAGCAGAACCAGGCAGGGAGGGGCAGTCTTTTGCTGGGACTGGTTGGGGCTGAGGGAAAGAACCAGGAAAAAGACATGCTGTGGAGGGGAGCAGAGATCAATCACTAATGATTAAATGCAGAGTGGTGCATACAGAGCAAAAAGGAGAAAGAAACACTCAGTGCATCATGGGAACCCCCCCAGTCTAAGTCTATAGCAGCATAACTAAGGGATGGTTCAGGGTCACCTGATCCAGCCCTAACTATAAGCTTTAGCAAAAAGGAAAGTTTTAAGCCTAATCTTAAAAGTAGAAGGGTGTCTGTCTCCCTGAAATGTGTAATATTATTTCAGATACCCCTAAACTGGATTATACCATTAATGTTCATTGAACATCTTGTCTGCCTGCCTCACTCTTGTCACTGCAGTGACGTCTGTGATACCGCATGTGGCACGTCAGAGGACATTGTATTGGGGTAATGTAAGTAGCAGCTATGTAGCTTGTTTAATCAATTTTACATTCTTACCTTCACAGGTTCTGGATTAAATTACCTCATGTGTACAAGACAATGCTCACATTAGGTAGTTTCTGATTTTTTTTTTTTTTTTTAAGTTGAGTTTGACTTACTAATGTGAGCTAGCTATTCTCAAGGTCGGTCATCCAGGCATGTAACCTCGAGGGGACGGTTTTGGCGGTGAACACTCGCCGATCTCAATACAGATACAAGTAATTTGGTCACTTTTCAAAGGGGTCAGACTCGTCAATAAAGCCAATTTAATGTACAATGGTTCATGTCAGGTCAGCTTGGTGTATAAATCCCACTGATCTAGGCAATGAGACCTGTCAGCTGGTAGTTAGAAGCAAGTTAAAGACAATAAAAAACCAGCTGATTTTAATATAACAACATACAGACCAAGCATGTTTTCACCAAGTGGCCAGTCACAGAAAGCACAAATTCTCACCTTCGGATTGGACTGCCCCCTAGTGGTCCATAAATATATCAAATTAATGTCATAGTTTAACTTAAAAGTGTTTCTCAAGCAGTTTCAAAATTGCTCCAAAATCTAAAAGATAGTAATATGCAGTGGTGGGCACAGCTAAACAAAAGTTAGCTTTGATAACAGTTAATCCGCTAACTAAAAATTTAACTTTTAGAAAGCTAAACCAATAAACCCCTATAAAGTTTAGTGGAAGTTACAGCTAAAAGCTAAACTGAAAACTTTTAGTATTGACTCCAGTACATTACATTACAGTACTGGCAGCTACTGACACAACGAGCCAGTATTTTTTCTCACATCAGCCTTCACTCAGCAAAAGAGACCTGATGACCACAGAGAAAGAGAGGGGGGCGCGGGCGCGCACACACACACACACACACACACACACACACACACACACAAGATCATTTATTTTCAGTCATACAGACTTGCAGGCAAAGTTTGTACAGCAAGATAGTTTTGACTAGGGATGAGTGAGTACACCACTATCTGTATCTGTATCTGTTCAACCAAATAAGCAAAGTGCGCATCTCAGGCCGATGCATTATGGGTAGGCTAAATTTTCAGCTACCAACCCACAAGCTATGGCGGCAGAAAGCAGCGAGGAGTGCTATGATTTGGATCATTTCAACCGCTGGAAAGTTGATGATTTAAAGCGTTTTGTAAGCTCCGCGGATTGCCTGTTACAACCAGGACTACGTACGGCAGTGGACAGAAATGGAAAGAAAAGCTGGTTGTGCTTGCGTGTGCTGCATCTGTACAGAAAGTACCGTTAGTGCCGACGAAGGAGGAAGAGCACACTGCTGTCGAAAATGACCGGTCCTTGTTGATAGTTGGAGACAAACAAATTTCTGACCCCTTGAAGGCAACTGACGGATGGTTAGACAAAGTCCAGAGACTGAAACTGTGGATATTGCAGAATATTTACTAAGCAGGGATGAGAAATCGCTACTCTACCGGCTTCGTAATGATGACAATGAAGGTGGGTCTCACATATAACCTCTTTGGTGTCACCTTTGTTTTGATAAGTTGACAGACATACAGTGATATGTGCATGCATGCAGTTCGTTTATAGAACATGTCAATTTTACAATATTACGCACCACGTCATTCATGGCGCGACATTACAGTCATAAGCCGATGCACGAAAACAGCGGCACGGTTTCAGGATATTGACAAAATAAATGTGTGAAACTTACAATTTTAGTCCGTCTTTTACGTCCGTCTGGATCTTTCTTTTCTGTGGCGAAATTGTGTAGAATGAACGGAGGTTTACAACCACATTTCTTCTTCTTTCCGTCTTTGTTTGGACTCAGCGGAGCTTTGCAAATGTGTGTTTTCAGCCAACTTTCAAGCCTATAAATTCCGTTCGAGCATTTGAAAACAGCACAATGCGCCCCTGTCATTAATGTATGTGTCGCTTAAGGCTTAAAGCCTTTGAAACAATCCCTGTAAAAGCCTTAACTTTTACAGTCCGCTAATGCTACTGTATACGAAATTCAATGGGAGCAGTGTGAGTGTGGTAGCTGGGATTTTTGCCCCCGTTTGACCCACGCATGCGCAGATGCAATGTGCACTTCGCTTATTATCTGTATCTGTACTCAGAGTGGGTGGGGCCTAAACCAAAAGTGGGCGTGGTTTAACCAGATATGGGTGGGGCTTAAATTGTTACATTATTTTAAGGCTGAAATTGATATAGATTGATCAGAAGTTGCTATATTTATTGTTTATTTGAAAACTATTTACAGAACAGCCTCAAAATTGAGATTCAAATTGTTTACAGAAGAAGTTTTTATGAACTCAGAACATGAATATTCTTAAGTGTATAAATGAATATTTACAGAACAGCCTCAGAATTGAGCTTCAGTGATTTTGATCACAATAATAAGGGAACTATTTTACAGAACAAGTTTTTTATAAACTCAGAACATGAATATTCTTAAGAGTATGAATGAGGAACAGAACAGCCTCAGAATTGACATTCAATGTAGTAGGAAATTATGAACTACTAAGTATGCACGAACAAGACTTGTCATACTCAGCACAACTTTTTTTTTTATTTATGATCAAACTGTGATTTTTTTTTCAATAATTTATTTATTTTTAGTACCTAACGTTCTTGGCATTTTGATTAAGGTGTCTGTGCGTGTGTATCTGTGTGCATGTGTGTGTGACTGAGTGAGAGGGAAAGAGAGAGAGGTTGTTCGAAGACTGTTTATTTTTTAATGATCTGTGTGAATTTGGTGATTCATGCAAACATCTAGTGATGGCAAACAGGGAAATAATATGTCAGAAAAGAGAAGGGAGGCACACACAAAAAGCACAGCGTTCAGTACAAGCAAAGTTTTCCAACTGACTTTATATTACCAGCCAAACTAAGAGCAAACAATTGGTTTAAAAAAAACCTGACCAGAGTGGAGGCAGTGACCAACACAACACAAGCCGTTTTCAGCTCTGTCTACTGCACCACATACGATACGAAGAAAACCTAAGGAATACTGAGAGAGCAATGTGAGGTAGAATCAAGCCAAGCACACAGAGAGATAAGTGTGTGTGCGTGCATGCGTGCGTGCGACTGAACAGCCAGTCACAGAGTGTGAATACAGTCAGTTAGCCAATCAAGATTTTCCAAGCATTTGCATTTCCAAGCATTATTGACAAGTTTTAATTGTATCATGCTCATCAAAATGCTTTATCCGTACCGGATACTCATTTGGCTCAACCCTAGTTTTGACTTATGGTTTACATTCTAAACAAGCTAATTCCGGACAAGGTACTGACATTAAAGTCACCTCTGTCATTTTACAAAGTGAAAATATCAGCTATATGTTTTGTTTTAAAGTAAGGCACTAATGTTGAAGGTTTTAGCATTTACAAACACACATGCTGAAAGGCATTATGGGAAAATTAATTTCCTGTCATCAGTGGTTGGTCAGTATATGTAAAAAACCAACACATGTAACATGTTTGTTGGTTTTTACAAATAATCTGTATTTGTAAATATGTATTTTTTTTAATTGTTAAAAAAAGGCCATTTGAAAACTAAAAATTCTGTTTAAGTGATTCAGCATTTTTAGCGAATGTGTGACAGTTGCCATGAACACTGCCATCTACTGGATGGCAGTAGCTGGCCATCCCCAGACCGCGGCTTTTTTAAACATTTGTATTTAATTGCATGAAATAAGTATTTGACCCCCTACCAACCAGCAAGAATTCTGGCTCTCACAGACCTGTTAGTTTTTCTTTAAAAAGCCCTCCAATTCTGCACTCTGCACCTGTATTAATTGCACCTGTTTGAACTCGTTACCTGTATAAAAGACACCTATCCACACACTCAATCAATCACACTCCAAACTGTCCACTATAGCCAAGACCAAAGAGCTGTCTAAGGACACCAGGGACAAAACTGTAGACCTGCACAAGGCTGGGATGGACTACAGGACAACAGTCAAGCAGCTTGGTAGAAGACAACAACTGTTATGATAATTTATTAGAAAGTGGAAGAAACACAAGATGACTGTCAATCTCCCTTGGTCTGGGATTCCATGCAAGATCTCACTTTGTGGGGTAAGGATGATTCTGAGAAAGCTCAGAACTACACAGGAGGACCTGGTCAATGACCTGAAGAGAGCTGGGACCACAGTCACAAAGATTACATTAGTAACACATGATGCTGTCATGGCTTAAAATCCTGCAGGGCAGCAAGGTCCCCCTGCTCAAGCCAGCACATGTCCAGGCCTGTTTGAAGTTTGCCAATGACCATCTGGCTCATCCAGTGGATGAGAGAAGGTCATGTGGTCAGATGAGACCAAAATAGATCTTTTTAGGATCACCTCCGCTCACCGTGTTTGGAGGAAGAAGAAGGATGAGAACAACCCCAAGAACACCAACCGTGAAGCATGGGGGTGGAAACATCATTTTTGGGGGTGCTTTTCTGCAAAGTGGACAGGACGACTGCACTGTATTGAAGGATGGATGGATGGGTTCATGTATCATGAGATTTTGGCAAACAACCTCCTTCCCTCAGTAAGAGCATTGAAGATGGGCCGTGGCTGGGTCTTCCAGCATGACAATGACCCCAACCACACAGCCAGGGCAACTAATGAGTGGGTCTGTAAGAAGCATTTCAAGGTCCTGGAGTGGCCTGGCCAGTCTCCAGACCTGAACTGCTTCTTACAGAGCCCCTCCTTAGTTGCCCTGGCTGTGTGTTTGGGGTCATTGTCATGCTGGAAGACCCAGCCATGACCCATCTTCAATGCTCTTACTGAGGGAAGGAGGTTGTTTGCCAAAATCTCACAATACATGACCCCATCCAGCCTCCCTTCAATACGGTGCAGTCGTCCTGTCCCCTTTGCAGAAGATCACCCCCAGAGAATGATGTTTCCACCCCCATGCTTCACGGTTGGGATGGTTTTCTTGGGGTTGTTCTCATCCTCTAAACATGGTAAGTGGAGTTGATTCCAAAAAGCTCTATTCTGGTCTCATCTGACCACATGACCTTCTCCCATGCTTCTTCTGGATCATCCAGATGGCCACTGGTGAACTTCAAATGGGCCTGGACATGTGCTGACTTGAGCAGGGGGACCTTGCTGCCCTGCAGGATTTTAAGCCATGACAGCATCATGTGTTACTAATTTTAAACCTTTTTTTGTTGTTGTTATATTATGTCTCTCACAGTGAAAATTTCAGACCCCTCCATGATTTCTAAGTGGGAGAACTTGCAAAACCGCAGGGTGTTCAAATACTTATTTTCCTCACTGTATACATACAAAATCCTTTCCACAGGGTTGTGAGAATTTTGGAATGTAACCACTGTGAAACAATCAGTAAATAATTTCACACATGAATGCAGCAGATGTATTTTTTTAGATTTTATTGAATTAATCGTGGACAAAGCTAAACCTGGAGCAGAGATGGTTATCAACAGGCTGCATTTATGACTCATGGCCATGTAGTTGCAAATAAACCTTCTTGGAGCTTTTACCGTGACTACACCAAAATTAACAGTTATCGCTTAAAAACGAGTCATCATAACACGACATCACACTTATGTCAACTTTGGAATTAGTCCTGTAACTCTGTTCTTAATGTTATCAGCTACATTCCATTGAAGCGCATGCTGGAGCGCTTCTAGTTGCAACATCAATTGTCGGAAACACCTGAGTACTCACGAGCACTTTGTTTTTGGAAGCCTCCATAGCAGTTTGCTTCGATGCCATATATTTTGAAACCGGACACAGAAGTGCACAAAGTAATCCCGGTCGATCATCGGATGATCACTAACAGCCTAAATCTAAAATCGTTATGATTTTGGTGCGACATGTCCTTTAATAGTTAACACGGCATTGGCTTTATGCAGAAATAGATTCAAGTGACCATTGATGACTAAGTTTTCATTTAGCTATATGTTGCTTTAAATAAATCCAGTTTTTACATGTATGTGCAAAAAAAAAAATATGAACTGATTTGAACTTTACATATACTTTTTGTCTCTGTGAACAGGATGTTTTCTTTCACTGTCTGCAGATTCCAGATACAGATCTGGTATGGCAGCAAATCATGTATCAAGTCAGAATCAACACCACAGGAAGAGACAAAACATCTTGATATCGTTCAGTCTCTCTGCCTCCATCCCCGCCTTCCCACAACATGTCTGGAAAACTGGCATGAAGCATGTGGCAAATACACTTCATCACTCACTCATCTTCAACCACTTACTCCCATTAAGGGTCACGGGGGGGCTCGATCCTACACAGCAGTCATAGGGCATGAGGCAGGGTTTACCCTGGACTGGACGGCAAGGGCCACACATAGACAAACAAACACATTCACACCCGCACACACACCTACGGACAGTTTAAAGTGTCCAATCCACCTAACCTGAATGTCTTTGGATCTGGAAGGAAGCCAGAGCCCGGAACCCACGCAAACACGGGGAGAACATACAAACTCCACACAGAAAAGCCACAGGTGGGAACTGATCCCATAACCTTCTTGCTGTGAGACAACAGTGCTTACCACTAAGCCACCATGCTGCCCAAATACACTTCATTTCGTTTTATTTTTTTCAGTCAGACAGCAAAAGTTCGATTTTGGCAGCTTGAGACCTTTAAATTCAATATGTTAAATTCAGCTGGTGAGCTTCATTTGCACACCCTTTCAGCCTAAGTTGGGAGACACACAGATGGACAGAGCTGTAGTGTCCAGGCAGTAAATGTATATGTATAGGGTGCATGTCATCCAAGTTCAGGCTGGGATAAGCAGCTGTGGAATTTACTGTAATCCAGTTTAATTTTTTCCCCCCATATGTTCCCTAAGTAGCTTCCAGTTTCTGGAGTTCTTCCAGATTGTGTTGTACAGATATTTATTTCTCCAGGATGAATTGCAGAAAGACAAAACTGAAACAATTTGATCAGAAAATTGACAGAAAAGCAATCATCAACTTGGCATTTATCGAGAAACAAACTCTAAAATTGGCTTCTGCTATTTGACTGGAAAATGTATGACAAATGGACTGCATTTATATAGCACTTTCCCATCTGCATCAGACGCTCAAAGCGCTTTACAAAAATGCCTCACATTCACCCCCAATGTCAGGGTGCTGCCATACAAGACGCTCACTGCACACCGGGTAGCAATAGGGATTAAAGACCTTGCCCAAGGGCCCTTAGTGATTTTCCAGTCAGGCTGGGATTTGAATTGAGGATCTTCTGGTCTCAAGCCCAGTGCCTTAACCACTAGAACATCACCCCCCACCTGACGCAATTGTCATTTTTATCCCCATTATCTGTGACCGGCATCATCAGGGGAGGTGATGGTCTGGTCGTTAAGGGCAAGGGTCATTTAATCCCCTATTGCTCCCAGTTTGTAGTGAGCTGCCTTGTATGCAGGCAGCCTGACATCAGGGGTGATGTGAGGGATTACTGTAAAGCACTTTGAGCGTCTGATGCAGAGGGAAAAGCGCTATATATGAGGTCTGTTAGAAAGTATCCGACCTTTTAATTTTTTTAAAAAAACCATATGGATTTGAATCACGTGTGATTGCATCAGCCAAGCTTGACCTTCGTGCGCATGCGTTGAGTTTTTTTCACGGCTGTCGGTTGCGTCATTCGCCTGTGAGCAGGCTTTGTGTGAGCACTGGTCCACCCTCTCGTCGTTTTTTTTATTGCGAATAAATGTCTGAACGATTTGGAGCTTTGCTGCATCAATTTTTTCCAGAAACTGTGACAGACGTCCAGGTGGACACCGTTCGGAAAATTAATATGGCTTCAGGGACGATTTTGTGGGGATTACACAGATTAAGGAGGTTACTGCCGCTTTAAGGACGGCCCACAGCATCTGAGAGCGGGCCGCGCTCTGAGCGCCGATCGACAGGCTCACACCCCGCTGAAACAACCAGATCATTTCCAATGTGAAGGCCTTGTTGATCCGGGACGTCGTCTGACTTTCACAAAAAGGCAGGAGACGTGGACATCAGCTCTTTTTCGGCACATTCCACTGTTACAGGAGTTTTTTTCATGGACAAGAAAAGCGGAGGGACGCGCCACGGAGCCGCTCATTGCGCGGGACAAAACCACCTCCGTGTTGGTCTCACAGGACGGCTTTCAGGTGGATTTCAGAGCAGCTTCTGGTTGCTTTTCAGTCGTGTGATTATCCGAGAAACTGAGCATGAGCGGACATGCCCCAACATGTCCTGTGAGGCTTCATCACGGCGTTGCTTTGCATCATGCAGCTCCACAGTGACGCGCGGAACTCCTCGCTTTTCTTTCCATGAAAAAAACTCCTGTAACAGTGGAATGTGCCATTAATTTCTAAACTGGATGCTGTCTTGATCCGGTATGTCATCTGACTAGCACAGGAATTGCGGAAGACGTGGACTTCAGCACTTTTGTCGGCACATGGAGACAGACATGCGGAGGAGTTCCGTGCGTCGCGTGGAGCCGCATGGCGCAAAGCAACGCCGTGAATGAAGCCTCACAGGACATGTTCTGGCATGTCCAGGCTCATCCACAATTTCTCGGTTAGTCACCAACTGAAAAACCACCGACAGCCGTCTGAAAAGCCATCTCAACAGCCGTCCTGATGAGACCAACACAAGAGGGGTTTGGTCCGGCAGCCATGAACGGCACGGTGGTCACAATCCTCCGTCTTTTGGAATGTGGTGGCAGGGTTAAAAATGCTGGAAGTATAACTGACATAGGAAATGAAGTCTGCAGTGAAATAAAAGTCAATGTAAATGTAGAGATCACTTTTACTTTATTTACTACTGTTGTTGTGGTGGTGTAGCCAAGTGGTTAACTGTGCTTGTGTCTGGTGTGGAAGTTTCTGGTTCAAACCTACACAAGCCCACTCTGCAATGTAGCATTTCATCAGGAAGAGCATCCCGTGTAAACTGCTGCCAAATCCACCTCTGAGCCTTCCTGTTGTGTTACGGTGGTTTGGATTGTAGCTGAAGCCTACAACAGAGCCTCGCTTATACTAGGCGTAAACGTGTCAAACATATCAAATGTGGGCATTCTCCCTCCCTGCTATCCCTCTACTAAATTGTTAGCTTCAAATTCAAATGTTAATTTCATGCATTTAATAATAATTCATGTGGTAGTTCTGATTACTCTGTTTTTAGACAACATAGATTAGATGCCCCAGGTGGTGGAGTATTGTTAGCAGTCCGTAGTTCATTTAAATGTAAACTTGTTTTCACGTATTCTGCTTACCGCTGTGAAGGTCTTTTTGTTGATGTTGAAATGAGCAATGCTGTGTTTCTACGAACTGGTGTAGTGTATAGACTGCCCAATGCACGTCTTGAAGGCTCCACACACTTATTTAACTTTGTATATGACAGTGAAATCACCTGGTGGAGTGAGTGGTTGCAAAGAAATCCTGCACCCTCTCGGCCCTTTCTGGAATGAGTTTGAGACCTCTGCACGAGAATGCGTAAAATTACACAACATAGCTGGCAGAGATATTGTAAAAATAGAGATGTTTTTAAATATGCAAAGTTTAAGGAGAGTGCAAATTTGTGCAAGCAAGAGTTTTACGGTCTAAGTGTGACTTTGAAAAGAAATTGTTGATGTCAGTGCATCTAATCCTAAGACCGTTTTATATTATATACGCAAGCAGAACACTGTATGTTCTTTAATACCATGTACTGAAAGGGTTCTGAAAATTCTTTAGCCACTTCTGATGCCGAAAAGGCTGATTGTTCTCTCAATAGTTTTCTTCGTGTTTGTACATGACAATGGCACCATACCTGAGTCTAATATTAGTTATGATACCAGGTTTGAAAAATTTCATTGTGATGTTAAACCCATGATAAAATTTGTTAAGAAGTTAAAGGTCCAAGGGCCCTTACCAGAACAGATAAGTTACACCTTTTTCTTCAAAACCATAATTGCTATAATTGCAAGCCTTTATGTGGTTTGTATAATAAATGTCTAGATGAGGGGTATGTCCCATCTGACTGAAGGGTGCATATATCATACCTATTTACAAGAGGGTGATACTCAGTTACCCAATCATTTACAGACCGGTGAGTCTGGACTCGGTGTTATGTAAAGTACTTGAAAAAGTGGTCGAGAACAAATACTGAATTAGTTGTTTGAAAATGGTGTTATTGTAATAACCAGCATGGGTTTTACCCAAAAGGTCAACTGTAACAAATTTACCTCGAATGCCTGGAAGACTGGACTTCTAGTTTTGATAAAGCAATACAAACCGACATTGTATACTTCGATTATTCCAAATGTTTTGACACTGTAGTACACTCTAAGATACTTTACAAGCTGAATAGGTATGGTTTTCAAGGATCTGCCTTGAGGTGGATTGATAATTGATGTCACTTATTGGTGACAGCTTATCCACATATAGAAATGTCATTTCTGGGGTTCCCCAAGGCATGGTTCTGGGACATTTGCTTTTCCCTGGGTGTTCATCAGATATAAATTCTGAGATCTACCGTATGTATGTGGATGATACCAAGGTTTATAAATCTGTTAGGCTCTATAAATGATTGTGAAATGTTCCTAGTTGATCTTTCGAGAATCCTTGAATGGGCCACCAGCTGGCAACTAAAGCTAAATGCAAGTAAAACAAAACACTTAAGAATTGGTAATGCCAGATATGTATATTTCTACCAGATGGGTAACTCTGTGATTATTGTAGAATGGAGACACGTAAACATTTCTGGTCAAATAGAATTGTAAATATTTGGAACAAACTAGATACAACCATTGTTAATTGTAAAAGTATCACTTTATTTAAAACTGCTGTAAAAAAGTTAAAATTTTAAGTTACAGTTTTAAGGTGGGGGGGTTACATTTTTATACACCCCTAGTTTTTATGTTCTGTTTATGCTTATGGTGAATAAAATATTATCTCTGTTATCTCTCATTCTCTCTCTCTCTCTCTTTCTGATCTGGTGTGGCAACCCCTGAGTGAAAGCCAGGAAGCAGCCTTGTTATTTATTTATTCTGCATTTTTTTGTATCATCACCAGTGACGCCGGTATTGCATTACTTAGTAACAACATTACTCTAATCTGACCGCTTTTTTTAGTAATGAGTAATGTGACGCGTTATCTTTCCAAATCAGTAATCAGATTAAAGTTACTTCTCCAAGTCACTGTGTATTACTATTATTTTTGTATTGCGCTTGACTATAGCATTAAAACGGACCAGTGAGTGGAGGTTGGAGTTCGGTTACTGTCAACTTCACCCACTTTCAGCGAGCTGCGAGCACAGAGCCATATCCGCTGTGCAGCAGCTCTGAGTTGGAAAAAAACAGTTGTCTCTCAATGCACAGTGATGCTCAGAACTATGGTTTTACAAAGATGTTTTTTACCCTTTTTTCCCCACTGTGTGTCTCCTCGCTAAAAACAACTAATCCGTGATGCATTATCAACAAATATTAACGCTTTTTTTCCAAACAAATGCACTGAAGGTGTCTTTCTGAGGATGGCATGACATGAAAAACGCTGATAAAACTTTCTTACCTGTCAATCTGGTGGTGCTTAGTGCATAAATAAACATTATCCATTCTTCTGCTGAAACAGCAAACCAGGGCCGAATCCATGCCGGAAAGGGGTGTTGGTGTGTGTGGGGGGGGGGGGCTCCCCACACACCCATAGATTAAAGGTCCACTTTTTAAGACATTTTTTCATACTATTACTACTACTAATACTACTTATAATAATAATAATTTCAACAACTAAAATATTTAGAAAGAATATAAATGTTAGAAAAAATGTTGGGAAGAATTTAATAGTTACATTTAGAAACAATGTTGGTTAGAAATTGTAAGTTCTACCATTACAGTGCTGTCAACAGTTAAATATGAGGTCAAGAAAGATGTCTCTATTTTATTTTTTATAAAAACACGTATTTATGTTCATTGAAGGCCAAAAAAGGTGACTATAAAGTGGGTATTGGCAAACAGGTTATCATTTTCATGTTGAAGTGGCAGAGGGGTGTTGTCTGTGGCTGCTGAAAGTAACTAATAAAATAACTAGTCATTGAACTTTGAGTAAGCAGTAAAGTAACTAAGTTACTTTTTCAAGGAGTAATAAGTAATAGGATTACTTTTTCTAAGTAACTGACAACAATGATTGCCACAACCTTTTTTGATTTGGAGTTGTAACACCACCACACTGTGTGCCTTGCATGCTCCTGTTTGCATGGATTGACAGGTGACACTCTGGTTGATGTTACAATATGCCCACAAAATGCCTACAGAATAGCCTTAAATAATTTAAAGCATTAATCCAGAACATGCACCCTCCAGATAGAAATGTGACATTCCGTAAATGCATTTGCACCATGTGTTTTTGACCATGTTTTTGACCTCAAAATATGACCCAAACCTGTGTGGAATTGATTGAGTTCATACTGTGCAGACAGGAAACCGTGTGTTTTCTATCATGGCATTCCAGTAACTTTTCCATTGTTAGATATGGCAGGCCCTTTTGTTGTTTTCTCTGTACAGTATACAGAACCACATTTTCCACATCATCACCTGTACCTTCTGAGCAACCTTTCATTGTTATGCTGAGGATACACACGCTTTATATGCTGATAAATGTAGGCAATGTCTCTCAGATTGCACATAAGCAACAGATCGGGTCACATAAAACCAGACACCGAGCAAAAAAAAAAACAAAAAAAAACACAAAGATTTTATCTCATGAGGAAGTCTGAGATAGAGGTGCACCATAGAAATGATTCCACAGGGCACAGTTACTGGGGAAGAGTTCAAACTGCCACAGATCCACTCAGCTGTGTGAAGGGATGTTATGAGAAAAGATACAGTGGTTATTTCACCAAACTTTAATTGGAGGTTTTTTGCTTTTTGGTGACAAAGAATGAAAGGCTTTTTGGCTGAAGGGCTTTTTCTCTGGATGATATTCCAGCAGGGCAACACACAGATGAGTAGAACTGAAGGTAAGTGAACCTCTCAGTGCAAAACAATATTAAAATTATTGTTTGTATAAAATTACAAATTAGACTTTATGATGATATAGCTTATCTACTGCACCAGAAAATTTGCGGGAAGGAAGTGAAGTTGAAGGCTGTGGCCACTAGGGGGTGCTTAATTGGATTATGGTATGTATTGGTGGCCTAAATAAATTAGCATAAAAGTAATGAAATTAAACATATCATAGTACAAAGATATTATATATAATTTAATTATTTCAATTCCAAAATATTTTGCAACTTGTTTTGTTGCATTTTAAATAGTAACTGAATTGCTTGATACTTTGATGAATTAAGTTGTTCATAATTGTAGACGTTCCTATCATGCTCATGCAACAAACAAGACAAAAAAAGCCAAAACTTAAAATGAGTAATGATTGACGCACATCCGCAAAGATTTTCAATTGAAATGCTAGTTATTTTGGGACAATTCTTCAAGGGTTTTGTCCAACAGGTGGCGCCAAAGTATGCTAATGATGCATTTTTTTTTAAATAAAAGGTGGCATCCCCTAGTACCCAACTCCTTTAACACCCCAAGGATATTTCTGCTGCAATAGCCAGTATGTCATCCCTGTCACTGGTGAGTACAGATTGGAAAGATGAGGCACTTTGCATCCAAAGCCCTTGGAAAACAACAAAAAAGTGTTATACTGCCACCTATAGTGCTGTGAAAACATTATTGCCCCTTGAGTTTTGACATGTTTGAAATTTTTTAGGACATCAAAAAAATAAAACAAAAATTCAGGGCCAGGTATGCACTAAGAGAGCTCCTAACTTAGCCTAATGCTGCATTTACACATAGGCAGGACCGTTACAAATGTCATAATTGTGTCATTCTTGGCGCATACTTGAAATTCTTAATGTGACATAACGCATCTGAATAGGTTTTTAAAGGTGCATTTACACATAACGAAGAAGCGTACGAATGTCATTTTTCTGTCATTCGTGACACATTCCTGACATTCTTAATGTGACTTAATGCATCTGAATAGGTTCTTAATAGTGCGTGTTGGTGCATGATATTCTTGATATTCGTGGAGCATGTTTTTGCCTGTCAAAAAATCTTCCACGAATGTCACACACCACCTTCATTTCGTCTCACGTCGTGGAGGTCGCAACTGAGCGTATTGATCCGTCTTGATGAGAGTGATCCTTAATAGAACGTGACAACGTTCGTAATGATTCCTGTGATGGTTCTTGGAGCCCAAACTGTCACACGTTATTACGAAGTGACACGGAAACTGTCAAGTTTTGACACAACTCGAAAGTGGCGCAGTTTTCTGTCACGTGCGCACAATTAAACTCGGCTCCAAATGTCGTTCCACAGTTCCTGCTGAAGCTCCTCAGGATGCCCCTGCCGGTGTTCCACCTGCTGTTGTAACCGATGAGCAGGAGAACAAGTCTGAGCCAGAGGAACCAGAGAGGACTCACGTGCAGCCAGACATCTCTGCACCTCCTCCAGTCCAGCGGAAGAAGAAGCGCGCGCACAATTAAACCCTGCTGCACCACCACATTCACTTTGATTGCTGACACCAAGTCGGCTAAAATTCTCATTTCAGTGCTCTTCAGCGCGCTCCTGCAGGTGTTCCACCTGCTGCATGTGCCTGATGTTTGGGAAAATGCGCAAGACGACAGCCACATGAAGCCACACATCTGGCTCTGTCCTCCCCTCTCTGCGCCACTCCATGGCACAGACCCCAAATATGCATGCAGTCACAAAGTTCTTCTGAAAAACTGGAGCGATCTGAATTCGGTTGGATGAATATGGGTGTGTGGAGACAATTCACCTCGTTCACAAGGTGACAGAAATTAACGATGCGCTGTTACGCGCAATAGCGCGCAACAACGCGGAACACTATTCTTGACCGTGCGTATAATAATTGATATGTATGATAATTCTCCAGCAACACGTGCCATTAATCGTAATGCGTGGTAACAGGCTGCCAGCAACACGTGCCATTAATCATAATGCGTGGTAACAGGTTGCAGCAGTTCCTGAGGACACCTGACACCTCTGCCCCGAATCATCACATTCGTGATCAGCGGCCAAGAATGTGTACTTTGTGGCATTCGTGACTTGTCATCATTATGTGTAAACGCAGCATTAATAGTGCATGTTGGTGTGTGATATTGTGATTTTTATGGAGCATGTTTTGGCGCGCAACAGCGCAGAACATTATTCTTGACCATGTGGAATGGTTCCTGATAATTTGCCAGCAACACGTGCCATTAATTGTAACACATGGTAACAGGTTGCAGCAGTTCCTGAGGACACCTGACACCTCTGCCTCAAATCATTATATTTGTGATCAGTGGCCAAGAATGTGTACTTTGTGGCATTTGTGACATGTCGTCGTTATGTGTAAATGCAGCATAAAATTTCCTGGCAAGGAATCTTAGCTTAGAGTGAGCCAGGAGGTGTCTGACAGCAACTCTGAGAAAGGAGACTGAAACTCCTATGTTAGTGAGGAGGCATTGTTGACCCCGTTGCTAGGTATGACGTGGTCCTGTAAGGGCTGTGACTGGTTGTCACGGAAAAGGAAGGGGAAATAAAAATAAATAAATGCACTCTGCACTCGTACATATGAATGAGCAGTAAAATCAACCAATCATATAACTGCATTAAGAAATGCATAATCGTGAAAATAATTTAATGTCATGATGATGATACTCAGCAAAATTAAATTGGAGCGATCGCCGGGCTAGTCGCTAAACCTGTAAATTCTTGTGCAGCAATGCATTATTGGAGTTCTGGGTTTGGGGGTTTTAAATGTTGTTACTGTGGTTCAAGTTAGTTGAAAAATGTTGTTAGTGTTGTTGATTTATTGTGTTTTGTAGTTCAATTGGTTTAGTGAGTTAAGTGTTACCGTGTTGTCACCATAAGTGAAATGTGTATTGTGTTTGATGCCGTCCCTGTGTTGTTTTATCTGATAAATAAGTGCTGATTAGACACAATGATTAATGCACAGGTGTGCCTTAGTCTGCCCACAATAAAAGGCCACTCTGAAAGGTGCAGTTTTATCACACAGCACAATGCCACAGATGTCGCAAGATTTGAGGGAGTGTGCAATTGGCATGCTGACAGCAGGAATGTCAACCAGAGCTGTTGCTCGTGTATTGAATGTTCATTTCTCTACCATAAGCCGTCTCCAAAGGCGTTTCAGAGAATTTGGCAGTACATTCAACCAGCCTCACAACCGCAGACCATGTGTAACCACGCCAGCCCAGGACCTCCACATCCAGCATGTTCACCTCCAAATCCAGCATGTTCACCTCCAAGATCGTCTGAGACCAGCCACTCGGACAGCTGCTGAAACAATCGGTTTGCATAACCAAAGAATTTCTGCACAAACTGTCAGAAACCGTCTCAGGGAAGCTCATCTGCATGCTCGTCGTCCTCATCGGGGTCTCGACCTGACTCCAGTTCGTCGTCGTAACCGACTTGAGTGGGCAAATGCTCACATTCGCTGGCGTTTGGCCCGTTGGAGAGGTGTTCTCTTCACGGATGATGCGAAGGAGATGTGTTGCACTGCATGAGGCAAATGGTGGTCACACCAGATACTGACTGGTATCCCCCCCCCCCAATAAAACAAAACTGCACCTTTCAGAGTGGCCTTTTATTGTGGGCAGTCTAAGGCACACCTGTGCACTAATCATGGTGTCTAATCAGCATCTTGATATGGCACACCTGTGAGGTGGGATGGATTATCTCAGCAAAGGAGAAGTGCTCACTATCACAGATTTAGACTGGTTTGTGAACAATTTGAGGGAAATGGTGATATTGTGTATGTGGAAAAAGTTTTAGATCTTTGAGTTCATCTCATACAAAATGGGAGCAAAACCAAAAGTGTTGCGTTTATATTTTTGTTGAGTGTAGGTGAGACTAAGCAACCTTTACACAAAAGGCTATCCAGCACCGCAGAGAGGGCGCCAGTGGACCTCAATCTGCAGTTCATCTCCACCTTAAAGAGACTAACCACACGTTTGAGGACAAGGAAGTTTAAATCTTAGCCAGAGAGAAGAAATGGTTTGAGAGAGGGGTCGAGGAGGCATTCTATGTGTAAAAGTTGAAACCCAGCCTTAACCAGGGAGGGGGTCTGAGACATGCTTTGTCCCCTGTTTACAATGGGGTACTCAGGTCAAAGCAGTTTCAGTCTTTTGTTCATGGTAATGAGTCATTCACATCATCAGGAGAGTTGTCAAGAGAGCCATCAGGAAAGGCGTCCGTCCCATCATTAGGAGGGACAGCTGCCCTGTCATTAGGAGGGTGCTAACTAGAGCACAATAGTTGCTCATTAGAGCTATTGTTTAGTCACTAGCCTATAGCAGTCTGCCTCTTGGTAGGAGGGGTCTGGTTAGGTTTAAAACTCCAGCTTTTGTGGCTTCTGTTTATTCTTCTCTACAAGACAAGACAGAAGTCAGACTACCTGAGGAAGTTTCTGCGATTTGAAGCGTAACGTCCTCGCGTCAAGCAACCCAGTCCAGTCGAAGATTCAAGTTTCTCTACTATGCACTGCAGCATGTGTGTCTGTCCAAAGACTAAAACCTTCAACATTAGTGCATTACTTTAAAACTAAATCATATAGCTGATATTTTCACTTCATAAAACACCAGACGTGACACTAATTTAAATAACTCTCTGGAATTAGTTTGGTTAAAATTTTAACCATAAGTTAAAACTGTATGCCTGTTGATGACTTGCGTGATATGCCGGTGAGTCTCTATGGTGTAAAGAGAAATTGTCTTTATTGTCTCTTTGCTGTCCCCTTCTCTTCCTTGGTCACTGGATGTCTTTGGCTGAGAGAAAGCTAATCTGATACAGAAGCCCTGGCTCGTTGCTATGTCAGTAGCTACCAGTATACTGAAATCAATACTGAAAGTTATCAGTTTAGCTTTTATCTGTAACTTCCACTAAATTTTTTAGGGTTTTATTGGTTTAGCTTTATAAAGGATAACTTTTTAGTAAGCAGATTAACTGTTATCAAAGCTTACTTTTTGGTTAGCTGTGCCACTGATTGGTGATGCTGGTATGCCACAATGGGTGTTCCACAGTTGTCAGATGTTCCATCATGCGCTGACAGCAAACACACACTGCACTGCAGCTACCATTCGAGCCTTTGCCACCTCACCCGCACCTCGACAATGTAGGCTTGTGGTGCACTCGCATGCATTTTATGTTGCTTGTGGGGAGGGGGAATGGTACACTCACACGTCATTTGTTTGCTGGGGGGAAGCAGCACACTCACGGAGCACTTAGAAAAGGTGGGGCCATTCCGGCAGCCAGCTTGAAAGTGGTCGCCTGCGCTCTACTCATGCTGGCTGCGCAAATGACCCCGCCTTTCTAACTGCCCCAAGAGTAGTGCTGGATGTTCGTGGGTGGCACCTGGACTCCGAGCGAGAATGGGTCGAATGGGCACTCGCCCCGCCATTCACCATCATTTGGCCACTGGTGTGAAGGCTGCCTTGATTCGACCAGGGTTTGATGTGGCCGATGATTTCGTGCAGCCGCTTGGCCGCAGCACAATTTGTCCGGCCTGCCTTTGACATGCCGTGTGAATGTTGCAAGCACAATCAAATGGCAGCGTGACCTCATCTTGCCCGTCATTCAAATGGGCTTCCAGCACAACCGACACGCAAATGTGGAGTACATGTGCTGTGCCCAAATGGGTTTGGCGACTGCTGTATGAGGCATTCGAGTGCAGCTCCAATTTGTCACGAGTGCCATTTGAATATTCTAATCCTACTTTGTGCGCCATTTGGCCTCATTCATATTAAGTGTGAATGGGCCATTACAATAACCAGCATTCTTCGCATGGTGTGAAAGCTTGGTTTTCTTAAAATATATAGCTTTTTTGAATTCTATGCAAAATAAAATGTGCCCTTTCATGCAAACTTTCAAGATGCTTCCTCCATCAGCATTATCCATCTCCATCAATACCCTCTGTGTCAAATTCAGAGCAATGCCAAATTTTCACTTCCAACAAAGTAAACACTTCCCTATATCTTATGCGTTTTTGCCCAGTTTTTTAGAGGATGATTATTATTACTGTATTTTGAAGGACAATATGCCTTCTGTTGTTCATGCTCATTTTTGTCAAAGCTCTGTGCCCGCTCACCTAATTAAAAGTAATGTTGTGACTTAATATGGATGTTAGACATTCTGAAACAGCTCACAAGGAATGTGTGCAATTTTTTGTAATTTACTGTCACTCATTTCAATGTCCATGGGCCAAATTTGACCTAATTGGTTCCACCTAAGTCTGCAAAGCAACACTAACAATCCAGTGTCAGCATACAGGGGCCAACACAAAAATGTAAAGAGAATAGTTTACACCATCTGTTGCATTTAGTCATAACGTTATGGTGGCAGACCACTGTAGGTCAAAGGTCACAGGATCAGTTTAGAAAAATTCAAAACAGCCAAGACTATGCAAGCACTTTCAGAGCTCAACCAATAATTTGCATCACTTTTTAAGCAAACTGAAATGTTTCAATAGCTGAAGAAGGAGTCGTACTTATCTTTGTTGGTAGGTGGGACCCCAGAGGCAGCTGACAGGTACCGGCAGGCTAGCGTGCCGCAGCCCATGCGGTCGCAGAGGCAAAAACTCGGGTCTGGGAGGAGTTTCGGGGAGGCTATGGAGGAGAACTATCGGTCGGCCTCGAAGAGATTCTGGCAAACCATCCGACGCCTCAGAAGGCGGAAGCAGCTCTCCACCGGCACTGTTTACGGGGCGGGTGGGGAGCTGTTGACCCTGACTGGGGATGTTGTTGGGCGGTGGAAGGAGTACTTCGAGGATCTCCTCAATCCCATCGTCACATCTTCCGAAGAGGAAGCAGAGACTGGGGACCCAGAGGCGGACTCATCCATTACCCAGGCCGAAGTCAACCGAGGTGGTTAGAAAGCTCCCGGTGGCAAGGCTCCTGGGGTGGATGAAATCCGTCCTGAGTACCTTAGTCTCTGGATGTTGTGGGACTGTCTTGGCTGACACGCCTCTGCAACATCGCGTGGCGATCGGGGACAGTGCCTCTGGATTGGCAGGACCGGGGTGGTGGTCCCTCTGTTTAAGAAGGGGGAACCGGAGGGTGTGTTCCAACTATAGGGGGATCACACTCCTCAGCTTCCCCGGTAAGGTCTATTCCAGAGTACTGGAGAGGAGAATTTGACCGATGGTCGAACCTCGGATTCAGGAGGAGCAGTGTGGTTTTCGTCCTGGTCGCAGCACACTGGACCAGCTCTACGTGCTCCATCGGGTGCTCGAGGGTTCATGGGAGTTCGCCCAACCAGTCCACATGTGTTTTGTGGATCTGGAGAAGGCGTTCGACCGTGTCCCTCGGGGCACCCTGTGGGGAGTGCTCCGGGAGTACAGGGTCCGGGTTCCTTTGCTAAGGGCTATCCGGTCCCTGTACGACCGCAGCAGGAGCTTGGTTCGCATTGCCGGTAGGTAAAGTCAAACCTGTTTCTAGTGCAGTTGGCCTCCGCCAGGGCTGCCCTTTGTCACCGGTTCTGTTCATTATTTTTATGGACAGAATTTCTAGGTGCAGCCAGGGTGTAGAGGGGGTCTGGTTTGGGAACCACAGAATCTCGTCTCTGCTGTTTGCGGACGATGTGGTTCTGTTGGCTTCGTCAAATCAGGACCTTCAGCATGACTGGGGTGGTTTGCAGCCGAGTGTGAGGCGTCCGGGATGAAAATCAGCACCTCCAAATCCGAGGCCATGGTTCTCGTCCTGGAAAAAGGTGCTTTGCCCTCTTCAGGTCGGTGAGTGTCCTTGCCTCAAGTGGAGGAGTTTAAGTATCTCGGGGTATTGTTCACGAGTGAGGGACGGATGGAGTGTGAGATCAATAGACGGATCGGTGCAAGCGTCTGCAGTGATGCGGTCGCTGTATCAGACCGTCGTGGTGAAGAGAGAGCTGAGTAGGGGGGCAAAGCTCTCCATTTACCGATCGATCTACGTTCCGATCCTCACCTATGGTCATGAGATTGGCTCATGACCGAAAGAACGAGATCGCGGGTACAAGTGGCCGAGATGAGTTTCCTCCTCCGCAGGGTGGCTGGGCGCTCCCTTAAAGATAGGGTGAGGAGCTCGGTCACTCGGGAGGAGCTCGAGTCGAGCCGCTTGCTCCTCCATGTCGAAAGGAGTCAGTTGAGGTGGCTCGGGCATCTTTTCCCCCGGATGCCCCCTGGACGCCTCGCTGGAGAGGTGTTCCGGGCACGTCCAATTGGGAGAGGCCCGGTGAAGACCCAGGACACGCTGGAAGGATTACATCTCTCGGACTGGCTTGGGACTGCCTTGGGTTCCCCCGGAGGAGCTGGGGGAGGTGTGTGTGGATCGGGAGGTCTGGGCGCTTTGCTTGAGCTGCTGCCCCCGCGAACCGACTCCGGATAAAGCGGAAGAAAATGGATGGATGGATGGATGGATGAATGTTTCATTACATGTCAGTACCAGATGGAGGTTTGAAATAGGAAGACTGTCACACAAAAATCAGGGAGGGAGATGGATGGCGGTAAAGAGATGCTGGATAAAGGACAGCTGGTGAAAAGTGGTGAGAGGCAGTCAGAGCTGGACAGAGGAAGGGAGACCAGGAGACATCCCACTAAACATCAGACATCTTATGGATGTTCTATGGAACCCTACATACGCAACATAGACATGATCTGCATGTCAATAAGATGTCTAATGTCTAGTGGGATGGTGGTGAAAAGAGGAAGCACAGAAAGTGTAAGGGGATAGAGTGGCAAAAAGGAATTTGGAATAGTCACAGAGGTGAAGCAGACAGCATTACAAGCAGATGTGGTGAAAGGTAAAGAGAGCCGTGACAAAGACTAACAAAACAGTATGGTGAGCTTTATGTGACCTTTGAAAAGGACTTGTACCAATTTGTTAGGCAGAGGGACCAAACTGGAAAGGATTTGCAGGACGTTAGGATGATAAGGATGCAGATGGAAATGTGCTGACAAGTGAGGAGAGTTTGTTGAGAAGGTGGAGGAAGTACTATGAATGTACTATAAATGAAAGCGAGAAAAGGCTGCACAATGTGGACAAAGTGAATCAGGAAGTGCAATGGATTAGTAAGAATGAAGCAAAGACAGCTAGAAAGGGGGATGAAGAGTGGAAAGGCAGTTGGTCCAGATGACATACCCATTGGAGACATGGAAATGTTTATGAAAGATGGCAGTGGGGTGTTTTAACCAGATTGTTTAATTAAGTCTTGGAAAGTGAGAGGGTGAGAGGGTGCCTGAGGAGTGGAGAAGAAGTGCCTTGATTCTGATTTTTTAAGAACAAAGGTGATCAATCAATCAATTTTTTTTTATATAGCGCCAAATCACAACAAACAGTTGCCCCAAGGCGCTTTATATTGTAAGGCAAGGCCATACAATAATTATGTAAAACCCCAACGGTCAAACGACCCCCTGTGAGCAAGCACTTGGCTACAGTGGGAAGGAAAAACTCCCTTTTAACAGGAAGAAACCTCCAGCAGAACCAGGCTCAGGGAGGGGCAGTCTTCTGCTGGGACTGGTTGGGGCTGAGGGAGAGAACCAGGAAAAAGACATGCTGTGGAGGGGAGCAGAGATCGATCACTAATGATTAAATGCAGAGTGGTGCATACAGAGCAAAAAGAGAAAGAAATGGGAACCCCCCAGCAGTCTAAGTCTATAGCAGCATAACTAAGGGATGGTTCAGGGTCACCTGATCCAGCCCTAACTATAAGCTTTAGCAAAAAGGAAAGTTTTAAGCCTAATCTTAAAAGTAGAGAGGGTGTCTGTCTCCCTGATCCGAATTGGGAGCTGGTTCCACAGGAGAGGAGCCTGAAAGCTGAAGGCTCTGCCTCCCATTCTACTCTTACAAACCCTAGGAACTACAAGTAAGCCTGCAGTCTGAGAGCGAAGCGCTCTATTGGGGTGATATGTGATGTGCAGAGCTGCAATAACTACAGAGGCATACAGTTGATCAGCCATAGCATGAAGTCATGAGAAAAAAATAGTGGAAGCTAGGCTTAGAAAAGAGGTGAAAACGAGTTGAAGAAATGCATGTTTTCATGCATAGAAAGGGCACTACAGAAGGAGTTGCATTGTGTGTTTGTGGATTTAGAGAATGTGTTGTGTGGGCCGCTGAAGAGGAGGTACTGCTCGCCCACCACCACCAGAGGGCGCCCTGTGTGGAGTGCGGGCTCCAGGCACCAGAGGGCGCTGCCGCCTCACAGGAGCAGCCGGGGTGACAGCTGTCACTTCTCAGCCTACGACAGCTGTCACCAATCATCTGATCAGCAGTGGTATATCAGCAAGACGACATCTCCACCTCTTTGCCGAGATATCGCTCTACCTAGGAGGTACAGTACTCAGCCGACTGTGTTGTCTTTTGACATTAACACTTTGTTACTTTTGTGCGTTAAATAGCAGACATTCTTCCGACGAGAGGTGGAGGTGGTTTTCCCGCCATACGGGTTGCTGGGTGCAAACGCACCCACATTTAACTGTTTTTGTTCCTCGCCAGCAGTACCAGATCCGACACGCGGAGGCAGTGGCCACCTGGGAGTTCGGGACTTGGCGGCTCCAGTATTCCCGGGGTTTGGTGGCGGAGGAAATCGTGTGGTTCCGGTTCTGCTTTGGACAGACGTCTCTTATCTTCGAGCCTGCCCACGTGACACATTTGTGAATTGACTTCTTTGTCTATTGTTGTAATCTGTTGTGTTTGTTGTGCTTATTCACACCAGTAAAGTGTTGTTATTTGACTTCCTCCATTGTCCGTTCATTTGCGCCCCCTGTTGTGGGTCCGTGTTCCTACACTTTCCCAACAGGATATCTCGGCCAGCGTCATGGACTCCGAGGGGCGTCACCCGGCTGTTGAACGACCAATGGGAGAGCAGGGAGCACAGGCGTCTGCAGGAGACGTGATTGGTGAGCTGCAGCACATTCTCACCGCCTTTACGGCTCGGTTGGATCAAATGACTGAGCAAAACATCCTCCTGAAACCGCAGGGTGGAGGCTCTCTCTCCGCACAGATGGCGGCGAGCGCTCAGGGCGCTGCTGCAGCTCGTCCTCCTGCTGACCCTGTGCTGGATATAAACGTTCCAGTGGTGGTTCAACAACCCCTCCCACCATCCCCTGAAGCATACATAAGCCCTCCTGAGCCATACGGAGGTTGTGTGAGACTGTGCGCGGATTTTCTTATGCAGTGTTCGCTCGTCTTCGCACAACGTCCCGTCATGTACGCGTCAGATGCTAGTAAATAGCTTATGTGATTGCTCTGCTTCGGGGTAAAGCACGCGCCTGGGCTACGGCGCTCTGGGAACAGAACTCACGGTTGTTATCAGCATACACTGGGGTTGTGGGGGAGTTCAGAACAGTGTTTGATCACCCTAACAGAGGAGAGACCGCTTCAACCGTGCTGCTGTCAATGAGACAGGGACGCGAGAGCGCAGCCGCTTATGCAGTCAACTTCCGCATCGCGGCTGCGAGGTCCGGCTGGAATAATGTTGCGCTCCGCGCCGCCTTCATAAACGGACTGTCGTTGGTTCTGAAGGAGCAGCTGTAGCTAAGGAGGAACCGCGGGATTTAGATGGGCTTATCGATCTCGTTTATACGGTTAGACAATCGGTTGGAGGAATGCCGTCGGGAGCGAGGCGAAGGACGTGACCGGATACGCGCCGCCCCTCTCCCTTCCGGGTTCGAAAGGGGCCGCCCTCCCCACGCTCCACAGCCGCAGCGCTTTGTGGGGCAACAGCTCCCCCTGCTGACGTTGTTAGGGAAACACACAGGGCCAAAATGGGGAGGCTGATCCGTGGAGAGTGTTTTCTCTGCAGCTCAACTGAGCACACACAGAGAACTGCCCCAAATGGCCAAAACGACAACACTCGCCCTTAGAGACTGGGCTAAGGGGGGGTCAAAACATTCAAGTGAGACACACACAAATTGCCACACGACTCCCAGTCACAATCCTGAGCGGGGATTTAACCCTTCAAGGCCCGAGCACTGGTGGACACGGGGTCAGAAGGGAATCTGCTAGACAGCAGATGGGCAAGGGAGGTAGGGCTCCCTCTGGTGGCGCTTCCTTCGCCGTTGCAGGTGCGGGCACTAGATGGCACCCTCCTCCCTTTACTCACACACAAGACACAACCAGTAACTCTGGTGGTTGTCTGGAAACCACCGGGAGGAGATTGAGTTTTTTGTAACTCCTTCTACCTCCCGCGTGATTTTGGGCATCCCATGAATGTTGAAGCACAATCCCGGATTGATTGGCCGTCTGGGGTGGTGGTTCAGTGGAGCAAACCTGCCATCGGGGGTGTTTAGGATCCTCAGTTCCTCCCGGTTCACAGGCTAAGGAGGAGGTCAAAGTCCCTCCCAATCTGACGGCAGTGCCGGTTGAGTACCACGATCTTGCTGACGTCTTCAGTAAGGATCTGGCACTCACCCTTCCCCTGCACCGTCCGTACAATTGTGCCATTGATTTGGTTCCAGGCGCTGAGTTCCCGTCCAGCAGGCTGTACAACCTCTCACGACCTGAGCGCGAATCAATGGAGACCTACATCCGGGACTCATTAGCTGCCGGGCTGATCCGGAACTCCACCTCCCCGATGGGGGCAGGTTTCTTTTTTGTGGGCAAGAAAGATGGCGGACTTCGTCCATGTATTGATTACAGGGGCTGAATGAGATTACGGTTCACAACCGATACCGTTGCCATTGTTAGATTCCGTGTTCACCCCCCTGCATGGAGCCAAAATCTTTACTAAGCTGGATCTTAGAAATGCGTATCACCTGGTTCGGATCCGGAAGGGAGACGAATGGAAGACGGCATTTAACACCCCATTAGGTCACTTTGAGTACCTGGTCATGCCGTTTGGCCTCACCAACGCCCCCGCGACGTTCCAAGCCTTGGTTAACGACGTCTTGCGGGACTTCCTGCACCGATTCGTCTTCATATATCTGGACGATATTCTCATCTTTTCTCCGGATCCTGAGACCCATGTCCAGCATGTACGTCAGGTCCTGCAGCGGTTGTTAGAGAACCGACTGTTTGTGAAGGGCGAGAAGTGCGAGTTTCACCGCACGTCTTTGTCCTTCCTGGGGTTTATCATCTCCTCTAACTCCGTCACCCCTGATCCGGCCAAGGTTGCGGCGGTGAGAGATTGGCCCCAACCAACAAGCCGTAGGAAGCTGCAACAGTTCCTCGGCTTCGCTAATTTCTATAGGAGGTTCATTAAGGGCTACAGTCAGGTAGTTAGCCCCTTGACAGCCCTGACCTCTCCAAAAGTCCCCTTCACCTGGTCGGATCGGTGCGAAGCTGCGTTCAAGGAGTTGAAACGACGGTTCTCTACTGCGCCAGTTTTGGTGCAGCCCGACCCTAGCCGCCAGTTCATGGTTGAAGTGGACGCCTCTGACTCAGGGATAGGAGCCGTGCTGTCCCAGAGTGGAGAGACCGATAAGGTACTTCACCCGTGTGCCTACTTTTCACGCAGGTTGACCCCGGCTGAACGGAACTATGACGTCGGCAATCGAGAACTCCTTGCGGTGAAAGAGGCTCTTGAAGAGTGGAGACATCTGTTGGAGGGAACGTCCGTGCCATTCATGGTTTTCACTGACCACCGGAACCTGGAGTATATCAGGACCGCCAAGCGGCTGAACCCCAGGCAAGCCCGCTGGTCACTGTTCTTCGGCCGTTTGACTTCCGGATCACCTACCGCCCCGGGACCAAAAACCAGAGATCGGATGCCTTGTCCCGGGTGCATGAAGACGAAGTCAAAACGGAGTTGTCGGATCCACCGGAACCTATCATCCCGGAGTCCGCTATCGTGGCCACCCTCACCTGGGACGTAGAGAAAACCGTCCGGGAGGCCCTGGCACGGAGCCCGGATCCCGGAACTGGGCCGAAGAACAAACTTTACGTCCCACCAGAGGCCAGGGCTGCAGTCCTGGACTTCTGTCACGGCTCCAAGTTCTCCTGTCATCGTGGCCCTCCCGAAGCTCCCGACTGCCCAGGAGACAGCGGACCTCCTGGTCCACCACGTCGTCCGGCTGCATGGGATTCCAACAGACATCGTCTCCGACCGCGGTCCCCAGTTCTCCTCGCTAGTCTGGAGGAGCTTCTGCCGGGAACTGGGGGCCACGGTGAGTCTCTCGTCCGGGTATCATCCTCAGACCAACGGGCAAGCAGAACGGGTCAATCAGGAGGTAGAACAGGCCCTGCGCTGCGTGACGGCCGCGCACCCGGCGGCCTGGAGTACCCATTTGGCCTGGATTGAGTATGCCCATAACAGCCAGGTGTCTTCAGCCACCGGCCTCTCCCCTTTTGAGGTGTGTCTGGGGTATCAGCCCCCGTTGTTTCCGGTGGTTGAGGGAGAGGTCGGTGTGTCCTTGGTCCAGGCCCACCTGCGGAAGTGCCGTCGGGTGTGGCGCGCCGCCCGTTCTGCTTTGCTAAAGGCCCGGACGAGGGCAAAAGCCCATGCAGACCGTCGGCGGACCCCGGCCCCTGCGTATCGGCCTGGGCAGGAGGTGTGGTTGTCCACAAAGGACATTCCCCTGAAAGTGGACTCCCCTAAACTACAGGACCGTTACATCGGTCCCTTCAGAATCCTTAAGGTCATCAGTCCAGCCGCAGTGAGGCTTCAGCTTCCGGCCTCACTGCGGATCCATCCTGTTTTCCATGTGTCCCGGATAAAGTCGCATCACACCTCACCCCTCTGTGCTCCGGGTCCGGCGCCGCCTCCTGCCCGGATCATCGATGGCGAGCCGGCTTGGACTGTGCGCCGGCTCTTGGATGTCCGTAGGATGGGCCGGGGCTTCCAGTATTTGGTGGACTGGGAGGGGTACGGACCCGAAGAACGCTCCTGGGTGAAGAGGAGCTTCATCCTGGACCCGGCCCTCCTGGCCGATTTCTACCGCCGCCACCCGGACAAGCCTGGTCGGGCGCCAGGAGGCGCCCGTTGAGGGGGGGGGGTCCTGTTGTGTGGGCCGCTGAAGAGGAGGTACTGCTGGCCCACCACCACCAGAGGGTGCCCTGTCTGGAGTGCGGGCTCCAGGCACCAGAGGGCGCTGCCGCCTCACAGGAGCAGCCGGGGTGACAGCTGTCACTTCTCGCCTACGACAGCTGTCACCAATCATCTGATCAGCAGTGGTATATCAGCAAGACGACATCTCCACCTCTTTGCCGAGATATCGCTCTACCTAGGAGGTACAGTACTCAGCCGACTGTGTTGTCTTTTTGACATTAACACTTTGTTACTTTTGTGCGTTAAATAGCAGACATTCTTCCGACGAGAGGTGGAGGTGGTTTTCCCGCCATACGGGTTGCTGGGTGCAAACGCACCCACATTTAACTGTTTTTGTTCCTCGCCAGCAGTACCAGATCCGACACGCGGAGGCAGTGGCCACCTGGGAGTTCAGGACTTGGCGGCTCCAGTATTCCCGGGGTTCGGTGGCGGACGAAATCGTGTGGTTCCGGTTCTGCTTTGGACAGACGTCTCTTATCTTCGAGCCTGCCCACGTGACACATTTTGTGAATTGACTTCTTTGTCTATTGTTGTAATCTGTTGTGTTTGTTGTGCTTATTCACAACAGTAAAGTGTTGTTATTTGACTTCCTCCATTGTCCGTTCATTTGCGCCCCCTGTTGTGGGTCCGTGTTCCTACACTTTCCCAACAGAATGCTTATGACAGGATACAGAGATATATTTTGGGATTTTATGAGAAAGTTTAGAGTGGCAGGGAATCACAGTTTGTGAAGGTGGTACATGATATTCAAGTGGCAGTGGTAAGATGTGCAGTATCATGTTCAGGTTCAGGTGACTTTATTTGTACCCATAGCGAGATTTGTCTTGCAGCACAACAACAAAGGGTATCCGTGTTAGTCAGACAAAACATTGACAACAATAACACTGACAAAGAAAATGTATATGCAAAACAAAAAGTGACAGACACACACGGGTACTCACAAGCTTACTAAAAGACTAAAAACAGGAATCAAGAGAAACCACTAAAAGACCGCCAGCATAAAATCAGTGTGCAAAAAACAAATAAATAGTTCCATAAATAAATAAAAATAAATATGAATGATGTAAGTATGAACGATGGCCTATTTTGAGGTGGATCTGGGGTTTATAAGGTAAAGGCTTTTTTCTCAGGCTTTTCTTGTTTGCAGTGGAGATGGACAAGTTGACAGAGCAGATCAGACAGGAGTCTCCATGGACTATGATGTTTGCAGACAACACTGTGATCTGTAGTGAAAGAATTTTTCAATTTCAATTTATTTTTCTTTTATATAGTGCCAAATCACAACAGAGTTGCCTCAAGGCACTTCACACAAGTAAGGTCTAACCTTACTAACCCCAGAGCAGCAGTGGTAGAAGGGAGAAGGGAAAGAAGGAAGTAGGTTGAGGGAGCCTTGAGAGGTGGAGATATACTCTGGAGCGAAGCGGAATGAAAGCACTGTGGAATAGTAAAGTTGCAAATAGAGGTAGCGAAGGGTGATTTAAATACTTGGATCAAATGTTCAAGTAATAGAGAGAGGTGGTAGAGGTGTGAAAAAGAGAGTGTAGCAGGGTGCAGTGAGTAGAAAAATATAGCCAGAGTAAATTGTGATGGAAGGTTATCTGCAAGACTGAAAGGGAAAGTTTACAAGAAGATAGAACAGCTGTTGTTTGGCTTACAGGCAGAGCTGAAGATGATACAGTTCTTTTGAAGAGTAACAAGGGGTGGACAAAATCAGAGGAGTTTGGTTTCTCATTCACCCGGGTTAATGATTCGAATCTTCATACTGAAATACGAATAAGTTCAGGTCTCCATTAACCTGGATCCCGAGTACTCTGGCTACCTGCTGTTAAGTACAAAAGGCGACTTAGCTGACTCACAGAAGACAGTGGACTCACATGATTTGGTTCACTGGCTTCACTCCAGTCAGTGAATCTATGTAATAAGTTAAATATTATGAGCGAAGCGCCGCACTGCGGCACGAAGCTCACTCATGGTATGGGGTGTGCTAAACAGGAAGTGCCAATTTTCAAATCCACAGTAAAACAGGAAATGTTCAAATGTCAAACACTTCCTGGATTGACAGGCGAGATACCATGGAATCTCACGGGAACTCAGTGGCAAGCTCACACTCAAACAGGAAGTGCCGAATTCTCACTCACAGTGAAACAGGAAATGTTAAAATGTCAAACACTTCCTGGCATGGGTGGAGCTAGAGTGGAGGCTGGGGTTTCACTGGACTTTACTCAAATCTGATGGACACAGATGATTGACATGTCACGGCACCACACGTCTGGTTGAAAGAGCAGCATTTTCAAATCAGTGAGTCACATTGACTGCTAGGTTCCTCCTGTCCAGTAGTTTGTGCTGTGTACCACAAAAAGTTCTAATCCACCTCAGAAGAAGAAAAATGTTTGCATCAGATTTGAACTGAACACGTCGTTTGAACTATGGACTTCTAATCACACCAAACTTATATTGGTGAGTAAAGGACCGTATTTTATGACAGAAATGAGGTCCAGGTTGTTAAAAACAGCATTTCTCCTTTAATTCGGGTTGCCTTATGTACACATTTTTAAACTAAGACAGCAGCTTGTTCATTTTGTCTTATTAGTGCAGCAAATAATATTCAGTCACAGATTGTCCAAACTGTACCGTTTTTAGAATCTTTATGATCAGTCTAATAATGTGGTGTAGTTTCTATATGATTGGAGCATCTTTTAATTTAGACCAGGGGTGACAAATTGTTCCAGAAAGGGCCAAGAGGGTGCAGGTTTTCTTTGCAGCCACTGACTCCACCCGGTGATTAATATCACTTTGAGCAGATGGAATCAGTTAATGAGTGAAATCACCTGGTGGAGTCAGTGGCTGCAAAGAAAAAACGGCACCCTCTTGGCCCTTTCTGGAACAAGTTGCCCACCCCTGATTTTGAGCCCCGTGTAAGTCTTCAACAGCCGCCACAGGAAAAACACCTCCATTGGAAGCCTTAAGGACAAGTTGGAACATGTCCAGCTGTTAAACAATTTCTCAGATACTCACTGAAAGCCATCAAAGCCGCCTGGTTTTTACAAATGGTTATCAACACGGAGGTGTTTTTCCTGTGCCGCAGCACTGCGCTGGCTGCGTCCCGATGCGCGGACCCGTCCGCACGTCTTTCATTAATAAAATCTCCTTTAACAGTAGAATGTCTGGATAAACTGCTGATCCCGACCTCTTCTGAAAGTTCTCTGTTCTGTCACGACGTCCTGGGTCAACAGAGGCTTAAATTTGGAAGCTTTCAGCTCGAAACAGGCAGACAGCGGCGGCTCAGGGCGCGTCGCGATGTCCCGCTCCATGGGCAGTCCTTAAAGCAACAGCAACAGTCCATAATCTCTCATCAGCCATTAAAATTTTCACAGAAAACCAGCTGAATTTCTCGAATGGTGTCCACTTCGATGTGCCTCACAGTCTTTGAAAAAAATTTTGATCAAGCAAGCGTCAGTCTCTCAGGAAGTTCTCAGACAAAGATTCCGATGGGAGGGGTGGACCACTCCTCACTCAAAGCCAGCCCACAGGCGAATGACGTAACCGACAGGGGTGAAAAAACTCATGCATGCGCACGAGGGTTCAAGGTTGTCTGATGTAATCGCACGTGATTCAAATCCATATAGTTTTTGAAAAAAATAAAAAGGTACATTAGTTTTATCACAGACCTCGTATATAAAAAGTAAGATGCTGCTTCTCAGTGTTTCTCAGTTGCCCTCAAAAGTATTGGAACACTTGGTATTTCACACATTTTAATTTGTTTATTCTATTTCAAATACATTTTTTTCTAAAACTGTCTTCCTTAACTCAAACTGAAAGCAAATCTCTACAGCTTGATATAAATTAATTAAAAATATAAAATCAAGCTTCCTGATGAAGTGGTGTGGAGGAGGATTTTCTTAAAAAGAAGACCTGAAAGTTCAGCTACAATTTGACAGAAACTACATTTCAGATGAAAGCCTAGATTTGATGTTTTGGTGAAAGAAACGTTTGTACGAGATGTCTATCTCGGCTTTCAGTGCTTAACAGTCCAGTAAGTATCAGTGAAATTGTGGAGAGCTGGACATGTCCAAACTTGTCCCATGACATGCCGAAACGGAGGTGTTCTTTTGTCTCGCTTCCAAAGCGAATCGGTCTTTACGCGTGAAGCCTCTGCATGGCTTTCCATGACAAAATCTCTTGTTAAAAGTGAAATCTGCCGGAAAATGGCTGATGTCCAGCTCTTGTGATAACCACAGAAAGAGCACACGACGGTCTCATATCCACAGAGCCATCCGTTTAGAAATGGTCCGGTGGCTTGTGCCGCGTCATCGCAGCTCGGAGCGTGGCGCGCTGAGCGTCCTTAAAGGGGTCCTTAAAGCTGTACTAACAGACCTTATTCTCTGTGAAGCCCGTAAAATTTTCACCGAAAGCCAGATAAATTTTTCGAATGGTTTCCAGGTGCAGTCTCTAACAGCTTCTGAAAAAATTCTGATGGAAAAAACCCAAATCATTCCGCCATTTCCAGACAATGAAAATCCGACAACGGGGCGGGACCACTCCTTCCATAAGGCGTGCTCACAGGCGAATGATGTCACCGACAGGCGTGGAAAAACTCACGCATGCGCACGAGGGTTCAAGCATGTCTGACGTGAAAACATATGAATCAAATCCATATAGTTTAAAAAAAATAAAAAGGTACGATACTTTATGGACAGACCTCGTATTTCTTCATAGTAAGTCCCTTCGGCTGCTCCCTTGTTTTCACTCAGGGTCGCCACAGCAAATCCCAGGTGGATCTGCATGTTGAATTGGCACAGGTTTTACGCCGGATGCCCTTCCTGACGCAACTCCACATTACATGGAGAAATGTGGCAGGGGTGGGATTTGAACCTGGAACCTTCTGCACTGAAACCAAGCACATTAACCACTTGACCACCACCCCTGTGTTTGTATTTCTTCATAATTGATGTAAATACGAGGTCTATTAGATAATAAACTGACCCTTTTATTTTTTTTTTAACTATATGGATTTGAATGACGTGCGATTACACCAATCATGCTTGAACCCTCGTGCGCATGCGTGAGTTTTTTCACGCGTGTCGGTGACATCATTTCCCTGTGGGCAGGCCTTGAGTGAGATGTGGTCCTGCCCTCTCGGCTGAATTCCTTTGTTTCACACGCTGCTCGAGACGGCGCGCGTTGCTTTATCAAAATTTTTTCTGGACCTGTGAGGAATATCCGAGTGGATACTATTCGAGAAATTACGCTGGTTTTCGGTGAAAAGTTTAACGGCTGATGAGAGATTATGGGGTGTTTCTGTCGCTGTAAGGACTTCCCATGGAGCGGGACGTCGTGCAGCGCTTCCAGGCGCCGTCGTCGGCCTGTTTCGACCTGAAAACATCCTAATTTAAGGCTTAATTCACCCAGGACGTCGTGAGAGAACAGAGAAGATTCAGAAGAGGCCGGCATGAGGACTTTATGCGGACATTCTACTGTTTAAGGACATTTTTTAATGAAAGACGTGCGCGCAAATTCGCCGAGTCGTTTCCGTGACGACTCGGCAAATCTGTGTGCGCCGCGACAGGAAAAACACCTCCGTGTTGAAAACCATTTGTAAAATTCAGGCGGCTTTTGATGGCTTTCAACAAGTGAGTAACTGAGAAATTGTTTAACAGCTTGGGCATGTTCCAACTTGCCCGTTAAGGTTTCCAACGGAGATGTTTTTCCTGTCGCGACCCCCCGCGGTCGGGTCCGGCCCGACATGCGACTCTGCCCGCACGTTCTTTCATTACAAATGTCCTTTAACAATGGAATGTCCAAATAAACTCCTCATGCCGACTTCTTCTGAAAGTTCTCTGTTCTCTGATGACTTACTGGGTCAACAGAGCCTGAAATGTGTAAGTTTTCAACTTGAAACGGCGAGACGCTGCCGCCTCAAAGCGCAGATCGCCATCAGGCACCGTGGGCCATCCTTAAAGCGACACTACCAGACCAAAATCTCTCATCAGCCGTTAAAATTTTTTACCGAAAACCAGCTGAATTATCGAATGGTGTCCACTCAGTTGTGCCTTACAGTTTTGAAAAAATTTTGATCAAACAAAGCAGCAGTCTCTGAGCCATTCCTAAACAATGAAAAAACAACGAGAGGGTGGGTGACTCCTCACTCAAAGACTGCCCACAGGCGAATGACATAACCGACAGGCGTGGAAAAACTCACGCATGCCCACGAGGGTTCAAGCATGTCTGATGTAATCACACGTGATTCAAATCCATATGGTTTTTAAAAAAAATAATAAGGTCGGATACTTTTCTAATAGACCTCGTAAAGTCCAAGACATATTGTTCATGTTTCCATCCCCTGACTTGTCTAAAGAAAACTGGCAATAAAACTGATTATTTACAGGTTTTATCAAGTTTTAGAGATTTGCTTTCAGTTTGAGTTTGAGGAAGATAATTTTATAAATTTTAATACTTTTTTTTTTTTGGTATTTCTAGTATTTAAAATGGCATAAACAAATTAAAATGTGTGAAATTCCAAGTGTTCCAATACTTTTGGAGGGCACTGTATCTTTACCTTATGATGAGTGCAAAATGACTGTGGTATTATTACTGTTTTGTTTAAGAATGTTTAATTTTCACTGTTGCTGCACTTTGTGTCAAATCATAGTCATATCATATATCATATTGATATTAAAATTCAGTAAGGTATACCTTCTATTATCAGGCTTGGGGAGTAACGGAATACATGTAACGGCGTTACCTAATTAGGATACAAATTCCACTACAGTTACAGAAAAAAGACGTATTCAGATTACAGGTATATTTAGTAAAAATGGGGATTACAATTTTAATGCATTTCATGATATTATCCAGGGTTCTAGCTAGTGCAAACTTGTGTTACGGCCCGCAATGCTTATAAAAGCATGTGCAGAAGAACTGGCCCTTGCTTGGTGTCCTGTCTTCCAGCAGTCCGTAGACCTTCATACTGTACCAACCCTCTGGAAAAGATCCATTATTGTTCCAATCGCCAAAAAATCGTGCTCACTTGGAAATAATGACTATAGGCCAATAGCTTTAACATCTGTTGTAAGCAAGTGCTTTGAAAAGATTATGCTATTTTTCCTTAAGACGGTTGTTAACCCTGTACTTGATCCATTCCAATTTGCTTATAGGCAGAGTAGAGGCACTGACGATGCCATTAACAGCTTAACCCACTTTTCACTTAAGCACTTGGAAGATCCTACTGCTTATGCACAGATTTTATTGGTTGATTTCAGCTCAGCCTTTAATACATTACAGCCATACCTGTTGTCCAAGTTAAAGGAAATGAATGTTAACCCACTTTTAATCAGATGGTATCATTCCTTTTTAACTAATAGATTACAACAAGTTAGAGTTAATCAAGCTCTTTCGGTACTCAAATCATCAAATACAGGTGTACCACAAGGCTGTGTCAGTTCTCCTGTTCTCTTCACTCTTTATACTAATAACTGTACAAATAACTACTGCAATAACTTTGTTTTTAAATTTTCTGATGATACAGCTATTTTGAGCCTACTGCACAAAGATTCAAGTCCAACAAAGTACTTCCTTGAAGTGAAACACTTTGTGCAGTGGTGTGATGACAACCACTTGGTTTTAAATGTCAATAAAACCAAGGAAATGATTCTGGATCCACGGACTGTTGGGGACCATACTCCTGTGGTCATACATGGTATTCCCATTGACCAGGTCAACTCATACAAGTACTTGGGGCTGCACATAGACAATACCTTCAGCTGGACTGCACATGTGGACAGTTTGTGCTCCCGATTCCATCAAAGACTTTATTTCCTTCGTAGACTTCGTTTGTATGGAGTCAATCAGAAAATTATGTTGTTGTTTTACCAGGCAGTGTTAGAGAGCCTAGTTAGGTATGGCATGACTGCCTGGTACGGCAATCTTTCTGTACAGTTTAAAACGAAACTTAACAGACAAATTGATGATGCAATGAAGATAATCGGAAAGAAACAATATCAGTCCCTCAGTTCACTCTATGAAGCGTCTGTTTTGAAAGCAGCTCAGAGGATACTGATGGATTCAGTTCATGTTCTTCACGCAGAGTACACTCTCCTTCCTTCTGGGAGAAGGTACAGAGTTCCTCGGAGTAGACTGAATAGATTTAAAAATTCATTCGTCCCCATGTCTATTAAATTGTTAAACAATAATGTTTAAAATTGGAATTATGCAATATTTATGGTGTTTCTCCTGACTCCTGTCATGTTAATTTGTTATGGATGTGGTTGTGTTTTTATCTGTATTGTTTGTTTCTCTTTTCTTGTAAGGCACCTAGCATGAGTCCAAGACAAATTTCCCTGAGGGGACAATAAAGTGTATCGTATCGTATCGTATCGTTATGCTATAATTTCGGACCGTTACGCCTATTTTCAATACAGCGTCTGTAATCAAGCAATGCTTCGATTCAATTGCTCGTGGCTCTTTGATTCGCTGCTCTTCAGAAGCGGTAATTGCGCTTCTTCACCCCTCTGAAAGCCATTAAAATATCACGAGTCACTTTTGTGTGGATTAAAGTCACTAACTGGGACTCTGGTCTTGTTGCAGTCGAGAATAGTCCTCCGTTTTGTCACAGCTTCAAACGCTGCGCGGCTCTCTGAATTAATAACGCTCGGAATTAATAACTTCAAAACGAATCGCCGCTTTAAATAAAATGACACCTCATACAAACACTGCAATACAGACAATAAACTACAATCGACTAAAACGTTTTTTCCTCCAAAAATGACACGTCTTGCATTCTTTGTGTAGCGGGATGAAAGTCCCGGGTCCCAATTGAAAAAAGACGTTCCCGCTAGCTTGGCTAACGGGGAGTTCCCCTTTGGCTGACCTGGTAGAGGAACGGTCTTTTGCGCGAGCCGCGTGGGTTCGATCCCCACCGTGGTCCCGGCCATAAAGGTCCTGCTGCTTCAATCATAAACTTGACCTGCAGCACATCTGCAAGAGCTCAGCTCATAGGTATGGAAAGATATTAATGTCAATAATAATGTCTGAACGGAAATGCTTTTGACAAAAACTAACAGATTTAATTTCTGTTTATGTCCAGAGATCAAGGATCCACCATGTAGAGTTTATTATGTCCAGAGTTTAAGGATCCAGAAACCAATTTCATATTTATTTACTTTAAGACTCAATAAAATGTTGTTCAGTTTCAATTTAATCAGCTTATAAAGTGCCAAATTACAACAAAAGCCATCTTAAGGTGCCTCACATAGAACAGTTCAACATAAAAAATTAAAATAAATAAATAAATAAAAAATTCAAATACCTAATTAAAAACAGAAGTAAAAGAATAAAACATAAAATAAAAACTACTCATAAGAAAGAGAATAAAAATAGGTTTTAAGTTTTGACTTAAAAATGTCCACGGACTCCGACTGCCTCACTGAGGTCCATGTACTGGCTAACCCAGAATGAGATTGCCCACTCAACAAACTTCCCAGCCTTATGGACATGATGAAGGGACTTGGGCTGTCGTACCTGGCTCTTCCCCTTTGGGTACCCCTAGAATGGCCAATTTTTACCTTGAATTTTCAAAAGCTTCCCCCCCTTCCGCACCATCCCCCCCACCCCCTCCCCTTGTCGCTTCGCTCCCTCGACATTACCACTACGCTAAAATTTTATCCTAGCTAGAACCCTGATATCTGTATGTAATATTTTTTTTTCTTTGAAACGAAAAAGTGGACAGCATGACGTCTCCTAACCGGTCAAAATATTGATGAAGTTCCTGGATGTTAATGCATTTTCAATGGAGATTCGTGACTGAACACACTCAGAAAAATGCTCGCAAAATACGTGTAAAAAATGCCATTTTGACCTGGATATCGAGCCAGCAAAATTAAATTACATTAAATTATGTCAGGAAAGTATTAAACTTACTCAGACACACACACATTCCCAAATATTAGTGTTGAAAGTTACACGGATCTGCGCTGTTCAAGCTGCTGAGCTGAGGCGTCCTGCTGCAGTAGCTGCTGTTTAACGCAGCTCCTAAAACCATTACAATACATTTATATATATATTATATTTTTACACAATTATCCTTTATTGACCGAGTTTCATTCATCAAGTCAGTGGTGTGGGTGTGTCTGTGAGCGGCACAGCGCGGGTCATTATAATCTCATTATTTTAAGGTGCAAATAAAAAAAAAATCCGTCTTGTCGAACAATTTCAATCACTAACAACAAGTATATTTAACAAGACGTTGGTCTAGCAGTGGAAAATATCAACTAGACATAAGTGAAGAGTTAATGGTCCATGTCATCGGGCGACACGGCAGGAAACATACAGCTGTTTATCATCTAAATATCACGGACAAAGTGACAAGAAGAACCAAAACCACTTACTTTTGGAAGGAAATATTGTCTCCCTTGCTTCTCCATTTGTGGCTTTGCCAACATGCGCAGCTTTCCAGCATATTCTACCTGTTTGTTGAACTTCTATGCACGCAAATCACTAACTTACCCGGAATTAAAATGGCGATCACGCCTCCTTACTGACAGTATTTACTTAATGGTTTTCATTATGCTTTTGTTCTTATTTTAAAGTTCAGTAAGTGGACTGATATGTTAAACATGGTGCAAATGTTATGTGAAAGGTCTAAAGCAAGATAATTTTATATTTACTGAACAAGTAGCAGAATTTTTTGTTTGTTTGTTTTGTATATTGTTCTGCAAGCCACTTTTAATTACAAATTCATCCGCCCACCGCCTGAGTTTTCATTATCCTTCATTTGTTTGGCATTTTTTGTTGAAAATTTAGCAGGTGAACACTGGGTGTGTTTAAAACAATATTGTGGGCGCTCTTAATTCATAATGTGAAGTAAAACAGAGCATGCCATGTAAAAGAAACAGTTGTATTTTTGCTTAATAAACTGTACTATGTGGTCAGGACTATTTCTATTTAGTTTCTTTTGTCTGTATTAGCATATTTGATATTGGAGTAATCCAGAAGTAATTGAAAGTAATCAAATTACATTACTTTAATATTATGGTACTTGGATTACGTTACTGATTACATTTTTCAACAGGTAACTAGTAACTATCGGAATACATTTTTAAAGTAACCCTCCCAACCCTGTCTATTATACATTCCAAATCTAAAGTGGAACTCTACTAGTGTTTACTAAGGTACACCGAAATATCTTTAAAAAGAAAAAGAGAGAGTAGAGCCACTTAGGTGCCTGGTTTTGAGAACCAGGGATGGTAGGTTGAAAAGCTTTTTTTATCCCATGGGAACTCTCCCTACCCACCTAAGCAGCTCAAGAATATGGACAGCATGTATAAGTGACATTTACGTGACAATTTGTAAACAATATTGAGATATGATAATTTGGCCATATTGTACAGCCCTACTGTCAACTCACTGAAAACTTTGAATATTAATTTATATCTACAATAAAAAAATGCTTAAAGTGGAAGGGGGTTAAGAGGGCTGTAATTGGGGGGTCAGCTGAAAAGCAAAAATGAAAAATGCTTAAAAAGGTGGGGAGTATAGGGGGCAGAGCCCCCCAGAAGCTGAAAGCTTTTAGTCATGCTCATGCTCCCAAGAACAATTTCACTGAAAAAGTCTGAAGGACCTAAAGGACATGGTTAGATAGCGAGGAGCTTTTACAGGTATGTGAGAGGCAAAGAAAGAGAAATGCTTAAAAAGGCAGGGGGTGTGGGGGGGCACAGTGCCCCCCAGCATCTGAAAGGTTTTTACCATGCTAATGCTCCCTTGAAGCATTTACTCAAAATAAAGTCTGAAGGACCTAAATGACATGGTGAGATGCTGATGAGCTTCGCTCATTCATGTCCTCGAGATATGCATATTAAAATAAACAAGTGGTTCAACACACTGGTGTTCGTTAGGTGGGTGATGTATATTATCCACGTGATGATGATGATGAAGTTGATTATTACCAATATTATTGTAGTGGTACAGACTAGTGAGGCAGCATATTTTATTGTAAGTAAAACAACAAGCTATAGTTATATTGCAATGATAATTGTTAGACAACAAACAAAAATGCTTACAGGCTCCTGTAGTACAGTACCACTTAAGGAGTATCATAGCCCTTCCCCCATGTTAACTTATTGACTGTTTATTCTGGTGCCACCAACATACGAGGTCTGTCCGTAAAGTATAGGTCCTTTTTATTTTTTTCAAAAACTATATGGATTTCATTCATATGTTTTTACGTCAGACATGCTTGAACCCTCGTGCGCATGCGTGAGTTTTTCCACGCCTGTCGGTGACGTCATTCGCCTGTGAGCACTCCTTGTGGGAGGAGTCGTCCAGCCCCTCGTCGGAATTCCTTTGTCTGAGAAGTTGCTGAGAGACTGGCGCTTTGTTTGATCAAAATTTTTTCTAAACCTGTGAGACACATCGAAGTGGACATGGTTCGAAAAATTAAGCTGGTCTTCAGTGAAAATTTTAACAGCTGATGAGAGATTTTGAGGTGATTCTGTCGCTTTAAGGACTTCCCACGGTGCGAGACGTCGCACAGCGCTCTCAGGCGCCGTCATCAGCCTGTTTCAAGCTTAAAACCTCCACATTTCAGGCTCTGTTGATCCAGGACGTCGTGAGAGAACAGAGAAGTTTCAGAAGAAGTCGGTTTCAGCATTTTATCCGGATATTCCACTGTTAAAGGAGATTTTTTTAATGAAAGACGTGCGGGCGGATTGCAGCGTCGGCTCGCAGCCGCCGCGACACTCCGCCACAGGAAAAACACCTCTGTTGGAAGCCTTGAGGACAAGTTGGAACATCTCCAGCTGATAAACAATTTCTCATATACTCACTCCACTGAAAGCCATCAAAAGCCAACTGGATTTTACAAATGGTTATCAACGGAGGTGTTTTTCCTGTGCCGCCGCGCCGCGTCGGCTGCGTCCCCGTCCGCACGTCTTTCATTAAAAAAATCTCCTTTAACAGTGGAATATCCGGATAAAATGCTGAAACCGAATGAAATCCATATAGTTTTTGAAAAAAATAAAAAGGACCTATACTTTACGGACAGCCCTCGTATAGGTGGTAGTAGCATAGGTGGTACACATCATTTATGCACAAATGATGTGTAGGTTGTGCACATTTTTGTATGCATTTTTGCATAAATAATAATATGCATAAATAAATAATTATTTCCTTATTCGAATACTTGTAAAGTTATACTACTTCTTGTGGTGAGCTTGTTAAAGCTTTTTTCTGTTTTGTTAAGATTGTATCCACCAGTGACTGTGATGTCTAAGTTAAGAAACATGTGACACCATAAATGAATGGTTTTACATTTGGTTGTCCAATTCTTGAATAAGCATTGTCAAATAAAACCTTAAAAATGAAGACAAGCAGTCACAGCTATGTAATCTATGGTACCTTTACACGAAAAGATTAAAGACAAGTGAACTGATTTATCATACGAGGAGTGTATTCCAAATTATGTAAGGTTCCTTCAGCTGATGTAGTTTACATGATAAATATAATTAGAAAAGTAAAATTTAATGACCTGAAAAGTGTGATTATTAGACTGTAGTTGGTGGCCAGGTCGTTCATGGACTGATCAGGAGCTTTGTTAGACAGTTGTATGTTTTGCTTCTAGATGGCACTGGGAACCAGCATCTGTGTTGTAAATGTCAGATTTTATAAAATTACAAGAAAAAGAAAATTACAAGAAAGAAAAGCTGGCTGTTTTGCTCTGAGCAAAGCAAAGTAAATCCTAATTAGGAACTGGGAGTCCGCTTGGGAACATCAGGAACAGTGACCATGTTTCTCCATGTACAGAACACATAATACAAGACTAAAAACTCCTTGAAGCATCTATGAATCAAAACTGGTGCAAGATTGGCACAGGATCCACATTTTAAAATGACTTCTTTATTTTGCCTCTTCTTATGCACAGAGTCGAATTGCTGTGAAGGGGACATTCTAATCCTGCTGGACTCTTCAGGAAGTGTGGCAGACTACGAGTTTGCACATCTGCTGGGTTTCCTCATCGAGCTGCTCCACCCTTTCTCTTTGGGCCGCGGTTCCTTGCGAGTCGCGCTCCTGCAGGTGAGCACCAGTCCTCACTTTGAGTTTGGCCTGGATGTCCACAACAATTGGGCAGATTTGCGGGACGCTGTGAGGAACACCAGGCACCTCAAAGGAGACACCAACACTGTGGCAGCACTCAGCATGGCCCATCAGCTGCTGACAGAAGAGGATGTTGGTGTGCCAAGGATACTGCTATGGTTGGCTGACACTGTGCAGCCTGGAGATGTGGAGGGTCCGATGTTTGAGCTAAAGGCGCTGGGGGTTTCTGTGTTAGCAGTTTATGTGGGACACACCAACTACCAGCTGCTAAAGCGTGTGGTGACACCACCCATCACATCCCACCTCCACTTTGTGGCCATAGATGACATCAACATCATCAAAGAAAACCTGACGAACGCCATCACTGGTGTGTAAGGCACACACTTTAAAGTGATCATCTTGCTTAAAATCAGTTTGTAATCTTTTAAATTTTCCCCAAAATGGCAAAAAAATTCTTATTTTTGCAAATTTAATAAAAATAAAAACTAAAATCAATACTCAATACTCCCCACCCCCCGCCTCTGCCCTGCCGCTCTCCCTGAACTCACGGCTGTGTGGGACACTGCCCCCCCCCCCCACTCACATTGCCTCAATTTGGATGACTGTCTTAAAGCTTAGCGTACATAAACAATCAAATGTATGTGTATGGTTGTTTTAATTCTGATATGTGCCATTATTACATTCAACTTGTAATAATTGTGGATTAATTGTATTTTTGTCTGAGGTGATTGAGTGTGAAGAAATTTCATTGCATTTGTAATGACAATAAATCTAACTATCCATCCATCATCCATACTTTGTTGATGCACCTCTGGCAGCAATTACCACCTCAAGTCTTCTTGAATATGATGCCATAAACTTGGTGCACCTATCTTTGGGCAGTTTTGTCCATTCATCTTTGCAGCACCTCTCAAGCTTCATCAGGTTGGATGGGGAGCGTTGGTGCACAGCCATTTTTAGATCTCTCCAGAGATGTTTAGATTCAGCTCTGAGCTATGGCTGGGTCACTCAAGGACATTCACAGAGTCACTGCTTTGATATCTTGGCTGTGTGCCTGGGGTCATTGTCCTTCTGAAAGATGAACCGTCACCCCAATCTCAGGTCAAGTGCTCTGGAGACGATTTTCATCCAGGATGCCTCTGTACATTGCTGCATTCATCTTTCCCTCAATTCTAGGGTGATCATATTTTGACTTCCGAAAAACCAGGACACTCCACCCGGCAATGAGTTACTCAAAGTTTAATTAAAGATGGCTTATAATTTCAATACATTTAAAGTGTGCTTCCTCTGTTTTGATAGAAAATTGTTATATTACAAAATACAGTGAGGAAAATAAGTATTTGAACACCCTGCGATTTTGCAAGTTCTCCCACTTAGAAATCATGGAGGGGTCTGAAATTTTCATCTTAGGTGCATGTCCACTGTGAGAGACATAACCTAAAAAAAAACTCCGGAAATCACAATGTATGATTTTTTTAATAATTTATTTGTATGTTACTGCTGCAAATAAGTATTTGAACACCTGTGAAAATCAATGTTAATATTTGGCACAGTAGCCTTTGTTTGCAATTACAGAGGTCAAACGTTTCCTGTAGTTTTTCACCAGGTTTTCACACACTGCAGCAGGGATTTTGGTCCACTCCTCCATACAGATCTTCTCTAGATCTTTCAGGTTTGGAGTTTCAGCTCACTCCAAAGATTTTCTATTGAGTTCAGGTCTGGAGACTGGCCAGACCACTCCAGGACCTTGAAATGCTTCTTACGGAGCCCCTCCTTAGTTGCCCTGGCTGTGTGTTTGGGGTCATTGTCATGCTGAAAGACCCAGCCATGACCCATCTTCAATGCTCTTACTGAGGGAAGGAGGTTGTTTGCCAAAATCTCGCAATACATGACCCCATCCATCCTCCCTTCAATACAGTGCAGTCATCCTGTCCCCTTTGCAGAAGAGCACCCCCAGAGTATGATGTTTCCACCCCCATGCTTCACAGTTGGGATGGTTTTCTTGGGGTTGTTCTCATCCTCTAAACATGGTAAGTGGAGTTGATTCCAAAAAGCTCTATTCTGGTCTCATCTGACCACATGACCTTCAGCCATGCCTCCTCTGGATCATCCAGTTGGTCACTGGTGAACTTCAAACGGGCCTGGACATGTGCTGGCTTGAGCAGGGGGACCTTGCTGCCCTGCAGGATTTTAAACCATGACAGCATCATGTGTTACTAATGTAATCTTTGTGACTGTGGTCCCAGCTCTCTTCAGGTCATTGACCAGGTCCTCCTGTGTAGTTCTGAGCTTTCTCAGAATCATCCTTACCCCACAAAGTGAGATCTTGCATGGAATTCCAGACCGAGGGAGATTGACAGTCATCTTGTGTTTCTTCCACTTTCTAATAAATAATCATAACAGTTATTGTCTTCTACCAAGCTGCTTGCCTGGAGTCCATCCCAGCCATGTGCGGGTCTACAGTTTTGTCCCTGGTGTCGGTAGACAGCTCTTTGGTCTTGGCTATGGTCGACAGGTTGGAGTGTGATTGATTGAGTGTGTGAACAGGTGTCTTTTATACAGGTAACAAGTTTAAGGTAAAGAGTGCAGAATAAGAGAGCTTCTTAAAGAAAAATTAACAGGTCTGTGTGAGCCAGAATTCTTGCTGATTGGCAGGTGTTCAAATACTTATTTGCAGCAGTAACATACAAATAAATAATTTAAAAAATCATACATTGTGATTTCCGGATTTTTTTTTTTTTTTTTAGATTATATCTCACAGTGGACATGCACCTAACTCAAACTGAAAGTAAATCTCTACAACTTGATATAAATTAATTAAAAATATAAAAGCCAAAAATGATGGGTTGCATAAGTAATCAGCCCCTTTGGTATAATACCTGGAAATAATCAGTTTAATTGCCCGTCTTCTTCAAACAAGTCAGGGGAAGGATACATGAACATTTCCAAGTCACTGAATATGTCTTGAACTTTATTTACATCAGTTATGAAGAAATACAAACAGTATAACACTCTATGGTAAATCTGTGTAGAGTAGATAGTTCTCAAAAACTGACTGTACCACTTCATCATGAAGCTGTATAACTGGGGATACAAATTGCAAAACATGCACTGTGCACAATTTCTCCAATCACAGCCACAGAAGCCTAAAACCTCTTCTGGGTTGTCTGGGTGTCTTGGTGGCTTTCCTCACTCTTCTTCTTCTTGCACAGTTACTCAGTTTTTGAGAACTTTCTACTCCATACAGATTTAAAACAGAGTGCCATACTGTTTGTATTTCTTCATAACTAATCAGCATCTTTGTGCTGATTACTTATGCAACCCATCATCTTGGCTTTTATATTTTTTCAATTTGAGTCTAAGGATGATAATTTTGGAAAATTTTATATTGAGAAGCCTGATTTCTTCGTCTTTCGGCTGTTCTCGTTAGGGGTCGCCACAGCAGATCAATCCTTTCCATCTCACCCTGTCCTCTGTATCTTCCTCTGTCACACCAACCACCTGCATGTTGTATTTGAAATGCCATAAACAAATTAAGTTGTGTGAAATACCAAGTGGCTGAATACTTTTGCAAGCCACTGTAACCAAAGACACAAAGTCTGATTGGGTTCTCAGAGAAACCAGGACATATCCTGAGAAAACAGGATGTTTGGTCACCCCATTCAATCCTGGCTAATCTCCCAGTTCCTGCCACTGAAAAATATCCACACAGCATGATGCTGCCTCCACCCATGCTTCATTGTAGGGATGGTGCCTGGTTTCCTCCAAACATGAAGCCTGGCATTCATACCAAAGAGTTCAGTGTCTCATCAGGCCTGAGAATTTTGTTTCTCTTGGTCTGAGAGTCCTTCAGGTGTCTTTTGGCAAACTCCGGGTGGGCGGTCATGTCCCTTTTACGAAGGAGTGGCTTCCGTCTGGCCACTCTACCATACAGGCCTTATTGGTGGATTGATGCAGAGATGGTTGTCCTTCTGGAAGGTTCTCCTCTCTCCACATGCGAATGATGGAGCTCTGACAGAGTGACCATCGGGTTCTTGGTCACTTCCCTGACTAAGACTCTTCTCCCCCAATCGCTCAGTTTAGATGGGCGGCCAGCTCTAAGAAGAGTCCTGGTGGATCCAGACTTCTTCAATTTACAGATGAGTGGAGGCCACTGTGCTCACTGGGACCTTCAAAGCAGCAGAAATGTTTCTGTACCCTTCCCCAGATTTGTGCCTCTAGACCATATTTGTCAAACTGATTCCAGACAGGGCCAAGAGGGTGCAGGTTTTCTTTGTAGCCACCAACTCCACCAGGTGATTTCACTGATGAACTCTTCCCATCTGCCCAAAGTGATGTTCATCAGTGAAATCACTTTCTGGAGTTGGTGGTTACAAAAAAAAACCTGCACACTCTTGGCCCTTTCTGGAATCAGTTTGACACCTATGCTCTAGACCAGGGGTGGGCAATCATGTGCCATAAAGGGCCGAGACACTGCAGGTTTTCCATGCAACCAATCGCCTCAGCAGGTGATTTCATTAAAGATCAGTTGTTTCAGCAGGTGATTTCATTGACAACCAGGTGTTTATGTTCAGAGCAGAAGCTCATCAGCAACCCACCTGCTGAGGTGATTGGTTACACGGAAAACCTGCAGTGTCTCGGCCCTCGATGCCCACCCCTGCTCTAGACAATCCTGTCTCGGTGGTCTATAGACAATTCCTTTGACTTCATGCTTGGTTTGTGCTCTGACATGCACTGTCAACTGTGGGACCTTATATGTAGACAGATGTGTGCCTTTACAAATCACATCCAGTCAACTGAATTTACCCCAGGTGGTCTCCAATTAAGCTGTAGAAGCATCTCAAGAATGATCAGTGGAAACAGGATGCACCTGAGCTCAATTTTGAGCTTCATGGCAAAAGCTGTGAATACTTATCTACATGTGATACCTTAGCTATTTTTTTATTTTTATTTATTTATTTATTATTTATTTATTTTGTGGGGGCTAAATTTGCAAAAATCTAAAATAAATAAATAAATAAACTTTTTTCTCATCGCTATTATGGGTTATTGTGTGTGGAATTTTGAGGGAAAAAAATAATTCATCATCCAAGTTTGTGAAAAAGGTTTATACAAGTAATATGAGAACTTTTACATGGTAGAATCAGGAGCATCAAAGAAATATCCATCTAGACTGACCTGAAAAAAGGTACTTTCAGAACACAATATTTGCATTTTATCTTGCTGTCTGTCACTGTCTCCTTTGTCTTTTCTACAGCAATTATATGTGCAGAACGAATGAACCAGCAGCTGCGTGTGGCCCAGTTGACGTGTCATGCTGCCATGCTGCAGTGGCATCCTGCTGTGACAGGAGATGAGGGTTACTATGAACTGCGGTACACTTCTGCTGGATCCAGAAATGGGCAGCACCACAGGCATATTCTCCCAGGTAACTCTGTCCAGGTAGAACTGAACAACCTCCAGCCTCATACAAACTACAGAGCTTCCCTCTACCCTCGGTCCATCCTGAAGCAGATTAACACCCTCTGTGTTACCTTCACAACTCCTGGTGAGCAGCTTTTCCTTTAAATATAAATGTATGCATTATGTACAGTATTTTTAAATGGGCCTAATTAGAAGAATTAGTTCTTTTGTGAAGAATTTGTTGGCCAGAGCAAATACACAGGGTTGAATGAAAGACAAACTTCAAAACAGGCCAGACTGCTATAAACACTAAAAAAAAGGCTGTACACATAAATGAACAATTTCAGAAGTATGAAAAGTATTGAGGCAGTTTATAGCTGCCAATTTCTCAGTGTTTTTTCCCTGCAGATTGTGCATGCATGCATCCATGCACCAGTCATGCTTTCTTGTGCTCATCATACGTGACCATAATTTTGGGGGGGTTTTCATCCAGTTTGAACTGGATATCCTGGAGTGAGGGAAATACACTAACTGCTTGCCGCACCGTGCAATGCACTGCTCAGTATAACTAATCTGTTTTACCCTATGGTCTAATCAACTTTTAATAGACATAATATTTTTCCAAACTGTTAGATTAGGTAAAATGACCATTATGTTAACGCATTGCCATGAATAAAGCAGCCCAAAGACCCCTGCAATGTGATATGTAATTCATCACATTTTAAATTTATTTCCCAGTGACAAGGTGACACAAATTATTATTGCACTTGCTCCCCCCCACTGAATATCCCTGGTTCAAGGCTGGCCATACACTATTCTCCTTGTACAACTGACTATATGCTAGAAAAGCCAAATCAACATGGGGGCACCATGAGCAAGCTAGAAGAAGCCCAGTGAAACCTCATTGAATGGGATGCAATTAGAGACATTTAAATTGTACAGAAATAATTAGTTTAAAACAGCAGCATTGCGTTCTTTCAACAGAGAAAGGCTGCTTGTGGGTCATAGAGCCTTCTTTTATTGTGCACCTGCTTTGTGGAATGGTCTCCTTGCATCAATAAAACAGTCAGATTCTGTAGAGACTTTCAAGTCCAGACTTAAAATGCACTTATTTTCCCTTTCGTATGGCTAGCATACTGGCATAATATGCCAGTATGCTAGCCATGGTATGGGGTGTCCGAAACAGGAAGTGCCAAATTTCAAATCCACAGTAAAACAGGAAATGTTCAAATGTCAAACACTTCCTGGATTGACAGACGAGATCCCATGGAATCTCACGGGAACTCAGTGGCAAGCTCACACTCAAACAGGAAGTGCCAAATTCTCACTCACAGTGAAACAGGAAATGTTCAAATGTCAAACACTTCCTGGCATGGGTGGAGCTAGAGCAGGGGCCGGGGTTTCACTGGACTTTCCTGAAATCTGATTGGACACAGATGATTGACATGTCACGGCACCACACGTCTGGTTGAAAAGAGCTGCATTTTCAAATCAGTGAGTCACATTGACTGCTAGGTTCCTCCTGTCCAGTAGTTTGTGCTGTGTACCACAAAAAGTTCTAATCCACCTTAGAAGAAGAAAAATGTTTGCTCCAGATTTGAACGGAACACGTCGTTTGAACTATGGAATTCTAATCACACCAAACTTATATTGGTGAGTAAATTACCGTATTATATGACAGAAATGAGGTCCAGGTTATTAAAAGCAGCATTTTTCCTTTAATTCGGGTTGCCTTATGTACACATTTTTAAACTAAGACAGCACCTTGTTCATGTTGGCTTATTAGTGCAGCAGATAACTGAAACAATCCTTCAAATGGTGATACAAGCAACAAATTGTGCACAAATACAGCTGGAGTAAAATTAATGGAGCAACTTTAACTTTTGACCCCTGTACAAACTGAAACTGACCTTTGTCACCATTCTTGCTACAGTGAGGAAAATAAGTATTTGAACACCCTGCAATTTTGCAAGTTCTCCCACTTAGAAATTATGGAGGGGTCTGAAATTTTCATCTTAGGTGCATGTCCACTGTGAGAGACATAATCTAAAAAAAAAAAAAAATCCGGAAATCACAATGTATGATTTTTTTAATTATTTATTTGTATGTTACTGCTGCAAATAAGTATTTGAACACCTGTGAAAATCAATGTTAATATTTGGTACAGTAGCCTTTGTTTGTGTTACGAATGTAATCTTTGTGACTGTGGTCCCAGCTCTCTTCAGGTCATTGACCAGGTCCTCCTGTGTAGTCCTGAGCTTTCTCAGAATCATCCTTACCCCACAAAGTGAGATCTTGCATGGAATCCCAGACCGAGGGAGATTGACAGAAATCTTGTGTTTCTTCCACTTTCTAATAAATAATCATAACAGTTGTCTTCTACCAAGCTGCTTGCCTGTTGTCCTGTAGTCCATCCCAGCCTTGTGCAGGTCTACAGTTTTGTCCCTGGTGTCCTTAGACAGGTCTTTGGTCTTGACTATGGTGGACAGGTTGGAGTGTGATTGACAGGTGTCTTTTATACAGGTAACAAGTTCAAACAGGTGCATTTAATACAGGTAAAGAGTGCAGAATAAGAGGGCTTCTTCAAGAAAAATTAACAGGTCTATGTGACCCAGAATTTTTGCTGGTTGGTAGGTGTTCAAATACTTATTTTAATCACTGTACCTCACAACTCCAGAACATTCAGTCACAGATTGTCCAAACTATACCTTTTTTGGAATCTTTATGATCAGTCTAATAATGTGGTGTAGTTTTCTATATGATTGGAGCATCTTTTAATTTAGACCAGGGGTGGGCAACTTGTTCCAGAAAGGGCCAAGAGGGTGCAGGTTTTCTTTGCAGCCACTGACTCCACCTGGTGATTTCACTGATTAATATCACTTTGAGCAGATGGAATCAGTTTATGAGTGAAATCACCTTGTGGAGTCAGTGGCTGCAAAGAAAACCTGCACCCTCTTGGCCCTTTCTGGCACAAGTTGCCCATCCCTGATTTGACCCCTGTGTAAGTCTTCAATTGACCCCTACTTGGCTGCCTATTGAAAATTCAAGTGGCCAATTAGTTTTATTTATTTAGGGTTTTTTTTAAGAGTTCATGTCTATGGATTATTTGTACCAAATTTGATGTTTGTATCACCATTTGCAGGATTCCACTCTAAATATTATATTGGAACACTTGGTATTTCACACATTTTAATTTGTTTATTCTATTTCAAATACTTTTTTTTTCTAAAATTATCCTCCTTATCTCAAACTGAAAGCAAATCTCTACAACTTGATATAAATTAATTAAAAATCTAAAATACACCTTCCTGTTGAAGTGGTGTAGAGGAGGATTTCTTAAAAAGACCTGAAAGTTCAGCTATAATTTGACAGAAAGTACATTTCAGATGAAAGCCTAGATTTGATGTTTTGGTGAAAGAAACTTTTGTATTTCTTCATAATTGATGTAAATAAAGTCCAAGACATATTGTTCATGTTTCCATCCCCTGACTTGTCTAAAGAAAACTGGCAATAAAACGTATTATTATTTACAGGTTTTATCAAGTTTTAGAGATTTGCTTTCAGTTTGAGTTTGAGGAAGATAAATTTAGAAATTTAATTTTTTTTTTTTTTTTTTTTTTTGTATTTCTAGTATTTAAAATGGCATAAACAAATTAAAATGTGTGAAATTCCAAGTGTTCCAATAATTTTGGAGGGTACAGTATCCTAACCTTATGATGAGTGCAAAATGAGTGTGGTATTATTACTGTTTTGTTTAAGAATGTTTAATTTTCACTGTTGGTGCACTTTGTGTCAAATCATAGTTATGTCATACTGATATTAAAATTCATTAAGGTATATCTTCTATTATACATTCCAAATCTAAAGCGGAACTGTACTAGTGTTTACTAAGGTACACATAAATATCTTTAAAAAAAAAGAGAGAGAGTAGAGCCACTTAGGTGCCTGGTTTTGAGAACCAGGGATAGTAGGTTGAAAAGCTTTTTTTCCCATGGGAACTCTCCCTACCCACCTAAGCAGCTCAAGAACATGGACAGCATGTATATCAGTGACATTTACATGACAATTTATATGACAATACTGAGATAAGATAATTTGGCCATATTGTACAGCCCTACTGTCAACTCACTGAAAACTTTGAATATTAATTTACATCTACAACAAAAAAATGCTTAAAGTGGAAGGGGCTTAAGAGGGCTGTAATTGGGGGGTCAGCTGAAAAGCAAAAATGAAAAATGCTTAAAAAGGTGGGGAGTATAGTATATTCCTGCAAAGGTAATAACTGTTTTATAGAATTATTCTTGCAAGCACAGCTGTCAGTTTTTTGTCCATGAAAACTAAATCATTTTTTATACATTATACAAAACAAAAATTGAAGATTGTGTGAGAGTAAAGCATGGGATGACATCAACAGAATTCTGAGGAATTATTGAAAAAAAATCTACATATGACTCATGAATGACATATTTTGCTGTAGAAAAGTTGTTTGCTTGATTGATTAAATGAGACTTTCATTGCCCTAAAAATATGATGATCCCTGAAGTGATGTTCAACATCAGCAAGCATCTGTCTTTACTCAGGAAGGTCCCAGAGAGAGAGAGAGAGATTTTATCTCCTGCGGTAAGAATGGGAGGTGGAGTATGAGGAGGAGGGATTTGGGAAACTGTGCACAGACAAAAACAGAGGCACACCGCGGAAATGATTACGCACGGCGCAGGTGTTTGCTGATAAAAAAAGATCAGACTGTGCTGAAGAGGCCACAGAGCTACACTCAGCTCTGCAATGGGAACGCCGCTGGTTATTTCATCAAACTATAATTAGAAGGTTTGTTTTTTTGTTTTGTTTTGTTTTTTTTTGGTGCCAAAGAATGAAAGTCTTTTTTGTTGGAGGGCTTTTTCTCTGGTCGATGTTGCAGCGCAGCAACACGCACATGTGTGCACCTGAAACAGGTGAGTGCAATCCAAAACCATTTGAAAAAAGTGTAAATTGAACCCAGGAAAACAGTTTAAAGTCCAGTTTTCTCTGTGTGATGAGTAGTATGTGCTGTATATTTTAACAGTAATACCTAAGTGACTGATATTTATGATATTTAGAGTGACTCTTCTAGGATTCACACCTTGTTAGAATGACAAAAATAAAACTGTTTCTACGTTATTCCAGGAAAATGGTGATGGTTTCTATAGCATGTAAATCATAACCTGGAAGTTGATGAACATGAATAATACTCTAATAATGACTTAATGCCTTCCACATTACATCAGTTGTACTGTATATAGTAGTAATAATAGCAGTACGCACAGCGATGTCCCATGGGACAACTGGATTGATTGGCCCTGGAACAGTCCAACTTGTGTGTAGCAAACTTCTGATCATAGATGAACAGACGTGGTTGTCTTATAGTTTTCCTTCTTGCTGTCTTCTCATCCCAATTGTGCTGCCATTAATATTCAAAGATTTGTAGACCCACCTGGATTGTGTATTTCTCCTTTGTTTGGCCGAGGTTTCCCAGGTGTCTGCTTGGATGTTTGTAGCATTTCAAGCCTTGTTTGCATTGATCTTTGTAGCATAGCTGTAGCTGATACTGATAGTCACCATAAAGGACGTCCTTTGGAATTTTGCAATCCTTTGTACACTGATGACCAAGCCTGTACAGGAGACACTGTGAACACTGGATGAAAGCCTGCACACTAGTCTGGCTAATTATATAAAGCCAGGATATCTGAGTCAAAGTTGCAATAGCCAGCATCAAATGCAGGTTTAAAAGTTTTTCTTCAAGCATATTCTTAACAAAGTAAACTAAAAGGAGACCTTTTAGGATGTTTCACCCATCAGTAATTATCAAGTTCCCTCACTGCTTCTCTCGTTTAAAGTCATTCCTACAGAAGGATGTCCTATAGGCAGCTGAGGCCCAGTGGTGCTCTTCTCAGATACTGTAGCATAAAGCAGATGAGTCTACAACTCTCCCTTGAAGGGACGCCAGTCAAACACAGGTCACTTCCCCTTTTCAGTTGTGTGGACTGACACAATGCAGATGAAGTTTCGTCTCCACGTAGTCAATGTGTCAGTAGTCAATTTTGACATAATCATTACCATTTAAAGGACATATATCAGTCCAATCCACACTATAAAAATTCTATACCAGATTATAAATCATTCCAAGTCTTTAATTTGTGCAAGCCCTGATATACAGTAGTGTTCAGAACAATAGTAGTGCTATGTGACTAAAAAGATTAATCCAGGTTTTGAGTATATTTCTTATTGTTACATGGGAAACAAGGTACCAGTTCTTTGGCAAATTGTAACCTCTTCTGCACATGTCTTTTATTTAACAGAGGGACTTTGTGGGGATTCTTGCAAATAAATTAGCTTCACACAGGCGTCTTCTAACTGTCACAGCACTTACAGGTAACTCCAGACTGTCTTTGATCATCCTGGAGCTGATCAATGGTTGAGCCTTTGCCGTTCTGGTTATTCTTTTATCCATTTTGATGGTTGTTTTCCATTTTCTTCCATGCGTCTCTGTTTTTTTTGTCCATTTTAAAGCATTGGAGATCATTGTAGATGAACAGCCTATAATTTTTTGCACCTGTGTATAAGGTTTCCCCTCTCCAGTCAACTTTTTAATCAAACTACGCTGTTCTTCTGAACAATGTCTTGAACGTCCCATTTTCCTCAGGCTTTCAAAGAGAAAAGCATGTTCAACAGGTGCTGGTTTCATCCTTAAATAGGGGACACCTGATTCACACCTGTTTGTTCCACAAAATTGACGAACTCACTGACTGTATGCCACACTACTATTGGGCAGTCTAAGGCACACCTGTGCACTAATCATGGTGTCTAATCAGCATCTTGATATGGCACACCTGTGAGGTGGGATGGATTATCTCAGAAAAGGAGAAGTGCTTACTATCACAGATTTAGACTGGTTTGTGAACAATATTTGAGAGAAATGGTGATATTGTGTATGTGGAAACAGTTTTAGATCTTTGAGTTCATCTCATACAAAATGGGAGCAAAACCAAAAGTGTTGCGTTTATATTTTTGTTGAGTGTACAAATAATGAATGTTTGAGTTCAACGGTACAAATATTTCATGAGGTGAAAGCTGGAACATACAATTATGGTATGTTCCAGCTTTCACCAAATTAAATATGCATTCCATTGAAAGAATGGAAAAACATTCATTATTTGTTTTATATAATGGCTAAAATATACAGTAGTGTTCAGAATAATCATAGTGCTATGTGACTAAAAAGATTAATCCAGGTTTTGAGTATATTTCTTATTGTTACATGGGAAACAAGGTACCAGTAGATTCAGTAGATTCTCCCAAATCCAACAAGACTAAGCATTCATGATATGCACACTCTTAAGGCTATGAAATTGGGCTATTAGTAAAAAAAAAAAAAAAAGTAGAAAAGGGGGTGTTCACAATAACAGTAGTGTGGCATTCAGTCAGTGAGTTCGTCAATTTTGTGGAACAAACAGGCGTGAATCAGGTGTCCCCTATTTAAGGATGAAACCAGCACCTGTTGAACATGCTTTTCTCTTTGAAAGCCTGAGGAAAATGGGACGTTCAAGACATTGTTCAGAAGAACAGCGTAGTTTGATTAAAAAGTTGACTGGAGAGGGGAAAACTTATACGCAGGTGCAAAAAATTATAGGCTGTTCATCTACAATGATCTCCAATGCTTTAAAATGGACAAAAAAAAAAAAACAGAGACGCATTGAAGAAAATGGAAAACAACCATCAAAATGGATAGAAGAATAACCAGAATGGCAAAGGCTCACCCATTGATCAGCTCCAGGATGATCAAAGACAGTCTGGAGTTACCTGTAAGTGCTGTGACAGAAGACGCCTGTGTGAAGCTAATTATTTGCAAGCAATCCCCACAAAGTCCCTCTGTTAAATAAAAGACATGTGCAGAAGAGGTTACAATTTGCCAAAGAACACATCAACTGGCCTAAAGAGAAATGGAGGAATATTTTGTGGACTGATGAGAGTAAAATTGTTCTTTTTGGGTCCAAGGGCCGCAGACAGTTTCTGAACACTACTGTACGGTGTATCCAGAAAGTATTCACAACACTTCACTTTTTCCACATTTTATGTTAGCCATATTCCAAAATAGATGAAATTAATATTTTCCCTCAAAATTCTACTCACAACACCCCATAATGACAACGTGAAAAAGGTTTGGGTTTTTTTTTCCAAATTTATTCACAATTAAAAAAACTAAGAAATCACATGTACAAAAGAATTCACAGCCTTGGCCATGAAGCTCAAAATTGAGCTCGGGTGCATCTTGTTTCCACTGATCAGCCTTGAGATGTTTCTACAACATAATTGGAGTCCACCTGGGGTAAATTCAGTTGATTGGACATGATTTGGAAAGGCACGCACCTGTCTACATATAAGGTCAATCAATCAATCAATCAACGTTTTCTTATTATAGCGCCAAATCACAACAAACAGTTGCCCCAAGGCGCTCCATATGTAGGCAAGGCCATACAATAATTATGAAAAACCCCAACGGTCAAACGACCCCTATGAGCAGCACTATTGGCAACAGTGGGAAGGAAAAACTCCCTTTTAACAGGAAGAAACCTCCAGCAGAACCAGGCTCAGGGAGGGGCAGTCTTCTGCTGAGACTGGTTGGGGCTGAGGGAAAAAACCAGGAAAAAGACATGCCGTAAAGGGGGGCAGAGATCGATCACTAATGATTAAATGCAGAGTGATGCATACGGAGCAAAAAGAGAAAGAAACAGTGCATCATGGGAACCCCCCCACAATCTACGTCTAAAGCAGCATAACCAAGGGATGGTCCAGGGTCACCCGATCCAGCCCTAACTATAAGCCTTAGCGAAAAGGAAAGTTTTAAGCCTAATCTTAAAAGTAGAGAGGGTATCTGTCTCCCTGATCTGAATTGGGAGCTGGTTCCACAGGAGAGGAGCCTGAAAGCTGAAGGCTCTGCCTCCCATTCTACTCTTACAAACCCTAGGAACTACAAGTAAGCCCCGCAGTCTGAGAGCGAAGCGCTCTAATGGGTAATATGGTACTACGAGGTCCTAGATAAGATGGGACCTGATTATTCAAAACCCTATAAGTAAGAAGAAGAATTTTAAATTCTATTCTAGAATTAACAGGAAGCCATGAAGAGAGGCCAACACGGGTGAGATATGCTCTCTCCTGCTAGTCCCCGTCAGTACTCTAGCTGCAGCATTCTGAACCAACTGAAGGCTTTTAGGGAACTTTTAGGACAACCTGATAATAATGAATTACAATAGTCCAGCCTAGAGGAAATAAATGCATGAATTAGTTTTTCAGCATCACTCTGAGACAAGACCTTCTGATTTAGAGATATTGCGTAAATGCAAAAAGGCAGTCCTACATATTTGTTTAATATTGTGCTTTGAATGACATATCCTGATCAAAAATGACTCCAAGATTTCTCACAGTATTACTAGAGATCAGGGAAATGCCATCCAGAGGAACGATCTGGTTAGACACCATGCTTCTAAGATTTGTGGGGCCAAGTACAATAACTTCAGTTTTATCTGAGTTTAAAAGCAGGAAATTAGAGGTCATCCATGTCTTTATGTCTGTAAGACAATCCTGCAGTTTAACTAATTGGTGTGTATCCTCTGGCTTCATGGATAGATAAAGCTGGGTATCATCTGCGTAACAATGAAAATTTAAGCAATACCGTCTAATAATACTGCCTAAGGGAAGCATGTATAAAGTGAATAAAATTGGTCCTAGCACAGAACCTTGTGGAACTCCATAATTAACTTTAGTCTGTGAAGAAGATTCCCCATTTACATGAACAAACTGTAATCTATTAGACAAATATGATTCAAACCACCGCAGCGCAGTGCCTTTAATACCTATGACATGCTCTAATCTCTGTAATAACATTTTATGGTCAACAGTATCAAAAGCAGCACTGAGGTCCAACAGAACAAGCACAGAGATAAGTCCACTGTCCGAAGCCATAAGAAGATCATTTGTAACCTTCACTAATGCTGTTTCTGTACTATGATGAATTCTAAAACCTGACTGAAACTCTTCAAATAGACCATTCCTCTGCAGGTGATCAGTTAGCTGTTTTACAACTACCCTCTCAAGAATCGATGAGAGAAAAGGAAGGTTGGAAATTGGCCTATAATTAGCTAAGATAGCTGGGTCAAGTGATGGCTTTTTAAGTAATGGTTTAATTACTGCCACCTTAAAGGCCTGTGGTACATAACCAACTAACAAAGATAGATTGATCATATTTTGTTAGCAAAGAAAGTCATGAAGTCATTACTAGTTAAAGTTAATGGAATACTCAGCTCAATAGAGCTCTGACTCTTTGTCAGCCTAGCTACAGTGCTGAAAAGAAACCTGAGGTTATTCTTATTTTCTTCAATTAGTGATGAGTAGAAAGATGTCCTAGCTTTACGGAGGGCTTTTTTATAGAGCAACAAACTCTTTTTCCAGGCTAAGTGAAGATCTTCTAAATTAGTGAGACGCCATTTCCTCTCCAACTTACGGGTTATCTGCTTTAAGCTACGAGTTTGTGAGTTATACCACGGAGTCAGACACTTCTGATTTAAAGCTCTCTTTTTCAGAGGAGCTACAGCATCCAAAGTTGTCTTCAAAGAGGATGTAAAACTATTGACGAGATACTCTAACTCCCTTACAGAGTTTAGGTAGCTACTCTGCTCTGTGTTGGTATATGACATTAGAGAACATAACGAAGGAATCATATCCTTGAACCTAGTTACAGCGCTTTCTGAAAGACTTCTAGTGTAATGAAACTTATTCCCCACTGCAGGGTAGTCCATCAGGGTAAATGTAAATGTTATTAAAAAATGATCAGACAGAAGGGAGTTTTCAGGGAATACTGTTAAGTCTTCTATTTCCATACCATAAGTCAGAACAAGATCTAAGATATGATTAAAGTGGTGGGTGGACTCATTTACTTTTTGAGCAAAGCCGATAGAGTCTAATAATAGATTAAATGCAGTGTTGAGGCTGTCATTCTCAGCATCTGTGTGGATATTAAAATCGCCCACTATAATTATCTGAGCTAAGCACTAAGTCAGACAAAAGGTCTGAAAATTCACAGAGAAACTCACAGTAACGACCAGGTGGACGATAGATAATAACAAATAAAACTGGTTTTTGGGACTTCCAATTTGGATGGACAAGACTAAGAGACAAGCTTTCAAATGAATTAAAGCTCTGTCTAGGTTTTTGATTAATTAATAAGCTGGAATGGAAGATTGCTGCTAATCCTCCGCCACGGCCCGTGCTACGAGCATTCTGACAGTTAGTGTGACTCAGGGGTGTTGACTCATTTAAACTAACATATTCATCCTGCTGTAACCAGGTTTCTGTTAGGCAGAATAAATCAATACGTTGATCAATTATTATATCATTTACCAACAGGGACTTAGAAGAGAGAGACCTAATGTTTAATAGACCACATTTAACTGTTTTAGTCTGTGGTGCAATTGAAGGTGCTATATTATTTTTTCTTTTTGAATTTTTATGCTTAAATAGATTTTTGCTGGTTATTGGTGGTCTGGGAGCAGGCACCGTCTCTACGGGGATGGGGCAACGAGGGGATGGCAGGGGGAGAGAAGCTGCAGAGAGGTGTATAAGACCACAGCTCTGCCTCCTGGTCCCAACGCTGGACAGTCACAGTTTGGAGGATCCAAGAAAATTGGCCAGATTTCTAGAAATGAGAGCTGCTCCATCTAAAGTGGGATGGATGCCGTCTCTCCTAACAAGACCAGGTTTTCCCCAGAAGCTTTGCCAATTATCAATGAAGCCCACCTCATTTTTTGGACACCACTCAGACAGCCAGCAATTCAAGGAGAACATGCGGCTAAACATGTCACTCCCGGTCTGATTGGGGAGGGGCCCAGAGAAAACAACAGAGTCCGACATTGTTTTTGCAAAGTTACACACCGATTTAATGTTAATTTTAGTGACCTCCGATTGGCGTAACCGAGTGTCATTACTGCCGACGTGAATTACAATCTTACCAAATTTACGCTTAGCCTTAGGCAGCAATTTCAAATGTCCTTCGATGTCGCCTGCTCTGGCCCCCGGAAGACAATTGACAATGGTTGCTGGTGTCGCTAACTTCACATTTCTCAAAACAGAGTCGCCAATAACCAGAGTTTGATCCTCGCGAGTGTATCGTCGAGTGGGGAAAAACGGTTAGAGATGTGAACGGGTTGACGGTGTACACGGGGCTTCTGTTTAGGGCTACGCTTCCTCCTCACAGTCACCCAGTCAGCCTGCTTTCCCGACTGCCCGGGATCTGCCAGGGGGGAACTAGCGGCGGCTAAGCTACCTTGGTCCGCACCGACTACAGGGGCCTGGCTAGCTGTAGAATTTTCCACGGTGCGGAGCCGAGTCTCCAATTCGCCCAGCCTGGCCTCCAAAGCTACAAATAAGCTGCACTTATTACAAGTACCGTTACTGCTAAAGGAGGCCGAGGAATAACTAAACATTTCACACCCAGAGCAGAAAAGTACGGGAGAGACAGGAGAAGCCGCCATGCTAAATCGGCTAAGAGCTAGTAGCTACGCAACCTAGCGGATTCCCAAAAACACACAAAGTGAATAATGTGTAAATAATTTAAAGGTGATTCAGCAGAAGGAGTGCCCCAATCAAGGCACCAAACAGGCCATGAAGCAGCACAGGCAACGCACGACAACAGCGAACGCACGACAACGGTGCTAAAATAAAATAAAAATCAACTAAACACGCTGTGGAGCAGCACAGATAACGCACGACAACAGTGCTAAAAGAAAAAAATAAAATAAAATAAAAAAAATTACAAAAATAAAAACGAAAGCGTTAGCAAGCTAGTTAGCTTGCCAACGCTGATGAAAGTTAGCTGATAAAAGTGCTCCGTCGCGATGTTTCGACCGTTAGAGGTCTTCCTTAGGCGTTGGAGCACAGTAAAAAAGTAAAAAAAAAGTAAAAAAGTCTTGAAAAAGACTGTTAATTCAAGTCCAAAGCAGCAGGTAGCAGTCTCTGTGTAAACAGTCCCAACAGAGAGCCAAAATTCTGATGCCAACACGTAAACCTACACGATGGTCCTACACGATGCATATAAGGTCTGCATCGTGCAGTGTACATGGAGTAACAAGCTGCGTTTAACATCTCACAACCACCTCCTGATCGCCAATCGTATGATCAAATGAAAATCAAACCTGTTTGATATTATTCTGGTCGGCCGGCGTGAGGGTATCCTGCTGCTGAAGAGCAACAAGCGTCCAACCGCTCACACTGTGCATGTGCAAACACCGCAGAGCTGTCTTGTAATGTTTTTTGTTGTTGTTGTTGTTTTGTTTTTAAACTTAATTTGTAAAAAGATAAAAGCTATTTGCAAAGCCAAAAAGTTGATTTGACAACCATCTGATATAACCGGGGTCAAAATAAATAGGACACTGCCATCTACTGGTGCCCAGATGCTTAGTACTTAGGGCGAATACTGCCATGAACACTACTGGCCAGTAGATGGCAGTAGAGGCCTTGAAAACTTGCCAAAACAAAATTCCAGATAATCTGTGTCTGCTACATTTAAGATGCGTGGAATTTAACAAACGCAAATACAATAACGTCTGTAAACCCAGAGAATATATTCACGAGAGTTTTAGGCACTAGAGTTTAATGCTGCTGTCCGTGGAGCCTGAACAGAGTGTCTGAAATGCATTTGTCCTGTCGTGAACGTACTGAGATTACCCTATCCTACCCATAATGCACTGCTGGGCACAGCATGTGCTCACAAAACCTTAAAAATTAGCACATTACTTTAAAACTAAAAAATATATCTGATATTTTCACTTTATAAAACTTCAGACATGACAAAATTTGAACCATAAGTTAAAAATGTATGCCTCTGGATGACTTGGGTGATATTGCCAGTGTAATAGTATAGGGTTAAAGAAAATGTTTTTTGTTTTTTTTGTGACCAGTTCTCTTTTGTCTTCAGAGAAGAGAGTGATTTCTCCTGAAAGCAGCTCTCTTCTGTTTGCAGAGGCTAGAACTATATATACATTTCTTTGGAAACTTTTAACAGGTAGGTCTCAAATGATTTTAAATTTTAAAAATGTTTGCCGCTGTTCAGCTTGGTTTACTCCGTTATCGGTCTAAAAGTTATGGATGACAATTTATCGGAAGATAATTGGTCCGATAATGGTTTTTAAAGTTATCTAAAAAGATAATCCGATAATGAAAACAAAATCTTCGATAGTTATCTGTTATCGGATTATCGGAAGTGTGCCCGCCACTGACTGTGCCCACCACTAAATTTGACCTCATGCTAATCACCATTTCCCGCAGACTTACAATTCCGATAGTATAAAATTAGTAGGTGAAATCAAGCTAAATTAGCATGTTTATGGCTCAATATCTCAGGACATATTGCACCAAAAATAAAACACAATACACCAATGTTTTCATAATTCTATGTATTATAAATAGTCAGCTCAATCTGACATTTCATTGACCAGAGATATGCGCTTTAAGGGAGCTAAATGACACTTCCAATCCAGCCTCATTATTAGACCATGGGCCAAGCAATGGAAATCCTTCTAGTTTTTACTTTTCGTGATCTACACTTGGTAACTACTTGAAATTTTGCATGATCAGAGATATAAAATCACTGAACCAGAATTCACAACTTGGCAAGGCCAAAAGTTGCACACTAAGTATTTGTAATTGATAATAATCAACTATATGAACAGCGCCCTCTTGTGTCAGGGAATGAAAAACCATGTACAAATATATGGAAAGTTACACAGCAACATTTATTAATTGTCTGTGAACAGAGAACAGGAATTATAAGAACCTCCACCCACACATGTTCCCTGCACAATGAAATGTGTTTACTGCATTTTTACCCATCCTAGTTGCCAGTTAGGAGCAGAGGTCGCCTTTTTTGGCGCCGGGGACCCAGCTTCAGATGTACGAGGGCTGTCAATAAAGTAAGGGTCCTTTTTATTTTTTCAAAAACTATATGGATTTCATTCATATGTTTTAACGTCAGACATACTTGAACCCTCGTGCGCATGCGTGAGTTTTTCCACGCCTGTCGGTGATGTCATTCGCCTGTGAGCACTCCTTGTGGGAGGAGTCGTCCAGCCCCTCGTTGGAATTCCTTTGTCTGAGAAGTTGCTGAGAGACTGGCGCGTTGTTTGATCAAAATTTTTTCTAAACCTGTGAGACACATCGAAGTGGACACGGTTCGAAAAATTAAGCTGGTTTTCAGTGAAAATTTTAACGGCTGATGAGAGATTTTGAGGTGATACTGTCGCTTTAAGGACTTCCCACGATGCGAGACGTCGCTCAGCTCTCTCAGCCGCCGTCGTCAAGCCTGTTCAAGCTGAAAACCTCCACATTTCAGGCTCTATTGATCCAGGACGTCGTGAGAGAACAGAGAAGTTGCAGAAGAATTCGGTTTCAGCATTTTATCCGGATATTCCACTGTTAAAGGAGATTTTTTTAATGAAAGACGTGCGGACGGATCCACGTGTCGGACGCAGCCGACACGGTGCGGCGGCACCCGTCCGCACGTCTTTCATTAAAAAATTTCCTTTAACAGTGGAATATCCGGATAAAATGCTGAAACCGACTTCTTCTGAAACTTCTCTGTTCTCTCACGACGTCCTGGATCAATAGAGCCTGAAATGTGGAGGTTTTCAGCTTGAACAGGCTGACGACGGCGGCTGAGAGCGCTGAGCGACGTCTCGCACCGTGGGAAGTCCTTAAAGCGACAGTATCACCTCAAAATCTCTCATCAGCCGTTAAAATTTTCACTGAAAACCAGCTTAATTTTTCGAACCGTGTCCACTTCGATGTGTCTCACAGGTTTAGAAAAAATTTTGATCAAACAACGCGCCAGTCTCTCAGCAACTTCTCAGACAAAGGAATTCCACGAGGGGCTGACGACTCCTCCCACAAGGAGTGCTCACAGGCGAATGACATCACCGACAGGCGTGGAAAAACTCACGCATGCGCACGAGGGTTCAAGCATGTCTGACGTAAAAACATATGAATGAAATCCATATAGTTTTTGAAAAAAATAAAAAGGACCCTTACTTTATTGACAGCCCTCGTATATCCCTGCCCTAGGTCACGAGCAGGGCTAAGCAAACCTTGACCGGCCTCATGACACACTTAACAAACAACAACACACATAATCCGGTCCGGTACATGAACACATATAAAAGCACACACAAGGAAAGAATTGGGAAAAGAAAAACCTCCATTGCTGCTGCGTTGAACTCCCACAGCACCACTGCAGTGCAAAAAAAAACCCATAGCACAGAAAAACAGTCATAACAAAAACAAAAAAACAATCACAACAGACGACAGACAACAGCCGAGACTTGGATGTGTCCAGTGTCCAGACAGACAGCCCAGAAAGGCCGCCCTTGAGGCGCCATCGACAGGCCTTATCTGTCCATCCTTGGGGGGGGGGATCCCAGTCCTGAATCAGTCCAACAGAGTCTCAAGGTCCCACAGTCAACATCTCAGGACTGGGAAGGGAGGGAGGAAGGGGAAGACAAAGAGGTGGGGGAGACGAGGAGCGAGGCTATCAGGAGTGTTCTTTGGGGGGAGGATTTTATCCCAGCGGCCTTGAAGGACAGCTGGTGTTTGTAAACCAAATAGATATCCAGATTAACAGATGCCTGGCAGATTCCACAGTCTGAAACTTCAGAGTGGCTCCCAAATACATCTGAATAGAGGAGATGTGGTCTTACTGACGATCAAAGCGGTTTTCCAGTGCAGCCATTCTCCCCGAGATGGATTCCAATGTGCGGTTGACACCCGCCGACTGAGCTGACACTGCCCTTCCAATCGAATCAATCATGTGGGGCAGCCTGGACGGGCCAATTAATGCCGCCTCCACCTTCTTAATTTTCCGGTAAACCAGTGCTATGGCCGCTCCACACAGCAGAAACCCAGTTACCACAGCTCCAAATAAGTATACATCTTCAACGTCCTCCACAGACAACGTGTACAGGCACATGACTTGCCACCTCCACCAGCTGTCCATCACGTAACCCGCCACATGTGTCCCGGCAGGACAGGTCGGGTCCTCCGCTCCCGAGTGCCTTGTGGGAAAAATAGTATCAATTGCATTCAGAGACCACTTGATCAGATCCATTTTGCCATTTTCCAGAGGAGCACGGCTGGCAGCCTCACAGACAAAACACGCTACAGTAGCAGGAAAGTTGGGGAGGGAGGAGGAGAGAAAAATGCGACCGTCCTGACCGAGAGCAAGAAGGCAAAAAGTTGATATTGAACTGAAGCCCAGCCTGTAGAATCTGAACCACCAATATGCATTTTAGTATACACTATTAATAATTTAATTTCTAGCTTTATAATGAAAACTTACCTCCAACTTCTTTCACCATGATTGTCGTAATGAACATCGAACACCCTGGCAGCTCTGCCTGCGCCTGTACAGAGTCCCAAGCATAGCGGTCTGCGTCGTGTGCTACCTTAGTTTCGACTGTGTTTTTTGCTTGTTTCTAAAGATTAGCACATTCTTTGAATTTCTTGAATGACTTCAACCCAAAAGGAATAATCCTGCTGTGGGTTGAGATGATGTGCATGCAGCAAAATCCAGATAATGTACTTTCAGAATCATCGAAAGATGCACTGGCACTAGCATCGGCATCCCATGACATAGGCGTCGCCATGTTTGTTACTGTTACTGTGTTGAAACAAATTATCTGATTGGCTGTTGCGTACGGGATAGTTTGATGCGTTTATGAAAGGTCTGCTGTGATTGGGTAATTTTTCAGGGCTCTATGTCAAAATGATGGAGGTTTTTCCCACTTTTTAAAATAATGGTGGTGTTATGTGTCGGACGCAGCTCGGAGAACCGACCAGCGTTTGAAGGACCCAGTATGAAATAAGCAGAGCACGGTACAAAGGCTAACTGAATTTAATACATAACAGTGATAATATAATAACAAAAAGTGCGGTCTGGCGTGGTGCGCTCCCAGCAGCGCTAACGGTCCGGAGCCAGAAGCTGTTTCGGACCCAAGGACCCCGCCAACACCCTCCAGGTGGCCGCAACAACCGAGTCTGTGAAAGAAGGAACCATTATGTGAGTCCACACTCTACACACAGAACACTTAAAGGTGTACAAACAGCAAACACTTCCTGGCTTGATTACTGATCAGCTTCCCAACCTGCAGGCATGGAACAATCAGTTCACAAAACTCCACTGCAGTGAAAGCTGATACATGACTAACATACAGCTCAATACAATAAGGTGTGAGGGACACCACATTTACTGACTGTATAAATGTTAGTCACAAAATCTAACGTACCTCAGGAAGCGTGCTGACAGAGCGTGAAACCTCACCCCTCCTCTTTCACAGACTGTGCATCAAACCTGGACGTTCTCAGCATCCGCTGTTGATGAGATGGCTCCCGAGACGACGATCTCACCCGTCTGGTCACAAGGTCGAGTCTCTGGCAAATACACACTGTGCACTCCAGTCTTAAATGCCAACATGTTCTAATCCATCCAGATGCACCACAGCTGTGAGTCCTGACGAGTCGCAGGTGATCAGGGTGAGGTCCTGACAGCCTCAGCAACACAGCCACTCAGTCCCAAACGCACGCCACCTGGGAGGAAAACCAAAAAACAGAAACAAACCGGCAGCCAGGCCTCCCCAGCCATATAACAGTACCCCCACCCTCACGGGAAGCCTCCCGGCGACCACACACACCTGGCCCAGGAGAAACACCCCCCTCCAGGGACCATGGCTGGAAACCGCGTCTGCGTTCATCCTCCAACAGACTGGTTGAACTGGCTGCATCTTTGCCCTTGTTTCTGACAGTCTCTTAGCACAGGTGTGGCCAGGAGTTCTTACACCTGTGCGGTGCAGCCTTTATCCAAACATGTGTAATTAGTCATAAAACAAAACACAAACAACCAAACACCCCCCCCCCCTCCCCAGGGACCGTCCATCAAACCCCAGGGAAAGGGGAGAAAAGAAAAACAACCCAAACTTGAGCTTACAAATAAAAATACTAAAACACACCCCCCCCCCCCCCCCCCCCCACCCCCCAGAGGACCGTTCCATCAAACCCCAGGGAAGGGGAGAAAAGAAAACCCAAACTTGAGTTTACAAACAAAAATGCTAAAATACCCCCCCTCCTCCCCCCAACGACATGTAGGGACCAACACCCCCCAGAGGGCCTCCCGCCAGCATCCAGGAGAATAACCACGACCGAGGTCCCTCTGGGATCCAACGTCCACCACGGGGACTACCAGCGCCTCCAGAGGACCACTCATCAACCCAGGAGACGCCTCCCCTCATGACCAATGGACCCAGCCCCGGCCATCCATGGCTAGATGGGCCTACAGCCCTTTCCCCCCCAGAGGACACCACAGTCAAACCCTGAGGGCGGAAACGGGGGGGGGAAAACAAAAAGATACCCCAAACCCCCCCCCTCCCCTCCCGGGTGCAGAGGCTACCTGGGAAACGCCCAGCACAACCCAACTGCACCCCTCCAGCAATGCCGACACCACGGCACACCCGGCTGGAGTCAGAGGAGAAGAGAGGGCATAACAAAAAACAAAAAAAGAAAAAACAACCCAAGTACCACCCCATCACCCCCCAGGGACCGTTCCATCTAACCCTGGGGATGTGAAACAAAAAGAAATAAAAGAAAAAACAAACAGACCAACACACAGTTGTTTGGGTCCTTTTTTTTTTTTTTTTTTTTTTTTTGTTCTTTTCAGACAGGCTGCAGGGTCACAACCCCAGACAAATAGTGGACAACAAAAAATAAAATCCCACACAAAAACCAACTCAAAAAACACCCACACAAAATGTACTAACACAAAACAAATCAGTGAGTTATACCGTCAAGCTCAACCAAATGGAACACACCTGTTCCTACTCAAGAGCTTGACGGTAACGTGATTCAGTCACCACTAGGGGGAGCCAGAGTGCTAAAAAATGAAAAAACCCCTTTGGCGACAGAAAAAACAAACGAGCTGCCTTTATGTGCGCAGCTGTGTGCAACACACAACCAAAATGTGCTCAACTAAATAACGCCGGAGCTGATACAACAGACGCAGTAGTTACCTTTGTCCGGGTAAACGGGGCTATGACTGTAACACAGGAAGCCCAGCGACCCGTGCTAACAGAGCTCCGCCGTGCGCGTGAACCCATTACAGACACACTCTTGCAGCTCCCGTTTAAACCTCTTATCCGGTCGGAGCGTGACGCGAAGCCGTCGCCAGTCACACTCCACCACGACCCACAGATAAGGCACAACACAGGAACACGGCTGCAAGAGAGCACAAATCAGTATCCAGTAATGGGTTCTCAAACACGCACCTTCCGGGCGGAGAGCACCGCAACTGATCCGGATAACCACTGAACGTCTGCTGCCGCCTTCCCGGCGCGTTACCGTCTCTGCTACCCGCTGGGGTCCGTGATGTTTGGGCCAGAGACTACTGTTGTGTGTCGGACGCAGCTCGGAGAACCGACCAGCGTTTGAAGGACCCAGTATGAAATAAGCAGAGCACGGTACAAAGGCTAACTGAATTTAATACATAACAGTGATAATATAATAACAAAAAGTGCGGTCTGGCGTGGTGCGCTCCCAGCAGCGCTAACGGTCCGGAGCCAGAAGCTGTTTCGGACCCAAGGACCCCGCCGACACCCCCCAGGTGGCCGCAACAACCGAGTCTGTGAAAGAAGGAACCATTATGTGAGTCCACACTCTACACACAGAACACTTAAAGGTGTACAAACAGCAAACACTTCCTGGCTTTATTACTGATCAGCTTCCCAACCTGCAGGCATGGAACAATCAGTTCACAAAACTCCACTGCAGTGAAAGCTGATACATGACTAACATACAGCTCAATACAATAAGGTGTGAGGGACACCACATTTACTGACTGTATAAATGTTAGTCACAAAATCTAACGTACCTCAGGAAGCGTGCTGACGAGCGTGAAACCTCACCCCCTCCTCTTTCACAGACTGTGCATCAAACCTGGACGTTCTCAGCATCCGCTGTTGATGAGATGGCTCCCGAGACGACGATCTCACCCGTCTGGTCACAAGGTCGAGTCTCTGGCAAATACACACTGTGCACTCCAGTCTTAAATGCCAACATGTTCTAATCCATCCAGATGCACCACAGCTGTGAGTCCTGACGAGTCGCAGGTGATCAGGGTGAGGTCCTGACAGCCTCAGCAACACAGCCACTCAGTCCCAAAAACGCACGCCACCTGGGAGGAAAACCAAAAAACAGAAACAAACCGGCAGCCAGGCCCCCCAGCCATATAACAGGTGGGATTCTTACGTTGCCAAGTTACATAGTATGCTTTCAAATATTGTATATTACTTGATGTGGGTCACAAAAGTTAAAAATTCTTACCGGCAGCCCACGGTCTATATACCATGGTTGACACAGAAATGTATTCTGGCCATCTCAGGGTGGTAGCTGTAGACTGTAAAACCACTGTAAAAAAAAAAAGTGGAATTAACAGGGAAATCCTGTAAAATCATGACATAAATAAAACTGAAAAGAAAAACAATGGAGTTGTGTTTGACAGCAGCAATTTGTAAAATGTGGAACAAAAGTGACTGTGAATCTAACAGTACAAACATGATAAATAATATACCATTGCAGAAAATTACAAATTACTTTAAACACAGAAAAACCGTAATACCAAAAACTGTACAATACAGTTAAAATTACAACATAACACTGTTAAAATGTTTTGGGTTTTTCTTTTCTGTTAATTTGAATTTTAATATTGTTTTAGACTTTACAGATAACACTTTTCACAAATACAGTAAAATACTGGAAATTAGGGGTTTGAATAAAGGTGATCTGTCTTTCTGAATTATATTAAACATAAGGTGACCCTTTGCAGAGATTTTATCTTCTAATAGACAATTTATAGTGTATCTGTTCCCTATATTTGCATTGTATTATAACATGCAAAAATAAGGAAGGGATGCATTTTGCATTGTTCTTATTAATATACTCAACCAAAAATATAAATGCAACACTATATTGGTTTTGCTCCCATTTTGTATGAGATGAACTCAACGATCTAAAACTTTTTCCACATACACAATATCACAGTCAATATCAACCATTTCCCTCAAATATTGTTCACAAAACCAGTCTAACAGATTAGACTGGTTTGTTATAGACTGGTCTGTTATAGTGAGCACTTCTCCTTGCTGAGATAATCCATCCCACCTCACAGGTGTGCCATATCAAGATGCTGATTAGACACCATGATTAGTGCACAGGTGTGCCTTAGACTGCCCACAATAAAAGGCCACTCTGAAAGGTGCAGTTTTTGTTTTATTGGGGGGGGGGGATACCAGTCAGTATCTGGTGTGACCACCATTTGCCTCATGCAGTGCAACACATCTCCTTCGCATCATCCGTGAGAGAACACCTCTCCAACGGCCAAACGCCAGCGAATGTGAGCATTTGCCCACTCAAGTCGGTTACGACGACGAACTGGAGTCAGGTCGAGACCCCGATGAGGACAACGAGCATGCAGATGAGCTTCCCTGAGACGGTTTCTGACAGTTTGTGCAGAAATTCTTTGGTTATGCAAACCGATTGTTCCAGCGGCTGTCCGAGTGGCTGGTCTCAGACGATCTTGGAAGTGAACATGCTGGATGTGGAGGTCCTGGGTGTTGGGTATTTTCTCCTCCAAACATTCTTAAAACCTTTGATAAGACAAACAGAGTCAAGGAACACCAGTGAGACAGAAAGTCAAATGAATCACGCGCGGAGTGCGGCCAGGCTGTACACCAAGGCTACACTAAAGTCTGGCCTGTGCTCCCGCTCTTTTTATTAGAGATGCCCTCATTACATCATAAACTTGTCCTAAGGGGGGGGGGGGGGGGGGGGGGGGGGGGGACAACGCGAGACAAGTTTCTTCCCGTAACATAAACCATACGTCAATAGTGCAGCTGTAAGGAAAACAGTTTCTTTCTTTTACTCTTATCGTCGAAGGTCAGCACATCCCATTCGTCTGTTGCAGTTATCAGCTGTTGTGCATCTGCCTGGAGGGTCCTGGTCTTCACACTAAGCATCACATCACAACAGTCAAAACAACCTTCAGGTCTATTACTCCAGTTCAGACTGACCCCGTCATGCTTCACTCCCGTCGTTAGCGCTACAAAAACAAGTTGTATAATATAATAAGTACATCCAGCTCTTCATTCCCAGTTCAGATTGACCCAGCATGCTAAAACAAGGTTGAATAACACATACAGTCTCAGGTTAGGTGCAAACAGCACAACACCGTTCTCATGAGAAAGAAGACAAAAGGTACAAATGTTTAACAGTGATAACATATATATATATATATATATATATAATAAAATCCTTACATTCCCACCTGTTTATCGCCTGTTAAACATATAGTAGTAGTTATCACCTAACTTAGCACTTCTTTCTTGAGATTTCACTAAGAGGTTCATCATGGTACGTAAAGCATCTATTCAGTGTTTTGAGCTGCTACTATTTTTTTTTTTTCTTTTCAGTTACATTCATGAACAGACCCAATCGATAATTCAGTGTTTCAATCATTAATGAATTTTTTTTTTTTTTTTTTTTCCCCACTCCTATCCAGGGGAACAATGAATGTGCTATTTTATCTCCTACAGACCACAATTTTTGGTCCTTTGGTACATCCGAGCCCCACATGTGATCATGGGTAACACATCTGGGTATATCAATCTCCTCCGTCTGGTGCTAGCCATTCTTCTCTGTGGAGGTCCTTGGCACTACCACATATGTATGGTCAGTCACCTGGGTAGGTGCACACACACCACCCCAATTTGGTGGGAGACTCATGTACAGTCTGGAACCACAAAGCCAATAGATGTCATCATACACCGGAGTACCATTTACAGGTGGTAGCAAAAACTTACTAACATAAGCACATGATTAATCCGTTCCCCATGGACAGGAGCCTGTATAATTACATCCCCGTCCAATGTGATGAAGATAAGTACCATCCACATATTATGTTTTCGTTAGGCTTAAATTATTTGATAAAACATACGTTTGGGTACACAGACGTTTCTTAATTTTACCTACAGTTTTATTCCCTGTCCCGTAAAAGCAAATTGGGAATGGCCGTTGTGATGACAATTTAACGTGATGATATTTTTGCGTTTCCCTTCAGTCTAGTCAATGGAGCAGCACTTGGGCACGCTTGTACGTCCTCTGTTGAAATCCCTATCTTATAAGTGTTGCACTGAGCAAGTGGTGTTAGAACTGCCCCCGAAATACAGTTTGATTATGCATCCGTATGATAAGACATTCTGTCACCCTAGCAGGGTACGGTTTAGCCGTCAGAGCTGGGTGTGTTGAGGATATAGGTATTTGCGAACAAACATAACAATTAGTAACGTAATTCCATAGCCAATAAATGAACATCTCTGTACCACAAATTAGTATGGTATATATGAGGGTGTCCATCTGTCTCATTCACATTATGAATAAACCTCTTCTGACGTTGCTTGCGTTGTTCTCTGGCTCGGTCCACAGTGAGCTGCAATTCTTGGGTCAACCACCAGGCCAGGAATCCGAGGAGCACGAAACACACTAAGATCACAACGCAACCGGCTGCCCTACCAACAGTCCGGCAGCGGCGGCGCTGAGCACGCCGCTCCGGGGTCTGCTGTAGTTCAGTCATGATTGCTAGGATACAGTGTTGTTAACCAACCTCACCTAATAGTGCAAGGATCTCCCTGCTTCACTGGCATTGAGACAATCTATTGCTAATTAAATAGACTCCCTTTGTAGCCAGACTTCCCCTTACACTGTGGAGGCAGCCAACACACGCTGTATCTTACAGTGATGTATCCACGTTGATCTCTCCGCTATCTTTACTGCACTTGGTGTTGTTAACAGCACTTGGTATAGACCTTCCCAACGAGGACTGGACCAGTTCTTCCTCTTAATCACTCTGATGAACACCCAGTCTCCTGGCTAGACTACTGGAAGGCCGTCCTGTGGAAGATCAAAATTATTCGGCAGTAAATGTGTTTAGTTATCTCTTTCTGTGTTAATGTCTTTTTCATAAAATTTGCTAATGTTTGTTCCTCATCTGCTGTTTTAGTATCCATGTCAAAATTGGTAGACGATATGGTCGTCCATAAAGTATCTCAAATGGTGTTAACCCTGATGGTGTTGGTATTATTCTCATATACAATTTTACTAGGTCCAAACATTCAATCCAGGTTCGTTTTGTCTCTTCTATACATTTCCTTAATCTTATTTTTATTGTGCCCTTTGTCCTTTCCACTAATCCTGCACTGTGTGGATGATAAGCACAATGATTTTTAAGATTAATCTGTAGCGCTTCTCCTACGTATTGCACTATTGTATTAACAAAATGCGCTCCATTATCTGAATAGACTGTTTCTGGTATTCCAAATCGTGGAATGATGTCTTTGCACAATGCTTTTAGCCACTGTAAGTGCATCTGCATGTTTTGTGGGGAACAATTCTACCCATTTTGAGAACGCATCAATTATGACTAAACAAAATTCTTTTCCTTCATGTTTACTCAGCTGTATATAATCCATATACTTGAAAGGGATATTGTGGTGTTGGAAATTTGCCTCTTTGGGGTCTCAAATTGCCTTGTGAGTTGTGTTTTGCACATATCATGCATGCTCTACAATGCTGTTTTGCATATGCATCGAACCCATAAAGACAAAAAATAGATTGCAATTGCGATATCATACCCCCTGATGAGACATGCGTCACGCCATGGCTCATAATAGCTGCCCATTTAAACATATTTTTTGGCAATATGGGTTTCTTTTGTGGTCATACGTACAAATCATTTGCATACGTTTATCCACATTTGTTTTTCTCTTTCAGTTGCCTGCTGTTGCATGTCAGCAAGCAGTGTACGACCTAAATGCAAATCCGGAGTGGTTTCCTGTACAACAAAAATAGAAGAAGCCGCTGCTGCCTCTTTTGCTGCTCTGTCAGCAAAATCATTTCCTTTTGAAATACTGTCAGAGCCTTTGGTGTGAGCCGCACACTTGCATATAGCAATTTGTTGAGGCAATTTCACAGCTTTCAGTAGTGCAGTTAGGAGTGTGGCATGAGTCACTGGCTTTCCAGATGATGTCACCATTCCACGCTCTTCCCACAGTTTTGCAAACACATGCACTGTGCTGAAAGCGTACTGGCTGTCTGTATAAATTGTTACAGCCGTACCTTTAAACAGATAGCAAGCTGCAGTTAAGCAACTAATTCAGCTGCTTGTGCTGAAAATGACGTGGCAATGAAGCAGAATCCAATACTTCTGAATTTGTGACAACAGCATATCCAGATTGTGTTTGTCCATAAGCATTTTTAGTGGAAGAACCATCCACATACACAATTGTACTGTTTGGGATGGGTGTGTCCCGGAGGTCCGGGCGTGCTTTCGTACAGACTGTAGCTACATCAAGACAATTGTGCGGCTCACCATCCTCAGGTAAAGGTATCAATGTGAACGGGTTCAATGTTGTACATCGCTCTACCGTAAGGTGTGGTTGTGATAATAGCAAGGACATGCACGAAAGATGTCTTGCTGGGGACAAAAGGCTCATGTTTGTCTGCAACAGAAGTGCAGAAACTGCATGTGGAACTTTCAGTGTCAACTGATGGAATAGAACAACATTACTGCTACTTTGAACAGCCATAGAGGCTGCAATAACAGCTTGTACGCATGGTGGTAGAGCACTTGCCACTGCATCCAATTTAGATGAGTAGTAGGCACTGGCCTCAATTTGAGCTAATACACTTGAACCAAAACACTAGTCATGAACTTATTCTTACAATCAACTGTTTGAATGAATGGTTTACTATAATCTGGTAGTGCCAAAACTGTGGATGACACTAATGTTTGTTTTACTTTTACAAAAGCTTCCTCAGCATCTTTGTTCCATTCCAACACGGTTGACATTGAAATATCATCCTTGTACATCAAATCAGAAAGTGGACTAGTCAATTCTGCATAGCAGGGAATCCATGCCCTGCAGTAATTAGTCAGTCCAAGAAATTACATCATCTGCTTTTTGGTTTGTGGTTTTGGAGCGTGCAAAATTGCTTCCTTTCTGTCAGACAGGATCGTGCGCCCTGTGGCTGATAATTCATGTCCTAAATATTTTACTTTATCCCTACACAACTGAACTTTGTTTTTACTCACTTTGTGGCCATTATCAAATAAGAAACATAATAATGCTACTGTGTCAGTTATGCAGTTTTCTCGTGTGTTAGAGGCAATCAAAATGTCATCAACATACACTAATAGTTGGCTATCTGCCGGTGGAACGAAATTGGCTAAACATGCTGACATGACTTGAGAATAAATAGTTGGACTCTCTGCGTAACCCTGCGGTAATCGGGTGAATGTATATCGTTGTCCCTTAAAGGTAAAAGCAAACCAGAATTGACTATCTGGGTGTACTGGCACAGAGAAAAATGCATTACTTATGTCAATTACTGAGAAACTATTAGAATTTGGTCTCAGCGAATTTAACAAGGTGTGTGGATCTGGGACACATGGTGCTCTTTTAATCACAGCAGCATTTACTGCCTGCAGATCTTGAATCATTCTCCACCCCACTGAGGGCGGAGCCTTTTTTACAGGAATATGGGTGTGTTACATGGTGAATCTGGACATGGCACTATTACTCCTGCTGTTATAAATTCTCTATTACTGGCCTGATTCCTTCAATTGCATCAGGTTTCAATGGATACTGTCTTACACATGGTCTGTATTCTGTTTTTGGTCTTATAACTACAGGTGTGCATTTTTATCAGTCCTACGTCTGAAGGACCTGTTGATCCACACATCCTGATGGTACCGAATGAGAGAAAGATCATCTTCTTCAGGACTCAAACTGAAACACTCAGGATTGTGAAGTGGACACATCAATGTGTGTGTCCAGCTGTCAGCACCAATGAGACATTAACTGGCACTTTATACAATTTAAGTTGATGGACTGAACTCCGTTCGTGGTCCAACTCTGCTCAATCATGTGGCTGACAAAGCTGTTATGACTGTCAGTCCCAATTCTTTCCATTCTGTCAAATATGCTTACAACAGTGACACATGCAAAGGCATAACCTGTGAATCTCAATTGTAAAATGTCTTCAGTGGCATCTGTCACTGTTATGACAGCTGTTGAGTTGCCATCATGAATCAAATCGGTCATTGTCAGCTTCACAGGTGAAACGTTTTTCATTTGTTTTCATAGTCACCATCCGGACCTGGAGGATCTTTATGCCACATTGTGACATGCAGGGTCAGGTGGTGACATCTTTGTTCAGGATTTTTAGTAGGGCTGTCGCTTGCAAGACGACTTCTTTACCCCATCCTGCAAGCATCTTCTTCTGAAATGTCAAATGTTAGTAATAGTGGAATGTGGGGTCATCGCTTTCTTCTCTTACCATGTTAACGCCTCCTGTGCGTTCAACACTAATTTCCCTTGTTCCACAATTATGGACAAGCCCAATGCAGTCACTCTGTCTCGTCCTAAAAGGTTAACTGGACATTGTGGCATGTTCAACACTGACATAGTACATGTCAGGCCAAATGGATCTGTCAACGTTATGGGTTTAGTGATAGGGACGTCTGATGTTTGTCCATTTGCAGAGCGAACCCTAAAGATTTCGTTGCTTAATTGATGACAGGTATGTTGTCATTACATGTGGTTCTACATGCTCCTGTATCACAAAGGAATGTCACTGGTCGTCCATTTACCAACAAAGTCACTTCTGGTTTTGGTACCGGATTTCCCAGTAAGGCACACAGATCCATATCACAATCAGACTGCCTATCTGATGTGGAATCATGGATTATGGATTCTAGTCATTGTGGATACTGTGGCTGCGGAGGATTATTCCGTTGTGGATTCCTCCTGCTGCTCCCCTCAGTAGGTGGATTCGGACAATTTCTATACATATGTCCCTCTCTTCCACAGTTCCAACAAATCAGGGGACCACGTGGTGGCCCTCCTGTCTGTGCTGCTGTTGATGGTTGCCAGGTCCTTGACGTTGTGGCTGTCCACCTTGTCTGTTTTGCCATGGCTTTTGGGGGCGTTTGCACTGCTTCTGCTGGTCTTAAGTTACCCTGTTGGTAACATATTCATCATCTCCGTGTGCTACATTACACTCCTTTGTTGCTGTTCCCTGTCTTTTTCTGCTTAAGACTCCTTCTGCATGACAGCAGTGTGTATGTGTTTCTTCCAATGTGCCTGTAGGCAATCCAATCCAATGTTTCTGTATCCAAGCTTTTATATCCTTATTGGAATGTTGGATCAGAGGCGTTTTTCAATTGTTGTTCATACACTGGTGTTCCTGGCAATATGCCACTATGGACCCCTAAATACACTCTCAAAATCTGCATCTAAACTCTGTCCATGGTTCTCCTTCTTTCTGTGTTGTCCTGGTAATTTCAGTATAATTTATCTTTGGTCCTAACACACCTTTTGCACGTGTAATCATAGCTTCCACTCTTGTTTTCAAGACTAGATCATCATGTGGCAACGGTACGCCATCCTGGTCTGCAGGATTCCAGTCTCCGCGTATCTGACTCCATTTAGGGCCACATGCTTTCATCCACACCTGTTGGACTTCAGGTCCATTAAGGTGGTAAGAATTCTAATGTTTTCTATATCCTGCATAAATCCCTCAATATCGACATGTGGCGATGGTATCATGTCCGACTGCTGCTTTGATATCATCAGCATTCCATGTTCGATATACGAGCATGGTTGATCGATGTCCTGCTGTTCCTGCACGAGGATTTGGTACTTCTATCATAGGATAGGCACCTCCCTGGTCACTGTGTTCCACCATGGGAGGGGCTGTGGGCACTTTCGCTTGACTGCGTGTTTGTGGTTTTTCTGGTTTTTCTGGTTTTTCACTTTTTACCTTAGGTTTTACTGCTAAATCATACTGTGGTGGCGGTACAATCGTCATCCTCTGGTAGAGGAGATAAAGGTGTTGTTGTCACCGACGATCCAGCCGGCGGTGGTTGTTGAGGCTGTTCTGGTTCTCTGTGCTGAATTATCACATCTTCTTCTGCCTTACCTACAGCTTTCTTTTCCTTGCTTTCTCTAATCGTCGCTTCTCTGCTCCCTTCTGTCTGTTCTCTGCTTCCTCCTCCCAAAATGCCACTAAATCTGCCCCTACTTTCTGCATCTTTTCTCATCACCTTTATGTTCCTGTTCTAACTCCTTCTTTAGCTTCTGTATACTGATCAGGTTCAGGTCGTCCGTCAAAGTCATGTTTATTTATCCAGGTCTCCAATTTCTTTGTTGCTTTTGGATTTTTTGCTTCCATAATTCCAGTCAGTTGATAAATTTTCCTTATTTTAGACGTCTTACCCCCCATTTTTATTATCCCTTGTTATAATTTGGACTTCAGACGGGGGCACACCTAGGGTGTTCTAAATCTGAAGTTTTCACACTTTCTTTGGACGTGACAATTAAATTTGGCCGTCGTGTGGTTGATTCCTTCACCTCCCGTAGGAAGCGGAATCACTTGCCTTCGCTTCCACACACGGTTGTCACTAACGTTGTCCAAAGTATTACACTTCACACAGTTATTTACACTTACACAAAACACTATTTACACATAGAAACACTTTTAATAATCGTACGCGTATTCTTATGCCAGGGGACCTCGCCCTCCCGTGAAATTTAACTAATGTCCTGCATTAGGGACTCCGCCGTCCCTGCCAAATTTAAACTGCTTTTTTACAGTGCACGTATTTCTACCCGGGATTTCCTTTACGTATTAAAACAGAGGAGTCCGTACCCTCCTTCCGGAATTTAACTACGGGCGTCCCTCGCAACCGTAGAGGAGTCCGCCCTCCTCGCGGATTTTAACTGCTTTGCATTAACAGACGATTCCACGCCATCGCTTATGGAGTTTAACTGTTTTATGTGATCACTTTTATCCCCTACCGGTACGCGTATATAAACAGAGGAGTCCGCACCCTCCTTACAGAGTTTAACTGTGTTTCATTAACAGACGATTCTGTATCATCGCTTGCGGAATTTAACTGTTTATGTGATCTGATCACCACTCACTCAGTACTGTTTACAAAGAAATTTTACTCACTGACTCGACTTCCTGTCTGTCTTCTTCGGGAAAATCTCGTCAACCAGACGATGCCAACGGTGGTCGACAATTGCAGACACGATCAATCGATCGGACCTTGGCCAAGGATTTACGTCTGGACTTGGCGACCCCCGCCGGACACCTCCGGTGTTGTTGAGATCCCGGACGTAGCCCCCAGTCAATGTTGGGTATTTTCTCCTCCAAACATTCTTAAAACCTTTGATAAGACAAACAGAGTCAAGGAACACCAGTGAGACAGAAAGTCAAATTAATCACGCGTGGAGTGCAGCCAGGCTGTACACCAAGGCTACACTAAAGTCTGGCCTGTGCTCCCGCTCTTTTTATTAGAGATGCCCTCATTACATCATAAAACTTGTCCTAAGGGGGGGGGACAACGCGAGACAAGTTTCTTCCCGTAACATAAACACATACGTCAATAAGTGCAGCTGTAAGGAAAAACAGTTTCTTTCTTTTACTCTTATCGTCGAAGGTCAGCACATCCCGTTCGTCTGTTGCAGTTATCAGCTGTTGTGCATCTGCCTGGAGGGTCCTGGTCTTCACACTAAGCATCACATCACAACAGTCAAAACAACCTTCAGGTCTATTACTCCCAGTTCATGACTGACCCCGTCATGCTTCACTCCCAGTCGTTAGCGGCTACAAAAACAAGTTGTATAATAATAATAAGTACATCCAGCTCTTCATTCCCAGTTCAGATTGACCCCAGCATGCTAAACAAGGTTGAATAAACACATACAGTCTCAGGGTTAGGTGCAAAACAGCACAACACCGTTCTCATGAGAAAGAAGACAAAAGGTACAAATGTTTAACAGTGATAACATATATATATATATATATATAAAATCCTTAACACTGGGCTGGTGTGGTTACATGTGGTCTGCGGTTGTGAGGCTGGTTGGATGTACTGCCAAATTCTCTGAAACGCCTTTGGAGACGGCTTATGGTAGAGACATGAACATTCAATACACGAGCAACAGCTCTGGTTGACATTCCTGCTGTCAGCATGCCAATTGCACGCTCCCTCAAATCTTGCGACATCTGTGGCATTGTGCTGTGTGATAAAACTGCACCTTTCAGAGTGGCCTTTTATTGTGGGCAGTCTAAGGCACACCTGTGCACTAATCATGGTGTCTAATCAGCATCTTGATACCTGTGAGGTGGGATGGATTATCTCAGCAAAGGAGAAGTGCTTACTATCACAGATTTAGACTGGTTTGTGAACAATATTTGAGAGAAATGGTGATATTGTGTATGTGGAAAAAGTTTTAGATCTTTGAGTTCATCTCATACAAAATGGGAGCAAAACCAAAAGTGTTGCATTTATATTTTTGTTGAGTGTACAAATAATGAATGTTTGAGTTCAACGGTACAAATATTTCATGAGGTGAAAGCTGGAACATACAATTATGGTATGTTCCAGCTTTCACCAAATTAAATATGCATTCCATTGAAAGAATGCAAAAACATTCATTATTTGTTTTATATAATGGCTAAAATATACAGTAGTGTTCAGAATAATCGTAGTGCTATGTGACTAAAAAGATTAATCCATGTTTTGAGTATATTTCTTATTGTTACATGGGAAACAAGGTACCAGTAGATTCAGTAGATTCTCCCAAATCCAACAAGACTAAGCATTCATGATATGCACACTCTTAAGGCTATGAAATTGGGCTATTAGTAAAAAAAAAAAAAGTAGAAAAGGGGGTGTTCACAATAACAGTAGTGTGGCATTCAGTCAGTGAGTTCGTCAATTTTGTGGAACAAACAGGCGTGAATCAGGTGTCCCCTATTTAAGGATGAAACCAGCACCTGTTGAACATGCTTTTCTCTTTGAAAGCCTGAGGAAAATGGGACGTTCAAGACATTGTTCAGAAGAACAGCGTAGTTTGATTAAAAAGTTGACTGGAGAGGGGAAAACTTATACGCAGGTGCAAAAATTATAGGCTGTTCATCTACAATGATCTCCAATGCTTTAAAATGGACAAAAAAAACCAGAGACGCATGGAAGAAAATGGAAAACAACCATCAAAATGGATAGAAGAATAACCAGAATGGCAAAGGCTCACCCATTGATCAGCTCCAGGATGATCAAAGACAGTCTGGAGTTACCTGTAAGTGCTGTGACAGTTAGAAGACGCCTGTGTGAAGCTAATTTATTTGCAAGAATCCCCACAAAGTCCCTCTGTTAAATAAAAGACATGTGCAGAAGAGGTTACAATTTGCCAAAGAACACATCAACTGGCCTAAAGAGAAATGGAGGAATATTTTGTGGACTGATGAGAGTAAAATTGTTCTTTTTGGGTCCAAGGGCCGCAGACAGTTTGTGAGACGACCCCCAAACTCTGAATTCAAGCCACAGTTCACAGTGAAGACAGTGAAGCATGGTGGTGCAAGCATCATGATATGGGCATGTTTCTCCCATGTAACAATAAGAAATATACTCAAAACCTGGATTAATCTTTTTAGTCACGTAGCACTACTATTATTCTGAACACTACTGTATCTTTGTCATTTGATATTTTATTAATTTATAAACAACAGAAACGAGACTTACATTTTGGTGTTTCACTGGTGCTGAAGTCCAAATTGTGATGTGTAGTCCGGTGATGCTTTGGACTTCCACTAAAAAAAAGAAGACTTTGTGTAGTTCCTTGGTCCCGCCAAAAATCATGTCAGCTTTTCATCTGAACAGTTCTTCATGCATGCAGACGTGTGTGTGTGTGTTACAAGAATTAGCAGCATCAGTTACCTCAATCAAGCAGTCATCTCTGTAGAGTCGTTGTCCCCCATGCGCGTGTACACACAACTGGGTTGGCACTCGTACTACCAACAAAAGGACTGTGTACAGCCTCAGTGCAACATAAAAAAGTCATGTCAGAAATTAGTCCAGCTTTTCATTCTAACTTCCTGCTAATAGCCTGCAGACAGCTCAGTTTTGTGTGTGTGTGCGCGCGCACGCGTTGTGTGTGTGGGGGGGAGCGCACAAGCACATGCGTGCGTGTATGTGGGCATGCGTGTGTGCAGAGTGCAATGGTACCAAACGTATGGAACCAAATTTGCACTATAAATGGAACCAAACTGCACTCTGAATGCATTGCAACACAAATGGGACAGATAATCCATGTCATGTGACATACAAAGCACCAATCAAATGACAAGGATCCACTCAGCCGTTACATAATTATTAATCAATAAGATAGAGACAGCTAGCAGGGGTGGTGACCAAGTGGTTAGTGCACTTGCTTTCAGTGCTGAAAGTTCCCATTTCAAACTCCACCCCTGCCATTCGCCCTTTTCAGGTTTCAAATCTTGCAAAACTTCGAAGAGGTCGTCGCGCTGCAAGATCTCAGTAACACTAAGAACTGCATTGAGATGCTCTGATCATGTTGCACTTTAACTGCTGCACACGGACAACACCATTAACATCGCAACATAAAACTATTTTTATATTGTGCCTAAAACTGCCATGAATATATTCTCTGGGTTTATAGATGTTGTTATTGTGTTTGTTAATGTAAACATGCGAGAATCACAGGCTGTCTCTCCGTTATTTTCAATGGGAGCTGCTGTGAGCTACGCTCGCTTCCTGATCATGTCGTTCTGGGGAAAGTGAAGTTTGCTCTTTAATGTCTTGATTATTGTTCTTTACAACATTGTTTGTCCTCTTTGTTCCAGACTAATATATATATATAATATGTCTGAAATATTATCAGCGTCCGGGATGAAAATCAGCACCTCCAAATCCAAGGCCATGGTTCTCGACAGGAAAAAGGTGCTTTGCCCTCTTCAGGTTGGTGGAGTGTCCTTGCCTCAAGTGGAGGAGTTTAAGTATCTCGGGGTCTTGTTCACGAGTGAGGGATGGATGGAGCGTGAGATCGATAGATGGATCGGTGCAGCGTCTGCAGTGATGCGGTCGCTGTATCGGACCATCGTGGTGAAGAGAGAGCTGAGTAGGGGGGCAAAGATCTTGATTTACCGATCGATCTACGTTCTGATCCTCACCTATGGTCATGAGATTTGGCTCATGACCGAAAGAACGAGATCGCGGGTACAAGCGGCCGAGATGAATTTCCTCCACAGGGTGGCTGGGCACTCCCTTAGAGATAGGGTGAGGAGCTCGGTCACTTGGGAGGAGCTCGGAGTCGAGCCGCTGCTCCTCCACGTCGAAAGGAGTCAGTTGAGGTGGCTCGGGCATCTTTTCCGGATGCCCCCTGGACGCCTCGCTGGAAAGGTGTTCCCGGCACGTCCCATTGGGAGGAGGCCCCGGGGAAGACCCAGGACACGCTGGAGGGATTACATCTCTTGACTGGCTTGGGAACGCCTTGGGGTTCCCCCAGAGGAGCTGGGGGAGGTGTGTGTGGATCGGGAGGTCTGGGCGGCTTTGCTTGAGCTGCTGCCCCCGCGACCCGACTCCGGATAAAGCGGAAGAAAATGGATGGATGGATGGATGGATGGATGTCTGAAATATGGGTGCCAGAATTCCTCTGGCAACCACAGCTGCCAGAATTTTTTTGTGTAAACAACAGAATTTTTTTTACAGTGTATGGGGTCAATAAAAAATTACATAGGGATCAAAATTTAAAAATGCTCCAGTCATATTGAATCGCTGGAGTGACCACAAGGTGCCCTGGCTGAAGGTGACGCAGTGGCCCATGAACCATCTTGCTGAAGGTGACCTCTCTGAGCCACTGAGGTCTGCTTTTGGAAAGCAGTCTTCCATGAAGACAGTTGAAACTGATGGATGGATGCGGACCCTGCAGCCCAGGGTGCCAGTTTGATCTCACAATGCCCTGCCTTTGGTGCCAATGACTGCGTGCTCACCTCAGTTATGCACTTATGTTTTTGATGCTGTTCTGTTTTTTTTGTTTGTTTGTTTTTTTCTGTTTCCTGTTTCTTCACTTGGCAAAATTCTGTAAAAACCTTGAAACTGTTAGAATGGCCTACACAGTGGACAACACTTGAGTCTGGTCTGCTTGAGGATTCTTCCTCAACCTAATCAGAGGGAGGTTTTCCTTACCAGTGTCACCTGTGTGTTTTCTCAGCGGGGTTTGTAAGGTTAGACCTTACTCATGTGAAGCATCGTGAGGCAGCTTTGTTGTCAGTTGGCTCTATATAAATTTTAAAAAAATTTGAATTGAAATAAATTGAAAAATATACCACATTTGTCTGATCATAAAGACTCCAATAACGTATAGTTTGAAGTGTCTTTGACTAAATGTTATGGGGTATAAACAGCAAAAATGTTGACAAAGGTCAGTTTCAGTTCATAGAAGTCAAAATTGCACAATTACTGGTTGCACTAATAGGATTAATCACTAAAATAGTGTTGAATGCTTGTTCTCCAAAGTAATGGTCAAACAAGTTCAACGTCCATTGGATTACGTGACAAATGTTACCTATGATATACTAACTAAGCATGGCAGATGGTGCAAACTGCTTCTAACAAAGCAACTAGTTTCTTCATATTATGTACATTTTAGGTCATTTATTTTCGAGGATAACTCACATTAAAGTATTGGACAAACCATCTGACTTTTATTTTTATGCTCTTTTTATGTCAAATATCAGTGGCCACTAGGATAATTAAAAGTCAGTATGTTTTCTTAATAAGGAGTTTAGACATCCCAAACTAGTTGACATGGAATGTGTTTGAGGCTGGAGCCAATCCCAGTGTTCATTGTGCCAGAGGCAGGGTACACCCTGGACAGGACGCCAGTCAATCTCAGGGCCGACACATATGTAGGCTTTGTTCACATTACAAAATCGTATTTTTAGCATTGTAGATTTTTAGATTGTATCCAGCTTGATTTTTTTTTTTTTTTTTTTTGCAGTCTCAACAGTAAAAAAAAAAAAAAAGTGAGATCTGATTTTTCCAAAGCGGATTAAAACCACATATAAAGGTGGTTTGAAATAACATTCAGAATCAAATTTTTTGCAAATCTGTTTCAATCTGAATGTCTCGGTCGCTCAAATAGGATTTCTAAGTGTCCTTTGTGTGTCTCACAGCGCAACACAAACAAGTAGTAGTAGAGACGGACATTGATTTGAGGCACCATACCTGTGAAGTTGGAATAAGCGGAAAAAAGTTGAAGAAAACTGTCAAAAACAACAGAGCATGGAGGATAATAATGAACAGATCAGGAAATGAAGTGCTTGTTAGCGATCTGGGCTCCACATAACCATTTTGGGCTGAAACTGGCACAGTTTGTTGTCGTCCATGGTTTTCCTGTGAGTAGCCTGTTACCATAGCAATCAATATGGATAAGACTGTCAGTGTGGACACACAGATCAGATCTGGTTATTTGCTATATATAATGTGGACAGTCAATCAGTGAGATCTGATTCGAATCAGATTTGCAATAAATTTGATTTGAACTGGCACTCTAAACTACGCCATAGAGACAGACGAACACATTCATACCTACTTTCAATTTAGAGTCACCAGTTCACCAAACCTGCATCTTTGGAAGTGGGAGAAAGCCAGAGCACCCAGAGGGAACCCATGCCAACTGGGGAAGAACATGCAAACTCCATACAGAATAGACCAGTGTAACGTAACACTCTCACTTCCCCTAACTCCTCCAGTGTCACCCTGCATTTCATGTTCCCATCACAAAATTAATTTGTGCTCACGTCACAAACCAATAGATTAATGTACCTTTTGTGATACCATCATGAAATGAAAATGAAGTGAAATAGGGTTGAAGAGAACCTGGAACCTTCTTGCTGTGAGGCAACAGTGCTATCTTGCATTAGCTTGCATGGGTGTGTTTTCTTTGAGTTGGGGCTACATATATTAGATGGAATCCAATTATTTCTATTGTTATATCAGTTATTTGAGTGTATCATCCAAACAACTGACTCATTGGATGAACTCAATTCAGTTATGTGCAGGATTTCCATCTAATAAATATATGTAGTCCCAACTAAATTAAATTATCTTGCATGGATGCGCTTTATTTGAGTTGGGGCTAGATATATTTTTAGATGGAAATCCTGCTTATAATTGAATTGAGTTCATCCAATGTATCTTTTTTTTTTTTTGAGTGCACAAAGTCACTGTGCCACCTGTAGCTCAACATGCAAAGCTTCATTCTTCTACACCTTCATCAGCCTCTCTCTCGCTGTCTCGCCCCTCTCTTTCTCTGATCTCTATAAGTTTTTGATGTTTCATTTAGCTGTCAGTTGACGCCTCTTAGTCTGATTGCTCTGTTCTCCCTCATTTCCTCTCTGCCTCTTTATTTTCCTCCTGCTTTATTTCCTGTCTCCCTATATAGGTTTAATGATGAAGAACCATTGCTGTGATTTAAAAATATGAGTGTGTTCTGCAGAGGTGATGCAGTTAAAAATAAGTATGGATGACATGGAGAAGTGCAATAAGTATACAGATTAGGAATAAATGTACATGTGTTAGTGAGACGACTATAGTAGTAAATAGAACATATAACCCTGTTTTTAGTCCACATTTCCACAGCAGAACATCACTGCATGCATCGCTGATAGTCATACACAAGAGGAAACCATGTATTCCACAGCTATGGTTAATATTTTAAAAACTACATACAGACCCAAGTTATCTACAGAAATGTGCAAATGTGTTTATTGTAACATGTTGTTGCTGGTTTTGCAGCAGGAACAGACAAGTGACTCAGACAATCAGATACCTGTTGGTCAGAAATCAGATTTTGCAGGATGGTGCATGTAGGCAGCACTGATTCATTTTCTTTGAAATTGTGAGTCACTTCTGAGAAGCCACTTTGCTTCAGTCACGTGTGAGCTCACAAGATTTTATCACGATCGCTTACACTGATCACCATCACATTGTGACTGGTGACAGCATTGATTCTCATTACAATGGCATCTGTCAAGGGTGGTTGCATTAGGCAACACTTTTGGTCCGCAAGTTAAAGTTGAAGCAGAAAAATTTGGATGCATAAAGATTTGAGTGACTTTAACAAGAGCCAAATGTGATGGCTAGATGACTGAGCCAGAGCATCTCCAAAACTGCAACTCTGGTAGAACGGACCCAGTCTGTAGCGGTCAGTCCCTACCAAAAGTGGTCCAGGGATTGAAAACCGGTGAACCGGGGACATGGGTGGCCAAGGGTCACTAATGCACATGGAGAGTGAAGGCTGGCCAAAGTGGTCTGATCCAGTACAAGAACTACTGTAACTCAGATTGCTGAAAAAGTGAATGTTGGTTCTGATAAAAAGGTCTAGTGGAATCTATGCCTTGATGGGTAAGGGTTGTGTGGGTGGCAAAAGGGGGCTCTACACAATATTATAGCCCCTTCACACATAACATGAAGTTGGGCAAATAACACAGAAACCATTTGAAAAAGCCAGAAAAAAAAAATGACTTGGTGAACCGTGAAAAATTCCAGCCGCTGTTGGGAGGGACACATGGTCACACAACCATGTACAATCCAGTAGTGACTGTTGCGTGCATGCACATGAACACAGTACAACCACATGAGAGGTGTGATACCACATCATGCTTACACAGCAGCGAAAGCAATCACATGTTGTCCAAATGTACATAATTCAACGAAAATGTGTAAGGACAAAATAATGAGAGAGCACAGAACATTATAAGAACAAGGACTGTACTGTTTAAATGTAAGACAATCATGTTACTGGTAATGATGTGTAAGTGATGCCTGATAACCTGATGGTCTGTGTTGGAAATGAGGAAACAAATGGATTTCATTTTGTCTGTTAAAATTTTTAATTCCTGTTTCAAAGAGCAGACAATACAGCACTTAACATCCCTCTGTTCCTTCATGTTCGTGAACCATGACCATGGATGTAAATAAGGAATTAATGAACTGACATGAATGAATGCTCATATCATGAACACAGCAGCCGGCTCCATGTGTCAGCTGTCCAGCGCGTTGCACGCCAAAGCACACTGTGTCATGTGGACTATAACTCACGCGGTGGACATGACATTTGGATCACCAGCTGAGTGTTCATATGATCAAACGGATATATTCACTGCAGTGTGCAGTGATGTGCTGCTGAAGGCGTTGCAAAGGTGATATGTGTTTTTATTTTTTACCATCTCAGGAGAGCATGCCAAAATGTGTGCATGGCAGTGGCGTGTTGAGAGGTGATGTTCTACATGGCACGATATGTGTTCTCCAGCTGTGAGTAGCAAAGACACAGCGCTGTGCTGTAGTGGCTCTCTCTGTGTTCTGTTCCCTGTCATCCTTGTTAGTCATCTTTGTGATTTGTCCCCTGTCTGGGTCCCTGTGTTTATGGTCATTGTATGTCAGTTATGTGTCTTCATCTGTTAGTTGTGTTGTTTTCTTGTGTTTGCACTTATTTGCTTCTTTGTTAGTTTTCTGCCTTTGTTTTCTTGGTTTTGTACTTGGTCGTTTTGTGGTTTTCCTTTTTAGTTTGATTACTATTATAAGATGTCTTTGGTTCCATTCACCCCCAGGTTTCTTTTGAGTTCTGAGTCACTTTGTGTGTCAGTGGCGGCTGGTGGTTAAAGAAAAATTCTTGGTGGGGCTGCTGTGCATGTTGGAAAATGACTACAATTCCACAATAATCATTTAATGTTCTTCTCAAAATCAGCAGTTTCACAGATAAAGTTAACCATTTACAGCTATATTAGGCCTCATTTATACTTTGGAAAGGAACAGTATCAAATACAACACTCAAGTTCTTGAGCAAGGAACATTTCACCATTTGACACCAATTACATAGTACACCAAACTGTACTGCACTGCCATTATTTACAGCCAAACAGATCACAGGGTTCACAGTGACACCCCCTTAACAGAATAGAAAATATCACCAAATTTAGACTCTTTCAAAATATGGAAAAATTCTTCAATTGACAAAACAACATTATGTACATACGACAATGTTCACACCAACTTCCAAAAGAGAGAGAGAGAGAGAGAGAAAACTTGAACTATAACGTGTAATTTATTCTGACTGAAGCTGAAGTACGATCCGAAGGCAAATCCGCAGCTGAAAATCTCAGAGGATATAATGACCAGGAGGAGCAGCAATCATAAAGTCCCAAAGTTCTTCAACTTACACCAGCAAAACACACCGCGACAAAAAATAAATACAGCCCAAACATCTGTGGGGTTTCTGTTTCCGCCAAAAACGGCAGCACTTTGATAAAACCACAGGCGACCCAAGCCATTAAATTTGGTGATGCTGATTGGCCAAATATTTATTTTTCCTTAGCAACCACACACAATTGGTCCAGGGACGAAAATATCTCTCGCCCCCAAGCCATTAAATTTGGCGATACTGATTGGCCAAATTTTATTATTTTTCCTTAGCAACATACACAATTGGTCATTTTGCTGCACTTCAAAGGGCTCTTTCAGTGAGTGCCCAAGAAGAGAAATGGTACGTTCTGGGCTTCTGTCTGTGGAAATGCACTGCTGAATGAGAGTCAGTTGGTGGAAATGTTTTAATAATTCAGATTACATGTAGGCACATACTATTAAGTAAAACTGACATTGATAATACTTTTTAAAAAATATATATTTTATCATTTTTTCCCTCCATATCTGGGAAGGCAGGGCCTCAGCGCCCCTATGGGCCAGCTGCCACTGCTGTGTGTGTTAGTTTCTGTGCGTGTGTTGTTTTCCTATTTCCCGTGCACTCCACACCTGTCACTCACTTGTTCATTTATGTTTCAGTATTTAAACCTGCACTATTTCCTGTTTAGTTGCCAGATTCGTCTTTGACTCCTCCCGTGGTTCTGAGTATTGGTATTGGTATTGTGTTAGACTTGTTGTGTGGGCTGCCAGAAGAGGAGGTACTGCTGGCCCACCACCAGAAGGCGCCCTGCCTGAAGTGTGGGCTTCAGGCATGAGAGGGCGCTGCCGCCTCAGGAACAAGCCATGGTGACAGCTGTCACCCATCATCCGTGACAGCTGTCACTAATCAACACATCTGGTATAAAAGCAGGAAGACACCTCCACCAAACTGCCGAGATATCATCTTCATCTGGAGGTAATATCCTCAGCCTTTGTAAATCTGTTTATTGTGAGTGTTTGCAGGAGAACCGGTCGTTTTTGAGGAGGCTGTGCAAGACGGCGCTCCTTTTCAGCTGAGACCGCTGCAACGCGCTGAGTGAGAGGTGGAGGTGGCATTCCCACCAGTGTTACTGGGTGTTCACACACCCACCCTTTGACTGTCTTTTGCTTTCTGCCAGCAGTACCAGATCCGACACGCCGGGAAGGTGGCCACCTGGGGACTCCGGGACTTGGCGGCTCCAGTATTCCTCGGGTTCAGGTGGCGGTGGAAATCGTGTGGTTCCGGTTCGTTTCCAGACGGGCATCTCCTATCGTCGAGCCTGCCCACACGACACCTTTTATTAATTGAATGTTGCACATTCTGATTCTGCTGTGTTTGGTTGTGACATTCACACCAGTAAAGTGTTATAATTTGACTCCTTCCATTGTCCGTTCATTTACGCCCCCTGTTGTGGGTCCGTGTCACTACACTTTCCCAACAGGATATCTTGGCCTTCAAAGTTCTTGTTTGAATATTTGCTACTACCACCAAGATCTGCACCCGCGGCGGCTCCACCCGGGCCCGCGCCCAGGGCTTCCGTGCGCACCGCGGCGACCCCTTCCTGTTCATGCACCCGGGACAGGGCATCCGATCTTTGGTTTTTGGTCCCGGGGCGGTAGGTGATCCGGAAGTCAAAACGGCCGAAAAACAGTGACCAGCGGGCTTGCCTGGGGTTCAGTCGCTTGGCGGTCCTGATATACTCCAGGTTCCGGTGGTCAGTGAAAACCGTGAAAGTCACTGCGGATCCATCCGGTCTTTCATGTCTCCAGGGTAAAACCGCGTCACACCTCACCCCTCTGTGCACCCGGTCCGGCGCCGCCTCCTGCCCGTATTATCGACGGGGAGCCGGCTTGGACAGTTCGCCGGCTTTTGGATGTCCGTCGAATGGGCCGGGGTTTCCAGTATTTGGTGGACTGGGAGGGGTATGGACCCGAAGAACGCTCCTGGGTGAAGAGGAGCTTCATCCTGGACCCGGCCCTCCTGGCCGATTTCTATCGTCGCCACCCGGAGAAGCCTGGTCGGGCGCCAGGAGGCGCCCGTTGAGGGGGGGGTCCTGTTGTGTGGGCTGCCAGAAGAGGAGGTACTGCTGGCCCACCACCAGAAGGCGCCCTGCCTGAAGTGCGGGCTTCAGGCACGAGAGGGCGCTGCCGCCTCAGGAACAAGCCGTGGTGACAGCTGTCACTAATCAACACATCTGGTATAAAAGCAGGAAGACACCTCCACCAAACTGCCGAGATATCATCTTCATCTGGAGGTAATATCCTCAGCCTTTGTAAATCTGTTTATTGTGAGTGTTTGCAGGAGAACCGGTCATTTTTGAGGAGGCTGTGCAAGACGGCGCTCCTTTTCAGCTGAGACTGCTGCAACGCGCTGAGTGAGAGGTGGAGGTGGCATTCCCACCAGTGTTACTGGGTGTTCACACACCCACCCTTTGACTGTCTTTTGCTTTCTGCCAGCAGTACCAGATCCGACACGCCGGGAAGGTGGCCACCTGGGGACTCCGGGACTTGGCGGCTCCAGTATTCCTCGGGTTCAGGTGGCGGTGGAAATCGTGTGGTTCCGGTTCGTTTCCAGACGGGCGTCTCCTATCGTCGAGCCTGCCCACACGACACCTTTTATTAATTGACTGTTGCACATTCTGATTCTGCTGTGTTTGGTTGTGACATTCACACCAGTAAAGTGTTATAATTTGACTCATTCCATTGTCCGTTCATTTACGCCCCCTGTTGTGGGTCCGTGTCACTACACTTTCCCAACAAGACTCCTGTGAGCCCCTTTGAACTCAGTGTGTTTGTTGGACTGAACTACCATGTTTTGGACAATAAATCACCTTTGCAATCACCTAACCTCCCGTTTGGTTGCTGCCTGTATTCATGGGTTCATTCAGACACTATTAACGCAACATACTAGCATGACCAGGATTCAAAACCAGGTTACATCTTGGCAGGTCACCTCCTTATCCACTGAGCTAGCAAATGTAGACTGCAGAGGAACCAAGTCATTAAGAGCTTTGTAGACAGTCATTGGTATTTACTTGATTCGACATGGATGTGTTCAGGCACCTACTCACTGGGTTGGGTTACAGAGTTTAGCAGCTCCGGTGCCTATATTGGTGAGGAAAGGTTTACCTACCTTAACTTCCTGCATTCAGCCATAAGAAGTGTATCTGTTTGTATCGAAAGCATCAAACTTGCTGAGAGATTCACTTCCCTCAGGAGTGACATTCATATCTCTGAGTCCTCAGACTTTGGGATTGAGATGACTGGAAAGAGCTCATGGAGTTGAGAAGGCACTGGACAGAGCACATTCACAATGCCAATACCTTTGCACTAATGTCCAAGTGTGTTGGGTCCTGTTGTTCCTTGTCTTATTGTATGGTTGTGAGACTTGGACACTACTCAGTGACCAAAAGTGACAACTGGATGTCTTTGGTACTAGGCCTTTTCGGAGGATCCTCAGCTACCACTAGAATGGCTTTGTGTCAAATAAACAGTTCCTTTAAGAGACTAAGATGAGGACTACCCCTCGCATTGTGAGGGAATGTCAGCTAAGACATTTTGGTCATGCGACTCTGGACAAGATCCAGCATGTAGGTGCTTCAATGTTGAGGGCTGCAGTGGCTGGAGAAGTCCAAGAGAATTCTCGTATTTCACCCAGCTGTGTCTGAGGTGCCTACTTTTGAGAATGGGGTATGGACCATTTGTCTGTCTGGGTGGTTGACATTCAGTTCCCAAGGTGGTTCCATAGAGAGAGGGATGCTGCAAACATGCACATCAGTGCAAGCTCCCAGATCTGTCCTGACCTACCTGTGTACCACCAGCGTGTTTATAAGTACTGGTGTTGTGTACATTGTTTGTACTTAAGTCTTAATTTATGAAACTGTAAACAGAAAACTTCACAGTCTGTGCCTTAATCCAGTTAGGACTGCAAAATTTTTATCAACTAAGAACTCCTTGAAGCAACTATGAGTCAACGGTCCAAGATTGGCACAAGATCCACATTTTAAAATGACTTCTTTATTTTGCCTCTTCTTATGCAGAGTCGAAATGCTGTGAAGGGGACATTCTAATCCTGCTGGACTCTTCAGGGAGTGTGGCAGACTACGAGTTTGTACGACTACTGGGTTTCCTCATCGAGCTGCTCCGCCCTTTCTCTTTGGGCCGTGGTTACTTGCGAGTCGCGCTCCTGCAGGTGAGCACCAGTCCTCACTTGGAGTTTGGCCTGGATGTCCACAACAATTGGGCAGATTTGCGGGACGCTGTGAGGAACACCAGGCACCTCAAAGGAGACACCAACACTGTGGCAGCACTCAGCATGGCCCAACAGCTGCTGACAGAAGAGGATGTTGGTGTGCCAAGGATACTGCTATGGTTGGCTGACACTGTACAGCCTGGGGATGTGGAGGGTCCGATGTTTGAGCTAAAGGCGCTGGGGGTTTCTGTGTTAGCAGTTTATGTGGGACACACCAACTACCAGCTGCTAAAGCGTGTGGTGACACCACCCATCACATCCCACCTCTACTTTGTGGCCATAGATGACATCAACATCATCAAAGAAAACCTGACAAACGCCATCATTGGTGTGTGACACAGAGACTTCTGTTTTAAAGTTGTCATGGTGCATAAAACCATTCTGTACTTTTTTAAAGACTGTGGTTTAATGTCCCTCAAAGAGCTGGAATTCTGTCTGTGTGTGTAGAGACGCCTGCTATGAGGAAAATTTAAGTGTGAAATGGCTTGGTTTAGACATCCACACTCAAAAAAAATTACTCATTTGATGAACTCAATTCAATTATGTGCAGGATTTCCATGTAATAAATATATGTAGTCCCAACTCAAATTAAATTGAATTATCATGCAGAGTTGGGGCTACATATGTTTATTACATGGAAATCTAGTCCAATGAATCAGATTTTTGAGTGCATTTATGGGCTACTGCTTATACTGTGAATCACTCCTACTGAGCTGGTCTCATCTCATGTACTGTGTGAATAGAAAGTGGGTGTGGTAAATACTACCTCATTTCTATTAAAATCCACACGAAGAGAAATAGGTTGTTTCTTTTGAGACCTCAGTTTTTATTCTTTTTATGCATCACCTCACTGTCGATGAAATATTCCTGATTACAAACTTTACTGTTTGTTTTTAAGGTCTTTGTAAAATGGCTGAACAGGCTTATAATGTGACTTCCTTTCCTGGCTGTCACTGTCTCCATCTTATTTGTAGAGATTACTTGTGCAGAGCAGCTGCGTGTGAAGCACCTGACTTCTAACAGTGTGGTACTGGAGTGGCGTCCCATACTGACTGCAGGCCAGGGTTACTATGAACTGTGGTATACTTCTGATGGAACCACCAATGGGCAACACCTCAAGAGCATTCTGTCAGGTGACTCCACATGGGTAGAAGTGACCGACCTACAGCCTAATACAACCTACAGAGCTTTCCTCCACCCACAGTCCAACCTGGAGCTCTTTAACATCCTCTCTGTTACCTTCACAATTCCTACTGGTGAGCAGATTTTCTTATAAGTATGCATTATGAGCAACATTTTAGGAAACACATGCTGAATTCTTGATTTTTATCCGAGACCATCAAATATGGCTGTCAGGTATTGCGAAGGTTTTGCGTCCATCCATGTTATGGAAGAGATGAATTTGAACCAAAAGTGATCATTCTCCAGACTTAACAGGTTAGGCACCACTTAGAAGATGTTGGTTTGTGTCTTGATAGATAATCACGCGGATCTAAAATGGATTTAAATATAAGCATTCTCAGGTCATACCGTATATGAAGGTGTGCATAATTATGAGGCAGCTTCAATACCTCAGGCAAAATGGGCCCCAAAAAAGATGTAAAATTGTAAAATGTCTTTCAACGGGATAAAACTCTCTTGAAATGGCTAAGCTATTACACTGTAACCACAGAACATCCATTTTCTATACCTGCTTACTCCAATTAAAGGGTATGGGGCAGGGGGGTGGAGTTGAAGCCTATCCCAGCAGTCATAAAGCATGAGTCAGGGTACACCTTGGACAGGATGCCAGTCTAATGCAGGGCCACATATAGACAGGGAAACACATTGACACCTGTGGACAACTAAAAAGTTTCCAGTTCACCTAATCTGCATGTCTTTGGATGGAGCACCCAGAAGGAACCCACACAAACACGGGAAGAGCATGCAAACTCCACACAGAAAGACCACAGGTAAGAAGTGATCCCTTGACCTTTTTGCTGTGAGGCAACAATACTAACTGCTATGCCACTGTGTCGCCCTGATCATAGAACAATCAAAAGTTTTGTTGCAAATAGTAAACAGGGTTGCAAAAAACATAGGCTTAAGAAATGACATGAATTACTATAACTGCAAAAGAGAAGATTGAAACTTGAGGCTGACAAGAACCCATTATCCTCAACTGCCACCATATCCCAGAAGTACAAGATGTTCAGTGCCAAGAGCCCGAGCCAAGGTAAGGGCCCTTTGACACATACCACGACTGAAGCCGACTAGTGCACAAAGGAGGAATTGCATGCCATTCAAGAAGAATCGGAGCCGCCTCTAACACCTCGTACACCTATTGCTATTACCATTCACGCGCACCAGCAGCCAAAAGACAGAGTGCCCTGTGAGTGCTCATTTGATCTCTCTCTCAGCAGATGTCGCCCAAATTCCAGGTGTCACACACGAACATCCAATACCACTCTTGCACTTGGGAAATGTGGTGCAGTTTGCACAGTCAGCACAAAAATAGAGAGCAGGACATGCTCGCTGCTCACTGGAGATGCACACGCTCACTGGACATGTGGAGGCCTGGCTGGACACTCGGGGCCAGCAGATATGGACATGACAAGCGCGCACTGCTTCATTCGTATCTGTGACCATGGGTCATCTACAGAGGAAGAGAAGGTTCATACTTGCATTGTCCACCTGATATGCGGTGTTTGCAGACAAAGGGGGTGTGTCCCCCTACGACCTGCAAGTGCGTGTCACTGCAGGATTTCCCCACATTGTAATAATTAAAACATATCACATTTGCAAAGCAGTCACCAGCGGATCACTGGGAGAACAGTATGTCTAGGGGGAGGCTAACTCCGCTCTTTATAACAAGAAACAAGAATTCAGTATTATAAATTGTGGTGTTTTCTTAATTTTTTGCTCTACTTCTGTGTGCGCGACTTTGCACGTGCTCGCACTGTGTTTGTGCGTGCAAATACAGACATGTACGAAACTGTTGCTGCGGTATCATGCATGCCTGTCCAACCCTGCGTCCCTCACGACAGCAGGTGGAATGTTTCGTGGTCCCCCATTTTGGTTCATGGATTTTCTTCCGGTTTCTGCGTCTTTCATGTTATGTGTGAAAGGGCCCTAATGAAGGCTGATACACAAGACTCACAAGTTGAAATGTCAAGATTGGGACAAGAAATATCTGAAGGCAGATTTTCAGAGGTTTTATGGACACACAATGAATTTAAATTTTCAATTTATTTTCCTTTATATAGCGCCAAATCACAACAGAGTTGCCTCAAGGCGCTTCACACAGGTAAGGTCTAACCTTACCAGCCCCCAGAGCAACAGTGGTAAGGAAAAACTCCCTCTGAGGAAGAAACCTCAAGCTGACCAGACTCAAAGGGGTGAGCCTCTGCTTGGGCCATGCTACAAACATAAATTACAGAAACAATTCATGGACGAATATATAAGAATTGCTGTTGGTGCACAGGACAGGGGGGTTGCCAACATAAATACAGTTCCCATCTCTGGATGGAGCTGCACCTTAAACAGAGAAAAAACAGAATCAGGCATTAGAAAGACAAAAAATACTGTATAATTTGCCAGCATTAATCAACAAGAAAAACTGAAGAAATACTAAGGTGATCGCCGGCCGCTAGTGCCTCTTAGGTGGCATGGTGGACAAGCAGTTAGTACACATTTTTAGAGCAGAAGGTTCCCAGTTCAAGACAGTCTGTGTCCATTCTCCATGTAATGTAGAGTGTTAATAAAAAATAAAAACGTGCCAAATCAACATGTAGATCCATAGCAGGTCTGCTGCTCTCAAGTCAAACAACTTATCTTACAATGAGAATCACTCTTGATGGACCTGTGGCTGGATCAATAATGGACACACAGCACCACTTCAAGTCAGACGTCAGCAAGGTGGAGGAGAGGTAACCGATATGGGCTACTATTATTAAATATGAGCTACTTGGACCTTTCCAGGTTGACGATGGACTTAAATCGACTCTTAAAACCAACTGCCAGTTTTGAGAATATAATATTCATTTAACCAGGGTAGTCCCATTGAGATCGAGACCTCTTTTGCAAAGGAGACCTGGACAATTCTAAAGTTTCCATTCCACCTAACCTGCATGTCTTTAAATGTAGAAGGAAACCGGAGCACCCAAAGGAAACCCACACAAACACGGGAAGAACATGCAAACTCCACACAGAAAGGCCACAGGTGGGAATTGAACTCATGACCTCCTTGCTGTGAGGCAACAGTGCTAACCACTAACCCACCATGCTGCTATGTAACTTCAATTATTTGTACAGAAAAAAAGTCTGCATCATTCAACAAGGCAATGATGTTGTAGGAGTTTTTCTATCTGCCTGAACCTCACCCGGTAGTTTTGTGCGGTGAACGACCTCTGTAACTGACAGGAGACACTTCAAAAAACAGATGTATTAGAACAGGGGTAGGCAACCTGTTCCAGAAAGAGCCATGAGGGTGCAGGTTTTCTTTGCAGCCACTGACTCTACCAGGTGATTTTACTGATTAATATCACTTTGAGCAGATGGAATCAGTTAATCAGTGAAATCACCTGGTGGAGTCAGTGGCTGCAAAGAAAACCTGCACCCTCATGGCTCTTTCTGGAACAGGTTGCCTACCCCTGTATTAGAAGATGCCTACACTGTGAACAGAGTCAACTACAGTGCTGTGGTCTTCCAGAAGCAAAACATCACATGCACTGCTGCAACAGAAAGCCTCAACATTAGGGATGAGCTGCTCTTATTTCTGCAATCGACCCACCCCCAGGTGGGCAGGTCTTGATGTGGTAAGCAGGTGACGTGATCACGTTTGTTCAAGTAGCATGTGTCATATCAAAACGTTGTGATGAATTTTTGTGTCCGCATGATGAGCAATAACGGAATGCTCCATCAGGTGCCATGGTTTGTCCCAGACAGATATGAAGCACTTGGGTTTTATCAGTTTATGGGTGATTCTTTAACTACGGGCACTATTGGCCTTGTAAATGTAATTTCCACCACACCATTGCCTTATAATATAAAGCGCCTTGGGGCAACTGTTTGTTGTGATTTGGCGCTATATACATGTGCTCTGATGTCACTGTTTATCCCCATAGAAACTACCCAAACAATCTTTCATACAAACTGTTTAAAGGGACATTACAGTGTTGTGGTGGAAATTACGGCAATAGTGTGGGACAACTACATTTTGTTTAAAAAAAATCACAACAGTTGTATGACATTCAATACCCCAATTATGTGTTGATTATTTTACTGCTATTTTATTCAGAGATATTTTAAAACATTAGAAAAAATGTTTACCATTCATTTTTAATCATTTTGCATATAATGATGCTGAAAAAAGGTGAAAAAGCCATCATAGACTACTAGAACAAATTTAACACTTTCATTGTAAAGATAACTATAAAAGTGTGAAATTTCCCCTTTTTTCTGTTTTTCATACAATATGATCAAAGGACATAATAAGTGCCCGTAGTCTAAGAATCACCCTTAGACTGCACGCAAATGAAGACATTTGGATGTGCATCATGACTGTACGTAAAGCAGTCAGGTCAAATCCAGTTTGTAATATTAAGCAGTCTGAGGACATTTGGACGTGCATCATGGAACATTACGACAACGTACTCCACTGCTTGAAAAGCAAGCAGAGGCTTCATACAACCCCAATTCCAATGAAGTTGGGAAGTTGTGTGAAATGTAAATAAAAACAGAATACAATAATTTGCAAATCCTTTTCAACCTATATTTGTTATGTGTCGGACGCAGCCCGGAGAACCGACCAGCGTTTGAAGGACCCAGTATAAAATAAGCAGAGCACGGTACAAAGGATAACTGAGTTTAATAAACATAACAGTGATGTGAAAAAATACAAACAAATAAGTGCGCGGTCTGGCGTGGCGGATTTGCGGTGCGCTCCTAGCAGCACAAAACGGTCCGGAGCCAGAACCAGTTCGGACCCAAGGACCCCGCCGACACCCCCCAGGTGGCCGCGACAAACCGAGTCTGTGAAAGAAGAAATCATCATGTGAGTTCACACTCCACACACAGAGAGACCGCTCAAAGGTGTACAAACAGCAAACACTTCCTGGCTTAATTACTAATCAGCTTCCCACCCTGCAGGCATGGAACACCCTGTTCACAAAACTCCACTGCAGTGGAAGCTGATTAAACGACTACATACAGCTCAATATAATAAGGTGTGAGGGACACCACATTTACTGACTGTATAAATATTAGTCACAAAATCTAACGTACCTCAGGAAGTGTGCTGACGAGCGTGAGACCTCACCCCCTCCTCTTTCACAGACCATGCATCAAACCTGGACGTTCTCTGCATCCACTGATGATGAGATGGCTCTCGAGACGACGATCTCACCCATCTGGTCACAAGGTCGAGTCTCTGGCAAATACACACTGTGTACTCCAGTCTTAAATGCCACCATGTTCCAATCCATGTAGATGCACCACAGCTGTGAGTCCTGACGAGCCGCAGGTGATCAGGGTGAGGTCCTGATAAACTCAGCTACACAGCCACTCAGTCCCAAATGCGCACCACCTGGAAGGAAAACCAAAAGACAGAAACAAAAGACACACAAAAGCCAGCCAGGCACGCCAGCCACAACAATATTCAATTGAATACACCACAAAGACAAGATATTTAATGTTCAAAGTGATAGACTTTGTTTTTGTGCAAATATTTAATTTTGAAATGGATGCCTGTAACACATTTCAAAAAAGCTAATTGCCTAATATGGGTGCCTAATTGTGCACCCATATGTATTCATTCACAAAACTGTCTACGAAACTGGGCAGCCTTTCAAATTTTACAAAATGGACAAAATGAATTTTCTACTGATATGCACGCATTATAAAGTTGGCTTATTTTTGACACTCATTGCAAAATCACAGCCCATACCAAATATTTTATTTTCTTAAATTAATGAATTTATTCAGCACACACAGTCCAAAACAACAACAAAAACTTACAACAAAGAAAGGAAATGGCTTAACAGTACATCCGTGTGCCTGAAAGGGTATAGGTGTTGTGTGGGCCGCCAGAAGAGGAGGTACTGCTGGCCCACCACCAGAGGGCGCCCTGCCTGAAGTGCAGGCTTCAGGCACGAGAGGGCGCTGCCGCCACGGACACAACCGGGAGTGACAGCTGTCACCCATCATTTCATCACTCCATAAAAGCCGGATGTCATCTCCACCTCGCTGCCGAGATATCATCTACCTGTGAAGGTAATTCTCTGCTAAACTGAAAACATTGACTAACAGTCTGAACTTCTTTGCAGACGTTTTCCTGTAAGTGTTTCCTTATCTGTGGGATTGGCGTTTGGTGTGATCAGCGACGGCTTTGCTTCACCCCCCAACCAGATAAGTGGTTGACAGGAGCTGCACGTGTGTGTGATTAGAGGTGGAGGTGACTTTCCACCTTCTGTTTTTGTTACTGGGTGTGTGCACACACCCACATCTCACTGTTTGTGCTCCTCGCCAGCAGTACCAGATCCGACAGTCGGGGACGGTGATCACCTGGGAATTCGGGACTTGGCGGCTCCAGTATTCTCCGGGTTCTGTGGCGGTGGAAATCGTGTGGTTCCGGCTCTTATCAGGACAGACGTCTTCTATCCTCGAGCCTGCCCACACGTCACCTTGGTGTATTGACTGCTGTCAGATTCTGTGATTGTCTGTATCATCGTTGTGCACATTCGCAACATTAAATTGTTACCTTTTGGCTTATCTATTGACCGTTCATTTGCGCCCCCTGTTGTGGGTCCGTGTCACTACACTTTCCCCAACAATAGGCAGAAGCAAGGCTTATTAACGCCTACCCCCTTAACCAAAAATAAAATTATCTGGTCCAATATGAGTGGGGGGGTAAAAAAACCCATGTATTCCCACTCCCATTTTCAACCACTTCAAACGCTTCATCTTAAAAGAACAATCTGAATTATACCGAACAAATTTACATTTACAATAGGCAACACACAAAACTTATCCTCCTTCAGCAGATATGTTGTGTGGGCCGCCAGAAGAGGAGGTACTGCTGGCCCACCACCAGAGGGCGCCCTGCCTGAAGTGCAGGCTTCAGGCACGAGAGGGCGCTGCCGCATCACAGGAACAGCCAAGGTGACAGCTGTCACTTATCAACTATGACAGCTGTCACTGATCATCTGCACTTCACCCGAGATAAAAGCAGGATGACACCTCCACCACGTCGCCGAGATATCGTTCTTCTAAGGAGGTAATATTCTCAGCCATAAACTAAACTGTATCTTAGTCTGACCTCTTTTTGCAGCCGCTTTCCTGTGGAGCCTTGTCCGCTGATTGGTGGTTTGTGAGAGTGCCGACGTCTTCGCCTCTCACTCTTTCCAGATAAGTGCTGAAACAGGAGCTGCACAAGTGTGTGATTTGAGGTGGAATTCCCACCGTTGTTGTTACTGGGTGTACACACACCCACACTTGACTGTCTTTGCTCTTCACCAGCAGTACCAGATCCGACACGCGGAGACGGTGGCCACCTGGGGGATTCGGGACCTGGCGGCTCCAGTATCCTTCGGTTTCGGTGGCGGAGGAAATCGTGTGGTTCCGGTTCTTCTTTAGACGGACGTCTCCTATCGTCGAGCCTGCCCACACGACACCTTTATCCATTGACTTTGTATCATTCTATAATCTGCTGTGTATGGTTGTGGCATTCACAACACTAAAGTGTTCAAAGTTGACTCCTTCTATTGTCCGTTCATTTGCGCCCCCTGTTGTGGGTCCGTGTCACTACACTTTCACAACACAGATACATATCTTGAAAACATGTCTTTATATTGCTTTTTAAACTGATTGAAATTTGGACATCATTTGAGTTCCTCCATCAGGTTATTCCATATTCTAGGGCCACACATGGAGACACAGAAACCTTTTCTTTCTTATGGTGTCTTCGGGGGAAGAGCGTGTGCGCACGTGTGAAGTTTTGAAATTACAGGAAGCTACCTTTGGCCTCATGTGATACACATACATGGGGTGTGCACAATAACATCCCTAAGATGTCACTTCAGAGGTGTTACCTAGTCTCAAAAACAGCATTGACCATAAGCAGCTTGTTACTCATTGTTACGAATTAGTGAAGTACTGAGCCCAAAATTGCAGACAACAATCAGATGTGAGTTGTATCTAAACCCAGGTGATTTATTGTACAAGGCAAGTGCAAAAAAATATCCATACAATTCGTGCACAAAAAGTGGTTCCAAAATGAGGTGGCAAAAAAGAGAGAAAATGCTGGAAAAACTAGCACAAGATAAAAGGGCTCACCGACAATATACTCTCAGAAATGTGTGGAGAAGACAGAATCAACCATCAACTGACAGATCAGGTGGTTGTTGTTGTTCATTCGGCTGCTCTCAGCTTTTTTTTGTTTTTTTCGGGGTCGCCACAGCGGATATAGCCCGATCCGCATTGGGAAATGGCACAAGTTTTACGCCGGATGCCCTTCCTGACGCAACTCCAGTTTTACCTGAAGAAACACACACAGGCGCTGGTGTTCCAAAGAGATCTCCCATCCAAGTACTAACCAGATCCTGCTCAGCTTCTGAGATCTGACAGGATCAGGCTGACACAGAGCAGACTGGCTACAACTGACAGAGAGCAGGGAAGTGCTTAACCCCTTAACGCCCATCGTCGCATATATGCTACAATCTCTGACTCAAATATGCAACTTACCAAATTGACCTGTATGCCTGTTGTCGCAAATTTGCGACATACCATCATTATTATTATAACAAAGTCATTACCAGAATACCCAATATTATTATCTAGTTTTTGTGCAAAAGTGAAATTAATAATCTCAACATTATTTACCATCTACTTAAAGGCAAAAACACACAAAACATTTTTTTATATACAGCTATATAAATTCAGGCGTTAAGGGGTTAAATACTAAACAACAGGTGTGTGAAAGTAAGGGAGCCAGAATAACAGACACGTGACAACTAAACACAAGTGTAAAAATATAATATATATATAAATGTATTGTAATGGTTTTAGGAGCTGCGTTGAACAGCAGCTACTGCAGCAGGACGCCTCAGTTCAGCAGCTTGAACAGCGCAGATCCGTGTAACTTTCAACACTAATATTTGGGAATGTGTGTGTCCGAGTAAGTTTAATACTTTCCTGACATAATTTAATGTAATTTAATTTTACTGGCTCGATATCCAGGTCAAAATGGCATTTTTTACACATATTTGGCGAGCATTTTTCTGAGTGTGTTCAGTCACGAATCTCCATTGAAAATGCATTAACATCCAGGAACTTCAATATTTTGCCCGGTTAGGAGACGTCATGCTGTCCACATTTTCGTTTCAAAGAAAAAAAAATATTATATACAGATATCAGGGTTCTAGCTAGGATAAAATTTTAGCGTAGTGGTAATGTCGAGGGAGCGAAGCGACGGGGGGGATGGTGAGGAAGGGGGGAAATCTTTTGAAAATTCAAGGTAAAAATTGGCCATTCTAGGGGTACCCAAAGGGGAAAAGCCAGGTACGACAGCCCAAGTCCCTTCATCATGTCCATAAGGCTGGGGAAGTTTGTTGAGTGGGCAATCTCATTCTGGGTTAGCCAGTACATGGACCTCAGTGAGGCAGTCGGAGTCCGTGGACATTTTTAAGTCAAGCCTTAAAACCTATTTTTATTCTCTCTTATGAGTAGTTTTTATTTTGTTATGTTTTATTCTTTTACTTCTGTTTTTAATTAGGTATTTGAATTTATTATTATTTATTTAAATTTATGTTGACTGTTCTGTGTGAGGCACCTTGAGACAGCTTTTGTTGTAATTTGGCACTTTATAAGCTGATTAAATTGAAATTGAACAACATTTTATTGAGTCTTAAAGTAAAAAATATGAAATTGGTTACTGGATCCTTAAACTCTGGACGTAATAAACTCTACATGGTGGATCCTTGATCTCTGGACATAAACGGAAATAAAATCTGTTAGTTTTTGTCAAAAGCATTTCCTTTCAGACATTATTGACATGAATGTATTTCCATATCTATGAGCTGAGTTCTTGCAGATGTGCTGCAGGTCAGGTTTATAAAGAATGCAGGACATCTCATTTTTGGGGGAAAAAACGTTTTAGTCGATTGTAGTTTATTGTCTGTATTGCAGTGTTTGTATGAGGTGTCATTTTATTTAAAGCGGCGATTCGTTTCGAAGTTATTAATTCGGAGCGTTATTAATTCAGAGAGCCGCGCAGCGTTTGAAGCTGTGACAAAACGGAGGACGATTCTCGACTGCAACAAGACCAGAGTCCCAGTTAGTGACTTTAATCCACACAAATTGACTCGTGATATTTTAATGGCTTTCAGAGGGGTTAAAAAGCGGACTTACCGCTTCAGAAGAGCAGCGAATCAAAGAGCCACGAGCCATTGAATCGAAGCATTGCTTCAAACTGGAGTCGCGCTGCAGAAACGGTTGATTACAGACGCTGTATTGAAAATAAGCGTAACGGTCCAAAATTATAGTGTAACGGGCCGTAACGCAAGTTTGCGCTAGCTAGAACCCTGGATAATATAAAATGCATTAAAATTGTAATCCTGCGAAGTAATCCCCATTTTTACTAAATATACCTGTAATCTGAATACGTCTTTTTTTCTGTAACTGTAGCGGAATACAGTTATCTTTTTTGTATCCTAATTACGTAACGCCGTTACATGTATTCCGTTACTCCCCAAGCCTGCCCAGGATGAACCACAAGGGGACACACACACACAGATGGTGTGTGTGACAGAAGACAATGGACAAACTATAAAGACAGGCAGAGGACATGACACAGATGTGAACAGAGAGCACACACATACCCAACACCCATTTAGTAATCAAATTATGACCAATAGGAAATGTGCACAAGCATTTAAAAATGCCAGTTCTAAAAACTCACCTAACCGCTGCTCACAGTATTTGAAGCAAGTCACTCACAATTTTCAGTTCAACCAGCTTGTAATTTTTCTGAAATCCTCAACGTGACACCTCCCATCTTCCTTCTACTGCCCTTATCGGGGTGGCCCATGATGAATACACAACACAGCTGTGTTGTGTTGAATCTGCTGGTCCACCGAGTTGACAATCCACCTGCTGTCGCTCACATCACAATTCTTGACTCTCTGCTGTTGTCACCACTCATCTCCTGGATTCCTCGCTAAAATGTGCTTTACACCATCACCTCTATCCATTCGGCAAGAGCCAGCAGGAGCTTGGTATGGTCTAGCTGTAGGGAACATGTTACATGATAACCTGGCTAATACATGAATCACGATCTAGCTGCCCACGGCCTGACTCCAACACTTCAGCTCCTTTTGTTTCACAATAAGCCAGTGACCTCACTTGAGAGAACCTGTACAGGTGGCCCTGTATGCTGGTCACCCAGAAACATCTGTCTCTCCCTTTCCTTCAGTCTGCTCATCCCCAGCCAGTGGCCTGGCTTGCAAAGGGCTCTACAGGTGACCTGTACCCTCGTGGACCAGCACACTAATCACTGTTCAGGTGGCCATGGATACTAGTTGCGCAACTAAAAGAAACTGCACAGTGGCCTATCAAAAATTTATTTTTCACTCTCCAAAGACTGTTCTAACATACTCTGTTCATTACCACATTGGATTCAATTATTAACTTTATTGCTGCCTCCTGGGTCTTAAAAACTGATATTTATGAATGGATAAACTGCACATTTATGATTTATATTACATTTGACTTGATGCACTGTGTTTAATGTGTTCAGGAGAAATGTGTGAATTAGTCATTTCTATTCACTGACCCATGACTGTTATCGTGTCACCTTTGTCTCTTGTCCTTGCTCTGTCAACTCTTTCCTTAGATATTCTAAGCCCAGCAGTAGTCTCAGTGTCAGACTCTGGCCCGCATCAGGTCCGTGTGAACTGGGCTCCTCTGCAGCTGGCTCAGGTCCAGAGATACACGGTGGAGTACAGCACGATTCCAAGTGGGCCACTTCACTCTGTGACACTACAGAACCATCAGACCTCTACCTTACTGACAGGCCTGGAGCCAAGTTCTCAGTACCTGATCACAGTCAGCGCACTGTACATCACCGGAAAAGAAAAGGCCATGTCTGTGAGAGCGTGCACGCAGGAAGGTACCTTTCCATTTGGTTTTTTGTTTGTTTGTATGTAGAGACCCCCTGACATGAGCATGTTTTTGATTCACGCAACAGCACGACCTGTGTCGTGATGATCCCACCCACTATGTTCACAGCTGGATGCCGTTCTTTGTTCTGCTGGCTGCCATGTGCTGGATGCTACGTATATAAAATAATTATTTCGTGGTGGAGTAATCTTTTTTCTGCAAATTGGCCATTAAAAGCTGCTCTAATGACTTCCTGAATCACAGAGGAGGCTGCAGCCGGAGATGTTCGCGCGCGTGCACCTAACAAGCTGCAGAAAGCAGTTTGAGCCGTCTCAAAAGGTAATTATTTGGCTTTTTTACATTGTCATGGCTTGATAAAACAGTTGTGTGTTTTTTAAGATTTTTTGAACATTTCAAAATTCTCTGTGCACAATAGCATGCACCGGCGCCCCTCTGGTGTCCTGTCTGCACCAGTTAAAGACGAGTTTACTCTCCAACATGACACATATCGTGCTGTTGCGTGAATCAAAAACATGCTCGTGTCAGGGCACCTTAAGTCTGTGTTCATAAATATTTAAAAGCAAATAGTAATTGTGTACACAGTGCAGACTTCTCACTCCAGTCTGAGGCTATTTACATTTAAATCAGCTAAACAGAATTACAGCACATTTTTTGTGTCATCCTTTTTAAAAGGGACCAAACCTAAGGGCCCTGTCACACTAGAACGCGAATGCCGTACGAATCACACGAACTGGAAAAATCAGAATTCAAGCTGCATTCGTACGGGACAGACATTCGTACAGCCGTGTATGAATTCCATATGAATACCCAGAATGTGGTACAAAGCCGGCGCAAATGATTTGCAGAATTTGGAGTGCAGCAGCTCCTGAATCCAGGTTGACTACCCAGAGTGCAGGTCGAATGCGGACATAAACCTCCCCCACGAAAAAAATAAAAACAGAACAACATGAGATAATGGCAATGTTAAACCTTACACTGGAGTTCCTATGTCTGAGGAAGCAGTCACAGCCATGTAAATTATAAATCAAATTTTTAAAAATGATTTCAGCAAATGGAAAAGTGACAGAACTGCTATCTGGACACAACGTGTCAATGTCCTGGTTTTCACTTTAACAAATGCTCCTCAGCAAACTCACACAAAGTTGTATGACCCCCAGGATCCTGATTTTAAAGATATTATTCAAAGGAAAATCTACCGGCCTCAGAGGATGTTCATTCAGTTGTTTAATTTTGTAGAAAAAAAAGCAGATCACAGACATGACACAAAACTAAAGTTATTTCAAATGGCAACTTTCTGTCTTTAACACTATAAGAAATCAGGAAAAAAAAATTGTGGCAGTCAGTAACGGTTACTTTTTTTGACCAAGCAGAGGGAAAAAATATGGAATCACTCAATTCTGAGGAAAAAAAAATTATGGAATCATGAAAAACAAAAGAACACTCCACCACATCACTAGTATTTTGTTGCACCACCTCTGGCTTTTATAACAGCTTGTAGTCTCTGAGGCATGGACTTAATGAGTGAAACAGTACTCTTCATCAATCTGGCTCCAGCTTTCTCTGATTGCTGTTGCCACATCAGCTTTGCAGGCTGGAGCCTTGTCATGGACCATTTTCTTCAACTTCCACTAAAGATTTTCAATTGGATTAAGATTCGGACTATTTGCGGACTATTAGCGTTTCTGTATGTAAATCCCATTTCCTTTAGGCGGTTTCTTACAGTTCGGTCACAGACGTTGACTCCAGTTTCCTCCCATTCGTTCCTCATTTGTTTTGTTGTGCATTTTCGATTTTTGAGACATATTGCTTTAAGTTTTCTGTCTTGACGCTTTGATGTCTTCCTTGGTCTACCAGTATGTTTGCCTTTAACAACCTTCCCATGCTGTTTGTATTTGGTCCAGAGTTTAGACACAGCTGACTGAACAACCAACATCTTTTGCAACATTGCGTGATGATTTACCCTCTTTTAAGAGTTTGATAATCCTCTCCTTTGTTTCAATTGACATCTCTCGTGTTGGAGCCATGATTCATGTCAGTCCACTTGGTGCAACAGCTCTCCAAGGTGTGATCACTCCTTTTTAGATGCAGACTAACGAGCAGATCTGATTTGATGCAGGTGTTAGTTTTGGGGATGACAATTTACAGGTTGATTCCATAATTTATTCCTCAGAATTTAGTGAGTCCATATTTTTTTCCCTCTGCTTGGTCTAAAAAAGTAACCATTACTGACTGCCACAATTATTTTTCCTGATTTCTTATAGTGTTTCTTAAAGCCAGAAAGTTGCCATTTGAAATGACTTTAGTTTTGTGTCATGTCTGTGATCTGCTTTTTTTCTACAAAATTAAACAACTTAATGAACATGCTCCGAGGCCGGTAATTCCATAATTATTGCCAGGGGTTGTGTGTGTGTACACACACAGTGTATCTAGAACGTATTCACAGCACTTCACTTTTTCAGTGGATGCTCAGATCAGTAGAAACAGGATGCACCTGGGCTCAATTTTGAGCATCATGGCAAAGGCTGTGAATACTTACGTCTGTGGTGGGCACAGTTCCGATAACCGATAATTATCAAAGATAATGTTTTCATTATTGGATTATCTTTTTAGATAACTTTAAAAGCCATTATTGGATCAATTATCTTGCGATAAATTTAGACCGATAACGTGGTAAATAAAGCTGAACAGTTACAAACATTTATCAAACTTAAAATCAGTTGAGCACCTACCTGTTAAATGTTTCATAGCTGATGTGTAGTTCTACCCTCTGCAAAACAGAAGAGCTGCTTTAAGAAGCCGCTCCATCCTCTGCAGACAAAGGAGAACTGGTCCCAAAAAAAGAAATCAAAACTCATTTTTCTTAACCCCATGCTGATATACGGGCAATATCATCCAAATCATCCAGAGGCATACATTTTTAACTTATGGTTCAACTTTTAACCAAACTAATGTTGGACAAGTTATTTAAATTAATGTCATGTCTGAAGTTTTATAAAGTGAAAATATCAGATATATGTTTTAGTTTTAAAGTAATGCACTAATTTTTAAGGTTTTAGTGTGGATATATGCTGTGCCCAGCAGTGCATTATGGGTAGGATAGGGTTCACGACATGAGAAATGCATTTGAAACACTCTTATTAGGCTGTACGGACAACAGCATTAAACTCTAGTGCCTAAAACTCTCATGAATATATTCTCTGGGTTTATAGACATTGTTATTGTGTCTGCACTTAAATTCCACGCATCTTAAAAGTAGCAGACACGGATTATCTGGAATTTTGTTTTGGCAAGTTTTCAAGGTCTCTGCCATCTACTGGCCAGTAGTGTTCATTCACCCTATTGACATATCCCATAATCCCTTGCGTGCCAGAGAGTCACTGCAGTCAACATAGAGAATCAACACGATGACAGTTGTAAATTAATATTATACTACAAAAATGTGTTTTTTTATGCATTTCGTCATGTTAGTAAGAGACTGCATGCATGATACCCTGAAAACTTGCTAAAACAATTCTAACAAATAATCCGTGTCTGTTACGTTTAATCTACGTGGAATTTAATAAAGGCAAACAGAATTTCAGACATATATATTAGTCTGGAATAAAGAGGACAAATAGTGTTGTAAAGAACAATAATCAAGATGTTAAGGGGGGACGGTTAAAGTACACCGAGATCAGAGCGTCTCAATACAGTTTTCAATGTTACTGAGATCTCGCAGTGCGGCGACCTATCCAAGGTTTTGTGGGATTTGAAACGTCAATAGCGCGAATAGCCAACATTTATGTGTCAAGACAATACTGAGTGCATGTTTTACAATATAATAAAACGTGTGCGCATTCTCTCCACATGCAAAACATTTTGCGATGACACTTCCAGGGCTCTGTAAAAATGCCTGTTTTTACAAATAAAAAATGAATATTTTACAAAAGCACATTTATCTGTAAACACCAACACACGACACACCTCACATTAACATGTTGCTTTACATAATGAAAAAAGGAATATTTTACAAAAGCACATTTATCTGTAAACACAAACACGTCACATTAACGTGTTGCTTTACATAATGAATGACTGAACCAGTCAGTGTTTAGCAGAGGCACATTTTACCCAGAATCCTTTGCGAGCTGTCAAAACCTTACAAAACCTGCAGGGGGCAAGATGTTCAAAGACAGAAGTGTGGGCTCATTGTTTGGGTTTGTTGTCACTTTTGATGCTACCAGAAGCAATCGTGGTGTTAAAACTCAAATTCAGTTTATTAGTAGTTGCAAATGTATGAGACAATACTGGAATTTATCGGTTATCTGTAACTTCTGATACATTTTTGGGTGGTTTATCATTTTATTTTTATCAAAGATAACTTTTCAGTTATCTGATTATCTGTTATCGAAGTTAATTTTTTGGTTATCTGTGCCCAACACTGACTTATGTACATGTGATTTCTTTTCTCTTTTTTTTCAGAAATTTGCAAAAATCTAAAAAAATAAAATTAAATCCAAAAAAGCTTTTTTTTTACATTGTCCTTGTGGGGACTTGTATGTTGAATTTTGAGGGGAAAATTAATTTCATCCATTTTGGAATAAAGCTATAACATAAAACGTGGAAAAAGTGAAGTGCTGTGAATACTTTCCGGATGCACTGGAAAGACAAATGCATGTAATGGAAAGATGGAGCTGCCTGTAGCAGTGATGCAACAGAGCAAAGCAAAAATGCCATTAGTGTAAACACATGCAAGTGCAAGCCAGTTCAGCAGCTCATGAAAAAGGTACAAAGGGTTCAGCCTGAAGAAGTACAACTCAAAAACAGGCTAGATTCCCATAGATGCTTAACAGGCTGCACATATAAATGAATGATTTGGAAAGAGGATTATAAACTCAGTGTCTCCTCACTTGGCATGTCTGAGTTCCAGAATTTGTGCTGTTCGCTGCAAGGCATTTACAGCCAAATTTATGAAGTTTGTTTAGTTACCTTTGGTCCTTTCAAAGGGTGTTGGGGGGAGCATGTGTAGCAGCATTGTTTCTTATGTTGACCATCCTATAAATAGTTTAAAATTAAAACTGAACATCTACGAGGTCTGTCAATAAAGTATAGGTCCTTTTTATTTTTTTCAAAAACTATATGGTCCGCACGTCTTTCATTAAAAAAAATCTCCTTTAACAGTGGAATATCCGGATAAAATGCTGAAACCGACTTCTGAAACTTCTGTTCTCTCGCGACGTCCTGGATCAATAGAGCCTGAAATGTGGAGGTTTTCAGCTTGAAACAGGCTGACGACGGTGCCTGAGAGCGCTGCGCAACGTCTCGCACCGTGGGAAGTCCTTAAAGCGACAGTATCACCTCAAAATCTCTCATCAGCCGTTAAAATTTTCACTGAAAACCAGCTTAATTTTTCGAACCATGTCCACTTCGATGTGTCTCACAGGTTTAGAAAAAATTTTGATCAAACAAAGCGCCAGTCTCTCAGCAACTTTTCAGACAAAGGAATTCCGACGAGGGGCTGGACGACTCCTCCCACAAGGAGTGCTCACAGGCGAATGACGTCACCGACAGGCGTGGAAAAACTCACGCATGCGCACGAGGGTTCAAGCATGTCTGACGTAAAAACATATGAATGAAATCCATATAGTTTTTGAAAAAAATAAAAAGGACCTATACTTTATTGACAGCCCTCGTACATGAACTTTCTTTCCAACTCCTATATGATGTCATAACATTTCAGTAATGCTGTCCAAATATTTATGGACTGGGTTTGTTACCAATTTTTACAGCTACACTCTTGAGCTGTTTTTGATCAGATGGTAATTTCTACACTTCCATGTTTCTCCAAAATAATCTGCTGCAGTGCTGCCAGCTCTGATTGACCTTCGGCTGCGCCCAGTGGAGGAACAGGGTGTGCAGGTCGCATGGCAGGGCCATCAGCAGAATCTAAGAGGCTATTGGCTCAGCTGGGAGAGGGAAACCCCCAGCAGCGTTTCAAAGCCATCCATCTCCTCTGTGTACTTGCCACCCACAACTGTTACAACACAACTTGCTCACCTTTCCCCTGGGAGCCGGGTCTGTGTGGCCCCAGTCTACAGCTCAGGCCGAGGAGACGGGATATGCTGCAATGCAAAAACCAATGCAGGTTAACTGGGCTGAGTATTAAGATTAGTTATTAAAAGTGTTTTTAAGTAATTAAATTCATACATTAGAGAAAATGCACTGCTGGAGAATAATTGACACCACCTTTCTTTTTCTGAGAGATTCCCATCATTGGGTTTATTCCTGAGACTCTGCAGTAGTCTGAAAAACCTGGAAGACTATCCTTCAAATTCTACATCTACTTGATCCTTTTAGTAGGACAGAATTTTATTTTATTAGTCCATTACCCGCACCAGGGTGGGTTTGATTCAGAGGCTGAAATGAAAACTTCATCTTCACCAACAAAGCTATCACCTCCCACCTATCCTGGATTCCAGAGAACTTTTATGGTGTGACTAAAGCTGTCTCAAGAAGAGACAGCTGCTATTACCATTACTATTGCTACGACTGTGCTACTGCTTAGTGCTTATGCTTACTTGCAAAAATGAAGAGGTAAAAAGTTCTAAGGAAAAAAAAGAATAGAAAACTATGATACCCTTTAAGCACACTTGCCAATGATGATGATGCAGCACAAAAGTGTCTTTCCCCTTAACTACTACTACTAAAGTGCTACATTAGCTTATGTCACTCCCCAGATGCCAAAGTACGTGCCATGTTTGGCTCAATTCTACGGTGCCATTTTGACAGGAGAGGGACACACACACACACAGTTGTCTTAGTATTTATACTCAACAAAAATATAAACGCAACACTTTTGGTTTTGCTCCCATTTTGTATGAGATGAACTCAAAGATCTAAAACTTTTTCCACATACACAATATCACCATTTCCCTCAAATACTGTTCACAAACCAGTCTAAATCTGTGATAGTGAGCACTTCTTTGCTGAGATAATCCATCCCACCTCACAGGTGTGCCATATCAAGATGCTGATTAGACACCATGATTAGTGCACAGGTGTGCCTTAGACTGTCCACAATAAAAGGCCACTCTGAAAGGTGCAGTTTTGTTTTATTGGGGGGGGATACCAGTTAGTATCTGGTGTGACCACCATTTGCCTCATGCAGTGCAACACATCTCCTTCGCATAGAGTTGATCAGGTTGTCAATTGTGGCCTGTGGAATGTTGGTCCACTCCTCTTCAATGGCTGTGCGAAGTTGCTGGATATTGGCAGGAACTGGTACACGCTGTCGTATACGTCGGTCCAGAGCATGCCAAACATGCTCAATGGGTGACATGTCCAGTGAGTATGCCGGCCATGCAAGAACTGGGACATTTTCAGTTTCCAAGAATTGTGTACAGATCCTTGCAACATGGGGCCGTGTATTATCCTGCTGCAACATGAGGTGATGTTCTTGGATGGCACAACAATGGGCCTCAGGATCTCGTCACGGTATCTCTGTGCATTCAAAATGCCATCAATAAAATGCACCTGTGTTCTTCGTCCATAACAGACACCTGCCCATACCATAACCCCACCGCCACCATGGGCCACTCGATCCACAACATTGACATCAGAAAACCGCTCACCCACACGACGCCACACACGCTGTCTGCCATCTGCCCTGAACAGTGTGAACCGGGATTCATCCGTGAAGAGAACACCTCTCCAACGTGCCAAACGCCAGCGAATGTGAGCATTTGCCCACTCAAGTCGGTTACGACGACGAACTAGAGTCAGGTCGAGACCCCGATGAGGACGACGAGCTTGCAGATGAGCTTCCCTGAGACGGTTTCTGACAGTTTGTGCCGAAATTCTTTGGTTATGCAAACCGATTGTTTCAGCAGCTGTCCAAGTGGCTGGTCTCAGACGATCTTGGAGGTGAACATGCTGGATGTGGAGGTCCTGGGCTGGTGTGGTTACACGTGGTCTGCGGTTGTGAGGCTGGTTGGATGTACTGCCAAATTCTCTGAAACACCTATGGAGACGGCTTATGGTAGAGAAATGAACATTCAATACACGAGCAACAGCTCTGGTTGACATTCCTGCTGTCAGCATGCCAGTTGCACGCTCCCTCAAATCTTACGACATCTGTGGCATTGTGCTGTGTGATAAAACTGCACCTTTCAGAGTGGCCTTTTATTGTGGGCAGTCTAAGGCACACCTGTGCACTAATCATGGTGTCTAATCAGCATCTTGATATGGCACACCTGTGAGGTGGGATGGATTATCTCAGCAAAGGAGAAGTGCTCACTATCACAGATTTAGACTGGTTTGTGAACAATATTTGAGGGAAATGGTGATATTGTGTATGTGGAAAAAGTTTTAGATCTTTGAGTTCATCTCATACAAAATGGGAGCAAAACCAAAAGTGTTGCATTTATATTTTTGTTGAGTGTAGAAATGCTCATCAAATAACTATCATATATCATATAACTACCAGTATGTTGATCATAAAATGAACATAATTTAGTGTTAATGAAATAAAGCTAACTAAAGTTTAATTTAAAAAAAGAAAGAAAAAATCCAATTGAATCTAAAACTAACTGAATTTTTTTTGGATTGCAGTCTGAAAATTAACTGAAGATATATATATATATATACACACACACACACACACACACACACACACACACACACACACATACATATGCTAGCTAACCGAATTTGAAACCCAAAACTAAGCTAAAAACCTATTTAAGATTAAACTAACTGGCTTATTTGAGCTGGGTGTTACAGAACAAGTCACCCTTCTTGTAATGCCTCAGTGGGCAGCCACAACAGAAGAGGATGGCTAGACTAAGGTAAGCAGTTATCTGTAGAATCAGTTTTTAAAACTTTATTTATATTTTATGTGGTAAATGTGTGCAATTTTAGCTCTGCATGGACATGGTTCATGCAACTGGGTATGTTTAATGTTTTTGCCTTTTCAGTGGAAACAAGAAATGGTTTACTTTGAGTTATTGCCCTGTCCGATAACATTAATTAGCCCATTAGCTTCAGCTTGCTGCAGCAGTGTTCGGACTCTAAAAAAAAATCATCAAGTATAAAAGGCAAAATTTCAACAGAATGTTAAATTCCCAGTAATACTAACTTTATTTCAATAACTGCTGTAGTCCTGATATTTCCACTGTTACTGTTTGATTGCACAATGTAAATATCCAAACTTTCCATAATTAGCATTTCTGTCTTCACACATTCCTCATCAACAACTTCAAATAACTGTTTCGCTCATTCAGTCAGACAAATATCAGTTAATAGCCAATAAAAATATGGTTAAAAATATGTAACCCTTCTTCAAGAAGTCATTTAACACGTGTTATCATAATCTGTCACAGTTTGCAATATCTACATGTAGTCTTTCATAATTTCAGGTGCAAGTCCTTGAATTGCTTGAATGTCCCTGTTCTATGAAACTATCCTCACATTCATATCAGTATCAGAAACACCTCTTATCAGACCCAAATATAAAATTGTGTTGTTTGCTAAGTCTGCTTTCACAAGCTGTGCTTGTTATTTCAGAGAGCTTTGGTTACTGTGTTTGAAAGTAGATGTGTAGTTAAGATAAGCTTCAGACAGTTTCACATTTCAATCCAAAATTTCCTATGTCACTGTGAAACTGGACCCTTTAATACCGTGAAGCTAACATATCAACTGTAGGTTTTACTGCAACAGTTCCTTATTAATAATTATTTAAAGCTTTTTTGAAAACTGTATGACTATCATAATGCTGTCTTATACACATTTGAATTTTCTAACAGTGATTGAAATTGCCCTGTGACAGACTGGTGTCCTGTATACCGTGCCTCATACCCTGACTACTAGGATAGGCTCCAGCACCCCTGTGACCCTTAATTGCAGTAAGTAAGCGGGTGATTGTGAAATTGGGGCCATCATGCATGAGCTGAGGGCCTAAGAAAATTATTACTGGGTCATCAGTGGCTCTGTACATTGGTGCATTCATCTTTCCCTCAATCCTGACTAGTCTCCCAGTTCCTGCCGCTGAAAATCATCTCCACAGCATGATGCTGCCACCAACAGGGATGGTGCCTGGTTTCCTCCAAACATAACGCATGGTATTCACACCAAAGAGTTCATACTTGGTCTCATCAGACCAGAGGATTTTGTTTCTCATGGTCTGAGTGTCCTTCAGGTGCCTTTTGGCAAACTCCAGGCGGGCTGCCATGTACCTTTTATATAGGTGAGGCTTCCATCTGGCCACTCTAGCATACAAGCCTGATTGGTGGATATGCTGCAGAGATGGTTGTCCTCTCTCCACAGAGGAATGCTGGAGCTTTAACAGAGTGACCATCGGTTTCTTGGTCACCTCGCTAACTAAGGCCCTTCTACCCCGATCAGTCAGTTTAGACAAGTGGCCAGCTCTAGGAAGAGTCCTGGTGGATCTGAACTTCTTCCATTTATGGATGATGGAGGCCACTGGAACCTTCAAAGCAGCAGAAATGTTTCTGTATGCTTCTCCAGATCGTGTCTCGGCTTCATGCTTGTGTGGAGAAGCGGATGAGTTATCTTTTAATCATGAGGCAATTACCAGTCATGAATAAACATAAGGCAGACTTCTGATGCCACCCTGAGAATTTCATCCAATGCTGTTGTTAAGTGTGACGTAACGCATCATGTTATTTTCAACATCGGGCTCCAAACAAAAAAGGCACGCTGTCATTAACATTGAGAACTGCACTGAGACGATCTGATCAGGCTACACTTACACCGTTGCACACAGACAACAGCATTAACATCGCAACATAAAACTCTTTGTATATTGTGCCTAAAAGTCTCCGGGATATATTAACTGGGTTTTTAGACATTTTTAGTGCGTTTGTTTTATGTAAAAATGTCAGAAGCTCAGGTTGTTTCTCCGTTATTTTCAATGGGAGTTGTGAGCTGCAATCGCTTCCTGTTCATGTCGTTCGGGGAGAAAGTGAAGTTTGCACTTTAACATCCTGTTTATTTAAATAAATAATTTTTATTAACAGATGTATATTTTACCTGTGCATAATAAAATATGTAAATATGTAGAACCAGACGAATGCGGTTAACGGAGGTGGAGGCGGAGAAGGGAGGGACGGAGGTTTGCGCACACTGTAAACACAAACTAAACTTAAACTGTAAATCCTTAAAAGGATCAAACAGACATAACTTTAATTGTAAACGTGGAGGTCTTTGGACCCGGAAACAGATTTATCACGTGATGTGTTACGTCAGCGCTTAACAACCAGATTAGAATAACTCCAATGTTAGGGACGGCGGTGGAATTGAACCCCAGACTGCTCGCACTAAAGACCAGAACTCTACCAGGTCAGCCAAAGGGAAATTCCCCATTAGCCAAGCTAGCGGGAGCATCTTTCCAATCCAAACTTCATCTTGCTACAGTTGCAAACTAGACAGAGTAGGAGGTTTACTTACAAAACAGAACTTACTTATTTAAAATAATTTATTATACAAACACAGACATCATAAAACATTCAAACATCAATTACAGTCCTCATCTGCAGGTGGCCTCTCTGAACACCAGAGGGCACCATTGCACCACAACTCTGCAAACAGGCCTAATCACCAGGCTGACAACACATCCAGACAGCTAGCAGCAGACGTCAGGGCCGAGCAGCAGACGTCAGGGCCGAGCAACTGACTCATCTCCAGGCAAAGCAGCAGTGACATCTGCAGAGCTCACTCAATTTCCATCATGAACCTGTAACTTTAACAGCATGAACATAAGTGATGCACAAATGTTTGAAGGAGGAACCCAGGCCACCAAAACATACCACTCCATCAGTCCCAGCCAATACAGCACAAGTCGAGGAATCAACACTGCACCAAAGCGTCCAACAGTCACCCGGCATCATCCATGCCAAGCAGTGCACAACCAGCGTCAACTCCCACAGGTCTCTATCAATGAAACCATTCGCATAAGCACCTTAACAGTGCAAACATTACAACACAAACAGCCGTGGCCAGCACCTACCTCCCTTCACAGGAACATGATAGACAAAACATCAAACACCTGCAGCAAACCTCTACAAGCAAGAAAAAGAAGAACAGTCACTGGCCCATTTTATAAGAACACCCTCCTACACTGATTGGCTGAAATCCTATCGCCAACTGAAGATAATTAAGCTCAGTCATACTGCTACACAACCACCAGCTGAGAATCACTAAGATATAAGCTCAATCATACTGCTACACTTGGTTTGTGCTCTGACATGCACTGTCAACTGTGGCACCTTATATATAGACAGGTGTGTGTCTTTCCAAATTATGTCTAACCAACAGAATTTTGCCCCAGGTATTTCCATTAAGCTGTAGAAACATCTCAAGGATGATCAGTGGAAACAGGATGCACCTGAGCACAATTTTGAGCTGCATAGCAAAGGCTGTGAATACTTATGAGTATGTGATTTCTTAGGGATTTTTGTTTGTTGGTTGTTTAAATAAATTTGCAAAAATCTAAAAAACAAAAAACTTTTTTCATATTGTCATTATGGGGAACTGTTTGTAGAATTTTGGAGAAAAAAATGAATTTCCTACATTTTGGAATAAAGTTGTAACACAACAAACAAAATGTGGAAAAAGTGAAGCGCTGTCAATACTTTCCAGATGCACCGTAAACCAACCACTGTGCTAATCTGTGTTGATAGCACCACTGGTATAGCAGCAGTCAACGTATGGTGTAATTCATATTTACCAATGACTTTGTTCTGCCCCCTTCCTCCCTCCAAAAAAGGGGGGCCCAGCTCTCAGTTTGTGAAGCACTGAGCTTTATGATGACAGACTAACATGGTGATCAACATGTACGGTAATTTTTTTTTAACCTTCAGTTTTTCCGATCTTGATGATAAAATTTAGTTTTGTATTACCATTCTCAGCCTGAATCCAGGGAATGTATAAATTCAAAGTTTTTTGTGCATTCACTACTACCGTGGAAGCTTTTTTTGCCCCCACATGGCACACTGACACACTAAAACCACAGTCAGTGTGTTTGAGTGATGCAATAGAGGAAATGTTTTATCTCATTCTGGGTTATTTCAGGCCTCAACAAAATCTGACACTGGATCAACAACCATTGTCTGTAAAGCACTTATAATGTACAATGAAGTACTGTAAAAATGTTTAGTTTAAGAACAAATTAACGTAACATGGTACTAAAATGTATCAGGTGTTTCTAAATAAATGTGTTTCTTGTCCATTAAATGACGATAACAAATAATTCTCTTGGAAAAGTGTGTTTTCTGAAACTGATTAAACATTAGACTTCTTCTATGGATATACTATAATATGCTTGTACCACCATCTAGGGGTTGATTGCTGCAAACAAAACATGAACTGCAAAAGTGGAACAAATTATTTTGATTTTGTTCGCTGTGGCTTTTTTAAATCAAGTACATGCATAACCTTTTTTTTTTTTTTTTTTTTTTCATTGAGTAATGATGGGTTACTGGGGAGGCGGTTGTCTAAAGATTAGAGAAGTAGGATTGTGACCATAAGACCATGGGTTCAATTTCCCAATCAGACAAGAATATCAGTGTGGTGCCCTTGAGTTAAGGGCTTTAATTGCCTTAATTACCAAATTGCTCTCGGGGTGCAATGATACTGACAGTTGTGTGTGTGAATGGGTGAACCTGAGATATCATTCTGAAGCACTATGAGAGCCTGCAACAGTTTGAATATGTATTGATTAGTCATAACACTGTGACCACCTGTGTAGGTCCCTCTTTTGCCACCAAGACAGCCCTGACCCATCATGGTATGGACTTCTCTACACCTCTGAAGGAGTGTGGTGGTATATGGCACCAAGACATTAGCAGCACATTCCTTCAATCCTGTAAGATGTGAGGTGGGGTCTCCGTGGAGCTGACATGTTTTTCTAGCACATCCCACAGATGATCAGTTGGCTTGATCACTGATTTTCCTTCCTTGGATTACTTTTGGTAGGCACTGATGCTGACAGATCGGGGCCAATACACAAGAGCTGCAGTTTTGGAGGTCCACCAGCCCAGTTGTCTAGCCATCACAACTGGGCCATTTTTAGTTACTCAAATCTTTGTGCATCCCCATTTTTTCCTGCATCCAGCACATCAACTTTGAGATCAAAATGTTAATTGCGGCCTCATATATCCCACCCACTAACAGCGCCATTGTAATGAGGTAATCAATGTTATTCACTTCACATGTTAGTGATCAGAATGTTATCAGTGACCTCTTTTCAGTGATCATACAGTCTCAAGGTGCTGGACTTCAGGAGGAACTCTCCATACCATTTGTCTCTTATTGTGGCCTTCTTGTTATCCCAGCAGATGTCTTGGATCTTAGTTCTATCCCTGAGCTTGGTTCTCAGTAATTGCCTTATTTTCTGGAGGTACTTGGCTGTGTCTGTCCTCTTGGCTTCCTCATCAGTGTTGACCTCCCAGGAAACAATTTGAAGTTTTTAAAACATCTTAGAAACATTTTGGTATGGTTGGTAAAATATTTTGGGAAAACGTTTTGAAAACATTAAAGTGTAGACTCTTCGAAACATCTTGAAAAGGTTTTGTGGCAGTATACCCATCATATTTTGGGGAAACGTTTTGAAAACAAAGTGTATACTCTCCGAAACATCTTGAAAATGTTTTGTGTCAGTGTACCCAACACATTTTGGGGAAAGGTTTTGAAAACATTAAACTGTAGACTCTCTGAAATATTTTGATAACGCTTTGGAAAATGTTTTGTGGCTATGTTTCCAAAACGTTTTGTGGCAACATTTCCAAAATGTCTTGTAAACCTTCCTAAAACCTTTCTAGATCAATATTTCAATAATAAAATCTCATTGCATTATTGATATATGCCTTTATTATAGCCATTTATATACAGCTTTACAATAAAATTCCCAATCTGCACTTATGTATGTATTGTGAGTATTGTCTCCACTGGGATATTAGTTTGTCTATATTGTGTAGCGCATGGCCTCAATTCGCCCTAACTAAATAAATACATTAATGCTGTCTCAACAAAATCCTGAGTTTTGAACTGAAGACACAGACTGTGTTTTCACTCTCAGTTGAGAAATTCCTAAGTCCATCTGGAGATCTGAAGATAAGCTTGGAGACATCCCCGTGGGCCCACACCGTGGCTCACAGCAAAAACAGAACGGTAACTCAGAGTTCTTCAAAAGGAACCCTTGCCTGTTTATTGGTTAAATTTCAGTCCCGATGAATTACATGACATTATAATGGCTTCACGTCAGAATCTGAAATTGCCCAGGCCCGAAGACCCCACCTTTATGGCCTCACGCCAAAGCCAGAACCTCTCAAGACTGTAAGAGGCTCTCCCCTATGATAAGACAGGACCATAAAACCAACTAATATCTTTAGGTCTAAGTGAAAAGAAAGACCTTTGCTTAAATAAAAAATGCATCAGTATTCTTTTATTCATATATCAAAACTTCTAATGTTGTTTGTATTGATTATTCAAGCAAATGCTTTGCATGTACTCCATTTTATTGACATGTTTCTTGTAACTGATGTGTGTTTAAGTGTGATCTTTCTGCATTATCAATATGTTGATGGTTACGTATTCTGTTTATCCAAAGGATGTGTTTAAGTAACTATTAATAATGTATATCCATTCGAGTGTCTTAGAACAAATACAACCCCTGGCAAAAATTATGGAATCACCGGTCTCGGAGGATGTTCATTCTGTTGTTTAATTTTGTAGAAAAAAAGCAGATCACAGACATGACACAAAACTAAAGTCATTTCAAATGCTAGCTTTCTGGCTTTAAGAAACATGATAAGAAATCAAGAAAAAAAGATTGTGGCAGTCATTAACGGTTACTTTTTTAGACCAAGCAGAGGAAAAAAATATGGACTCACTCAATTCTGAGGAATAAATTATGGAATCACCCTGTAAATTTCCATCCCCAAAACTAACACCTGCATCAAATCACATCTGCTCGTTGACATTGACCCTATGTCATGAAATTGACCCTATGTGTCTTTTTGCAAGGAATGTTTTCACAGTTTTTGCTCTATGGCAAGATGCATTATCTTCTTGAAAAATGATTTCATCATCCTCAGACATCAGAAAAGTGTCCAAAATATCAACGTAAACTTGTGCATTTATTGATGATGTAATGACAGCCATCTCCCCAGTGCCTTTACCTGACATGCAGCCCCATATCATCAATGACTGTGGAAATTTACATGTTCTCTTCAGGCAGTCATCTTTATAAATCTCATTGGAACGGCACCAAACAAAAGTTCCAGCATCATCACCTTGCCCAATGCAGATTCGAGATTCATCACTGAATATGACTTTCATCCAGTCATCCACAGTCCACGATTGCTTTTCTTTAGCCCATTGTAACCTTATTTTTTTCTATTTAGGTGTTAATGATGCCTTTCGTTTAGCTTTTCTGTATGTAAATCCCATTTCCTTTAGGCGGTTTCTTACAGTTCGGTCACAGACGTTGACTCCAGTTTCCTCCCATTCGTTCCTCATTTGTTTTGTTGTGCATTTTCGATTTTTGAGACATATTGCTTTAAGTTTTCTGTCTTGACATTGCGTGATGATTTACCCTCTTTTAAGAGTTTGATAATCCTCTCCTTTGTTTCAATTGACATCTCTCGTGTTGGAGCCATGATTCATGTCAGTCCACTTGGTGCAACAGCTCTCCAAGGTGTGATCGCTCCTTTTTAGATGCAGACTAACAAGCAGATGTGATTTGATGCAGGTGTTAGTTTTGGGGATGAAAATTTACAGGGTGATTCCATAATTTATTCCTCAGAATTGAGTGAGTCCATATTTTTTTTCCTCTGCTTGGTCTAAAAAAGTAACCGTTACTGACTGCCACAATCTTTTTTTCTTGATTTCTTATAGTGTTTCTTAAAGCCAGAAAGTTGCCATTTGAAATTACTTTAGTTTTGTGTCATGTCTGTGATCTGCTTTTTTTCTACAAAATTAAACAACTGAATGAACATCCTCCGAGGCCGGTGATTCCATAATTTTTGCCAGGGGTTGTAGTATGCCAAAATAGTTAATGTGTTTAAATAGTTGAATCATTTTTGTCTGCCCTTCTGAACACATGAATTTTCTGTGAAATTACACACCCTGAATGCGAGGAGTTTAATGACATAAGTCCCCTTTAAAAAGTTAGAACAGAGTCCCTCTCGACCTTCTCTCTCTCTTCAGTCTCTCACTATCGCTCTTCAATCGCTCTTCAACTCGCTTGTCTCCCTCTCTGGGAGTGCCTGCCTTCTGTCTTCTCTTAAGGTGCGTTTACACATAAGCAAGACGCGTTACGAAATGTCATTTTTCTGTCATTCGTGACACATTCCTAACATTCTTAATGTGACTTAACGCATCTGAATGTGTTTCTTAATAGTGCATGTTGGTGCATGATATTCTTGATATTCGTGGAGCATGTTTTTACCTGTCAAAAAATCTTCCACGAATGTCACACACCACCCTCATTTCGTCTCACGTCGTGGAGGTCGCAACTGAGCGTATTGATCCGCCTTGATGAGTATTGATCCTTAATACAACGTGACAACGTTCGTAGTGGTTCCTGTGATGGTTCTTGGAACCCAAATTGTCACGCGTTATTACAAAGTGACACGGAAACTGTCAAGTTTTGACACGACTTGTAACGCGGCGTCACATTTCATGGCGCGCCACGACGAATCAGTTTTCTGTTACGTGCGCACAATTAAATTCGGCTCCAAATGTCGTTCCACGGTTCCTGCTGAAGCTCCTCAGGACGCTCCTGCAGGAGTTCCACCTGCTGTTGTAACCGATGAGCGGGAGAACGAGTCTGAGCCAGAGGAGCGAGAGGAGACTCACGTGCAGCCAGACATCTCTGCACCTCCTCCAGTCCGGCGGAGGAAAAAGCGTGCGCACAATTAAACCCTACTGCACCGCATTCAGTTTGATTGCTGACACCAAGTCGGCTAAAAGTCAAATTTCAGTGCTCTTCAATGCGCTCCTGCAGGTGTTCCACCTGCTGCATGCGCCTGATGTTTGGGAAAATGCACGAGACGAGCCGCATGAAGCCACACATCTGGCTCTGTCATCCTCCTCCTCTCTGCGCCACTCCATGGCACAGAGCCCAACTACGCATGCAGTCACAAAGTTCTTCTGGAAAAACTGGAGCGATCTGAATTCGGTTGGATGAATATGGGTGTGTGTATGGAGACAATTCACCTCGTTCACAACGTGACAGAGCTTAACGATGCGCTGTTACGCGCAATAGCGCGCAACAACGCGGAACACTATTCTTGACCGTGCGTAATGGTTCCTGATAATTCTCCGGCAACATGTGCCATTAATCATAACGTGTGGTAACAGGTTGCAGCAGTTCCTGAGGACACCTGACGCCTCTGCCCCGAATCATCACATTCGTGATCAGCGGCCAAGAATGTGTACTTCGTGGCATTCGTGACTTGTCGTCGTTATGTGTAAACGCAGCATTAAATGCTTAACTTTCATTTTTGGGTCAACAACAACAACAACAACAAGGCCCCATGCTAACTAAGCTAAAGCTACCATGTGGCTTCATTGATTCACTGTTATTCTTTGACAAACTTTTAACAAATAGCCTGACACTTTAAGGTGCTTCAAGTCTTTCGAATTTTTAAGAGAACTTCCGATCTGAACTTTTCAAAATAATAGTGAATTGACAAAAAAGCGACTTTCCTTTTCTGTAATTTTCCAATGTTTTTTAAGTTTTATCTTCTTTTTTTCTAAATTCACAAAGACTTTTAATCTGGCTTGAACAAACTTTTTAAAAGATACCAGAAACCATTTTCAACAAACGCCTTCCACCTCTGGGGTCCAACAAGCTGATGACCTGACTGCAAGCAGCCATCCTGTTGGTGAAGCCAGCCGACACAAGCCTTGGGATCACCTGGGGAGACCACTGAGTTAACCCCTGACCCAAGTGACCATGCTGTAAAGAGCCTACATCAGTGATGGACTGACGGGCCGTCCAAACCACCGCTTCAAAACATCAGCTAACTGACCCAGTTAAAGGTTCCAGAAAAAGGGTTATGTTGTCAGTAAATACAAAGTGGCTCCTTCTTCTTTTTAAACATATTCATATGTTTGTTTAATAATTTTCTTAAAATTAATTGGCTTCAATTTTCATCACTAAATTCTAATCAGATTTATTTACTTAAAGTCTTTAAGCTTTATCTCTCTTTCACTCAACGTCTCGAGTAAGCAAAGTGTGTCTATCAATGAACTTAATCACTGTCCACAAAAATGCCAGTAAACTGTTCACTGGTTATATAATTGTAAATAAATTGTAAATATTTCTGCTGTGGTTCATTTGGTGTTCAGAAGTAAACCTTTGGTCAATCGTATTGTAGAATTCAGACTTTCAGACCTGAGACTGATTCATTAAATTGAGACTGATTGATTCATTTGAGACTGATAAATTAATGAATGTTTAAATTAAAGTACCTATGCTTCAAATAGGTGGTGCCCTGAGGATTAGATTTATTCTAACTAAATAATAATTATTAAACCCTAAAATTGTTGATTATTTTGATGACCCATTAAATGAGGTCTAGGCCAAACTAATTCAATTTGGGAGTTTAACAATACATTCACTACATGAAACCGGTGCCTCGGTGTGAGGTGCCATTCATTCCAAACAATGAAGTTAATTTAATTTCGCTACATTTATTTTGGTGCACCATGTGAAGGCCCTGTAAATTCACTACATTTTATTCTGGTGCCCGCGTGTAAGGCGGATTTGTAATTTTGGTACATTTTATTCTGGTCCCCCGTTGTGAGGCATGTAATTTTGCTACAATTGTCTATTCATTCGTCATCAGTACTCTCATCATGGTGAGACGCTGCAGGAGTGAGTGGGGGTGTAACTACTGTCTTTCCCAGCAAAATAAATTAAAAATTTTAAAAAAATCAAAGTTACGATAACAGGTGCCAGTATCATAAATATAGGGAATAAATAATATAGGGAATAAATAAATGGAAAATTAATGGTTAAGAGAAATGAATTGCATACTCATACAACTGATTATCTCCAAGAATTCAAAAAGAAACTCAAAGTTGCCAAGGTTTTGATTGTACTTTATAAATGCTTTACCATTTTTAAATAGTTCTTTACTTTCTTTGGTTTGCATGTCTGTAGATGCCTCTTTCTCCCATGACTTGGGCCTATCCATCACTGGCACTGAAAGCAATGCACTGTGATTGGTCTGTTTTGGGGGTGTGGCTCTCAGAGATGAATTTCCAGCCAATCACAACTTGCTTTACAAACTCTGGTTACAAAATGTTGATGTCATCAAAATACATGTGAGCTGAGTTCTGACATCATCAAAAGCTGACAGCTGTTGGCATGAACTGTAGCCAGTATTTACATGATTTCTGTAATTTTTGTTTAATGTGACTCATGGTCTTGGTTCTGACTTTTTTTTGCTGAGCAAGCCTCACAAAAGCACAAAACCCAGCCCCTCCTGATGACCAGGCTGTCCACAAAGCCAAACTGTTGTGAATTTGTTTAGTCTCAAATTACCGAACAGTTCACATGGCTTCAAATTCAAATTCTGCTACCAGTCCCTCCAACATTTTTCCATAATTTGTACAAATCACATGTCTTCAGCATATAACTATCAGTACCTTATGATCGAGGGACCTTATTCTACCTAAATACACAAATAATTTTCAAACATACCTTTCAGAAGTTGCGATTTCTTCAACTACAACCCCAATTCCAATGAATTTGAGACGTTATGTAAAATGTAAATAAAAACAGAATACAATGATTTGTAAATCGTCTTCAACCTATATTCATTTGAATACACCACAAAGACAAGCTATTTAATGTTCAAACTGATACTTTTTTTTTTTTTTTTTTTTTTGTGCCAATATTTGCTCATTTTGAAATGGATGCCTGCAACACATTTCAAAAAAGTTGGGACAGGGCAACAAAAGAATGGGAAAGTTGATGAATGCTCAAAGAACACCTAACTGGAAACAGGTGAATGTCATGATGGGTATAAAAGGAGCATCCCCAAAAGGCTCAGTCATTCACAAGCAAAGATGGGGCGAGGATCACGACTTTGTGAACAACTGCGTGAAGAAATAGTCCAACAGTTTAAGAACAATGTTTCTCAACGTTCAATTGCAAGGAATTTAGGGATTCCATCATCTACAGTCCATAATATAATCAGAAGATTCAGAGAATCTGGAAAATTTTCTACACGTAAGCCGAAAACCATTGAATGCAGGTGACATTTGATCCCTCAGGCTGCACTGCATTAAAAACTGACATCATTGTGTAAAGGATCTTACCGCGTGGGCTCAGGAACACTTCAGAAAACCATTGTCAGTTAAGACAGTTCGTCGCTACATCTACAAGTGCAAGTTAAAACTCTATCACGCAAAGCGAAAGCCATACACCAACAACATCCAGAAACACCGCTGCCTTCTCTGGGCCCAAACTCATTTGAAATGGACAGACGCAAAGTGGAAAAGTGTGTTGTGGTCTGATGAGTCCACATTTCAAATTGTTTTTGGAAATCATGGATGTTGTGTCCTCCGGACAAAAGAGGAAAGCGACCATCCAGACTGATACCAGCACAAAGTTCAAAAGCCGGCATCTGTGATGGTATGGGGGTGTGTTAGTGCCCATGGCATGGCCAACTTACACATCTGTGATGGCACCATCAATGTTGAAAGGTACATCCAGGTTTTGGAGCAACACATGCTGACATCCAAGCAGCGTCTTTTTCAGGGACGTCCCTGCTTATTTCATCAAGACAATGCCAAGCCACATTATGCACGTGTTATAACAGCGTGGCTTCATAGTAAAAGCGCAGGTACTAGACTGGCCTGCCTGCAGTCCAGACCTGTCACCCATTGAAAATGTGTGGCACATTATGAAACGCAAAATATGACAACGGAGACCCCGGACTGTTGAATAACTGAAGTTGTACATCAAGCAAGAATGGGAAAGAATTCCACCTACAAAGCTTCAACAATTAGTGTCCTCAGTTCCCAAATGCTTATAAACGTTAGAAGGAAAGGTGATATAACACAATGGTAAATATACCACTGTCCCAGCTTTTTTTAAACGTGTTGCGGGCATCCATTTCAAAATGAACAAATATTTGCACAAAAACAAAGTTTATCAGTTTGAACATTAAATATCTTGTCTTTGTGGTGTATTCAATTGAATATAGGTTTGAAGAGGATTTGCAAATCATTATATTCTGTTTATATTTACATTTTACACAACATCACAACTTCATTGGAATTGGGGTTGTACATCTGAGATGCAAGCCTGGATTTATGTATACTTTTGTATTTCTTCATAATTGAAGTAAATAAAGTCCAAGACATATTCAGTGACTTGGAAATGTTCATGTTTCTATCCCCTGACTTGTCTGAAGAAAACTGCCAATTAAACTGATTATTATTTACAGGTATTATCAAGTTTTAGAAATTTGCTTTCAGTTTCAGTTTGAGAAAGATCATTATTATAATTACTTGTGTGAAGCGCCTTGAGGCAACTTTGTTGTGATCTGGCGCTATATAAATGAAAATAAATTAAATTCAAATTAAATTAAATAATTTTAGAATTTTTTATTCTTTATATTATTTGTATTTCTTGTATTTGAAATGGTATTAAAAACAAATTAAAACAATGAAGAGGATTTGCAAATCATTGCATTCTGTTTTTATTTAATTTTACACAACGTCCCAACTTCATTGGAATTGGGGTTGTATAAGAGAGAGAGTTTTGCAGTGATGCTTTAAGTTTGACATTGTGTAACTGATGTGCCCAGCCAGTCAGGATGCAGTTAGCCATTCAGGTTACCGTTTGCCAGTCAGGATGCAGTTAGCCAGTCAGGACGCAGTTAGTCAATCAGGGTGCAGTTAGGCAGTGTCAGAGTCGTTCAGAGTTGGACCTGGAAAGAACAACTCAGTTTACACACACAGAAAATGATCACGCAGGAGACACTGAATTTTTTTTCCTGATCAGGAGAGAACAAATGAGTGAGTCCCTTCGTCAAGAACTGTCATCTGCTCTGAAGGCCCCGCCCATTTGCTTCTCCTTTTTATTGAATATAGTTACATACAAGCATATAGGAGTGACAATATCACAAAACAATGGAAAGACACAAAGTGTGGTCTCACGGTGATATGAAAGCTGTTATGGCTTTGAGCCCTCAGTCTGCTAGGCTTCCCATAATAATGTCCAGCCCTGAAACAGTGTTCCGGTCACACTGCTCTTCCCTCAAGGCTGAACTGTTAATTAAAGATGCACATCTGCGCTTAGCAAAAACATAACTCTAGCAAAACAGTCTGCACATTGACTAAGCCAAAGATCATCTCACTTTCTCGTGTGGCAGTGTTAATGATTGCTTGAACAGTTCAGTGTATATTGCTTTGATAATGAGTAATTATTTAAAGGAATAATGGTACATGAACTCTCACACATGCATATATGTATATATGAAAAATAGAGAACAAAATCAAAGACACGATCACAGAGAGTACATCAAATTAAAGACATTAATATTTGATAATATATATTGATAATATAGAGAAAACCCTGTCAGGCAGTCAGGATACAGTTAGGCAGTCAGGATGCAGTTAGTCAGTCAGGATGCAGTTAGTCAATCAGGATACAGTTAGTGAGGATGCAGTTAGTCAATCAGGATACAGTTAGCCAGTCAGGATGCAGTTAGTCAATCAGGATGCAGTTAGGCAGTGAGGATGCAGTTAGTCAATCAGAATGCAGTTAGGCAGTCAGGATGCAGTTAGTCAATCAGGATACAGTTAGGCGGTCAGGATGCAGTTAGTCAATCAGGATACAGTTAGGCAGTCAGGATGCAGTTAGTCAATCAGGATGCAGTTAGTCAATCAGGATGCAGTTAGGCAGTGAGGATGCAGTTAGTCAATCAGGATGCAGTTAGGCAGTGAGGATGCAGTTAGTCAATCAGGATACAGTTAGGCAGTCAGGATGCAGTTAGCCAGTCAGGATGCAGTTAGTCAATCAGGATGCAGTTAGGCAGTGAGGATGCAGTTAGTCATTCAGGATACAGTTAGGCAGTCAGGATGCAGTTAGCCAGTCAGGATGCAGTTAGTCAATCAGGATACAGTTAGGCAGTGAGGATGCAGTTAGCCAGTCAGGATGCAGTTAGTCAATCAGAATGCAGTTAGGCAGTCAGGATGCAGTTAGTCAATAAGGATGCAGTTAGGCAGTGAGGATGCAGTTAGTCAATCAGGATACAGTTAGTCAATCAGGATACAGTTAGGCAGTCAGGATGCAGTTAGTCAATCAGGATACAGTTAGGCAGTCAGGATGCAGTTAGTCAATCAGGATGCAGTTAGTCAATAAGGATGCAGTTAGGCAGTGAGGATGCAGTTAGTCAATCAGGATGCAGTTAGTCAATCAGGATGCAGTTAGTCAATAAGGATGCAGTTAGGCAGTGAGGATGCAGTTCGTCAGTCAGGATACAGTTCGTCAGTCAGGATGCAGTTAGCCAGTCAGGATGCAGTTAGCCAATTGGCAGCAGCTGTATGTATGTACAAATATTATTTTGTTCTAGATGCCAGTGACAATATGGTTAAATACATGGAAATGAATTTTTTTTTTTTTTTTTTTTTTACTTCGCGACTCTCCTTTTTTTAAGAAATCAAATAAATACTTCTTTGCCCTGATACGAATCAAAATGACCGTTTCAAAACATGTGTCAAGCATTGTCCTCAAACATTCTGTGACCTTCAGAAAACATGCATAAAACATCTTACTGAAACATTCTGAAAACATTTTGTTCAGATGTTTCATCAAAATGTTTTCAATTGCATGTCGTACACAAAACTGTTCTAAAACCAAAGCAAAACATTTTGGGTACATTTTATGTTTCCTGGCCTGTGGGATACAAGGTATGGTCCTTGTAACTCTTCTGTACAAGTTCTGCATGAAATCCTGCCTTCAGGAATCTTCACACCCTCTGTCCAGTCCAAATGTCATGTTGATGTTGTTGCTGAATATCCCGCTGAGGATTAGTGAATCAATGTCTCCTTCACTCTCGGCGTACAGCTTGATATGTTTGTCACTCTGATTTCATCCCATCTTCAGCTTCCTCACCTGTCTGTTTTTAGATTGAGTGACTGACGGTCACCTGCCTCCTCACTAAGAGTCAAGGTGACCGTTAGCGTGAGAAAAACTTAGAAAGCTACCTCTAAAACAGGCTTGTGTGGTGCAATCATGTTGTGTGTGTATGCGTTTGCTAAAACCCGGTCCATTTGCAAGTGCATACATGCACAAACACTGAGGACACACGTCCCTTAGGATCCGTATTTCATAAATAAAGTGGCAAAGTTAGCAAATCTCATCCAGGTCAACTGATTAATCTCCTGTGTTTCATTAACTTCCACCTCCAGCTCCCTGAAGCACACAGTAGGTGTGTGTGTGTGTGTGTGTGTGTGTGTGTGTGTGTGTGTGTGTGTGTGTGTGTGTGTGTGTGTGTGTGTGTGTGTGTGTGTGTGTGTGTGTGTGTGTGTGTGTGTGTGTGTGTGTGTGTGTGTGTGTGTGTGCGCGCGCCTTTCCAGAGAGTTGGTGCTGCTTTCAGTTTTTGGTGAAGATCGCACTAACAGGGTCATCTTCTGTCTTGCTTTATTAATTCAGCGCACAACAAGATATTTATACCAGGAATTATCACAGAGGATAACAACTGAATTATTTCCACCAGAAACAAAGACGCCGAAAGTTGAAAGTACTTCATAGAAAAAAAGGTTGAACATGGAAGAGGACAAAGACACCAAGCTTGTGGGGATGGGGTTACGTGCCTCAGTGTCCCCTGTACAGACTGCTTTGTACATCATCCTGGTGCTGCTGGGCATTGTGGGTAATGCCATCATCGTCGGGGTTATTGGACAGAGCGTGATCAAAGAGGGTAGTGGGGGACATAAATCAGATATTATCATTATTAACATAGGCCTGTCGAACCTGCTGGTGTTGCTGCTGCGTAACACTCTGCTCGTCATCTCAGACCTGGGGCTTGAGGTATGTAGTCTTTAAGATAATCATGTTTTAGAAGGTTTAAAACCTGACACTAAACAAATAACAGGCAGGTGAGGAAACTGAAAATGGGTTAAAATTAGATTGACATAAATGTGATTATTTGATATACGAGGGGTGATTGATAGGTTTTGAGCCTGACCCAGAAAAAGTAGGGCATAGTTCTCCATCTTTTGTATTCTAAGAAACCAACATTTCTCAACAATGCACCCAGAGTCAAAACTTCAAACGTTCTTGAGAAATGTTGGTTTCTTATTTCTTTAGCCGATAGCAATGTATAATCAAGAGCAATCAGATTTCTGACGTCCGCCAATCCAGATCCAGATCACCCCCAATATTCAGTGGAGTCTTCCATGCCCTAACATCTATCGGTGGTGCAAATTTGGTGAGAATCCATGAAGCAGTTTTGATGTAATCCTTCAAAGCCTATATAAAGTGAGACTTGATCCAGAATCAGAATCCAGATCAGATCACCTACAAAATGTAATGGAGTCTTCCATGACCTAATATGTATCTGTGTTGAAAATTTCGTCAAAATCCGTAGTTTTGATGTAATCCTGCTAACAGACAGACAGACAAATAAATAAATGATTTTATTACATCCTTGGTGGATGCAGTTACAGTGGTTTTTCTGAAGATACACTAAGGCTAAAAACGTTCAGTTTCTCCGACTGCACATATTCCATTTTGTCAAGCAATATCTGTATTAAGTCTGTTACAATGTCTACTTTATTTTCATATTAAGTTACTTCATAAAAATGAATTTCCTTCATATGAAGTAATTTCATTTATTTCTGGTTTTTCGTCGCTATATCAGATTTTCAGTGGGTTGCCCATTTACAGGCACCAAGAAGAATATCTCTTCATACAGTATGTAAGATTCAAAAGAATATTACTTTTAGACGCTTCTGAATGACTTATTGGCATAATTCAATTAACTGGGGAACCATTGGTTGTACTTCTGGGCCTAATTGTAAAACCATTTTCTGCTTATGTGTACGAGGCAGGAAAAATCTAAAGTAAAGCTTCCAGTGGTACAATTTTGGATTCCCAGAAGTCAGTTCCTCACGGAGGTGTTTTTCCTGTGCCGCCGCACCGCACCGGCTGCGTCTCGACGCGCGGACACGTCCGCACGTCTTTCATTAAAAAAATCTCCTTTAACAGTGGAATATCCGGATAAAAAACTGAAACCGACTTCTTCTGAAACTTCTCTGTTCTCTCACGACGTCCTGGATCAATAGAGCCTGAAATGTGGAGGTTTTCAGCTTGAAACAGGCTGACGACGGCGCCTCGGAGCGCTGCGCGACGTCCCACTGTGTGGGAAGTCCTTAAAGCGACAGTATCACCTCAAAATCTCTCATCAGCCGTTAAAATTTTCACCGAAAACCAGCTTAATTTTTCGAACCGTGTCCACTTCGATGTGCCTCACAGGTTTAGAAAAAATTTTGATCAAACAAAGCGCCAGTCTCTCAGCAACTTCTCAGACAAAGGAATTCCGACAAGGGGCTGGACGACTCCTCCCACAAGGAGTGTTCACAGGCGGATGACGTCACCGACAGGCGTGGAAAAACTCATGCATGCGCACGAGGGTTCAAGCATGTCTGACGTAAAAACATATGAATGAAATCCATATAGTTTTTGAAAAAAATAAAAAGGACCTATACTTTATTGACAGCCCTCGTATCTATCTATATATATATATATATATATATATATATATATATATATATATATATATATATATATATATATATATATATATATATATATATAAGCAACTTGCACAGTACTTATTTTACAACACTGAGAAAGGAGGTCCAAATTAACACATGAGAATTAACAAACTTTTGTTTTAAAAGTTCACCAGAACCTCAGAACCACAGCTATGAAATTGATCGAGTTGGTGTTGAAATGTGACATTAACCTAAAAGGCTATAAGGAGGAGTCAATTAACCCAAAACTGACATTAAAATAAGGCTCAGCCTTTGTCTTGGTGGTCATCTATAAACTTTGTGAAGCTTTTTTATGTACTTTTAAGCCCACAAAGGTTGTCCTTACAACAGGAACAAACCTGTCATTGACATTGGACTTGTATGGATTTACTGGAGAGCAGCGTTGCCAACTGAGAAGAAGGCTAATGTCATTTCATTAAGTTTCTTTGGATTAGCAATCACATGCATGTGCTTACCTCCTTAGAGATCCTCTCCATGCTTCCAGACACTTCTCATGACTTTTTTACCCATTCAGTGGCTACAAGAAGATAGATTAGATAGAACTTTATTGATCCCTTGGGAAGACTCCATCCGGGGAATTGAAGTTCCAGCAGCATTGTATCGCAGCACACAATGTAAGAAGCACACAGAGTATCAAGCGTGATTTACTGTGTGGTTTTCACTTGGCCAATAGGCAGTGGTGGGCACAGATAACCAAAAAATTAACTTCGATAACAGATAATCTGAACTGAAAAGTTATCTTCAATAAAGCTAAAACTTTAAACCACCCAAAAATGTACTGGAAGTTACAGATAACTGATCAAATCCAGTATTGTCTCCAGTCCACTTGCAACAACTAACAAGCTGATTTTGAGTTTTAACACCACGATCGCTTTTGGAAGCATCAAAAGCAACAACAGGCCCAAACGATGAGTCAGCTCTTCTGTCTTTGAGCACCCTGCCCCCTGCTGGAAGCTTCAGTTTATTACATGGCTTCCAGCACAGACTCAAGCTGAGAGGAACTATGAAGCTCAACTCTCTATTCAGTCACAATGCTGCTGTCAGGCCGAGGGCTTGGAAAATAAAGAAATGCTGAGTTATGGTTTGGTGTATAAATAAAATGAATACTGATAGAATAACTCCATTAATGTCAATTCTGTCATTTGTGCAAAGTTAAGATATAACATATATCTTTTAATGTTGGATAATGCACTAATTGTGAAGTTTTGTAACAAACACAGACAGATGGCATTCTGGGTAAAATGTGCCTCAGCTAAACACTGATTGTTTGATTCATTCTATGTAAACCGACACGTTAATGTGTCGTGTGTTGGTTTTTACATGTACGAGGTCTGTTAGAAAACTATCCGACCTTTTTATTTTTTTTAAAAAACTATATGGATTTGAATCATGTACGCTTGCATCAGCCAAGCTTGAACCTTCGTGCGCATGCGTGAGTTTTTTCACGCCTGTCGGTTGCGTCATTCGCCTGTGGGCAGGCTTTGAGTGAGCACTGGTCCACCCCCCTCGTCGGATTTTCATTGTCAGGAAAATGGCTGAGCGATTGGAGCAGTGCTGAATCGAATTTTTCCAGAACCTGTGAGAGACAGACAGCCAGGTGGAAACCATTCGGAAGATTCAGACGGCTTTCAGTGAAGATACTCTGGGCGTCACACAGATTAAGGACCATTACAACCGGATTAAAGACGGCCCACAGCGATGGAGGGCACACCACGCTCCGAGCGGCCATCGACAGGCTGAAACGACCAGATCATTTCCAAAGTGAAGGCTGTGTTGATCCGGGACATCGTCTAACTACCAGAGAAATTGCAGAAGGTGTACATCAGCACTTTTGCGGCACATTCCACTGTTACAGGAGATTTTGTAATGAAAGACGTGCGGAGGAATTCGCACGTCGGGACGGAGCCGCGTAATGGCGCACAACAAAAAGCACGTCCGTGTTGGAAACCATTCGGAAGATTCAGAGGGCTTTCGGTGGCTTTTCAGTCGAGTGAGTATCCGAGAAACTGTGTAACAGCTGGGCATGTCACAACTTGTTCTGTAAGACTTCCAAATGTGCTTTTTGTTGTGGGCCATTACGCGGCTCCGTCCTCCCGACGCGCGAATTCCTCCGCACGTCTTTCATTACAAAATCTCTTGTAACAGTGGAATGTGCCGCAAAAGTGCTGATGTACACCTCTTCTGCAATTTCTCTGGTAGTTAGACGACGTCCCGGATCAACAAAGCCTTCACTTTGGAAATGATCTGGTCGTTTCAGCCTGTCGATGGCGGCTCGGAGCGCGGCGCGCCCTCCATTGCTGTGGGCCGTCTTTAACCTGGTTGTAATGGTCCTTAATCTGTGTGACGCCCAGAGTATCCTCACCGAAAGCCGTCTGAATCTTCCGAATGGTTTCCACCTGGCTGTCTCTCACAGTTTCTGGGAAAATTCGATTCAGCGCTGCTCCAGTCGCTCAGCCATTTCCCTGACAATGAAAATCCGACGAGGGGGGTGGACCAGTGCTCACTCAAAGCCTGCCCACAGGCGAATGACGCAACCGACAGGCGTGAAAAAACTCACGCATGTGCACGAAGGTTCAAGCTTGGCTGATGCAAGCGCACATGATTCAAATCCATATAGTTTTTTAAAAAAATTAAAAGGTTGGATAGTTTTCTAACAGACCGACGTGTGGTTTTTGAACATACAATGTGTGTGAGAACATAAATCGTGCGCACTGAACTTTTACACCATGCGGTTCTCTGGTACAGTGTCCACCCAGCTTCAGTCTGAATACTGCCATGAACACTACTGGCCAGTAGATAGCAGTAGAGACCTTGAAAACTTGCCAAAACAAAATTCCATATAATCCATGTCTGCTACGTTTAAGATGCGTGGAATTTAACAAATGCAAACACAATAACGTCTATAAACACAGAGAATATATTCACGAGAGTTTTAGGCACTAGAGTTTAATGCTGTTGTCCATGGACCCTGATCAGAGTGTCTCAAATCATTTCTCCTGTTGTGAACGTACTGAGATTACCCTATCACCCATAATGCACCTGGACACACGTGTCAACACTAAAACCTTAAAAATTAGCACATTACTTTAAAACTAAAACATATATCTGATATTTTCACTTTATACAACTTCAGATGTGACGTTAATTTAAATAACTTGTCCGAAATAAGTGGTTAAAATTTGAACCATAAATTAAAAATGTATGCCTCTGGATAACTTGGGTGATATTGCCCGCATATCAGTATGGAGTTAAAAAAAATGAGGTTTTTTTGTGACCAGTTCTCCTTTGCCTGCAAAGGATAGAGTGGTTTCTTCTAGAAACAGCTCTCCTCTGTTTGCAGAGGGTAGAACTACACATCTGTTCACCTTTGTTTAACCTGTTAAAGGTCTAAAAAATTATCTGGCAAAAATTTATCGGAAGATAATTAGTCCGATAATGGCTTTCAAAATTATCTGAAAAGATAATCAGATAATGAAAACTTTATCTTCGATAATTATCGGCTTATCGGAACTGTGCTCACTAGTGGTGGGTGATACCGGGAATTTTGGTATTGATCCGATACCAAGTAAATACAGGCCCAGTATCGCCAATATTGATACCAATACTTTTTCATATTTAAGCTTCATAGATCCAAAGGATCCAAAAGACCTAGGCTAGAATTTTGCGAAACATTGTATGTGACAACAAAATACTTTATTATCACAATCAACATTTTTGTTTAAAAAAATATCACTCAACACAACTTAAAACAAAATCTCCTGAGGTAGAGGGCTGACTCGAGGAGAGCGCTGAGTGGGTGAGCCAGGCTGAGCTTACCTACATGGTTGTTGGCTGGCGCCGCTGAGCCATGTGACGGCGCAACAACAAACGACCAGAGGGGGGAGGGTGCGCTGCTCTGTGTTGTGTGACACAGCGCAGCACTGCTCTTACAGAGAGTAGACTTTGATGAATCGGCGTGCGCAGCAGTCAGTGTGTGCGGGAAAGAAAAAAGCTTGAGTATCGATCTTTTTACACGAGGATCGTTCAATATCAATACCAGCGTTGGTATCAATATTATCGATATTAGGATCGATCCGCCCACCTCTAGTGCCCACCACTGCCAATAGGGTTACACTATGTAGCTCTTTAACCTGTGATGACATTTGTATTCTAACTCAATAATGGGCTGACTTCTGAACCCAGCAATCTTGTAAACATATAACACCAATTCCAATGAAGCTGGGACGTTGTAAATCTAAATAAAAAACAGAATACAATGATTTGCAAATCTTCTTCAACCTATATTCAATTGAATACACCACAAAAACAAGATATTTATTGTTCAAACTGATAAACTTTATTGTTTTTGTGCAAATATTTGCTCATTTTGAAATGGATGCCTGCAACAGCTGGGACAGTGGTATGTTTACCACTGTGTTACATCACCTTTCCTTCTAACAACACTCAATAAGCGTTTGGGAACTGGGGACACTAATTGTTGAAGCTTTGTAGGTGGAATTCTTTCCCATTCTTGCTTGATGTACGACGTCAGTTGTTCAACAGCCCGGGGTCTCCATGGTCGTATTTTGCACTTCATAATGCGCCACACATTTTCAATGGGTGACAGATCTGGACTGCAGGCATGCAGGTCTAGTACCCTCACTCTTTTACTATGAAGCCACGCTGTTGTAACGTGCAGAATATGGCTTGGCATTGTCTTGCTGAAATAAGCAGGGATGTCCCTGAAAAAGACGTTGCTTGGATGGCACGATGTGTGTTGCTCCAAAACCTGAATGTACCTTTCAGCATTGATGGTGCCATCACAGATGTGTAAGTTGCCTATGGCATGGGCACTAACACACCCCATACCATCACAGATGCTGGCTTTTGAACTTAGCGCTGGTAACAATCTGGATGGTATTTTTCCTCTTTGTCGAGAGAACATGACGTCCATGATTTCCAAAAACAATTTGAAACATGGACTCATCAGACCACAGCACACTTTTCCGTTTGGCATCTGTCCATTTCAAATGAGCTCGGGCCCAGAGAAAGCGGCGGCGTTTCTGGATGTTGTTGATGTATTGCTTTTACTTTGCATGGTAGAGTTTTAACTTGCACTTGTAGATGTAGCGACGAACTGTCTTAACTGACAATGGTTTTCTGAAGTATTCCTGAGCCCACACAGTTAAGATCCTTTACACAGTGATGTTGGTTTTTAATGCAGTGCCGCCTGAGGGATTCAAGGTCACAGGGATTCCATGTTGGTTTTCGGCCTTCTCCAGATTCTCTGAATTTTCTGATTATATTATGGACTGTAGATGATGGAATCCCTAAATTCCTTGCAATTGAACGCTGAGAAACATTGCTCTTAAGCTGTTGGAATATTTTTTCATGCAGTTGTTCACAAAGTGGTGATCCTCACCCCATCTTTGCTTGTGAACAGCTGAGACTTTTGGGGATGCTCCTTTTAAACCTAATCATGAGTGTCGTCAGTTCCCAAACACTTATTGAGTGTTGTTAGAAGGAAAGGTGATGTAACACAGTGGTAAACATACCACTGTCCCAGCTTTTTTGAAATGTGTTGCAGGCATCCATTTCAAAATGAGCAATTATTTGCACAAAAACAATAAAGTTTATCAGTTTGAACATTAAATATCTTGTCTTTGTGGTGTATTCAATTGAATATAGGTTGAAGAGGATTTGCAAATCATAGTATTCTGTTTTTATTTACATTTTACACAAGTCGCAACTTCATTGGAATTGAGGCTGTAGAGCTCTGGTTGAAAAATACCAGCATTCTTTTTTAAATTCAAAAAGGCACTGATTCCATTCATTTCTGGAATTCCTTGTGCAGTTTAAAAACACATTAGACTTAATGTATGCAAACCCACTGAAAATTTGACAGTGAAAACTGAATAAATCAATCTACAAAATGGAATCTGTGCAGTAGGGAAAACTGAATTTGAAGCTTTTAGAAAGTTTCCTCTACGTGACAGAGCCATCTCTTTCTTTTACAGCTCTACTCATCTAAAGAGTGGTGTCAGGTCCTCATGGGGATCTGGGTGTGGCTCAGATCCGTCAATAATTGGTCAACACTCTTCCTGAGTGCGTTCCACCTCCAAACCCTGAGACGTGTTACTCCTATTGCTCAGAACCTTCACGGTGCTCCCACAGACATACTGCTGGCTCTCGGCCTCATCTGGCTCCTTACTTTCATTTATTCCATCCCTGCACATGTCTTTTCCACAAATGGGAATGTGAACAGTACAGAGGTGAGAGGCTGCCAAAAACAGGGGTAATACTTGTTTGGAAAAAAATTACCTAAAAATTCTGACACAGACAACAAATGAGACACCATTGTGGGTTGTGAATTTTATGTTATTTATTTAATTTTTCATTTCATGATGACAGCTGATTCTTTTGAATTTACGTCTGTGCAGAAATTACAGCCTTTTCAGTACACCGAGCATCATAGAATAGACCTGGAATATGAGATTGACCCAGACAACCATTTTTATTCTTTTATAAATAATAATTGTAAGTATTATACGGAAGAACAATACAACTACATTACAAATTAGGGGAAATTCTCAATATTTCACTTTAACAGTAGGAGTTTGGACAAGAATTTTGGGAGTATAAAAGATTATTTAAAACAACTTGGCCAAACTTTCAGTATAATTGCTATAGCGGAAACTTGGCTTAAGTTGACAATATAATCTATGAATTGGAGGGTTATGAATGCAATCAATGGAATAGAAATAAAAGAGGAGGTGGAGTGGCATTGTATGTTGACAAAAGGCTTAAATACAACATTAAAGATCAAATGACAATGGCCATGGATAATTTTTTGGAAAGTGTTACAATTGAAATAGGTATGGAAAAAGGTAAAAAATATAATTATTAGTTGCATATACAGAGCTCCTGGCTCCAAAATTGAAGAATTTCAAAATTGGATAGAGAAGCATTTTCACAGATGGGTAATAAGTGTGTATTTGTCTGTGGTGATATAAATATTGATCTCTTAAATCCATATCAACATAAAGTGACAGAGGATTTTATTAATACCATGTACAGCTTACATTTGTATCCAAAAATTACTCGGCCTTCAAGGATAACTTCTCAGTCAGCTACTCTCATTGATAATATATTTACTAATGATATTGATACCAAAACATCAAGTGGATTATTGATCAATGACATTAGTGACCACCTACCAATTTTTATAGTAACTGATTTAAAATTAAATAAGAAATGTGAGGAGAAAATACAATATCGTACACGACTGCAAACTGAAGAAACTATTACTGCCTTAAAAAATAATTTACATCAGCAGGATTGGAATTCTATTTATGCAGAGCATGATGCTAATGTAGCATATGTGGAATTTGAAAATATGTTCCTTGATATATACAATAAAAACTGTCCAATTATACAGTACAGTGTAAATAATAAATATAAGGAGTGTCCATGGATAACAAAAGGCTTGCAAGAAGAAAAATAGGCTGTATAGAGAGTTTATTAGAAACAAATCAAGAGAGACTGAGAGTAAATATAAGGACTATAAAAATAAATTAACAACCATTATGCGGAACTGCAAAAAAATCATACTTTGCAAAAAGCGATAATAAAAATAACATAAAGGAAACATGGAAAATACTTAATAGTATTATAGCAAATAAACCAAAGGCAAAGAACTACCCAAAATATTTTACTTATAACAACAAGGATGAATACAACATGAACCAAGTTGTGAACAGTTTCAATAAATTTTTTGTTAATGTTGGGCCAGATTTGGCAGCTAACATTCCACACAGCTCATGGGAAAATCAATTAATTGACAGAAATCCATATACAATGTTTCTTGGCCCAGTTGATGAGAGGGAAATTATTAAGGTAGTTAGTACATGTAAGAGCAAAAAGTCAACTGATCATAATGATGTACATATGTCTTTAGTAAAGCAAATAATTACAGAAATTGCCAAACCATTAGCATATATATTTAATAAATCATTTCAAACTGGAATTGTCCCAAATGGTATAGAAGTAGCAAAAGTGATACCTTTCTTCAAATCTGGTGACAAGCATCTTTTTACTAACTATAGGCCTGTGTCTCTACTTGTAGCGGGATGAAAGTCCCGGGTCCCAGTTGAAAAGACGTTCCCACTAGCTTGGCTAACGGGGAGTTCCCCTTTGGCTGACCTGGTAGAGGAACGGTCTTTTGCACGAGCCGCGTGGGTTCGATCCCCACCGTCGTCCCAGCCACGAAGGTCCTGCTGCTTCACTACTGTCACAATTATCAAAGATATTGGAAAAACTTTACAATAACAGATTGGATAAATTTATTGAACAACACAACTTGCTTAATGATGGCCATTATGGGTTTAGAGCAAAAAGGTCCACAACACTGGCTTTGCTAGGTGCAATAGAAGAGATTAATAAACATGTGGACCAAAGGAAAATAGTGATAGGATTATTTGTTGACTTAAAACAGGCTTTTGACACAATCAATCACAACATATTATTTCAAAAGATGGAGCTTTATGGGATCAGAGGAGTGGCTTTGAATTGGATTAAAAGCTATTAACAAAACCGGAAACAGTTTGTTAAACTTGGGGACTGCTGTTCTTCATATCTGGACATCGTTTGTGGGGTTCCTCAGGCTTCTGTGTAGGCACCAAAGTTATTCATATTGTATATCAATGATTTATGTAATGTCTCGGATCTGTTTAAAGCAGTCCTCTTTGCAGATGATACAAACTTATTTTGTTCAGGAGATAATTTGCAACAATTATTAGTTGATCTGGGATCAGAAATGATAAAGTTGAAGAGATGGTTCGATATGAACAAATTGTCACTAAATTGGTCTAAAACTAAAATAATGTTATTTGGAAACCATAAAAAAAGATGAACAAATACAGTTAAACATACAGGGGGTAAATATAGAACCTGTCAAAGAGAACAAGTTATTAGGTGTGGTCATCGATGACAGAATCAACTGGAAAGCACATATTCAACATATTCAAAAGAAAGTATCAAAAAGTATGGCAATATTAAGCACATTCTTTTATAGTAAAGCACTATCTGTATTGCACATTGATTGCACCTTACTTGACTTATGGTGCTGAAGTATGGGGCAATAACTACAAAAGTACGGTACAACCATTATTCAACCTTCAATAAAGAGCATTAAGAATAATTCATAATGCAGGTTGTCTGGATCATACCAGTCCACTGTTTATTAAATCAAAGATTTTAAAACTCCATGACATGAGTTCATTTAAGACTGTTCAATTGATGTATAAAGTTAAAAATAAGCAAGTACTTCTCAGAAATGAAGGATATTTTATGCAAAGAGAAGGAATATATAATTTAAGGGGTTTGTATCATTTTAAAATTGCGGGCACAAGGACGACCAGGAAATGCTTCTGTGTCTCTACTTGTGGTCCAAAAAAATGGAATAAGCTACCTGAGAAACTCCAACGATGTCCAAATATCAATCAGTTTAAATATTTATACAAAGAAATGGTATTCGACGGATATGTATCTGATGGAAAACATTGAGTTGTGTTATATGATAAATGTGCTTCATTTAAATTCTTACTATTGAATGTACTGGGGTAACTAGAACGAAATAGGAGCTGTTATGAAACACTTACTTCCATCAGCGGTAGTTATGAGCTACTACTGTACAGACTTTGTTGGAAATGAATGTGTATGAACTGGCATCTAGCCTGGGTTGATTTGACTGTATGAGTGGGTGTAGGCATTGATAAGCGTTGCATCTGCCTACACCTTTCGGGCACCATGTTTATTGTTTATTGTTTTCTTGTTCTTTCTTTCCTGTAACTTTTGTTTTATTTTAATTTTAATTTGTTGTAGTGATTTTGTGGTCTGCAAATGAGTGTTTGTTTGTTTGTTTGTTTGTTTGTTTGTTTGTTTTTTGCATTGGTGCCTAATAATTTCAAATTCAAATTCAAAAATTCAAACAATAGGACGACAAATGGAAGAATAGCACCACAGGGGGAAAACCAGTACGACAGTAATATACACAAAAGGTCAACGAGTAACTACAACTGGACAATCACAAGCACATAATGAACACGAAGGAGCGCAAAGACCCTGACCATGGATGGATGATGTGACAGACAGACAACAAACACAGGCAACATACACGGATGACAGCTCGCAGACAGATCACATGAACAGGGAGGAGACACCAACACCCACACGTACAACAGAGACACAAACCGAGGGCACACACAAACACACACATATACAGGACCACCACAATGACACACACACAGGGCTTGGACACAAAGCAGGAAAGCAGACACACACTCGCACATACGAGGTCTGTGAGAAAAGTATCTGACCTTATTATTTTTTTAAAACACCATATGGATTTGAATCACGTGTGATTACATCAGCCAAGCTTGAACCCTCGTGGGCATGCAAGAGTTTTTCCACGCCTGTCGGTGACGTCATTCGCCTGTGAGCACGCCTTGTGGGAGGAGTGGTCCAGCCCCCTCGTCGGATTTTCATTGTCTGAGAAGTTGCTGAGAGACTGGTGCTGTGCTTCATCAAAATTTTTTCCAAAACTGTGAGGCACATCCGAGTGGACATCATTCGAGAAATTCAGCTGGTTTTCGGTGTAAATTTTAACGGCTGATGAGAGATTTTGGATTGTTTCTATCGCTGTAACACCTCCGTTGGAAGCCTTAAGGACAAGTTGGAACATGCCCTGCTGTTAAACAATTTCTCAGATACTCACTCAACTGAAAGCCATGAAAAGCCGCCTGGATTTTACAAATGGCTATCAACATGGAGGTGTTTTTCCTGTGGCGGGCACGCGGCGCCGGCTGCGAGCCGACGCGCCAATCCGTCCGCACGTCTTTCATTAAAAAAATCTCCTTTAACAGTGGAATGTCCGGATAAACTGCTGATTCCGACCTCTTCTGAAACTTCTCTGTTCTCTCACGACATCCTGGGTCAACAGAGGCTTAAATTTGGAGGTTTTCAGCTTGAAACAGGATGACGACGTCACCTCGGAGCGCTGTGCGACGTCCCGCTCTGTGGGAAGTCCTTACAGCGAGAGAAACAATCCAAAATCTCTCATCAGCCATTAAAATTTACACCGAAAACCAGCTGAATTTCTCAAATGGTGTCCACTCGGATGTGCCTCACAGTTTTGGAAAAAATTTTGATGAAGCACAGCGCCAGTCTCTCAGCAACTTCTCAGACAATGAAAATCCGATGAGGGGGCTGGACCACTCCACCCACAAGGCGTGCTCACAGGCGAATGACATCACCGACAGGCGTGGAAAAACTCACGCATGCCCACGAGGGTTCAAGCTTGGCTGATGTAATCACACGTGATTCAAATCCATATAGTTTTTAAAAAAAATAAAACTGTCGGTTTCTTTTCTAATAGACCTCGTACACCAGACAGACACAGCCCACAGTACACACACATAGAGAACCAAAAGGGGCGTGACCAACAGACAAAACAAATCGTATAAAGACGAGGACAGGACTGAAGCATGAATTCAAAAACAAAAGACACAGACAAAACCACAAAAATGCACACACAACAGAAACTCAGCTATATTTATGTGGACAATTTAGGAAAAAAAATTTAGCTGTACAATATGAACCTTTAAAATTCAGAAACAACTTCAACACTCCTTTGACTAATGCAGAAAAGACATAAAACTGCAACAACAGTGTAAAAGGTTTGTGTCAGGTTTTGGCCTGGATCCGGGGTTTTGATTCCATTTTTTCCTCTTTCTTTTACCCACCATCTGCCCTGGCTTTGATTTATTTGTTGTTTTATTTTGGTCACATTTATTCTCTGTTTTGTTTTGCTTTGCCACTTTGTTTCTTTACTTTCATACTTTGGCCATAGTTCAGTTCCATTCTTGTTTGCTCAGCCAGTCTGTGTTTTCATTGTTTATCATTTAATTCTCATTTGTTTATTTTGGCTTTTCTCATTTCTGATATTATCTGCTGTGCTTTAGTATTGGGTTTTGTTTATCACTCAGTGTCTGGTTTACTCAGTGCTTAATTTGTAAAGTGGGAGGTCCCGGAGCGCAGAGGATGGGTGGCTCCGGTGCAGAAAAAAAACAGAAGGGCGGGGGGGCTTGCGAACAACGCTGTGCGCCACACCGAAAATAAACTGGGCATGTATTGTAGGCCTAATAACACTAGTCACACCAAATCCGGATAGAGTACAAATTCCTGTTTAATGATGTACAGTGATCCCTCGTTTATCGCGGGAGTTACGTTCTCCGCCTTCACACCGGGCGCGACGCGAGCGACTGCAGCCACAGGTTGCCATGTAATCCCTATGTAAGGACGCGTTTTGGCACCAAACCGCGCAGCACGACGCGAGTGAAGCGAGTGAAGCAATTTTGAACGTTTTGCACGATACTGCGCGGTGTCACGTCGTGTTGCCCTCCTCCCCAAGTTGAAAAATCTGAACTTTTTCGTCTCGTCGCGCCGCGATGACCAATCAGGGACTGAATATGTAGTGACGTGATGTCTGGAGTTTGACTGAAGATGTGAACATGTCCTGTATCTGGTAGCAGCCTGTGAGCAGGATTTATGTCTCTTGTCCTTTATTTCACAATCATGTCAGAGTTTTTGGAGCGAGCAGCAGCACCACAGCAGCAGGAGCGGAGTTTCTTTTTCTTTTCTTTTTTTTACATGCGCGCGCGAGGGAATCATCCATGGAGATTATTTTACTTATTAACTACACAGATGTATAATAAAGCAAATGGTGACTGGTTTATAAACACAATTATGACAGGTTTTTTTGGGAAAGAGCGAGGAGCACCCTCACAGAAAGCCGCGGAGTTTCGTTCTTTCTTTCTTTTTTTTACGTGCGCGCGCGAGCGAATCGTCTATGTGGAGAATATTTTATTAATTAACTACACAGATGTATAATAAAACAAATGGTGACTGGTTTCTAAACACAATTATGACATAGTTTTTTGGGGGAAGAGCGAGCTGCAGCAAGCAGCGGAGTTTCTTTTTTTTTTATTGTTTACATGTGCGCGCGTGAACTGGGACAGTTGGTCCTCAAGTTGAGTCCTGCAGAGGTGGAAGGACCGCTGAAAGCGGCCGTCATCCAGACTCAGCTCCTGCAGCAAATAATGATACTCCCTGTATTGGGAGCTTTTCACAACAACTCGCTCCGTGTGATCCAGGTCCGTCATGTTAACTTGACTGACAACCGGAGCCGGCGAGCGGAATGGAAGCTCCTCCTATTTGATGATGCACCGGGGCGAATTTTCGCAGCGAAAGTCCACCCAAGCAGAGCGACACACCGGGCGAAGGAGGCGCGTCCATCGCCACGCGACCCACATGAATTTGTAGTGTCTGATCGTGCCCGGTGTGAACGCGGCACGAAATCCGCGAAGTAGCGCTTTTTTTTACACTGATTATAGATGTTTTAAGGCTGTAAAACCCCTCACTACACACTTTTCTCAAACAGGCATTAACATTTTCTCACTTACTCTTGTGTAAACACTCTCTTTTTTCTTCTGTGCGAGAAGATTATAAACAGACACACGCAGAACACAATGCGCATCTCTCCCTTCACTCACTACCTCCGGGGCTACGGATGCGGAACCTGCAAAGAATCCAAGTCCTCTCTCGGTGGCCACGGAGCTCTGCGGCTACGGTCAACATCCGGATCAAAACAGCGAGCGTAGTCTCTGGACCTGTTGCCAGATTTGGCGCAATTCCGCACAGCAGACAGGAGGGCGGCGGTGTGATTGGCAGTGAGAGCAATTGCGGTGATTTTTTTAATATATATATATATATTGTTAGTCAAGAGAAGTGGCGGATCACGGATCCAGTATAAATAGCTGGCAGAGCCAAAGTCAGAGGTTCCGGAGCGCGCTCCGGCTTGCTCCCCCTCAAATTAAGCCCTGGTTTTACTTATACTTTGTTTCTTAAGCCCCCGTCACACATAGGAAGAATGTGCCGGAAGCATGCCTGACACAGCAAATATTGCCATAATCCGATGCAGTCGGGAGGAAAAGAGGCGTGGCCAGCTCTGTCAGAACACATCCAGAGGACCTCATCCACACCTGCACGATGGCATCCAATGTGCATGTAGACAGCAGGTGGATGATACAGACTGCTGTCAGATGGCCATAAAAGGCGCTGCAGACTTCCCGATCTCCAAATGTCTGAATGGCAGACTGGAGCACTGTTTTCCTCACGCACACGTGTGTATGTGGTGCACATGCACTCTGCGCACACTCGTGGGGCTGTAATTATCACTCAGCCGTGTGTGTGTGTGTGTGTGTGTGTGTGTGTGTGTGTGTGTGTGTGTGTGTGTGTGTGTGTGTGTGTGTGTGTGTGTGTGCATAACACTGCATGGGGTGGCAGTTGGCCATGTTGTTCCTAAAATGGAGCATTTCCAAGGAACTTTCTTTTTTCTTTTCTTTTTTTTTCTTTTTTGCTGACTTCAGCAGCACAAAGCAACTGTGGACACCACAATAGTTGGATTATCACATGGAATTAATTTTTTTCTTTTGGGTGAGAGGATTCTAACCGCAGGCTGCTGTCCTGGCTCCATGTCCACGTCCTGCTCTGTGAAACACTTCTGGACCGCTGTTGGAGGTAAGATGCATGTTTATTAATGGTGTAATGGCCTGCCACAAGCTCCATGTTATATCTCCTCCAGAGTTAGAAGGTGAACATTTATTACAACATGCGATCTGTCCAGCTCTGAGCCTGACACTCGCAATGACGCGTTACTGCGTAGCACAGAGAGAGGCAGCTGCCTGTGTTATGATGGAGACAATACTTCCCATTAGTAAGTCGCCCATGGGAAGGAATGGACAAATATCTGTACTGTAAGGTCTATTGTGGATATAACAGCCTGTTCAGATTTGAGGCAGCGTGCATGCATTAGTGCATGGAGCTTTCAGTTTGATAGCCGCTGTTCACATTCACTGTACATGATAATAATTGATAATTATTATTGTGATGAAGCATGCCACATACATTTCAACAGTTCCTTTGCGCTCCGGAAGGTGGGGCAGGGGGTGGACATTATTATACGTGGCATGTCCAGGTCATACCGGCAGGCATACTGTGCCAGATCTAGCTCGAGGTTCCCTCAAATGCATTTGAATCATTTCAGATCCCATTTTGCCGTCATCGGAATATGTAAATTGTGGTTAGATGGTCCTCAGATGGACTGCTGTCGGATAGATGTCTCATCTTGACTGCGCCCAGAGAATTATAAACATGTGCGTCACACTCGGGGCTGCCGGCCAATTTTGACCAACTGTGTGGACTTCCGCAGATGGCTGTCAGAATGTTTTGGAACTGAAATCCGACCTTTCGGATGTGCGTCAATTCATGTCTGATGCCACGCTGCGTGATTCCGGCTATGTGTGACAGGGAATTAGTCTTAGTGAGTTCCAGTTTAGTTTTGTCTTAGTGTTTATTTTCTTATTGTTCTCTGATCAGTTCCTATGTAGTTTTTCTTCAGTACTTATTTTCTGATGGTTTGCTTTCCAGTTCATGCTTAGCTCATTCTTTGTCATAGTTGTATTATATTCTGTCCTTCTGATTTATCTTTGTTCACTGTTTTTCCACACTCCATGCTCCTGCACCGGCTCTTGTGTCTTCATCTCTCACTCTGATTGTCTCTGCTTAGTGCTTCAATTCACTCACGCTCTTTGCACCTGCTCACGTGTCTTTGTCTTTTTCATCACTCCACTTTGTGTAGTCCTTCCTCACTATCTTGCACCATACACAATCTTTGTCCTCCAGCCATGCCCCCTTTCTAGAGTGTTCACCTGCACGTGCACCTTGTTATCGCCTATGTATTCAAACTCCTCCCAGCCAGCACTCCCCTGCTAGTTTGTTGTCTTCATACACATTCCATCTCTTGAATCAGTCCTGTTTAACCTAGCCGTGTTTCTGAAATCTGCTCTGTGTTTTTTGACTGTGTCTTTTGCCTCAACCCTGACAGCTGTGTTTGCTCGTGCCTTTGGACCCTGCCTGATCATGACTGCGTTTTTGCCTAGCCCTGTTTGTACCTTTGCTTCACGGAACAATAACCTGTGTACCATACCTTGGCCTGGAATAAAGATAACCACTTCTTTTACACCTATGCCTGGTCTGGGAGTCTGCATTGAGGGCCCACCCTCTTTGGGTGCCAAGCCACCCTCACAGCTTGATAGTTTGCATCTATGATTGCGCTGAGTTAAAATCAGTTTGTTATGAAATACAAACACGTGTGCCGAGTTTGGCAAAACAAGTTTGACTCAGTTCTGAGGTGCTATTTGGACAGGAGAGGTACATATACACACATATAGTTGTCTCTTAGTATATAGATATAATCATGAAAGAAGTAATTAAAATTAAAATGTAATACTGGATTTATTTAGCCTTTCTTTTTTTACAGACCCTGATGCTAGTGAGTAGCACAACACGCCCCCTGCTGGGCTGTGTGTGGAACTTTCCATCCAGCTTCAGTGGCCTAGCCTATGCTGCTTCATCCATGGTGATCCATGAAACAATTCCCATCATCCTGATGGTCTTTACTAGCTTGAGCTCTCTGTACACACTCTACAAGTACGGCAGGATGCAACAGGTGGCGGTCATAAAACAAGTACCAGCTGAGAGACGGGCAGCAAAGGTGAGGAAGAAAGATGCAACTTTTGGAAAAGTGTCTATTTAGCTGGGTAATAAACAGGTCAAATTTTCAAGATCTGAACTTTAACTCTACTGTTGGTATTCCTTCAGGTGATTCTGGCTCTCATCATGCTTTCCGTCACATCGTGGGGTACCAGCATTATCTCTGTCAACTGTTTCAACTACAACTATGGATCCTCTGATGAGTTTCTCCTGGTCATCTCTCGCTTTTCCAACATTATCTTTATTGCTATGTCACCACTTGTCCTGGCAGTGGGTCATCGACGGTTACGTTCCTTCATCAAGTCTTTACTATAATACATAAACACATTATTTTAAATTAGTATATTACATTAGCGTGTTGCCTGTGGTGATCTATATGGTATATCGTGTAGTGTTTATAAAAGGAGCTGACAGTTTTCAAGTGTGGTAATAAATTATGCAAAATTTCTATAATGAGTTGCAATGGCGTGTGCATCCAAAAAGTTTCCTCTACAGTTTTTAGAAGAGGAACTCAACCCTTTTATTTCCTGTTAATTATGTAATTTTTTTAATGTTAATTTACTGTCTTAATGTATTCATAAATTTTTAGCTTCTTGTTATCCAACCTGGTCTCATGGCAAGTCGTGATTCAGCAGCAGGAAATATACATTAATCTATTGGTTTGTGATGTTGTGACGAAAAGCGCCTCATTTCGTCACGGCAGCACAAATTCATTGTAATTCATTCCGTGATGGCTGCACGAAATTAAAAGTGAAGCGGGGGGTCGGGGAGGTTATGGTTAGGGTTGGGGGAAGGAGTAGGATTAGGTTATGGTTAAGGTTAGGGTTGGGGGTAGGAGTAGACTTAGATTAGTGAGTTAAAAAAAACTCAGTCACGAAAACTTGACTCATTTCATGACGGGTGCACAAAGAAAAAAACGTGACACTGGGCTGTGTTATCATATACACACTATTATCATTATTATTATTTTATTTTATTTTTACTTCTGTTTTGGCATTTCATTTTTAAATGGACCACAATGGAAATAACTGTTTTCACTTTCTTGTGTCATGCATGTGTTTTTAATGTAGTTACAACTGTATTATGTACTTTCATTGAACTTACTAAATAAAATCAGGCATGCATGCATGCTTTACCACCCCCTGCTGGAATGGCATGTGAGTCCAGAATGTATATATCAACGCCCATTGTTTCATGTTGTTGGCTAATATCCATAGTTTCTCAAACTCCCATGGTGCATTGTAGCATGGGAGTCCATTGTTTTTGCAGTTTTCATCCTTGATGTTGTATGGCTGGGGGGCCTGGCTTCCTTTTTGTTTCTGTCTTTTGTTTTTCCTTCCAGGTGGCTTGCATTTGGGACTGAGTGGCTGTGTTGCTGAGGTTATCAGGACCTCACCCTGATCACCTGCGGCTTGTCAGGACTCACAGCTGAGGTGCATCTATATGGATTGGAACATGGTGGCATTTAAGACTGGAGTATACAGTGTGTATTTGCCAGAGACTCGACCTTGTGACCAGACGGGTGAGATCGTCGTCTCGAGAGCCATCTCATCATCAGTGGATGCAGAGAACGTCCAGGGTTTGATGCACGGTCTGTGAAAGAGGAGGGGGTGAGGTTTCACGCTCGTCAGCACACTTCCTGAGGTACGTTAGATTTTGTGACTAACATTTATACAGTCAGTAAATGTGGTGTCCCTCACACCTTTTTATATTGAGCTGTATGTTAGTCATGTATCGGCTTCCACTGCAGTGGAGTTTTGTGAACTGGATGTTCCATGCCTGCAGGTTGGGAAGTTGATTAGTAATCAAGCCAGGAAGTGTTTGCTGTTTGTACACCTTTAAGTGTTCTCTCTGTGTGTAGAGTGTGGACTCACATAATGGTTCCTTCTTTCACAGACTCGGTTTGTTGCGGCCACCTGGGGGGTGTCGGCGGGGTCCTTGGGTCCAAACAGCTTCTGGCTCCGGACCGTTAGCGCTGCTGGGAGTGCACCACGCCAGACCGCACTTTCTTTTGTTATTTTTTGTATCACTGTTATGTATTAAATTCAGTTAGCCTTTGTACCGTGCTCTGCTTATTTCATACTGGGTCCTTCAAACGCTGGTCGGTTCTCCGAGCTGCGTCCGACACATAACAGTAGTCTCTGGCCAAACATCACGGACCCAGTGGTAGCAGAGACGGTAACGCGCCGGGAAGGCGGCAGCAGACGTTCAGTAGTTATCCGGATCAGTTGCGGGTGCTCTCCGCCCGGATGGTGCGTGTTTGAGACCCATTACTGAATACTGATTTGTGCTCTCTTGCAGCCGTGTTCCTGTGTTTGTGCCTTATCCGTGGGTCGTGGTGGAGTGTGACTGGCGATGGCTTCACGTCACGCTCCGACCGGATAAGAGGTTTAAACGGGAGCTGCAAGAGTGTGTCTGTAATGGGTGCACGCGCACGGCGGAGCTCTGTGGCACGGGTCGCTGAGCTTCCTGTGTTACAGTTGTAGCCCCGTTTCCCCGGATAAAGATAACTACTGCGTCTGTTGTATCAGCTCCGGCGTTATTTAGTTGAGCACATTTTGGTTGTGTGTTGCACACAGCTGCGCACGGAGATGCAGCTCGTTTGTTTTTTGTCACCAAAGGGGGTTTTTCATTTTTAGCACTTTGGCTCCCTCTTTTGGTGACTGAGTCACATTACCGTCAAGCTCTTAAGTTGGAACAGGTGTGTTCCATTTGTTGGAGCTTGACGGTATAAATCACTTATTTGTTTTGTGTTAGTTCATTTTGTGTGGGTGTTTTTTGAGTTGGTTTTTGTGTGGGATTTTATTTTTTGTTTTTCACTATTTAGTGTCTGGGGTCGTGACCCTGCAGTTCTGCCAAAAAAAAAAAAAAAAAAAAAAAAAAAAAGGACCCGAGCAACCTTATGTCAGTCTGTTAGTCTTTCTTTTTATTATTTTTTTTTTTTTTCAGTTTCACCTCCCAGGGTTTGATGGGACGGTCCCCTGGGGGGTCATGGGGGGGGTATTTGGGTTGTTGTTTTTTCTTTCTTTTTTTTGTTTTGTTTTTTGTTATGCCCTCTCTTCTCCTCTGACTCCAGCCGTGTGAGCCGTAGTGTCGGCGTTGCTGGAGTGGTGCAGATAGGTTGTGCTGGGCGTTTCCCAGGTAACCTCTGCACCCGGGAGGGGAGGGGGGGTTTGGGGTATTTTCTTTTTGTTCCCTCTCTTCTCCTCTGGCTCCAGCCGTGTGAGCCGTAGTGTCGGCGTTGCTGGAGTGGTGCAGTGTGGTTATGCTGGGCGTTTCCCAGGTAACCTCTGCACCTGGGGGGGGGGTGTTTTCCCCCCAGTTTCCGCCCTCAGGGTTTGACTGTGGTGTCCTCTGGGGGGGAAAGGGCTGTGGGTCCATCTAGCCATAGACGGCCGGGGCTGGGTCCGTTGGTCGTGAGGGGAGGCGTCTCCTGGGGTTGACGAGTGGTCCTCTGGGAGGCGCTGGGAGTCCCCGTGGGTGACGTTGGATCCCAGAGGGACCTCGGCTGTGGTTATTACTCCTGGAGCTGGCAGGAAGTCCTCTGGGGGGTGTTGGTCCCTACATGTCGTTTGGGGGGGGGGGGGGGGGGGGTGTTTTAGCGCTTTTATGTGTAAGCTTAAGTTTGGGGTTTTTCTTTTCTCCTCATCCCGGGGTTTGATAGGACGGTACCCTGGGGAGGGGGGGGGGGTGGTTTGGTTGTTTGTGTTTCTTTTTTGTTTTATGACTAATGATTGCACAGGTTTAAGAACTCCTGGCCACACCTGTGCTAAGTGACTGACTGAAACAAAGGCAAGGATGCAGCCAGAGGAGAGGACATCAACCATTCTATTGGAAGACGAATGCAGATGCGGTTTCCAGCCATGGTCCCTGGAGGGGGGTGTTTCTCCTGGGCTAGGTTTGTGTGGTCGCCGGGAGGCTTCCCGTGAGGGTGGGATACTGTTGTATGGCTGGGGGGCCTGGCTGCCTTTTTGTTTCTGTCTTTTGTTTTTCCTTCCAGGTGGCTTGCATTTGGGACTGAGTGGCTGTGTTGCTGAGGTTATCAGGACCTCACCCTGATCACCTGCGGCTTGTCAGGACTCACAGCTGAGGTGCATCTATATGGATTGGAACATGGTGGCATTTAAGACTGGAGTATACAGTGTGTATTTGCCAGAGACTCGACCTTGTGACCAGACGGGTGAGATCGTCGTCTCGGGAGCCATCTCATCATCAGTGGATGCAGAGAACGTCCAGGGTTTGATGCATGGTCTGTGAAAGAGGAGGGGGTGAGGTCTCACGCTCGTCAGCACACTTCCTGAGGTACGTTAGATTTTGTGACTAACATTTATACAGTCAGTAAATGTGGTGTCCCTCACACCTTTTTATATTGAGCTGTATGTTAGTCATGTATCAGCTTCCACTGCAGTGGAGTTTTGTGAACTGGATGTTCCATGCCTGCAGGCTGGGAAGCTGATTAGTAATCAAGCCAGGAAGTGTTTGCTGTTTGTACACCTTTAAGTGTTCTCTCTGTGTGTAGAGTGTGGACTCACATAATGGTTCCTTCTTTCACAGACTCGGTTTGTTGCGGCCACCTGGGGGGTGTCGGCGGGGTCCTTGGGTCCGAACAGCTTCTGGCTCCGGACCGTTAGCGCTGCTGGGAGCGCACCACGCCAGACCGCACTTTCTTTTATTTTTTGTATCACTGTTATGTATTAAATTCAGTTAGCCTTTGTACCGTGCTCTGCTTATTTCATACTGGGTCCTTCAAACGCTGGTCGGTTCTCCGAGCTGCGTCCGACACATAACACTTGACCCACAATACATAAGCATACAAAACAGCACTCCCCAGTTTCTCCGTGACGGAAGCCATACACACACACACACACACACACACACACACACACACACACACACACACACACACACACACACAGAGGCCACTTGGCTGTTATACTGTAATATAGATGTGACATAATGGTTTAATCTGCTTAGACATAACATGAATCATGTTTTTAACTGGTCTAAATCAGATTATTACCTTCTTCAAGGAGGTTATGTTTGCCATTTTTAGACTGATCTGTCTCTGTCATCCTGAAGGATTACACAGAAACTACCAAGATGTTTTCAATTAAAATCTAAGGAGGGGCGCAGAATGAGTAAAATAGCTGATTCACAGATTTTTTTTTTTTTTCACCTTTTTTAACATTGTATGTTGGGGCATTTCTAAACATTTTCATAACTTGCTTAGGAAATATTTCATAGATCTTTATATTGGAAAAAAACAAGTGTATTTAAAGTTCTATCTATGAATATGTAGGTTTTAGTGCAGATACGGAAAGATGTTCAGAACCATTGAACAAACTATATTTTCATAGGGAGGAATCTTAGAACTGGTTTTAAATGGTTCTAAGCTAACAGTAAAATATCCTGAAAACATGTCTTTAATTTGGGTAAAGTGGTAAAAATGTACAACCCCAATTCCAATGAAGTTTGGATGTTGTGTAAAATGTAAATAAAAACAGATTACAATGATTTGCAAATCCTCTTCAACCTATATTCAATTGAATACACCACAAAGACGATATATTTAATGTTCAAACTGATAAACTTTATTGTCTTTGTGAAAATATTTGCTCATTTTAAAATGGATGCCTGCAACACGTTTCAAAAAAGCTGGGACAGTGGTATGTTTGCCATCACCTTTCCTTCTAACACAACACTCAATAAGCGTTTGGGAACTGAGGACACTAATTGTGGGTGTCATAACTGGGTATAAAAGGAGCATCCCCAAAAGTCTCAGCCGTTCACAAGCAAAGATGGGATGAGGATCACCACTTTGTAAACAACTGCCTGAAAAATTAGTCCAACAGTTTAAGAACAATGTTTCTCAATGTTCAATTGCAAGGAATTTAGGGATTCATCATCTACAGTCCATAATATAATCAGAAGATTCAGAGGATCTGGAGAACTTTCTACACGTAAGCAGCAAGGCCGAAAACCAACATTGAATGCCCGTGACCTTCGATCCCTTAGGCAAGCACATTAAAAACCGACATCATTGTGTAAAGGATCTTGCCGCGTGGGCTCAAGAATACTTCAGAAAACCATTGTCAGTTAACACAGTTTGTTGCTACATCTACAAGTGTAAGTTAAAACTCTACCATGCAAAGCGAAAGCCAAACATCAACAACATCCAGAAACGCCGCCGCCTTCTCTGGGCCCGAACTCATTTGAAATGGACAGATGCAAAGTGGAAAAGTGTGCTGTGGTCTGATGAGTTCACATTTCAAATTGTTTTTGGAAATCATGGATGTTGTGTCCTCCGGACAAAAGAGGAAAAAGACCATCCAGACTGTTACCAGGGCAAAGTTCAAAAGCCAGCATCTGTGATGGTATGGGGGTGTGTTAGTGCCCATGGCATGAGCAACTTACACATCTGTGATGGCACCATCAATGCTGAAAGGTACATCCAGGTTTTGGAGCAACACATGCTGCCATCCAAGCAACGTCTTTTTCAGGGATGTCCCTGCTTATTTCAGCAAGACAATGCCAAGCCACATTCTGCACATTACAGCATCGTGGCTTCGTAGTAAAAGAGTGCGGGTACTAGACTGGCCTGCCTGCAGTCCAGACCTGTCGCCCATTGAAAATGTGTGGCGCATTATGAAGTGCAAAATACGACAACAGAGACCCCGGACTGTCGAACAACTGAAGTCGTACATCAAGCAAGAATGGGAAAGAATTCCACCTACAAAGCTTCAACAATTAGTGTCCTCAGTTCCCAAACGCTTATTGAGTGTTGTTAGAAGGGAAGGTGATGTAACACAGTGGTAAACATACCACTGTCCCAGCTTTTTTGAAACGTGTTGCAGACATCCATTTCAAAATGAGCAAATATTTGCACAAAAACAATAAAGTTTATCAGTTTGAGCAATAAATATCTTGGTGCAATTTCATTCAAATTAGCTTCAAAGCTTTTGATCGATTTTAAAAACCCAAACCAACCAAAAGTTTGGGCCATTTATTTGTCATGTTCATTTGAAGGATCAGTGCAGTCATGTTCTACATGCTTTACATTTCTCCTCCACTTGAATGACCTTTCTCTCTTTTTGAACAGTAAAACTGGTTTGATTTTCTCTCTTAGACCTTGTCTTTGTGGATTTACACTCCCCTTCAGTTCTGTCAGAGTGACATTTGATGACACTGGTCCATCCTTGCATCATGCACATGATTCTCCTCCTCAGATTGCCATGTCCAAGGGCAACCACCATGGAACTGAATCCCACAAACAGTGAAGCGGAGAGGTGGGCTACAGTCAATAGACCCTCAGCGTGGTGTCCACCATTGTGGTTGTAGTATGTCACTGCAGCAACCTGCAGGGCCCAGCAGACAACAAACAGAGTCACCAGTGACATAATGACATGAGCTGCCTTTCGCTCAGTAGACACATGTTTGTCCAGCTCTCCGTGGCTTCCTCCAGGTTCCCCTCCAGAGCTGATGGTGCGGATGTGTTTAGCCAGAGAGTGCAGAGTCACCAGGTTGGTACAAACCATCAACATCAGTGGCAACACTTCATTGAGTGCCAGTGAGGTGGAGGCGAAAGCTGAGCCCTGTTGCTCAGTGGGGAACTCCCAGATGCACCCCAGCAGCGGCCTGGTGGTGCAGCTGATAACCATCAGCTCCACTGTGGCATTACTGTGAAGATGGGTGCTAAATACCAGAGCTGGGAGCGAAAACACCAAATTGGCCCCCCACACCAGCCCCAGAACAATCCACACCCACCTCCTCTCCCGCTGGTACGCATGTGGGCTTAAGGTCACACGCTGGCGCCTCAAGGTGGTGCAGTGGAATACACTGAGTGTTAAAGTGACCCAACAGCCCACAGCTCGCCACCACACCCACAGCAACATGAAGAATCTGCACCAGCCCAGAGACAGAGACACCTCCAAACCCAGGTCTGACACAAAGATGGGCACCGTGCGGAACAGTGAAGTCAATAGGTTGGCGAGGGACAAGTGCACCAGTATAGTGTCGGAGGGGGGGAGCCTCCGCGATGGACTGTTAACAGCTGACTGAAGCACCTGAGAACAAAGACAAGGCAGACAGGATCATTAACAGTAATTATATATGAATAATAACATTGTTTATTTATACAGATGCCATTACCAAACCATGAATGGAATAAAGTTGAATAAAATCAATCAATGCACTCAGATTTCCAAGACTGAACAGAATGTGATGGGTGGAAGTGATGGGCTAGTGGTTAAGGCACTGGGATTGAGACCAGAAGATCCTCTGTTCAAATCCCAGCCTGACTGGAAAATCACTAAGGACCCTTGGGCAAGGTCTTTAATCCCCTAGTTGCTCCCGGTGTAGTGGACATGTTGTGTGGGCCGCTGAAGAGGAGGTACTGCTGGCCCACCACCACCAGAGGGCGCCCTGCTTGGAGGCGGGCTCCAAGCACGAGAGGGCGCCAGACCCAGAAGAAGTGACAGCTGTCACTCATCCTCTGCACCAGCTGTCACTCGTTATCATCACCACCATAAAAGCCGGACTGCAACTCCACCTCCCCGCCGAGAAATCGACTACCAGAACCAAGGTAATTTCTCTGCTGACTAATACGCTGTCTAACTTTGTTCTGTGTGCAGTCGCATTCCTGTGAAGACCCAGAAGAGGGACAAACAGGAGCTGCACGAGTGTGTGTGATTTGGAGGTGGAGGTGCTCCCTCCTAACGGTATCTGGACTATAGATTACTGAGTGTGCGGACACACACTCACACATCATATTTCTGCTTTCTGCCAGCAGTACCAGGGTCGACAGTCGAAGACAGAGGCCACCTGGGGACTCGGGACTTGGCGGCTCCGGTGTTCTTCAGGCCGTTGGTGGTGGAAGCCGTGTGGGACGCGGTCTCTCTCTCGTCGGGCGTCTTCTATCTTCGAGCCTGCCCACACTTCACCTGGTGTTTATTGACTGTGAAATTAAGACACGTTTCGTTGTGTAATATCACAACATTAAATTGTTACCTTTTGGCTTACTCATTGTCCGTTCATTTGCGCCCCCTGTTGTGGGTCCGTGCTACGACACCTTCCCAACAGGACACCTTTTATGGCAGCACCCTCACATCAGGGTGAATGTGAGGCATTATTTGTAAAGCGCTTTGAGCGTCTGATGCAGATGGAAAAGCGCTATATACATGCAGTCCATTTACCATTTAATGTGAGTGATCCCAGTGGGAAAAAATTATTCCATAAATGAGCAATCTGAGATTTCTGACATCTGCCAATCTGGATCCGGATCACCTACAAAACTCAGTGGAGTCTTCTGTGGTGCAAATTTGGTCAGAATCCGTGAAGTAGTTTTGACTAGGGTTGGGTATCGGGAACCGGCTCTTTTCGGGTATCGTTAAGAAATGATTCAATCCACCGACATCAATAGCCCTTATCGGTCCTTCAAAGCGGGCGTTGTTTTTGGGGGTGTTTGTCAGGAAAATGATCATTTATCTACAATGATTACAGACCCTGCAGCGGGTCTGTATAATCAACTGTTTCTGTAGCGTGGCTTTGCTTTGAACCTTGAAACTATGAAGCAGTGCTGCGATCTGCTGTTCTTTTGATTCTTTGTTTTATTTCGCTTTATCTTTATTTTTTCCCACTAAAACCATAAAGAGCATATGTCTGTGAGTAATATTTACCTTTTTTTGCTAAACCGACCTGTTATGGTCTTCTGAAACAGTTGATAGATGTACTGTATAACTTAAAAACTGGGCCGATGCTAGGGTTGCCAACTTTCTGAAAAATAAATAAGGGACACCTCACTGGCAGGGCCGACCGGCCGACCGACCGACCAACCATTCTCTTCACCTTTCCCAGCGTGTGTGAAACGTTTTTTAACCATTTGACTATTGACTTAACCCTGAATTTAAGTAGATGCACACATGCACTTGTTCTGATATGAACACATGGAAAACAAATTATTTATTTTTAGTGCAAAATACATTTTCACTCACAATTTCAATATGAGCATCCTGTCCTGCTTCAAAGCATAACATAAAGAAAAAATATTTAAAAAATAAATCTTTCTCTGTAGTGTTATTGCTTAAAATTGTATAAATTATAAATAGTTTAATGTGTATTCTTTATTATTATTCATCTACATTACTTGTAACATTATGTATTATTTATTCAATGTAATATTACAAAATACGGACCATAAAAATATTCATAGCATTTCCCATATTGAATACACTGATTTCATCATTGATCAGCTGTGGGTTGATCATCAGACTGACTGTTCCTATATAGCTAGCCTTAAAATGAATGCACCTAGCTAATGTAAAAGCCTTCATAACAACAAAACAAAATGTTGTTGACATAGAAAACCTGAAACCTGAGGTATCATTAAGGGAATTGATAAGGAATCGATCAATAAGCGGAATCGATAATGGCATTGATAAAATCTTATCAATACCCATCCCTAGTTTTGCCATAATACTTCAAAGCCTATATAAAGTGAAATCGTGATCCAGAATCCGGATTCACCTCCAAAATTTAATGGAGTCTTCCATGGCCTAATATGCATCAGTGGTGAAAATTTGGTGAGAACCTGTGAAGCAGTTTTGACGTAATTCTCCAAAGCCTACGTAAAGTGAATCTTGATCCAAAATCCACATCTGGATCACCTCCAAAATTAAGTGGAGTCTTCCATGCCCTAATATTTATCTGTGGTGAAAATTTGGTGAGAATCTGTGAAGTAGTTTTGACGTAATCATTCAAAGCGTATATAAAGTGAAATCTTGATCCAGAATCCAGATCCGGATCAAGATCACCTCCACAATTTAATGGATTCTTCCATGGTCTAATATGTATCTGAGTTGAAAATTTTGTCAAAATCCATGCAGTAATTTTGACATAATCCTGCTAACAGTAATCCTTCAAAGCTTATATAAGGTGAAACTTGATCCAGAATCTGTATCTGTAGATTATGTATCTGTGGTGAAACGTTCCTCAAAATCTGTGTAGCAGTTTTGACGTAATCCTGCTAACAGACAGACAGACAAACAAATAAATAAACGCTGATGACTTTATTACATCCTTGGTGGACATAAAAAGGAACATGATTCAAGAAAATACATCATGCACAAGACCCTTCCAGAAAAGGTGTTTCAATACAACTTATATGCGTATTTTTACATACTGTATTTGAATTGTTAGAGTACTTAAAGTGATGGAAAGAATTTATATTATTATTTAGCGTTATTTGTCTACATTGTCTGATTAAAACTGAATATTTAGGACACACAGGAAACTGTAGCTCAGGCCAAAGTAACAACTTTAATCTAACACCTGCTGCATATTCAAATCTATGTGATGTTGAAGGAGGACTTAAGTCGATATCTTCTGTAAACCTTTTAAGTCAATCAGAGCAATACTTTTTGTTTTTTACAGTCAAATATGCACATGGATAGAAGCTTTCACAAAATGCTCTACCTGCTCCTTACATAGGGTGGCAGTAATAAAAGTGTCTCTTCTCACCACATGGATCACCAAGATGTTTCCCAGAATGCCAGAGAAGACCAAGAGCCCAAACAAAATTGCTTCTACGATGAGGACCTCTGACATGGCATTAATCCTTGCATGGCAACACGGTTTTGCTGCCTCTGTATGATAGGTGCTCTGTGTGTTTTGCATCAGTGAAACTCCTTGTGCTGTGTTATATGTGCAAGCACGGCTCCTTGTTTGCTGATCACGCTCAAGCTCAATTTGACATGTTGATGCTCAGAGAATCTGCCAGATGACTTTTTCCACATGTTCATTCTGCATCAGTGACCGACAGCAAACGCAAAACACTGTCTTGCAGTTTGGACTTAACATCTAAACACTTGTTTGTTTCTGTGTGTGTGTGGGGGGGGGGGGGGGGCTATTTTTCTGATTACAACCTTTTCCTATTAAATTACTCATATTAATCACATATTGCAGCATTTTGGGGTTACCTTTCACTGCTATGTTGATGATACTCAGTTATACATGCCGATAACTGCTGGTAATCTCATCCTCATAAAATCCTTAGAAGATTGCCTTGCATCAGTGAGAAGCTGGATGTCTAGAAACTTCCTATTTTTAAACTCTGACAAAACTGATGGATCTTGGTCCAGTAAGACATCAGCATCAATTTGACCAGTTAACGCTTAGCCTAAGCTCGTGTGTCATACATCACATGGACAAAGTGAGGAAACGTGGTAATTTTTGATTCTACGTTGTCCTTTGACCTCCACATTAGAGATATTACGAAGACTGCTTTCTTCCACCTGCGAAGTATAGCGAAGATTCGTCCCATCCTGTCTATGGCTGATGCTGAGACCCTGATTCATGCATTTGTTTCTTCTAGATTGGACTACTGCAATGCTCCATTGTCTGGTTTACCACAGTCCAACATTAGGGGTCTCCAGGTTCAAAACGCTGCTGCCAGGCTTTTGACAGAAAGCAGAAAGTTTGACCACACCCATTTTGGCATCTCTTCACTTGCTTCCTGTCCCAGTGAGATCAGAATTTAAGGTTCTGTTACTTACCTATAAAATTGTTCACGGACTGGCACCACCCTACCTAGCTGACCTAATTAAACCCTACGTACCGGCTGTGTTCTCAGAGTGCAGGACTACTTTGTGTCCCTAAGGTGAATAAGAAGTCTGCGGGTCATAGAGCTTTCTCTTATCGTTCCCCCAGTGGTCTCCAAACTATTCCAGAAAGGGCCGAGAGGGTGCAGGTTTTCTTTGCAGCCACTGACTTCAGCAGGTGATTTCACTGATGAACTCATCCCACCTGTTCAAAGGGATGTTAATCAGTTAAATCACCTGCTGAAGTCAGTGGCTGCAAAGAAAACCTGCACCCTCTCGGCCCTTTCTGGAATAGTTTGGAGACCACTGGTGCACCTGTTCTGTGGAATGATCTCCCTGCATCAATAAAACATTCAGATTCTGTAGAGACTTTCAAGTCCAGACTTAAGGTGCACTTATTTTCCCTTTCATATGGCTAGCATACTGGCATAGTATGTTACTTTCTACCCTTTTAAATTCATTTTATTAGTAAACAGAGTGGACCACAGCCTCAACTTTATCTAAAGTCTGGGTCTTTTAGTGAAGTTTGGGGCTAGTGGCTGGCGATTGCCTTAGTATTTCTTCTGTTTTCTTGTTGCTTAATGCTGACAAATTATATTGTATTTGTTGTCTTTCTGCCACCTGATTCTGTTTTGTTTTTTCTGTCTGTTTGAGGTGCGGCTTCATCCAGAAGTGGGAGTGGTTGTCTTCTTCTACAGGCCTCCAGTCCTGTGTACCCACCAGCATGGACTTCCAAAATTTCCCACATAATTGTATTGTCAATTGTGTCCGTAGCATGGTCCAAGCAGAGGGTTACTCCTTTGAATCTGGTCTGCTTGAGGTTTCTTCCTCAAATCATCAGAGAGTTTTTCCTTACCACTGTCACATGTGTGCTAGCTCTTGGAGTCGGTAAGGTTAAACCTTACTTATGTGAAGCACCTTGAGGCAGCTTTGTTGTGATTTGGCGCTATATAAATGAAATAAATTTAAATTAAATCAGTCAGATTATATGACATTAATCCATTGTCCCATGTGACATGTCAAAGAGTGCTCAGACAGTCAGGCCCTCTGATGCTGCATTTTGTTTCGTTTTAGTCAGCTGTTCATGCTCTCCCTTGGTATTAATTATTTGCTTGATTGCTCTTGTTTCTCTCCTCACACTCAGTTGAGAAAGACCTCACTTAATTAAGCCCTGCAGTGCTTAATTAATGGTATCACATTAACATTAGACTTTGTGCCTAAAATTGCTTTTATTATCTGGACATGTTTTATGAATTTAAAACTTGCAAACCTTTAGATTGTTCCTTCTTCATAGGCAGAAAACCCCATTTTATGTTCAGTGGAGCCTTTTTTGTGCTATATACAAAGGATGAAGAAAGAAATAACAGTCTAACACAACTTCCCTGCAGCCATTATTAGAATTGTGATGCTTGATGATTCTTGCAATGATAAAATTCAGGTTTTGTTATAAATGTTTATGTGTGACAGTGGTCATTATATGATACGCTGCCACATTTTGAGGCTGTATTTGCTATATTAATGCATTATAATTGCTGCATGACCTTCAGTGATAGTACACCATATTATGTGGCACCAAAATTAGAAAAGTCAACTTTATTTCAACAGTGTGAACAACATAACACTCACAACGCTTACAGTGCATCCAGAAAGTATTCACAACACTTCAGTTTTGTCCGCATTTTTCCACGTGTTTTCACTGAACAATTCAAGGACGAATATACAAGAAATGCAGTTGGCACACAGGACAGGAGGGTCGCCAACACGAATACAACTCCCATCTCTGGATGGAGCTGCACCTTAAACAGAGAGAAAAAACAGAATCAGGCATTAGAAAGACAAAAAATACTGTATAATTTGCCAGCATTAAACAACAAGAAAAACAGAGAAATATTAAGGTGATCACCGGCCACTAGCCCTAAACTTCACTAAAAGACCCAGAATTTAGGTAAAGTTGAGGCCGCAGCCCGTTCCAATTACTAATAAATGAATTAAAAGAGTAAAAAGCGTAAAACAAAACTGTACCAGTATGCTAGCCATATGAAAGGGAAAATAAGTGCGTCTTAAGTCTGAACTTGAAAATCTCCACAGAATCTGATTGTTTTATTGACGCAGGGAGATCATTCCACAGAACAGGGGCACAATAAGAGAAAGCTCTGTGACCCGCAGACTTCTTATTCACCTTAGGGACACAAAGTAGTCCTGCACCCTGAGAACGTAAAGCCCGGGCCGGTACGTAAGGTTTAATTAGGTCAGCTAGGTAGGGAGGTGCCAGTCCATGAATAATTTTATAGGTTAGTAGCAGAACCTTAAAATCTGATCTCACTGGGACAGGAAGCCAGTGAAGAGATGCCAAAATGGGTGTAATGTGGTTGTACTTTCTGCTTTGTGTCAAAAGTCTGGCTGCAGCATTTTGAACCAATTGGAGACCCCTAATGCTAGACTGCGGTAAACCAGAAAATAGAACATTGCAGTAGTCCAATCTAGAGGAGATAAATGCATGGATCAGGGTCTCAGCATCAGCCATAGACAGGATCGGACAAATCTTCGCTATATTTCACAAGTGGAAGAAAGCAGTCCTAGTAATATTTCTAATGTGGAGGCCAAAGGACAACGAAGGATCAAAAATTACCCCAAGGTTCCTCACTTTGTCAGTGTGATGTATGACACACGAGCCCTCCTCTCAAAGCCATTAAAATTCTGTGAGTCACTTTTGTGTGGATTAAACTCACTAACTGGGACTCTTGTCTTGTTGTAGTCAAGAAGGGAGAACTGTCCTCCATTCCGTTTTCTGCTGAGACAGACCAGTTGGAATTAATAACTTCAAAACGAATTGAGGCTTTAAATAAAATGACACGTCTTTAAAATGTTGTATTACAGACACAAAACTACAATCGACTAAAATGTTTTTTTCTTCCCAAAATGAGATGTCCTGCATTCTTTATGAATTAAACTGATGCTGACATGAAGCACAGCAGCTGTAAGAGCTCAGCTCAGACGTATGGAAAGACATTCATGCCAATAATGTCTGAAAGGAAATGCTTTTGACAAAAACTACAGATTTTGTTTATTGCTATTTATGTCCAGAGATAAAGGATCCACCATGAAGAGTTTATTATGTCCAGAGTTTAAGGATCCAGTGACAAATTTCATATTTATTTACTTTATTCAATTTATTTTTCATGATTTTATTAATGTATTTCCATTAGTGACAGACAGTTCTTGCTTCTGTAAAAAATAACTATTTAACACATTCAGTTAGATAAAATTCAGCTTGACGCATGAATCGCTATTGTTTGATATTCAACTGTGGAGGAAATACTAATGATCCTGACTTCAATGTCATTGCGGCAACTCATAATTTGTGGACAAAAACCCAGTTATGTGATACCGCTATGCGGTTGTGTGTACTGTAATACAACTGATTTTGGTGCGATTTGGAGGTTATAAGGATTTTGTGTTGATTTTATGGATTTTTTCACTTGGTTATACAGGTAGACCCTCAAAGGGGTTGACATATGCGCCCCCCCCCCCCCCCCCCGCAAAAAATCAAATCAAATCAATTTTATTTATATAGCGCCAAATCACAACAAACAGTTGCCCCAAGGCGCTTTATATTGTAAGACAAAGCCATACAATAATTACGGAAAAACCCCAACGGTCAAAACGACCCCCTGTGAGCAAGCACTTGGTGACAGTGGGAAGGAAAAACTCCCTTTTAACAGGAAGAAACCTCCAGTAGAACCAGGCTCAGGGAGGGGCAGTTCTCCGCTGGGACTGGTTGGGGCTGAGGGGAGAGAATCAGGAAAAAGACATGCTGTGGAAGGGAGCAGAGATCAATCACTAATGATTAAATGCAGAGTGGTGCATACAGAGCAAAAAGAGAAAGAAACACTCAGTGCATCATGGGAACCCCCCAGCAGTCTAAGTCTATAGCAGCATAACTAAGGGATGTTCAGGGTCACCTGATCCAGCCCTAACTATAAGCTTTAGCAAAAAGGAAAGTTTTAAGCCTAATCTTAAAAGTAGAGAGGGTGTCTGTCTCCCTGATCTGAATTGGGAGCTGGTTCCACAGGAGAGGAGCCTGAAAGCTGAAGTCTCTGCCTCCCATTCTACTCTTACAAACCCTAGGAACTACAAGTAAGCCTGCAGTCTGAGAGCGAAGCGCTCTACTGGGGTGATATGGTACTATGAGGTCCATAAGATAAGATCGGACCTGATTATTCAAAACCTTATAAGTAAGAAGAAGAATTTTAAATTCTATTCTAGAATTAACAGGAAGCCAATGAAGAGAGGTCAATATGGGTGAGATATGCTCTCTCCTTCTAGTCCCTGTCAGTACTCTAGCTGCAGCATTTTGAATTAACTGAAGGCTTTTCAGGGAACTTTTAGGACAACCTGATAATAATGAATTACAGTAGTCCAGCCTAGAAGAAATAAATGCATGAATTAGTTTTTCAGCATCACTCTGAGACAAGACCTTTCTAATTTTAGAGATATTGCGCAAATGCAAAAAAGCAGTCCTACATATTTGTTTAATATGCGCATTGAATGACATATCCTGATCAAAAATGACTCCAAGATTTCTCACAGTATTACTAGAGGTCAGGGTAATGCCATCCAGAGTAAGGATCTGGTTAGACACCATTGTTGTGTGGGCCGCTGAAGAGGAGGTACTGCTGGCCCACCACCACCAGATGGCGCCCTGCTTGGAGTGCGGGCTTCAAGCAGGAGAGGGCACCGAGCCACTGGGAGTGACAGCTGTCACTCATCATCAGCACCAGCTGTCACTCATTCATCTCATCACCATCACCATAAAGGCCGGACTGCAACTCCACCTCCTCGCCGAGAAATCAGCTACCATTCAGGTAACATTCTCTGCTGTACTTAACACTGACTGAACTTCTTTGCAGCCGTTTTCCTGTGGGTGTTGCCTTATCTGTGGGATTGGCGTTTGGTGTGATCAGCGACTGCTTCGCTTCACACCCCAACCAGATAAGTGGTTAGACAGGAGCTGCACGAGTGTGTGATTGGAGGTGGAGGTTTTCCCTCCTAACTGTATACAGACTGTGGGATTACTGAGTGTGCAAACTCACACTCATCAGGACTGTCTCTGTTCTCTGCCAGCAGTACCGGGTCTGACTGCTGAAGACAGCGGCCACCTGGGGCGCAGGGCTTGGCGGCTCCGGTGTTCTTCAGCTCCGTTGGTGGTGGAAGCTGTGTGGGATCCGGCTCTTCTCTCGCCAGGCGTCTTCTATCGTCGAGCCTGCCCACACTTCACTTTGTGTATAATTGACAGTCCACCATATTGTTATTGTCTGTACGTCGTTGTGCGATTCACAACATTAAATTGTTACTTTTGGCTTATCCATTGTCCGTTCATTAACGCCCCCTGTTGTGGGCCCGTGTCACGACACTTTCACAACAACCATGTTTCTAAGATTTGTGGGGCCAAGTACAATAACTTCAGTTTTATCTGAGTTTAAAAGCAGGAAATTAGTCATCCATGTCTTTATGTCTGTTAGACAATCCTGCAGTTTAGCTAATTGGTGTGTGTCCTCTGGCTTCATGGATAGATAAAGCTGGGTATCATCTGCCTAACAATGAAAATTTAAGCAATGCTGTCTAATAATACTGCCTAAGGGAAACATGTATAAAGTGAATAAAATTGGTCCTAGCACAGAACCTTGTGGAACTCCATAATTAACCTTAGTCTGTGAAGAAGATTCCCCATTTACATGAACAAATTGTAATCTATTAGATAAATATGATTCAAAAATCAACTCAAGATAGCATCAAATCAAGAAAAAAACATGCCATAGAATCTTGTTCCTGTATTTTAACACACATGGGACAAAATCCCAAACTGTTTCCAGACAAGATGAATTTTGATTATATATATTTGTGGTGTAATATTGTGACTCCTACAAATGAATACCAGTAACAGCAATGATAAAGAAAATCCTTTATGTGAGTCAAGGGGTATAAAACAAAAGGGAGGATATCTTTAAAGCGGTAGAAAATGAAATCAATGTTTCGAATGTTACAGACTTATTTTATTGCCTTTGATCTTAACAGTGGGATGTGCACGTATTTCTGCACATTTGCAAACAGACATGTGCAGGATCAACGTTCAAGCGGCTCTCACGTGCACTGCCTGCGGGCTGACACGCACCTGCCGCAGCTAACATTTTCTACGCGCACTCACGCGCAAGCTCTCGGCCGCGCGCGCTCCTTCCGCGTCAGGCATCAAAGCCTTACGTCAATCCAGACAGGAAGAAGAAAGCCAGCTCTGATGGCACGGCGTCGTCTCCGTCCTCCTGGAAGAAAGTGAGTGATTTTTTTTATTTTATTTTATTTTATTTTGCTTCAAAATGCCGCTAACCGCACAGAGGTGATCGCTGTTTAGGAGCCATCAGTTATTCATCTTGTGTCTCCTCTCCAAGGTCAAGCTCGATCGGCTGTCCGGATTTAAATGTTATTTCTGGCGCACATGCGTGCCCACTCTTCTCGCTCGTGGACGCGCTCTGCCGTCGTGTGCGCTGAAGGAGAGCTGCTTTTCATGGCACGAATCCCATCCACCGACCATTTGATCCGCTGTGCGTGAAAATAAGAGGAGATGAAAAGGCAAATGCTGCCCTTCTCCGCGCTCCTACTGTGCGCGTTACATCAGGCGGCCGCGTCCGGCCGACGTCACACCACAGCAACATCATCAGCATCATCAGAGGACACAGGCAGGGCGGATTTAACGCCCACCAACTGGCTGCAACATTCTAACTCCAGGGGTAGGGGTACAGTTGGAAACCTTAAAGAGTTACCAGCTCATGTTTTGTCCTTGAACACCAGCAGAGGAAATCTCACTGTGAAACCTGACAGGCCAGAGGATGAAGGATCACCACTGTGCACTTACCAGGTGATTGAAGGAGGCATCGGGGGTCGGCTGTGTTTTCGACACACTCTCTTAGGATACCAGTGTCATCAGGGCGACTGCAGGGCGGCGGTGACTTCAGGGAGTCTGGTGGCAAACATTCTCACAAACAGCAGCGTGCTGCTACAGTGGACACACCAGAGACAATACACAATGATGGGCCGAGATGTGAAGGCAGAACCTGGGACAAATGTGACAAGAGACGGAAGTCTGCTGTTCGGCTTCCGTCGCCACAGAAGGGGAGGCTATGAGTTAAGCTGTTGGTGGAATGGAAGCTACACTCAGTTTGAGTGTGCCAGCATCCGTCTTGGATCTGGATGCAGTGACTTTGTTCTGACAGAGCTGCATGAAAAAATCCCCTACCGTGTCTGCCTGCGGTCCCTGACCCCGTCAAATCCGGCTCAGAGGACAGATCGGCGGGACTGTGTAGAGTTCACCTTGCCACCATCTGGGATGCAGGACATTGTGATCGCCATGACAACAGTTGGGGGAGCCATTTGTGTGATGCTGGTCATCATCTGCTTGCTGGTGGCATATATCACAGAAAACATCATGAGCCCAACAACTCAGCGCACATACTCTTACCGCTCTCACTCCCGACACTGACTCGAATCAAGCCGGACTGATAAATGCATAAACAGCTCTACACTGGGACTCATATTATCCTCATAATGTTATGGTTATTGTTAAACACCCCATAATTTACCCCAGCATTTACACACATAACAAAATGGCTTTGATTACATCAGAAGCACAGGTGTAGCCAGGAGATTGGATTCAGGTGTTAATCCATTCCCAAAACATTCTACACATACAGTGATGACAGAAACAAAGCTTTTTGGTGCTTTCAGCCAAATTAACCAACTGGATCAGACAAGTATTTGCTATTTTAAAACACTTGAAAAGCTAAATTGCTTGCATCAGGAAATGATTCACTGTGCTGAAATGCTGAAACACTAAACAAAAGAATTCATTTTAAAAAATGAATTGTTTCCAAAAGCAAAATATGTTAAATTGATCAACTGTTTCACAAGATTATTGTATAGTGTTAAAAATTAATACAATTTGTCAAAACACTAAATAAGGCTTATTTAGTGTTTTGACAAATTGTATTTAGTGCCACTGCAATAAGAAAATGATTTAGTGTTTTGGAACATGTAATGCTTCAAAAAATGATGCACTGTTTCAAAAATGAAACACTATGATGTGGCATCTAGTGGTGAGTGAGAATTATTTCATACAGAAAAACAACAATCAGTTTCTCAGAAAATGACTGTGTGAAACATTAAAATCTCCAACTGAATCGGGAAATGAGTCATCATTTTGAAACACTAAGGTTACTGAACGAAACAACTACATAACAAAACATTTGGTCTTTCAAAATGGTTGAGGCACTAAATGAACCAACTGCTTCAGAAAATAATTTGTTGTAAACAAAACAATTCCATCAGACAATGAGGCACCGTTTCAGAATGCTTGAGAAAAACCATAATTGCAACAATTTAGTCAGAAAAAAGATGTTCCATTTCTAAGCTCTAAATGAAACAAACTAGCAACAGAAAATTATTCATTTATGAAAAGCTCAAAACACGGAAAGAAGCGGTTGCTCGGAGCAAACCATGCAGTATTTGACATAAGATAAGATAAGACTTTATTGATCTCACAGTGGAGAAATTCACATGTTATGTCAGCTCTTAAAAAACACACAAGATGAATGCGAGTAAAGGAAAATGTGCATCAAACAGCGTGTGCTAAGATAAGCAATAATAATACCTGTAACAATACAATAAAATAAGAAAATGAGGTAGAATATATATATATATATATATAAACATAATTGGAGTTAAAAAATAAATAGGAGCATCTTATTTACAATATGTGAAGTCCTCACAACATTACGATAGTGACTTCTAGTTAACAGTATAACACATGCCACCCTCAACTAAATTCCTGGCTACCCCCCCAAATTTATTAAATGTGCAGCCTGTCAAACTTTCACAAATGGTCATTTCCCTCTTAAAACAGACATATACTGGACTGCATCTGTCAAGATGAATCAATCATATTGAATTAATAAGTTGAATAAATCATTACATTATGGTTTATTTATACACCTATGTAATGGCAATACAATCTGATTTATGATCTCCAAATACTGTGTCAAACTTTTTGAGCTAAAATGCCTTTATGTCTACGAGGTCTGTCCAAAAAGTATCGGACCTTTTTATTTTTTGCAAAAACTATATGGATTTGAATCACGTGTGATTGCATCAGCCAAGCTTGAACCTTCGTGCGCATGCATGAGTTTTTTCACGCCTGACGGTTGCGTCATTCGCCTGTGAGCAGGCTTTGTGTGAGCACTGGTCCACCCCTATCGTCGGATTATTATTGTGAATAAATGTCTGAATGATTTGGAGCTTTGCAGCATCAATTTTTTTCCAGAAACTGTGAGAGACCTCCAGGTGGACACCGTTCGGAAAATTAATATGGCTTTCAGGGACGATTTTGTGGGGATTACACAGATTAAGGAGTGTTACTGCCTCTTTAAGGACGGCCCACAACTGCTGAGAGCGCACCGCGCTCCCAATGCCGATCGACAGGCTGAATCAACCAGATCATTTCCAACGTGAAGGCTTTGTTGATCCGGGACGTCGTCTGACTTCCACAAAAAAAGGAAAAAGGCATGGACATCAGCACTTTTTCGGCACATTCCACTGTTAAAGGAGGTTTTTCATGGAAAGAAAAGCGGACAGATGCGCCACCGTGCCGTTCATGGCGCGGGACAAAACCACCTCCATGTTGGTCTCACAGGACGGCTTTGAGATGGCTTTCAGACGGCTGTCGGTGGGTTTTCAGTCGTGTGACTAACCAAGAAATTGTGGATGAGCCTGGACATGCCAGAACATGTCCTGTGAGGCTTCATCATGGCGTTGCTTTGCGCCATGCGGCTCCACTGCGACGCGCGGAATTCCTCCGCACGTCTGTCTCAATGTGCCGAAAAAGTGCTGATGTCTTCCGCAATTCCTGTGCTAGTTAGAGGACGTCCCGGATAAAACACAGCGTCCAGTTTGGAAATGAATGGCACATTCCACTGTTACAGGAGTTTTTATCATGGAAAGAGGAGCGGAGGAATTCCGCGTGTCCCAAGCCTGCTCACAGGCGAATGACGCAAGCGACAGGTGTGAAAAAACTCACGCATGCGCACGAAGGTTCAAGCTTGGCTGATGCAATCACACGTGATTCAAATCCATATGGTTTTTGCAAAAAATTAAAAGGTCCGATACTTTTTGGACAAACCTCGTATTTGTCATTAAATAAAGCTTGATGATACGTCATCTGTAATTTACATCTTTCCAGGTTTCTAATCTTTGTTCATTAGCTTTCATGTCAGGTAACAGTTTAAAAAAAAAAGTGACAGGAAGTAAAAGCATACTTTAGGTAATGATATGACAATGGCCCAAAACTGAAAATAGAGATTTTGATATGGTACAGGTCAGAACAATATCACATATACATCAAATGACTCAATATTATATCACTTCTCAATAACTGCATTGAGAAGTGCATTGACAAAAAGAGTTTCCTCTTGAGAACAATCAAAAACAAGCATTTTAGAAAGACAATTTTGAAAACACAAGCCCAAAAGTAGAAACTCAATGCAACAAAAACCAGTATGAGTATGCATACCTCTTGAATACAAACATTTAAATCATCATTTTAACAGTGAGATTTTGTTGCTGTTGTTGTTGACAAGTCAGGGTTTGTCAATATTTCTGTAGTTCATTTAAATTAATCAGTAACCAATAGAAATAGCATGGTGTTGTGTTGTTTTGCAATTTATAACTTTGTTTCGAGAAGCAACACTTCAGAAAGAGTGACAGAAACCCAATGGAACAGGATATGAAATTTCAGCTGCACTTTATCAGAAGGCACAGGGGAGACTCTAGCCCAGTTTTAATCTTACCCTTTTTAAAAGAGATCATCTTTGTGCTATTCTATCAATCAATCAATCAATCAATTTTTTTATATAGCGCCAAATCACAACAAACAGTTGCCCCAAGGCGCTTTATATTGTAAGGCAAGGCCATACAATAATTATGTAAAACCCCAACGGTCAAAACGCACTTGGCTACAGTGGGAAGGAAAAACTCCCTTTTAACAGGAAGAAACCTCCAGCAGAACCAGGCTCAGGGAGGGGCAGTCTTCTGCTGGGACTGGTTGGGGCTGAGGGAGAGAACCAGGAAAAAGACATGCTGTGGAGGGGAGCAGAGATCGATCACTAATGATTAAATGCAGAGTGGTGCATACAGAGCAAAAAGAGAAAGAAACAGTGCATCATGGGAACCCCCCAGCAGTCTACGTCTATAGCAGCATAACCAAGGGATGGTTCAGGGTCACCTGATCCAGCCCTAACTATAAGCTTTAGCAAAAAGGAAAGTTTTAAGCCTAATCTTAAAAGTAGAGAGGGTGTCTGTCTCCCTGATCTGAATTGGGAGCTGGTTCCACAGGAGAGGAGCCTGAAAGCTGAAGGCTCTGCCTCCCATTCTACTCTTACAAACCCTAGGAACTACAAGTAAGCCTGCAGTCTGAGAGCGAAGCGCTCTATTGGGGTGATATGGTACTACGAGGTCCCTAAGATAAGATGGGACCTGATTATTCAAAACCTTATAAGTAAGAAGAAGAATTTTAAATTCTATTCTAGAATTAACAGGAAGCCAATGAAGAGAGGCCAATATGGGTGAGATATGCTCTCTCCTTCTAGTCCCCATCAGTACTCTAGCTGCAGCATTTTGAATTAACTGAAGGCTTTTTAGGGAACTTTTAGGACAACCTGATAATAATGAATTACAATAGTCCAGCCTAGAGGAAATAAATGCATGAATTAGTTTTTCAGCATCACTCTGAGACAAGACCTTTCTGATTTTAGAGATATTGCGTAAATGCAAAAAAGCAGTCCTACATATTTGTTTAATATGCGCTTTGAATGACATATCCTGATCAAAAATGACTCCAAGATTTCTCACAGTATTACTAGAGGTCAGGGTAATGCCATCCGGAGTAAGGATCTGGTTAGACACCATGTTTCTAAGATTTGTGGGGCCAAGTACAATAACTTCAGTTTTATCTGAGTTTAAAAGCAGGAAATTAGAGGTCATCCATGTCTTTATGTCTGTAAGACAATCCTGTAGTTTAGCTAATTGGTGTGTGTCCTCTGGCTTCATGGATAGATAAAGCTGGGTATCATCTGCGTAACAATGAAAATTTAAGCAATACCGTCTAATAATACTGCCTAAGGGAAGCATGTATAAAGTGAATAAAATTGGTCCTAGCACAGAACCTTGTGGAACTCCATAATTAACTTTAGTCTGTGAAGAAGATTCCCCATTTACATGAACAAATTGTAATCTATTAGACAAATATGATTCAAACCACCGCAGCGCAGTGCCTTTAATACCTATGGCATGCGCTAATCTCTGTAATAAAATTTTATGGTCAACAGTATCAAAAGCAGCACTGAGGTCTAACAGAACAAGCACAGAGATGAGTCCACTGTCCGAGGCCATAAGAAGATCATTTGTAACCTTCACTAATGCTGTTTCTGTACTATGATGAATTCTAAAACCTGACTGAAACTCTTCAAATAGACCATTCCTCTGCAGATGATCAGATAGCTGTTTTACAACTACCCTTTCAAGAATTTTTGAGAGAAAAGGAAGGTTGGAGATTGGCCTATAATTAGCTAAGATAGCTGGGTCAAGTGATGGCTTTTTAAGTAATGGTTTAATTACTGCCACCTTAAAAGCCTGTGGTACATAGCCAACTAACAAAGATAGATTGATCATATTTAAGATCGAAGCATTAAATAATGGTAGGGCTTCCTTGAGCAGCCTGGTAGGAATGGGGTCTAATAAACATGTTGATGGTTTGGATGAAGTAACTAATGAAAATAACTCAGACAGAACAATCGGAGAGAAAGAGTCTAACCAAATACCAGCATCACTGAAAGCAGCCAAAGATAACGATACGTCTTTGGGATGGTTATGAGTAATTTTTTCTCTAATAGTTAAAATTTTGTTAGCAAAGAAAGTCATGAAGTCATTACTAGTTAAAGTTAATGGAATACTCAGCTCAATAGAGCTCTGACTCTTTGTCAGCCTGGCTACATTGCTGAAAAGAAACCTGGGGTTGTTCTTATTTTCTTCAATTAGTGATGAGTAGAAAGATGTCCTAGCTTTACGGAGGGCTTTTTTATAGAGCAACAGACTCTTTTTCCAGGCTAAGTGAAGATCTTCTAAATTAGTGAGACGCCATTTCCTCTCCAACTTACGGGTTATCTGCTTTAAGCTACGAGTTTGTGAGTTATACCACGGAGTCAGGCACTTCTGATTTAAAGCTTTCTTTTTTAGAGGAGCTACAGCATCCAAAGTTGTCTTCAATGAGGATGTAAAACTATTGATGAGATACTCTATCTCACTTACAGAGTTTAGGTAGCTACTCTGCACTGTGTTGGTATATGGCATTAGAGAACATAAAGAAGGAATCATATCCTTAAACCTAGTTACAGCGCTTTCTGAAAGACTTCTAGTGTAATGAAACTTATTCCCCACTGCTGGGTAATCCATCAGAGTAAATGTAAATGTTATTAAGAAATGATCAGACAGAAGGGAGTTTTCAGGGAATACTGTTAAGTCTTCTATTTCCATACCATAAGTCAGAACAAGATCTAAGATATGATTAAAGTGGTGGGTGGACTCATTTACTTTTTGAGCAAAGCCAATAGAGTCTAATAATAGATTAAATGCAGTGTTGAGGCTGTCATTCTCAGCATCTGTGTGGATGTTAAAATCGCCCACTATTATCTGAGCTAAGCACTAAGTCAGACAAAAGGTCTGAAAATTCACAGAGAAACTCACAGTAACGACCAGGTGGACGATAGATAATAACAAATAAAACTGGTTTTTGGGACTTCCAATTTGGATGGACAAGACTAAGAGTCAAGCTTTCAAATGAATTAAAGCTCTGTCTGGGTTTTTGATTAATTAATAAGCTGGAATGGAAGATTGCTGCTAATCCTCCGCCTCGGCCCGTGCTACGAGCATTCTGACAGTTAGTGTGACTCGGGGGTGTTGACTCATTTAAACTAACATATTCATCCTGCTGTAACCAGGTTTCTGTAAGGCAGAATAAATCAATATGTTGATCAATTATTATATCATTTACCAACAGGGACTTAGAAGAGAGAGACCTAATGTTTAATAGACCACATTTAACTGTTTTAGTCTGTGGTGCAGTTGAAGGTGCTATATTATTTTTTCTTTTTGAATTTTTATGCTTAAATAGATTTTTGCTGGTTATTGGTGGTCTGGGAGCAGACACCGTCTCTACGGGGATGGGGTAATGAGGGGATGGCAGGGGGAGAGAAGCTGCAGAGAGGTGTGTAAGACTACAGCTCTGCTTCCTGGTCCCAACCCTGGATAGTCACGGTTTGGAGGATTTAAGAAAATTGGCCAGATTTCTAGAAATGAGAGCTGCTCCATCCAAAGTGGGATGGATGCCGTCTCTCCTAACAAGACCAGGTTTTCCCCAGAAGCTTTGCCAATTATCTATGAAGCCCACCTCATTTTTTGGACACCACTCAGACAGCCAGCAATTCAAGGAGAACATGCGGCTAAACATGTCACTCCCGGTCTGATTGGGGAGGGGCCCAGAGAAAACTACAGAGTCCGACATTGTTTTTGCAAAGTTACACACCGATTTAATGTTAATTTTAGTGACCTCCGATTGGCGTAACCGGGTGTCATTACTGCCGACGTGAATTACAATCTTACCAAATTTACGCATAGCCTTAGCCAGCAGTTTCAAATTTCCTTCAATGTCGCCTGCTCTGGCCCCCGGAAGACAATTGACTATGGTTGCTGGTGTCGCTAACTTCACATTTCGCAAAACAGAGTCGCCAATAACCAAAGTTTGATCCTCGGCGGGTGTGTCGTCGAGTGGGGAAAAACGGTTAGAGATGTGAACGGGTTGGCGGTGTACACGGGGCTTCTGTTTAGGGCTACGCTTCCTCCTCACAGTCACCCAGTCAGCCTGCTTTCCTGGCTGCTCGGGATCTGCCAGGGGGTAAACCTGTGAAGCTACTGTGAAGCCTTTGCTGATTAAGCCACACACAACAATACCCCTATGCCTTTTCAATCACATCTACAGAAGTTTGCCTAAACAAAATTACCATACAGTACTGTTTCTATTTTTTACTTATTGACTTATTGGCAACCAAAAGATATTCACTGACTTGGAAATGTTCTTGTATCCAAGCCTTTGCCTTGCATTTTTTAATGGATGTAAATGTGTTGATTTATATATGTTATAAGGGGTATGTAAAGTTGGACTGGCTTTTGTTGCATTAAATGTCTTCTCTGGGTGCTGTATTTTCAGTATTGTCTTGTGATAATATTTGTTTTTCATTATTCATACCAGTCTAACATTAATTGTTAACTTAGACATAATGTAATTATTGAGATATGAAACTATTTTAAATCATTTGACATTTAAGTGTATTGCATAGGCGCAAACTCACTTCAGACATATACTGGGTAATTTCATACCTCTGCCAAGGAAGGCATTGTTTTCACTAATTTGAAATGTTGAGTTTGTCTGCAACATTAAGGTTTTATTCAGACAGGATTTTGAGATAGCTCACTTTATGGTCTTTGTGCTGTTTCATGTACTGTTTTGTGCTGTTGTTTATTTATTTTGAAAAAGGGTCTTACTACTTCCTTGTTTTATAGTAGTTTTATTGACCTTTATTTTAAAATTTTTCATAACTGTGAAGTACTTTGTGAATGTCTGTGACTGGTGCTAAATAAATAAACTTTCATGAAGCAATTTTAACATAACCTGTTGAAATGATGGACCTGGCCTGGAACAAAAACCATTCATCTTTGGAGCATTCATGTCAAATATTGACTGTGCTGAATCACCGCTGTCCCAATAAAAAATATTTTAAGTGTTGTGGCATTGGTAGAGCTTTATTATCAAAAGGGCTGGTGGTGTCATAAGTTAAGTAATATCACGAGAAAGCACTCGCTTAACTGCTGGTACTTTAATAGGGCAGCGCAGTCTCGCTTGAACCCTGTGTCATATCACAGGATTTGACCACTTATGGGGACAGCCGCTACGCAATATACAAGGTCTATTAGAAAACTATCCTACCTTTTTATTTAAAAAAAAAAACTATATGGATTTGAATGACGTGCGATTACACCAATCATGCTTGAACCCTCGTGCACATGCGTGAGTTTTTTCACGCGTCGGTGACGTCATTTCTCTGTGGGCAGGCCTTGAGTGAGATGCGGTCCCGCCCTCTCGGCTGAATTCCTTTGTTTCACACGCTGCTCGAGACGGCGCGCGTTGCTTTATCAAAAATTTTTCTGGACCTGTGAGGAATGTCCGAGTGGACACTATTCGAGAAATTAAGCTGGTTTTCGGTGAAAAGTTTAACGGCTGATGAGAGATTATGGGGTGTTTCTGTCGGTGTAAGGACTTCCCACGGAGCGGGACGTCGCGCAGCGCTTCCAGGCGCCGTCGTCGGCCTGTTTCGACCTGTTTCGATCTGAAAACATCCTAATTTAAGGCTTAATTCACCCAGGACGTCGTGAGAGAACAGAGAAGATTCAGAAGAGGCCGGCATGAGGACTTTATGCGGACATTCCACTGTTTAAGGACATTTTTTAATGAAAGACGGCGAATCTGTGTGCGCCGCGACAGGAAAAACACCTCCGTGTTGAAAACCATTTATAAAATTCAGGCGGCTTTTGATGGCTTTCAACAAGTGAGTAACTGAGAAATTGTTTAACAGCTTGGGCATGTTCCAGCTTGCCCGTTAAGGTTTCCAACGGAGGTGTTTTTCCTGTCGCGACCCCCCGCGGTCGGGTCCGGCCCGACATGCGACTCTGCCCGCACGTTCTTTCATTACAAAATGTCCGTTAACAATGGAATGTCCGAATAAACTCCTCATGCCGACTTCTTCTGAAAGTTCTCTGTTCTCTGACGACTTCCTGGGTCAACAGAGCCTGAAATGTGGAAGTTTTGAACTTGAAACTGCGAGACGCTGCCCCCTTGAAGCACAGATCGCCGTCAGGCACCGTGGGCCGTCCTTACGGCGACACTACCAGACCAAAATCTCTCATCAGCCGTTAAAATTTTTACCGAAAACCAGCTGAATTTATCGAATGGTGTCCACTCAGTTGTGCCTTACAGCTTTTGAAAAAATTTTGATCAAACAAAGCAGCAGTCTCTGAGCCATTCCTAAACAATGAAAAAAACGACGAGAGGGTGGGCCACTCCTCACTCAAAGACTGCCAACAGGCGAATGACGTAACCGACAGGCGTGACAAAACTCTCGCATGCCCACGAGGGTTCAAGCATGTCTGATGTAATCACACGTGATTCAAATCCATATGGTTTTTGAAAAAAATAATAAGGTCGGATACTTTTCTAATAAACCTCGTATACACAGCGTAACACGGCTAACGAGAGTAGCTGTGTTCTCTCAGCTGTAAAACCGCCTTGACATGGTTGCGCTCTGGGTCATAAACAAATCACAACACATGTCCACTTTCCACCACATTATCACTTTTTCCTCTGCATTTTCACTTTGTCTGAGTGTAATTGGCCCAAATCCAAGAAAAAAAAAACCTTTTTTTTTGTCCCCCGGAGGTGGAGAAATGACATCATATGCATCATATTTTACCCCTTTAGCGCCTGCCCTCAAACGAGACTGTGCTGCCCAATAAAGCTAACTTTAGCACTAGCAGGCAAACCCACAGAAATTCAGTTCTTAATTTTTGGTAAATTATGGATGTGTGTTGGTAGGTGTGGAAATTTAAAAGAATTTTACATGTGAAAAGGTGGATCGATGATGGAATGAAATGATGAATGAGGTTGTTTATTATTTATTTAAATTTTAGAATTATGAATTATGTAAACTGTAGTGTATATATATATATATATATATATATATATATATATATATATATATATATATATATATATATATATATATATATAATTCTACAGTTCTAGTCCTGGAAACTTTTTTCAGAAGCTTATACAGTCAAGTATACAAACATGGAAAAGGGGAAGGAAAATCCAAGGGTATCAAACAAAAATATTCAAGCAGACACAAATAGTGACAGTCGCCTTTTGGTTGCTTGATTTAGAAATTAGTTTGACATATTGTTCAGTCTCTTTAAGGAAAAGTTGAATTTTCACTTATGAATAAAAAAATTTGTCTGTAGTAATAAAAGGTTAACCACAAAATACTTATTACATTTTCAAAGAAAAAAAAATAATGAAGTATAATAATAAAGTAATCCCCGGAAACTGTTCTTCTGTCTTCATTATGTGCGACGTCGTTACGTATTTTTGACAGGACGACTTAGAAGCCCCGCCCACATGTTGCGTCTCTTAATAAAGCCGCTGACGGGTCTCCGCCATTTTAACTTCCTGCTTCGAGCTTTAGAGAAATCAGTCGTGGCGCTTTTAGTCGGTCAGGGCGTTGTTATTTAGTTCCGAACAGGGGTTTGTTTCGTTAATCTTTTCTTACAGCACTACCTCAATTACAAACAGACGATAGTGACGATTAGATTCAACGGAAGAGTCGCAATGCGGTGCCAGCCGCTGCGTGTAGCGGTTGTGTGCTCGAGTAACCAGAACCGCAGTATGGAAGCGCACAATATCCTCAGGTAAAGACGAGCCGCCGGCAGGACGACCAAACGGCCCTGTTTCTGCCCCGTGGAGCCGCTTTCACACGTCCTATCGAGCCGTACCGACCCGGTGACGCCGCCAGGCCGCAGCGCACTTTAACAATGGACTCAAAGCGTCGAGGCTCTGATCGACGGTTTCTGGTTTAACCACCAGACTCACGGCCAATTAAACTCGACCTCAGCACAGAGAATTTTATTTCACACACGATTCAACTTTTCTTAATAGCGACCTATTTTTTTTATAGAGTTTTGGTTCTTTTTTTCATCGCGTGGGGGGTACGAGAGCGCCCCCTGTAGAGAATATTCCGGAAAGGAGGGATTTGAACAGCTGCGTCATCACTTACCGCCTTATGAAAGGAGTGGCCTTGGGGGAAAAATGGCTTTGGGTTTCATAACTTTTTTTGGTTCCGTTTCTCTTTAATAGAAACTTTAATCATAAATGGATTGTAGCTTGTTCTGGCTTTTGTATACACACCATGAAAGGGATGCACTTCAGGGATTTTAATTTATTTTTTTTTTATCTACAAGGGAGAATTTATTTTGTGAACTTTCTGGACTGGCTGAAGACTGCCAGCTGTTTTTTTTTTTTTTTTTTTTTTTTTTTTTTTTTTTTTAAAGCATAGTCAGTCTCAATAGAATACACATTGCTTGCAACACGCTGTTTTCAACCAAATACATTTGGTTTCATTCTACATTGAAAGTTATTCTGTTCGTGCAGAATCTGCCTATTTTGGTTGAGTTGCTATAAAGAACAATTTTAAATCCTACCTGATGCTTCACACGTGGACAAGCCTGTTAACAGTCTGCTTTATTTCCCTCTTGTAAAACGCATGTAATTTACTCTCTTTTGTCCCTTCCCTCTTTGCAGCAAACGAGGATTTGATGTGCGTTCATTTGGGACAGGGACTCACGTGAAGCTACCCGGTCCGGCCCCGGATAAGCCAAATGTGTACGACTTCAAAACAACATATGAACAGATGTACAACGACTTGGTCCGCAAGGACAAGGAACTGTATCCCCTCTACCCCCCACTCTTTCTCCAGACCCCTTCCCCCCCATCCCCACACACAGGAACTTGGCTAAACACAACCCATGTACATGTATCGTGATTAGATATGAATCTGGGCATTGATACAGGTGTGACAGAGCTGGAGGAGCACGGCACATGGATGTGCACAGAGGGGTAAATCTCGTTCAGGATCTTTGGTTTTTAAATGTATAATAATCATGTTTTATTAAACTTGTTTAAAAGACAGATTGTGTGGAGGGAGCTCTCCTTGCAGTCCAGATGTTTTGCAGTAGTTGATGCACATATAGTGGCAGTAAGTTTTTGTTTTAAGGAGACCAGTTATGGTTTTAGTGTATTAACGTGTGCAGCTCTACATGTTGCTAATACAGTTGGTGTTTGGTGGTGTCACAATTTCACAAAACTTGTCTCATAATACATAGCTAAATCCTAACAGCCTCTGGCTCTCTCATGTGGTTGACCTGCGTAACTGCAGTTATCGAAGTAGAGGGAGACTCCAAGGATTTGTGCTGATTACCCAACCTCCTGAATCAGCGTTAACAGCCCTGCTTCTGTGGGTCGGCAGTCCTGCATGTTTTCCCATCTTCCCCCGCACCGAAGCTGAAACGCAAGTAGCTCAGGGGTATAAGATCAAGTGCTACCAGTTTGTAAATCTGGATATGATCCAGTCACACTAATTAATCTATGTTCTCAGTCTACCTGTCGCAAATGGGTACCTGCTTTGGCTGGTGAGGTGATCCTCAAAGAAGAGTATTGGGCTCCTTTGCTTTAGGCTGTGGAATCCAGGGATAATCGCCAGCACCAATGGGCCTCAGGGCCTAGATAAGGCTGCTGTGTCTTCCTGCTCAACCCACTGCTAACTGAGGATGTGCTCTGCCAGTCAAGCTAGGAAACGCCACATTGGATTCATCAGCTGTGGCTGCAACAGATGCACATGAAAAACATGCAGAACGATTGTCCTCCAGGAGCAGGGGTGCTGGCCCCTGCCCTAAATCTAATTAATATGAGGTGCCTTCACTGGTGGCGAAACATCATGTGAGTCAACTCCTGAGAAGTCGGTGAAGTCTTGTCTCAAGAGCCCGGCTTTGCAGAAGATATTTTTGCTGTAGGTAATTCTAATTTTTTTGTTACAGAACTTTAATAATGGCTACATGGTATTTTTTTTATTTTTTTTTACCTGGGCAATGAGGGGTTGGAGATTGCATTTGGGCCTTTTGCTCATACAGGGGAATGATCAAATATCACAGGATGGGAGTGTCTTACTAAAGAGACTGGTTTAGACCCTTCACCAACACTGGCTTCTCAAAAATTTGCATTTAACACTTCACAAAATGTTAACAATTGGGCATTTCTGCCCAGTGCTTTTATTAAGATTTGGAGTAACTTGCTCTCAAGCTACAGTAAACTTTTTCCAGCGTCTCTGGAGGTAAAATGTAATTTGGGTGCAAGATGCATGCAAGGTGCCTTTTTCCTAGAAGGCATTAAAGGCCAAAGGAGTCTGGAGTCTGGCTGAAAACCTAGACCCTTAAAGTTGGTTGACAATGTTTTGAGTTTCCTTCTCCAGATCAATCTGCGTGGTCCGTGTCCACTCTCACTTAAAGGTGCTTAACAAGTTGTCCAAATGCAAAGATGCAGCTTTTCTAGGAGTATAAAATAAGGAATAGGTAGTCATCTAAGAGGATTCATACTATCTTAAGATTAAATCTTTATTCCCTTTTTTTTTTTTTTTTTAAGTAAATTACTGAAGTTCAGCTTCAACTATTGGTTTTTGGTTATGATAGTGAACATGTTCAAAAACCACAGTGCACCAAGAATGTTGAGTAAAAGACTGGAAGACAGTTTGCATCACTTTCTTCATACCTACAAAAAGTGAAACGTGCCAAGCTGTATGATTGTCTCTTGCAAGTTCATCAGTCCTAATCCCCGATATCAGTTTGCCTCCAATTGGCTTTCATTTAAACCAAAAGTTACCTCAAAATAACTAGCTGGAGTCCAACATATGTTTGATTTAAAAACTAGACTAGATGCTGAAATTGTTGAGCCATTTTGGTTAGTTTCAGATTTTTCAACAGACTACTTTTAAGGATAAATTTGAACATGGTTCTTAAAACGTCCAGTTGGTGCTCCACTTTATTAGAGGTGATGTTCAGAAACTAAATGTTGACACTCCGCTGTAGGCCAAATGTTCAAAGCTAGGTTGTGAATGGTAAAATAGCTGTTAAAATGCAGTGTCAGTAACACATATGTCCTATAAACCTCAGTTTTTATCGTACAAATAGCTCACTGCAAACATCTTGTTTTGCCATCTCAGTAACTGATGGTCAACAACTGGAACTAAGGTTCTTAAATATGAATACTGGAAACAGTTTTGAGTGTTAAATTCCATCTTTGTATCTCATGAATGTTGATCTTCTTGGTCCCCACTAGAGGGTACTGTTGCAAAATGATTCAGCCAGTGACTGGCAGCTGTGTGCAGTTGGCTTTTGGTGTGTTACCCCACATATACAAACAAAGCGGTGTTTTTGGCAGCCGAATGGTGAGAGTAGGTCTTGTTGAAGTCCTCTCTGAGCAGGCTATTGTTGAAGTGTCTTGCTCCTGCTGTTTTCCTTGACCTCACTGCTCTTCAGATACACACAGAACGGCATCCTACACATGCTGGACCGCAACAAGCGCATCAAAGCAAAGCCAGAGCGCTTTCAGAACTGCAGGGAGAAGTTTGACCTGGTCATCACCTGCGAGGAGAGGGTTTATGACCAAGTGCTGGAGGGTGAGGCTGTTATTGACAGTTGTATACTGGTTTTGTGTGATTACTGGCTTGCATAACTGGTTTTGTGTCATCTTTCCATTCTGCAGATCTGAACTCCAGAGAGCAGGAGACTTTACAGCCTGTTCACGTCATCAATGTAGATATTCAGGATAACCATGAGGAAGCCACTTTGGGGGCCTTCTTAATCTGTGAGCTGTGTCAATGTGTGAGTGTCTTAGGTTACAGTGGTTAAATTGTGCAGTAAACCCAGTCACTTTATTTATCATGTGACTCAAGTCTTTCAGCAAACAGGAGGTTATACAACCCCTGGCAAAAATTATGGAATCACCGGCCTCTGAGGATGTTCATTCAGTTGTTTAATTTTGTAGAAAAAAAGCAGATCACAGACATGACACAGAACTAAAGTCATTTCAAATGGCAACTTTCTGGCTTTCAGAAACACTATAAGAAATCAGGAAAAATAATTGTGGCAGTCAGTAACGGTTACTTTTTTAGACCAAGCAGAGGGAAAAAATATGGAATCACTCAATTCTGAGGAAAAAATTATGGAATCATGGAAAACAAAAGAATGCTCCAACACATCACTAGTATTTTGTTGCACCACCTCTGGCTTTTATAACAGCTTGCAGTCTCTGAGGCATGGACTTAATGAGTGACAGAGTACTCTTCATCAATCTGGCTCCAACTTTCTCTGATTGCGGTTGCCAGATCAGCTTTGCAGGTTGGAGCCTTGTCATGGACCATTTTCTTCAACTTCCACCAAAGATTTTCAATTGGATTAAGATCCGGACTATTTGCAGGCCATGACATTGACCCTATGTGTCTTTTTGCAAGGAATGTTTTCACAGTTTTTGCTCTATGGCAAGATGCATTATCATCTTGAAAAATGATTTCATCATCCCCAAACATCCTTTCAATTGATGGGATAAGAAAAGTGTCCAAAATATCAACGTAAACTTGTGCATTTATTGATGATGTAATGACAGCCATCTCCCCAGTGCCTTTACTTGACATGCTGCCCCATATCATCAATGACTGTGGACATTTACATGTTCTCTTCAGGTAGTCATCTTTATAAATATCATTGGAACGGCACCAAACAAAAGTTCCAGCATCATCACCTTGCCCAATGCAGATTCGAGATTCATCACTGAATATGACTTTCATCCAATCATCCACAGTACACGATTGCTTTTCCTTAGCCCATTGTAACCTTGTTTTTTTTTCTGTTTAGGTGTTAATGATGGCTTTTGTTTAGCTTTTTCTGTATGTAAATCCAATTTCCTTTAGGCGGTTTCTTACAGATCGGTCACAGATGTTGACTCCCATTTGTTCCTCATTTGTTTTGTTGTGCATTTTCGATTTTTGAGACATATTGCTTTAAGTTTTCTGTATTGACGCTTTGATGTCTTCCTTGGTCTACCAGTATGTTTTCCTTTAACAACCTTCCCAATGTTTTGTATTTGGTCCAGAGTTTAGACAAAGCTGACTGTGAACAACCAACATCTTTTGCAACATTGTGTGATGATTTACCCTCTTTTAAGAGTTTGATAATCATCTCCTTTGTTTCAATTGACATCTCTCATGTTGGAGCCATGATTCATGTCAGTCCACTTGGTGCAACAGCTCTCCAAGGTGTGATCACTCCTTTTTAGATGCAGGCTAACGAGCAGATCTGATTTAATGCAGGTGTTAGTTTTGGGGATGAAAATTTACAGGGTGATTCCATAATTTATTCCTCAGAATTGAGTCCATATTTTTTCCCTCTGCTTGGTCTAAAAAAGTAACCGTTACTGACTGCCACAATTATTTTTCCTGATTTCTTATAGTGTTCTTAAAGCCAGAAAGTTGCCATTTGAAATGACTTTAGTTTTGTGTCATGTCTGTGATCTGCTTTTGTTCTACAAAATTAAACAACTGAATGAACATCCTCGGAGGCCGGTGATTCCATAATTATTGCCAGGGGCTGTACTTGGACAGAAAAACAGTAGTAGTGTGAATGGCTGTGTAAGTTGAGTGTACGTGCACGTGTTTAAAACATAACCTCTGTCCTTGTAGATCCAACACACTGACGACATGGAGAATGAAATTGATGAGCTCCTACAAGAGTTTGAGGACAAGAGCAGTAGACCTTTTCTTCATACCGTCTGCTTCTACTGACATGCAATGGGAATCTGCAATAGACCCTATACCACATGATAAGCAATCAAACTGTATACAGACATGGCCACTGGAGTCATCCTCTGTCCTTACGCACAGATGCTGTGTGCCTGCACACACAGCTTTAGGCCAGGACCTAACAAATGGTTGCTGTTGGACATGGTGGTGACTGTCCCCTGCCGCCATGCTGAGGATGCTCTTGATGCTGTCCTCACTATGCCTTTATTCCTCACATAAACTTCAGACTGAGGTCTTCACTCCAACTCAGTCCAGTCAGATCGCTTGCACACCCCTCCTTTGGAAGAGCCACGGTACCCAGAGAATTTAGTCAGTCCCGCTCACTTAGCTCTCATAACAGCATATTGATGCTGGGTTTTTTTTTTCTCTCTTTTCCTCTTCTTCAAATGACAAACTTGTTCATAAGTGTATCTGATTTTTATTCATAGTTGGGGACAGTGAAAGTTAGAAATATTGATGAGATGACAGTCGAAGTGCAAATATGTACTGTAGAATAGTAAAGATTTAAGTTAAAATGAGTCCACTATAAAATGAACCAGACTGTGGCCTGTTGGCTGCTATCACAGTGTGTTTCCAATATGTGTTAATTCATATTTAAAGGAGGATACATCTTTCAGAGTATGGGTTTTTTGGGGGGGGGGAAATGTTAAAAGAACTAAAGCATTGTAATTGCATACTGCAAGCTTGGCAGAGTGCCTGAATTATTTCTGTATGTTTACATATAAATCCACTAAAGGTAATGCAAGAAACTTCTTGTCATTCATTTTGTGAAAATAGTTAATTTTGTGCATTAATTTAAAATAAAATGGGATTCATTATTAATATAAGGTTTAAAGCTGTAGTGTAGGATTTGGTGGCATCTAGTGGTGAGGTGTCAAGTTGCATCCCCCCTTCATGGTCACAACTTGGTTTCCCTTCATATTTGCTGCTTCATCAATTACCCCTTGCTTCCCCTTGTGATAAACTATGTGTATGATCCCTTTTACAAAAAAAAAAAAAATGAGGGTTCTCAGTCTCATTAGCCTGAACTAGCTACCAGGTGCAGTGCAAAATGCAAAAGCCTATGTTCCTTTTGGGCTGGACACATGGTTGTGTCCAAGAAGGGGTCATTCTGAGTTTGTTGCAGTTATATACTGATGAACTCATAATTATGAATGTTCCATTTTTTGTATAAACACCCTGAAATCATACATACTGTAGCTTTAAAGAACTTTAAGGTTATTGAATTTAGATGACAAAAAAAAATCATCTCAGTTTGACTTCAGCCAAATGGAGTCTGTGTTCTCCATCCTGACTGGTGTGCCAAATAAAGGTTTAAAGTTGACTGACATGAAGCAGTGTTTGAGGTTTTATCACTCAGCATCAAGTCTCATTTCATACTCTCATATGCACTTTGTGACCCTGGGGGTTTTGAACCTTACACAGTGCAGTAATTTTTTGTGTGTGGAAGGTTTCCACATTTTAATTTATATTTACAAATACTAATTTTCATGTCAGTTAAATGTTGCAAAAATGTCCATTTGAATAAAGAAGCAATTGATCTTTTCAGAGGAATGCCAACTTAATTACTTTGTAGGTTTATAATACAATGCCCAAAAAAATGCATACAAAATGGACTGATCAGTTTTAGTCGTAGTCAGAAAGCATATTTTAATTTGTTTTTATTGCTGAGTACATTGTATGATCAATTATTTGGTTATTCTTTTTATATAGCATCTTTGCTTAATGTCACTCACTCATCTTCAACTGGTTATCCGGGATCGGGTCGCGGGGCAACAGCTCCAGCAAGGAACCCCAGACTTTCCCTTTCCCGGGCCACATTGACCAACTCTGACTGGGGCATCCTGAGGTGTTCCCAGGCCAATGTGGGGATGTAATCTCTCCACCTCGTCCTGGGTCTTACCCGGGGACTCCTCCCAGATGTACGTGCCTGGAACACCTCCCTAGGGAGGCGCCCAGGGGGCATCCTTACCAGATGCCCGAACCACCTCAGTGTAGCGGCTGCACTCTGCGTTGTGTTGTTATGACTCTGCCAATTCGCTCCCCTCGGGACGCAAACTCACGAGCTCCGGCATGGGAGTCAGACTCTCTAACCAGAAGGCTAAAACCCAGGGCTCTGGCCTTGTGACCAGAGAATCCTTTTGAGCTGTTGGGAGTGAGGTTTACTAACTACATCTGCACAGCGACACCTGCTGGCCTCTGTTACATCAGCTGCCTCCTTTCAACACGAAGGAGCAGCGGGTCTGCTCTGAGCTACCCACCCTATCTCTAAGGGAGACACCAGCCACCTTCCTAAGGAAGCCCATTTCAGCCGCTTGTACCCACGATCTAGTTCTTTGGGTCATGACCCAACCCTCATGACTATAGGTGAGAGTAGGAACAAAGCCTGACAAGTAGATTGAGAGCTTCACCTTTTGGCTCAGTTCCCTTTTCGTCACAACAGTTCGTCAGAGTGAATGCAATACCGCCTCTGCTGTGCCGATTCTGTGGCCAATCTCAAGCTCCATTGTCCCCTTACTCATGAACAAGACCCTGAGCTACTAGTGGAGCAGATAAGTGTGAATTTTGGCCAGAATTGTTTGCTTGGTGATACAAGCATCAGATTTGGCATGAATGATATTCATAAATCAGTGTTAAAGAAAAAAGTACTGGCCATTTGACAATCCAATATGGCAGCAAGGTAGAGGTCAATGAAGAATTGCACAGGGGTCAAAATTTAAAAGTGCTCCAATCATATTGAAAGGTATAAACACATTTGTCTGATCATAAATATTCCAAAGAGATATAGTTTGGACTATCTATGCCTGAATGTTATGGAGTTATGGGGTAAAAACAGCAAGAATGGTGACAAAGGTCAGTTTCAGTTTGTACAAGGGTCAAAAGTTAAAGTTGCTCCAATTTTTGTAAACTGTGATGCAAATTATTGGTTAATAGGATTTTAAAAAGGAGTAGTTTGCACCACGTGTCATGCTCAGTTGTCTTGTTACAGGATAACATCATAGAATCCATTGTATGTTGACATTGTTTTACCTTTACTTTGCAAACCAAGTATTCAACAGTCAAAACTATTATTACTTCAATAATTTCCACCACTTTTTTACCAACAATGGAGCAATTTTAACTTTTGACTTCTGTACAAACTGAAACTGACCTTTGTCACCATTCTTAATGTTTTTATCCCATAACATTCAGTCATATAATGTAGAATTTTTTTCTCTCAAAAATTCTTGAAAGGGTAGTTGTAAAACAGCTAACTGATCATCTGCAGAGGAATGGTCTATTTGAAGAGTTTCAGTCAGGTTTTAGAATTCATCATAGTACAGAAACAGCATTAGTGAAGGTTACAAATGATCATCTTATGGCCTCAGACAGTGGACTCATCTCTGTGCTTGTTCTGTTAGACCTCAGTGCTGCTTTTGATACTGTTGACCATAAAATTTTATTACAGAGATTAGAGCATGCCATAGGTATTAAAGGCACTGCGCTGCGGTGGTTTGAATCATATTTATCTAATAGATTACAATTTGTTCATGTAAATGGGGAATCTTCTTCACAGACTAAGGTTAATTATGGAGTTCCACAAGGTTCTGTGCTAGGACCAATTTTATTCACTTTATACATGCTTCCCTTAGGCAGTATTATTAGACGGCATTGCTTAAATTTTCATTGTTACGCAGATGATACCCAGCTTTATCTATCCATGAAGCCAGAGGACACACACCAATTAGCTAAACTGCAGGATTGTCTTACAGACATAAAGACATGGATGACCTCTAATTTCCTGCTTTTAAACTCAGATAAAACTGAAGTTATTGTACTTGGCCCCACAAATCTTAGAAACATGGTGTCTAACCAGATCCTTACTCTGGATGGCATTACCCTGACCTCTAGTAATACTGTGAGAAATCTTGGAGTCATTTTTGATCAGGATATGTCATTCAAAGCGCATATTAAACAAATATGTAGGACTGCTTTTTTGCATTTACGCAATATCTCTAAAATTAGAAAGGTCTTGTCTCAGAGTGATGCTGAAAAACTAATTCATGCATTTATTTCCTCTAGGCTGGACTATTGTAATTCATTATTATCAGGTTGTCCTAAAAGTTCCCTGAAAAGCCTTCAGTTAATTCAAAATGCTGCAGCTAGAGTACTGACAGGGACTAGAAGGAGAGAGCATATCTCACCCATATTGGCCTCTCTTCATTGGCTTCCTGTTAATTCTAGAATAGAATTTAAAATTCTTCTTCTTACTTATAAGGTTTTGAATAATCAGGTCCCATCTTATCTTAGGGACCTCATAGTACCATATCACCCCAATAGAGCGCTTCGCTCTCAGACTGCAGGCTTACTTGTAGTTCCTAGGGTTTGTAAGAGTAGAATGGGAGGCAGAGCATTCAGCTTTCAGGCTCCTCTCCTGTGGAACCAGCTCCCAATTCAGATCAGGGAGACAGACACCCTCTCTACTTTTAAGATTAGGCTTAAAACTTTCCTTTTTGCTAAAGCTTATAGTTAGGGCTGGATCAGGTGACCCTGAACCATCCCTTAGTTATGCTGCTATAGACTTAGACTGCTGGGGGGTTCCCATGATGCACTGAGTGTTTCTTTCCCTTTTTGCTCTGTATGCACCACTCTGCATTTAATCATTAGTGATTGATCTCTGCTCCCCTCCACAGCATGTCTGTTTCCTGGTTCTCTCCCTCAGCCCCAACCAGTCCCAGCAGAAGACTGCCCCTCCCTGAGCCTGGTTCTGCTGGAGGTTTCTTCCTGTTAAAAGGGAGTTTTTCCTTCCCACTGTCGCCAAGTGCTTGCTCACAGGGGGTCGTTTTGACCGTTGGGGTTTTTACGTAATTATTGTATGGCCTTGCCTTACAATATAAAGCGCCTTGGGGCAACTGTTTGTTGTGATTTGGCGCTATATAAATAAAATTGATTGATTGATATAGTCCAAACTATACCTTTTAAGAATCTTTATGATCAGACACACAATGTGGTACAGCTTTCAATATGATTGGAGCACTTCTAAATTTTCACCTGTGTAATTCTTCATTGACCTCTCCCTGGCTGCCCTATTGGATTTTCAAGTGGCCAGCACTTTTTCCTCAAACAGATTTATGAACATTTATGCCAAAGCTGATGCTTGTATCACCACATGAAAGACTGTTCATCTGCTGCACTATACTTTAACTCCTTCACTTTGCTTGATGTAATTTTTTTAAATGACAGAATCCTTAGTGTGAATTCAACATGTATAGTGCTAAAATGATCACTATTACCGAGTTAATCTAATGTTCAACACTTGTAAAAATTAGTTTCAACAGTGTTGAAATAAATCTTTAAAATGTTACATTTCTGACACTCATGCAGAGTTGAGGGTATTCTGACACTAGGTAGTGCATTTTAAATGTAGAGTGGATTTAAAATGTAATTCTAATCTAATTACATTTTTTCCACACATCTGATTGGTTAATCGTGTGCAAGCAGACTTTTTGCAACAACGGTGGAAAAATATGTATTACACCCTGACCAGTGTTCTGACGAGATGTGACTACTGTCGAATGTCACTCCTGCCCTCCGTACACAACTGCTCATGTGCACGCAACTACGCATGCACAGTATTGTCGCGATGCAGAACTTTTGAGATGCACAATTCTTCTGTGCGCACACTCAGAGTGACAGAAAGTCAAGAAATTGGCAGAAGGGAATAGACCCCACCGGGATAGTCTTGGGTTAGCTGCCCATCGCTGTAGTCTCTCATGCTTTTCAGCATGTTGGTGTCACCCACCATAGTTATGAAGAATCAAACAAGGAGAAACATCCACAGAGTCTGAGATAGCGGGGACTTAAGACTCATCAGCTGACAAAATGAACACAGGGCAAAAGAACACCACAGCAATCAGCACACCCACAGCAACAGCAGACCACAACCTGCAGATATGTAACATGTCTCCAGGGTTTGAGGATTCACCAGGGAAAGAAAATGTGCCTGAAGCAAGAGACAGGTGCCTCACATTGACTACTTTATGCAAAAGGGGCCACATCACTCAAGTGAAGCACAGCAACTGGATGAAAACCATAGCTTGGGGTGCATCAGCATCACTGTCATGGAAGAGGTAAACTCAAGCACAGAATTAATGGTGGAGCAAACATCAGCTGTGAAACCTTCCCAGACCAGTAATCGATCAGACTTCCAGGGCACAGACTGCGTGCGTGCGTGCGTGTGAAGTGGCCCGGCCCTGCTGATAAAAAAGCTGTGGGAAACGGTGAATATTGACCTGACTCTGACCCTCGAACAACTGAGGAACAGTGGAGAAGATGGGAGACATCATTTATCAGTATGGGGCAGAACGCTTTGGAGTACAAGACAACAGGCTCGAACTCCACCAGTCTCCAGGCCACAACAGGAGATCAGGCGGCTTGTTCAAGAAAGTATATAACTCAGGAAACACTGGAAGGAGGCCTCTGGAGTGGAAAAGGAGGGCATAAAAATCTGGCATTAAAATCCGGGTTTTCATTTTCCATACAGTTCCATCGTTTTTTCTAACTTGGGGTTGAAGCATTAAGACCCCCTTCCTGATTTGTGCTACCTGTCAAAAACCACCAGGTTTATCACAGTGCCACATGTAAACCAGATCAGTTTTCATTGCACAGAGGTAACATCAAAATGCGGCATTATACTAAATACGCCAATTAGTCACTTGTAGTAAATAGGCACAGAAAGATGTATTATTATACAGTACTGTAATTATACAAAAAAGTAAAATGTTTACAAAAAACAATTTAATCATACAGGTTACAGTCATACAATTATTAGTTTCATTGTCAAGTACATGTTCCATTGTATACATTAGACTCTCAGGGATCATTTCAATCATGAATTGTTTGCAATTTTCATCCCCAAACATCTTTGTCACAAAGACTTTTAGACAGACTATCAAATTATAAAAGAAGGCTGCACTGTTTTTCTAATAATCCAGGCAACCCTACTAAAACAACCTATACCTCAGACTGGGGTCCCATTTTTTGGAGCCAGTCCAGGCTTGCCTTCCTTCTCCATGTGACCTTTGCCATCAGCAGTCTGAGCTGCCGTCTCAGTTCCTGCTTTGAGAGAATGCTCACAGTCCTGCACCCCACGTTTGTCCAAAGTGTCTGAAGACGGCGAGGTTAAATCATAGGGTTTACTTTTACTATCAGCTTTTGTACCCATAACCCCATGAGACTGCGGTGGCGCCGTGGGAGGCAGAACAAAGCCCGTTTTGCCGCCGCTCCCAGTCACCCTGGTGTGCAGACCTTTGGACTGAGACTCCTCTCCTTCTCCATGCAGCCAGTCCATCTTTTGAAGGTGCTGCTTGACAGCATCGTCGACCCGAGCATCAATCATTGCCTCAGTCAGCACCCCATCTTCAGAGGAATACGCTGCTGCCTGTAATAATCGAAGACACAACACGGGCAGTTTTATTTAATGAAAATTTAAGCCCAGCAGATGTTTCAAGCAGTGTTTTAAAACTTGGATGCAAACTACGGCACTACTGAACCTGATGACTGCGGGGGACCTACCTGCCAGGCAACGCCCAGCTTGGAGATCTCTCTTCCAGACATTCCCTCTGTCCTCTTTGCTATCTCTGAGCACTTTTTACCGTAGTTAAACTGTGCCAGCTTCATCCTCCTATGAGGGGAAACAAAGTAAAGCAGTTTATTTTTGCACTTGTGCTTGAAAGCATCATTTCATGTGTCAATGAAATCACTTCAATCAGCCAAAGACAAAGTAAAGGAATCATCTACTTATAGAGGATAATTAAAACGGCTATTTTTTTGGACTTTTTTTTTTTTTTTAAACCAGGTTAATACTCACTGCCTCCCTCCAGTGGCTGGCTCTAGCACATATCTGTCAAAGTACAACCGTACCAGTCTGTCCCTCTCCTCAGGTCCCGGAAGAGCAAAATTCACTATTTCATCTATGCGGTCATTTATGGCCCAGTCGAACTGCTCTGGCTGGTTGCTGGCCAACACCAACATGAATCTGCAGGAAAGGATCAGAAAGAAAGCAGCTTAGCGTAGTTAAATGCACCACGTATGGTGCAATTTTAACCGGTCTCCTCCTCTCTGTTTTTTTTTTTTCCCCCCCATTTGCCTTTTCCAGTTCCAGATAAAGCATCTCCATGCTGAGATTGATACGTGCTTATTGGTCAGATTATTTTCAGAGTTAGTGTGACAAAATGATATAAGGCTGATTGCATTCCTGTCCATGAAAACAGCCAAAAACAAAAAAAAAACCCTCAACATTCAGCCAGTATTCTTGCTGTGTGGAAAACAGTTATCCTGGTCAATGCCCACTAGGGGCACTGTCACTTCCATTTCAACATTCTGAATGACTCAGCCATGTTTTTGAGATGCAGTCTGTCAGGAAATGTGTTGCCAACAAACAGCTGATGTAAATTCCTCTAACAGAAGAAGACAGGCTGACAATCCAGATTCAACTTAACAAAACAGTATGACAAACAAAAATTAAGACAATGAAAAGTGGACTCTTTTGCATAAGATGTAAAACATAATTAAGAACTAAGGTAGCATTTACTACAGAACATGTATTTACTTTTTGCTCTGTTCTCCAGTGCGATACAAGAAAGCGTTCAACGTGGCTCTGAGGTCTTCACTAATCTTCTCCTACAAAAAGGTGAAAACAAAGACTGAACATTTATGTGATCAGTTAAGAGAACACATGGAATAGAATGCAGGAAATAGGTTTTTAACAGAAAAAAAAAAACAAAAAAAACGAGTTGTCAATGAAACGTGTGCTGACTTACAGTGGCTCTCCTGCGAAGGAATGCATCTGCTTCATCAACAAAAAGTAGCACCCTGTCAAAGGATAAAGACTATCATTTCTATTACGGTGTCCGCAAACCACATTTGACTAAAGCAATGCTTTTACTTGTTTGTCTTACCCACGACGACTCGTGTTAGCCCAGTCAAAGACCTTGTGCATTGCAGTAACACCATCACGGCCCATGGGTGCTACATCACCACCAGTCATAATTGCATAGTCCATGCCAGAATGCACTGCCAGCTTCTACTCAGTACCAAAGGAAATGTTATTCAAAAATGATGGAAGTCTTATCTCAGTTATTCAGAGGATGACTCTGAGTGAAGGTTTATATTGAACAGGTGAGCTCAGGCCTTGTGTGTGCACCTTAGCAAAGAGAGTTTTTCCAGTGCCTGGAGGGCCATACATGAGGATGTTCCTGTACAGGCCATGGTTCTGTTTCGTGTTTCTTGTTGCTATGGCAATGTCACGCACTCGCTCTTCCAAAGCAGGCTAACAAAGAAGAAATTATAAAAATACCTTTGGTCAACCATTCTAAAATGATGCACAACACCATTGATAAAGTCCACTAGGGGGTGTGAGGACTTTAACTGGCACTTACACTGAGCACCACGCCCTCAAGGGCATCCTGAGGTTTGCTCTGTAGCCGCTTGACCATCTAAATACAAAAAGAGGTGAGATAGTCATGACCAAATTTTCAGATAGGATTTTTTAAAAATTGACGCTGTCAACTCAGAGCCAAAACTGTTTCCAGATCATATACCTTGATTGGATGTTTGACTGCCTCTCTCACAGTGAACCGAGACGTCTCACGGACCAATGACGGCTTCCCAAGCCTAGCCTCGATGTAACGTCCTGCTACCGCTGTTGCATTCCGGGCAGAATACACACCCACAGCTAAAAGGGTCAATCCTGCCACCTGGTGACACAATTGGATCAAACACTGTCAATCAATCTGACAATCACACTGGGTTTTCCGTTTTCATATGTTACACCTCTGTGGATCAAAGCCGTTCACATGCAAATGTCTGCTGCTGCTAGAACATTCAAAGTCACGCTTTTGTAAACTGCTGCCTGGTTTGCACAAACCGAGGCGCAGTTCAGAGATCAGAACAGACGACGCAAAATATTACATTGTGTCAGCCGTCAGCTCCATGGAAACGAAGCTTATTGCGCTGCTGCAAAGCCCTCCCACTGCCAACAAAAACAGTGATCAAGGATCACTTCCTCAAAACTTCTGAACTGTCAGACGCATGGATGCTTAGGAGAAAAAAAAAAAGACAGCAATGTGTTTCATCTATAATAATCAAGACAGCAGAAGTTACTCCGAATGCTATAGGTGTTTGGAAAGCTAAGGGGGGGTCTGGGGGGGGGTGTACCCCCCAGAAAAATTTTGAGAATACAAGTGCCCTGTGGTACATTCTTCGGACTAAATTTGGACCTGAAACAGTTGTTAAATTTCTCTTGTGCTCTCGTGCAGTATGGCACAACATGTGGCTTTTGAATGCATGTTGTGCCATCCTGTAGAAGCATGTACAGAATATAACACCACAACAGTTTACAAATATAGCTAAATCTTCATGAAAACATTATTTACTTTGTTTGTGATTGGGCTCAAAGACTAGGCAATTAAAATGGCACAATGTTTATTTTCCAGAGAGAAAAATTCTTACCGTGTTTCCTGAGGGCACAGTTCACTTTTCCCGTTTCTTTTATCTTTCAGGTGTGTTGATGAAGCCAGCAATAATTCCACGGATTCTTGTCCTTATCAGACTTTTTCAAGCAATCTTTCTCGCCATCTTCTCTCTGTCTGACATCGGTCCGTGACAGAGACATGCTGCACGTCTTCTTTTAAAAACTTTAGCACTCTAAAGGTTTGCGATGTCCACATGCTACCTTTAGCTAAAGCTTTGTGCAAGAGACACACAGCATCGCCGCAACAACCATCCAGTCTCACTTTACGACAACTGTCGCAACAGCCAGGCTTTTTTTCTCCGAGTGTCCGGTGTCCGCGGATTGCCGCGGTCTTATAAAACTTGCACGATGTTGTTAAAAAAGAACACTTTGCAATAGACATTTTAAAAACTCAGTGACAATCATGATTACAGAGTAAAACACTAACACCTCCCCCCCATGATGAAATCTGAGGAATTTCGCAGATCCACTGATTTTTCACAGCCCTGCATTTCTTTTAGACGGCAAGAATTTACAAAAAGACGGAAAACCGTCCAAAGACGGCGAATAAGCATCCCTGCAGGCGCTCAAAGGGGCAGCAGGCTCTTCTGTCTGCAGAGGCTGGAGGACAGCAAGCCCTTCATGGACAGAATGCTGCAGCTCCGGCCGGACTTTCTGTGCAGCAACTCTCTCCTCATGTGCGCGCAGCACCGGCCAACACCACGATCATGGGCTGCCGTGCGCTGGTGGAGAGGCCAACAAATTCTTCCTGGCCGGCCAGCACCACCGGCAGCACTCGCAGCATCACACGCAGCGGCAGAAGCCCCACACCACACACACCGGCACCGCCGTGGAGGAGCTTCCTCCACAAAAGTGCTCAAAAACTAGCTTTTGTACGGTGTGAAAACATTCAGCTGGTTGAATGAAGTCGAACTAAACGCTAATGTTACAAACTATCAAGAATTACAGCAAAACGAAATACAAACAAACTGAGGTTTTTGTGGCATTCGTTCAAATTTTTCAGTTTAAAAATCCTGCCAGCTGCAGGAACGAAGTTGTGCAAAGGTTAAACGATGCCAATGAAAGTCCACATTTCTTGTTTCGTTTGGGAGTTGTTGCCCTACATTAAGTGCCGCGTGACCGGGGCACTAGACAGACTTAACAACAATGGAGATGATCTGCAAACTCATCTTATTTTGTGTATTAATTAAAATAAAATGGAAACAAAAGTCTCACCGTGGCTGTGACTTTGTCCCAGTCAGACACAAAGGCCTTGAATCCCTCTCCAAACACAGTACCCGCAGTCCTAAATGAAAATGTACATTGTTTACACGCACGATATGCAACATGACTTCTATTAATTAGGAAATTACTATGCTGTACACTAAGGACTTTATTCATTAAGAACGTATCATTCTCAGTTCACACACTTACACTGGAACTATCAGTAAATGTAACGGCCTGCTTTGTACAATGTTTTAACGATCTACACAAGTCAATTAAGTCCTTGAACTTCGCTGCTCTACATCAGATCAGAAATACTTGAGTGTGAAAGCAGACAAACCGCTACATCTTACTTTATGGACTCTAGGACCGTCTGTCTGTGCTCTGCAGCTTTCAGGCGGATTTGCTCTCTGATTATATCAGCATTCTCTCTCTCCACGCGGCCTCGTGCTTTTGCTTCTGCCTCGATTCGAAGAAGCTCGTTCTTGTGTCTAAGCTGCATCTCGTGCTCTATCGTTGCTACAAAAGCAGGACAAATATATGAGCCTCACCTCAGAGACCCAGTCAGAGGTTAACAGTGCAACAGCGGCATTGCGTCTACCTTTCCTCATGGCCTCCTGCTTCTGGACAGACTCCTCCTGTTTCCGCAGGTTCTCCTCATTGAGGAGTTGCTGATGAAAGGAAAGATTCAGTTTGAGATAATTTTTCTCAAAATAATTTCACACCAACTGAAGGCAAGCTGACCTGTTGCCTGAGTTGGTCCTCGTAACGTTGTCTGGCGAGCCGATCCTGGTACTGAGCTCTCTGTGAGACGACCACAAAAAAAAAAAAAAAAAAAAAAAAAAAATATATATATATATATATATTAAACAAAAAGGGAATCATCAGCATGAGTTCAAATTACAGTTTACGTTCATCTATCTCTGCACTGCAACTCCTCTTATTTTGCTTTCAGCAGAACCTCACCGCCTGATGCTGCTTGGTCTCCTCATTCAGAGTTTTCCTCTTCTCCTCACCCTGGAGCCGGATCTGATCAGCTTTGAGGTGCTCAACCGCTGCTTCATACTCCTGCCAGAATGACACAAAGACAACCACGACCCCATTAGACAGGAAGATTTAAATGCAACCTACTTTTCCTGGGTCAAATCAGAAATGTCAAAGAGGGTCAGAGCACCTGCTCCTATAGTCTATGGTTTCAATTCAGATGGGAGCTACTGGTCCTTCAGATCAGATCTCGTTTTCAAAAAGAGAGGTTTCATTTGACCAGCAGGTAGACACTGACCTTTATTTTTATCCAAACCAACTAAGCTGCTCACCGTTTTGGCACTGTGAGGTGACGATGGCTCAGATGGAAGAGCATGTTGTCCAGAAATTTGGTGGTTTGGCAGTTTCATCAGTAACAGGCTATACTGAGTAAGACCCTAAACCATAAGTTACTGCCACTGTTACAATCAGCACTTTGCGTGGAAGTTGTGTGTGACTCTGACTGCAAGCCAATTTGGTAAAATCATCTATGATACTATATGCATTCATGTAAGAGACCTTACCTTCATTTTGCTGTGGTGTTCCATCTGAGCGGTCTGCTCCTGCATGCGTGACAACTCCAGAGCCTCTTTGGCATGTCCTGAATGGACACAAGAGCAGGAAGACAATGACAAAGAACTCAAGAGGTGTGGATGCTTCAAAAATGAAGGTTATTCGTATGAATCCCATTTTAAAATCAATCTGATGTGGACTGACACACATTTCTGACCATTATCCAGTTCTGTGTCTTGGCAGGAATGTCATCACATACAGAGATATTTGACATGCTAATATTTATAATTCTGTGACTGCTAACCACAAGGGGTGGGCAGCTTGGTCCAACTATCAATTGATAGTGATTAATAGCAATGTAATGAGAGAGATACTTTAGTTTCAGTTTCTCTCCTGTGTTCACTGTTGCATTCAGAAAAGAAGTGCACAGAAGGGGAGAAATTTTGTTTTATTTTTGTACTGCATTTCCTAAAAACACATTATATTTGAAATTATACTTGTTTTAAAACATTTGTTGTGAAGTGACAATTTTGTACTTTTTATTTAAGAAAAAAAATCCAGAAAAGAAGTGCAATGAAGGGAGCAACTTAAAAAAAAATTCAGACATGACAATCTATGGGAAAAAAAATTGTTTTACTACTGTTCTATTATTTCTGAACAAAGACGTTAATTATGATAAAGTATTTTCTATTTACCTATAATCTTTGCCCAAATTCTGTCCTGGGTCTTAATTAATTTATAATGGGGGGAGGGGGGGGCACTTAAAGGTCATGAAAATTCATTCAGATTTAGCAATATAATGATGCATCCACCCTAATTAACAAAAGGAATCAGTATCAATGATGCTGGCCCTCAATATACTTGGTATCAGATAGATACCAAATCTTGCAGTATCTCACACCACTACTAGCCACCACAATCATTAAAATTACACAAGATGTGCTAATGGTGTAGACAAGAGCTGTAACGATTAATCAATCAGTAATTGAATATTAATTTAATTGACAATTATTTTGTTAAGTCACTTAAAATACAACAAATACTTCGATTCCAGCTTCTTAAATGTAAATATTTTATAGTTATTTTATGACCTGCTTTACACCTATCTGACAACAATTAACAATTTGGGAATTTTTTTTTTTTTCACACACACACACACACACACACCCTCTGTTTTCAGAGTGCATAAGAAATTAGACAAAAGTATTTGTGATAACACAATTGAGGCCATGGTTCTCAGCGGGAAACCAATGGATTGCCTAATCTGGGCAGGGAATGTGGTCTTGCCCCAAGTGAAGGAGTTCAAGTACCTTGGGGTCTTGTTCACGAGTGAGGGGACAATGGAGCGTGAAACTGGCCTGAGGATCGGCACAACAGGGGCGATATTGCATTCGCTCTGCTGTACTTTTATGACGAGAAGGGAGCTGAGCCAGAAGGCGAAGCTCTCGATCTACTGGTCAATTTTCGTTCCTACTCTCACCTATAGTCATGAGGGTTTGGGTCATGACCGAAAGAACTAGATCGCGGGTAAAAGTGATTGAAATAAGCTTCCTTAGGAGGGTGGCTGGTGTCTGCCTTAGAGACAGGAAGAGAAGCTCGGTCATCCGTGGGGAGCTTGAAGTAAAGCCGCTGCTCCTTCATGTTGAAAGGAGCCAGCTGAGGTGGTTCGGGCATCTGGTAAGGATGTCCCCTGGGCGCCTAACTAGGGAGGGGTTCCAGGCACGTCCATCTGGAAGGAGGCCCTGGGGAAGACCCAGGACTAGGTGGAGAGATCATATCTCCACACTGGCCTGGGAACACCTCGGATTCCACCAGTCAGAGGTGGTCAATGCGGCCCGGGAAAGGAAAATCTGGAGTCCCCTGCTGGAGTTGTTGCTCATGTGACCCGATCCTGGATAAGCAGTTGAAGATGAGTGATGAGACAGAAACAAAAACAATATGGTACTGTGTGGTCAATCTGTATGGAGTAGGCCATTCTGAAAAACTGACTGGGCAAAGAGACAGGTGAAGGAAGCCACCAAGACACCCAATGACAACTCCGAACACTTCATAAACATCTGTGAAACTTTAGTCTGTTGTATCATAACATCATGTTTCTTTAAACTAAGACATGTAATTTCAGCTACCGTTCACCAGAAGGCAGATGAGAGATTCAAGCCTAGATCTGAAGTGTCTTCTTATATATGGTAGTGTAACAGGCAGGCAGTTAATTCAACCACAGCCACAGAACCCTTCAAAGTTGCCAGGCGCGCAACTCCTCAATGGTGAATTCTGCTAAACCCGATCTTGATTGTTACGGAGGCAAAATATATGATAAATACATTTGGTCTCCGCTCACTTTTAGTTCAGACAGGAACAGTCCGCAGAAATGTCAAGCTGATGACCTTTGAACTCTGCACTAATAGGAGGAGAGGAGCGAGGAAAGAGGAGGGTCGTGCGCGTGCACGAGGAGAGGAGAAGGAACACTAAAGGTCTCCTCTTGAATACCTACGGGATTTGTCGAGCTCCTTGGCCGCCTGAGCTGCCCGCTCCAACCCGGTGGGATCGAAGTTGCTCCATTTGTCCTTGGGTTTGTCTCCGCCGCCGCTCGAGCCCCCGGCCGGGGGAGGAGGAGGAGGCTCGAGCGGGAGCGCAGGAGGCACCTCAGGCTGCTTCTTTATACCAAATAGCCACGACATTTTCCTCACAATTAATACAGACTTTTACAGACAAGCCGACTCAGAATCTGTCAGACCGCTTCCTTCCTCCACATGCATGTCACGCTGCAATCTTTTGCGCATGTGCAGCAGAGAGCACGTTTCTACGAAAAACGTCAAAGACAATTGGTCAGTTCTAAGTATCGCGTCTTTTCATTGGCTGTGCGAGTAGCATTCTTCATGAGAGGTGGTTCACTTGGCCACGCCCATCAGCGTTACAGGAGCTGCAGAGGGTAAAAATTGCTCCAGTGTGTCCTGTAATTGCATCAGGTTTTTGTTCCGATCACGTAAGCGTTTTGTATCTCATTATGGTTTCTAAAACACAATATTCATCTTGTTCAAAGGTTAATTATGCACGACAACAGTCTAGATGGAAATTCCAGCTGCCGATAGATATTGTATGTTGTATTATTGAAGGTTGTTATATTGAAGGTTAAATCCGTTTTGGCTACATGGAAGACCCCATGAAAGCAAGACTGAAGAAATAAAATATAAATTCAGCACTTAAAATTCATTCAAGTGTATACATCTACCAAACACCATTGATTGAGTGATTGATTTTATTCGTATAAAATGTAAACGTGTAAGATAATACCCAGTATATTTATGTGTCCATGTTTATTTAATATTTTTATACTGTAACACAAAAAAAGCATAAACTGCTTGTTTCCATTGTGGCCCAAATTTAAATATTTTTACAGATATTTTTGCAATGTTTCAAAAATGCTATTTTGATTTCTGGCTCTTTATCCTGACAAAATGCAGTGTATATTTTTTTTGGGGGGGGGGGGGTTGCCTTTTTCAAGTTAAATATGGTTAGTGTTTCATGTAAAACAAAATTCTCCTACTGACAGTAAAATTTAATGCAGACACAGCTCATTCAGACATTTGTGACATATGTAACAGAAGTCCATATCTGGACATATCAATGAGCAGGTCTGCTCTGTGTTCCTTCTGTATGTTTTAACAATGGTAGTTTTTAATTACTTTATGTTTTTTTTCCTCTCTAGCTTTGTATGTTGTAAATGTTCAATTAAATCAACAACAAGAAAAACATCCAGTCTTTAGCAACGACATAGACATAACTACAAGGTTTTTATTAATAACACCTGGTGACCCAAATTAACTTTGTAATTTTAACAAAATGTGTGTAGCAGGCCACGCGTAATTTCATTTCACCATCTAGGGGACAACAAAGAGAAATATTTCTCAAGAGGAACTCTTAAAAGGGACAAAAAATGCAGCCAAAATTAATTGTACTGAAGAAAATGCATACAGAGGAAAGACCTATATATAGATACATCAACCAGCGCTACTGTTGTTATCCAATATCACACACAAAAAAAACCTGAAAAATTGTATATTGGTCATGCTGGTTGTTTACTACTCCACAGCGACATCTGGTGGTGGGGCCAGGCCTCACTGTCCTCGAACAGAAACGCCCCTTTACTCCAATAGAAAGTAGTAATAACCTAGTAACAGAATTATTCTTCTTTGTCTTTCGGCTGTTCCCGTTAGGGGTCGCCACAGCAGATCAATCGTTTCCATCTCACCCTGTCACAGAATTATTGATTTGTAAATTCTACCATTTGGACGCACTAGAGTTACTACCTACATTAGCACTACTCCCTTGCACTTTATTTATATTGTATTATCTCTCTCTCTCTCTCTCTATCTATCTCTCTCTCTGGTTGTTTTATGTACAGTGAGGAAAATAAGTATTTGAACACTCTGCTGTTTTGCAAGTTCTTCCACTTAGAAATCATGGAGGGGTCTGAAATTTTCATCTTAGATTCATGTCCACTGTGAGAGACATAATCTTAAAAAAAAAATAAAAATCCGGAACTCACAATATGATTTTTTTTAATAATTTATTTGTATGTTACTGCTGCAAATAAGTATTTGAACCCCTACCAACCAGCAAGAATTCTGTCTCACACAGACCTGATAATTTTTCTTTAATAAGCCCTCTTATTCTGCACTCTTTACCTGTATTAATTGCACCTGTTTAAACTTGTTACCTGTATAAAAGACACCTGTTCACACACTCACTCAATCACACTCCAACCTGTCCACCATAGCCAAGACCAAAGAGCTGTCTAAGGACACCAGGGACAAATCTGTAGACCTGCACAAGGCTGAGATGGACTACAGGACAACAAGCAGCTTGGTAGAAGACAACTGTTATGATTATTTATTAGAAAGTGGAAGAAACACAAGATGACTGTCAATCTCTCTCGGTCTGGGATTCCATGCAAGATCTCACTTTGTGGGGTAAGGATGATTCTGAGAAAGCTCAGAACTATACAGGAGGACCTGGTCAATGACCTGAAGAGAGCTGGGACCACAGTCACAAAGATTACATTAGTAACACATGATGCTGTCATGGTTTAAATCCTGCAGGGCAGCAAGGTACCCCTGCTCAAGCCAACACATGTCCAGGCCCATTTGAAGTTCACCAGTGACCATCTGGATGATCCAGAGGAGGCATGGGAGAAGGTCATGTGGTCAGATGAGACCAGAATAGAGCTTTCTGGAATCAACTCCACTTACCATGTTTAGAGGATGAGAACAACCCCAAGAAAACCATGCCAACCGTGAAGCATGGGGGTGGAAACATCATACTCTGGGGGTGCTCTTCTGCAAAGGGGACAGGACAAGTGCACCATATTGAAGGGAGGATGGATGGGGTCATGTATTGCGAGATTTTGGCAAACAACCTCCTTCCCTCAGTAAGAGCATTGAAGATGGGTCATGGCTGGGTCTTCCGGCATGACAATGACCCCAAACACACAGCCAGGGCAACTAAAGAGGGGCTCCGTAAGAAGCATTTCAAGGTCCTGGAGTGGCCTGGCCAGTCTCCAGACCTGAACTCAATAGAAAATCTTTGGAGGGAGCTGAAACTCCAAACCTGAAAGATCTAGAGAAGATCTGTATGGAGGAGTGGACCAAAATCCCTGCTGCAGTGTGTGCAAACCTGGTGAAAAACTACATGAAACGTTTGACCTCTGTAATTGCAAACAAAGGCTACTGTACCAAATATTAACATTGATTTTCACAGGTGTTCAAATACTTATTTGTAGCAGTAACATACAAATTATTAAAAAAAATCATACATTGTGATTTCCAATTTTTTTTTTAGATTATGTCTCTCACAGTGGACATGCACCCAAGATGAAAATTTCAGACCCCTCCATGATTTCTAAGTGGAAGAACTTGCAAAACCGCAGAGTGTTCAAATACTTATTTTCCTCACTGTATGTACCTTATTTTATGAGTTTTATTTTGTGCTAAATAAACACATAAAAAAAAATCAAATACCTAAGTAACTTGAGGGTTAACATTCAAATGTTTTAAATGACATTATGAACTCATTACATGGCACTAGTCTAATCTCTGATAAATGTACCATCCTCAAAAGCAGAAGACTTCAATCTTCTTGAAGTCAAATTACAATGATTTTGAGGGTTCAACTCTCGGGCCAGGACTCATGCGCCCCTTGTCACCTCTGGATTTCTGCCTATGATCAAGCTCAAATTTATCACCAAATATTTCTGCTATATTCATTACTTTTGGAGAAACCCTGCAAAAATATCCATCAGGATGCATGAAAAACAGCAGCCTTCCTAGTGAAGTTATCACAACAATCCATGATTTAAACATCTGTTCACCCCATCCTGTGACAACAATCCTAAACACAGTGCTACATTTTGTGATTTGGTGCCATGCAGTAAACCTGAACTAAAATGCAAACAAAGGTATCAGTAACTCTTCCAATGAAAGAGGTTTTGAAGCTGTTGAGTAGACTGAAGTCAATACCTGTGCTATGTGACAGAAGAGGGTGGAGGGAGCTTGTCTAAGTATTGGATAGTTCTCCACTCGACTTTGCAGAACTTCTAGTGAAGCAGATAACAGAATATTTACAGAGGAATCCTTCAAATGGTGATGCAAGCATCAAAGTCGGTACAAATACACAGACATTACTCTTTTGAAAAAAACGACTAGACACTTGAATTTTCAATAGGCAGCCAGGTAGGGGTCAGTTGACAAATTACACAGAGGTCAAAATTTAAAAATGTTCCAATTACATTGAAAGCTATACCACATTATTTGTCTGAACAGAAATATTCAAAAAAGGTATAGTTTGGACAATCTGTGACTGAATGTTATGGAGTTATGGGGTAAAAACAGCAAAAATGGTGACAAAGGTCAGTTTCAGTTTGTACAGGGGTCTCGTCCTGGCCCTGTCCTACAACCCCATATACATGTCAAGCGCAACAGTTTTTGACTGCTGTTTTGAGTACACAGTAAAATCACCAGTGTAAAAGTAACACTGACAGTGTTAAATTAACACTGACAGTGTACATACAGTAGTGTTCAGAATAATAGTAGTGCTATGTGACTAAAAGATTAATCCAGGTTTTGAGTATATTTCTTATTGTTACATGGGAAACAAGGTACCAGTAGATTCAGTAGATTCTCACAAATCCAGCAAGACCAAGCATTCATGATATGCACACTCTTAAGGCTATGAAATTGGGCTATTAGTAAAAAAAAAAAAGTAGAAAAGGGGGTGTTCACAATAATAGTAGCATCTGCTGTTGACGCTACAAACTCAAAACTATTATGTTCAAACTGCTTTTTGAATCACTAAACTAGTGTTTAGTTGTATAACCACAATTATTCATGATTTCTTCACATCTGTGAGGCATTAATTTTGTTGGTTTGGAACCAAGATTTTGCTTGGTTACTAGTGCGCTTGGGGTCATTGTCTTGTTGAAACACCCATTTCAAGGGCATGACCTCTTCAAGTATTTTGACATGTACAAACTGATCCATGATACCTGGTATGCGATATATAGGCACAACGCCATAGTAAGAGAAACATGCCCATATCATGATGCTTGCACCACCATGCTTCACTGTCTTCACTGTGAACTGTGGCTTGAATTCAGAGTTTGGGGGTCATCTCACAAACTATCTCAGGTCCTTGGACCCAAAAAGAACAATTTTACTCTCATCAGTCCACAAAATATTCCTCCATTTCTCTTTAGGCCAGTTGATGTGTTCTTTGGCAAATTGTAACCTCTTCTGCACGTCTTTTATTTAACAGTGGGACTTTGCGGGGGATTCTTGCAAATAAATTAGCTTCACACAGGCGTCTTCTGTCACAGCACTTACAGGTAACTCCAGACTGTCTTTGATCATCCTGGAGATGATCAATGGGTGAGCCTTTGCCATTCTGGTTATTCTTCTATCCATTTTGATGGTTGTTTTCCGTTTTCTTCCACGCGTCTGTTTTTTTTTGTTGTTTTTTTTGTCCGTTTTAAAGCATTGGAGATCATTGTAGATGAACAGCCTATAATTTTTTGCACCTGCGTATAAGTTTTCCCCTCTCCAATCAACTTTTTAATCAAACTACGCTGTTCTTCTGAACAATGTCTTGAACGTCCCATTTTCCCCAGGCTTTCAAAGAGAAAAGCATGTTCATAGGGGACACTTGATTCACACCTGTTTGTTCCACAAAATTGACGAACTCACTGACTGAATGCCACACTACTATTATTGTGAACACCCCCTTTTCTTTTCTTTTTTTTTTTTACTAATAGCCCAATTTCATAGCCTTAAGAGTGTGCATATCATGAATGCTTGGTCTTATTGGATTTGTGAGAATCTACTGAATCTACTGGTACCTTGTTTCCCATGTAACAGTAAGAAATATACTCAAAACCTGGATTAATCTTTTTAGTCACATAGCACTACTATTATTCTGAACAGTACTGTACCTCAGTACATCACATGCCTTTGACTGTGTTTTGCTTCAACTGCCTGCCCAAACATGTACAAGATATTCCTCTGCGAGTTTTAAATCCACTATCAGACATATCTGGTCTCTCTGCAAATGCTGAAACTGCACAGGTTTTGCCAGAAGTGCTGCCTGCTTTGAGCCTATTTTGCTTATACAGTTATTGGCAGTCAGGATATGGGGTTTGACAAGGACAAGGCAAAGGTCATCTCCCAGCTTTTCATGCAAGGAATGGAGAGGTATGAACCTTCTCTTTTCCTGAGTACCATACGAAACCCACAACTCCAACAGACCACTCTCCTTCATAGCAGTTATGTATTGCATACGGGTAATGGGCCATTTTCTCCTTGTGATGGGCCCTTCTCAGACATCAGAGAGCCTATGCAAAGTGGAATTTAATTGAAACGTGGGAATGTTTGTTTTTACTAAATTGGACAAGTTTTAAAGAATGGACATCTAGGTCTTCGGAGTGAGATTGCATCAGAATTTTGGCTCTCTGTTGGGACTGTTTACACAGAGACTGCTACCTGCTGCTTTGGACTTGAACTAACAGTCTTTTTCAAGAGTTTTTTACCTTTTTACTTTTTTACTGTGCTCCAACGCCTAAGGAAGACCTCTAACAGTCGAAACATCGCGACGGAGCACTTTTATCAGCTAACTTTCATCAGCGTTGGCAAGCTAACTAGCTTGCTAACGCTTTCGTTTTTATTTATTTATTTATTTTTTTATTTTAGCACTGTTGTCGTGCGTTATCTGTGCTGCTCCACAGCGTGTTTAGTCGATTTTTATTTTATTTTAGCACCGTTGTCGTGCGTTCGCTGTTGTCGTGCGTTGCCTGTGCTGCTTCATGGCCTGTTTGGTGCCTTGATTGGGGCACTCCTTCTGCTGAATCACCTCTAAATTATTTACACATTATTCACTTTGTGTGTTTTTAGGAATCCGCTAGGTTGCGTAGCTACTAGCTCTTAGCCGATTTAGCATGGCGGCTTCTCCTGTCTCTCCCGTACTTTTCTGCTCTGGGTGTGAAATGTTTAGTTATTCCTCGGCCTCCTTTAGCAGTAACGGTACTTGTAATAAGTGCAGCTTATTCGTAGCTTTGGAGGCCAGGCTGGGCGAATTGGAGACTCGACTCCGCACCGTGGAAAATTCTACAGCTAGCCAGGCCCCTGTAGTCGGTGCGGACCAAGGTAGCTTAGCCGCCGTTAGTTACCCCCTGGCAGATCCCGGGCAGTCGGGAAAGCAGGCTGACTGGGTGACTGTGAGGAGGAAGCGTAGCCCTAAACAGAAGCCCCGTGTACACCGTCAACCCGTTCACATCTCTAACCGTTTTTCCCCACTCGACGATACACTCGCCGAGGATCAAACTCTGGTTATTGGCGACTCTGTTTTGAGAAATGTGAAGTTAGCGACACCAGCACCATTGTCAATTGTCTTCCGGGGGCCAGAGCAGGCGACATCGAAGGACATTTGAAATTGCTGGCTAAGGCTAAGCGTAAATTTGGTAAGATTGTAATTCACGTCGGCAGTAATGACACTCGGTTACGCCAATCGGAGGTCACTAAAATTAACATTAAATCGGTGTGTAACTTTGCAAAAACAATGTCGGACTCTGTTGTTTTCTCTGGGCCCCTCCCCAATCAGACCGGGAGTGACATGTTTAGCCGCATGTTCTCCTTGAATTGCTGGCTGTCTGAGTGGTGTCCAAAAAATGAGGTGGGCTTCATTGATAATTGGCAAAGCTTCTGGGGAAAACCTGGTCTTGTTAGGAGAGACGGCATCCATCCCACTTTAGATGGAGCAGCTCTCATTTCTAGAAATCTGTCCAATTTTCTTGGATCCTCCAAACTGTGACTGTCCAGCGTTGGGACCAGGAGGCAGAGCTGTGGTCTTATACACCTCTCTGCAGCTTCTCTCCCCCTGCCATCCCCTCATTACCCCATCCCCGTAGAGACGGTGCCTGCTCCCAGACCACCAATAACCAGCAAAAATCTATTTAAGCATAAAAATTCAAAAAGAAAAAATAATATAGCACCTTCAATTGCACCACAGACTAAAACAGTTAAATGTGGTCTATTAAACATTAGGTCTCTCTCTTCTAAGTCCCTGTTGGTAAATGATATAATAATTGATCAACGTATTGATTTATTCTGCCTAACAGAAACCTGGTTACAGCAGGATGAATATGTTAGTTTAAATGAGTCAACACCCCTGAGTCACACTAACTGTCAGAATGCTCGTAGCACGGGCCGTGGCGGGGGATTAGCAGCAATCTTCCATTCCAGCTTATTAATTAATCAAAAACCTAGACAGAGCTTTAATTCATTTGAAAGCTTGTCTCTTAGTCTTGTCCATCCAAATTGGAAGTCCCAAAAACCAGTTTTATTTGTTATTATCTATCGTCCACCTGGTCGTTACTGTGAGTTTCTCTGTGAATTTTCAGACCTTTTGTCTGACTTAGTGCTTAGCTCAGATAAGATAATTATAGTGGGCGATTTTAACATCCACACAGATGCTGAGAATGACTGCCTCAACACTGCATTTAATCTATTATTAGACTCTATCGGCTTTGCTCAAAAAGTAAATGAGTCCACCCACCACTTTAATCATATCTTAGATCTTGTTCTGACTTATGGTATGGAAATAGAAGACTTAACAGTATTCCCTGAAAACTCCCTTTTGTCTGATCATTTTTTAATAACATTTACATTTACCCTGATGGACTACCCTGCAGTGGGGAATAAGTTTCATTACACTAGAAGTCTTTCAGAAAGCGCTGTAACTAGGTTTAAGGATATGATTCCTTCTTTATGTTCTCTAATGTCATATACCAACACAGAGCAGAGTAGCTACCTAACTCTGTAAGGGAGTTAGAGTATCTCGTCAATAGTTTTACATCCTCTTTGAAGACAACTTTGGATGCTGTAGCTCCTCTGAAAAAGAGAGCTTTAAATCAGAAGTGTCTGACTCCGTGGTATAACTCACAAACTCGTAGCTTAAAGCAGATAACCCGTAAGTTGGAGAGGAAATGGCGTCTCACTAATTTAGAAGATCTCCACTTAGCCTGGAAAAAGAGTTTGTCGCTCTATAAAAAAGCCCTCCGTAAAGCTAGGACATCTTTCTACTCATCACTAATTGAAGAAAATGAGAGTAACCCCAGGTTTCTTTTCAGCACTGTAGCCAGGCTGACAAAGAGTCAGAGCTCTATTGAGCTGAGTATTCCATTAACTTTAACTAGTAATGACTTCATGACTTTCTTTGCTAACAAAATTTTGACTATTAGAGAAAAAATTACTCATAAACATCCCAAAGATGTATCGTTATCTTTGGCTGCTTTCAGTGATGCCGGTATTTGGTTAGACTCTTTCTCTCCGATTGTTCTGTCTGAGTTATTTTCATTAGTTACTTCATCCAAACCATCAACATGTTTATTAGACCCCATTCCTACCAGGCTGCTCAAGGAAGCCCTACCATTATTTAAAGCTTCGATCTTAAATATGATCAATCTATCTTTGTTAGTTGGCTATGTACCACAGGCTTTTAAGGTGGCAGTAATTAAACCATTACTTAAAAAGCCATCACTTCACCCAGCTATCTTAGCTAATTATAGGCCAATCTCCAACCTTCCTTTTCTCTCAAAGATTCTTGAGAGGGTAGTTGTAAAACAGCTAACTGATCACCTGCAGAGGAATGGTCTATTTGAAGAGTTTCAGTCAGGTTTTAGAATTCATCATAGTACAGAAACAGCATTAGTGAAGGTTACAAATGATCTTCTTATGGCTTCGGACAGTGGACTTATCTCTGTGCTTGTTCTGTTGGACCTCAGTGCTGCTTTTGATACTGTTGACCATAAAATTTTATTACAGAGATTAGAGCATGTCATAGGTATTAAAGGCACTGCGCTGCGGTGGTTTGAATCATATTTGTTTAATAGATTACAGTTTGTTCATGTAAATGGGGAATCTTCTTCACAGACTAAAGTTAATTATGGAGTTCCACAAGGTTCTGTGCTAGGACCAATTTATTCACTTTATACATGCTTCCCTTAGGCAGTATTATTAGACGGTATTGCTTAAATTTTCATTGTTACGCAGATGATACCCAGCTTTATCTATCCATGAAGCCAGAGGATACACACCAATTAGCTAAACTGCAGGATTGTCTTACAGACATAAAGACATGGATGACCTCTAATTTCCTGCTTTTAAACTCAGATAAAACTGAAGTTATTGTACTTGGCCCCACAAATCTTAGAAGCATGGTGTCTAACCAGATCGTTACTCTGGATGGCATTTCCCTGATCTCTAGTAATACTGTGAGAAATCTTGGAGTCATTTTTGATCAGGATATGTCATTCAAAGCGCATATTAAACAAATATGTAGGACTGCCTTTTTGCATTTACGCAATATCTCTAAAATCAGAAAGGTCTTGTCTCAGAGTGATGCTGAAAAACTAATTCATGCATTTATTTCCTCTAGGCTGGACTATTGTAATTCATTATTATCAGGTTGTCCTAAAAGTTCCCTAAAAAGCCTTCAGTTGGTTCAGAATGCTGCAGCTAGAGTACTGACGGGGACTAGCAGGAGAGAGCATATCTCACCCGTGTTGGCCTCTCTTCATTGGCTTCCTGTTAATTCTAGAATAGAATTTAAAATTCTTCTTCTTACTTATAAGGTTTTGAATAATCAGGTCCCATCTTATCTTAGGGACCTCGTAGTACCATATTACCCCATTAGAGCGCTTCGCTCTCAGACTGCGGGCTTACTTGTAGTTCCTAGGGTTTGTAAGAGTAGAATGGGAGGCAGAGCCTTCAGCTTTCAGGCTCCTCTCCTGTGGAACCAGCTCCCAATTCAGATCAGGGAGACAGATACCCTCTCTACTTTTAAGATTAGGCTTAAAACTTTCCTTTTCGCTAAGGCTTATAGTTAGGGCTGGATCGGGTGACCCTGGACCATCCCTTGGTTATGCTGCTTTAGACGTAGATTGTGGGGGGGTTCCCATGATGCACTGTTTTTTTCTCTTTTTGCTCCGTATGCATCACTCTGCATTTAATCATTAGTGATCGATCTCTGCCCCCCTTCACGGCATGTCTTTTTCCTGGTTTTTTCCCTCAGCCCCAACCAGTCTCAGCAGAAGACTGCCCCTCCCTGAGCCTGGTTCTGCTGGAGGTTTCTTCCTGTTAAAAGGGAGTTTTTCCTTCCACTGTGGCCAAGTGCTTGCTCATAGGGGGTCGTTTTGACCGTTGGGGTTTTTCATAGTTGTTGTATGGCCTTGCCTTGCAATATGGAGCGCCTTGGGGCAACTGTTTGTTGTGATTTGGCGCTATATAAGAAAAAAGTTGATTGAGTTGATTGATCCTCTCTGGACTTCCCACCAGCAATGAGGTACAATTCAACAGTGAGCCTCCTCTAGCCAGTTGGTGAGCTCTGTCACTTCGTTGACAATACCATCAGATGTTTTGACCACAGCTGGAATGATTTTGTCACTGACAACCATGCCACTGACAACCACATTCGGGAGCTCACGCTGTGCAACATCACGGGCAAGAAGTTGCACATTTTGTTTGTTAGAAGCAGAGGCCCAAAACTTTTCATGCTGCTGGGGAATGGGCACAGACTCATTTATGATGGCTAGATCTATAGGAGCAACGTCGCATGTCCTTCTCAGACATTCAGCACTCTTAACAGAGACATCTTGGTAGCTGTCAAATACCATGCGTATCCTGTCAGAAAGACACACATTCTTAGCATGTTGTGTAATGACAGCAAGTAATTCACCAAAATTCCTGAAGCTTGTTAGGTTAGTATACTTTTATGATAAAATGTGCACTATCGTGTATTTCATGATTCAAATATAGACACAGTAAAGACTTTGAATGAATGAAAAAAGTTCTCAAATGTCATGTAAAAGTGCATAATTCCTTCTGGCTATAATTTATCACTATAATAAAGTCAAATTAATTCTACATGTTCAAAAACCCTAGAATAGAGGTGTCACATTAAAACGTAGGATCAAAAATAGAAAAGTTGTTATTCCGATAGCTGATCGGCAGCCATTTTGGTTAATGCCCCCTGGCGGCCATTCGCTGTTAAATTCGAACGTCCACCTGTGATTTTGAAAGGTGATATACCCTCCTACTTAAAACAGCAGTCAAAAATTATTGTACTTGAGATGTATACGGGGTTATAGGATAGGGCCTAGTTAAGTTAAAGTTGTTGAAATTATTGTGAAATGTGTTGCAAATTATTGGTTAATAGAATTTTATAAAGGAATAGTTTGCACAAGTCATGCTTACTTGTCACGTTAGGGGATAACATATCTTACGTCATAAAATCCAGTAGACGTCGAGACTGTTTGACCTTTACCCTGCAGACCAAACATTCAACACAGTCAAAACCCTTCCATTTATTAATCCTATTAGTTCAATCAATAATTTGGACCACTTTTTATTTTTACCAAAATGGTAAAATGTGGTATAGCTTTCAATATGAATGAAACATTTTTAAATTTTGACCCCTGTGCAATTCTTCAGTTGACCCTTACTTGGCCCCCTATCGAAAATTCAAGTGGCTAGTCAGTTTTTTTTCCAAGAGTAATGTCTAAGTTGTATTTGTGCTGAATTTGGTGCTTGTATAACCATGTGAAGGATTGTTTCACTTATCTGCTGCACTCTTCAGGGAAGAGTGACTGAACTTGTTTGTTGTCAGTTCAGCTGCTCCCATTATTGTTCGGGGTCGCCACACCAGATAGTCAGATCTGCATTTTTCCCCCACTTTTATCCTTTCTTACATGACAGTTTAGGTTTATTAATACACTTGTCATTTTTCCAGTTACCCACTAATTCACACCATACAGATCACTCAATATTGGCCTTGTCAGTTGTAATGAACAAACACAGGCAGCGCCGTGCACTTTAAATTAGTGACCACAACTGTTGACAGTCTGTGTACATCAATGAAAGGAGGGTAAACAAAGTTATACAAAGAGTGCACATTTTGGATCCAGGTACCAAAATGGTCACTCAATTTAAAAAGAAAAATGTGAGCGTGATCATAACAAATACAGAAACATTCCAACAGAGAAGTTTGAAATCACTTTTACTACATACTTTCAAAAACACAATAGATTCACTCAAGTTTTTGTGACAAACAGGTGGATAAATGGATTTTATTCACATTCTCCTTACAGCAGATGATTTAAATAAGGCTAAAGGAGCAGTGGTTGGCAGCAGTGCAATGGAGACTCTGGTACAGATGACAAGGATTTTTGAATTGTAGGAAGTAAGTGGAACAGGGGTTTGTGGACCTACAACTGCTATTCACGTCTGAGATATTCTGAAATTAACCTTAAGAGATGCATACTGTAGCATTAATCTACAGGAACTAGGTCACCCTGGATAGAGGGAAAAGAAAAAAAAAGTAATTCGGCAGTACAGAAAGTTATTGTAAAATTCTCTTTTCTCAGATATGAACGGTGCCCAAATGTCACAATCTCAGGATGGGTGCAGGGCAGTAGAGTGAGAGAATAAAATGTCCTTTAAAGAGAGGAATCAAGTCAAAGCATAAGTAATCATCTGTCCTGCTGAAGTGCCCATGAGGAAAACACTGTTTTGCTATCGACTTCAAAGACACAGCAGAAACATCCCTAAGGCGAGGGACAAGTTAATTTGGATGAAAATGCCAGCGTTGAAACCATCTTTCCTTATATGACATTTTTATGCAAGACACAAGTAAGAGATGCAGGCCAGGCATCACAACAGTCAGCTAGAAGTTTTTTCACCCAGAGAGATGCACTAGGTGTTTAGTTCACTCTCTGGTCTCAAGGCGTGTGGTTTGTGGGACGAGAGACGACACAATCAGGAGCAGCGTTAGTTTTTGTTCAACATAACTGTAGGTCTGTAAAAGCAGCAGCAGCAGTCCTTCACTGAAATACAACAACGCGGGAGAAAACACCGGAAGGCTCGCTGCCGTCACCAAGTGCCGCACGTAAGCCTTCTTGTTGCCGAGCCCGTGCCAGCTTTGCTAGTGCGGCAAATGACCGTGGTTCTGTAACAGCCAGATCACAGAGAACCTTCCGGTTGAGTTCAACGCTACACTGTGTGGAGGAAGAGAGGAAATGTGTTACGTCCACAGTGGGGTCAGATGCTCCAACAAGCAGCAGTGTGCAGAAGTGGCATAATGGTGTGATATTCAGCAATTTAAAAAAGGCGACAAGTCATGAAGTTGAAGGTAAATGTGTTAACTAACCTTTATTAGATTGTGTACAAGGCCAGGATACTTCAGGCCGTGTTCTCGCGTTGCCGCTGCAATGCGGGTTATCCAGAGCTGAAAGACAACACGATTTATCTTGTTCAATTATAAATAATTATTACTTCTACCAAGAAGGTTCAGATTCCACTCTAATATTTACTCAAAAACTAAAATGAGTGCTCGTGATGATGTCATAACTTTCCAGAGATTAAATACAATCACCAGTCATGCTCGTTTCAAGCAAACATGAAAAACGGTGTTTAGCAAACAGCAAAACATGCTGCCAAATCGCACCAACAACTGACAAAATGAACATCTGTGCCCACGTGCTGCTACCACAGATGTTTTGCAGACCAGGCAGCCAGTGCACAACAAAAAACAACAAGGTAAACAATAACAGATCGATCGCATTAACTGCTTGTCACAAAGCTGAGCAAAAAGGTTTATCTTGACCTGGGTTATAAACCAGCAAAGACTGAGGTAGATCCAGAAAATAGGGTAGAGCCAAAACCTTTAGAGTACCATTCCTTAAAAAAAAATAAAAAAAAATAGTGCTTGACTTTTTAGTCCATATGACAGTATCACTTGAAAAGCATACTGAGTGCCACACCCCCCTAGTTACTACAACAAACATCAGCAAAACACTACAGCCCCCCACACACACAATTTATAAATCATCAGTTTGACGATGCAATTTCAACTTAGTGCTGTGCTATGCACAAAGGAGTTTACACTGGTTTTAGTTGCAGCACAATTAAGCTGCTACACAGGAGCTCACTTTGGAGCTGTATTACATGTACACTGGAGATCAAAATTACAGAACAATTCATGAACATTTACTTTTTTCAGAAATAATGTACTCTTCATTGCTCAACATTTAATGGATTTTTTTGTTGTGACTATAGCATTCTACAAAATAACCACGGCACATCAACATAACACCTTTATTTGGTGGAAAACACATTGATCAAAATTAGAGAACAGCAATGATGACTGACCACAGAGAAAGATTACAACTAAATTCCTGAAGGTTACAACAATCAACAATTAGTAGGAAGCATACACGCCACTGCTTTGAATTACTTGAGTACATCTGCAGGCACAGGACGTCACTAGTCTCTCACTCTGCTCTGGTGTGACTTTGGTCCACTCTTCTTCCAGTCTCCTCCACAGTTCAGTGACTGTAGTGGGTTTCTTGGTCATAACTTTGTCACCAAAGATTTCCCAAACGTTTTCTATTGAGTTTTGATCAGGACTCTGGGCTGGCCATTTCATTATTTCAATGTTTCTCAGTTTCAAGAAACTGCTTTACCCATTTTGCTGAGACAGGGGGCATTGTCCTGCATGGAAATTTCTGGCTGATTGGTGATGAATGCAGGTAAGGGACCACATGTTGTCAAAGAAATTCTGTTAAACATTTGCACTGACTCTGCCATGTAGAGGCTTTATGAGGTGACGTCCAACTCAACCTGCAGAAAACATTCCCCAAACCATTACACTTCCTCCTCTACCTTTCAATGACGTCTTTACACACTTGGGGTTCACTCTTTCCCCAGTTTTACACAGCGAACATAAGGTTTCTGATCTGACCCAAATAAATTAAACTTGTTGTCATCACTAAAGTGAACTTTGGACCAGTTCTCCTGTCTACACAACAGGCTCCTCGGCAAAGGTTAGTCCAGCCCGGTAGAGTCGTGGTTAGCACTGTTGCCTCACAGCAAGAAGGTCGCGGGATTGATTCCAGGCCTTTCTGCATTGCGTTTGCATGGGTTTCCTCCTACAATCAAAAACATGCTTATTTAGGGTCTGCTCCTTTCTCTGCCCCTGACCAAGGCAGTGTCTACATCTGGAGTTGGTTCCCAGGCACCGGACTGGGCTCCATTGCCCAGTGCTCCTACTGGTTAGATTGTGTCTAAGTGTAATTGGGATGGATTAAATGTATATATGTGCAATGACAAAGTTTATATTCTATTCTATGAGAGGTTTAGTCACTGTAGTGTGGGCTTTCAGTCCAAATGTTCAGGACAACCGTTTAGTAGAGCATGTTGACATCTACTACATTCTTCTGAATGTGATGGCACTAAACATCGAGACACTGTATGATGAGACAGATCCTTACCCTGTTCAGCACTGCAGTGTTGGACTGATTGCCCATTGAGATTCTGTTTTCTCTTGCATTTGTCTTTTGTGGATGACCAACCTTCTTGGGGAACTTGAATGAGTTTGTGAAGTTGTAAAGATGCAATATTCTAGAAATCACAGATTTGGAATGGCTAACTTCTCCTGCTATGGCTGATAGGGTCATCCCTTAGGACTTCATCTGGATAACCTGTTGCCGGAGGGTTTCAGTCACTTTAGAAAGGCTCAAAAAGTCAGTGAAAACTGGAAAGTTAGCCTGCCAATTAAATAGGGTTTGTCAGATGATTAAGGAAATTAGCACCAGGTGCCAGATTAACCAACCAACCAACCAAGGAATCAAACTTTATTTCTATAGTCCTTTCCACAGCCCAAAGGGTGACCAAAGTGCTTCACAGTCAGATAAAAAAAATTCACAGAGAATAACTTAAAACCATAAGACAATAAGTAAATTTAAAACAGACACATCAATAAAAACATCCAAAAATATTTACAGATAAGAACCAAATAAAATGTCAGAGCACTACTGGTTGTGTAAAAGCCATTCTAAAAAGGAAGGTTTTTAATTTAAATTAAAAAATACCCAAGTCAGTGATGGTGCAGATCTCAGGGGGAACTTGTTCCAAAGTCTGGGTGCGGCCACAGAGAAAGCCCAGTCTCCCCAGTGGCAGTAACTGGACCTCAGAAACTCTAGTGCACGCTGTTTAGACGATCTCAAAACTGTTTTGGTCCAGATGTGTCAATATGTGTAAGCATAGTGGGGCCAAACCATTCAAAGCTTTAAAAACAAACATAGGAATAAGGGAAAAGTGGGAGACTCCAACATAAAGTCCATTGCAATAGTCCAACAACTAAAGCATGAATGGCTTTTCCAGATCTACACAATTTAAAAAAGGCTTCACCTTTGCTAAAAGCCATAGTTGATTAAAAACTTGACTTTACCACCAGTGTGTGAGAAATCTTGGAGTCATTTTTTATCAGGATATGTCATTCAATGCGCATATTAAACAAATATGTAGGACTGCTTTTTTGCATTTACGCAATATCTCTAAAATTACAAAGGTCTTGTCTCAGAGTGATGCTGAAAAACTAATTCATGCATTTATTTCCTCTAGGCTGGACTACTGTAATTCATTATTATCAGGTTGTCCTAAAAGTTCCCTGAAAAGCCTTCAGTTAATTCAAAATGCTGCAGCTAGAGTACTAAAGGGGACTAGAAGGAGAGAGCATATTTCACCCATATTGGCCTCTCTTCATTGGCTTCCTGTTAATTCTAGAATAGAATTTAAAATTCTTCTTCTTACTTATAAGGTTTTGAATAATCAGGTCCCATCTTATCTTAGGGACCTCATAGTACCATATCACCCCAATAGAGCGCTTCGCTCTCAGACTGCAGGCTTACTTGTAGTTCCTAGGGTTTGTAAGAGTAGAATGGGAGGCAGAGCCTTCAGCTTTCAGGCTCCTCTCCTGTGGAACCAGCTCCCAATTCAGATCAGGGAGACAGACACCCTCTCTACTTTTAAGATTAGGCTTAAAACTTTCCTTTTTGCTAAAGCTTATAGTTAGGGCTGGATCAGGTGACCCTGAACCATCCCTTAGTTATGCTGCTATAGACTTAGACTGCTGGGGGGTTCCCATGATGCACTGAGTGTTTCTTTCTCTTTTTGCTCTGTATGCACCACTCTGCATTTAATCATTAGTGATTGATCTCTGCTCCCCTCCACAGCATGTCTTTTTCCTGGTTCTCTCCCTCAGCCCCAACCAGTCCCAGCAGAAGACTGCCCCTCCCTGAGCCTGGTTCTGCTGGAGGTTTCTTCCTGTTAAAAGGGAGATTTTCCTTCCCACTGTGGCCAAGTGCTTGCTCACAGGGGGTTGTTTTGACCGTTGGGGTTTTTACGTAATTATTGTATGGCCTTGCCTTACAATATAAAGCGCCTTGGGGCAACTGTTTGTTGTGATTTGGCGCTATATAAATAAAATTGATTGAGTCAATTTGTTTGTCGAAGTTAAAAGCACTGACAAACATCACCCCAAGATGTCTGACAGTGGGTTTAAACAACAATCCCCCAACATCCATTATCTGTGGGTCACCAAAGAGAATACACTCACTCTTGTCTTCATTTAGGTGTAGGAAATGCAAAGACAACCATTGTTTTATTTCTGCGATTAACACATAACTGGGAGGTATTCAAAAGTGTTCTGTAATTTTGATCAGTTCCTTTTTAAACATCTCATTTAAGTTTTTATACTGTGCTTCATATAATAGATGTAACTCATTAAATATGCTTAAAATACTGCTCTGTTGCTCCTGTTTGGATCAATTCAAATGGGACTAAGCATTGACCTTGACATTTATGAAATTTTATGTTCTCTAATTTTGATCTCCAGTGTACGTACAGTCTATTATCCTTTAAGTGTAATATCCTGCTCCAAAAATAACTTCAGAAGAGCAGTCACACTACTCTGACTAACTCTGTGTTTAGTGCCTTGAAACCAGTTGTATAGGATTGAAGAAAAAAAAGGCTCAGAGATCCACAAAAAAGTCTGTAATTTTTACAATCAAAAACAGTGGAATTATGAGACCTGCTCAATCCAGTGAATTAGGGGAAAATGGGCACTAGATAGAGGGCAAGTCTCCATCACAATGATGAATGAAAGGAAATGAAATGTGCGCCATGGACTTCAGTACCGGCATGACCCTTAATTGGAATAAGCAACTTTAGAAAACAGATAGAAGGGTATAATAGCAATGACGTGATGTTTGTGGTTTGGGGGAAGATACTTCATCCAGTGAAGCCTTTTCCAAAACTTTTTCCTCCGTGTGGCACAGAGTAGACTACAGTGCTTCTGACCCTGCACCTCTACATTTCTCCAATGTTCCTATGGACTGTCCAAACCTCATATATCTTGACTGTTCTTATCACAACTCTTTCCTCTGGTTTCTCAACTTGTTGAAGTGACTAGCTACAAGAAGAGTGGCAGTTGTTCTAAACTTCTTCCACTTAATTACAGTGACTGTGTTCTGCTCAATATATGAACTGGGACAAACACTCCTAAAACTGGCCAACATTTCTGTAAGTGTGCTCTGCACTTCCGGTGTCAGAACGAGGCTCTAATACTGATCTCTCACAGTGGACATGCACCTAAGATGAAAATTTCAGACCCCTCCATGATTTCTAAGTGGAAGAACTTGCAAAACCGCAGGGTGTTCAAATACTTATTTTCCTCACTGTATATTCCATAAAGCCTTTTCCAGATCTGCATCTCAATACGATCCAGTCTCACTGTTCCACTGGCGATCCCTTTGTGCACACAGCATCTTTTTAATTCTTTTTTTTTTTTTTCAAACTTCCACCAATAGCCAATAAAATGATATATACATTAGCTATTCTTTTTTTAGTACAGTCACTTGCCCAGTTCTGGCTCATTGCCAGTTCCGGATCACTGCTGTAGTATTTGCGCTGCCGTTTCTTGTAATCAGCACGAATAAGCTAATACTTGGTACCAATGGAAAGACTGATGTTTTGTCTACAAACGACCACAAGCTCGACCGGATCCAGCCATCTTTGTGATCAACAGAGGAATCAAAACATCCCGGTCTCGGTGGTGTGCACGCGTTTTCTGACTCACTCATTCCTGCAAGTATGAAAGTGACGATCTCTAAGAAGTAGCAACGGTGAGTTAGCCATTCATTGTCATTGGTTCTAGAGTGGGAAAATACTTACTTACTTGGTTAGAAAATGTCAGTGTGTTATGTCTTGCTGTTTAATTGCTGCACACATTTATCTCTGACGTGAAAATTTGCCAGATGTGGAACACTGAAGCAGTAGCCTCATGTCAGTACTTGTGAGCCATGTGTACTTTGGGGGTCATCTCAACATCATGAATGGACATGAATGTCGGGGCTTTTACTTTTTAATTTGGGAGAAATCTCACCTCCACACATTTAAAACCCTCCTTTGCTCTCCATCTCTAACAATATCAGGTGCAAAATGATAGCAAGTTGGGGCATCTTGTGCTATCCTGACCCACTTCACTGAGTTAAAAGCTTAGGTGAAGATGTCAAAATCCAAGAATGTTTATTACCACATATTTTATTTTATCTTCATTTATTAAGGAATGCCACCCAATTTGAGTAAACACTTAATATTTTGCTCGTAAAAACATATAACAGTGCCTTTCGAAACTAAGTAAATTCTCATTTAATAAGTAGAATTTATATCATTTTGTGTTCAAAACACATTCTCGGGCACAGTGTGTATCATTCTGCACCAGAAGGCCTCCAGCCAGATGCCAGGAATGCCCCCAAAGTGACAAAGTGTCGTGATCCAGAACGGGGCAAAGTGATCCATTTCCGGCAAATATTTGCACCACACATTATGTGGCTTCACACTTTTAGTAGAAGGGCTACCCCATCCAGACTTTTTCAGCTAGATAACATCCAAATACTCAATACAACAATACACAAAGGACATTTAGTTGCATTATGGCTCCATATAGCGGGACTTACACTGTAAATACTTGTCAATGTAATATTCCAGTTGTTTTTGTTTAATATATTTGCAAATAATGTATAAAATCCTGTTTTTGCTTTGTTACTCTCAGCATTGAGCGGCGTCTGAAAAAGGGAACAGCATTTCAAATTAGTTTAGAATGTACAGCGGTCGGCAGCAATACGCCTTGGTTACGTCTTGTCTGCTAAGTAAGAGAAGCAGAAGAAATTATATTAGCACAAGACCAGTGAATGGTGCCGACTACTTCCTGCGTCATACCTTACGCATGTTGCGTTTCTTCAGTATCCGACCTTTGGTGGCGAAGACAAAAGCCCTGGTGACCGCCCGCACAGCCAAACTGTAACATCGGTTCTTTCTGCCTCTAAAATGCTGAGGAAGAACACACAGAAAGTAAAAAACAAAACGCCATACTGTTATTATTCGATTAGGACAAGCCGGCTATCCAACCAGTTTAAAAAATAGCCTTAATCCTACCCTTGCATATTTGAGAAGTTCTTGCACTTTCCAGTATCTGTCAGGACCGCGGCTTCTGATATGGCAGGGGAATGTTAGAAACACCATTTCTTATTTCATTCAGCCAACCTTTTCTTCCAAAAAAAAAAAAAAAAAAGAAACCTTAGCGCATTTCCGAGCTCCGTGTTAACTCAAACTGACATGCGCAAGCTGAATGTAGAGAGTGCGTTCGTTTTTATCTCCGGGAATGTAGTGCGGACCGACTGTTTCCGGTGCCCGAGTTTCACATGACAAAGTTTAGTTATGTTAGCAGTTTTGAATAGCGGGGTCAAACGAATCACCTAGCTACGGTCCATGTGTGTGTGTAGTTAGACAACGAAATCAGATTTGATTGCCTCGATATTTCCACAAATGAAACAATGTTCCGATTATAGCTAGAAATCCGGGAGGTACAGCTTCACAAAACATATGCACCGCTAGTTGTGACGCAGCCGCGGTGGATGCTGGGAAAACAGTGTAAGCGGTGGAGGTCAGAGAGAAGCTTTTAATATGTCTCTAGTTGGTTTTTCGTCCTTGAGGTGCTGTGCTGCGTCGATACTCCGTTCCTCCAAAACGCTGCTGGTATGTTAAATTTCAAGAAATAACCTTACTCATTAAATGACTTTGTTTTGTTTTAATAGGAGTGGTGTTGCAACTGTTTGACAGTTTAGGGCTCCGTCTATGCTTTGGAATGTAGGTTACGTATAAACATAAAACATTTTCAGACCGGTTTAGTGGTGACGTTTTCTTTAGTTTGTTTGCTAGTGATTAGAAAATAACGCAACCTACACATGCTATTAATTTTTGTATTTTTTTTTTCTTATTTCTTGTGAGAGTAAAACTGGGCAGCATCGTTTGCAAGAAGTTGTGGTTTGTCTGATGCTATTTCCAACATGATGACGTTATGGTTCTGAGGCTTTCTACTCAAAACATCCATAAACCAAAAAGTCCACACCTAAAATGCCCAAATGCCAAAAACGTCCACAGTACACACCAAAACGTCCACATAGTGTGAATTTGTAGAGTAACATGCATATCTCACATTTGAGAAAGCTCTATCTACCTTATTCCTGAAGGTGCTGCTGTAGAAGCGATTATGGGCACAACCACACTCTCACGAGCACCACTACCTTAGCTTATGACAAGCTAAAAGTGGATGCATTATGGCCGAAAAACTTTCAAGTTTCTGGGGATTGTGTGTTAGTACGTTCCTGTGGCCGATGTGCTTGATGAATTCCTGCGCAAAAAGTAGTTCCCAGATAATTGTGATATAGTATATGTGACCGTAGTACCTTTGTGGCCAGGATGGCTGTGGGATCGAACCCCGGACAGCTCGCACTAAAGACCATTCCCACGTCAGCCAAAGGGGAACCCCAAGGTGTTCCCAAGCCACCCGAGACACGTAGTCCCTCCAGCGTGTCCTGGGTCTTACCCGGGGCCTCCTCCCAATGGGACGTGCCTGGAACACCTTTCCAGCGAAGTGTCCAGAGGACATCCAGAAAAGATGCCTGAGCCACCTCAGCTGGCTCCTTCCGTCGTGGAGGAGCAGCGGCTCGACTCCGAGCTCCTTCCGAGTGACAGAGCTCCTCACACTATCTCTAAGGGAGCGCCCAGCCACCCTGCGGAGGAAACTCATCTCGGCCGCTTGTACTTGCTCTCTCTCTCGTTCTTTCGGTCATGAGCCAAATCTCATGACCATAGGTGAAGATCGGAACGTAGATTGATCGGTAAATCGAGAGCTTTGCCCCCCTGCTCAGCTTTCTCTTCGCTACAACGGTCCGATACAGCGACTGCATCACTGTAGACGCTGCACCAATCCGTCTGTCGAGCTCACACTGCATCCTTCCCTCGCTCGTTAACAAGATCCAGAGATACTTAAACTCCTCCACTTGAGGCAAGGACACTCCACCGACCTGAAGACGGTAAGGCACCTTTTTCCGGTCGAGAACCATGGCCTCAAATTTGGAGGTGCTGATTTTCATCCCGGACACTTCACATTCGGTTGCAAACTGCCCCAGTGCACGCTGAAGGTCCTGATTTGATGAAGCCAACAGAACCACATCGTCCGCAAACAGCAGAGATGAGATTCTGTGTTTCCCAAACCAGACCCCCTCTACACCCTGGCTGCGCCTAGAAATTCTGTCCATAAAGGTAATGAACAGAACTGGTGACGGTTGGGATGTTGTGTAAAATGGAAATAAAAACAGAACACAATAACTTGCAAATCCTCTTCAACCTATATTCAGTTGAATACACCACAATCAGGCAGTCCAGTACCCACACTCTTTTACTACGAAGCCACGCTGTTGTAACACGTGCAGAATGTGGCTTGGCATTGTCTTGCTGAAATAAGCAGGGACATCCCTGAAAAAGACGTTGCTTAGATGGCAGCATGTGTTTCTCCAAAACCTGGATGTACCTTTCAGCATTGACGGTGCCATCACAGATGTCTAAGTTCCCCATACCATCACAAATGCTGGCTTTTGAACTTTGTGCTGGTAATAATCTGGATGGTCTTTTTCCTCTTTTGTCCGGACGACACGTCGTCCATGATTTCCAAAAACAATTTGAAATGTGAACTCATGAGACCACAGTACACTTTTCCACTTTGTGTCTGTCCATTTCAAATGAGCTTGTGCCCAGAGAAGGCGGCGGCGTTTATGGATGTTGTTGATGTATGCTTTTCGCTTTGCATGGTAGAGTATTAACTTGCACTTGTAGATGTAGCAGGGAACTGTGTTAACTGACAATGGTTTTGTGAAGTGTTCCTGAGCCCACGCGGTAAGATCCTTTACAGACTGATATTGGTTTTTAATGCAGTGCCGCCTGAGGGATCGAAGATCACGGGCGTTTAATGTTGGTTTTCAGCTTTGCTGCTTAGTGTAGAAAGTTCTCCAGATTCTCTGAATCTTCTGATTATATTACGGACTGTAGATGATGGAATTCACAAACGTGAATTCAGCTCTTTATATAATCATTTGAATCATCTACATGTTGCCACATGTACATAAGGGCTGGATTGTCATTCCTACACTCATATTGTTATATTTAATAAAAAATAATAAGCACACGCAGCGGCTGCCGCTGCATTCAACTACCATTGGAAATTACACAGCTTTTTTGTTGATTCAAATTCAGCAGTTGCTTGTGGCAAAATAATTAATTGTATCCACACAAAAGATTAATTCTGGGCTATATAATGTGCCTGAGTCCATTGAAGATGACCCCTCACCCAGATTAAAAAAAATCCAAGCAAACAGGCTGAGTTTGCCCTGTAATTTCTGACTGTACATGAACGCAGCAGCAGCCTCAGAGCTTACAAATCATCTTCTGCACTGTGTGAAAACATTCAGCCAGTCGAATGAAGTCAAACCAAACAATGTTATAAAAACTAAACGAACGATTAAAAAACATCAAGAATGACAGCAAAACGAAACACGGACAAATTGAGGTTTTTTTTGCCCTTTGTTCAAATTTTTCAACGGTTTAAAAATCCTGACGAAGAAGCACCAGCTGCAGGAACAAAGCTGCACGAAGGTTAAACTGTGCCAACAAAAGTCCAAATTTCATGTTTCCTTAGGGCTTTGTTGCCCTTCGTTAAGTGCCGTGTGACTGGACCATAAGAAAGTTAGCAAGTGCCGCACCATCCATGAGTCGCACTTTAGTATCTGTTGTCACATCGTTTAATGCTTCCAATTTGTGTTCAAGACAGGCCATGGGGTCAGACTTCTTCTCCTGGTGTAACTGCCCATAGGTAGACAGAGATGGTGGAAAGGGGTGGTTTTCATGACAGAAGAAATTGTCCAAGTCGCCATCTCTTGTCTGCCATGCAACATACAGACTTGCACAGAGGGAAGATTCACATTTGAGGAGACTGACCTTATCCTCTGATTTCTTGGATCTTTGGGCTTGAACATTGAACAGTACCACCTTGTTTCTGGTAATCATTGCTGTAATTGGCTAAGTATTTATTCTAAGTAGATCATCCAGAAATGTTGCATACTGCTGTTGACCATTTGCAACAATAGTGGTTAGACACTCAATTGACTGCTCATCCACAGTGTCTTTTGAATCTGAGAAGGTCCTGGCTTTCTTCCTGAAATGGGCTCCCCATATCCTCCAGTACACTGACTACAGCATGAACATGTCCAGCAAATAACATTCTGGGCTGATGTGGTTTCTTAAAATAACTCTGATATTTATTATATTTTTGTGGTCAGATAAATTCTGTAAGACCTGCTGTTTGAAGCATATTTTTACAAGTAGTGTTATTGCTGTGTTGTGTCATTGGCATGATGTGCTCAAATATTTAGATGGTGTAGTTCTGTAGGAGTCCTGGGCCAAATAAATACCCCAAAACTACAAGAAAACTAGAATACAAGGTCCCACAGCTACAAAAAAAAATTGATCTCTGTTGTACAAAGTCAGTCAATGCCTTTGTCAGAAATAAAGGAGTTAAATCTTAAAATGGGAATAATTTGGATTTTTTTTTTTCCTTAATTGTCTTTGTAAATGTTTAAGTAATCAAAATACAATAATCATTGTTCTGTCAGTCATTTTTGCTCTGTGATTATAAAAATGTATCATTATTGTCATAGGTATTAAAGGCACTGCGCTGCGGTGGTTTGAATCATATTTGTCTAATAGATTACAGTTTGTTCATGTAAATGGGGAATCTTCTTCACAGACTAAAGTTAATTATGGAGTTCCACAAGGTTCTGTGCTAGGACCAATTTTATTCACTTTATACATGCTTCCCTTAGGCAGTATTATTAGACGGTATTGCTTAAATTTTCATTGTTACGCAGATGATACCCAGCTTTATCTATCCATGAAGCCAGAAGACACACACCAATTAGCTAAACTGCAGGATTGTCTTACAGACATAAAGACATGGATGACCTCTAATTTCCTGCTTTTAAACTCAGATAAAACTGAAGTTATTGTACTTGGCCCCACAAATCTTAGAAGCATGGTGTCTAACCAGATCTTTACTCTGGATGGCATTTCCCTGACCTCTAGTAATACTGTGAGAAATCTTGGAGTCATTTTTGATCAGGATATGTCATTCAAAGCGCATATTAAACAAATATGTAGGACTGCCTTTTTGCATTTACGCAATATCTCTAAAATCAGAAAGGTCTTGTCTCAGAGTGATGCTGAAAAACTAATTCATGCATTTATTTCCTCTAGGCTGGACTATTGTAATTCTTTATTATCAGGTTGTCCTAAAAGTTCCCTAAAAAGCCTTCAGTTAATTCAAAATGCTGCAGCTAGAGTACTGACGGGGACTAGCAGGAGAGAGCATATCTCACCCGTGTTGGCCTCTCTTCATTGGCTTCCTGTTAATTCTAGAATAGAATTTAAAATTCTTCTTCTTACTTATAAGGTTTTGAATAATCAGGTCCCATCTTATCTTAGGGACCTCGTAGTACCATATCACCCTAATAGAGCGCTTCGCTCTCAGACTGCAGGCTTACTTGTAGTTCCTAGGGTTTGTAAGAGTAGAATGGGAGGCAGAGCCTTCAGCTTTCAGGCTCCTCTCCTGTGGAACCAGCTCCCAATTCAGATCAGGGAGACAGATACCCTCTCTACTTTTAAGATTAGGCTTAAAACTTTCCTTTTCGCTAAGGCTTATAGTTAGGGCTGGATCGGGTGACCCTGGACTATCCCTTGGTTATGCTGCTTTAGACGTAGACTGTGGGGGGGTTCCCATGATGCACTGTTTCTTTCTCTTTTTGCTCTGTATGCATCACTCCACATTTAATCATTAGTGATCGATCTCTGCCCCCCTCCACAGCATGTCTTTTTCCTGGTTCTTTCCCTCAGCCCCAACCAGTCTCAGCAGAAGACTGCCCCTCCCTGAGCCTGGTTCTGCTGGAGGTTTCTTCCTGTTAAGAGGGAGTTTTTCCTTCCCACTGTTGCCAAGTGCTTGCTCACAGGGGGTCGTTTTGACCGTTGGGGTTTTTCATAATTATTGTATGGCCTTGCCTTACAATATAAAGCGCCTTGGGGCAACTGTTTGTTGTGATTTGGCGCTATATAAAAAAAAAAGTTGATTGAGTTGATTGTGTATTAGAGTATTCAGTGACAGTGATATTTCTCTGGATAACTAAAGAGCAAAATGTAGCTATGGACGTGTACTTGTTTATTACCTAGAAAAAAATTATTCTTCTTTTTCTTTCTCTTTCTTCCCGTGTCTGTGCTGTCAGGCAGTCCGATGTGCCCAAACAGCAGCAGCACAGTCCAGAATAAAGAAGTTTGAGGTGTACCGATGGGACCCAGATACTCCAGGAGACAAACCCCGCATCCAGACCTATGAGATTGACCTCAACACGTATGTGATACAACTTTTAATTTTGTAGTTAAGAGGTGGGAGAGGAAGGAAGGCTGCAGTTATGTACTGCAGCTGTCAGTCATTAGCTTACATACTGATCTGCTTGATCATGCACATCAGGGTGACCTGTTATCTGAAAATAATGGATTATTTACTCAAAAATAAACAAACAGCAGACTAGTCCTTTTCTTAAAATATTTAACTTCACTTACAGAAAGGTTCTGTTTATTTGTTTTTCTTCACTGCACTCAGAAGACTTTAGATGCAAATATTCAAATCAAAAGTCTGTTGTTGTTTGTTTTTTTTTTTTGCCATTTTTGTGGACTACAACCTTTTTTGAACAGCTACCTATTCATACAGTGATTATTCTGGTTGATACAAATATTTATGTCCCATGGAGTATCACTGATATATGATGCTTAGAACCGTGTTGAAAGTTTGACTAAGCACATGTGAACAGACTCGAGGTGGATTTAGCAAAGCTGGTTTTGACATCGCAGCACATTTTCAGATCTCTTACACCATCTGTTCCCTTACTTGTGTCTGGGGAAACTGTCAGTTTCTGTGAACATGCGGCATAAGATCCAAAACTCTAAAAGGCACACCAGGCTTTTGTTATTATGATTACATACAACATGAAGTGAGGTTTTCTTCATTTATTTTTAATTTCAAACTCAGTGTTTTTCCCCATATGATGCTTTGTACATGTAGTTGTGGCCCAATGGTTCTTGATGCCTTGATCAAGATTAAGAATGAGATGGATTCGACTCTGACTTTCCGCCGCTCCTGCAGAGAAGGTCAGTAATATGAACATTAGAAGGTTTCATTGGCATATTTACAGAAGGGTAATTATTCAACTGTGTGTCTTTATTGCAAGAATGGCTAAAAGAGCTTTAAAATCTACACACCACCTGAGTCTGCCTGACCTTACACGCTAATGTAGGTATAAGGAATATCTAGGATCTCATCTATGTCTGCATTTCAGTGGAAAATATTAATATTAAAGGAGGCCAATGATATTACGGTCTCTTTGTGGGATTAAGAAAAATTATACATTTTCTAAATTGGTTTGAAAATCGAACTTTTGTGAATCTTCAACATCTGTGATACCTTGTTTATTCACAGTTATTTAATTGCTGTGTTTGTCAGAAGTTACTCAGTATTTTTGAAACATACTCTGTAGATTATTCTAATAGCTAAATAGTAGAGAAGCTTGAATCTTCGACTGGACTGGGTTGCTTGACGTGAGGACGTTTCGCTTCAAATCACAGAAGCTTCCTCAGCTAAAATTCCTTGCTCTGGTAGTCTGACTTCTGTCTTAACTCTTGTAGAGAAGAATAAACCAGAAGCCAATAAAAGCTGGAGTTTTTTAACCTAACCAGACCCCACCTACCAAGAGGCTGACTGCTATAGGCTAGTGACTAAACAATAGCTCTAATTAGCACCTATTGTGCTCTAGTTAGCACTCTCCTAATGACAGGACGGAAGCCTCCCCTGATGGCTCCCTTGACGACTCTCTCCTGATGACGTGAATGACTCATTACCATGAACAAAAGACTGAAACTGGTTTGACCTGAGTACCACATTGTAAACAGGGGACAAAGCGTGTCTGAGACCCGCTCCGCGGTTAATGCTGGGTTTCAACTGTTTTACAAAGAATGTTTCCTTGACACCTCTCTCAAACCATTTCTTCTCTCTGGCTAAGATTTTAACTTCCTTGTCCTCAAACATGTGGTTAGTGTCTTTCAGGTGGAGATGAACTGCAGACTGAGGTCCACTGGCTACCTCTCTGCGGTGCTGGTATAGCCTCTTGTGTAAAAGTTGCTTCGTCTCACCTATGTAGTGTTCATTACAGTTTTCCTGACATCTGATATAATACACTACATTGCTCTGTTTGTAACTAGGGATCCTGTCCTTAGGGTGAACTAATTTCTGTCTCAAGGTGTTGACTGGTTTAAAGTAAACTGGGATTTTGTGCTGTCTGAAGATCCTCTGTAGTTTTTCCCCTACTCCTGCTAAATAAGGGAGAGACACTCCACTTCTTCTTGTGTCCGTCTCCTGTCTATCTGGTCTCATTGTTTTCTGGGACTTCTGCACTTTGTCCAGGGACCAGCGTGGGTACCCACATACTGTGAGGGCTTTCCGTACAAGTTGTTGCTCTTTAGCCCTTCTCTCTGCAGTTGTGGGCACCTGTAGGGCTCTGTGTTGAAGAGTCCTGATCACCCGAGCTTGTGTTCAAGGGGGTGGTTTGAGCCAAAGAGCAGATATTGGTCAGTGTGAGTGGATTTTCTGTAAACCTCTGTCTGGAGCTGCCTGTTCTCTCCAATCGTAACATCACAGTCCAAGAAGGCTAAATGGTTGTTTCTGGCATCCTCACGTGTGAACTTGATATTGGAATCCACCGAATTGATGTGTTCTGTAAAGTCCTCGACCTCCTTTTGCTTGATTTTAACCCATGTGTCATCGACATATCTGAACCAGTGACTGGGAGAGATGCCCGTGAACGACGTCAAGGCTATCTTCTCCACTCGCTCCATGTACAGATTGGCCACAATGGGGGATACCAGAGACCCCATCGCACAACCATGGATCTGCCTGTAGTAATTCCCCCTAAACAGGAAATACGTGGTGTTAAGACAGATCTCCAAGAGTTGGCAGATGTGGTCTGGTGTGAGTTTGGTCCTTTCAGGTAGAGACACATCTTCCAGCAGTCTCTGCCTCACAGCTGAGATGGCCTCAGCGGTGGGCATGCAGGTGAACAACGAAGTCACATCAAATGACACCATAGTTTCATCTGCCTCCAACTGCAGGTCCTTGATTAGGTTAAAAAACTCCAGCTTTTGTTGGCTTCTGGTTTATTCTTCTCTACAAGAGTCAAGACAGAAGTCAGACTACCAGAGCGAGGAATTTTAGCTGAGGAAGCTTCTGTGATTTGAAGCGAAACGTCTTCACGTCAAGCAACCCAGTCCAGTCGAAGATTCAAGCTTCTCTACTATGGAAACCACCTGGACAACTGAGAGCCTTCACAGAAATATTGCGACCAACTGTGGCCATGAGGCCCTGGCACTGGTACATAAGCTGGAAAGGACGCTAGGTTAAAAAACTCCAGCTTTTGTTGGCTTCTGGTTTATTCTTCTCTACAAGAGTAAAGACAGAAGTCAGACTACCAGAGCAAGGAATTTTAGCTGAGGAAGCTAAATTTGAAGCGAAACATCCTCACGTCAAGCAACCCAGTCCAGTCGAAGATTCAAGCTTCTCTGCTATGGAAACCACCTGGACAACTGAGAGCCTACACAGAAACATTGCGACTAATAGCTAAATATTGGTGTTGTCAATGACTAAATATTCAAGTAAAGATATAATTTTGAAAAACTTGTCAGGTCATTTTGGCATCATATTTATTTTGTTGTATATTTAAATGTTTCATAGTGCTATATAGTTTTTATCCCCTGCTGCCTGAAGGTCCGAAGGGGGGGATTATGTCATGGTGATTTCTGTCCCTGCATCCCAAAAAGGATTTAAGTGTTCTGAAACCAACTCCTCTCACATTTTTAGGAGGACTTTCATTAAACTTGGTACAGGTCCTTGTTATAGGTTGGTAATACTCTTATGATCATAACGTTCAAGTTGGACTTATTGTACCAGAGTTATGGCCCTTAATTAACAAATTTAGACTCCATCACTTTCATGAGTGGGTGCCTGCATTCTAAAATCAACTCCTAAATTATTTTATAGACGCAGTGTCCAGCACACAATGTGGGGCACCCAGTGGAACAAAGCGTGGTGTCTAGTTAGGACCACAGCGGGTGGGATCGTCACGAAGACGTGCGTGCATGTGCGTGGATCAAAGTCATGCAAGTGTCATGGCACCTTTACGTGATGACATGAGTAAGTCTAAATTTACTGAAAATTGGGTTTTTAGGGAAAATCTGTCTTGACTTAAACCAGGGATCACCAACCCTGTTCCTGGAGGGCACCTGTCCTGCATGTTTTTCACGTCTACCTACTGAAGTCATACCTGATTTTTTTGTTGTTGTTGTTTTTTGTTTTTTTAGTGGTATTTTCCAGTTCTTGATTGGCTGAGCACACCTAATAGAGATAATTGCCTGGGAGTGGAACAGGGAGAGTTAGACAACATGCAGGGCAGGTGCCCTCCAGGAACAGGGTGGGTGACCCCTGCAAACTGTAGGAATTCTGAGAACCAAGTGTCTGCCCAATCTGCTGTCACAGATGATTATTGGTTGTCTCTCTTGTGATAGATTTTGAGTGACAAATCAGCAAAAAATAGTCCTACTCTGATTTGGTGGAGCAGGTAGTGCCTATGCAGCTACTTCCAGAAAACAAACAAACAAGCAAGCTGCTGGGTGCAGTGGGTTTTTGTTTTGTTTTTCTGGAGGTGGCTGCATAGGCACTGTCCTCATTTACAACAATTGAGGAAAAAAAAAGACACTCCTGCCCAGAAAAAGATGCTCCATGGACACGGGGCTGAAGTGAGCAGGAGGAACTGACACTGTTAAACCTCAAGTCAAGCCTTTTTTTAACTGCAGGTATTTGTGGTTCCTGTGCGATGAACATCAATGGAGGCAACACACTTGCGTGTCTTAATAAGATTGACACAAACACAAGCAAACCAATGAAGATCTACCCGTTGCCACATATGTATGTGGTCAAGGATCTGGTGCCTGTGAGTAAATATTGTACATCTGTACACCCCCCCCCCCCCCCCCCCCCCAAAAAAAGGGAAAAAAAACACACACACAGTTTAGCTGATAACAGATTTTTTTTTCCAGTGGTTTGAGCTCGTTAAAAAAAAAAAAAAAAAAAAAGCCCTGAGTGTCAAAAAGCTGTTAGCCTGTCAGTGTTATTAACTGGATTATTGGACAAAAACATAGACACCTGTGAGGGCACTGCCTGTTAGTAATTGTTTTCATGTAGCTGAGTTCATGAAACTGACACATTTTCAGGTCTCTATTTGTATAATTTCTGATCTTACTTTTTATAGTTATTACATGAAAATAACCAGATTAGCACCTCATGTTCACTCATTTAGAAAATGCTACACATGCTTTACTGCTTTTCACTTTTTATATATCATTTTTCTTGGGGTGTTGCTGACTGGATCTCTGTTTAGGACATGAGTAACTTCTACGCCCAGTACAAGTCCATTGAACCGTACCTAAAGAAGAGGGACGAGACAAACGAAGGGAAGGAGCAGTACCTGCAAAGTGTGGAGGACAGGCAGAAACTGGTGCACCTCTGATTTTATTTGGGGGGGAAACATGAACAATGAGTTCGGTCGTAGTCATGTGGAAATAAAATGGTGTTCCTTTCCTGCTCAGGACGGGCTGTATGAATGTATCCTCTGTGCTTGCTGCAGTACAAGCTGCCCCAGCTACTGGTGGAATGGAGACAAATATCTCGGACCTGCTGTCCTCATGCAGGTGTGCATACACAAAAACAAACTCTGAATTCTTGGCATACAAAATGAGCATGTGGATGAAGAATTGTACCTCCTTCTCTTGGCCAGGCGTATCGTTGGATGATTGACTCACGAGATGAGTATACAGAGGAGCGTTTGGCCAAACTGCAGGATCCTTTTTCTCTCTACCGCTGTCACACAATCATGAACTGCACCAAGACCTGCCCTAAGGTAACCCGACAGCATACATCTTCAGTGTTCTGCATGTCCTGAGGGATGTGTCTCTGTTCCCAGCAAAGGCAAAGTAGTTTAAGTAGAGGCTGGTTTCCCCACTCTTGAGAAATTCAGGTGGGATGCTGTCACTTCCAGGTGCCTTCCCTCTAGCTTTTTTTTTTTTAAGGTCTTCCAGAGTGCGTGGTGTGTCTAGTTCCTCCAGGACTGGCACATCTGGGATGGCATCTAGAGCAGTATTGGTGGTGACATTCTGGGTTGCTTGCAGCTCAAGGTGGTCCTTAACCCAACACTGAAGTTGTTTTCGCTGGTCTGAGATCACTTCACCAGCTTTGGACTTGATGGGGCAGTCTTGGAGGTAGGGGGGCCTGTTGCCTTCTTTATGCCTTCATGCATATATCCCCGTCATCGGCAGCAGTCTGTATGAGGACTGCTGCCTTTGTTGCATTTATTGTACTGGACAACAGATACCAGCAGGTGAATGCAGGTATTGTTCATGAGCTCACTGTCATTATTATCAGCCTCAAGCCTGCTCAGTCCATCTGCCTATGAGCATTGATGGCTCTCCTAAACTGGTGGTGAAACATCAACAATGGTAACACACCATACGAACGAATATATGCATGAAGGAAAATAGTTTGTCACCAATTATATCAAACAGCCAAGCGACAAGTATGGCGGAGCTGTCAGTGAGTATCATTTTGTGATATTTGTGACTTTTGGGGGGGGGTTCCAGTATCACCTGGTTTGTGTTCATATCCTAATCCAAACCAGTCAGCCGCCCAAAATAAAGAAAATCAATTTTTGTTCTACATAAATTATTAACTTGTGGCTTTACATTTTGAAATCAGTACTGCCAGTATTCTATTTACCAAAGTTCCAATATACTGTGTTAAAGTCGGCAACACAGCTGGTTGTTTTTGTCCAAATGCAGTATCAGAAAACAAAAGATGTATTTCAGTAAATGTCTCCTAATTTGTCCACATAGTGAAGCAAGCTCAGTGTTGTGGTGCACATTAGCAGCACGGCATGCTTGGTGCACTGACCCATTTTGCTTTGTCTTTGTTTTGTTTTTGTTTTTTTTGCATAATTCCACCATATTGCTCTGCACAGGTGCTCCTAGCAACATTTCTTACAAAGTGAACTGAAATTTTGAACATATACAATAATTAAATGGTTCCCCAAAGCATTTTTTTTTTTCTTCTCCACCAAACTTTAAATTATTGTATAATTTATTAAAAACTTTTGTCATTATGTTACTTTACTTTTTAGAAACAAATTTTCAGAGTTCAGAGGTCTCTTTTTTTCTAGTCCTGCGTTTCAAGCATATCTCTACATGATGCGATCCTTCACTTATCATTAGACGCATATCTGCTGGTGGCCCAGCTGTCCTTCAGTGTGGCACTTCCAGCAGGGCAGAGATGTGGGACCCTGTAGCTCTTTGCTGTGATGAATATCCTTCACTGGAGCACATTTTTGTTAATGTTTTTTTTGTTGTTGTTTTGTTTTTTAAATCAGTGGAGATGATACAAGAATAATAACCTGAGAAATTATGACAACCACCTGAGCCCTAGGCTGCAGATTATTAAAGAATTCATTAATAATTGTCGTCGTCATCAAAGCAAGCTCTAATCAGAGCGTGGTTTTCCTGACATTGTCTTGAACTGTTTCTTGTCCTTTGCCATCCCACTTGCTTGCTCCATAGAGCAAGCAAGGACACTTTATTAATCCCCTCTCAATTATTAATTGAGAGGGGATTAATAAAGTAATCTATTTTGTCAGGAGTAGGTATGATTTAGTCACATGTCCCACACTGTGGCCTCACAGGCTGCTGTTCTTCATAATCTCACTGTTATTGTTATTATTATTATTTTATTTATTTATTTATTTATTTTTGTTGTTGTTGTAGGGGCTGAACCCGGGAAAAGCGATAGCTGAGATCAAGAAGATGATGGCCACATACAAAGAGAAGAAAGCAGCTGCTGTTTGAACCTTGTTATCCTCCTGTACAACATTAATAAATATTTTCTAATTAAAGCACACCTATCAACACACTCAGAAAACTCTAATGCGAATATATGTGTGTGTGTACATGTGTATGAATGCGTGCGCATGCACGGCTTGAGAACTTGTGAAGGTGCTGTCTATGTGCAGAAGAGTGTGTGCTTTTGTCAGATGTGTGCATGTCTGCAGCATGTCAGCAGCTACATTGCTGCTCATAGGAAATCTGCGGTGTTCTGTACTTTTGTTCGACTTGTGCTCAAATTAGCAGCTGGTTCTCAGGCACAATGTGTAAATGTTAATCAGATTTGGAAAATAAATGCCTGTGGCTTAAAGTTTGGCTTTGAACAATTTCTGTAGTACATCGCATTGTTTTGTTTTTACTAGTATGGAAGGCCCTGCGACTTGTATACAGAAAATTCACAAGTTTGTTGTTAATAATAGTAATTATAATGGCTATTTACAGTAAAACTCGCCAAACAGTCAGCATTTAAATCGGTTACTCGCAGTCACTGGACAAAAGCAAAAGTCCCAATGCTTTTGTATGGTTTTCCATGTAATAAACACAGTATATACTACATTTTGTATAAGGAATTTTCTGCATTTCCATTTAAAAGCTCCTAGCATGTACCGCACAGAGCAGTCTGGATGTGCCCAGCTGAAACAGAGGTAGGAAATGAAGTTCAGCATTGACACTCACCATTTCGAGGAAAGTGGGAACCACTTTTCCTTGATGAAAAGCCCAAGCATTTATTTTTTTAAACCGTGCTCAGACCGGCGCCTAAATGAGGCAGACCTTTATTCAAGGCCGGTGATTATTAACAAAATGCTGCTTGCTGCCTGCAGTGTAATATGGTGTAAGCACCCTGTTTAGACCGAGTCCACAACTGATCTGCGATTGAAAAATGGCCTCTGCGCACCCTCACGCGCAAAAAACAATCCCTCTTGCTCGCCAAAACTCTCCAAGAGGTGTGCGAATATACAACCCCAATTCCAATGAAGTTGGGACATTGTGTAAAATGTAAATAAAAACAATACAATGATTTGCAAATCCTCTTCAGTATTCAGTTGAATACACCACAAAGACAAGATATGTAATGTTCACACTGATGAACTTATTGTTTTTGTGCAAATATTTGCTCATTTTGAAATTGATGCCTGCAACACATTTCAAAAAAGTTGGGACGGGGCAACAAAAGACTGGAAAAGTTGATGAATGCTCAAAGAACACCTAATTGGAAACAGGTGAGTGTTATGATTGGGTATAAAAGGAGCATCCCCAAAAGGCCCAGCCCTTCACAAGCAAAGATGGGGTGAGGGGTGATCCTCGCCCCATCTTTGTGAGCAACTGTGTGAAAAAATAGTCCAACAGTTTAAGAACAATGTTTCTTAACCTTCAATTGCGAGGAATTTAGGGATTCCATCATCTACAATCCATAATCAGAAGATTCAAAGAATCTGGAGAACTTTCTACACGTACGCGGCAAGACCTAAAGCCAACATTGAATGCCCGTGACCTTTGATCCCTCAGGCGCCACTGCATTAAAAACCAACATCATTGTGTAAAGGATCTTAACCACGTGGGCTCAGGAACACTTCAGAGAACCATTGTCAGTTAACACAGTTCGTCGTTACATCTACAAGTGCAAGTTAAAAAGTTAAAACTACCATGCAAATCAAAAGCCATATATCAGCAACATCCAGAAAGGCCGCCGTCTTCTCTGTGTCCGAGCTCATTTGAAATGGACAGACGCAAAGTGGAAAAGTGTGCTGTGGTCTGGTGTGTCCACATTTCAAATTGTTTTTTGGAAATCATGGACATCGTGTCCTCCGGACCAAAGTGGAAAAAGACCATCCAGATTGTTACCAGTGCAAAGTTCAAAAGCCAGCATCTGTGATGGTATGGGGGTGTGTTAGTGCCCATGGCATGGGCAACTTACACATCTGTGATGTCACCATCAATGCTGAAAGGTACATCCAGATTTTGGAGCAACACATGCTGCCATTCAAGCAACATCTTTTTCAGGGACGTCCCTGCTTATTTCAGCAAGACAATGCCAAGCCACATTCTGCATGTGTTACAACAGCGTAGCTTCGTAGTAAAAGAGTGCAGGTACTAGACTGGCCTGCATGCAACCCAGACCTGTTGCCCGGAATGTTGAACAACTGAAGTCGTACATCAAGCAAGAATGGGAAAGAATTCCACCTACAAAGCTTCAACAATTGGTGTCCACAGGTCCCAAACACTAATTTATTGAGTGTCATTAGAAGGAAAGGTGATGTAACACAATGGTAAACTCTCCCTCAGCTCCAACCAGACAGACAGACAAATACTTTATTAATCCCAAGGGAAATTGTGCATTATCTGTGCTCCAAGGATAAATAGAATTAAAAGATACAATAAAATGGAACAAAGCCCACCACAGAAATAAATAAATAATAACTAAAAACTAGCTGCTAAAACACATTCTCCCTCCTGCCCCTCCCAGCAGAGGCCTCATTAAGCAGCCTAATGGCACGCGGAACAAATGAGTTCCTCAGTCTCTCTGTAAAACATCTCAATTACCGAAATCTCGAACTTACTGAACTTCTCTGGATGGAGAAGACAGAGTTCAGCAGGTGACTCTCATTAGACAGGATGGCATGGGTCTTTGTGAGTGTTCTCTACTCCACCACTGTCTCCACAGAGTCCAAGCCCAGACCCACTACAGAACCGGCCCTCTTAATGAGCCGGTTCAGTCGATGAATGTCCTTCTTAAAAGCAGTCCCTGCAGAAGACTGCCCCTCCCTGAGCCTGGTTCTGCTGGAGGTTTCTTCCTGTTAAAAGGGAGTTTTCCTTCCCACTGTCGCCAAGTGCTTGGTCATAGGTGGTTGTTTTGACCGTTGGGGTTTTTATGTAATTATTGTATGGCTTTTGCCTTACAATATAAAGCACCTTGGGGCGACTGTTTGTTGCGATTTGGCGCTATATAAATAAATTGATTTGATTTGATTAAACATACCACTGTCCCAGATTTTTTGAAACGTGTTGCAGGCATCCATTTCAAAATGAGCAAATATTTGCACAAAAACAAAGTTTATCAGTTTGAACATTAAATATTTTGTCTTTGTGGTGTATTCAATTGAATATAGGTTGAAGAGGATTTGCAAATAATTACCTCTGCCAAAGAGGTTATGTTTTCGGTCGCATTTGTCTGTCTGTTTGTCAGCAGGATAACTCAAAAAGTTTTGAACGGATTTTGATGAAATTTTGTGGAGTGGTTGGAAATGACAAGCTGAACAAGTGATTAAATGTTAGTGGTGATCCGGATCACGATCCGGATCCATGAATTTTTTTTAAAGGATTCTTCACCATTGCGGGATTGGGGGAATTTTGACATTCTAGTTTCTAATTCCACAAAAACAAGGCAGATAGGCTTGAAAAAATTAAGGTGTAACATAGTCAAATGTTCTATCAAACAACAAAGTTTGGTGATGATCGGATCTGGATTCCGGATTTGGTGATCCAGAATATGCAAAAATATAGGGAAAATAGAAAATGTGTCAGTGTGAGGTGACAAATGAAGCTAGAGATGCACAACTAACACCAAATTGTAGCTGAATCTGTACTGATTCAGTAAGGTGTCATCAGATTTGATGTAGCTTCAAATGTTATGGAGCTAGATCCAGAAGAAAACCGCCATTACCGAAAAATTGTTTTTATACAATAACGTTTGAACTAATAAAGACATAAAAGTGATTCCAAGTTCTAGTGGTATGTTTTCATGGTCAAAGATGTCAAATATAAAGGAAAGAAAAGTGTATGTATCATAGTTTTGGTTGTAACTGAATTGTTGAATAGATCACTGTGCCAAGGAGGGAATCTCTTTAGGGTCAGTGACCCTATGGCCTTGTTCAGAGAAGTGTTTCATAAATGTTAAACAATTCATATATTTGCAGTTAGGTGAATAATAAATTGAATTTTGTCTCTTATTTGTTTTTGTCTATAAGCACATGCAATATCAATATCAGTGCTCAGATGACAGTAGCTTCTGGGAAAGGTGCAAGTTGCAATAAACTGTGATGCCAAGCGCTAAGGATACATGCTATCCAGTCACAGCAGATGAAAATTTTTTTACTACTGAGCAAACATCATTGTTAGACTTTTTTAGGTTCAATGATTCCACGGTATGTAGATGTTATGGTGTCAGTGACCCCATGGCCTTGGTGGAGGTTTGCACTCTGTGAGTGCTTCTAGCTGTATTCTGTTTTTATTTACATTTTACACAGTGTCCCAACTTCATTGGAATTGGGGTTGTAATAGATACAAAATAATTCATTATGTCTGTAGCTTTTCAGTGAGCTGCTGTGTTTACAATTATGCATTATGAGCTGTTATCATTATCGCCAATATTGCTGGTCGTGACAGTGCAGTTTGTCTTAATATAAAATACTCATGGAAAGCTGTTCATCTCTTTGGTAGCACATCTTCACATGATGAGTCAATCCTGTAGTACAATCTATCTGTATGGATTGTCAATCACCTCCTTTAATGCACACCTACAGATGCATATAAAATAAAAAATGCTGGTGGCTGCCAGTGGTACCCCTCAGCCTCCATGGCAGTGAAATCTAGGTGGCAGCGTTCCTGTGGCATTAGCAAGACCTTTTAGTCTGTGACCTTGACCTCAAGCTCCTCCATTTTCAAACTTCCCCAAAGGTAAGCCTCTCCATTTCAGAGCAATTGCACTAACAAGCCAGTTGATGGCGCTGCCTAATGCCTGCCAAGTCACCATGACAATACCCCTTTGGCCTATTGAATAAGGAGTAATAAAAATAAGAATATTGTTCAAGAGTTCATTTTTTGTCAGATATTTCAGATAGTGAAAAAATTATATCTTCTGGACACTTTACATGTAAACTAAAATGTTTCAAGCATTTTTTTTTCATAATTACGATCTACAGCTCCAAAAAGGAAAAAAAAATATGTAACAGTATGTAGTATAAATACCACAAATCTCTTAGTCCTTTTCAGTACACAAACCACAATCATAGCGAAGACTGGTGATTTGACAGTTCCAGAAGACTCTCACTGACACTGACAAGGCACAGCAGGTCTTTGCTGAAAGGGCTGGCTGTTTGCAGTGTATTCATGAAAAGTTAAATGGAAAAGAAAATTCGTAGGAAAAGATGCACAAGTAACAAGGGTGGGCACTTTGAAAAAGTTGCCAAGCAAAGCTGAATCAAAACCTTTGGTGAGCTTCATCGTAGACTGAGGCTGGGCTCAGTGCATCAAGAGCCTCCACACACAGATGTGTCCAGGAAATGTGCTACAAGTGTTGCAGTTCTAGTCGCAATTAAGCCACTCTTGATCCAAGACACAATCAGAAGTCAGAAGTGTCTTATCTGCAATAAGAATTAAAAGAACTGGAATGTTGCTCAGCCCAGTCTCATGTTTTTATTTCGTGCCCGCATCATGAAAAGTACCCCATTTTCGTAAGTTTTCTTATTTTGCTATTTATAATCCTCATCTCCTAATTCTTACCATAACCATAGCGAAAGTGTCTCCTCTAACCATAACCATAACCCCCCAGACCCCCCACCTCCACCCCGCATTTAGTGCCTCATCATGAAAAGTGACCCATTTCCGTGCCCTCGTCACGAACCCATAGATTAATGTACTTTTTGTAATACTGCCATAAACTGCAGTGAAATGGGCTTACTGGGTTGTCCAAAGTCCTCTTTTCAGATGAAAGTAAATTTTTGGTCCCAGAGTCTGGAGGAAGAGTGGAGAGGCACAGAATCTATGTAGCTTGAAGTCCTGTGTGAAGTTTGCATAGTCAGGGATGATTTGGGGTGCCATGACTTCTAATGTTGTTGGTCCACTGTGTTTTATCAAGTCCAAAGTCAACACAGCAGACTATCAGGAGGTTTTACAGCACTTCATGCTTCCTTCTGGTGAGAAACTTTATGGAGATGCCGATTTCCTTTTCCCAAAGGACTTGGTATCTGCCCACAGTAAAACTACGAGTAACTGGTCTGCTGGCCGTGGTATTACTGTACCTGATTGGCACCATGGACAAAACACCAAAGATTCTCTGTGGGGTATTATTAAGAGGAAGATGACAGACACCAGACCCAATAACACAGACGAGTTGAAGGCTGCTATCAAAGCATCCTGGACTTCCAGAACACCTCAGCAGTGCCACAGGCTGATCGCCTCCATGCCACACCACATTGGTGTAATTCGTGCAAAAGGAGCCCCAACCAAGTATTGAGTGTATAAATAATTGTACTTTTCAGAGGTTTGGCATTTCTGTAGTATGTCCTTTCTGGGATAGATCTTATGAAATATTCCAATATTCAGAGATACATTTTCTTTTCTGTTTTTGGAGCTGTACACTATGATTATCAAAATTTTAAAAATGCTTGAAACAATTTAGTTTATATGTAATCAGTCTACAATATATAAAATTTTCACTTTCTGAAATACCTGACAAAAAATATAGAATTTTTCATTCATTCATTTAGCCGCTTTTCCATGTCTGAGTTGAGATGGCAGCAGAGCAAGGAGCTCATCCAACAGTTCGCTATCCTCAGCAAAGTCCTGTAACTCTTCCTGGGGGATACCAAGGTGTTCCCTAGCCAGCTGGGAAATATAATCTCTCCAGCATGTCCTGGGTCTTCCCTGGGGCCTCCTCCTCCTGCCAAGAAGACCTCCTTAGGGAGACAACCAGGGAGCATCCTCACCAGAGGGAGGAATCTCATTTCTGCCACTTGCATCCACAATCTCATTCTTTCAGGCATTGCCCAAACCTCATGACCACAGGTGAGGTTAGGAGCATAAATCGAATGGTAAATTGAGAGCCTTGCCTTCTGGCTCAGGTCCTTCTTCACCACCACGGTTCAGTACAACGTCCATAAAATTTCAGACACGGACCCAATCCATCTATTGATCTCCAGCTCCAATTTACCCCCACTCACGACGAAGACCCCGAGATACTTAAATGCTTCCACTTGGGGAATTAAAGGCTCCCTGACACTTGCACAACTTTGATTCATGCACTTGTATGCAGTGTGTCATACTCGTGAGTAAACTCACTGTGAACCAGTGCAGACTGAACATGAGATGTGCGCCGCATGCAAGTGCACAAAGAGAATTTTGATGTTGTAACTCTTCTAACCCAGAGGGGACAATCCACTGTTTTCCGATGGAGGACCATGGTCTCAGATTTAGAGGAGCTGATTCTCATTTCAGTCACTTCACACTCAGTGTCAAACCTACTCAGGGCGCATCAGAGGTTACCGCCTGATGAAGCCAACAGAACCACATCATCTGCAAAAAGCAGAGATGCAACTTTGAGGCCAACAAACTGAAAACCCTCTGGTCCCTGATTGCCCCTTCAAATCCTGTCCATGAACATTACAAACAGGATTGGTGACAAGAAGCAACGCTGGCAGAGTCACCACCCACCAGAAACAGGTCTGATGTACTGCTGATGAATTTTCACAAATATATCCTCATGTTTTGAGACGTGCATGTACAGTGATGCACAGTCAGTGTCCTCTAGAGGTCGTCATTTTACAGAGTACTGCAAGTGTTACGTGAACAGTTTACCTTACTAATATCAGATGAATACTTACTTCATCCAGGTGGTTGAAGTCTTATATTGTATTGTGTCCTTGTACTTCTTACTTGTCCACTGGCATTCACAATTGAACATACTGTTTTAAAGCCTGCACAAGATTGATGGATTTGAAGAGGGTATAAATAAATAAACCAACACCTGGACATAGTAGAGAAGCTTGAATCTTCGACTGGACTGGGATGCTTGACGCAAGGACGTTTCGCTTCAAATCGCAGAAGCTTCCTCAGCTAAAATTCTTGCTCTGGAATTCTGACTTCTGTCTGACTCTTGTAGAGAAGAATAAAACAGAAGCCAACAAAAGCTGGAGTTTTAAACCTGGACAGTACAAGTGCTATGCAGCTCAATGCTGTAAATCTTCCAAATTTCTTTATCCAGTGTTTTGTGGTCCTGCTGAATTTAGCGTATTTTAATGTGATGGCACATTATAACCCTTGAAAATAAATTATAGATTTTTAATACTGGAGGCCAGACTGCATTAACATGCCTTATAGACCTTTTCAGAAAGGTGATACAAGTCATTAATTTATAACCATTTGGGGCAACAACCACTTTAAAGATTCCTAAATAACAAAGAGTCGAGCTGCTTTATTCAGTGCATCCACATGTGTATTAAAAGCGTCCAGCTAAACTTTAGAGTCTCTGTGTGTGCTTGTTGCTGTGATTAGGGTCCGGGGGCCAAAGCTGGGACGGGACAGGGAGGAGACTCCAGATGTGGGGTGGTACAACCAGTGTTCAGTTTCTCAGCACACAGAGGACGCATGAGACCTGAGGAGAGTCGAAGCAAACTGAATCTGTCTAGGTAAGACCCTTTTAAAACTACTGAGTTTTGAGTGTTGATTGTCTGCTTTCATTGGATCTGCACGTTCCTTTGATTCAAACAATGGAACCACTGAGGACGAGTTCACGTCATTTGATCATAGAGTTGGGAGTTAAGATCACTTGGCCTTTGTGGTGACTCCGCATGGGTCACGTGTAATTTGAGTTTGGGTCCTTTTTTTATCTGTTAATGTGACACCAGAGTAACTTGGAGTAGTTTGCATTTAACACTAGTTGTGGTGGGCTGACATGTGGTCCCGTGTTTTCACTGGAGAGGAGGAAGAGTAGGAGGTACTTCACTGCACAGCCTGCAGGAATGGCACTACAATGGAAAGAGGGTGCCAAGAACTAAACTGAAAATCAGTGGCTTCCAAAAGGATGGAGGTTGGTGAGGGTGCACACACAAAGAGATCATCAGGATTATTGTGGTTGTTTAAGTTAAGATCATTATCTTTGCAAATGAATGGCGGCAATGCACCTCCTGATGGTCTCCTCCTCACAACTGTGTGTGTGTGTGTGTGTGTGTGTGTGTGTGGGCGTGCATGGGTGCGTGTGTGGGGAAACGGGGTCTCTCTGAGAAGGGAAAGACTCTATGGTGGGGTTGGGTTAATCACTCCCAGATGTGTGTGAAAACATATGGTTTCCGATAGCTACAGTGATGCACAAAAATGTCTGTGCTCTGGTACACAAACGCACAGACACACTGAGTAATTGACGCAGACATGGACTCAGTCCCGCATGTCCTTACACAGAATAATGCAGTGGCTGTGTAAAATCAAAAACCACAAACTTGTTGTGTGTAACACAGTCTACAGATCTGCAGGAGGCGCCGCATCAGAAATTCAATCATGGAAGGAAAAAGTCAAAAACAGTTAAAAGTAGAAAATGCTAATAATCAGGATAATCTCCAGTTTCCTGCTGAAAAGCATAAAACCGGCAGTGCTGCAAGTTCTTAAGCCCAATGTAGATTAATCAGGGTTATGTAATGCCTAAATAGATCCTTGTCATTTGATTGGTGCTTTTGGATGGATTATTCCTACCATTTGCCATTGTGCTCCATTTACTGTGCTGTTTTGGTTCTATTTAGCTTGTAATTTTGGTGCTATACATTTTGTGCTATTGCACGACATGACCGCAGTGTGCGCTGCGCTTAGCTTAAAAATAAACATGGCAGGGTTTGTTTTGGTGATGGTGCTTATTCTTGTCACACATACACACAAAAACAGATTCAGTATGACGTAAACTGTCTGGAAGCATTTGCAGTATTCGCTGGGACGTCAATGGAACATCTCATCTTTCACCTCATGAAATATTCTTACCATTGCACTTATAAACATTCATTATTTATGTACTAACAAATTCTAAGCATTTTCTGCAGAGTGGTTCCTGATAATTAAAGCAGTGATGAGCTACTGGCAACTTGTTTGCACCTCTCTATCATTGGTGAGGTACAGGGGTGGTGCCAAGTGATTGGTGCACTTGGTTTCAGTGCGGAAGGCTCCCACGTCAAACCCCACCCCTGCCACATTTCTCCATGTAATGTGGAGTTGCATCAGGAAGGGCATCTGGTGTAAAACGTCTGCCAATTCAACATACAGGTCCACCTTGGAACTGCTGTGGCAACCCTGAGTGTAAACAAGGGAGCAGCCGAAGGGACTCATTGGTGCAGTACCCTTTTTTTCTCCCTTATTTTCACTGTGGGTTGCCACAGCAGATTTAAGGTGGATCTGCATGTTGATTTGGCACCAGTTTTATGTTGGGTCCCCTTCCTGATGCAACTCCACATTACATGGAGAAGCTTCTGCACCTTCTGCAGTGGAAACAAGCACACTTAACTGCTTGGTCACCACCCCTGCCCATCAGTACTCACTCATTCATGGTTCTAAATTATGGTTCACTACATACAGACACACATCTACTGGCTGAGTCCAGGAGGTCACTGAAAGCCTGGATCTTGGTCTTGATCCAGGACAATCACAAACCCAGACTCTCCCATTCCTCATTCAGCTTCTCAAGTGCTGAAATCAGGGTATCCTTTGATTTTGCAAAGGTCACAGCATCATCAGTGAAGTCAAGGTCAGTCAATATTTTATTTCCTCACCAACAAAGGCCCTGAAGTCTAACCCTACCCAATACTCAGTCCATGCAAGCTTTGGGCAGTGCAGGAGCCAGAACACCCCCCCAACAAATGCCAGAATTCACTGGGAAAAAGTTACAGCTTTTGACCCTGCTCCACACAGCACCTAAATAATATTCTGTGGGCAAATACTGTTAGTTACGAAGATCTATAGATTCTCCATCTTGGCACAAGATAATACTGAATTCATATTTGTAAATTTTTGATGTCCTCACTCCTCAATTGTCACATAACCAAGTCATGCCGATGGACGTAAACTGCAGATCTGGGTCTCACTTGGCCTGTGGGTTGCCAGTCTGTGGCCTCCGCTGTACTTGATGAATAATCTTTGCTCTGCAACTATGAAAAACTGATCATTTGATTTACCAGAGGATGCCTCTTGATATTGTTCACATTTTTGTGTCTGCTTGTCACTTTCACTCAACCTGAATTGCTCTTTGCTTGGTGAAGGAGAAGCACCGGGGTGTGTGTGTGGGGGGGGGTTCGAGGAAATGACCAGTGAAGGGGACAGGAGGGAAATAACGGATGTGGAGACAGAGGGTGAGAAAGAAAGGGGAAGGAATGACAGAGAGAGGGGGGGGGGGGTGGGGTGGGTTTGAGGGGTCCTCTGTTTCTTTTCCTGGAATGAGGCCCGAGACTGTCTGCTACAAAGAAAAGTAAGAAAACAGAAAAACTCTTCTGAGGAAGACAGACATGCCACATTCCCACTGTCAGGATTCTCCCCCTTTTCTTGCCTTGGCTTATTAGGGCCTGAGGAGGGGGAGCGTGAGGGGTGAATGAGGGCAGCAAGAGGGGAGAGCAGTGGGGGAGATGGAAAGGTGACGGAGGGCAGATGGAGAGAGTGGAGTGAGGTGGGAGAGTGGAATATCCAGGACCAACCACCTTTTTTATACTCTGTTCTCCTCTCTTTAGTGTCAAAGTCAGTCTGCCTCTCAGAGAGACCATGAGAGTCGTCCTGCTCATCTGCATGCCAGGTAACGTCCGCGTGTTCATCAGAATCCAGACTAGTATGACAGTAAAAGGGAACATTAGAATATTTAACAGAACAACAAAGCTCAGAGTTTATTGTAAAGCTGTTTCGGGCTGTATTACACAAGAAAAGCAACCTCATTCCTGTACATGAGACAGAAAAATGTCATGTTAAACTTAATTCAACCATTTTTACCCGAGGCCATCAGGTATTACAAAGGCTTTGCGTCCGTCCATCCGTCTGTCTGTTCTCAGCATAAGTCTAGTCCTATTATACTGAACAGGTACAAATTGTATGTAAGACAATAGGATCTTAATAATTAATTAAACAACTGCTAATTGTAATAGAACACAATGTTCATTCGGCTGAGGGTATTTTAGCATTGTGTTATTTTTTTAAGCTACAGTGTGCAGGATTTTGGGTCATTTATCAGCAGGAATGGAGTATAGCATTCATAGCCACCTGTTCATTAGTGTAGAATTTACCTGCAACAATGAATCAATGTGTTATATCATCTTCGAATGAGCCTTTCATGTCTATGTGGGAGCGGGCCCCCTCATGGAGGCCACCATGTTGATACAGTAACCCAAAAGGGACTTACACCACCTTTAACATTTTGTGGTGCATCAGGAAGATTGTAGAGAAAAGAAGAGTAATTAGTGGTTGAGCCCCTGCACACTGTCTACTGGTTGTTAGTGCAGGCTAACAAGCTTGTGCTATGTCAAAATAAAAGCCCATTTTTTATCCTCTCAGTTTCACAGACTTGCTAGAAAATCAAACAAATTTTCAAAAATAAGAATTGCAAATCCCATTTTATTAGGTATGAAAAAACTACATTTAATATAAAAGCTCATTTTAAACATAATTTTCTCATGGGCCAGATTAGTATCCACAGGCCAGTACTTTAAGGCCCCTGTTTAAATACAGCTGATATCACAAAAGGGCCGTCATGGGTTAGGGCTGACTTGGAAATCATTTAATTTTGAATAAAGGGTTAAGGTGAATGGCATTATCAACCTAGAAGGGCTTTGACGGAGCGTGCCGCTCTGTCAATATAGTGATTATTACCTCCACCAAGGACCCACTTTGTGTTTGTTTGTTGGCAGAATATTTCAGAAAGATATTAACAAATTTTAGTTAAATTTGGCAGAGAAGGAAGAATTAATGAGATTTCAAGCCAGTTGCAGATGAAGTATTACTTTCAATTAATCTTTATTTATTTATTTTTTTTTTAGTGTCCTTTTGAGTAACATGTTGTTTGTACTTTGGTAAAACAGTGCACACACCTGTACTTAAACTCAGATCAGGACAGATAAAAAGAGAAGTGTTGGGTCTTGGTAGAGATGAACACCTTTTTAAAACTGCTAATGAAACAGGAGCATGGTTGTCTTTGTCACATCATAAGGCAATTTCCTGAAAAATGGATAACAAGAAACCCCAGTGTGCAATGTTAAAGAAATAAATAAAAGGAGACTGCTAATAAGCTCTTTACTTATCATTAGCCTGGCATAGCCAGAGGAATTCTTAATTGAGAATTGGAATCTGCCATTTAATTTTTGATTTCCAGTGAGCGTTACCATTGGGCGCAGACCAGAATTCCTCTGGAACTTCCATTTGCAACTGAACAGACTTACAATCAATCAGAGCAGCAAAACCGAACACACAATATGCTGAGTGATGCAAAAAGTTCATATGAACTGTACACATTCGCTCCCACTTAAACAGTTTAGATAAGCCAACATGCTACAACTAGCAATAATAACATAGAAGGGTGATTCTTTAACTACGGGCACTATTGGCCTTGTAAATGTAATTTCCATTTGCCATTGCCTTACAATATAAAGCGCCTTGGGGCAACTGTTTGTTGTGATTTGGCGCTATATACATGTGCTCTGATGTCACTGTTTATCTCCATAGAAACTACCCAAACAATCTTTCATACAAACTGTTTAAAGGGACATTACAGTGTTGTGGTGGAAATTACGGCAATAGTGTGGGACAACTACATTTTGTTTAAAAAAATCACAACAGTTGTATGACATTGAATACCCCAATTATGTTTTGATTATTTTACTGATATTTTATTCAGAGATATTTTAAAACATTAGAAAAAACGTTTCTTTACCATTCATTTTTATCATTGAAGATCAAAAGTCTGGGTGTGGGACAAGCACAAAACGGCAATATTTGCATATAATGATGCTGAAAAAAGGTGAAAAAGTCATCATAGACTACTAGAATAAATTTCTTAACACACTTTCATTGTAAAGATAACTATAAAAGTGTGAAATTTCCCCTTTTTTCTGTTTTTCATACAATATGATCAAAGGACATAATAAGTGCCCGTAGTCTAAGAATCACCCAGAAGTAAATGCTGTATAACGTAATGTGAAATGATTAGAGTTGATGACTGTCCCGGGGGGGTCTGTTTATCCGTTGTTAATTATCCACCAAAGGCTGGTACCCAATTACAGCTGGGTGGATTGGGGCAATGCAGAGGAAGTGATACAAACAGGAAGCTTGAAAGACACAGCTGGAACCAAGCCCCAGTCTATATACTTAGTTCAACTTCTATTCCACAGAGCCACCTGCTTCTTCAATAACTTAGTTAATAAACAGTCAACATCAATCGCAACCCGCTACTTTGTTTGTATTTGCATTTATATCATGCTGTGAACTCAACACTAAAACTACTTGCAAGTTAACTTCCATAACTACAGCTAGGCTAGGCTAGTAACTAGTTTCACAATTTCACAGATATGGTTTGTTGTTCAACATAGTACAGACCTTTGGTGTGACATTATTTAGGAGTCAACACTGACCATTTCCACAGTTCCAATAAGGTTTTCTTAGAAAATCTACCACACACTTTTGAGATTGTTTTTAGCTTCCCAGATGCCATTACATCATGTAGCCTGTTAGCCTGTGACTGTGTAATTAATGTTTGTCCCAAATGAAAAGATGAACCCCAAAACATCTGAAAATAGATTCCAGGTTGAAAATGTTGGCATTTTCCTTTAACATTTCATGGTAGTGTGGATTAGGCCTGGGCAGAGGTATGTACTCTGAGTGCCCTTTACGTTTCTTTATAAGAGAGTTCTACAGACTGTAGGTCAAAGGCAGACATAAGAAAATAATATCCATCAGATTCAGAAGGTCTGAGTCCAAAAGCAACCGCGCACACTGCACAATCCAAACTGTACCTGAAGCTGAATTACTGAAAATAAATCTGCTAAATGACAGTACTTTCCACTCTGCAATTTGCTGACGCAACTTTGTGATTATTTTCTAACTTGTCAACAGTCCTGCTGCTCGCCCAGCCTCCGCACGAGGAAGAAAGGTTTCATTTAGTGGGTGAGTTGAACAAGGGAACTAAGACATGAATCATTCCAGCTTCGCATGATATCAGATCTTCCACATCTGTTGATGATTTGAGCCGTCCTCCTACCTCCTCTTATTTTTATTTACCCCCCGGATAGCAACTGTTGTCACAGTGCAAACAACACTTCAACCGCTCGCTTTGATCTGGGATATCACTTGTAAACATCTTTTATATGAGGTCATGCATTCAGCCCTTGCCGGCTCCTTTTTTGTCATTATAGTATGCAGATGTTTATGAATTTGTTTTTTAATGGTGCCATACTTTATGTGTGCACGTGTGGAGGTCACAGTTAAAAGTGGTGATCTCATCAAATACATTTCTTTCCTCCTGTGATTTTGTGTGTGTGTATCTTCTCAGGGGATTATGACTCGGACTATTTTCCAGGTGAGGCCTGTGCATGTTTAAATGTTCCTTTCATAGTTAATCACTGTGATATTTAACAATCCTCTGTCTCTTTAGAGGCTCCAGACGTTCTTAAGAATCACGACTCTTTTCCTGACACCTACCAACGGCTAACGCGACTGGACCAACTGATCCGCCCTGAAAAGTCAGGTACATCTGCTCTGTATCTGTTGCTGTCCTCCAGTCAGACTCACACACTTATGACAGTGTTTACAAGTGGGTTGCATTGTTCCTACTACTCATTTGTGAAGCCGCATCTGTTTTCCATGTGGATTTCAGAATCGGATTTGGAGACGGAGCCCACAGAGCCTGGCCCTCTCGGTAAGAAAGTTACAGAGAAGCGGACAGATGATCATCATTTACTTCACTTTCAGAATAACTGTGCTGCACATGTGGCTGTGCAATGTTTCCAGATTGCAGAGAGGAGCAGTACCCATGCACAAGACTCTACTCCGTGCACAAGCCGTGCAAGCAGTGCTTGAACAACATCTGCTTCTACAGGTACATACAGGGTAGCATTTTAAAGGAGCACTGAACTGTTTCACCGAAGCTCTGTTTCAGCCTCCACCAACAAAACAATGTGTGCAGCACCAAAAAAAAAAAAAAAAAAACAACAAAAAAACACCACAAATTATCACCAAAATTTTTATACACAGCTTATGCAATATAGCCAAAGTGTGAGATGACAAGAAATAACAATTTCGGCTTATGTTTGCTTTCTCTCATGATAGCATGAGATAAATGTCATAGAAAATGCTACATTTTGAGGATCTAAGGTGGCTGCACAGTTATGATGGTCTTTATATGCTTCCTGTGAAAATGATGAAGACAAAAGAATGGCCAAACAGAGGGTCACCCCTTTGAGTCTGGTCTGCTTGAGGTTTCTTCCTCAAATCATCAGAGGGAGTTTTTCCTTACTTGTGTGAAGCACCTTGAGGCAACGTTTTTGTGATTTGATGCTATATAAATTATATAAATTGAAAATAAATTGAAAATTGAAGAAGAGGCCAATTCAGATTTAGAGGCTACAGTGCCGTTTGCCTGATGTGAGAGTGGGAAGATGATTGCATTTTGGACTGTGCTGCAGCCTGTCTGACCTGCACGTGTTTTCACTCAGTTTGCGACGAGTCTACGTCATCAACAAGGAGATTTGTGTGAGGACTGTGTGTGCACATGAAGAACTGCTCCGAGGTGGGTTCATTGTATTGTTTCCTCTACTCAGGAGGTGATGTGATCACCAGCATTTGATTGTCCATTTTGTCAGCGGGATATCTCAAAATGAATCTCAACTGATTTCCAAGCAGTTGGGTGAAGAGGTGAATCTCTGCCTGTGTGGAGCCATGTGCCTCAAAATTACAATCAGCTTTCCCTTGATTCAAGGCGTACTCCTCCAAATTTGATTGAAATCCATTTGTAACATTTTTTTGTAGCTGTCCTGCTGACAAACTGACAGAGAGAGGTGTCAAACTGGTGTCAAACAGCTTGACACCTGTGAGTCGTATCAGCATGGAGACATAACCACGCCAACTCCCTCTCTGTCTGTTTAGCGGACCTGTGCCGTGATCAGTTCTCTCGCTGTGGCGTGGCAGCGCTTAGCGGCCAGTGTGCATCACTAGGAGGAAGCTGCGGGAAGAGCTGTGGCGGCTGCTGATTGGTTACTGAGATCAGGGACACTGCCTGCTCTCCCAGCCTTCTGCTTTTCTACTACTTCATCCTCTGACTTTGTCATCTTCCCATTTTTTCACCTTTTGCTTTCTCTGAGTCTTCCTCTACAACAGCGGTCTCAAACTGGCAGTCTGAGGGCCAGATAAGACTCATAACCTCCACTAATTTAGAGCCCACATCATTTCTTATGAGGTGTTTGCACTTCAGATTTTTTTAAAGTCGAGTTATGTCGTGAAAGTTGGGTCGACTAACTTCTGATGTCATGAATAAAACCACGAGAAGGGAATGTTTGACAGCAATAAATCATATCCACAAAAATGAATGGATACGTTGATGGCTCGTGATACACCTTTTACAGAAACGAGTGGAAGCAACAGCACTATCTGTTCTACTTAAGTGTGAGAAAAGATGTCAGTATAAGAGAAAATTAACTCATGCAAGTCACTCTGTTGTGTGTGTAAATTCCCAAATATCTTGTCTTCATCTCACTTTATTAATAGAGAGGCCAAATATGTCTGCATACACTTTAAGAGGTTTTTGAAGCATTTCCATTGTGGCCCATTGCTTGTTAATAATTGATTTGTGGAGCACGGTGTGATCACAGCGTTAACCGCTATGGCGACATCCCTGTTATCTGCGGTTGTCTGCACTGAAAAACCAGCTGATCTTCTATCCAGATCACATATTATCATACGTTATTCACACCTGGGATCCATGACAGTGGCAGGCACATCTTGATTGTAGCGCATGGCGTCCTGTCAGGTTGTCCCGTGTGACACTGGTTTTACAGGATGTCCTCACCAATGTGATCCCTCCATTCAGTTTTTGCTTTGGGCCTCCATAGTGTTGAATACCACGAGGAGACTGAGCACAAAGTAGAAGGTGTTTTTCAGTCAGTCACCAGTATTTTGATGGTCTGGCTCCACCCTCTGGCATTTCACACACAGTTGTACCTGACTGCCATGTTAGGGGAGGTCTTACGAAGTGGGGGTGAAACAAACCAAGCACTGCTGACACACAGTGCCATAATTATGTGTTCAATTAATAGTCGACATCAAGCTTAAAGTGTCTTTGTAGACCAGTAAAGTCGACTAATCAGCTTGTGCACGCAGCCTTTACTGTGCATGTAAAATACCTCTAATGGCCCAGATCCCAACTTTTTTAATCTTTGATGCCCTCAAGGCCAATGGCCCTCGAGTATTCGGAGTTTGAAACCACTGCTGTGCAACGTCACTCCTGGGTGAAAAGCACTTCTACATTTGAGCTTTTTGTTCCATTCCTGTTTTTTTTCCCCTCCACCTTTTGTTCTATGCCGTCACCTATATACGTCCTGTTTAAATGTATTCCAAAGAACATGGATGATTGTATCAACCACTGGTGCTATAAAATCATCACACTGGTGCTATAAAACATTAAATATTAGAGATGCACATAAATGTTTTTGCATACTGTACCATATTAATCACATGCTTTATGTTTGTTGATATTTTACTGTAGTATTTTACTTGTGGTGAAATCAGTTGTCATGTGATCACCTATCAATGGTGGCCACTGAACACTGACATCAGGCAATACTAATAAATATCTTTTTGTCAATGGTGTTGATTGGACCATTAATTTTGTGGTTCCATTGCCACCTGGAGCTCTGGTTAGCAACCCAGCAGAGAATACATCCTGAATATTCTTATTTTAGTGGCAATGAGCCCCCTGAACTGTCACCTGAAAGACAGAGGAAAAACTGCTCAGTTCTAAAAAATGATTAATTTCTGTATGTAATGAGCTCAGCATGCTGAGAGGTTTTTATGTAACACATGAATTATGGTTGCCAGTGTTTTTTTCCCCTTGCAGACATATGGGTTCCATTTGTAGTCTCCATACTGCTGTCATTTCCTCCACCTCCGAGGTGCTGGTTTCTCCTGGGTCTGTCTGATTGTTAGCAGAGTGACTCAAAAACTAATGAACCAATTATCACAATATATGGTGAGAAGGTTCGGGCTGACCTGGAAGTGAAACCATGACATTTTGGAGGAGAGATAAATGCAGCTGTCGAAATTATGCTGCATTTGTTTGCAAGCGAAAACTCGGAATTTCCATATGCCACTTGGGGGAGCAAAAGGAACTGGATTTAAATAATGTAGGAAATGATTCTAAATTGTAATTTCTGGATTTCATGTTATCCCCTGAATTATGTTAGATAATAATCACAGATTTGTCTTTTTTGTTTCAAGAAAGCATGCTATAAATCTTACTTTTGATCTTAAAAACAGATTGTTTCTTAGGTCAAGTGGATTCTTTGTACAAAAGCAACAAAGCAAACCAGAACGACGTCAGGATTTTGCATAATGCGTAGAGGGAAAAAAACAAACAAAAAAACATGTAATTTTGACGTCTGACGTCCCATTTCCAGGAACATTGAATGCAGCATGATTTCAACATTTAAGATTCCTTTTTCTACTTGTACTCACTCATCACTTCCTGAATGTGCTTCAGAATAAAACCAAAGGGTTGACTGTTTATATCTGAAGGTTTTTATTAATTTACATTTTTTTTTCTTCAAATAATGCTCTGTAAGGAAAGTAATTATTAATGTGATACACAATACTGTTCAAGTCTTAAGCACCCTTGTGTTTCTTTTCATGGTTTTCTCTTCATTGGTACGTCATTAAAAAGTAAAAGACCAAATTTTAAATTTCCAAATGTTAATTAAAAAAAATTAAATGTTCGAGAACTCCGTCTACATTTATTAAATAATGTAGTACATTAACAAATGTAACAGACCTCTTCAGATTAAGAAAACTTGATTCCTCTGAAGACTTACAGACGTGAGTCTACCATCATCAGCAAATCAATCATAAAACTAATCATCTTTTTTAGGAAACCGTTGAATAGTTCAACCAAAATGTTATTTTCAAGTTGATTATTGTTAATTATTTTAGATTTAGAAACTTTGATATTTTTGCAGGAGCTTTGCTTTGTGGCATTTTTTTTTAGCCAAAGATCTTTGCACAATAATGTAGACCAAACTTCAAAAAACAAAAAACAAACAAAAAAATCCTATGACAATTCTTGGCTCAGAATTTGTATCATATATTTTGAGCAGTGTTGCCACAGTTACTTTGAAAAGTTAGTTTATACAGTTATTTTATATAGTTACTTCAGTAGCAGCTGTGGACAACTTGTCGGCAGCTGCTGAATGTAACTAATAAAGTAACTAGTAATCTAACTTGGTTATTTTTAAGACTGAGCACTCAGCAAAGTAACTAAAGTAACTCAATCTTAAAAATAGCCAAGTTAGCAGCAACCAAGTTGCTGCTCGAAGGACAAGACTCGGATTTAAGAAAAAAAATCCACAAAGGCAAACATGTAGATGAGACACAGACTGGCTTCATAATGGGACTACATCAGAGATTTCACAAGAACCGAGGTGAGTTAAACATTATAGAAGCACAAAAAATTAATGATGTGAGTTGCTAGAATATGGTATAATTTCAAAAATTGGGAAAAAGGATACATGAGTTTTAAACATAAATACAAAAATTCTGATTTCAAAATGACCTAAAATGAAAAATTTTAAAGAAAAATGCAAATGGTGTGACAATTATACACTTAAACATCCACAGAATCAAATATGTTTAAAACAGGAACGTATCATCAATTTCTTAACGTTTGTTACTCAGTATATATGATGTAAAAACAAGACAAGACCAATTAAATGTATGAATACATTCAACACAACCCACTGTACGATTTCTGTGCGCTCAAACTGTATGCATGGATGAAAAAGTCAAGTGTTCATTTCCTTCCATAAATCAGTGTCAAAAGGATTAAAAGGGTGCATTTGGTTTTGTATGACTGTGTTTAAAATAAAGCACCTTTAAATGATTAGTTTATATTGATTTTGGTTGGGATAAAAAAATAATCTGGATTAAACCATGTTGGCAGTGTACTTCAGCAGATTGGATCAGAGACAAAAAAAAGTCTGTTTCACCTTTTGGCTTTGTCACCACAAAGTACCACGTAGAGACATTTTACATAGTTCTAAAAATCGGCACGCTAAACGTATTAGGCTAATAAAGTCAAACTTCAATAAAGTTGCTGAAATTTGCAGATTTCCATTCAGATGGACATTTTTAACACAAAGATACCAGTCAAAATTTCATTCCATTCCAGCTTTTTAACCTCAGATACACGTGTGTGCGCATTTGCTGATTACAGTGTCCATTTTGAGACATTTATTGACAGGATTCCTGAAATGATAATGAATCAAATGTGACAGAAGTGTTGAGCCTCACCTTTAAGGTGTCCAAAACGGACATTTTACACATTAATGTTATGGCCAACAACTATTTTCTGTGTAAAGGTTTAGTATCTTAAGGGCATCCTGTGCAGAGAATGAAGCTACACTCCCTCTGTGCTCTGAGCTTTTCAGTCCCATTTACATTTTTGGTCTGGCCGTAAATTCTGCCCTATGAAACTTGCCCATGTCTTAAGTTTCTAAGTACACAGCAGTATTCACTGCTCACTACTCACATTGAATTTTTCTTTTTTAATATGGTGGATGACAGTGACTTTCCAGAAATGTCCAAAAATCACATTTGGAGCCCAAAAAATGCCTCTGACCAAGAACATGGTTGAACTACAATCCACAGAAGTTTGGTTTTTCCCCATACAAAGAGCTGCTAAAAGGCTCCACCTGCCGTTAACTTTTGCTCAATACAGAGGAGGGTTGGGGAGGAATGGCTGAGGAGGGAAGTTTTGTTTTGGTATTGCAAACAGAACTAACATCTATTGTCAGAAAATTGGAGTAGCACACCTATAAATATATAATTAAAGGCAGAGCACGCAAATTTCTCTTTAGTGCCCAACAGCAATTAAATCAAATGCTCTCACTAAATAGAAAAAAGAAAAAAAGTATAATACTTGGCAGTGGCAGACCTGTGAAATGATTGGATGATCTGTCTGCCTACCTGTGCTCACAGTGCCCGTGCATTCATTGCATGGAACCAGCGCTTTTCCAAAATGCCCCACAGCCAGCTTCGGGGGAGTGAGTTTCTGACCAATGGTGTGGCTGAACCACAGAGAGCGAACAGGAAGAACACCTGTGCGCTCCAGCTACATTTATACAAAATTCTTTCTGTAGAGTTGTGGCCATATTTATATATACTTTAGAATGTAACTACTGTGAAACAATCACAAACCAATATTTAATTTCTCTGATTTACTGCTTTGTTCGTGTTAACGCTGCTCCCTCTCTTCATTCATCCTCTAGCTCACCTGAACACGTCTCAGAGTTGCCAGGTGCCTGTGACTCTATTGAACTACTCTTAACTAACTGACCTATTATGACATCCAAAAAAACAAAAAACCTATATATAATATTAAAAAAAACTATATGACTGCTTGTTTCACATGAAAAGAAGTGTTGGTATAAATATGTTCTCAATTGAGTGCTTTTCTAGCTTATTATCTGTGATGATATATCAGCCTTCAAATAACCAAAGTCATAAATGTGCTTTTACACAGTGTCCTCTCATAATGAATGAAATCTGTGCCCCCCCGCCGGGACCCAATCCAGTATGGCTCCTTCATTGCAGTCAGTTTGTTTGTTTCCCAGCACTGGCACACAATGACGACTTTCTTTTGTGTCCCCAAATGTTAATATGAATGTAAAGGAATCAAGGCCAAGTGCAAACTGGCAGAGCAGAGATTTTCGTTCCTGCTCTAAATCCTGTCTGGAGGAGAATCCTGCAGAAATTTGGGTTCCTTCTTGAATAAGACCAGGAGGTTTGGGAAGATGCTGAGCAATGATGGAGTTCAGATGACCACCAGGAATAAAAAAAATCCTATGTGTAACAGTAGAGTGAAAATTTTAGGATTAAAAAAAAAATAATACTTTTTTTTTTTTGTACATATTGCCATCTTTCATCCTGAGTGTATTTTCACTGGATTTGAAGGCGACGTGCTGGTGCACCTTTCAATCTGCTGCTTGGTTTTTAACTGAATTTCCTCCAGACAGTGAGGAGGACGGAAAGAAAGGCTGCCGTCGCTTCATCTCCTGCTGCAGCTGCTCCTTCAGGGTGGACACCTGGAGTAATGATAACAGGTGACAAACATAAATGTTATATAACAAGCAACAGTGGTCTGAGTGGCAACTTAACAGGTCTGTCTGTCTTCAGTTTACAATTTTCCTCAAACGTTTACATACTCAGGCAGAATTTTTTATTTTTTTGCCATTTTTCAGACAATATGAATGATAACACACAACCTTTTTTTTCCACTCGTGGTTAGTGGTTGTGTGAAGCCATGTATTTGTCAAACAACTGTGTTTACTCTTTTTTAAATCATAATGACAACAGAAACTAACCAAATGACCCTGATCAAAAGTTTACATACCCTGGTGATTTTGGCCTGATAACAAGCACACAAGTTGACAAACAGGTTTTAATGGCTAGTAAAGGTAATCATCGTCACCTGTGATCTGCTTGCTTTTAATCAGTGTGTGTGTGTGTGTGTGTGTGTGTGTGTGTGTGTGTAAAAGGTCAGTGAGTTTCTGGGCTCTTGACAGACCCTTGCATCTTTCATCCAGTGCTGCACTGATGTTTCTGGTTTCTGAGTCACAGGGAAAGCAAAAGAATTGTCAAAGGAGCTACGGGAAAAGGTAACTGAACTGTATTAAACAGGAAAGGGATATAAAAAGATATCCAAGGGACTGAGAATGCCAATCAGCAGTGTTCAAACTCTAATCAAGAAGTGGAAAATTAGGGATTCTATTGGAACCAAATGGTCAGGTAGCCCAATAAATACTTCAGCAACAACTGCCAGGAAAATTGTTTGGGGTGCAAAGAAAAACCCACAAATAACTTCAGCTAACATACAGGACTCTCTGAAACAAAGTGGTGTGGCTGTTTCAAGATGCACAATAAGGAGTCACTTGAAGAAAAATGAGCTGCATGGTCAAGACACCAAAAGAAAGCCATTACTACACAAATGCCACAAAGTATCCCGCTTACAATATGCCAAACAGCACAGAGAACAAAGTCATTTGGAGTGATGAAACCAAAACTGAACTTTTTGACCACAACCATAAACGTTACATTTGGAGAGGAGTCAACAAGGCCTTAGATGAAAGGTACACCCTTACTACTGTGAAGCATGGAGGTGGACCGCTGATGTTTTGTAGATGTGTGAGCTGCAAATGCACAGGAAACTTGGTTAGAATTGATGGCAGGATGAATGGAAGCATGTTATCAAAAATACTGCAGGAAAATTTGTACTTGTCAACTCGGAAGCTGCGCATGGTCATTCCAACATGACAATGATCCAAAAATACAAGGTCAAGTGGACCTGTCATTGGCTACAGCAGAATAAAGTGAAGGTTCTGGAGTGGCCATCTCAGTCTCCTGACCTCAATATCAGTTCGTGCAAGTCAGCCCAGGAATTTACAGGAAATGGAGGCTTTTTGCCAAGAACAATGGGCAGCTTTACCATCAGAGAAAATAAAGAGCCCTGTCCACAACTACCACAAAAGACTCCAAGCTGTCATTGACGTTAAAGGGGCAACGCACGATATAAAGAACTGGAGTATGTAAACTTCTGATCAGCGTTATTTGGGTAGTTTTTGTTGTCATTATGGTTTAAAAGGAGTAAACACAGTTGTATGACAAGAAATGGCTTCACCCAACCACTACCCATGAGTGAAAAAATAGTTTTTGTGTTATCATTCATATTCTCTGAAAAATGTCCAAAAATCAAAAATTCCCCCAGGGTATGTGCACAACTGCATGTTATTGTCCAGGGTTTCCACTATAATAATACGGGACAATGACAATCCATGATGGTGCAGATATATCCATTAATTTGAAAATCAATCATTTCAGTGCATCCACAGCATTTGTATCAGCACTATGCGGCGGAGGTTGTTCAACAATGTGATGTATAAAGGATCAGAGCTCCATTTTTGTTCCGCTTGCTGTGCTGCGCTGCCTGAGTCAAACACCTGGTGTGCGAGTGGGTGTGTCTGTGTTTGTTTGTCTGTCTGTGGCCCTGTGACAGACTGGCCTCCTGTCCTGTGTGTACCCCGCCTCGCGCTCTATGACTGCTGGGATAGGCTTCAGACCCCCGAGACCCTTAATGGGACTAAGCGGTTGAAGATGAGTGTGTGAGTGTGTGTGGATATAATTCACTGTAAAGTTATTTTCACATGAAGACATAACAGTCATGGAAATATGGTTAAAATATGATTCTGTTGTGTGAATCAGTGGACTTTTGCACTGCAGCTCATTTAAGCCTCAGTGGTTGATAATTAAAGACAGCCACATACAAATGTGAAGAAAAAAACCCTGATATGAAAAGTAAAATTATGCTGTAGCACACAGAAAAAAAAACACCTTAAAATAGAGGAGATAAAAATATGTTAAAATACAATGAATCATGCTCACTGTCTCACTGTGTTCATGAAGTGACATTTCTGCAAAGTTCATAGGTTTCACAGTTTATTTTCAGATTTTAAAATATTTCTGTAAACTTCACTGGAAGGAAAGCGTAATCTGTTTGTACCACTGTGCAGCGTTCACCAGGTGGCAGCACAACATGTGGTGCCTTCCTTTGTGTGCCGATTGCGAAATAATGTTGAAAACAAAACTGTATATTATGCTGACTTTTGTGTGTTTACTGGACACGGGGTGGATACCTGCTCCTCCAGGCCTTTCACTCTGTGGCGGTGAGCTCGCTCTCTGGTTCCCAGAGTTCTCTCCATTTCCCTGAAGCTGATCCTCAGCCGCTCCACCTCCTGCTGGGCCTCATCACGCTGCCTCGCCAAGTCCTCACACAGACTGTGAGACTGCTCCGTGTCAGCCAGCTGTGTCTGCTCATCACACACACACACACACACACACACACACACACACACACACACACACACACACACACACACACACACACACACACACACACACACACACACACACACACACACACACACACGTACCATATGAACAAATGCAAAGAAATCTTGGACAGCGGGGCATGAGTGTCTGAGCAATGCAGCCAGTGTGTGTGTAGCTCACACAGTACACACATCAGAAACACAACGATGACATCATCAACTTCCGTTAGACACATATGTGGAACTACATCAAACACATGGCTGTTTCATGGAGCTAGTGCGCAAATGGCTACAACTTCGCAGTGAAGTGGCATAGATAAGAATATATACATATACACATATATACATATACACATATATATATATATATATATATATATATATATATAGCTGTGAAATTGTAGCCAAAATTTGCCAGAAGGCACATGGGAGACTCAAGCCTAGATTTGAGCTGCTCCTTGGATAAAAAAACTCCTCCTTTGGTCCACTCCACCATGACATTCTGAATGGTGATGCAACAGACATAAGTTGCACAATGCATGCTATGTACACTTCCCCAATCACAGTCATAGATGCCTATAACTCCCTCAGAGATATTACAGGTGTGTTGTCGGCTTCCCTACCTGGTCTCTTTCAATTTATTTTCATTTATATAGTGCCAAATCACAGCAAAGTTGCCTCAAGGCGCTTCACACAAGTAAGGTACAAAATCAAGCATCAGAAAGACAAAATACAGTATAATTTGTCAGCATTAAGCAATAAGAAAAACAAAAGAAAGACTAAGGTGATCGTCGGCCACTAACCCTAAGCTTTCTTGTTTTCTTTCTTTCTTGTGAAATGGAGGGACTGTGTATGCTGATGATATTTTTGTTAAACCCACTGAATAATGCTGAAGCATGCTGACTGTTTTATTTCAACTCCACTGTGGTGGAGCACACAGGTAAAATAATGGGGGGGAGATTTGTGTCTGTGGCCAAATATCTATGGCCCTGGCTGTGGTTTTACAGTTTACAGATCTACAGTTGTGCAGACCAGAAGACCCTGATTAAAGTCACAGCACAAACACTCTGACACATGGCTCTCAGCATGAGATACTTTAATTGTGAGACAAACACACTGCAGCATTTTTATTTGCTTGTTTTTAACATGCACAACCCCCCCCCCCCCCTCCCAAAACAAAAAACAGTTGGTATTATAATGGATTAGTGAAGTCTCATTTTCAGCTCTGGGTTTTTCTGGTTTTGACTTTCATTGGTGTTCTCAAAGCGAGTTGTAAAACCGAGAGCTCGGAAAGCGAAGTGAGAGGTGTCAGGGTTCACTCTGACAGTTACTCTCTTCTCACTATTTAAACTCTAACGCTCTCTGAATGTGATGACGTGCACATCTTGGATTTAATAAACAGATTTGTGAGTGTAACTTCGGTTGTGGCTCGCTCTCTACCTGCAGCAGAAGTATCTGTTGCTGTGCTTCCTGCAGCTCTTGTTCGGCTGTGTTGAGAGAACGATCCAGACGGCTTTTCTCTGCAGACAGACGCATGCTGCTTTCCTCAGTCTTCAGCTTCTGACGCTCCACCTGATTATGGGAACACATACAGAAACAAAGGTAAAGTATGGCATCACCCATAACCACCCCCCAAAACCCCATGTGATAAAAGAAACCTGCCGCTTGAGCTGCTGCCCTCGCGACCCGACTCCAGATAAAGCGGAAGAAAATGGATGGATGGATGGATGCATTTATATAGCGCTTTTCCATCTCCATCAGACGCTCAAAGCACTTTACAAATAATGCCTCACATTCACCCCGATGTGAGGGTGCTGCCATACAAGGCGCTCACTACACACCACGAGCAATAGGGGATTGCCCGAAGGCCCTTAGTGATTTTCCAGTCAGGCTTGGCTTTGAACTAAGGATCCTCTCGGGGATCATTTCAAAGTGTCTATTATTTTTAGAAGCAGTTTTCCACACATGGACCACGTTTTATTTCATACTGACACTTTCTGCTTGTTGGACCACAGCTGTGCCGCTCTGTGCACACCCCATTAAGTCAGAACTCCAAACTAAAGCAGAGTCAGTCCTGATTAGTACTTGACTGGGAGACCACTTGGCAACACCAGGAGAGGTGAGCAGGTTTCTCCATGTAGAACTAGAGTTGGGTAACCAGGGGCAAAAAAATGGATCACAGCACTAAACATGCCAACATAAATTTGCGATAGAATCTATTAAAAGCCAAGTGGCCTCTGTGTACGTGCATGTGTGTGTATAAATTTGATCACGGAGAAAGCTGACATATGCTGTTTGGTATGTTTTATGTATTTTGGGTCAAGGATGAACATCGCAAAAACGGAAAGTTGATAGGACTAGTATTTTTGGAGAAACTATGGATATTATTTAACAACAGCGAATAATGGACGTCGATAATTAAATTCTGAACTCACACTCCATTCCAGCAGGGGGCGGTAAATCATCTATAAATTAAAAGCCAAGTGACCTCTGTGTATGTGTATCTGTGCGCACCTACATGTGTATAACTCCAATCACAGAGAAACTGGGGCAAACTGACATTTGCTATTTGGTATGCTTATGTATTTTGGATCAAGGATGAACGCTGCGAAAACAGAACATTGATAGGACTAATATTTTTGGAGAAATTACAGATAATACGTAACAACGGTGAATAATGAGCATTGATAATTACATTCTGGACTCACGCCATTCCAAATAATTATAGAAAGTTTTCATAATTTATTACCACCCTTGAAAAATGTCAGCTACCTATTTTATAAACACTACCCAATCTAGAGCCCCAGGAACCCCACAGCAACATGCTAGTCATATAATCCCAAAAGACAGGCTTTACCAGCCTTAAAACAGCCTTGTCTAAAGGTACCTTGACACTTGCTTGCTTTTAATTACTGCACTGCCGCGCAATTCATCGTGCCAATGCAACCTACTTTGTCCTGCTAAATGCTGCGCTTTGTGCCGCTGGACGCTGCATTATATAAAATAATTATTTCATAGGGATTAATCATTTGCTCTCAGAAATTGGTTGATGAAACCATCTCTAATTGCTCCCGGAATCACAGAGGAATTATCTACAGCTGCAGCTTTTCTCGTGCGCTTCATGACGTGGAGAATGCATTTGGAATAGTCTAAAAGGTAATTTATTTGTAATATTTGTATTGTAATGGCTTGGTAAAACAGTTGCATCCTTCTTATGAGTATCTGTAAAATTATGTTTATTATAGTTTTAACATCTCATCATAATCATTCAGATGTGCTGCGCTGTGATGCACTGACGCATTGACTCGCAGTGGCCAACAGTGTTTTTGAATAGGTTGCGGAATTTTCACATGTACTTCACAAAATTAATGCGTGCCAGAGATTTTGAACATTTCAAAATTTTCTTTGCACACTTGTTTGGAACAGTTTATTCACTGGGATTAAATTCATGCAAGTGTCAAGTTACCTTTAGAAAGCAGAGACATACACGTTTTTGCTACCAGCTGAGAAAGCACTCATCGTTCACTATGACTTTTCACATCTGTATTTGTAGCTGAGCAATTTGTGCACAAAATACAATGGTGACCTTGTCCAGAGTGTTCCTCAGAGCATTTTTGTCCTTCTCCAGCATTACGATCTGCCTCTCTGCATCTTTTTTCTCGGTCTCCAGCACTGCCACTGCTCTTTGCAGAGCGCGCAGTCGCTCCTCCACACTTGTGCGCTCTGTCTGCGCCGACTGGATGCTGCGCTGAGCCTCTATGAGACTGGTCAAGCGTTGACGCAAAGCCTGCCAGAGCAACAGATCACATATAAAGACGTTTCTAGAGACATCTGAACTGACAAAGCTACACTGCCAAGCTGCCCCAACATGACTGTCTCACCTCTTGAGTGTTGGTGAGCTCAGCTTCCAGCTCCTCTTTTCTCCATTTGCTCTGGTTCAACTCAGTCTGCAGGTTTTCCACATGCTCTGTGAGGGCGGCCATATTTCGCTTCCCCTCGGCTAATGAGGTGCGAGCTTCATCCATTTGATCCTTCGGGGCCACAGAGTAACAATCACACCACAACCCTGCTTTCTTCTACCACATATTTTTCCTCGTCTTTCACTCACCTGTAGATGTTTTTTGTCCTGTTCGTTGATGCCCAGCATCTTCTGCAGAGCAGCCAGGCTGCTCTGGGTGGTACAGTGAGCAGCGGTGGCCTCCTGCAGTCGCTGGTTCAGCGCCGCAGTCTTCTCTTTGAGTAAACATTCTCTGTCCTGTGCTTTGAGCAGATCCTGGCTCAGCCTGTCCACTTCTCTCTGGAGTGAAGCCACGCAAGCTTCTCCATCTGCTACCTGAAGTATGCAGAAACCACATCACTAATGTCAGTCAGTCAACAAAATAGTGAAGACAACAGTACCAGGACAAAGTTGTAGGATGACACCTTCCTCCAGACCGGTCGACATTTTGCCCACTTACTTGTGTATGAAAACATGCGAAGGTGGCCTTGGTGGCCGCCAATCCCCTGCTACAAGCTCAGATGGGGTAGGGGATTGTAATAAAGGAAAACATTGAGTTTGTGTGTTGCTGGATCTTTCCACAACTTCACACAAATGATCACTGTATCTTGGTTGAGAGACTGAGGACATAGACAGGCATATACGAGGGTAGGCTGAAAAGTTCTAAGGCTCACCAAGAAGGAGAAATGCCATTTCAATAAAAATTGGCATGCAATAAGTTCAACTCTTCTGATGATTGTGTTATTTTCTCCCAGGTTGTGAGGTAGTTTGTGGTTCATAGCCAAGTTTGAAAGTTCGTGGTAGAGGGAAACGGCAAAAATAGACAAAATCTGGCATCGCTGTGTGATTAAGTACCTGCATAAGAAGGGGTTAAAGCCCAAGGACATTCATGCGGATATGGTTGCTACATTAGGGGATGAAGCTCCCTCCATATCTACAGTGCAGAAGTGGGCAGCTGAATTTAAGAGGGGCAGAGAGAGCCTTGAAGACGACCCAAGGTCTGGGCGGCCTGCAACAGCCACAACCCAGAAAAACATTGACCTTGTTCATGAAATGGTGATGGATGACAGATGATCGACGATTAATCAGCTAGCAGATGCTGTGGGAATATCCCGTGAGAGAACTGAACACATTCTGCATGAAGAACTTGGAATGTCAAAGGTGTCAGCTCGGTGGGTGCCACATCTTCTGATACCTGATCACAAACTCACCAGGCTAATCATGTCGAAGGCAAACTTGGCGCAATTTGAGGAGGATCCAGCCAATTACATGGAACATTTTCTTACCCAGGATGAGTGTTGGGTTCACCACTTTGAACCAGAGACAAAAAAAAAAAACAATCAATGCAGTGGAAACACCCAAGGTCACCACCTCCAAAGAAGGCCAAGGTCGTTTCATCTGCGGGGAAGGTCATTGTTTCAGTTTTCTGGGATGCCAAGGGCATTGTGTTTGTGGACTATCTTGAAAAGGGACAAACCATAAATGGACAGTACTATTCTAACCTACTGAGACAGTTACGCGAGGCTATCAAAAAGAAGCGACCAGGAAAGCTGACGAAAGGGGTGCTGTTCCATCAAGACAATGCCCCAGCTCACAAGTCAACAGTGGCCATGGCCACTATCCACGAGCGTGGATTCGAACTGGTAGATCACCCACCATACTCCCCTGACTTGGCACCCTCGGACTTTCATCTGTTCCCAAACCTGAAAAAAAACTTGGCTGGGAAGCATTATCGGAGCAATGATGAGGTGATGGCTGCCATTGAGGACTATTTTGACTCTCAAGATGAAGGCTTCTATGCCAAGGGAATCGAAGCACTCAAGCACCGCTAGAAGAAATGTGTGGAGTTACAGGGAGACTATGTAGAAAAATAACCCTGAATTTGTTCAATTCGACAAGTGCATCATAGTCAGCCTTAGAACTTTTCAGCCTACCCTCGTACAGTTCAGCCCTATAATGGTTTTCATTCTAACTTACTGACAGGAATTTTTCCATTGCTGCTGCTATGTTTAGTTCAACTTCCTAGGTGTGCCCCAAGGTCATGTCCTGGGAACTATTTAGCTCTAGTTATATTTTCTTCCCCTGGGTCAGATTTAAGTATTCCTAATGACATCTTATACCACTGTTAGGATTATGATATTCAGTTATACCTTTCATTCAAACCTTTATTTTACTGGACTGTATTATGGCTGATGATTTTCTACAACACACTACAAATATGAGATCAATTCCCAGTCACGGTACCTGTCTGTGTCCATCAATTCTATTTATTTATATAGCACCAAATCACAACAAAGTCATCCCAAGGTGCTTCTCATGGGTAAGGTCTAACCTTACTATCTCCTCCTGAGCAAGCACATAGGCAACAGTGGTAAGGAAAAACTCAAAGGGGTAACCTACTGCCCAGGACATTCTACCAGTTACAGAGTGCAGATGGTCTATGGACTAGATACTTCATCTGCATTGTCCCAGTCCACCCAGCTGTAAATGGATACCGGCTTTGGCAGTAAAGCCTGTCAAAGCCGGGTGTCCTGTCCAGGAGGAGTCATACACTCATCTCCTTCGTGATGTGTTCTGCTTCATGCTACCTGGCATGAATGGGCCTCATGGTCTGTATAGGACCTTGAGACCTGAGACCACAAACAAACCTGAATTTCTTTTTTGTGCAGGCACGTGGACCTTCAGCTTCCATGTGACGCGGATGGCATCACAGCACAGAAAACACACAAGTCGAGATTATGATTCCGTGTGAGCACGTCAGTTGCATCTGACTCTGACTTCAAAGCTGATGTGAAAGCTTGGTGGAAGCACTCAAATGCTGACGCATATACTGACACCAGCACCTCTCAAACCCCATCAGGTTGGATGAGGAGTGTCAGTGCACAGTCATTTTCAATTCTCTCCAGAGATGTTCAATCAGATTCAGGTTTGGGCTCTGGCTGGGCCACTCAAGGACATTCACAGAGTTGTCCTGAAGCCACTCATTTGGTAAGGTGGCTGTGAGCTTAGAGTCAGTGTCCTGCTGAAAGATGAACCATCACCCCAGTTTGAGGTCAAGAGTGTTCTGGAGCAGGTTTTCATCCAGGACGTCTCTGTACATTACTGCATTCATCTTTCCCTCAATCCTGACTAGTCTCCCAGTTCCTGCCACTGAAAAACATCCCCACAGCATGATGCTGCCACCACCATCTTTCACTGTAGGGATGGTTCATGGTTTCCTCCAAACATGACACAGAAATGTTTCTGTACCCTTCCCCAGATTCATGCCTCGACACAATCCTGTCTCGGAGGTCTACAGAAAATTCCTGTGGCTTCATGCTTGGTTTGTGCTCTGACATGCACGGTCAGCTGTGGGACCTTATATGTAGACAAGAGTGTGTCTTTGCAAATCATGTCCAATCAACTGAATTTACCCCAGGTGGACTCCAATTAAGCTGTGGAAACATCTCAAGGATGATCAGTGGAAACAGGATGCACCTGAGCTCAATTCTGAGCTTCATGGCAAAGGCAGTGAATACTTATGTACGTGTGATTTCTTGTTTTTTTTGTTTTTAATAAATTTGCAAATATGCATAAAAAACTTCTTTCGCATTGTCATTATGAGGTATTGTGTGTAGAAATTTAAGGAAAAAATGAATTTAATCCATTTTGGAATAAGGCTGTAACATTAAAAAAATGTGGATAAAGTGAAGCACAGTGAATACAGTGGTGAAAAAAAAGTATTTAGTCAGCCCCTGATTGTGCAAGTTCTCCAACTTAGAAGATGAGAAATGTCTTTCATTTTCATCATAGGTACACTTCAACTATGAGAGACAAATGAGGAAAAAAATCCAGGAAATCAAATTGTAGGATTTTTAAAGAATTTAATTGTAAACCATGGTGGAAAATAAGTATTTGGTCACCCACAAACAAGCAAGATGTCTGGCTCTCACAGACCTGTAACTTCTTCTTTAAGGTCTTCTATCCTCCACTCGTTACCTGTATTACTGGCACCTGTTTGAACTTGTTATCTGTATAAAAGACACCTGTCCACAGCCTCAAACAGTCAGACTCAAGCTCAACCATGGCCAAGACCAAAGAGCTGCTGAAGGACACCAGGAAGAACATTGTAGACCTGCACCAGGCTGGGAAGAGTGAGTCTACCACAGGCAAGCAGGTTGGTGCGAATAAATCAACTGTGGGAGCAATTGTAAGAAAATGGAAGACATACAAGTCCATTGATAATCTCCCTCAATCTGGGGCTCCATGCAAGATCTCATCCTGTGGGGTCAAAATGATCATGAGAATGGTGAATAAAAATCCCATAACTACACAGAGGGACCTGATGAATGACCTGCAGAGAGCTGGGACCAAAGTAACAAAGGCTACACACTATACAGAGAGGGACTCAAATCCTGCAGTGCCAGGCGAGTCCCCCTGCTTATGCCAGTACATGTCCAGGCCTGTCTGAAGTTTGCCAGAGAGCACATGGATGATCCAGAAGAGGATTGGGAGAATATCATGTGGTCAGATGAAACCAAAATAGAACATTTTGGTAAAAACTCAACTCGTGTTTGGAGGAAGAAGAATGCTGAGTTGCATTCCAAGAACACCATATCTACTGTGAAGCATGGGGGTGGAAACATCATGCTTTGGGGCTGTTCGGACAGGACGACTGATCCGTGTTAAGGGAAGAATGAACGGGGCCATGTATAATGAGATTTTAAGCCAAAACCTCCTCCTATCAGTGAGAGAATTGAAGATGCAATGCGGCTGGGTCTTCCAGCATGACAATGATCCCAAACACACCGCTCGGGCAACGAAGGAGTGGCTCCGTAAAAAGCATTTCAAGGTCCTGGAGTGGCCAAGCCAGTCTCCAGACATCAACCCCATGGAAAATTTGTGGAGGGAGTTGAAAGTCTGTGTTGCCCAGCGACAGCTCCAAAACGTCACTGCTCTAGAGGAGATCTGCATGGAGGAATGGGCCAAAATACCAGCTACAGTATGTGCAAACCTGGTGGAGACTTACAGGAAAAGTTTGACCTCTGTCATTGCCAAAAAAGATTATGTTACGAAGTACTGAGTTGAACTTTTGTTACTGACCAAATACTTATTTTCCACCATAATTTACAAATAAATTCTTGAAAAATTCTACAATGTTATTTCCTGGATTTTTTTTCTCATTTTGTCTCTCATAGTTGAAGTGTACCTATCCGCCCTTTTCAGGTTTCAAATCCCGCAAAACCTCGGACAGGTCGCCGCACTGTGAGATCTCAGTAACATTGAGAACTGCATTGAGACGCTTTGATCATGCTGCACTTTAACCGCTGCACACGGACAACAGCATTAACATCGCAACATAAAGCTATTTTTATATTGTGCCTAAAACTCTCATGAATATATTCTCTGGGTTTATAGACATTGTTATTGTGTTTGTTTTATGTAAACATGCGAGAATCACAGGCTGTCTCTCCGTTATTTTCAATGGGAGCTGCTGTGAGCGACGCTCACTTCCTGATCATATCGTTCTGGGGGAAAGTGAAGTTTGCTCTTTAACGTCTTGATTATTGTTCCTTACAACACTGTTTGTCCTCTTTGTTCCAGACTTGTCTGAAATTCGGTTTGCATTTATTAAATTCCACGGAGATTAAACGTAGCAGACACGGATTATTTGTTATAATTGTTTTAGCAAGTTTTCAGGATATCATGCAGTAGTCTCTTATTAATGTGATGAAAAGCATAAAAAAATACATTTTTGTAGTATAATATTCATTTACAATTGTCATCATGTGGATTCTCTATGTTGTTTTGACTGCAGCGACTCTGGCATGCAAGGGATTATGGGATACATGAAAACCCTGGATGATGAAAATTACAGACCTCTCTCATCTTTCTAAGTAGGGAAACTTGCACAATCAGGGGCTAACTAAATACTTTTTTACCCCACTGTACTTTCCGGATGCACTGTATTACACACCTTTTCAGCAAACTAATACAAGTCCCCAGGTGTCTAAAAATAAATATTATAACAATATTATAGTTAGAATACTCACAACTGATATGATAGTCATTAAAAAGAACATCATCAAGTCTTTAAGAAATGGTCTTATGCTGTGCCTATCATGTTACAAGAGTGGCTGCCTGCAGTGGGGGCACCCCCCTCCCCACATTCACACAGTAAAGAACATAAATAGAGGCAACTGTAAAAATCTGGAAAAAAAATGATTTTGCACAATCAGACATAACAGAGCTATCACATGCCTGTTTGAGCAGGGAGTCACAGCGTTCCTGAGATGCATGGTTCTCAGCCTCCCTATCTCCCTGGATCATTTTGAGTCTCTGCAGCTCTCCTTCCAAACTGCGTCTCCCTACATCCACCCTGGTAGCCCGCGTCTCAGCTGCATCCAGAGCTTCTCGCAGACGCCTCTTCTCTGCATCCAGACGGATTTCAGCAGCACGATGCTTATTTAACTGATCCTGCAGAGAAGGAAGGAGCAGAAATAACTTCACCAACTGACACTTTAATTTTCAAATCAATCTGGTGTTTTGGAGTTGTAAATAAACAGATTTACTGCTCTATGTGACAAATCCTGTGTTTTTAGAAGCAGACTGCAGAGGCCCGTAGAAGGCGGTCCAAAGCTATGTTGGACCAACATACGGGGAATCAACATGGGACCCCACAGGTGGTGTAACACTGTCTAAATCTGGCTCTGTTATTGAGTACTGACATATGGTCACTGTGGCAGTAGGTGGCTGCTGTGCAGGTCCCAGCACAGTCACGTTGTGCTCATCTGCACACACACAAACAAATGTGTGTACCTGTACGTGTTTCTTATCCGTCTCAGCAACCTGCAGGGATCGCTCTAAATCCTTCACTCTGTCAGCCAGGGCTCTCCTCTCCCTCTCCCCTCGCCTCACAACCTCCTCTTGCTGCTGCAGGAGAATCTGCATGTTGGACAGACGCTCGTCCATGCCGCGCTTCTCTAAATACATGAAAATCACAAATATCAGTATGTATTACATCAGCCAGGGAGGTTAAGTTTCTGTTACCATTAAGTCTGTCTGTTTGTTACACCCGCAATCGTGTAGGCAGGATTAGTTTTTTGTCGAGTGAGTGAGTGAGAGACAGACCAACATAGCTCAATGAATTTTTAATCACATTTGGGCCAAACTTCAAGGAATGATTGCAGGTCATCCAAGGACAAAGTAGTTTGATTTTCTAAAAAATAGGTCAAAACTCAATGCCACAGGCCAAGCTCAAAATTTGGGCCCAGTGCATTATTTAGCATTGCTGGCCACGATTCTGTTTCTCTGCAAGTTTTTGCTTCTATAGCAGCAGGACTTCATGCTCCCTTGCCAGGATTTTGTTATTCAGTTAACCTTTATTACACCAATAGTTTCTGTTTCTCTCATCCTGCATTCTTAGTTGATTGATAAAAGATCTTAGGTAAAAGACCATAAAAGTCATAATAGAGGAGGTGTTGTGTTATGTATGTTATTTTTATATTTCATTCTTTTTTTCTTCTCAGTCATTTCATTTGTTAAAACAGTCTGACCTGCTAGGTGGGTGGAGCTTACAGCCATGTTGGAGTTCACATAAAAAGCCCCCCCCCCCCCCCCCCCCACAAAGAACGGGCTCTCTCTTGTCTTTGTCTCTTCAGTCTTCCGTCCAGCCCTGTCATCATATGGGAAGCTGGGAGGGTTAAATCTGACACAGAATATCAAGAGCACTGCAGCCCTGGACCAGGAATCTGGTGGGAGATAATTCGCACTCAGGATTGGATCTCAACGGACTGGCTGACGTCACCTGACCTGGGCCAGATAAGACTGCTGAGTTTTGGGTTAGAAATAATGTGCAAGGTGGCCTTTTCCTCAATGGTAATGATTTTTTCAAATGTCTTTTTTATTACTGTTGTTTTTATTATTATATGGGGAAGTGATTTCCTCAATGTTACTGTGGGTGGGGTTACAATTTCTGGTGTTCTGTTATTGGGCTGCAATAAATCATAAATAAACCTTGTTCAAAAAATTATTTTATTCAGTCATTTATTTTAGTTGTTGCTTTATTATTCTCCTTTTGTTGCATTGTTAATTCATTTCTCTGTGTCAGAACAGGGAATTATCAAGAAACATTATTCATATTACAATACTTTCAGTTACATGTGTTTTATTATCTGCAATTAGTTTAATAAATAGTAAAAAAAAATATGTGGAGTTTGTCTTATGTGTTCAGTTAAAGACAGAGGTTTAACCCCTCAGTTGGACAAGATACGTAAGGTAAGTCTTGACCAACAGATCAAAGCTGACTCTTAGCATGATTTCCTGATGTGAAGGCTGGTGATGCCCTGAGCTTATAATTAAATTACAAAAATACATTTCAATACTCTACACTTGAGTCAAGGAAGTCTTGATTATGGTACTTCCGGTGTGGATCCAGATCAAAGCAGGGATAGTACATTTTATATGTTTGATCATGATTCCTCTGACCCTGTAATCAGGATTGCTGATTAGCTCAGAGATCAGGATCAAAGGTCCTCTTGATTTCAGACAGACAGACAGACAAATGGCCAAAACCTCCCATAACTTTAAACCATAAGCTTTGACAAGGAACCACAGTAATTAGCAATCAGGATCAAAGGTCAGCAATCAGAGTTTAAAGTTAAATCAAAGATGAGTAACAGGATCAAAGGTCACCAGTAATGATCAAAGTCCAATGATCAAGCTCTAAAGTCAGGATCAAAGATGAGTGATCAGGATTAAAGTTCAGCAATCAGGAATAAAAGACGACAATCAGAATCTTTAAACAAAACGTCAAAGGAATAACTCAGACAATAACAGGAATGTGACCAATGGACAGTTGGACCTTGGTAGACGTTATGAGTGCCATTCTTGTTTTGTCTTATGGTTGGAATCACAGGGGGTCACAGGGGGTCGTTTTGACCGTTGGGGTTTTACATAATTATTGTATGGCCTTGCCTTACAATATAAAGCGCCTTGGGGCAACTGTTTGTTGTGATTTGGCGCTATATAAAAAAATTGATTGATTGATTGATTGATTGGAATAAGACGAATCCAAACGTTTACCTTCTTGAAATTCCTGCAAGGTGTTTTGCAGCTGAGCAAGCTGACTCCGAGAAGATTCCCGTTCCCCTCTCAGCTCCTCTACTTCCCTCTGCAGATCCCTCAGCTTACATCGGGCATCGTCCTTGAAAATCAGCGATAACCAGACTTAAACCATAAAGAAGAACAAAAAATCCTTGCATTATGTCAAATGTGTACTGTGCGGTTTCCTTCAGACTCTCTTACACGGTTTCTCTGTGCATCTCGCAGCTCTTGAAGGAAGTCTCGAAGACCGCTTCGGAGTGTGTCAGGGTCCAGGTCTGTCTGAGGGAGAGGAGGCGGGGTGTCCCCTCTCTCAGGAGATACAGCTCCAGAGCCTAGAGTGTTATCAGGAGTGCTTACTCTGAATTCTGTAAAATAATCAAAATAAGAATGAAAGTCAACAGGAGTTGGAAAGCCTGGTGCTACGATGGTAACGCCTCCTCACCGGATTACTTCAAGATGTACTGGCTCTACGCAAAAAATGTCCAGCCTCCAGTTTGTAAGAACTCCTCCATCACGCTGAGTGATGGAGGAGCAGATTCATAGTCACTCTTAACAGCTTTTGGCTTACTCTGAACGGATCTCTGCTCTGAACATTTAGTGGTGCATTATGGGAAATTTCCAGACATGGTAAGCATTTACCATGACCTGATACAAACCTACAACATATGACAAGTAGGTATGAGTCGATATGATCTGGTGATGGTATGATAACCTTATGCAAAATGACCACAACACACAGTATTATAACATCTATGGACACTCTTTTTATGTGCACATGCTCTCTTTCTTCTTTTTAACAGCATATTCACACGTTCTAACTCTCAGGAAATCCTTTTTTTATCTTTTGCACTGATGAATGCATAGAGATTTACTGAGCTAACTTACAGGTTACAGCAGGAATTATTTAAAAGCAAAGTGTCAAAGCAGCACATTGTTTTATTGTCTTACATTTTTAAAAATATTAAAACTTATATAATGTAAGATTTGTTTGCTGTACAGTGGACAGAAATAATTTTCCACTGGTATCTTAGAGGAGTCTTTCATGACTGAAAAGTATGTATTTTGTTAAATAGCTCAGGTCATTTTGTTTTAAATAACAATCAAAATAAGTAACAAAGGAGAAAAAAAATCATGGATGTTAGCCAGCTAATTAGCCATTTTGTCTGCCTTATTAAAGATGTCTAGCGATTAATTTCACAAATATAGCAACTCCCTATTTAGATCTTAGATAAGTTATTTTCAAAATAAGATGGTGTGATGTTTATCTTTTTCTTTTAGGCACTCTTCAACAGCTGGCTTTGCAGGTTAGGTGGCTTTCCTCATCTAAGCTTTTATTATTATTACTTTGACAATCAAAATATTCCTTTAGTCTTTCAGCCATGACACACGGGTTTTAGCAACGTGAAGCTCACTAAGTGAATTCTGTGGAATGACATAATGTTTGCTGACAAAGCCCATACCATCAAATAGGAAACTTTCACATTTTTTGTACTTCTGGCATTTTCAATCCATGGTTTACTGTGAAATGGGTAATCGAACCATGCCTGATGATGAGTAACAACTTAACACAAACAGACCCAATCTACCCCACAATTCATATCAACATGTGCTTTGAATCAACTTCTGATCCTACATGTGGCCCAAATCCTGAAGGTGTGACAACCCTTTAACTCATCAGTGCTGTACTTTATAATCTCACCTTTGGCAGGTAACAGTGAGCAGCGTAAAGGTGAGATGCTGTGGTGGCGAGAGATGTTGCTAGGAGATGGAGAACCACCCCCTGGGCTTCTCCCCCGAACTCCTCTACCCCCAGCTGAAATGCCCAGCATACGCGTGAGAGCAGACTGAAGGTTGCTCAGACGAAACTCCAGGTCCCTCCTCCCGGCCTCGGCTCGGGTCAGCTCCGCCTCTGTGGCCACCAGGCGGCCCTGGGCCTCGCTCAGCTGTAGGCTGGACTGAGCCGCGGCATCCTGGGCAACCTGAGCACGCAGCGCCAGGTTCTTGGCTTCGTCCTGCAGCTTCTTCTCGCAGCCACGTGCCTCCTGCACCTGAGCGGTCAGTTCTCTTTCACAGGCCTGCCAGATTGCCTCTGATTCCACTAGGCGCTTCTGAATCAGGACAAGCTAAATTGGAAAAGGAAGAAAAAACATGTTGATACAGTAAATATAGCAACACTGTACGAGTACAGTACATTTGTTAAATTACAGGCAAAATGACAGAGGCTCTTCCATCTGCACCTCTTTCTTGATGGAGCTTCTCATCATTTCAGCCTCAGTTAACTTCTGTTTGAGGGCAAAAACCTCTTTTGCCCTCTCCTCCTCTCTTTGCTCCTCTAGCGACAGGCGGGTTTGAAGCTCTAACACCTCCCTCCCTCTTTGTTCCTTCTCTCCATCAAGAACCTTCAGCTGGAACCAGAAAAAGCACAAAAGCTTTGACACTACAACTTGTAGCTGACAAACTACCTGATAAGTTGAGTCCCATGAAGCCTTTTTACATCAGAAAATTCAACGTGCTTTACAATAAATACATAGTCCGTAAAATTGAAACATTAAAGGATAAAACAATGTATAAATCAAAAGAAGCAGCCATAGGCAGGAACAACAAAAATATCCACATCCCAATCATACATGTTCACAGTGAGTTAAACAAACAAACAAAAAAACATCTGTGAAAATTATCTAAAAAAGAATTCAGAAACTGAAAAAGCTGAAAAAACCCAAAACAAAAACTGCCAACACCACAAAAAACTGATTCAAATGCATGACCTAAATACATACTCCTGACATGTGATCACATGTACCGTAATTTAGCTTATGAATTGCCACTTCTAACTGGACTTTGACCTTGAAAATTTTTTCCAAGGTAAAAATTTGTGGATTTGGAAACTAGTGTTGGCAGAGGTTTGCGCTGTATGAGTGCGGTGCTCTAGTATTAGTATTAGTATTATTTCCTTTTATATTTAAACATTAAATTAATGAATCTTTAAACATGACCATGAAGTCAACGTTCAGTCAAAAAGACACTTGCACAGATAGAAGAAGCCCTGCCCCTATTGTGTACAATTTCAAAGCATTCACAATAGGGGTGCCAGTAAAAAAAAATCAATTCACGTCCAAATCGCGATTGTTATTTATTAAGATTCTGAATTGATTCAAAATATCCAAGAATCGATTTTTAAAAAGCATTTTTTAAAACATTTTCTTACTTACTCGCTGCGTGTACTGTTTGTCAGGCAACAGCCTCCGTACTACAGCGTCCCCGCTAGAGGAGCGTCCGACGTGCTTCAAACATTCGTGAGCTGCAGCTTAGCATGGCGGGCAAAGAGCTAATTCACCCAGCACCATCTTTGTTGAAGGCAAATATTTGGGCACATTTTGGATTTTATTATTTGCTGCGTAAGAAGGAGCTTGACATGACTTATGCAGTGTGCAAAATCTGCAAAATGAAAGTCAAGTACTTCGGAAACACTTCAAATCCGCAAGCTCACATGCTACGCTATCACCCGGAGCTAAAAGAAGCAGAGCAGCGGTCTCTGCCAACTACTGACCAGCGCACACTCCATCACTTCACTAAACTGCCAGCCAACTCTGAAGGAGCAAAGCACATAAGTAAATTTACATCTTCAGAATCACTTGATTAACCTTGTAAAGCTGCATTTTCTTAAACATAAACATTTTTTAAGTAATATAACTATTTCTCGGAGCTCTTTCAATCGAAAATCGATTCTGAATCGAATCGTCACCCCAAGAATCGGAATCGACTTGAATCGTGAGCTGTGGTAAGATTCACATCCCTACTTCATAATCACTAGAACAGTTAAACTCATATTTTAGTAATTACTCTGTCCTGATTACGACATTAAAAGCAATCACATTGTCAATGAGGACGTAATTAAATGTCAAAATGACTAAGTTAAAAAATTATTTCATCAAGGTTTATTAACATTGAGAAATCGTAATTAACAGACACACTGCAGTTGTTACATCATCTCCTGTTGTGTTTATAATAAATATTTATATTTATTTACAGTGTCTTTTTTCCTGGTTGAAATGCAGACATGAATGAATCTATCAGGCTTAAAAATGTACACATTACTTATCACTTACACTCTCACTCATCTTCAACTGTTTACTCCAAACAAGGGTCTCGGGGGGCTGGAGCCTATCCCAGCAGTCACAGAGCGTGAGGCGGGGTACACCCTGAACAGGACGACAGTCTGTCGCAGGGCCACAAAGAGACAAACAAACACATCCTCACCCGCAGGCACACCTACTGACAATTTAAAGTTTCTAAACAACCTAACGTGCATGTCTTTGGATGTGGGAGGAAGCCAGAGCACCCAGAGGGAACCCACGCAAACACAGGGAGAACATGCAAACTCCACAAAGAAAGGCCACAGACGGCAATTGAACCCATGACATCCTCGCTGTGAGGCAACAGTGCTAACCACTCATCCACCATGCTGCCTCCACATTACTTTTCATACCATTTTATTAATGTAAAAATAAATGTCTAAATGTCCTCATCACATTACTGAAGAAATCATCTCATCTGAAATAACAACAACAACAAATAAGTTATGGTTTTAATTTATAAATGAACATCTAAGATTTCTAAAGAATATATTTTAAACTTAAAACCATTTTAATTACGAGTTTTCTAATGCAAAAAACGTTTTGTAACTTCAAAATGTACAGTAATCAGAAATTAATCTTGAGGTTTAAAAAAAAAAAAGCATTTGTAATGATTTTCTTTAGAAAACTGCTGTGCAATTTAACAGTTCTGATGTTCCTCTGACACACATTTCTGCACTCTGTCGACTTCCGTGTTTTGGCCTGATGCGCAAAGCTACGTTACAGCACGCAGCGGTGAAAGTTGGATTAAGCTGAACTTTGACCATAGTGAGTTTAATGTCAAGCAGCGGTGCGTGCTCCCAGTGGAGCATAGCACTCCCGGCGGAGTGTTGCGCAGGCTCAGTTTTTGTGCGCCACACCGCGACGCAGCATTTGCATGACGATTCTCATTGAATGGGTTTTAGTGCGATGTGCGCTGCGTTTGCTCGCTCGGTGTGAAAGGCCTTTAATACCTCAGACATGTAAACACATTAACAAAAACACCAAAATAGCTTTTAACTCTGTCCAGTAAAATGGAGTGATACACTGAATCAGCTGCACTGAGCTCTAACAGCAGCAGCACTGAGTGGATTTCCAATTTCCACGTTACCTCTTAAACATCGTCTATAGGAATAATGGGAACAGGCAGCATGGCTGACCTGTCTGCGGAGCTCCTGGAGTTCTCTTCGAGCTTCGAGTCTTGACCTTTCAACTTCCCTGAGGCAACTTCGCAGCTCGCTCGCCTCCTTCTGATTCAGTGCAAAGTTCTCCTCCAGCACAGCCAGCCTCTGCTCCTTTTCTTCACACTGACGTTTGATGCTGACAAACCCAAAACCACAAAAACATTTGACTTTGAACATTTACTCTTATCTCTCATTCTGGTCATCACGGTCTTGGATGAACTTCAATGATTACCTAATTCTCTCCGTTTCTGCACTCCTGACAGTTTCCCTTAGGTGAGCATTTGATTGGCTGAGAGTGTCTCTCTCCTTGGTGACATCACCAAGGCTGCGCCGTAGCTCCACCCCTTCTCTTCTGTACTTTTCTGCTGCATCTTGAGTTTGGCAGTGCTGTCGCTCAAGCTCCACTACATCCCATCTCAGCTGGTCTCGACTCTCTTCGGCAGCTGAGAGAGAGGCTCTGCACTGTTCCAGCTGGAGCACAAAAAGCATCACGTGGTACAAGAAAATACACAATCAACATCAAAAAACAGTGGCAAATTATTTCACAGGGTATTTAGTACAGGAACTGAGAACTGTCACATGGAAGAGCAGAGGGTTCCATTAATTTTCTAATAATCGTTTCTATTAATTAATGGTTAATGGGCTTTTTGATAGTGAAGGCTGCCAATGACTGAATTAACCATAATCCTTTTGAACATTTCAATGTTTTACTTAAGTATTGTAACAAATGAATTGAGAACAACATAGTGGGGCCAAAAAATATTTAGTCAGTCCCTGATTGTGCAAGTTCTCCTACTTAGAAAGATGAGAGAGGTCTGTAATTTTCATCATAGGTACACTTCAACTATGAGAGACAAAATGAGGGAAAAAAAAAATCCAGAAAAACGCATTGTAGGATTTTTAAAGAGTTTAACTGTAAATTATGGTGGAAAATAAGTATTTGGTCACCCACAAACAAGCAAGATTCCTGACCCTCACAGACCTGTAACTTCTCCTTTAAGAAGCTCTTCTGTCCTCCACTCGTTACCTGGATTAATGGCATCTGTTAGAACTTATCTGTATAAAAGACACCTGTCCACAGCCTCAAACAGCCAGACTCCAAACTCAACCATGGCCAAGACCAAAGAGCTGTTGAAGGACACCAGGAAGAACATTGTAAGTAAGTAAGTAAACTTTATTTATATAGCGCCTTTCACAGACAGGGGTCACAAAGCGCTTTACAAGGTAAAACAATAAAAATATACAGTAAAACACTCAGTACTAAAAGATTATTGGCCATGAAAAGCCTGTTTAAAAAGTAGGTCTTTAGTTGCTTTTTGAACATCTCAACAGAGTCCAGGGATCACAGGGACAGATGGAGTTTGTTCCAGAGACGAGGCGCTACGGCTTTAAAAGATCGGTCTCCTCGAGTTTTAAAGGAGGTTCGGGGAACCATCAACAGGTTCTGACCTAAAGATCTGAGGCTGCGGGCTGAGGTGTAAGGCTGAATCAAGTCAGCAATGTAATCAGGAGCCTGACCATGTAGTGCTCTGAAAGTCAAAACCAAGATTTTAAAATTAATTCTGGAGGCAACAGGGAGCCAGTGGAGGGATTCCAAGATAGACGTGATGTGGGCTCTCCTGTTGGTGCGGGTCAGAAGCCTCGCAGCAGAGTTCTGGACATACTGCAACCGATTTATCTCCTTCTTACCCAGGCAAGTGAACAGGCTGTTGCAATAGTCCAACCGCGTGGAGACAAAGGCATGGATAATTTCCTCTTGAGTCTACAATAGTCAAGCAGGTTGGTGTGAATAAATCAACAGTAGGAGCAATTGTAAGAAAATGGAAGACATACAAGACCATTGAAAATATCCCTTGATCTGGGGCTCCACACAAGATCTCCCGTGGGGTCAAAATGATCATGAGAACGGCGAACAAAAATCCCAGAACTACACGGAGGGACCTGATGAATGACCTGCAGAGAGCTGGGACCAAAGTAACAAAGGCTACACACTATACAGAGAGGGACTCAAATCCTGCAGTGCCAGGCGTGTCCCCCTGTTTAAGCCAGTACGTGTCCAGGCCCATCTGAAGTTTGCCAGAGAGCATATGGATGATCCAGAAGAGGACTGGGAGAATATCATGTGTTCAGATGAAACCAAAATAGAACATTTAGGTAAAAACTCCACTTGTCATGTTTGGAGGAAGAAGAATGCTGAGTTGCATTCCAAGAACACCATATCTACTGTGAAGCATGGGGGTGGAAACATCATGCTTTGGGGCTGTTCTTCTGCAAAGGGGACAGGACGACTGATCCGTGTTAAGGGAAGAATGAACGGGGCCATGTATCGTGAGATTTTAAGCCAAAACCTCCATCCACCAGTGAGGGCATTGAAGATGCAACATGGATGGGTCTTCCAGCATGACAATGATCTCAAACACACCGCTCGGGCAATGAAGGAGTGGCTCCATAAAAAGCATTTCAAGGTCCTGGAGTGGCCAAGCCAGTCTCCAGACCTCAACCCCATAGAAAATTTGTTGAGGGAGTTGAAAGTCCATGTTGCCTAGCAACAGCCCCAAAACATCACTGCTCTAGAGGAGATCTGCATGGAGGAATGGGCCAAAATACCAACTACAGTGTGTGCAAACCTGGTGAAGACTTAAAGGGAACGTTTGACCTCTGTCATTTCCAACAAAGTATGTTACAAAGTATTGAGCTGAACTCTTATTATTGACCAAATATGTATTTTCCACCATAATTTACAAATTCTTTAAAAATCCTATAATGTGATTTCCTGGATTTTTTTCTCATTTTGTCTCTCATAGTTGAAGTGTACCTTTGATGAAAATTACAGACCTCTCTCATCTTTCTAAGTAGGAAAACTTGCACAATCGGGGACTGACTGTTTGGCCCCACTGTATCTCATAGACAGAGGTGGGACAAAGTCACCATCATGTCACTCTCAAGACATGAATCAGCAAGTGTCAAGTCAAGTCTCAAGTCATAATTAAAACCAACTGTTTGCAAACTGACTTGAGACTTGACTTGGGACTTGCAGACTGATGACTTGAGAATGATTTGACAGTGAATTTGTCCCACCTCTGCTCATAGATGCACTATGTTCCATCCATTGACTGTCACGATGTACATTTTAATGCAAATTCAGGGATTCCAATGAGAGGAAGTTGACTTGCCAATCACAGGTTTTTGGACAACCAGCAAATTTGATTAAAAAAAATAATGACTGTAGTTGTTGGAATTTTTTGTGCATATTAGTAGCTTAATTGGCTTGTTTTTATATGGAACTGTATTTGTGTCCCTGTAACAGACCCACAGTTTGAAAATAAAGTCTGTCAGAGTATTTTTGACAAATAGCTGTTAAAAATAAATCAGTTCATCCTCATTAGTAACCAAATATAAGCACCCAACAGCTCTAAAATCCATTTAGCTCAACTACTTCCCAGGGAGTACCCATGTTGTAAGTAAAGTTGAGGCTGCTCCCTTGTTTTCACGAAGGTGGATCTCCATGCTGATTTGGCACAGGTTTTACACAGGATGCCCTTCCTGATGCAACTCCATATTACATGGACTGTGTATTGTTAATAAATTAAGGTGTCCTCAAGAAAATGACCACACACAAACAGGAAGACATAACATCCCCATACTTTCTACATAGGAGCAGGACATAAAATTTAGTTTAAGTAACACTCATATAGCACTCACAGCAAGAAGGACAAATCATACAACGTAATTTTCTGATTTTTTTTTTTTTAGATCCTGTCTCTCACAGTTGAAGTGTACCTACGATAAAAATTACAGACCTCTCCATTCTTTGTAGGTGGGAAAAGATGCAAACTCGACAGTGGATCAAATACTTATTTAACTGACTGTATGACCAACACAACTGCCATCTTGAATGAGCATTTTCTGCATTAAGTCAAAATCAGCCATCCCAAATTCATACACTCCTTGGTGTGAAACATGACACTATCATCCTCCCACTACAGCACTACAATATACAAACTCTATGACACTCTTTAAACCAATTCAAGAGTGCGGTGGCCTTTAAACCAATTCAAGAGTGCGGTGGCCAACTACACTGGTCAAATAGTGCGTCAACATGGTCGTACAGTGCCAAATTAAAAAGCGTTTACTAATGTGCTTTCAGTGATTGGATCCATTTCAACACATCAGCCTATTTAACTGTTCCAATTCAGACACCTCACACCTTAAACTAGAGGAGCGCTGAGGGGCAGCGCTGCCAACCATCCCGCTTTGGGCAGGACAGTCCCGGTATTTACCCGTGTCCCGCATTCTGCATGTGTGTGTGTGCAGGACACCCAATTAGTTCAGAATGCTGCTGCCAGAATTTTGACACAGCGCAGAAAGTTTGACCTCATCACACCTGCTCTGCCATCTCTCCATTGATCTCTCCATTAAGGTTCTGTTATTGGCCTATAAAATTGTTCATGGACTAGCAGCGATCTACCTAGCTGATCTGGTTAAACCCTATGTACCGGCATGGGCTTTGTGCTCACAGGATGCAGGACTACTTTGTATTCAGAGGGTGAAAAAAAGTCTGTGGGTTTTTCATATCGTGCCACAGTCCTATGGAATGGTCTCCCAGTGTCAATAAGACAGTCTGATACTGTAGAGACATTCAAGTCAAGACTCAAGACATCTGTTTCATCAGAGTGCTATGGTTAGAGCGTTGCATCCTTTTAAAATTTTATTCTTTTATTTTTTGATCTTTTAATTGTGTTTTTTAAATTTGTTGTTTTTAATTCATTTTAAATTGTTTTTGAACTGCTTGTGTGATGCGCCTTGGGGTGACGCTCTCGTGAGTTGGCGGTTTTATAAACTGAATAAAAAAAATTATTGAAATAGTCCCACAACTGTGTGGGTTCAGGCATAACCCCGGAACCCCGGACCCCCCCCCCCCCAGTTACGCTTCGCGCCCTTGGCACTCCTGGCCACGCGTGGGTGTCCCACATTGGTATGTTCAAATGTTGGCAGGAGGGGGTACTGCTCAAGACAGTGAGACTATTTTTAATCCTGAAATGGCTTATCCACTGTACCTCTTTGAGAGCAGCATCAGCACGTGACTGAATGTTGGTGCAAGTTTCACGCAGACTCTGCAACTCCCGCCCGTGAACAGAAGCCGAATCTTCCAGCTGACCACGAAGCTCCTGCAGCTCACTAGTCAGAGCCGCAACTCTAATCTGTAAAAACACACATGCAAAAGTCAATTCAGTTGTTCTACCTCATACGTTTGTGCCATTAAACAGAAACTTTAGCTAAACCAGAGGCTGAATTCTACCAATTATAGCCACTGTATGACTTGGTGCAGCACCTGCTCCTGCTCCCTGCACTGAGCTGCTTCTCTTGTCATCCGCTCAGCTTCCAGCACTGCAGCTGACAGCTCAGCCTGCAGGATGGACACCCTGTCAGACAAAACAGTTTTCTCTGCCTCCTTCAGAGAAAGGGCCTTGAAAAGAGAGAAAAAGGCGATATACAGGTAAAACGTACAGTATAAGATTCAAACAATATGCTTATTGCACAACAGCAGCTTTCAAAAATGTCACATGAATATTAAAGCATGTTGTGGAGGTCATAACTGAGCTGTCTTGATGAGTGATGATCCTTAATAGAGCGTGACAGCGTTCTTCTCTGACTTGCGCACAATTAAACCCTGCTGCACCGCATTCAATTTCATTGCTGCAGTATGCTGAAGAAGGACAGTGACGCCAAGTCGGCTTAAAGTTTTGTTCCAATGCTCATCAGTTCGCTCCTGCAGGTGTTCCACCTGCTGCTGCTACTGCGCCTGATGTTTGGGGAAAATGCGCGAGATGACAGCCACGTGAAGTCACACATCTGGCTCTCTCCGTCTCCTCCTCCTCTCTGTGCCACTCCATGGCACAAAGCCCAATTAAACATGCAATCACAAAGTTCTTCTGCTGTGGATTTTGAGGAGCAAACTGAAGCGATCTGAAATGTCCAGCAACTAAAGGGATGAATATGGGTGTGTGTGGAGACAATTCGCCTCATTCACGTGACAGAACGTAACGATGCGCTGCTATGCGCAATAGCGTGGAACAGCACGCAACATTATTCTTGACTGTGTGTAATGGTTCCTGATAATTTGCCAGCAACATGTGCCATTAATCGTAACGCATGGTAACATAAGTTCCTGATGACACCTGATGCCTCTGCCTCAAATCCTCACATTCGTGATCAGCGGCCAACAATGCATACTTTGTGGCATTCATGACTTGTCGTCATCATGTGTAAACGCAGCATAATATTTCCAGAGCAAATAATTAGGAAGGTCTTAAAATAATGCGATCCATCAGACACTATGTAAGTCAAGCTTTAATAAATATTACAAAGGTGACTCAAAATCTGTCTGAATTAAAACTGGCCATACACGATCCCTGACAGAACAAATCTATTCTCAACTCAATAAATGTATTTCAATTTTTGTTATGATTCATATAAACACCCAATAATAATCTCGCCGAGTGATATTTTCTGTCTCAAACCTCTGTGCATGCTTGGCAACTTGTCACAGTGCAGCTGCGTATGTGTGCAAAAACTAAACATGGGAAATAATTAAATTTTTTGGCACACAGCATTTTGGGAGCTGAATAAAACATGGCCTTGTTACATATTTATTTCCCTCACTTAAGCTCTGCATTGGTAACAGATGGGACAGTGCTGCACAGTACCTACTCATTATTCACTGCACGGATGGAGGCACACAATGTAAAGTTTACATGTGTTCTGCAGTTGTTATCCAAAATGCTCCTCCATTATTCATATTGACAAAACTGCCCAACGACAGATGTGCCAAGCTTGTGGCATCATATTCAAGAAGACTTGAGGCTGTAATTGGTGCCAAAGGTGCATCAACAAAGTATTGAGCAAAGGGTGTGAATACTTATGTGCATGTGATTTCTTCTGCAAAAATAAAAATAAAAAAAAAGTTTTTCATGTTGTCCTTATGGGGTTGTTGTAGGTGGAACTTTGAGGGAAAAAAAATTACTCCATTTTGGAACAGGGCTGTAACATAACAAAATGTGTAAAAAGTGAAGCACTGTGAATACTTTCTGTATGCTCTGTATGCTTGTAACACCACCTCACATCAACAGCAAGGCAGTTTGGACAATTACAAGTTCTAACACAACAATGATACCAAACACATGTCAAAACTGGTACTGGGTTGGATAAAGCAGGAATCTGGAATGACCTTCCCAAACCCCCCAACTTCAAACCCAATCGTGTTCTGCGATAAAAGCTGGGTCTGTGCCACAAAACCAATCAGTTTAAATGAACTCTATCAATTCTGCCAAGAAAAGTGGTGAAATATCCAGGAGGAATTATGCCAGAAGCTTGTTGATGGCCACCAAAAGCCCATGATGAGTGTATGTGTGTAAACTCCGACCATAACTGTATTATCAGACTGCACTTTCCCTGAGCACTGGATCCAAACCTGACCTGTTGTTTCTCCGTCTCAGCCTGCAGCAGACTCTGATCTCTGCTGTGCTGGAGACTCCTCAGTTCATCCTGCAGCTCCTCCCTTTCTCTCTGTGCTCTGAGGAGCTGCTCTTCATTCTCCTGTTGGAGCTTCCGCAGCGCGTTCTCATGCTCTGCCAGCAGGCTGCGACGCACTGTTTCCTGTCACACAGAGCAGCCAAAAACAGAAATATGGACTCAAGAGTCATCAGAATCAACAGTCTGGTCAGTGAAGTGATCAACAGTGTAGCTATCGCACCTTTTCTAAGACGAGTCTCTCCAGCTCATCGCGGTGTTCAGCGCTGGCGTTGCGTAAAGCCTGCTGGGCCTCCAGCTGGGCAGCATTTAGAGTCTGACTCAGAGCCTGTTTCTCCCTCTCAGCCTGGGCCAGCACATTCTCCCCATATGAGCGCACACGCTTCACTTCAACTGAAGTTCCATCCAGGAAAATAAAAGTGAGTCACAGGATACAACCAAATGTCATTAGGTTCCTCTCCTTCCGTCATACTACTGCCTACTACTGTGTTGTTTGTTTTTGAACAACATTTAGTTTTGCCCCTAAAGGGGGATAATTCAGCCACTTTTCTGTATTTTCTATCTGTCCTCATGCTGCCTCAAATTCTCTCCTTGCACTCACTGGTTAGAGTTTCACAGTGGACTCGAAGGTTCTGACTCTCAGTTTCCAGCTGCTCCCTGCGAGACTCCACCTGAACAAGCTGCTGCTGCACCTCAAACAGACTAGTTTCCAGGGACTCCTGCTCTGTCCTGCAGGGTTACAGTATCAAATACAATCTGCACTGACAGAAAAGTTAACACACATCATTTTGGACAAGCGGCAAACACAAACCTTAAGGCTGCTACTTCCTCTGACAGCGTGGCGTTCTCTCTCTCGGACGCCGCCAGCTGGACCACCAGTGCTGCTTTGTCTCTAGCCAGGTCTGCTCGACCACGGCCAGCCTCTTCCAATGCCACTTCGTTACGCTGGGCCTCTCCTTGGGCAAGACCTAACTCAGATCCCAATGAGGTCACCTCGCCACAAAGCTGAAACAAGAGTACAAAACAAAACCTATCTATAAAGCAAGAAGCATCCATGTGAGTGTATGTGGTTCACATATCTCTCCATTTGTCAGATCGACCTCAGCTTTCGGATGGCTTGCATATGGCACATCCTTTATTATGAAAATTTTTGGGATTCATTTTCAAAATCCTTATTTTGATTAACATTGTAACATTTGTACTTCCAAGATGGCGTGGCTTGCTGATGTTACTGGTAGCAAAGTTAAACAACATCAGATAGTTCACATGTTGCTCAAACACTTTACAATAAAATGCTTAATGCCAGCATCCCAGCAAATACTTTTACTGTGAAAGGCATGCTGTCAGTGTTCCTTGTGACTGAGTTTAACTTGACAACACTGAAGAGATGTTAGCAAAATCCATTTTATGCTAACACCAACAATTTTCCCACTATTTGTACAATGTTTCACTAAGTACATAAGCTGAGTAAAATATATTTTCCCACAATTTGTACAATGTTTCATTAAGTACATAAGCTAAATAAAATGTTATATTTGCTGTGAGTTCAAGTTTAAATAAACTGCGTTCAGGAGGTGGAGTACTGATTTGCTGTTTCAAATATTCAAAATGTTTTAATTGTTTAGGATCCTCGGTTCAAATCTCAGCCTAATCAGAAAATCACTAAGGGCCCTTGGGCAAGGCCCTTAATCCTGAGTTGCTCCCAGTGTGTAGGGAGCGCCTTGTACGCCAGCACCCTGACATCAGGGTGAATGTGAGGCATTTCTGTAAAGCATGTTGAGCATCTGATGCAGATGGAAAGGCGCTATATAAAATGCAGTCCATTTACCCTTTATATAATTGATAATAAAACAATTTAAACAATATGAAATACTATGTTCAAATTATAATATACAATATGAAATACTATATTCAAGTAATAATATACTATAACATAAGTACACCTTCAAAGGTGTACTTATGTTGAAGGTGGGATAACTACATCCCACCTTCAAACGCAGCCTCATACGACCATCCAGGAGAAATCTACTGAAGCTCCTAATTTTCTATCGGAATACAAACTTCCTACGGGCACTGCACTAGTCAAAACAAATGAGAAAAAAAATAACCTACCGGTATGTTGCTAAAAAGTACAATTCAAAAGAAAAGCCACATTAGTTTACTTTTACATCACTGTTTTTTCCCTTTAGAGGATGATGCAGTGTAAGAGTTGTGTACCTGAGTGACTTTCTCCTGCATCTTAAGCCTCTCTGTCCTCAGATTTTGCAGCTCTGTCTCCATCCCAACATGGTTTAACTCTGCATCCTGCAGGGACTGGTGCAGTGCGACGCGAGTCGAGTCGAGCTCCAACCTCTCCTGCTCCAGGCGGACCAGTTCATCCCTTATGGTCAGTTTCTCTTGTTCTGCCTCCCGTTTCTGAGCCTGCAGAAGGACTTTCTCTTCCTCCAGCTGAGTATGAGAATTAAATAGGAGGCTCAAGTTAAAGACTAATACTGCGCAGTGTGCATATGTCCATTAAACATCTGCATATTTTACAAAAAAAAAAACAAAAAAAAAAAACGGACGTCCATCATGCATGGGTGCTGCGAGAAAATTTTTTTCACTGAACATTAGTGTCCTGGTTGTGTAAATGTGCCTCACGACAATGAGCACCCAAGGTGCAAGTCCGGAATTGTTTGCTTTTTAAATGGTGCATTTCCACCATAGATTTTGTACCTGACAAAAGGCACAAATTTATCCATGAAAACTATGAATCAGACCATTTTTACAATGAAAAAAAAAAAATTAATAAATCTAGACAAAAAGAAACCTGAGTCTAGCTGCATTTATTAAAGCTTTACTAATACATTTATGGTATATTAGAACCAGTGTAAATTAACCAGTAGTATCTGCTGAAAGTCCACATTCAAACCGTGTCATGACTTTAATATGAACATTTGTATTGTGTTGAACTGAATTGAATTCTTTAACGTCACTGCACAAAATACAATGAAACTGGATAGCAGTCCTCATGGTGCTCTAAATATATATATATATATATATATATATATATATATATATATATATATATATCGAGTACTAAAATAATATAAGACAATGCAAAAAAAACTACACATACATCTCCCCTCACTGCCCTCCCCTATATCCAGAAACCCCACATACATACATTCTACATACTCAATTGGAATAGCAGGTGAGGCAGACTGGAAAAAGTGCATAAGTGTATAAAGCACATACAGTCCGACCCTCAGAAGGACTCAGTCTTTCAGATCTAGATGGACCACGTGTGAAAATGATTGGAAATGTTCAGTGTCCGTATTGCAGTGGGGTATAAAATGTTTCTGAATCTATTTGTGCATGATTTGATGGACCTGAAATGTTTTACTCCAGATGCCCTTCCTGATGCACTGCCACATTACATGGAGAAATGTGGCAGGGGTGGGTTTTGAACCGGGAACCTTTCGTACTGAAACCAAGTGTACTAACCACTCGGTCACCACCACTGCCCTGTACGTAGTTACAACTACTTTTAAAATAGCACAGTTACATGTCAACTTAACTTTACTGTGTTGGATCAGCATAAGTTATACAGATCCAAATTGGATTTGCTGTGGTGACCGAGTGCAAACAAGCGAGCAGAATGTAGTTGGCCTGACCCATGGTAATTAAGTAACAGTAACGCAAATTCATCATGTTGACCCAACAAATTTACATTTAGGTCACTCAGCAAAATTGTTTCTGGCTACATTAACGTATTTTACTTGGGTGAAAATACTTTCAATAATTTGTTATGTTCACTGAACAACTTAAAATTTAAGTTGTTGCATGTTATGCTAAAACTACATAATTTGAATGTGTTCACCCATAAAACTTGATTCTATATCGTAGAGCTACATGCTAGACCTACATTCATGTAACGTACAAACCAACAACACCCATGTTGGTTAGTTTGAGTGTACAGTTCAAGGGCAACACAAATCACAGCCTTTAAAATGACATGAAAATAAAACACCTTCCGCAAAAAAGGAACATCATAATCCTTATAAAGAGAAAGTTTAGTGCACAACTGTTGTACTGCAGTGTATTAGGTTTATCTAACTGTACCTATTAAACTGACAAGTAGGTATAAAGAGAACTGTACAGAATTAAAATCTTCTTCACCTTACCTGTTTGGGCGGTTAACTTCTACTGTGTTAAGCACGTCCAATGAGCTTCTACTTCTTGAAGGTTACTGTGGTCAGTATTGATCACTCGCATACAGTGCATGCAAATCTCGCATTCACAGGGACAAAAAACTGTACTTTTGTATCACCTCCAGTTACATGTTTTATTCATCTTGTCATTCAGGTTTTACTTTTACATTCTTCCTGTGTTTTGCCAGTCTACCAGGTGTCATGTTTCCCCCTAATGGTGCTTGCTAAAGTATTTGGTTCATGCTCACGTGCACTCAATTGGAGACAAACACGGGAGAGTACAATGGGCTTGTTGTGCGCATGTGGATGTGTGCGTTTCCACTTGTTAATCGACCACAGATGGTGTTGTTCTCTCAGACTGATATAAAAACCAAACAAAGTGATAAACCGTCTTGCCAAATGTACCTGGATGGAATGCCAAAGTAGAGTCTGTGAGACACCCTGGTGGTAAAATGGAAAATGACAGAAAAAACTAGAGCACCACGCTCGTGGAGCAAAAACCTCCGCCAACAGTAGTTTCCAATTCCACACATTTTACCTTAGAAAATTTTCAAGGTCAAAGTCTTGTTAGAAGTGGCTTTTCATAAGCTAAACTAGATCTCAGGTGTACGTATTTACACTCAACAAAAATATAAATGCACACTTTGGTTTTGCTCCCATTTTGTATGAGATGAACTCAAAGATCTAAAACTTTTGCCACATACACAATATCACCATTTCCCTCAAATATTGTTCACAAACCAGTCTAAATCTGTGATAGTGAGCACTTCTCCTTTGCTGAGATAATCCATCCCACCTCACAGGTGTGCCATATCAAGATGCTGATTAGACACCATGATTAGTGCACAGGTGTGCCTTAGACTCTCCACAATAAAAGGCCACTCTGAAAGGTGCAGTTTTATCACACAGCACAATGCCACAGATGTTGCAAGATTTGAGGGAGCGTGCAATTGGCATGCTGACAGCAGGAATGTCAACCAGAGCTGTTGCTCGTGTATTGAATGTTCATTTCTCTACCATAAGCCGTCTCCAAAGGCGTTTCAGAGAATTTGGCAGTACATCCAACCAGCCTCACAACCGCAGACCACGTGTAACCACACCAGCCCAGGACCTCCACATCCAGCATGTTCACCTCCAAGATCGTCTGAGACCAGCCACTCGGACAGCTGCTGAAGCAATCGGTTTGCATAACCAAAGAATTTCTGCACAAACTGTCAGAAACCATCTCAGGGAAGCTCATCTGCATGCTCGTCGTCCTCATCGGGGTCTCGACCTGACTCTAGTTCGTCGTCGTAACCGACTTGAGTGGGCAAATGCTCACATTCGCTGGCGTTTGGCACGTTGGAGAGGTGTTCTCTTCACGGATGAATCCCGGTTCACACTGTTCAGGGCAGATGGCAGACAGCGTGTGTGGCATCGTGTGGGGTGAGCGGTTTTCTGATGTCAATGTTGTGGATCGAGTGGCCCATGGTGGCGGTGGGGTTATGGTATGGGCAGGCGTCTGTTATGGATGAAGAACACAGGTGCATTTTATTGATGGCATTTTGAATGCACAGAGATACCGTGACGAGATCCTGAGGCCCATTGTTGTGCCATACATCCAAGAACATCACCTCATGTTGCAGCAGGATAATGCACGGCCCCATGTTGCAAGGATCTGTACACAATTCTTGGAAGCTGAAAATGTCCCAGTTCTTGCATGGCCGGCATACTCACTGTCATATCACCCATTGAGCATGTTTGGGATGCTCTGGACCGGCGTATACGACAGCGTGTACCAGTTCCTGCCAATATCCAGCAACTTCGCACAGCCATTGAAGAGGAGTGGACCACATTCCACAGGCCACAACGGACAACCTGATCAACTCTATGCGAAGGAGATGTGTTGCACTGCATGAGGCAAATGGTGGTCACACCAATACTGACTGGTATCCCCCCCCCCCCCCCAATACAACAAAACTACACCTTCAGAGTGGCCTTTTATTGTGGGCAGTCTAAGGCACACCTGTGCACTAATCATGGTGTCTAATCAGCATCTTGATATGGCACACCTGTGAGGTGGATTATCTCAGCAAAGGAGAAGTGCTCACTATCACAGATTTAGACTGGTTTGTGAACAATATTTGAGGGAAATGGTGATATTGTGTATGTGGAAAAAGTTTTAGATCTTTGAGTTCATCTCGTACAAAATGGGAGCAAAACCAAAAGTGTTGCGTTTATATTTTTGTTGAGTGTAGTTCATGCACTTGAAGTTTTTTGTGGTGTTGTCAGGCTTTTTTTCTATAACTTTTTCAGTTTCTGAATGATTTTTCAAACCATTTTCATAGAACATTGGTTATCTTTGCTGTGCATAATTTGTCATTGGTTTTGGGCACTTGGTTTCTAACTGATAACAAATTGTAACCTCCATCCAATTTTGGTGGTGTAGGTAAATCTATAACAGAAAAATGATGACTGCGGCACTTTGGTTGGGATAGAATGCAAAATGTACACCAAATTTGGCTTTTCAATATTAAATTCAAATGTCCACAAAATCCACAATCTGGATCAGATCCAGATCAAACTTTGTCAGGTGACACTAAGTGCCAGTCTGCACCTCACTTTCAAATATGAGAGTGATTGGGGCACATTTGATTAAGATATAATGTAATATATACATTAAATGGGGTTTTCAATGTTACATTTAAATGGCCACAAAATCTGTCATTTGGATCAGATCCAGATCAAACTTTATCAGTTGATAAAGGGTAACATCCTACATAACAATCTCAAATATGAAAGAAATTTGATCTTTTTTGACAGTTATGAATTTCTGAAAATTTGTTCAGTGCAGAAGGTTCCGGGTTCAAATCCCACCCCTGCCACATTTCTCCATGTAATGTGGAGTTGCATCAGGAAGGGCATCCAGCATAAAACCTGTGCCAATTCAACATGCAGATCCACCTTGGATTGTGCTGGCGACCCCGAGTGCAAACAAGGGAGGCAGCCGAAGGGACTTACTGTTCAATGATAAAGGATATTTTTTTTCCTGATTTTGACCTTTGACCTATGACCTTGAAAATTGAATCAGTTCCTATCAGGATATGAATCCTCAGTAAAAAGTTCATAACAATATATGAAAAATTGTGGGTTACAGGCTGTTGACAAACAGACAAACAAACAGGGGTGAAAACATAACCTCTGCCCAACTTCGTTGGCGGATAATACTTAATCTGATAGATGCCTGTCCTATACAGATTAGGTTCAGTCAGGTCTGGGAGCATGCGCTGGTGTCATATGTTGCTGGTCCATGCCTGCCTCTCAAAAGCAACCATCCCTCTGCTGCAGCCAGGTGAAACATGCACATCATCTTGTCCTTCTCCAGCCACTGGGGACCTCAACCCTGTACCGCCTGCATGCTACATGGACAAAATCCCATAGTTGATATTACCTCACAATGCCAGCGATCAGAGTCTCCTGAAGTAACCGTTTGTTTGACAGAAAATCATTCTCGCTGCTCCAAAGGATCCTCCATCGAGACCTGCTACCAAAAACTTCTAGTTTCGGCTTAGGTCACTGGTTAGTGTCCAAGTCTTGTAATGATACAGTAAGAAAGGAATCACCAGGACCCAAAAGACTTGGACCAACATTACCCTGCACAGATATCAACATCACCTAATGCCTCTGTCCCATGACCTCAGTCTTCCCAGGAACCTCCTGAGCTCAAACAAAGAGGACCCAGAGGCATGAATGTCACTGTCGAGATGAGTGAATGTCTCCACAAACTCAACACTTTCACCACATCCAGACAAAACTCTGATGGCCACTGCAAACCCAGTGCTGAAATCAGGGCATCAATTAATTCCACACATCTCTGATGTACAAATTAGTAAAAATGTTACAACAGTCATACTCCACGCAAGGTATCACTGATACAATGTGAATATTCCAGATGTGAACACAGGTGAAATACAGCCAGAAATCCAAAACAAGCTTCTCCTCAAGTTCATAAACGTATGAACTGAATATACAGTTTTCATATTTTAAATCCCAGCTTTCCACCACTGAGTACTAATGAAACATAGAGTGGCTCTCAAAAGATCATGGTTATTTCATTAATATGCAAATTTAAGCAACTGTAACAAAATGCAATCAGCTCCACTTGCAAAATCCTTGTTAAGGAAGTTTGCAAAAATGCTCAAACAATCATTTCAGTGTCACTTCAAAAATTGTGTTACTTACTTCTTGCATGTTCGCTTTGACTGCACCACACAAAAATGTCTTTCACACAGGCGAGTCAATCTGTTGCATGCTTTAACTTCCAGTCTGACAGAGTTTGACCTACCTATTAATGACTTTTATAGAAATGTTCTGCAAGATTTCTTTCAAATATGGTAACATGGAGTAAGAGTAGGTACAAAGACTTATTCTGAAACAGGCTTTGTTGACGGATTCAAATACATCAATTAAATGTTCTACCTGAAGGATATAGCATTAAGGTCAACTTGTCTTGGGCGAGACTCTCGTTCATGCTGCCCATCTTGGCCAGAGAGTCCCTCAGAGCAGCTTCCTCAGACTGGAGCTTGTTAACCAGCAGGGAAAGCTCTGCGTTACGACCCTCAGCCTGGATGGAAAAATCAGGATCATATAAAAGTCTCAACAAATAAAGGTCAGAATTCTAAATTAAAGAGCAAATTAAACATGTCGGGGGATACAAGCTTTAAGTTTCCTTACCCGGGCTAGTGCTTCAGATATTTGGGACTTTGCTTCCTCGAGCAACTGCCTCTGAACCTCCCCCTGCTGGTGAGTCTCCTTCACTACAGACAACTCTGCACGCTGAGCAGAAGCTCGACTCTCGCTCTGATCCCACTGCTTCTGTCTGCAGTAAAGTAGAAAGCAAGGCAGCAGAGAAGTATTTTTGTTTGTTTGTTTGAAAAAGAAGATGTGAAGGTTTTATCAACAGTTTGCTATAAGGCACATGGGAGACTCAAGCCGAGGTCTGATTTTCATTCTTGTATAAAAATCCTTCTCTGTTTCACTCCACCATGAACCTGTGCAGCTGATGGTGCAACAGGTAAATGTTGCACTGTGCACAGTTTCTGCAGTTACAGACTAGAAACCAAGAATTTCTTCAGAGATGTCTTGGTGGCTTCCCTCACTAGTCTCCTTCTTCCTTGATCGTGTTTACTAATTCATTTTATTAGTCAACACAGTGGGTCTCGGCCTTAGCTTTATCTAACATCTGGGTCTGTTAGTGAAGCTTAGGGCTAGTGGCCGGAGATCACCTTGGAATTTCTTCTGCTATCCTGTTGCTTAATGCTGACCAATTATACCTTAAGTGTCTGGCAGACATAAGTTTGTCTGGCAGATTGATTCGGTTTTCTTTTTCTCTCTGCCCGAGATGAGGCTGGATCCACATGCTGGATTGGATGATTTCTGTGGCGAACGTGGGACGGACTCTGCTGTAGGAACAGATCCAACGAGTGGCTCAATGACCCCCCTCCCCTGACGGTCGCTGAACCCCTGCATGGACTCTCAATTGTTGTTGTGTTCTGTATTGTAAACCTTTTTGGTAGAACGGTCTAAGCAGTGGGTCACCCCTCTGAGTCTGGTCTGCTTGAGGTTTCTTCCTCATCATCATCACAGGGAGTTTTTTTCTTACCGCTGTCACCTGTGTGCTTGTTCCGCGGGTTGGTAAGGTTAGACCTTACTTGTGTGAAGCGCCTTGAGGCAGATTTGTTGTGATTTGGCACTATCTAAACTAACTAAATTGAAATTGAACTGAATGTAGTTTTTGAGGAACTGCTGACTATAGAAAGATTCAATGTTGCTGAAGTCGAAACATACGCACACTCAACCGCACTATCGCAACTTGAAAATCTCACACTGTCTAACATGACTGGGTAACAGTGGGTGTAAGAAACCAAAACCAATATATTAATAACAGAATGAAGATGTTGCAATATAAATGGCTGATGAGAACTTAATTCTGGGCACATGCACTAAATGCCTTTTCACAATGCTTTGGGCATCAAATGGTAAATTTTAATTGTTTGCACTCTAATTTTTGCCATCTAACTTCTTAATCTTTTCAGAACAATTGTGCTGAACTTGAAAGTATTTTTTTTTTTTAGCTTTGTGCAAATAAAAATCATTCATTAGGGTATAAATTTGATAGGAAATCTAAAAAGACTAATGTCTATCCGATTTACACCAACTAATAGTACTACTAATACTGCACTTTAAAGTGTTAAGTTTTTTCAACTGATTAACTGAACTGATTTATTAATGCTGTAACTGTCTCAGAAAGGGAGCCAGGGCCCATGCTTGATGATGACATAATGACATCATAAGAGCTTAGGGATCTTTCTCAGCCACACTACTGCACACAGCAAACGATTGTCTTTGTGATGTGGGTTGCAAAAGGCTGTATCTATTATGGTTCCTGAGTATAAAGCAAGACAAAAATTGGTCATTTTGCGATTGTACGCTCCTCTATGTATTTATCAGCTCAATCAGTTTAGGCAGTTTCTGCAGTTTCAGTTTCTACTTTTCTGCCTGTAAACGAAATGGGTCAGGTGGATTTCTGGGTAAATGGAGAGAAAATGTTTGTATCTTCTGGGATTGTGTTGGTTGTTGAAGATATTGCGTAGTAGAACACAGCAGGAGCCTAAAGCCTTCACGTGAGCTAGTGTGCTGCACAGTTTTTCTCTATGATGGACTTTGTGGATTAGTGTCCTCATCTGACTGATTTAATCACCATTAATCAGCCAGCCCACTTACATCCTCTGAGTCTCTGCCTTTGCCCGGTCTCTCTCCTGAATAGCGAGCTCCTTCGCCTCCCTCTCGTGGTCTCGCTCTCGCTGCATGGACACTACAGCCGCCTCAAGCTTCTCGCAGTCCATCTGAAGCATTTGGCTGCTACTCTGTGCCGCCTGCACACTTTTTGCCAAGCTCACTTTTTCACTGAAACATTCACAAAGTGGACAGAACAATATGTTGTATTATTAACTGTAATGCTACCTCGTGATGTGAACACTGACAGAACTGTTTGTAAACCTGCACAGTGTGTCTCGCTCCTGTTTCAGACGATCCCGTTCTCTCTGTGCTGTTTCTCTCTCTCTCTGTGCTGCATCTTTGTCTCTCTGCAGTGTTTGGTTTCGCTGTTCTACATCTCTCTTTGCAGATTCAGTCTCCAACAGCTGGCGGCGTAACTGCTGCACTGAAGTCTGAGCAGACAACAAACGCCCACGAGTGTCCTGCAAACATATGACACCAGTGAATGAGGGGTGTGTGTGTATAAAGTGACTGTATGTATTAATGTATGTCTATGTGGAGTGTATGTAAATCATATGGCAAGCTCATGAAATAAAGGAAAAAGAAAGTGATAAAAGAAAATCATATTTTACACGATAATAAAACAGCAAACAACTATTTTCTATGTGAATATTTAGTGCCTTTTTAGCATCCTGTGTAGAGAATGAAGCAATACTCCCTCTGTGCTCTGAGTTTTTCTGTCCTGTGGCCACACATACACATTTAGTGGATGACATTTCCTTGTGTGTCACATCCTGTAAAATGAGTGACCTTCCCACATTTATAATGAGACACCAGCACTCGCTAATATTTTTCAAGATTTCAGGCGGAAGCGACTTTCAGAAATGCACCCAAAAGTCACAGTTGGAGGATAAAAATGTATCTAACAAAGAATGTGGCTGGACTAGAATCTACAGACGTCTGGCTTTTTCCACTCATAGAAATCTATTAGAGCTAACTATTACAAGGTTCCAACTGCCATTCTTTCTGTTCGAGACAGGGGAGGGAGGTTTGAGGAGGAGTGGCTGAGGGGGAAAACCTTATTAAGTCTAGAAATGTAGCTCTAGTATAATATCTAGTGGGAGATAAATCATTCATAGCACCTTTAAACAACTCTTGCCTGATCTAAGAATCATCTGTCTGCAACATTTTGTCAATATCCATAATCTACTTGTGCTATCATGGATACAAAAGACATGAATTTGTGCTACATATCAATAAAAGATAGCTCAAAATTAGTTTGAGTAAGTTGTTATAACTTTGTCAAGATGGCTGTTAATCACTGTGATGATAACTGTGATCACAGAACTTCACAAAATCAAAATGTTCTGATAATCATTCAGAGTCGAGCCACAGCATGCTGAGTTTTAGTAGAAATACCTGGTCTATCACTATGACGGAGTACTAGAAACAGAAACAGCTACCCCTCAAAAAGAAGACCAAGAAAGTGACACGTTACCTGCAGCTGTAGCTGTCTGTTTGTGACCGCAGAGCGCAGAGAGGCCAGAGCCGCTTCTGGGACACGAACCGGAGTGGAGAGCCGAGAAGGGGAGGAAGGCCTCCTAGGAGTTGAGGAGCAGCGATGAGAGGGGCCATGGATCAAAGCCAACAGTGGAGCCCCAGAGTTGTCTTGGTCTGCTTCCGATGACGACTCTCCATCTGACAAAATGGACTACAAAGGAAGATAACATGCATCCCTCCCTGCTCGTGTGCTGTCCACCGACATGAAAACGTGCAAATGTTTACCTGAGCGATTTCCCTCAGAGTGTCAATGAGCGTCTCAGTCTGCGATCTCATCGCCTGCATGTCTGTCTCATCACTATCAGCATGCTCCTATAAAAAAACAGCCAGCACAAAAACCTCAGTCACCACAAGGGGGAGGGGGGCTCAGTACAACATCAGTACAACCAAAAACCACTCACCTCAAGCCTTCTTGTCAGTATGACAATCTCTTTGTCTTTTTCTTCAATTTGGTTCTTAAGCTTCTCACCCTCTCGCACTGATTCTAACAATCTGTGGGTTAAAGTATTCCAGGATTAGAAAGACATATGATAGATGTGCAACAAAATCACTCATGTCTATGTACTTATCTGGATTACTAATTGTTGAGACAGGTGAAGCCGTGGAGCAGCCATCTTACCACTCCCTTCCCATCATTATACAAACACTGATGGAGGCACCTTATACAGAGGCGTGCTTGTGTTTGCCTTATACAATTGAGTACTTAACTCTCTGTAACAAAACCAGCTTTATTTTTCCATAAATTTGAACCTTATCAACAGTAGGCTACAGTATGCCACATGCTCAATGCCAAGGAATTTAGAGGGTCAAATTTTGAACCCAAACACAACCTTAAAATCTCATTCTTCTGTTTCCATGACAACTGTATATTAGCTGAAGCCACTTTGCAACATTATCTGGTGCATATCATGTAACTAAAGTTGTTCCTTCTATCTGTCAAGATGTACACCTCCAATTTTTTATTCCTACCAAATTACTTGTTATTTCGCAATTACACACTGATGTATGGAACTCAAAAAGCACTCACGAGAAAATGCAGACTTGCACCAAGGCAACAGTCCATACTTCTATGATATATTTTCTAGGCTTATTTGTAAGAGTACAGTGACTAAATCAAGGTCACCCCTCTCCAACAAAGACTGGATCAGAATTTTAATCCAGATCTGCACCAAATTAAACACATTAAATAAAAGCCTATGCATGTACCCTGTAAAATGCAGTGAGCAAATTAATAGATCAAATAAATACCCAGTTTTAAAAAGATGACCTAAAAATAAGTAAGCCATCATCTTGTAACTTACCAAAACACCATGAAAGAAACATAAACAGATTAAAATTTGGTTAACTTTGACTTTGTTTTCCTATGCAATATCCCACAGACATGTCTGCCACCTGCTGACTGGTTTGTGGATGCTGGATTGATGATGGATCAGAAGCAGGCATGGTTGTTTGTAAACCTCAAATAACAGACATTCCTCCACACAACCTTGCAGAAAGGATTCACTGTTGCGGAAAGGTTTTTCTATTAATTTAGCTATGAAAGTGAAAGAACGAGGTAGATGGTCAAGTGAGGTATGCAGTAAATGGGGTCCATGAGTGAGTGAGAGAGAGAGAAAATGCATTTCCATACAAAATCTTACCACATCAGAGAAAGAATCCGTTATTTTCTCACTGCTCAAGAGCGGTTACATTTTAAAACTCAAATAATATGGTCATGCAGGAAGGATTTTGTATGAATGTAGCTGAGGCAAATGTCCTCCTCCTCTCTCTGACACTCAGCATATGTGTGGTTTTGAAGTTACATGTTGCTCGTAATTACCTTTTCTTTTTTTGTCACTTTCTTTCATTTCCAAAACCTAGGTTGGGTGGTCACCAAGGCCACCACTGCTTGTTATCACTATACATAGGCCTGATGTTTTACCCGGGCCATCAAATATGGCCATCAGGTATTGCAAAGTCTTTTCGTGCATCTGTTTTTGAGTGACACGGGTGACAGCCAATCAGAGCAGAGCTGCACCATGACATAAGTCGCTGGGCTCTTCAAAACTGCTTTGTTTTCTGTGTTTATATACATGTTTACCATAGATTATATAAAAGCTAGCAAGAAATAAACACTTCAAAAACTGTTTTTGGAACCTAATAGCTCCTCTGAACTTATTTACAATACATTTTGTGGAGGTTAGTATTGTGACATCACTTCCTGGTGTAGCTACTTGCTAATAACTTCATTTCTGGTATATTATGTAAAAGCTAGCAAGAAATACTTCTAAAACTAAAAGTGCTGTTTTTGTAACCTGATAAGACCTCTAGAGTCATTTACAAGACATTTTGCGGATGTTAGCTTCCATGCTAATTTTCGCAAACTCAAAGTTAACTTTCTACTGAGTTAAATTTGTCTCATTAATACCTGCAAATGCACAGAGGGCGAGCAACAAATATTCCTTGACTTACACAACAAGAACAAATGATGATTCAATTTGAACATGTACAAAGTGTACGTATGACAAAAGGATCTTAATAATTAATTAAACAAATGCAAATTATTAAGAACACAATGCTCATATGGCAAGGGTATTTTAGCATAGTGTTATATACTCAACAAAAATATAAACGCAACACTTTTGGTTTTGCTCCCATTTTGTATGAGATGAACTCAAAGATCTAAAACTTTTTCCACATACACAATATCACCATTTCCCTCAAATATTGTTCACAAACCAGTCTAAATCTGTGATAGTGAGCACTTCTCCTTTGCTGAGATAATCCATCCCACCTCACAGGTGTGCCATACCAAGATGCTGATTAGACACCATGATTAGTGCACAGGTGTGCCTTAGACTGCCCACAATAAAAGGCCACTCTGAAAGGTGCAGTTTTGTTTTATTGGGGGGGGATACCAGTCAGTATCTGGTGTGACCACCATTTGCCTCATGCAGTGCAACACATCTCCTTCACATCATCCGTGAAGAAAACACCTCTCCAACGTGCCAAACACCAGCGAATGTGAGCATTTGCCCACTCAAGTCGGTTACGACGACGAACTGGAGTCAGGTCAAGACCCCGATGAGGACGACGAACATGCAGATGAGCTTCCCTGAGACGGTTTCTGACAGTTTGTGCAGAAATTCTTTGGTTATGCAAACCGATTGTTTCAGCAGCTGTCCGAGTGGCTGGTCTCAGACGATCTTGGAGGTGAACATGTTGGATGTGGAGGTCCTGGACTGGTGTGGTTACACGTGGTCTGCGGTTGTGAGGCTGGTTGGATGTACTGCCAAATTCTCTGAAACGCCTTTGGAGATGGCTTATGGTAGAGAAATGAACATTCAATACACGAGCAACAGCTCTGGTTGACATTCCTGCTGTCAGCATGCCAATTGCACGCTCCCTCAAATCTTGCGACATCTGTGACATTGTGCTGTTTGATAAAACTGCACCTTTCAGAGTGGCCTTTTATTGTGGACAGTCTAAGGCACACCTGTGTACTAATCATGGTGTCTAATCAGCATCTTGATATGGCACACCTGTGAGGTGGGATGGATCATCTCAGCAAAGGAGAAGTGCTCACTATCACAGATTTAGACTGGTTTGTGAACAATATTTGAGGGAAATGGTGATATTGTGTATGTGGAAAAAGTTTTAGATCTTTGAGTTCATCTCGTACAAAATGGGAGCAAAACCAAAAGTGTTGCGTTTATATTTTTGTTGAGTGTATTTCTCTCTTCCATAAAGCTATGCTTCCATCACTGCAGTTTTAATTCTGTAATAAAGAGGAAGTGTAGAAGGTCAACATATCACGTTACTATGTGTGGCTGGTAGGAAGTGATAACATGGTGAGCGTTGGCTTCACTTTGCAAGATTTTACATGGAGATCAGTGACCAGAATGCACGACCCGAGCTCAGTGTCACTGACCTGGCACTGAGTTCACTTCTCTCTGCATCCGTTCTGCTCTGCAGATTCATCATGTCCTTCACGCGCTCTTTCAGCTGCTGCTCCACTTGAACCCTCAGAGTTTTCTCTCGCTCCAGGCTCAGAGCTGCTCCTCCCTCCCGGCTGTGCAGGGCGGCAGACAGACCTGAACAGGACACCTGAGCAGAGTGGGACACCCAGGCCAGCTCGTTACGCATGTTTGACAAGTCCCTGCGTTTGGAGAGAAGTCGTGATATTAGCATCATATTCTCAGATTTCATCCGTTTAGCTGAATTAGCAAATAGGACGTATTTCAGAAAATGTTCATTTTAACCTTTCGGTGGCGCTCTTCAGGTCACACACATGCCTGCGGAAGCCGACGACTTGCCGCCAAAGCATCAGCAGTCGACTGTGTTCACTGCTGAAGTAACTGTGGAAGGACTAAAAAGGAGGCCACATACTTAATGAAACTCAGTTTGCTCATTTGAACAACTTACACTTTGGTCAACATCCTTCTCCCACCTCCTCTTCTTTCCTCCAGTCAGACTCCTTTTGATCCAGCTCCTCCCTGGCTTTTGTCCAATCAGAGGTGAGCCTGCGGATGTCCTGGCTGAGAGCCTCATTGGCCAAACCGGCCTGCTCCAGCTGCTCTCTCAGCATGGCATTCACGGCAGACAAGCTGCTGCTCCTGGAAAACAGTAAAGCATGTGAATAGAAACGCTGACGCACATGAGGACACAAATAGCACCATGCAGTGCGTCTCTGGTGGAAAGAGAAGGCACCTCTGTTGTTCTTCCTCCAGGCGAATTAAGGCGTCTTCCAGGTTGCTGCTGGGTTCATCTTGATGGTGACCGTTTGTTTTTTCACAGTGACACTAAAAGACAAAACAGCAGACGGGTCATTCATTGTGTCAGTGAAACGTCCATGAACAAATCCCCTGATGGTTCGGAAACCAGCATTGATTGTTATGAACGTAAAAAAAAAAAAAAACTAAAAATTACCAAAATATACTACTATCAGAGTTGGTAGGATTACTTTGAAATGTAATCAATTACTGAGTACAAAATACAATACAATTGGGCAGCACAGTCTCATTTGAGGGCGGGCGTTAAATGAGTAAAATATGACTGATATGATGTAATTTATTCTACTCTACAGTACTAAAGACCTTTGCACAGTACTGTGTAATGTTCACAGTGAAAATGATAAGCATAATTTCACACCATTTTGTAATATCTACTGCACAAAGTGAAACTATGGGCTGAAAGTGACCAGCGTAAGACATTTTCACCCATGTGAACATTTGGCAGCACTGGGTGATCACTCACTCACTCACTCACACTCACGGGTTGTGACTTCCACATACTGGGATCAGATTGGAGTTTTAAAACATTTCTCCATATCATGCAATGATCTCTTGTTTTCACTCACTATCTTTTCATTTTATGTGGCTTGCATTTTGAAACCTGTTCGTTCTGTGTTATTTTATTGACATACTTGCAGTGAAAGCTCCTCGAAACATTTGTACAATAAAATAATAAAGCCTGATGCATAATCATTTTTATATGTTTTATGTGGAAACAGTGCATTACCCATCAGATGAGCATTATACTCAATTGATATGTAATGCAAAGGGAAACAATAGCTCACATTGGAAATCTTTACATAATCTAACTAATAAAACAACTAAGCACAAAGGAATTGGGGAACATTCCATAGATGGCAAGAATATTACTGATAGTGCCACAATGGCAAATTAATTTAACTCTTATTTTGTACAGTCAGTTGAAAAATTAGCTAAAGATTTTGCACCTATTGAACATGTTAATTTTCCAGTCCAGATGTCATCTGTGGACTATTTTTACAGTAAACAAATCAATGAGACAAAGGTTGCACAAATCATCACAAAATTGTCAAACTCGAAATCAAATAATATTTATAATATCAATAGTTGCTTTCTAAAAAGATACAGTGATGTCCTGGTTAAACCACTGACATATGTTGTCAATCTGTCTATAAGAACCTCTAAATTTCCCTCACGCTGGAAAAGAGCAGTTGTACCGATTTTTAAAGCAGGAGACTAGGACTCCATGTGCAGTTACCGGCCCATATCAATTTTGCCTATACTATCAAAGGTGATTTGAAAGTGGTAGTTGCATAATTGACTGACCATCTGGAAGCCAATCAGCTCAGTTTGGTTTTACAGCTGGTTATTCAACCAAAATAGCAAACTGCTGTTTGGCTGAAAATGTGAAAAAGTCCCTGGATAGGGGTCAGGTGGTAGGAGCAGTATTTTTAGATCTTAAAAAGTCTTTTGAAATGGTCAGTCACAGCCTGCTCTTATCTAAAATGCCATTTTCTTTAACATCTCTTCGGAGGCAGTGGACTGGTTTTCATCATATCTTCAGGACAGAGAACAGTGTGTTAAAGTAGCTCAGGATAAGTTGTCATTTTTAAACATTCGACAGGGCATACCACAGGGCTCTATACTGGGACCCTTGCTGTTTGGTATCTTTATAAATGATTTACCTGTAACCTGCAATGGTGCCAGTTGCCAACTCTATGCGGATGATGCAGTTTTTTATGCACCTGCTGAGTCACGGGAGCAGGCAGCAGAAGTTTTGTCTGCATGTTTTGTTGGCAAAGCTTCTGGGGAAAACCTGGTCTTGTTAAGAGAGACGGCATCCATCCCACTTTGGATGGAGCAGCTCTCATTTCTAGAAATCTGGCCAATTTTCTTAAATCCTCCAAACCGTGACTATCCAGGGTTGGGACCAGGAAGCAGAGTTGTAGTCTTACACACCTCTCTGCAGCTTCTCTCCCCCTGCCATCCCCTCATTACCCCATCCCCGTAGAGACGGTGCCTGCTCCCAGACTACCAATAACCAGCAAAAATCTATTTAAGCATAAAAATTCAAAAAGAAAAAATAATATAGCACCTTCAACTGCACCACAGACTAAAACAGTTAAATGTGGTCTATTAAACATTAGGTCTCTCTCTTCTAAGTCCCTGTTGGTAAATGATATAATAATTGATCAACATATTGATTTATTCTGCCTAACAGAAACCTGGTTACAGCAGGATGAATATGTTAGTTTAAATGAGTCAACACCCCCGAGTCACACTAACTGTCAGAATGCTCGTAGCACGGGCCGGGGCGGAGGATTAGCAGCAATCTTCCATTCCAGCTTATTAATTAATCAAAAACCCAGACAGAGCTTTAATTCATTTGAAAGCTTGACTCTTAGTCTTGTCCATCCAAATTGGAAGTCCCAAAAACCAGTTTTATTTGTTATTATCTATCGTCCACCTGGTCGTTACTGTGAGTTTCTCTGTGAATTTTCAGACCTTTTGTCTGACTTAGTGCTTAGCTCAGATAAGATAATTATAGTGGGCGATTTTAACATCCACACAGATGCTGAGAATGACAGCCTCAACACTGCATTTAATCTATTATTAGACTCTATTGGCTTTGCTCAAAAAGTAAATGAGTCCACCCACCACTTTAATCATATCTTAGATCTTGTTCTGACTTATGGTATGGAAATAGAAGACTTAACAGTATTCCCTGAAAACTCCCTTCTGTCTGATCATTTCTTAATAACATTTACATTTACTCTGATGGACTACCCAGCAGTGGGGAATAAGTTTCATTACACTAGAAGTCTTTCAGAAAGCGCTGTAACTAGGTTTAAGGATATGATTCCTTCTTTATGTTCTCTAATGCCATATACCAACACAGTGCAGAGTAGCTACCTAAACTCTGTAAGGGAGATAGAGTATCTCGTCAATAGTTTTACATCCTCACTGAAGACAACTTTGGATGCTGTAGCTCCTCTGAAAAAGAGAGCTTTAAATCAGAAGTGTCTGACTCCGTGGTATAACTCACAAACTCGTAGCTTAAAGCAGATAACCCGTAAGTTGGAGAGGAAATGGCGTCTCACTAATTTAGAAGATCTTCACTTAGCCTGGAAAAAGAGTCTGTTGCTCTATAAAAAAGCCCTCCGTAAAGCTAGGACATCTTTCTACTCATCACTAATTGAAGAAAATAAGAACAACCCCAGGATTCTTTTCAGCACTGTAGCCAGGCTGACAAAGAGTCAGAGCTCTATTGAGCTGAGTATTCCATTAACTTTAACTAGTAATGACTTCATGACTTTCTTTGCTAACAAAATTTTAACTATTAGAGAAAAAATTACTCATAACCATCCCAAAGACGTATCGTTATCTTTGGCTGCTTTCAGTGATGCCGGTATTTGGTTAGACTCTTTCTCTCCGATTGTTCTGTCTGAGTTATTTTCATTAGTTACTTCATCCAAACCATCAACATGTTTATTAGACCCCATTCCTACCAGGCTGCTCAAGGAAGCCCTACCATTATTTAATGCTTCGATCTTAAATATGATCAATCTATCTTTGTTAGTTGGCTATGTACCACAGGCTTTTAAGGTGGCAGTAATTAAACCATTACTTAAAAAGCCATCACTTCACCCAGCTATCTTAGCTAATTATAGGCCAATCTCCAACCTTCCTTTTCTCTCAAAAATTCTTGAAAGGGTAGTTGTAAAACAGCTAACTGATCATCTGCAGAGGAATGGTCTATTTGAAGAGTTTCAGTCAGGTTTTAGAATTCATCATGGTACAGAAACAGCATTAGTGAAGGTTACAAATGATCTTCTTATGGCCTCGGACAGTGGACTCATCTCTGTGCTTGTTCCGTTAGACCTCAGTGCTGCTTTTGATACTGTTGACCATAAAATTTTATTACAGAGATTAGAGCATGCCATAGGTATTAAAGGCACTGCGCTGCGGTGGTTTGAATCATATTTGTCTAATAGATTACAATTTGTTCATGTAAATGGGGAATCTTCTTCACAGACTAAAGTTAATTATGGAGTTCCACAAGGTTCTGTGCTAGGACCAATTTTATTCACTTTATACATGCTTCCCTTAGGCAGTATTATTAGACGGTACTGCTTAAATTTTCATTGTTACGCAGATGATACCCAGCTTTATCTATCCATGAAGCCAGAGGACACACACCAATTAGCTAAACTGCAGGATTGTCTTACAGACATAAAGACATGGATGACCTCTAATTTCCTGCTTTTAAACTCAGATAAACTGAAGTTATTGTACTTGGCCCCACAAATCTTAGAAACATGGTGTCTAACCAGATCCTTACTCTGGATGGCATTACCCTGACCTCTAGTAATACTGTGAGAAATCTTGGAGTCATTTTTGATCAGGATATGTCATTCAAAGCGCATATTAAACAAATATGTAGGACTGCTTTTTTGCATTTACGCAATATCTCTAAAATCAGAAAGGTCTTGTCTCAGAGTGATGCTGAAAAACTAATTCATGCATTTATTTCCTCTAGGCTGGACTATTGTAATTCATTATTATCAGGTTGTCCTAAAAGTTCCCTAAAAAGCCTTCAGTTAATTCAAAAATGCTGCAGCTAGAGTACTGACGGGGACTAGAAGGAGAGAGCATATCTCACCCATATTGGCCTCTCTTCATTGGCTTCCTGTTAATTCTAGAATAGAATTTAAAATTCTTCTTCTTACTTATAAGGTTTTGAATAATCAGGTCTCATCTTATCTTAGGGACCTCGTAGTACCATATCACCCCAATAGAGGGCTTCGCTCTCAGACTGCAGGCTTACTTGTAGTTCCTAGGGTTTGTAAGAGTAGAATGGGAGGCAGAGCCTTCAGCTTTCAGGCACCTCTCCTGTGGAACCAGCTCCCAATTCAGATCAGGGAGACAGACACCCTCTCTACTTTTAAGCTTAGGCTTAAAACTTTCCTTTTTGCTAAAGCTTATAGTTAGGGCTGGATCAGGTGACCCTGAACCATCCCTTAGTTATGCTGCTATAGACGTAGACTGCTGGGGGCTTCCCATGATGCACTGTTTCTTTCTCTTTTTGCTCTGTATGCACCACTCTGCATTTAATCATTAGTGATCGATCTCTGCTCCCCTCCACAGCATGTCTTTTTCCTGGTTCTCTCCCTCAGCCCCAACCAGTCCCAGCAGAAGACTGCCCCTCCCTGAGCCTGGTTCTGCTGGAGGTTTCTTCCTGTTAAAAGGGAGTTTTTCCTTCCCACTGTAGCCAAGTGCTTGCTCACAGGGGGTCGTTTTGACCGTTGGGGTTTTACATAATTATTGTATGGCCTTGCCTTACAATATAAAGCGCCTTGGGGCAACTGTTTGTTGTGATTTGGCGCTATATAAAAAAATTGATTGATTGATTGATTGATGTATGGCTGAGGAGAGCCAATGGCTCATTCAAAATCAGTTGGTGCTAAATCTAACTAAGATAGTTTCAATGTGTTTTTCAATTAGAAAACAAAATGTAGAACAAAGTTTTCAAATACATTTGCAAAATACAAACATATAATCTGTAACAGAATTTAAATATCATGGGCTGGTCCTTGACCCCAATTGAAATTTGATAATCATATTAAGAAAGTCTCTAAAACCATACAAATAAATCTTAACTGCTTTAAATTAATTAGATCTTATGGCCCAGTCACGTGGTGTACGACGATTACTGAACAAAGGGAAAAAAGGAAAAAAAGTCACAATTCATTGAGAAAAGGTGGATGAACAAGCTTTATCACCAAACAGTCTGCAAACCAAGAGTGCAAAAGAGACGAAAGAGGAACAAAACGAAACTGAAACTAACGTTGATCTCAACGCTTTAAACGAAACACGCCTGGAGCCACTGCTGGAACAGTGTGTGTCTGCATCTCTGAGTTCCAGGACTCAGCACCGGGACAGAGCTCATAGCGCCTGAGTCCTGGAGAAAATGCAAACAGAAGATGTGGAGATCCGAGTGCACATCAGTGGACCCACCTGCTCTGGTTACTCACCCAGAACAAAAGAGGGATCATTTCCTTCATCATCAGAATCCGCACTGACTGTCGACACACTGCGCGCTCCATCTTGGTCCAGTTAAAAAAAAAAAAAAAAAACGCTAGTGTGCCATGGTGACTGCTCTGTCACTGTATTAGTAGTAAGCCATATATATTGATTTGAATGCGGCGCATTCACTCCCCATGTGTGGTTATTTCCACAAGCTGCCACTGATCCACAACATGAATTCTGCCTTCCAGAACAGCTCTTCATATAATCTTTTGAATTATGTACCTGTTGCCACATGTACATAAGGGCTGGGTTGTCATTCCTACACTCATATTGTTATATTAATAAAAAATAATAAGTGCACGTAGGAGCTGCTGCTGCTGTGTTCAAGTACCGTTGGAAATTACACAACTTTTTTGTTGTTTCAAATTCAGCAGCTTGTGGCAAAATAATTAATTGTATCCACACAAAAGATTAATTCTTCCCTATATAAGGTGCCTGAGCCCATTGAAGCTGATCCCCCACCCAGCTGACCCCCCAGCCAGATAAAAAAATCCAACCAAACAGGCTGAGTTTGCCCTGTAATTTCTGATGGTACATGAAGCAGTGGCAGCAGCAGCAGTGCTCAGAAACGGTTTCTGTAATGTGGGAAAACATTCAGCTGGTCGAACGAAGTCAAACTAAACACTAACGTTACAAAAACTAAGCAAACGATAAAAAACCGTCAAGAACAACAGCAAAATGAAATATGGATGAACTGAGGTTTTCAGTGGCATTCTTTCACATTTTTTAACAGTTTAAAAATCCTGACGAAGCGACTGCTGCAGGAATGAAGCTAGGCAAAGGTTAAACGATGGCAACGAAAGTCCAGATTTCTTGTTTTGTTTGGGCTTCATTGCCCTTCATTAAGTGCCATGTGACTGGACCATTACATTCTAAAACAGGCAGCCCTCCTGTCCGTGCATGCTATGATATTCTCACATACATCGTACTGCATGACAGCATGGGCCCAGGCCACCCCCTCGATCACAAAGTGCATTACTTCACTGTACAATCAAATAATAAAAATTATGGATAAAAAGCCCATTTGCTGCCATTGCTGTAACATTCTTGAGAAGAATAAACTGCTTTGAAAGCTTTAGTAATCTATGCTTTCTCAAACTGCTATTTAAATGTATTAATAATTAAGTGCCCGAGCAACTCAGTTCATTTATTTGGAGACCAAACGGAAACAGAGTCAGTCTGCCTTTTCTTTTAAAAATATAAAGCTGTGGAATTCATTGCCGCTCAAGACCATTTCTGAGTTTAGGATGTTCACCTCCAGGCTTTTGGCTTAAAAGTCGCCAATGATGTACCCATCTGTAAATAGCACTGTGAGTGAAAGAGTGGGTGAAGGAAGGATTGAATGAAGGCGTGAGTGTGTTAGCATATAGAAATTCAGTTTTTAGAGTATGTATTATAGATGTGTGTTGGTAAGTTGTGAGAAGGTAGATCAATGATTGAATGAAATGGTGAATGAGATTGTTAATTAAATAAATTGTTAATTATGTAAAATGTAGAAAGGCCCAAACAGGGACAAGAGTTGTGAATTAGCTGTAGCTATAAACTCTTTGTGCATCGCATCAGTTGCAAACATCGTTTGCTCTATGTCTGATTGCATTGTCCCTATCAAATAAACAAATAAATGAAATGAAAATAAAAGATAATGTTCCCACAGTTGTTGACATGTATTAAATTCCACTTACACTCAGCCTGTGTTTGTCCAGCTCTTCGGTCCTCTCCTGCAGTACCTGCTCCAGATCGCCACATTTCTTTTTGTATTGAAGCAACTAAAAAAGTAGGAAAAACATTACTGTCTTTCTCACATGAGCCAGCAACAGTGTGTCAGCAAAAGACACACAGTAACAAGTGTACCTTGGCTTGTAACTTCTGTACGAGCTGCGCCTGCCTCTGCTGACCCTCCTGGTAGGCAGTGAGCTTACGCTTGTAAGCTGCTTGTTCCTCGTCCAGACGACGGCGCAAATCCACATTCTGTTGTGCCAGGCTGCGCGACTCTGATGAATAATGGTCCGCGTCTCCTGAATCAAAGCACAGTGCCTGCTCCAGCTGGGGATACAATTCAAAATGAGGAGAGGGTCAAGGTTTCAGCTGACACACCGAAGCTAATTCTTGGATACTGTGACACTGATTAGTAGCAGTTTGTACGTCATAGTTCAGTAGTCCAGATTCTGACAGCAATATGTGATTTCACTTGCAGTAACTGATGAAGTATTGTGTGCAAACAGATACTCTCAGTCAGTGCTACAGTTTACATCATAAGTACAATTACTGACTATAACATCTTATGAGGAGGAGTTTCTCGTTTCAATTTTATTTTTTATCTCTTTCTTTAGCATTTCAAGGTACATTTTCCTTCTGTGCTTTAACACTCTTGGGAACCTTTAAAACTATATGACATCACAGAGATCTACAATCTAGATATACATCTAGCTGGTGTTCACATAGATACAGTCCAGTAGATATATACAATCTTGAAGTGGGATAAGTTATATTCTGCCGAATCCAAACTGTCCCTAGCTTTCTACTGTGCTGTTATTTTGTGTTTGCAGTGAACCAATTTATACACACACACACACTGAACAAAAATATGAATTGTTTTTGCTCCCATTTTTCATGAGCTGAACTCAAAGACCCAAAACATTTTCCGTACACACGGAAAACCTGTTTCTCTCAAATATTGTTTGCAAATCTGTTTAAATCTGTGTTCAAGAGCACTTCTCCTTTTCCGAGATAATTCATCCCACCTCACAAGTGTGGCATATCAAGATGCTGATTAGACAGCATGATTATTGCACAGGTGTGCCTTAGGCTGGCCACAATAAAAGGCCACTCTGAAATGTGCAGTTTTGCTTTACTGGGGGTCTGGGGGAGTTGAGTCAGATGTGCAACACATCTCCTTCGCATAGAGTTGATCAGCAGCCAAACACCATCAAATGTGAGCATTTGGCCACTCACGTCAGTTATGACGATGAACTGCAGTCAGGTCGAGACCCTGATGAGGACAACAAGCACACAGATCAGCTTCCCTGAAATGGTTTCTGACAGTTTGTGCAGAAATTCATTGGTTCTGCAAACCAACTGCTGCAGCAGCTGTCTGGGTGGCAGGTCTCAGACGATCTTGGAGGTGAACAGGTTAGTTTGGGACATGGTTGATTACATCACAATACAAATTATATATAAAGATTAAAAATAAAAGGTTTGCCTCAACATGTCCAGGATCTGTTTAAAATGAGGGGTTCCAGTTATAATTTCAGAGGAACATTATTATTTGAGAAATTAAAGATCCATATTACTGTAAAAAGTCATTGTGTTTCCGTTAAAGGTGTTGACATTTGGAATAATTGTCCTGATAATATTAAGTTACTTGGTACCTCAGTTGGCTTTAAAAGGCTTTACAAAAATAATAAAATTACTTGTTATATTCTAATCAGCATCTCGATATGCCACACCTGTGAGGTGGGATGGATTATCGCGGCAAAGGAGAAGTGCTCACTATCACAGATTTTGAGAGATTTGTGAACAATATTTGAGAGAAATAGGTCTTTTGTGCATATAGAAAATGTTTAGATCTTTGATTTCAGTTCATGGAAAATGGGAGCAAAAACAAGTGTTGCAGTCTTCAACATTGAGGCACATGTGTGATGGATGTTTCCCAGAGAAATGCTCCACAAGGTGAAAATGATTAGTCAAGTGAGCCTGATACCTCAATGATTTATCATGTAAATTGTTAGTTATCAATTGATCATGTAGTTTTAAGTGAAAAGCTTAAATTATCTAGTTTTAGTCCCTCAGTAAGTATATCGATGAAGTGTTAGCTTCCTGTAGAACCATGAAAAGTCAGCTATAACAATGTATGTTGATGATGCTACTGTTTATTATGTAGCAACTACACACCATGTGTTATATCAAGTTTTGTCCAGCTAGTTGAGTTTAGCATATGATTTGACTAATATAAATAAATTAGCCTTAAATGGACCCAAAAATAAAGGCATTGTCTTGTGACAACATATATAGGTTTTAAACCTAAACTGTAGCTATCCATAACTGGTAAACTCATTACATAGGTGGTTAAACTTAAATTGCTGGGGCTCATGCCTGACACTTACCTGTCACGGACCGAGCATATTCACACAGCTTCAAAATGTACATACATACAGAACCACAATACTGGATATGCTGGTAATGTTCACATTGTGGTACCCAACCCAAGGGATAATTTGTTGAGGAAAAACAGTTGTTTACACCTCAATATCTGCCAAATAAAAAATAAATTTACGTTTAAAAAATATGTTGAGATATTTATGTTCACAAATTATAATTACTAATCTATTGCTTTAATAGTATTTTTGCCTAAATATTTGCATTGTGATAACTGCTTTAATGTATTGAGTTAATTGTTGTGATTTTGTAAACTAACGATGTCAATGTTTATTCATGGAATGTGGTATGTATTTTATGTTGGATGTGGACCCAGGAAGAGTAGCTGGCTGCCATGGGGAAACTCTGACAAACTTTACCACTATGCTAGGTTTAACACCAAGAGTGTTAATACTGTAGGAGTTAAAGTAAACTCTGAAACGTGTGCATCCGAGATTATATGAGTCTTCGTTTGAGCTGCACACGGCCCCAACTGTCAAGGCTGTTCTCTCCACTTGGTGGTAGAAGGAAAATAATCAATAAAGTTAAAAAATGTGCTGTTTGGGTTCGGCCACCAGCCCAGGAACATTTCTTCTTTCTTTACAATTTCACTTCGGGTGAGACCCTAATTAATTCGTCCTGGGATAGAGAGGAAAATTCAGACTAAACTCAACTGACTATGCCCTTGTTTGATTTCAGTCTACGCCACTAAAATCAATTACGCTGTATATAAAAACACATTTCCATCAGTGCTTCATTTTGTTGTTCCCTTTCATTATGTTTAACGCAAATTACATGTAGCCCCCACCCACTACACCTCCTCTCGCCTTCATTGAAGCCCCTGTTTATAGTTGCCCGGGGTGACAGATGCCATGGTAACATATCACTTCAGCCCATTCCACCCCCATCACCTGGGAGACGGGCAAATCTCAGACAAAGACACACTAAGAAAACACAGAGGAGAAACAGGAATGCAACATAATATTCTATTCAAGCAGAAATGTGTAAACAACGTAGACAATTTTGGTATTCTTGTTACTTCACTTTTTAAACTAATGTAAAGATGCAGACATTGAGTATTTTTCATTTCATTTCATTTATTTATTTATTTGAAACAGGGACAGTGCACAATATACATTATCCTTAAATAGGAGAGATGCATTATGCCAGGTTGTAGCACAAGTGCTAATTTCCACCTGTAGTCCCTAGACAGGCTGATGAAAAACAATTAAAAAGAGGAAATTTACAATATATTACATTAAATTTTTAAAACTACAGACACTGTGTCCAAAGCACATGACATTAGATCACACTATGTATAACATAGGAATCAGTACCCTCAGGTCTCAGGTGTGGTGTTGTCTTACCCTCTCGCTGATGGCACCGTACTTGATGGCGAGCTCATCTCGATCCGCTCTGCTGTGCGCCAGCAGGTCCTCGAGCCTCACCAGCTCTCCCTGCAGCACACGGTTCTCCTCCTGGAGTGACATGACCGAGGACATGGCTCCTGCTGCGGAGAAAAGTGAAGACAGATTAGGGCCAAACATTTAAAATGTTGCCTGGTAGACTGAGAGCACGATGCGCTCACTCACAGCCGTCACCGAGGTTCTTTGTGACAATCTCTCGTACTCGCGCTGGCAGACATGTAGGGGTGGCATCCGGCGAAGGTCCTCGGACTGTCAACCTCTTCTCCTCAGACAGAACACTTTCCTCCAGTCTCTGACGCGCCCGAGAAAATACACATCTATAAGGTTTTAATTTTCACAGAGTGATATTATTCCATGTTTTTAATTTTAATGAATTTTGTTCTGCATCTACAAGAGGAAATCTTTGAGCAAGGTACCGAGATGGTGATCTGAACTGTACCGCAACACTGAAACTGAATCATATTGAACCATAGGGAGGTGCACCGTTACACCACTTCTTCCCAGTTATTTTTTACAAACACATACAACCAATTACAACAACCTGTGCTACCACCAACATACAGGGTAAAGATTACAAAAACAAAACCTCAAACTCCATTTTTATTCTTAAGAAAAATGGCCCCATTTGACTCGGGGCCCCTAAACGTCAGCCCAGACAATCCCGTGTATTAATCCACCCCTGGTGGCCTGATAAAATGTAAATACCACGAAGTAAAAGTGCCATTCTAAACTTTCTTCTCGCATTCATCTTGAATCTCAAACCCAAATGTGTTCAGTGTGTCGTGCCACACATCCCAGCACGAAATGTGACGCACATTTTATCCCCCACAAGTGAGAACACGAACAGATTTGTGTCTATAACAATATTAAAACAGCGGCAGAGAGACGGAGCTCACCTGGATCACACACTCCAATCTGCTGGAGTCTGAGTCTGAGGGCTCCGCGGCGCTCATCGCGGCTCTCTTTAAAACAAACAAACAAACAAACAAAACCTTCCTTCGGGATTTTTATCCGAGCAGCGCGTCGTCCTCGCAGGATCAACGAACTTCTATGGCTTTCCAGTAAATAAACGGAGCCGGTCGGTGGGACGACGTGTGTTTGTCCTCCAGCCACACAGTGACCGGGCTGCTGTCCTCCGGGACAGATTGAGGACAGCAGGATTAGCAAGATTAAAAAAACAGAAACACTGTTCACAATGAACCCAGCACTGCTAACCACCTGTACTACACAGGGAAAGTGAAAATTCAACACCGTCCGTTTTAAACAAGTGGCCAATTTTTTTTTTTTTTTTTTTTTTTTTTGAAGGTGGGGGGGAAAACACACACAAAAACCCAAATTTTAAAGTGGCAGTCCCCCAAATAAAATAAATAATTAAATAATATGCAAATAAAGAACGTCTGAGTTCAATGGAACGAATATTTCATGAGGTGAAAGACGGAATGTTCCACTCAAGCTTTCATCGAATTAAATATTCCTTCCATTGAAAGAATGAAAACATTATTTGTTTTATATAACGGCGAAAACAGATCCTTGTCATTTGATATTTTTTTTAATTTATAAACAACACTTACATTTGGTGTCACTGGTGCTTAACAGTCCAACACAAACTTTAAATAGGAGTCCAAAATTGCGACGATGTCGTCCGCGATGCCGTGCACTCACTGACTTCGTGTACTTCCAGGGAAAAATCATGTCAGAAATTTGTCCAGCTTTTCAAACTTATTCATCCTTTTCACCCTAACAGCTCTTCATGCCTCCAGATGGCCTACAGTGTAGTGGATGTGTGTGTGTGTGTGTGCGCGCGCGTTAGAATTAGCAGTGTCAATTAGCTCCTTCAAATCGTCATCCGCCAGCAAAACAAACTCCGTTATGTTTTGCTAAACGCTGCTCCCGGTAGTGTGAGCATGCATGGTGGTCGGTGCGTGAAATAGCACATTTCACATAGCAGTAAAATTGCACGCTAAAAAATAACTACTGCATAGTCAATGAAACACAATGGCAAATGGCGCTAATAATTCATGTCATGTGACATACAATTCACCAATCAAATGACAAGGATCCACTAAGCCGTTATATAATATACAAATAATGAATGTTTATGAGTGCAATGGTAGGAAATTTCATGATTGCACGAATGAAAAAAACATTCATTATTTGTTTTTTATATATATATATATATATATATATATATATATATATATATATATATATATATATATAACACCTAAAATGGATCCTTGTCTTTTTATATTTTATTCATTTAGAAACAAGAAAAATGGGACTTACATTTTGGTGTGTGTCACTGGTCCTTTGAGATCAAAAGGTTCCAAACAGGCCAACACTAACTTTAAATAGCAGTCCAATCCAATCCAAAATTATTTAGTTAACTTGCAAAAAGAGTCAGATAGTTCAAAAACAATCTTGATAATGTAGTCCGTAGCTGATGCTGTGCATTGATTTCTTCGTGTACAGACTGTCATCTGCTTTCCTCAGTCCAGCGAAAAATCACAACAGAAATTTGTCAAGCTCTTTGCATGTTGTATCACCAGTTATACAGCTTCATGATGAAGTGGTACAGAGGAGGATTTTCTTAAAAAGAAAACCTGAAAGTTTAGCTACAAATTGCCAGAAGGTACATCTGAGATGGAAGCCTAGATCTGATCTGTTTTGGTGAAAGCATATCCTTCTCCACCTTACTCCACTATGAAGTGGTGATGCAGAATGCAGAATTTGTACTGTTCACAATTTCTCCAATCACAGCCACAGAAGACTATAACTTCTTCTGGGTTGTCGGGGTGTTTTGGTGGCTTTCCTCACTCTTCTCCTCCTTGCACAGTCACTCAGTTTTTGAGACCTGTCTAATCCATGCAGATTTACCACAAAGTGCCATACTGTTTGTATTTCTTTGTAACTGATGTAAAAAAAAAAAAAAAGTCCAAAACATATTCAGTGGCAGCTTTACCATCAGAGAGCCTCGTCCACAAACTACTACAAAAGACTCCAAGCTGTTGTTGATGTTAAAGGGAGCAACACATGGTATTAAGAACAGGGGCATGTAAACTTTGGATCATGGTCATTTGGTTAGTTTCTGTTGTCATTATGATTTAAAAAGAGCACAGTTATCTGACAATAAGTGGCTTCACCCAACCACTAACCATGAGTGAAAAAAAAGTTTTTGTGTGATCATTCATATTCTCTGAAAAATGGCCAAAAATAAATAAATAACCAAATAAAAATGTACGAGTAATATTCTGCCAGGGTAAGTAAACTTTTAAGGACAACTGTATGTGCTGCTGTTATAATGCTATAAAGCAGTTTGTGTTTTCCACAAGGCCTGAGACTCGTACAAAGGACACCGGGTAGGTGTCCCTGAAGTTGCAACGCTGGTTTTCTGCTATGAGACCCTTGGTGTGGGAGAGAAAGCCCCCATTCTCCCCAAAACAAGTCATTTAACCATTACAATTACTCCCAAACCATAAAAATAAGGTAAAAATGTTGCATTGTTCCCATTTAAAACACAAGGATTTTCTGAAATGTCAATGGAGAAAATGAACTGGATTTTTACTTTCAGAACTAGAGCCCTTAAAAAAGTGGGCATAGGGTGTGGTTTTCATATTTTCATTGTGAGAAACCAAAATTTCTCAAGAATGTGTGAAATTCAGACTCAAACTTTCTCAATAATACCTCATACAAGTGAAGACCAAAATTGTCCTTTTATTCTTTAAATTTAAATTGACCCACCGTTTTATCTTGGGAGAAAAAAAAAATCGTGCTTATGGTATTGTTTGGGGAGCAAAGGACATACCTCCTGTATGCTTTGTTTTTAGGGGAAAGAAGGGTGCAAGTCGGCCGCGCTCCAAGCAGCTTTCAAAATGAGACAACCTCTTCACGACACTTACGATGTAACAGGTTTATAATATCTTGTATGTATGACACAAGTGTGACTGATTTATCAGAATTAAATGTAATGACGCAAGAGACCACCAACATAACATATACAGCAGGTACAGTAAGTATGAACATACCACCATTTTCTTAGTAAATATATTTCTAAAGGTGCTATTGAGATGACATTTTCATCAGATGTCGGTAACAAGCCAAGTCATCCATTGATGCAAAGAAACCAAAACAGATAAGTACATAAATTAAGTTATGCGTAATAAAATGGAACGACGCAGGGAAAAAGTATTGAACACCCTTACTGAAATGTGTTTAATACTTCATACAAGTCTTTTTTGTTTGTTTGTTTTTTGGTAATCACAGCTTCAAGATGCCTCTTGTATGGAGAAACTAGTCACATGTATTGCTCAGGTGTGATTTTGCACATTGTTCCACACAAACAGTCTTCAAATGTTGAAGGATCCATGGACCTCTTCTATGAACTCAGATGTTTAGTTCTTTCGATTGATCTTCTACTGGATTCAAGTGAGGTGATTGGCTGGGATATTCTAGCAGCTTTATTTTCATTCTCTGAAACCAACTGAGGGTTTGCTTGGCTGTGTGTTTAGGATCACTGTCTTGCTGAAATGTTAACCCTTGTTTCATTTTCAACATCCTGGTAGATTTTTATCATGAATGTCTCTGTACATTTTTCTATTCATCATTCCTTCAATTATATGAAGTTTGCCACTGCCAGATGCTCCCACCTTTAAACTTCACTGACGGTATGGTGTTTTTGGAGTGATGTCAGTGCCATTTGATCTCCAAACATGGTGTGTATTATGACAACCAAAGACTACAATTATGGTCTCAACTGACCAGACTACATTCTCCCAGTATTTCACAGGCTTGTCTAAATGTTGTGCAGCAAATTTAAAACAAGCTTCAACATGCTTTTTCTTTAGCAATGGAGTATTGTGTGGTTTAAACAATTGTACCTGCTAGTTCCAGGTCTTTCTGAATCTCTCCACAAGTGGTCCTTGGTTCTTGGACAACTCTTCTGATCATTCTTTTCACTCCTGTGTCAGAAATCTTGCAAGGAGCACCTGGTCATGGCTGGTTTGTAGTGAAATGATGTTCTTTCCACTTCCATATTATGGCCCCCAACAGTGCTCACTGGAACATTCAGAAGTCCTTCTGTAACCAATGCCATCAGAATGTTTTGCAAAAATAAGGTTGTGAAGATCTTGAGAGAGCTCTTTGCTTTTACCCATCATGGGATGTTTCCTATGTGACACCTTGGTAAAGAGCAGTGGTGGGCACAGATAACCAAAAAATTAACTTTGATAACAGATAATCAGATAACTGAAAAGTTATCTTAAAACAATAAACCACCCAAAAATGTATCAGAAGTTACAGATAACCGATAAATTCCAGTATTGTCTCTGGTACACTTGCAACTACTAACAAGCTGATTTTGAGTTTAACACTACGATTGCTTTTGAAAGCATCAAAGGCGACAACAGACCCAAACAATGAGCCAGCACTTCTGTCTTTGAGCGCCGTACCCCATGCTGGAAGCTCCAGTTTACTACATGGTTCCTGCACAAACACAGCTGAGAGGAGCCATAAAGCTCAATTCTCTACTCAATGACAACACTGACATCAGGCGGAGGTCTTGGAAAATAAAGCAATGCTGACTTATGGTTTGGTGTAAATAAAATTAATACTGATAGAATAACTCCATTAATGTCAATTCTGTCATTTGTGCAAAGTTAAGATATAACTTTTATCTTTTAATGTTGAATAATGCACTAATTCTGAAGTTTTGTAACAAACACAGACAGATGGCATTCTGGGTAAACACTACTGGCCAGTAGATGGCAGTAGAGACCTTGAAAACTTGCCAAAACAAAATTCCAGTGTCTGCTACTCTGCTATGTTTAAGATGCGTGGAATTTAATAAACGCAAACACAATAACAACGTCTATAAACCCAGAGAATATATTCACAAGAGTATCAGGCACTAGAGTTTAATGCTGTTGTCCGTGAAGCCTGATCAGAGTGTCTCAAATGCATTTCTCATGTCGTGAACGTACTGAGATTACCCTATACCCATAATGCACCTAGACACAGCATGTCCACACTAAAACCTTAAAAATTTGTGCATTACTTTAAAATTAAAACATATATATAATATTTTCACTTTTTAAAACTTCAGACATGACATTAATTTAAATAACTTGTCAGAAATTAGTTTGGTTAAAATTTGAACCATAAGTTAAAAATGTATGCCTCTTGATGACTTGGGTGATATTGCCCGTGTATCAGTACGGGGTTAAAAGAAATGAGGGGGTTTTTTTTTGTGACCCTCCTTTGCCTGCAGAGGATAGAGCAGTTTCTTCTAGAAGCAGCTCTCCTCTGTTTGCAGAGAGTAGAACTACACATCTGCAACAAATAACTGGAGCTGCAGGAGCTCCAGTTTGAGGACCTCCTGTCCCATTCGTGCGCACATGTAAACAAAGAAAAGAAAAAAGAAAAAAAAACTGGCTGCCGCTGCGGTTCCTTGCTCTCTCTCCCCTCAAACTCTGTCATAATTGTGCTATAAACCAGTCACCATTTGTTTTATTATACATCTGTGTAGTTAATAAAATAAAATAATCTTCATGGATGATTCGTTCGCTCGTGCAAGTGAAAAAAAAAAAAAAAAAAAAAAAAACCTCTGCCACTGCTGCCACTGCTCTCCCCTCAAACTCTCCCCAGAGAGGAAGAGTCCGACACATCAGAGTAGGAGTTTTAAGGTTGATATAAGACTGACTTTTGGTTGTGCAAGTAACGTTTTTGGGGGGCAAGTCATTTTTTTTGTTACTAGCACCAGTGCAAGTAGGTTAAAAATGTATTTCGACCCCTGATAATAATACAACACAAAATAAATGGTAAACAGAGAATGCAATAAATAACTAAAGCAACATAACCAGAGAGGAAACACTTGAAGGTAAATAATAACCAAAACCTGTGACTAAAACATAATACAAAAAATGTGATAAACAGAACTAAACTAAGACTACAGCAACTAAGAAACCAAGAGTGAAAGCAAACAATAAACAATAAAGCAAAACTATATACAGTAGTGTTCAGAATAATAGTAGTGCTATGTGACTAAAAAGATTAATCCAGGTTTTGAGTATATTTCTTATTGTTACATGGGAAACAAGGTACCAGTAGATTCAGTAGATTCTCACAAATCCAACAAGACCAAGCATTCATGGTATGCATACTCTTAAGGCTATGAAATTGGGCTATTAGTAAAAAAAGTAAAAAAGCGAGTGTTCAACATAGTAGCATCTGCTGTTGACGCTACAAACTCAAAACTATTATGTTCAAACTGCTTTTTTAGCAATCCTGTGAATCACTAAACTAGTATTTAGTTGTATAACCACAGTTTTTCATGATTTCTTCACATCTGTGAGGCATTAATTTTGTTGGTTTGGAACCAAGATTTTGCTGGTTTACTAGTGTGCTTGGAGTCATTGTTTTGTTGAAACACCCATTTCAAGGGCATGTCCTCTTCAGCATAAGGCAACATGACCTCTTCAAGTATTTTGACATATCCAAACTGATCCATGATACCTGGTATGCGATATATAGGCCCAACACCACAGTAGGAGAAACATGCCAATATCATGATGCTTGCACCACTATGCTTCACTGTCTTCACTGTGAACTGTGGCTTCAATTCAGAGTTTGGGGGTTGTCTCACAAACTGTCTGTGGCCCTTGGACCGAAAAGGAACAATTTTACTCTCATCAGTCCACAAAATATTCCTCCATTTCTCTTTAGGCCAGTTGATGTGTTCTTTGGCAAATTGTAACCTCTTCTGCACATGTCTTTTATTTAACAGAGGGACTTTGCAGGGGATTCTTGCAAATTAATTAGCTTCACACAGGCGCCTTCTAACTGTCACAGCACTTACAGGTAACTCCAGACTGTCTTTGATCATCCTGGAGCTGATCAATGGGTGAGCCTTTGCCATTCTGGTTATTCTTCTATCCATTTTGATGGTTGTTTTCTGTTTTCTTCCACGCTTCTCTGGTTTTTTGTCCATTTTAAAGCATTGGAGATCATTGTAGATGAACAGCCTATAATTTTTTGCACCTGCGTATAAGTTTTCCCCTCTCCAATCAACCTTTTAATCAAACTACGCTGTTCTGAACAATATCTTGAACCTTCCATTTTCCTCAGGCTTTCAAAGAGAAAAGCATGTTCAACAGGTGCTGGCTTCATCCTTAAATAGGGGACACCTGATTCACACCTGGTCATTCCACAAAATTGACGAATTCACTGACTGAATGCCACACTACTATTATTGTGAACACCCCCTTTTCTATTTTTTTTTTACTAATAGCCCAATTTCATAGCCTTAAGAGTGTGCATATCATGAATGCTTGGTCTTGTTGGATTTGTGAGAATCTACTGGTACCTTGTTTCCCATGTAATAATAAGAAAAATACTCAAAACCTGGATTAATCTTGTTAGTCACATAGCACTAGTATTATTCTGAACACTACTGTACATGGCAGGCAAATGATACACCAAAACTAAATGAAACAAGACCAAACATAACCGAAGCATGACCATGATTACATGACATGAATAAAAACACGAAAGGCTCAGAGCACCGAAGTGGAAAAAAGTCCAGAACCATAATAAATGGCCCAAAAGGGCCAGATCATGACAACAACAAAGAATTGTCACACATGCAAAGACAGAAATGTTGCAGCTAAGTAACCATAAACAGGTAGAGTCCAGTGGTTGTAACAACCGACAGCTTGTAAGATATCTGAATGGTGAAGAGCAGAGTTATGTCCCAGCAAATACACCACATTGGGCAGTCTCATTTCAGGGCGAGCACTAAAGGCTTGAACTATGACGCATATGACGCAATAATCCTACATCCGGGGACAGCCCTCGTATGTCCCCATTAGAAACATGGTACTTTCTCTGAGTTCTTGGGCAAATTACATGGCAAAGTGAACTGCAAAGAAAAAGTGACGATGCGGTGGAAAGTGGACGTGTTGCACTTTATGACCCAGAGCTCAAACGGTTGTGTAGGCAAGAGAACGGAGCTCCTCTGTCAAGGTGTGTCGGCTAACACTTAACGACATGACCTCTCCCAATTGCTTTGTCTTCCCTTCTCCACTGGGAACAGAAAAAAAAAAACAAACAAAAAAAAAAACTGCACTTTTCGCAACCGCTTTGGTGATTCCAACTGAAAACAAAACAGTGCACCATTTTTCCATGTGAAGTGATGCTGTTTGTGTTGCCCCAGAAGTGGTCAAATCCCGCATTATTGCGCAGGGGGTTCACACGAGACTGCACTGCCCTACTGGCGAGTCAAAGTGAAATGGGACAACACATCTGTAGCCAGACTGACAGTTGACCGAATACTACTTTCCATTTCCTGTTAATCTGTGCGTGCACGCTGTGGTGCGTCACATTATTTGGCTCATGTGGCAAACAGCCCGCAACAATCCACATTGTTGGCTACAACATCTGTACACTCAAAATACAGGCCATTTACAAAAAAAATTAAAAAAAAAAAAAAAAAGCAAATGAAGAAACCACCCAAGTGAATAAATGTAACATGAATAAAAAAAAACAAAGAAAAAAGGATTAGTGTCACTTCAAGGTTAAGATGTGAACGCTACCTAGAGACTGCTGATAAGCACTCTTGTGCTTTAGTGAATTTGCAAACCAAAATATATCAAAATAACTAAAATAAGGAGGCAGTGCAGCCAGGATAATCTGCTGTTTTAATCGCTAACTCAGTTTCTTTGCCGTGTTAACCGTTTTGGCTTCTAATTCCTTTTGTTTTTAAATGTGATTTTACACACCGCCCCACAAAAAGCCAGACTTTTCAGAAATTCAGCGGACACGCCCAAGTTTTCAAAAGTCTGCGGATAGCATCTGGACGCAGCATCCAGAAGAATCCAGCTCCAAACTTTTGCAGCAGCACACGCAGAGATCCGCGCACGGATCAGACCCGGTTTGTCGGTCTCACCTCGAGCAGTCGGCCTGCTTCGCGTCGGTCTTCCTTCCGTCCATGTTTACGAGCGCGGAACTCAAGCCACAGATAACATAGCAACGGACGTATCAGCAGCAGTTTGCGAGCAGCCTGGTTCCGAAATCTCCACCATGCTGCTTTATCCGGGGAGGGACTTCCAGTTCACAGACGAACGGCGCGCGCGTCCGTCCACGTCATCAGACCGTCTTTTCTTTCTTTCTTTTTTAGGGTTGTATTAGGAGTGTAACAATAAACATATAAGTCTATGGTATTGACTGATTTATTTAGAAATTCTATATAAAACATACAACAAAATAGCATGTGTTAAAACATATGACTAATACGGAATTTCAAGGATAACACAAAAAGTCATAAGACTTGTTTCCATTGTGGTCCTTACATAAAACTACAAAAGATACAGCAAAGATTAATAAAATCTAGATAGATTAAAAATAAACAATAAAAGTGTAAAATAAATACAATAAAAAACTAAAAACAAAACAGAAAAGCAGTTACAAAAATAAATAAAATAAAAATCGTGAGGTCTGCAACATCGATTATGTTCAGATGTTTGTAATGTGATTATGCAAAATTCAATGTAAAAAAAAAAAAATCCATACTGTTTTTGAACGTGTAGTCGATAAGTGCTGCGTTTATGTCTCTGAACAGCTTTTTTTTTTTTTTTGCTGTTATTTTATTTTTTTTCTTATGAATGTATTCATGTATAATTTTTTTTATTTATATTATTCCATATGTATTTGGTCTAAAATCGACTGTATTATGGTATTATTAATTAAGGGTTTTTTTTTTTCCCCCATATACTTTATGTACATGGTTCTGATGAGCGTCTTGGAGGACCACATTGTAAATAAGCGCCCTCTGGTGGAAGCTTCTCCTCAGCTGTAGATTTTTGTTCTATACCTGTATGAGGAAACAGTAAAGTACCGTGATCTTGAAAACTGTCATTATAGCAAACTGGAGGGTTTTGTTCCACTCTATCTATCTATAGATAAAATCATTTATTATCCCCTTCCAGTAAAGACAATAGTGGTTTATATGCACACATTTATGTAGTCAAGAGTGTGGACGTCCCAGACTGAATGTATCCACATTTCTATCTACAACCTTATGATTAATTTTTACAAAATATAAATGGACAATTCCTTCGTAATCGTTTTTCTCTCATGAAATTACAGTTAAATGAGCAAAGAGGAACTATTTCAGAATTTTCTGACAATTACTTTTTGCTGCTGTTAAACTATACTTTAGATTGATGATGTTTATGCCATTTTAAAAAGGTGCAGAGTACAACCAGCATGTACTACTCCAAGTACAGACCCTAGGCTGACTATAGTCTTTAAATATGAAATTATTAAACTACAAGTTCATTTGCATGTTTTATGTTTCAACACAGGCAGCACGTTGGCTTAGTGGCATTTCTGTGTGGAAATAGTGCGTCTGCCCGGGTTCCCTCCGGGTGCCCCAGCTTCCCCCACATCAAAAGACGAGCATGTTAGGTGAATTGGTAAGTGTGCATGAATTTGTTTGTCTATATGTGGCCCTGCAACAGACTGGCATCCTGTCCAGGGTGTTCCCTGCCTCACGCCCAACGATTGCTGGCATAAACTGCAGCCCCCCATGACCCTTAACTGGAAAAAGTGGGTATAGAAGATGGATGTTTCAACACGAGAGGGTGCAAATCAACTGCAAAGTTTTTGTTTCAAGCTAGTTGATGAGACAGCTAGTGATGTCCTTTTGATGCAAGCAACTATTTCAACAATATTTGAAAGTTTTCAAAACCGTCTGGACCAGTGTTTCAACTTTGCCATCACTAATTTGCAGGACATATGAAAAGATCTGGCACAATTTCAAGCCACACTTTCTATCTATTCTTTAATTTGACCTTACTTTCCCACTTTATTGAATATTTTGACCCAGATTTGCCCAATATTTGAGATGCAGAACATTACTGCTATGAGAATCATTTAGTAGTGCATATTTTTTTCTGATTAAGTACAAACAGCTGTGTCTAATCCCTCAATTCAGCATCCAAAAACCATCCAGGAGGTGACAGTCACATCTATAGGATATTACATAGGCAAAACACACTTGCTTTGTTTGATCCATATGGTTTAATAGTTATATACTCTTTTAATTGCTTTGTTTGATCCATATGGTTTAATATTAAACCATAGTTATATACTCTTAATTTGGTAAGTTAAAAAGTATATATGTTATAATTTTTTTTAAGTTAGTGTTAAACCAAAAATCTACGCTTCTGTCCACTGCTGCATTTTAGAGGGCACATGTCTGTTTTGGAAAACACCAGGGATAAAGAAAAATTTGGTACGATACATTCAAACACATTACACATGCGGTTCTGTTGGCCCTATTTCGGCCAAAGTCTGTGAATATTTTTTGTTGTTTAAAATGCCTTAAATGTCTGAAATGACGTATAGAGAAATATCTGATGTTTCATAATGTGAAAACATGAACATTACAACTCTACAAAAAAAAAAAAAAAAAACACACACACACAAGTGCTCTGAAAGTATAACACCCCCCGCTGACAAATGCTGCTTTGGTACAAGTGCTTGGTACATTCTGATAACATTTCAAAGAATGTGATAGTTAATTTCAGAATGCAGACACCAACTCATGAAACTCACAGCAACTTGGTTTGTTAATCAAGGGCCATAACTCTGCCAAAATGTGTCAATCTTGTACAATATGATAATATGCGTATAACCAAGTGTCACAAAATTCCTCCTAAAAGTGTGACAGGAGTTGATTTCAGAACGCAGGCACCCACTCATGAAACTTAAGGAGTCTAGATTTGTAAATCAAGAGCCATAACTCTGGGAAAATGGGCCCAGCTCAAATGATATGACAATATGCGTATTATCAACTTATAACAAGGACTTGTACCAAGTTTCACAAAATTCCTCCTAAAAATGTGAAAGTTGATTTCAGAATGCAGGCACCCACTCATGAAACTTAAGGAGTCTAGATTTGTTAATCAAGGGCCGTAACTCTGGCAAAATAGGCCCAAATTGGACTTGTACCAAGTTTCACAAAATTCCTCCTAAAAATGTGAGAGGAGTTGACTTCGGAACTTTTATACCCTTTTTGGGATGGATAGATGGACGAACAGATGGAAACCGTCATAACATAATCCCCCTTTGGGCCTTCGGCCAGTCAGGGATGAGAAAAAAAAAAAAAAGAACTTCACATTGTATTTCTTGAGTGACTGAGCAACTAGTGATTAAACTTTGGACTGCCAATAGCTTTGTGGGTGTGAAAAAGTCAACTGTGGAGACAAATGACACATTTACAGTATATAAAGAACATAAAGGGATTATTTACCAATATACCGTTTATTTCCAAGGCGGCACAGTCTTATATTTTATACATTTTTCTTTCATAAAGGCACTTAATCAAATACTCATTGCGAGTTATAAACAAAATCAAGGAAGTTTCAGTTTAATAAAAGGTACATGTTTAAGAGAAACATGAGGCCAGACAAATGAAGGGGTCTGCAAACAAACATTTACAGTAAACAGTGAAAAAGTGATGTCATTTCTTCAGCATGTTTTAAAAAATAAATTCTGAGCATTTAAGAAGCGTTATGTAAAACTTCTCACCCAATACAGGTCCCTCCATTTTACAAGATTTCTTGATTGAAAAGGCACTAGCAATTACACAAAACATATCCTGTTAAACACAGAAACAAAACATGGATACTTCATTAGGGAAAATATTTTACTTTCCCAAATGACAAAAGCAGGTGCTGGTGTGACACCAGAAACAGAAAATCAGCACGTTTTAAATACACAAAAGGACACAATCACATCTGATTTTGGACAGTGTCAGTGAAAGTTCTTGAGAAGAAAACACGTAGACACTCTTTTCTGGTTAGTGTGAGAAGAAAACCTTTCCTTCAACAATCAACACGCTTGTCTCAAAGCGAGCACAAAATCCAACACTGACAGGTTTTCTGGTTACCTGATTCCTATCTAAAGCTTCTACTGCATAGGCTGTGAGAAGAATGAGGCTGTAAAAATATGTACATTCTACTTTTGTTCTCCATGAATGTGTTGGTCAAGAAGCTACACTGTCTGAGCAAACTCTTTTCAGAAGCAGGGCAACCAACGAAACAGTCAAATTTTTCTATTTCCCCATTTCTAGCTTCTTTTGACACAATGTCCATGGAATGTGTGGAACCTGAGTGTGTGCATGTTTTCCCACAGCTCAGCTAAACTGCACCCATCCTGATTTGGCAGCATCATTACTGGAGCTGTGGAGCGGAGCAGAGCAGAGCAGAAGAAGACATGAGCACTGACAGCAGGAGACAGAACAGTGCACAATGAGATCTCCCCACAACTTACTTGGAACCTGCAGATGTGAAATCTCCCCACACATCAGAACTGGGTTGGGCTGCAGGGACGGAAGTTCCGAAGTCTAAAAGAGGGGCTGAGATTGGATGTGGGGGGGTATAAGATGTGAGAGTTGTCTACATCACATGCCGTTTACAGAAAGGTTTGTGTAAAAATATATTACCAGTGTTTGTTTTTACAGTCTGTTGGCCCATGGGGGGAGGGATGATACCACCAACCTTCGTTCCAGGTGGCGGTGGAAGAAAACCTCCACTCACAGGCCGTGACTTGGCACAACCTGCCTCCTTCTTCTTGACATTCTAGGATACAGTGCATCACAGTATTTAATCTTCCAGTTCTGAACAGGATTACTCTTTTGTATTCAGTTTACCAGCTTCTTATTTAAAGGCAGAAGTGTTAAGTCCTGTACAGGCAATGAGGCCCATCAGGCCGGTTCATATCCTCAGATACTGCAGCATGAAGCCGGACGCAAGTCCATCACAGGTTACTCCCCAACACAAAGCTGGTATCCATGTACTGATGGGTGGACTGGGACCTTGCAGACTAACTGTCTAGTCCAGGGACACATACAGGCAGACTGAACATGATTAGCACAGGGAGTTGCTAATCCAACTCCTAGCAGGTGGCTATGTGGTGCTTACCATATATAAAAGGTGCTATAAATGAAATTTTAAACATTAATACAATAGCCAACAACCATTTTCGGTGTAAAGACAGTGACATAATGGTGTCCTGCACAGAGAAGTAACAAACATTCCCTATGCCTACATTGCAATCCCAGCTTTTCTGTTCCTTGTGTTCATAGACAGACCAGCCATGCATGCATGTTAAGGCCCGGACACACGGCATACAGTGATAGCTGAACGAAGGAAAAAAGTCACAAAGTCACAAATTGTCGAGAAAAGGTGGACGAATGATCCTGCACTTTTCCCATCAACGAAAATCCTGCGAATTAAGAGCGCAAAAAGGAACGAAACACAACCAAAACTAACCAAAGAAAAACGTTGACCTCAACACTTTAAACAAAACATCCATGATGACGTGACTGACAGCGGGTAAGAGACCGAGCGCAGCCAGCCTTGTCCTCATGTCTGAAGCACCTGCAGGTGTGGGATCTGGTTGTGTTGACAACAGGTGAGAGATGATGTTTGTCTTCACAACAACACCGTGTGTGCACTAGAGGGTGACACGGGAGTAGATTTTCACTCCTGTCCCATCCCACTCCCACAGAAAAATTCCTGTCCCATCCCAATCCCGGGCCAGAGCAAAAAAAAAAAAAAAAAAAAATTCCTGCCCCGTCCCACTAATGGTAAAATGACTCCCACCCCCGTTCAGAATGACTCCCGCTCTTGTATCGCTCCCATTTTTTTCCTTCTTTTAGTTTTTAGTGTTCTGCAGTTTTATTTCAGAAGATGTGGCAACAGGAAAAGTTCATCTGTGGTAATACAGGGAGGCATTTATTGCCTTAATCCAAAAAAAAAAAAAAAAAAAAAAACCTTCACTAAAAAGGCACAAAACATAAATAATACATGGCCTGTGGTCTTACACTTTTACAAAATGTGGTGGTGGTGGACACATAATGATCCTGACATTTACTTTGTCTTCTATTTCTGTAACTGCAGACTGTATGAAACCAACATATTTCATGTTTTGTGAGGTCAGCTTTATTTTTATTTATTTTTTGTTAATATATATCCATTACCACATTTAAGGCCTGCAGCATTTTCCAAGAAAAAAAGTTTGGGAGAGGCCAGTTTATTCTAAATGTAAAAATTAATGTAAAATTAATTAATTTTTACAGCCAGTTTTCTTGATAAATGTCAGAGGATGAATACATGAACATTTCCAAGTCACTGAATATTTCTTAGACTTCATTTATATCAATCATTCATTCAAAAATACAAACAGTGTGGTACTTTATGGTAAATCTGTGTCAGGTAGGCAGTTCTCAAAAACTAAATGTCCATGCTGGAAGAAGACAAGTGAGGGAAGCCACCAAGACATAACTCTGGAAGAACTTTTTGCTTCTGAGGATGTGAGTGGGAAACTGGGAATATAACAAAATGTTTATTTTTAATCTTCACTTTATATACAGTCCCTACTTTTTTATCTTATTTGTAGTTGTTTCTGTTCCATTTCTGAAATTAAAGAACTGCTATAAAGCAAAATGTTAACATGTTATTGTTTTTTTTCAAACTTTGTAGAACAAACACAAACACCAAACTCTTATAAAGAAGAAAAAAATACACAAACATGCAGGAAAAACTGAATAATGCAGAATGATTTGACTCTCGTGATTTTTGAAAATAATAAGAGGTAACTTACTTTGAAATAAATGAAATGCAGAGCTGCAGCCTAATAACTCTGAAAAATAACAAAAATCAGCAGCTTGTATTTGTATTCTGACTAGAGTTCATTTAATCTTTTTTTCTCCTCCTCCATCATGTTTTGTGCTTGAACATAAAACAACTACATTAAGTCATCTAAAATAAATATCTCTGGAAAATAACAGCCTGTTAAAGTTCAGAGTTCTCAGCTGCTTTATGTGATTTCTGCTTCCGAACATCACTGCAGAGTTTCTCCACATCAGTTTTTTTTAATCATACGTGTGTGTGATTTTTATTCTGTTCATTCATATATTCTCATTTTTTTAAGGAATTTTGATCATTTATTTCATCTAATAAATTCAGTTTAACTCTCACTGACGCGTACACGGTATGAACAGGACGTACAGTCAGAACAGTCCAGCGAGAAATAAAGGCGGCAGCACCACAGTTGTGTTTGTGTTGCTTCACTCTGCGCTCAGCATGCGCTCTCACCAGGTAATGACTGACGTGGCTCATACCCCTCCCTTCTCGCTCCGTGCAGCCAGCCGACTCACACACACAGACGGCTGCAACGATCAAACCCGGTCCTAATTTTAGACAACTTTAAATTGAAAATTAACCACCCAATTGACAGCAGGACGGCTCGCTTCCTAAAACTTTGGTTCCCCCTCCCGTGAACTTTTAATCCCGTACCGTCCCATCCATCCATCCATTTTCTTCCGCTTTATCCGGAGTCGGGTCGCGGGGGCAGCAGCTCAAGCAAAGCCGCCCAGACCTCCCGATCCACACACACCTCCCCCAGCTCCTCCGGGGGAACCCCAAGGCATTCCCAAGCCAGCCGAGAGATGTAGTCCCTCCAGCATGTCCTGGGTCTTCCCCGGGGCCTCCTCCCAGTGGGACGTGCCCGGAACACCTCTCCAGCGAGGCGTCCAGGGGGCATCCGGAAAAGATGCCCGAGCCACCTCAACTGACTCCTTTCGACGTGGAGGAGCAGCGGCTCGACTCCGAGCTCCTCCCGAGTGACCGAGCTCCTCACCCTATCTCTAAGGGAGCGCCCAGCCACCCTGCGGAGGAAACTAATTTCGGCCGCTTGTACTCGCGATCTCGTTCTTTCGATCATGAGCCAAATCTCATGACCATAGGTGAGGATCGGAACGTAGATCGATCAGTAAATCGAGAGCTTTGCTCCCCTACTCAGCTCTCTCTTCACCACGACGGTCCGACACAGCGACCGCATCACTGCAGATGCTGCACCGATCCGTCTATCGATCTCACGCTCCATCCATCCCTCACTCGTGAACAAGACCCCGAGATACTTAAACTCCTCCACTTGAGGCAAGGACACTCCACCAAACTGAAGAGGGCAAAGCACCTTTTTCCAGTCGAGAACCATGGCCTCGGATTTGGAGGTGCTGATTTTCATCCCGGATGCTTCACACGCGGCTGCAAACCGCCCCAGTGCACGCTGAAGGTCCTGATTTGACGAAGCCAACAGAACCACATGGTCCGCAAACAGCAGAGATGAGATTCTGTGGTTCCCAAACCAGACCCCCTCTACACCCTGGCTGCGCCTAGAAATTCTGTCCATAAAATAATGAACAGAACCAGTGACAAAGGGCAGCCCTGGTGGAGGCCAACGTGCACTGGAAACAGGTTTGACTTACTACCGGCAATGTGAACCAAGCTCCTGCTGCGGTCGTACAGGGACCGGATAGCCGTTAGCAAAGGACCCCGGACCCCGTACTCCCGGAACATTCCCCACAGGGTACCCCGAGGGACACGGTCGAACGCCTTCTCCAGATCCACAAAACACATGTGGACTGGTAGGGCGAACTCCCATGAACCCTCGAGCACCCGATGGAGCGTGTAGAGCTGGTCCAGTGTGCCGCGACCAGGACGAAAACCACACTGCTCCTCCTGAATCCGAGGTTCGACCATCGGTTGAATTCTCCTCTCCAGTACTCTGGAATAGACCTTACTGGGGAGGCTGAGGAGTGTGATTCTCCTATAGTTGGAACACACCCTCCGGTCCCCCTTCTTAAACAAAGGGACCACCACCCCGGTCTGCCAATCCAGAGGCACTGTCCCCGATCGCCACGCGATGTTGCAGAGGCGTGTCAGCCAAGACAGCCCCACAACATCCAGAGACTTAAGGTACTCAGGACGGATTTCATCCACCCCAGGAGCCTTGCCACCGAGGAGCTTTCTAACCACCTCGGTGACTTCGGCCTGGGTGATGGATGAGTCCGCCTCTGAGTCCCCAGTCTCTGCTTCCTCTTCGGAAGTCGTGACGATGGGATTGAGGAGATCCTCGAAGTACTCCTTCCACCACCCGACAACATCCCCATTCAGGGTCAACAGCTCCCCACCCGCACCGTAAACAGTGCTGGTGGAGAGCTGCTTCCACCTCCTGAGGCGTCGGACGGTTTGCCAGAATCTCTTCGAGGCCGACCGATAGTCCTCCTCCATAGCCTCCCTGAACTCCTCCCAGACCCGAGTTTTTGCCTCTGCGACCGCACGGGCTGCGGCACGCTTGGCCTGCCGGTACCTGTCAGCTGCCTCTGGGGTCCCACCTACCAACAAAGATAAGTAGGACTCCTTCTTCAGCTTGACGGCATCCCTTACGTCCGGTGTCCACCACCGGGTTCGGGGATTGCTGCCACGACAGGCAGCAGAGACCTTGCGACCACAGCTACGAGCAGCCGCATCGACAATGGAGGTGGAGAACATGGTCCACTCAGACTCCATGTCTCCAACCTCCCCCGGGATCTGGGAGAAGCTCTCCCGGAGGTGGGAGTTGAAGACCTCGCTGACAGAGGGTTCCGCCAGTCGTTCCCAGCAGACCCTCACGATACGTTTGGGTCTGCTTCCTACCCTCCCAGCAGATCCAACTCACCACCAGGTGGTGATCAGTCGACAGCTCTGCCCCTCTCTTCACTCGAGTGTCTGAGACACGTGGCTGAAGGTCAGATAATACGACTACAAAGTTGATCATCGACCTCCGGCTCAGGGTGTCCTGGTGCCACGTGCACTTATGGACACCCTTGTGCTCGAACATGGTGTTCGTGATGGACAAACTGTGACTAGCACAGAAGTCCCGTACCGTCCCAATCACGTGATAAATAGCAAAGTTGACTCCCATCCCGTGGGAATCCCACGGGAATCCCGTGACTTGTGGGATTCCCGAAAAAAATGTCAATCTCTAGTGTGCACATGCAAGTCAGCTACAAGTGGCTGGAACATGCGTAAACATTTAAAGTAGTTGATCAAACGTTCTTGCTGCTACTGTTTCTGTATGATGACGTTGCTTTTCGTCCTACACACGGAGGAGCCATCAGCAATACAAGGATGTTACGTTCAGCTCGGAGCTTTAGTTTTTGATCAGTTCAGATACCGTCAATGTTTGTGCAAGATGTCGGACTTGGGAGGTTGGACGAAGTTGGATGACAGTCAAACTGAACCCTGACGGTACGGGAACTACCCAAACCACGAGGAACCGTCAAGACAGAAAGCAAAACAAAATACGGACGAACTAAGGTTGTTGTTGGAATTCGTTCACATTTTTCAACAGTTTGAAAATTCTGATGAAGCACCAGCTGCAGAGAGGAAGCTGGACGACGGTTAAACGATGCCTCCGAAAGTCAACATAAGTCCGGACTTCTTATTTCATTCTGGCTTCAGTGTCCTTCGTTAGCGCTGTGTGACTGGGGCTTTAGGTGCATGCGAGTCCCATCCTGTGAAACCGTTTCCCCTCACTGTGTTAAATAAACAGATAGTGAACACCAGTGGTGACACTCCAGCAGTTCCTCTAACCGCCCCCCAAAATGACACTCACTGGCTAAAAAGACCTCAGGCTAAGACTGTGGTCAGACAAGAATGAACAAAGGTCTCAGTTTTGTTAGAAGGAGAACCCTATGAGCTGCAAATAGGCTCCAACTGACATTTCTGCTCCTCAATATGGTGGTGGTGGAAAAAGATAAGTGGTGTGTTGGTCCTGAGATGCTGATGTGACATCTCATTACAGCAACTCATTTATAGGAGATTTAAATCATTTATGTTTGTAGAGAGTTAGCTCACTGGCATAAGGAGTTGGGCTCTCAACATGCAGACTTTGGTTTGACTGCTGCCACCCATTTGTGTACCTTGGATAAGACACTTGATCTGCACTCTGCTTATCTGTCAATGAGTAGTCACTTTGCTGGGGGGAAGTAACATGCATCAGACTATGCTGGGGGGAAGTAACATGCATCAGACTAGCATCCTATCCAGGAGGAGTCGTGCACACTCATCCACATCACACTACTGTCACTGCTGATAAACACCAGACCCAAAGAGCTTCAAGGCCTAAAGAGGATTTAAGCACATATTTGTAATATAGGTCTGAAAGCTCACCCCAATATTGATCTTGATGGTCTGTCCCTCTTTGAAGCTGAGGTCCAGTGGAGGTGCTGAGCTCTGAGAAGCTTCCAATTTAGCTAGCTCACCTTCTTGCTTCACCCACCTTCAAATAAGATTAAAGCATAAACTGTCATGTTTAACGATTTTGACTGGATTAAACTTTAATGTTGACTGAAGAGGGAAACTATGTAAATCAATAAGAATATTAATAAGAAAATGAAAAACTGAGCATTGGCCAGAGGTGCAGAACAACTACATCACAGATTTATAAATGTTTATTTTTTTATAAAGTGGCCACATTTCTCAGCAAATACAGTTCATCCAGAAAGTATTAACATTGCTTCATTTTGTTATGTTATAGCCTTATTCCAAAATGGAGTAAATTCATGTGTTCTCTACAATTTCTACTCACAACACCCCATAATGAAAACATGAAAAAAAGTCCCCCCCACCCCCGGACAGTTCCCGTTCAAACTCAACCCCTGCCACATTTCTCCATGTAATGCAGAGTTGCGTCAGGAAGGGCAACCGGCATAAAAACTGTGCCAATTCAGCATGCAGATCCACCTCAGATTTGCTGTGGCGACCCCGAGTGCAAAACAAGGGAGCAGCCGAAGGGACTTACTATAAAACGCAATTCTAAAATATCCTCGGCTGTATGAGCATGTACTTTTAACGGCGTCTGCAGGAGGGCGTGCCTGTGCACACACATGAGCGTTTGAAAAGACCGAAGTTACCTTTGGCCGCGTGTGATGTGCATGCACGTTGACATCCACGATATGTCTTGTAAATAATCCCCCCCAGAGGTATAATCAGGTTACAAAAATGCCATTTTCAGTTTTACAAGTGTCTATTTCTTGCTAGCTTTTACATAATATATGAGAAACATGTTATATTTACACAGAAACACAGTGGTTTCAGCAGCCAGAGAGAGACCAGTCAGTGAGTCACGGTGCCTGTCTACTCTGACTGACTGTCACCCCCACTCCCCCAAAAAGTAGACTTGCATAATTCACAGCATAAAAATAGAAAACAGAATGTGACCATTTGGTCTCTTAAAATAGGTGAAGGTTAGCCATCAATGAACTTGTCCAAGGTCTATGTCCCAAGAACCAAGAACGTTCCCTGTGAATTTTAAGACCCTGGTAGTAATAGGATTGGACTTGTGCCGAGCACAGCCATATAGACAGACTGATGGATGCAAAGCTTTCGCAATACCCAAGGGCCATATTTTGATGGCCTTGGGTAAAAACTAAGAGATCACATGTATTTAAGTATTCACACCCTTTGCTCAATACTTTGTTGATGCACCTTTGGCAGCAATTATAGCCTCAAGTCTTCTTGACTGTGATGCCACAAGCTTGGTGCACCTATCTTAGGGCAGTTTTGCCCGTGCCTCTTTGCAATACCTCTCAAGCTAACCAGGTTGGATGGGAAGCGTCATTTTCAGATCTCTCCAGAGATGTTCAGTCGGATTCATGTTTGGGCTCTGGCTGGGCCACTCAAGGACATTCACAGAGTTGTCCTGAAGCCACACCTTTGATATCTTGGCTGTGTGCTTAGAGTCACTGTCCTGCTGAAAGATGAACCGTCACCCCAGTCTGAGGTCAAGAGCGCTCTGGAACAGGTTTTCATCCAGTATGTCTCTGTACATTGCTGCATTCATCTTTCCCTCAATCCTGACTAGTCTCCCAGTTCCTGCCACTGAAAAACATCCCCACAGCATGAGGCTGCCACCACCAAGCTTCACTGTAGTGATGGTGCCTGGTTTCCTCCAAACATGACACCTGGTATTCATGCCAAAGAGTTGAATCTCTGTCACATCAGACCATAGAATTTTGTTTCTAGTCCTTAGGTGCCTTTTGGCAAACTCCAGGTGGGCTGCCATGTGCCTTTTACTAAAGAGTGGCTTCCATCTGGCCATGCTACCATACAGGTCTGATTGTTTGATTGCTGCGGAGATGGTTGTCCTTCTGGAAGGTTCTCCTCTCGCCACAGAGGAACGCTGGAGCTCTGACACATTTACCATCAGGTTGTTGGTCACCTCCCTGACAAAGGCCCTTGTCCCCCGATTGCTCAGTTTAGACGGGTGGCCAGCTCTAGGAAGAGTCCTGGTGGATCTGAACTACTACCATTTACAGATGATGGAGACCACTGTGCTCATTGGGACTTTCAAAGTAGCAGAAATGTTTCTGTACCCTCCCCCAGATTTGTGCTTCAAGGCAATCCTGTCTCGGAGGTCTACAGGCAATTTTTTTGACTTCATGCTTGGTTTGTGCTCTGACATGCACCGTCAACTGTGGGACCTTACATGTAAAGAGGTGTGTGCCTTTCCAAATCATGTCCAATTAACTCAATTTAGCCCAGGCGGACTCAAATTACAATACAGAAACATCACAAGGATGATCAGTGGAAACAGGATGCACCTGAGCTCAATTTTGAGGTTCATGGCAAAGACTGTGAATACTTGTGTACATCTGATTTCTTAGTTTTTATTATTATTATTATTATTATTATTATTAATAAATTTGCAAACATCTAAAAAGAAAAAAAAAACTTTTCACATTGTCATTATGGAGTATAGTGTGTGGAATTTTGAGGAAAAAAATAAATTTCATCCATTTTGGAATAAGCCTTAAATAAAAAAAATGTGGAAAAGTGCAGCGCTGTGAATACTTTCTGGATGCACCGTACGTTATTTATGCAAAGAAAATTATTAATTGCAATGAGCATTGCAGGCGCGAGTATTGTATGAGGGTCCAGGAGCAGCCCCCCTCCCTGAAAATTTTTTCATTCTTAATCCTTTGAAACACTATTTCCTGCATTGTGAGGGCCACCTTCTGTTGCTAACTGTGATGTTAAATAACATGTGATATGTTCTTTAAAAAAGAAAGAAAAGAAAGAAAAAAAAAAACAGAAAAAGCCTCCTATGCTGGTTAAATCACAGCATAGGGGCCCAAATCACAGTATAGGAGATCCAAATCATAGCATAGGGCCCCCTATGCTCAACTGCGCTAGCAAGAACCCTGTTAATAGACCTAAAATCTGAAGATTATTTGACATGGGTTCAAATTCTGCCCAAACTTATTTATTTTTAATGACCCTTTAAAAATAAATAAATAAATAAAAAACCTATACATGACTGGGAAATGTGAATGTCATTTGACCACAACACATTTAGTCATTAAAACGTCAAATTTGAATATACAAAGTCACACCTCCACTTCCACTAACAGACTGTAATCATATGTAAGTGTACTTGTAAAGATCCAGCTGCAATCCTAAATTTAAAGGCTACATAACAGAGGATAACTCACTTAAAATGGTCTTGTAATGCTACATTGAAGTCAAACGAGTCTCCACGGTCAGCAAAACCCACACCAATAAAAGCATGACGCCCTTTAAAGAAAATAAAGAAAAATAAAGAAAAAATCTTAAAATAGTTCATGCAGACTCATAATAAGCATAGATACAAATTCTATGTACACCAATGCACCAAAATGAGCTGCTGTCATCAATGAGCCAAAGCAGTTACATATTGACTATAAATTCCAACAGCAAAATTCCAATAGAAAGTAGAACAGTGGGTGGACAGCAGTAGTGACAGAGAGCTGTGTTTTACTACAGTATGAAAATTATGAATTTCACACAGTTCTGAAGAAAGTGTCTTACCGTTGCCATCTTCTATCCGAATCACAAAATATCTGCTGGAGTCTGTGACTGCTTCAACAACACATCCCGGATACTGTTCTACACATGCTTGTGCAAACAGCTCACCTGAAAAGAACACATTAACAACCAGCGGCGCCCTGAGTAATTATTTTCTGTGTTGTGTTATTCTATTTCTACACGAATCCTCTCATTTTCTGTAAAATTATGTGTACTAGACTGTAATAAACTCGATCAACATTAAATTTAAAAGGTTTGTAATCTTTTATACAACCTATGTTTAAACCAAATTCATAAGCGTCATAATGTATATAAGCAATATTGCGAACAAACAAACATTATCTGAAAATTCATCACACAGGGTGACCCCCCCACCCCCCAAATACAGAACCCATAAAAACTGTAATAAATCCTACAAAGACGCCCTACAAATCCTAAACTTTAGACTGTGTATGATCATTCTCCAAAGTTTCAGTTATATTGGTTGCTTTGCATAAAAGTCATGTTCTTTCAAAATTATGCTCCAAATGGTATGATTTGTTGGTGAAATAGGCCTCCAGGCAAAATGTATTTTCCTTGGTTGACCAAGACATGTTGGGGAAGATGATTGGAACAATAGTCTAGGTCCAGTTAGGTCCAACAAATTTACAAATTTCCTGAAATCTGCTGGACATTTGTAGGATTTATTACCATTTTTATGGGTTCTGTTTTTTTTTTGTTTTTTTTGTTTTTTTGGGGGGGGGGGGGGAGTCCCCCTGTATGCAACAAATATCACCTATACAGCTCTCTACCCCTAAGCAAACATATCACCACAAATCGAAGGTCAAGAAACCTGAAGCAGAAACAAAGAGGGTTCATGAAAGTGTCATTTCACCAATTACAACTTTTTGTTTACATACCAAAGTTTTTTCTGTGTGCTTGCCATCTCTCAATATATTTCGGAAGATACCAAATCACCTTTTTCTGCTCAGAATGTGAAAGAACATATCTGGTATCACGCAGAGATTTACATGTAGTGGATCCATTTCTTAGACGTCTGTGTAAACTCTAAAGTTAAGGTGACTCGGGTGTTGCTTCCTTATGTCTGACTTAAAGACTTGATGTAAACTCAACGCTTGTGCTGTACACATAATTCACATGATGGTTAATTTGGTCCATAACATTTGCAAAGAGGTGTTCTTTTGTTTACCTGTGTTTTTGTCCTCTAATTTGATGAAAGCGATTTTCCCTTTAGCAGTAATTTTCATCCTCCCACTCCATGCCGGTTCATCCAGCTTCCAGTCAGCAGCACTAGAAAAAGAGAAAATGTGAATGTAAAGAATGCTGTTCGTGTATCAGGACATTTATTCTAGAAGAAATGGACCAGCACTGTATACATAATAATTCAGCTTCTGATGCAATTCCAAAGTTGCAAACGAAACCTTTTCCCCTAATAAAATGAAATCATTTTGGATGTGAAATTACTTTTCAGCATTATAAAAAATGTGAGATATGCTTCCAGACTGATTTATTCAGGTGCTGCAGAAAAGAACAGTTTCAGTTTAAACATGAAAACACTAATGCTGAAACACGGCCTCACAATTTGCATACTTTTTAACTGCACACAACATTTAAAATAACTGATTAAAAAAAAAAATCTACCAGTTGAATTATGTGCCCTGCAAAAACAACAAAACAATAATAAAAAAAAAACTTTCCAAAAAATGCACTCAAGTACCAGCAACTTCATTTTCATACTGTATCAGAAGGAAGAGAATCCAATAGGACACAGGAAAAAAACAGAAAATGTACACATATACATACAAACACAAAGTGGCTTGCAAAAGTATTTGGCCCCTTGGTATTTCACATATTTTACTTTGTTTATGCCATTTCAAATACAAAAATTAAATCAGGCTTCTCAATATAAAAAATTCTAAAATTATCATCCTTAAACTCAAACTCAAAGCAAATATCTAAAATTTGATATAAATTAACTAAAACTATAAAAGCCAAGATGATGGGTTGCAAAAGTAATCAGCCTGTGGTATAATACCTGTAAATAATCCATTTTATTGCCAGTTTTCTTCAGACAAGTCAGGGAATGGATACATGAACATTGCCATGATGAAGCAGTATAGAGGAAGATTTTCTTAAAAAGAAGACATGAAAGTTTAGCTACAATTTGGTACATATGAGATGCAAGCCTAGATTTTGATGTTTTGGTGAAAGAACATCCTCCTCTATACCACTTCATCATGAAGTTGTATAACTAGTGAAACAAAATGTAAAACATGCACTATGCACACACAATTTCTCCAGTAACAGCCACAGAAGGTTCGTATTTTGCAAGACACTGTGTGTGTGTGTGTGTGTGTGTGTGTGTATATATATATATATATATAAAAACACAAACCTATAAACACACACACACAGGCTTGCAAAAGTATTCAGCCCCTTGGTATTTTAATTTGTTTATGGAATTTCAAATACAAAAAGTAAATCAAGCTTCTCAATATAAAAATTTCAAAAAATATCCTCCTTAGACTCAAACTGGAAGTAAATCTCTACAACTTGATATAAATTAATTAAAAATATAAAAGCCAAGGTGATGGGTTGCATAAGTAATGGGCCCCTTTGGTATGATACTTGTAAAGTAAGTAAGTCCCTTCGGCTGCTCCCTTGTTTGTACTCGGGGTCGCCACAGCAAATCCAAGGTGGATTTGCATGTTGAATTGGCACAGGTTTTACGCCGGATGCCCTTCCTGACGCAACTCCACATAACATGGAGAAATGCTTTCTTCAGACAAGTCAGGGGATGGATACATGAACATTTCCAAGTCACTGAATATGTCTTGAACTTTATTTACATCATTTATGAATAAATAAAAACAGTATGGCACTCTATAGTAAATCTGTGTGGAGTAGACAGTACTCAAAAACTGAGTGGCTGTTCAAGAAGGAGAAGAGTGAGGAAAGACACCCAGACAACCCGGAAGAAGTTATAGGCTTATGTGGCTGTGATTTGAGAAATTGTGCATAGTGCATGTTTTGTATTTTGTATCCCCAGTTATACAGCTTCATGATGAAGTGGTACAGAGGAGGATTTTCTTTTACCAGGCTTGCATCTCAGATGTACCTTCTGGCAAACTGGAGCTGAAGTTTCAGGTCTTTTTAATAAAACCCTCATCTGTACCAGTTCATCATGAAGATGTATAATTCAGAGAACAAAAATCATTGAGTTCTGTGCAACGTATTCTAGGGGCTGATTTGCATTTTTTCCATACAAAATTCAGTCTCAGAGCGAACTAACTCCCCAGCGAATGGCAAGGAGACTTGAATTTGCTCATTGATTTTCTGGAAAACTGGAGACAGATGATTTGTTTCTTAGGAAACTTCAGATGAAGATGTTACATTGATCATGTGGTGTAAAAGATAAAGGGTAAAACATCAAAAAGGAAAGACTATGCTTTCTACCGTGTGCATTGGGGGAAAAAAATTACATGCTTCAGCCACATGGTCATGCAGAACATGTCTGATAATACTGATTGAATATTAGACATTTTGAACAGGTCTTATAATATATATATATCTGCCAGCAACATAACATGCACAGCAACTCTACAGCGTACAATGCGCTCAAACAACAAAATGACTGGTGTGGTCCTTCAAGATGGATGAATTTTATTTTAGAGCAAGAGGAAGTGAAACTTGCACTGAAACTGGACAAAATATGAGGCTTGTGCAAACCTTCCGTAGTAAAGTTTGAAAACCAGATACTATAAAAAATAAGTAGTACAAATACCCAAATGAAAAAGACAGAACTTTCCAAACAGAAATAAGCCCAATACAACTAAATAATAATACTACAAATAATAATAATAATAATAATATTGTAGGGGTGTCTCATTAAAGCATGAAAGACTATATGATATAAAAACGTTCATATGCATTATGTAGTTGAATAACAGATAATATGGAAAATACTAGAATTCTGACTTTAAACAAATAAAAAACATCTTGCAATACCCAATCATCTCCTACACTATGAACCAAAATCTCTAGAACTTTGAACACACTACAATTTGAACACACTACAACATTAAAATTTACAATTTAAATTTTTGTTTGGTTTTTTTTTTTTTGGGGGGGGGGGGGGGGTACTCACACTATGCACTTTGAACTGCGCCCGAGCACATTACACCCCAAAGTCCAGTCTGTTTATCTAGTGTCAGTGCTCCAGGCCGTGGCTGGTCCACTGGAACAAGTCTGGCCCAATCTACAGAGGTAGTCTGGGGCGCAGTCAGCTGGATTTGGCTGTGGCCACATGCTACCATCGACATGAACGCTTGTCCGATTGTCCGGCACAAGTGTAAAATGTGATCGGACAAGCAATAGCTCTAAATCGTTGTCCGACTGGACAAGTGGCATTTTTTTTTTTGGTTTAAAACATTCAAATTCTTTATTTTAATCGCTCGGAACCAAAATACCTGACCACCTCCTTTTTGTTTTCTTATTTACATCACGTCTTGTCTCGCACCTCGCAAGAAAGTGTCTTCGGTTTTTCCTGCCACTCTCCACGCAGCGGACAATCGGAAAACATGATATCACAGGGTTCTCCCCAGACAATGGAACAACGGCGCCACACCATCAGTGTTATGTCAGCGCCGTCACACTCTGCCCTGCTCTCAGGTAGTTTTCTAAAATCCAGCCAGGCTGTTTGTGCTGAACTGCTCGCTCGACCCTCGGCTGCAGCTCAGAGAGCACAGTGGAAAAAAACTCAGTCAAAGTCTTCAGATAAAAAGAGCTCCTTCTGCTTGTAGAGCTCCAGAAATTCATTTATAGGCTTTATTTTACAGTTGAACGCCTTCATGTTTCCAAAGTTTACTCAAATACGGTGTGAGAGTAAAGAGTCTCTCATTCCCTCACACACACAGAGAGAGAGAGAGAGAGAGAGAGAGAGAGGAGGAAAAGGTGTGAACAGATGACACATGCTGTAAAAAAAGCAGCAAAGCAATTTTAATAAACTTTCATCTTCACCACACAGCCTCAGTGAAACAGTAAAGTGTGAAAAACTGATTCAGAAAGTTTTTCATCCACAATTTCATCATTAAAAGAGCAAATTTACTCCTTTACTTCTTCCAGAATTTTTTTTTTTTTCATTTTCTTTTTATTATTGTTGTTTATGCACTAATGACACCCGATCAAATTACTTGTGAGAACTTCCTTGGCAATAAATTTGATTCTGATTTGACAATCAAATCAGTCCAGTTTTAGGCAAGGCAAGGCAAATTTATTTATATAGCACCTTTCATGCATAAAGCAACTCAAAGTGCTTCACAAGATTAAAAACAAAAACACCTTTACATTACAGGATTAAGAACATTAAAAACAAGACATTTGAATTACAATAAAGGATATATATATATATATATATATATATATATATATAAAATAATACAATATTTAACAAAGTTATAAAAAAGGCAGCATTGAATAACAATGTCTTAAGCCCAGATTTAAATAGACTAACTGTTTGGGCAGACCTCAGATGTTCAGGTAGTTTCTTCCATAAATGAGGACCATAAAAACTAAAGGCTGCCTCACTGTGTATAGTTCGAATTCTAGGGACACACAGTAAACCTGTCCCAGATGACCAGAGGACTCTGGGCGTCGCACAAGGAATCAACATATCTAGTATATACTTTGGTGCAAGACCATGTAACGCTTTATATACCAACAATAATATTTTAAAATCTTTCCTATGACTCACAGGAAGCCAGTGCAAATTTTTGAGGACTGGTGAAATGTGATCGAATTTTCTGGTATTTGTAAGAACTCTTGCTGCAGCGTTTTGAATTTGCTGAAGCTGTCCCAATGATTTTTTACTGAGGCCTGTGAAAACACCATTACAATAATCAAGCCTGCTAAAAATGAAAGCATGAATAATTTTTCTGATATCTTGTTGAGACAGTAGATGTTTAATTCGTGCTATATTTTTTAGATGGTAATAAGCAGACTTAGTGATAGCTTTTAAGTGACTGTCAAATGTTACGTCAGAATCAATAATGACACCAAGATTTCTGGCTTGGTTTGTGGCAGTTAGTGAGATAGAGTCAAGGTAAGTCATAACCTTTGACCTTTCATTTTTGGGGCCAAAGACTATCACTTCAGTCTTATTTGAATTAAGCTGAAGAAAATTCTGTCACATCCACTCATTGATATGACTTATGCATTCATTTAATGATTGTAGGGGACTTAGGTCTTGGGATGATACTGAAATATAAAGTTGAGTATCATCTGCATATGTATGATACAAAATATTGTAATGTTCCATAATTTTATCTATGGGCAACATATAGACATTAAACAAAAGTGGCCCAAGAATGGACCCTTGAGGAACCCCACACGTTATCCTTGTTTTATCTGATTTATAATCACCAATTGAGACATAATACTCCCTGTCTTGAAGGTAGGATCTGAACCAATTTAAAACAGTACCAGTGAGTCCTACCCACTTTTCTAATCTGTCAAGCAATATACTATGATCTACAGTATCAAAGGCTGCTCTGAGGTCTAACAAAACCAAAACAGTGATTTTGGACGCATCATTATTTAGGTGAATGTCGTTGAGAACTTTGATAAGTACCGTCTCTGTATTATGGTTAGGTCGAAATCCAGATTAAAATACATTAAATATATTATTCTGTGTCATAAAGTAATGAATTTGCTGGAAAACTGCTTTTTCAATAATTTTTCCTAAGAATGGAAGATTTTATTTGTGAAAAAAGCTGCAAATTCATTGCATGATTTTTTAGATAGAAATTCTGGTGGGATTGATGCAATAGGGTTTGTTAGTCTCTCAACAACAGAAAATAATTTGCGAGTGTTATTACAGTTACTATTGATAATATCAGAGAAAAATAATTGTCTAACTTTTTTTAGTTCTTGATTAAAAATTAGAAGCTGTCTTTATACAAGTTATAATGAACTTGGAGATTAGTTTTGCACTATCTGCGCTCTGCTTGTCTGCATTTTGTTTTTTGAGCTTTAACTGATGGAGCATTTTGCCAGGGAGTTTTTTTTTGTGTCCTGACAATATTTTTGTCCTAATTGGAGCAATAGAATCCATTACTGTCTCAACACTAGAATTAAAATTATTTACAAGATCATCAACAGAGGATGAGGGCAGATCTGGCACAGGTATAAAGACTTGGGAAAAAAGTTCACTGGTATTATCATTAATATAACGTTTTCTGATTATTTTAGCTTCACTTTTTTTGAAGTTTACAATTGTAGATGTTTTAAATAAAACACAATAGTGATCAGAAAGGGTAGTATCAATCAGCATAACATTGGAAATATTAAGGCCCTTTGAAATAACGAGATCCAAAATATGTCCCTTGGAATGTGTTGACTCAGTCACATGCTGAGAGAGACCAAAACTGTCCAAAATGTTTAAGAATGACTTAGCATTTCCATTATTCAAGCTGTCAATGTGAATATTGAAATCCCCCACTAAGACAACATAATCAAAATCAATGCATATAATTGACAATAGCTTAGTAAACTCATCAAAAAACTTTGCATTATATTTGGGTGGTCTATAAACAGTTACAAATGTTGCTTGATGGAAAAAATAATTTAGTCTGAAGGGCAACATATTCAAAAGATTCATACTTTCCATAGCTTATTTCCTTAGATAGAATATTATTATTAAATAAAATAGCAACTCCCCCTCCTTTCTTATGAACCCTTGTCTCATTGATAAAACTAAAATTTGGAGGAGACGACTCAATAAGAACTGTTGCACTATTGTCTTGTCCTAACCAAGTTTAATTTAGAAACATAAAATCACGTTTATGTGTAACAATAAAATCGTTAACTAAAAATGATTTACCTGCCAATGACCGAACGTTTAAGAGACCAAAATTTAATGAGGTAAAATCTATTTTTTGTTCATGTATTGGCATATATAATAGTTGGCAGGGAATGCATAATAAATTTGATCTAATACGACTTGTTATAGTAGTCCTTCTGTGATTTCTAGGGACTTGAATGTTTGTAATTGTCTGTAGTTTATTACTATGAATAGGATTACAATCTCTAGAACTTATATGAACTGATATTAAACTGTTTGTGGGATATGAATGAATAGGGATGGGGCAAAGGGGTGGAGTCTTGCTGAGGAACGTGAAGTGTGGATATGAATTGGGCAGGGGGGGCAATGGTTGTTTGTTTATAAACAGTCAGTCACATGTGTGAACAACATATTGTATGTTGGCAACAAGCATGCGGGTACCCAGCCTACTGGGATGTATTCCATCGGGAAGATAGAAGGAGAGACGGCACCAGAATAAATTAAAGTTTTCTATAAAATAAAAACCATGGGAACGACATGCTTTCTGAAGCCAAGTATGAAGGTGAAGCAGTCGACTGAACCGTTCATCACCACAGCGGAGAGTGGGAAGAGGGCCACTGAAAAAGACTGTTTTCCCACAGCCTTTTAGAAAATCGAACAATTTCAAAAAGTCCTTCTTAAGCAATTCAGATTGGCCTTTGGCCACGTCGTTAGTCCCTATATGTAGCACAATACGCTCAATGGAGGTTGCAAATGATTGGAATAAATCCGGAAGTTTGTTAGTTGTACTGACAGTGGCACCGGGAAAATGGTGTGTGGATGCATTAAAAAAGTGGACATTCCTCATAATTGAATTACCAACAATAGCAGCTGTCGGGGCGAACAGAGAGGCGGGGACCAACGTGTCTGATGAGATACAGGTGAAGCCACAGGGTCACTCGGGGGCACGGACGCATCAATTGGGTCAGCGTATTCAGGACCATAGGAGGTTTTGCTCTAAAAGCAGCTTCTTTAACGATTTTACATCGGGCATGAGAAGTTGCCGACCTGGACAACGGTAACAGAGGTGGTACACTTTTAATGCTGTTGACCTTTCCAGCGCCCCGGTCACTTTTAACATTACAGGCCATATGAAGAGGCGGAGGCTGAAATTCTGACAACGGTGGGAAATCATCATTACTCAGGATGTCAAATCTATTTGACAGCTGAAGGCCATAAGATGAGGAAAAATGTGGACTGGCTTTTTTGCGCTTCCCGTGCACTATGGACCACACATTTGGGTTAGGAGTCGAGCTGTTTGCAATGCACCGCAGGCTTGGTGTAAGACTAGGATCAGCCGCGGCCTTCCTCGACGTTGCTTTTGGCTTAGCCCCCAACAGTAACCAAGGATCACCTGATGTAGACGGTTGAGGGACCGGGATGGGGGGTGCCAACATGGATGTAGCCTGTACAGCAACGCAGTGGGGCACCGTATTGGACTCCACGACTGACACAGAGCCCGTTGGATCTGCTGTAGCCATGGTGCACTGCACAGGGATGGTAGATTCAAGATCGGCAACACCAGCAACAAGAGCTTGACCCAGGACAATCATAGAGTCCAGAAAAAGTTCCTCATTCCTAATAGAATATAGGACAGAGATACGTCGCTCCAAATCCGCAACTGTCTGGGACAATTTGTGACAGTTGTTACAGTCCTCCTGAGGTGAAATGAGTGGAGCCATCATGGGAAAATAGCAGCTTTAGGTAGGTGAGCGTCCAGCCGCGGGGCTGTCGGGCCTCGAAGGCGGGCAAAACGAGCACCGACAGCGGTGTTCCAGCAGCGGCAACCGCGGGGCTGTCAGGCCTCGGAGGCGGGCAGACGAGCGCCGACAGCGGTGTTCCAGCAGCAGCAGCCACGAGGCTGTCGGGCCTCGCAGGCAGGCAGACCAGCGCCGACGGCGGTGTTCCAGCAGCAACCGCGGGTTGTCTGGCCTCGAAGGCGGACAGACGAGCGCCAACGGCGGTGTTCCAGCAGCAGCAGCCGCGAGGCTGTCGGGCCTCAAAGGCGGGCAGACGAGCGCCAACGGCGGTGTTCCAGCACCGAAACCGAAAGAGAAAAAAGGTAAGGCACTGTATAAATAAAATAATCAGTGTAGTGAGTATTCACATTACACTGGAAAAATGTAACATGAGTCACGGTAACGCAAGTCACACTTTATATAAACGTCTTACAGTGTTTTCTTTTTTTAATAAATGTCTTACAGCGGTTTTTTTTTGTGTGTTTTTTAGCTCTTGTTCAAACAAGACAATTAGGGGTTATATTGGGTTTTTTTTTTTAAATAAGTATGCAATTCCACTCAAACATGTTGAGAAAAAAAGGTAAACTGTCAACATGACAGAAAAACTCTGCCTGGACTCTGACTGGATTAAAGATACGCTGTCTCATTTTTAAAGAAGAGAGCAAATGCTATGTCCATCAAATATTAATGTGTTTTTAAACTTTTCAATGTTATTCATTTTCTTAACATAGACAGAAAAACACAAAAAAGAAATTTGATATTACAACATAAGTGTAATTTTTTTTTGTCTATTATTCTTGCTTTCAATGTATCTAAAACCACTGAAATTTGAATTTTACCACCCACACAGGAGAGAAGCAATTTATGAAAAAGTGTAATTTCAGTACCTCCACAGTAGCATGCCCCCGGACACCCCTAGGTGACACGCGCCATTGGCGCATGTATTGCATGCCTTTGGCATGCTTCACGCGGCTTGCGCCTGCGCCACTCGCTTGTCCAGACAACCAGCTTTTCCTATAGGACAAGTAAACTGCCAGGGTTACTTGTGCTATGGACAAGTACGAGGTCTGTTAGAAAAGTATCTGACCTTTTTATTTTTTCAAAAACCTGATGGATTTGAATCATGTATGCTTGCATGAGCCAACCTTGAAACTTCGTGTGCATGCGTGATTTTTTTCACGCCTGTCGGTTGCGTCATTTGCTTGTAAGCAGCTTTTGTGTGAGGATGGGTGGAGTCTCTCTTCATTTTTTCTTTGCAAGGAAATGGCGGATCGACTGGAACAGCGTGACTGCATCAAATTTTGCCACAAACTGGGCGACAACCAGGTGGAAGCATTTCGGATTATTCAGACGGCTTTCAGTGACGATCCTCTGGGCATCACACAGATTAAGGAGCGGTACAACCGGTTTAAAGGCGTCCGCACAACGGTGGAGAGCTCGTCCACAATTTCTCGGATAGTCACACGACTGAAAAGCCACCGAAAGCCGTCTGAATCTTCCGAATGGTGGACGAGCTGGACATGCCACAACATGTCCTGTGAGGCTTCAACACGGTGGCGCTTTTGCTGCACCATCAGCTTTGTGCCGATGAATTTCGCCGCCACTCTTTTCATGGCAAAATCTTCTGTCACAGTGGAATGTGCCGAAAAAGTGCTGATGTCCACCTCTTCTGCAATTTCTCGGACAGTCCCACATCACAACAGCGTTCACTTTGGAAATGATCCGGTCATTTCAGCATGTTGATGCCGATCGGAGCGTGGCTCGCTCTCCACTGTTGTGCGGCCATCTTTAAACCGGTTGTACCAATCCTTAATCTGTGTGATGCCCAGAGGATCGTCACCGAAAGCCGTCTGAATAATCCCAATGGTTTCCACCTGGCTGTCGCCCAGTTTCTGGCAAAATTTGATGCAGTCGCGCTGCTTGTCGTTCCGCCATTTGCTTGCAAAGAAAAAAACGACGAGAGACTCCACCCATCCTCACACAAAAGCTGTTTACAAGCAAATGACGCAACCGACAGGCGTGAAAAAAATCATGCATGCGCACGAAGGTTCAAGGTTGGCTCTTGCAAGCACACGTGATTCAAATCCATCAGGTTTTTGAAAAAAATAAAAAGGTCGAATACTTTTCTAACAGACCTCGTACACTAAAAAGCTTAATGTCAATGCCTGGCCACATGTAGTCTGAGCAGTGGACAGACGCAAAGTGGAAAGGTGTGCTGTGGTCTGATGAGTCCACATTTCAAATTGTTTTTGGAAATCATGGACGTTGTGTCCTCCGGACAAACACATCTGTGGTGGCACCATCAATGCTGAAAGGTCCATCCAGGTTTTGGAGCAACACATGCTGCCATCTTTTTCAGGGATGTCCCTGCTTATTTCAGCAATACAATGCCAAGCCACATTCTGCACGTGTTACAACAGCGTGGCTTCGTAGTAAAAGAGTGCAGGTACTAGACTGGCCTGCCTGCAGTCCAGACCTGTCACCCATTGAAAATGTGTGGCGCGTTATGAAGCGCAAAATACGACAATGGAGACCCCGCACTGTTGAACAACTGAAGTCGTACATCAAGCAAGAATGGGAAAGAATTCCAGCTACAAGGTTCAACAATTAGTGTCCTCAGTTCCGAAATGCTTATTGAGTGTTGTTAGAAGGAAAGGTGATGTAACACAGTGGTAAACATACCACTGTCCCAGCTTTTCTGAAACGTGTTGGAGGCATCCATTTCAAAATGAGCAAATATTTGCACAAAAACAATGAAGTTTATCAGTTTGAACATTAAATATCTTGTCTTTGTGGTGTATTCAATTGAATAGGATTTGCAAATCATTGTATTCTGTTTTTATTTACTTTTTACACAATGTCCCAACTTCATTGGAATTGGGGTTGTAATTGTCCTCCATGAATTACAGGTCATTGGGGTTGTATATACATACACATATATATATATATACATACACATATATATACATACACATATATATATATATATATATATATATATATATATATATATATATATATATACACACACACACACACACACTCAGTCCATTATGTTATGTGGTTCAAATGTATGGCGTGATATAGATTTTCCGCCATAGCGTCTGGCACAGGTCTGGTGACTGACTTGTCCAAGCCCCCCCCCCGCAATTCTATATTAACAGGCTAAATAATCAATTAAAAACAATAATATCCAACAAACTGATGAGGAAATTAATCACCAGTCACACTATTAACAGCCCATATCAGATAAATGTGCCACAGTATTTTATATATTTGGTCCTCAAGCCTTGCAGAAGTGAGGCGGTTTTAAGATGTATTTTAATTTATCACATAAATTGTAGAGGGAAAATAGTATTTCATCTATTTCTTCTAAACGGTAGAGTAAATTGCTGGACCTCGAAATCGATTAGTTGTTTGAGATTTCCAAAATAACTGCAGTTATTTGTAGCTGACGTTAGATCCACTAGGTTCCAGAAACTGACGGGTCACGGAATCGTCCACCACACCGGAACAAAAGGTTGCTCCATTTCCGTAAATAAATATCCAACAGCGAACGTGACTCGAGTTGCGCTTCTAAATACCTTTCACTCGTCATTGCAACTCTATAAAACGTGTAAACTGTTTAGTCGGTTTAGCCGCTGGATTTATGCTTAGAAATATCGAAAAGAAACTCACTGTCCAAACCAACAGGTGGTTGTCCGATAATGGACACGTCGCTTGTTTGACACTCATCTTATCACACTCAGCGGTTATACAGAGGTTTTCTTACCGATATCCACGATTAGAGGCCCGCGGCGGAATCTGGTACACATGTACCTCTGGCTTCACACACAAAGTCGACTCGTAACTGTTGTCTTCTGCCATTTTGTTAACTTTGACTGAGTAAAAACCAACTTCCGACATTCAATGGACACTTCTGCACAACAGAAAGACAACATTCCACACGAGTCTGCGCAGCTCAATGAAAACAGCGCCCCCCGTGGTGAGGATGAGCTGTGCACTTAAAAGTCTACAAGCAAAGTGTTCACAAGGTTTCAAAAAGAAGAAGGAAAAAAAGATTTTCGCCTCCCTCAAATCTCAATAAGGGAGCCTATTCCAACAACGGACACAATTACTGATGTAACATGATGAATATTTAAAAAATACATTTTAAATAATAATAATATTGTATAAAACACTCTTAGGTCAGATAATTCAAAGTGCTTTGTAGTATAATCAAGAACTTGTTTAAAAAAATCACATAGAACAAGCATTAATCAACTTAGACAAAAATTCAAAACGACTATTAAACATAACCATTAAGTTTAATTACATCAGCCATTAAGAACTCTAAAAGTATGCCAAATCAGGGTTCAGAAAATGATGAAATGGTGCAAATGAAAAAAAAAAAGCCTGTGACAGCATCTCCAATGCACCTATTGCTAAACCCCAAAAATGGAAAAGGTTCAAAGACTGGGGTATAAATTAGCTTTATGTTATTGGAACACATATAGGTAATATTGTTTATAATCTAGTAACTACAAATAATCAGATTGTTTTGTAAATATTTTGGACTTACAAGATCCATTCAAAAAGTATTCTACCTTTGGCTGCAAAAACTACAGTTACAGTAAAAGTCACATATAATGGATTCAGGTGGTTCAGTGAATTTTATAATTTAAATCTGTTATATGTATAAAACAGACACAATTCGCTATATGTATGAAATTGACAAACTCTGTTATCTGTATAAAACGGACAAAATCCATTTTTTTCTAAGTCCACTGTGGAGTGGTACCTTGTAACTCTGTGGCCATGCAATGACGCTGACATGTGCATGACCCTTTTAAAGTTCTCTGTCGCGTCTTTATGCAATTTGCCACAGGGACACTGGCTTTTTCTGGATAAATTTGTCTCTCAACGAGCTCTACTTCTTTATGCAATCATCAACCTCCAAACCAACGATGTGGTACATACAACCCCAATTCCAATGAAGTTGGGACGTTGTGTAAAATGTAAATAAAAACAGAATACAATGATTTGCAAATCATCTTCAACCTATTTTCAATTGAGTACACCACAAAGTCAATATATTTAATGTTCGAACTGATAAACTTCAATGTTTTTGTGCAAATATTTGCTCATTTTGAAATGGATGCCTACAACACGTTTCAAAAAAGCTGGGACCTGTTATGTTTACCACTGTGTTACATCACCTTTCCTTCTAACAACACTCAATAAGTGTTTGGGAACTGAGGACACCCATGACTGGGCATAAAAGGAGCATCTTCAAAAGTCTCAGCCGTTCACAAGCAAAGATGCAGCAAGGATTACCACTTTGTGAACAACTGTATGAAAAAATAGTCCAACAGTTTAAGAATAATGTTTCTCAACGTTCAATTGCAAGGAATTTAGGGATTTCATCATCTACAGTCCATAATACAATCAGAAAATTCAGAGAATCTGGAGAACTTTCTACATGTAAGCGGCAAGGTCGACAACCAGCACTGAATGCCCGTGACCTTTGTTCCCTCAGGCGGCACTGCATTAAAAACCGACATCATTGTGTAAAGGATCTTACCGCGTGGGCTCAGGAACACTTCAGAAAACCGTTGTCAGTTAACACAGTTCGTCGCTACATCTACAAATGCAAGTTAAAACTCTACCATGCAAAGCAAAAGTCATACATCAGCAACATCCAGAAACACCGCCGCCTTTGTTGGGCCCGAGCTCATTTGAAATGGACAGACACAAAGTGGAAAAGTGTGCTGTGGTCTGATGAGTCCACATTTCAAATTGTTTGTTATGTGCCGACGCGGGTTGAGGAGCGGACCTGCGTCTGACTGAACCCAGCGCTAAATAACCAGAAAGCGGTTCCAAAAACAAAACATTTATTTCCCTTTCTGTGCAATAATTGTGTACAACATAATATATGGTTTGTCTGGCGGAGTGAAGGACGGCGCGCTCTCCAGCGCCCAAAGGGATCGAAGCCCGGCGCTTCTGGACTCAAATTCACCGCCAAACACCCCCCAGGTGGACACGACAAACTGACTGGAGGATAGAAGAGGTGAGGTAAGTCAACAGCTACAACTAATATCCTTCAAAGGCACACACTATCAGCAACACATTCAGGTCTGAATTTAAGCTTTATGTAAATGAGCAGCTTCTCACAACAGGTGGAGGATCATCAGTCCGCACGCCATGGCTGTGAGAAGTGAGCTGCACAATTCTCATCAATGTTCAAATATACTGCGTAACAAAATACCAAATTACTATTAACACTTATTCAGACAATCAATCACCTCTGATGTGTGCTGACAGCATGTGTCCCTCACCCGTCCTCCTTCACAGGCACGATGTGTCAAACCCAGGCGCGGTCCTCAGTGTCTCACAAACGAACGTCACAAGGTCGAGTTCCTGGCAATTCTGCTTGAATCACTCATGGCTTAAATGCAGAACGCCATCTCATTATTTGCTTCAGCTGAAAGTCTTTAAGTCTGCACGTGAGCATCATCCACAGGTGCTGCGAGTCATTAGGCCTGCACATGAACATCCTCCACAAGTGCAGCCAATAATGTTGATGAGGGTGAAGGATTCTTCTGCCAGTACCGTCTCCACAGACAAAAACCAGTTTGCATACCACCTGGAGAGCAAAGAAAAGAAAACAACACAAAAACATCCAGCCAAACCCCCCAACACACAACACTGTTTTTGGAAATCATGAACGTCGTGCCCTCCAGACAAAAGAGGAAAAAGACCATCCAGATTGTTACCAGCGCAAAGTTCAAAAGCCAGCATCTGTGATGGTATGCGGGTGTTAGTGCCCATGGCATGAGCAACTTACACATCTTTGATGGCACCATCAGTGCTGAAACATACATCCAGGTTTTGGAGCAACACATGCTGCCATCCAAGCAACGTCCTTTTCAGGGACGTCCCTGCTTATTTCAGCAAGACAATGCCAAGTCACATTCTGCACGTGTTACAACAGCATGGCTTCGTAGTAAAAGAGTGCGAGTACTAGACTGTCCTGCCTGCAAGTCCAGACCTGTCGCCCATTGAAAATGTGGCACACTATGAAGCACAAAATATGACAATGGAGACCCCGGACTGTTGAACAACGGAAGTTGTAAAATCACCAAGAATGGGAAGGAATTCCACCTACAAAGCTTCAACAGTTAGTGTCCTCAGTTCCCAAACTCTTTTTGAGTGTTGTTTGAAGGAAATGTGATGTAACACAGTGGTAAACATACCACTGTCCAAGCTTTTTTGAAACGTGTTGCAGGCATCCATTTCAAAATGAGCAAATATTTGCACAAAAACAATAAAGTTTATCAGTTAGAACATTAAATATCTTGTCTTTGTGGTGTATTCAATTGAATATAGGTTGAAGAGGATTTGCAAATCATTGTATTCTGTTTTTATTTACATTTTACACAACATCCCAACTTCATTGGAATTGGGGTTGTAATTGCCCTTCATGAATTACAGGTCATTTGAGTGTCTTTCTCTGACTCAGTGTTGTGAAGTTGGTGATCACTGCAGACTTTTCTGATGAATGTATTTGATCTATGATCGAAATGTAATCAATGTGCACACTGCAAAACTATTCAAATATGATGGGAGAGGAAGGAGTGAAGACGTAAAAGTGACAGCCTTTTGTGGTGTCTGTCGTTTAGCAGGTGCGCATCAGACTCTGGAGAGCCAGGCAGAGGGCTCTGATCGAAAGCGGTTTTGTTTCGTTACACCCAGGGATATGTGTGAAACTTAACACCATAGTACAGTGCAGGCAACAAGCAGCATTTTGTAAATAATCAATCGGCCTTGAATTGCACCCTGCCTCATTTAGGTCCTGTTTATGAGCACGTTTTCAAAACAAACAAAACAAAAAAAAACATCCAGGCTTTTAATCACGGCATATGGTACCCACTTTCCTTGAATTGGCAAGTGTCAGTGCTGAATTTTATTACTGGGCAACTCTGTTACTGGGCATGTCCAGCTCTGTCGGTATATGAGTTTTTAATGGAAATGCATTGCGATGGGACATTTTGTCCAATGTGAGTGAAAATCTGTTATACAAAATCCGTTAATCTATGCTGTTTATTACATAGAAAACCATACAAAAGCACTGGGACTTTTGCTTTTGTCCAGTGAGTGCAAATATCCGGTTTATTCAATGATGGTTTCGGCGAATTATACTGTATACTCACCTGAGGGTGAAATCCTAATCCCCTTCAAAGTAGTCTCCGTCCCACGATGGGGAAATTTACAATGCTAGAGCAGCAAGGGATAGTCACAGAACTGTGCAAAGCATACAAAAATAAGGAAAAAGAAAACAAATACCAAAAACACACGCACAAAAGCCACGTTCTGTGCAGAATAACATACCGTAGAACATACTATTTACAAAAAAGGGAGGAAAAAAGAGTGCTTCCTTATTTTGCATGAGTGTACAAGTTATTATTGCACAAGATTGTGTAGTATCATTGCACGAGAGACAGAGAAATTGTTACTATAATGATATTAGTGATCTGAGCAAATGATGGTTGTAGAGTCTGACAGCAGCAGGAAGAAAAATAATTTAACCATAATTTAGTTATCCCATTGAGATCAAGATCTTTTACAAAGGAGACCTGGGCAATTATAAAGTTTCCAATTCACCTAACATGCATGTCTTTAAAATGTGAGGGGAAACCCATGCAAACATGGGGAGAACATGCAAACTCCACACAGAAAGGCCACAGGTGGAAATTGATGCCATGACCTTCTTGCTGTGAGGCAACAGTGCTCAACACTAAGCCACCATCCTGCCCATGATATAAATGAATAAAAATACCAGACACGTCAACAGTATTTTAAGCATCTTTATTAAAGGGTGTCAAAACTTCATGTTTTTCCCAAGTCTTGTAACAATGACATCAACTCAGCCTCACACTAGACAAGCAGCTGTTGGATGACTAAACAGCATCATGAGTTGCAGGTATTGAATTATGATTTCCTTTCAGTTTTAAATGTAAAACTACATTGTAAACTTGAAAGGTCACAACTCCAGTAATAATACCCAAACATTATTAGTACTCAACCATTATTACCTCCACCAGCTGACAGTCTGACTTTTGAAAAGCAAGTACATTAAAAGGAAGAAAAGAAAAAAAAAAACTAGTCTGCAATGTTAAAGAAATTGAAGGCATAAAAGGAAAACATTGTAGTTCAGATTACCAGCAAATGTTGATCACCTTGACGACAGGAAGACTCCACAAAATTTCATTGTAATCTGTCCACTTTTTTGAGTGATGGCTTGTGCAAAGGCAACCACATAACTTCCCCCTGTCCTACGTTTGTTGACTGAGATAATCCACATAAATGCATTTCATCTCACTAGTTAAATGTCATTGGTTGAAAAAGGGCATCTGTAGTAAAAGTCCAAATCTATTTTAGAAGTGTCACACTATCCTGATGCAGGCTCATAAAAGTTTCGCATCAGAGAACCTAACACACAATAGCAATTAAAAAGCCCATCTTGAATACTTCTCAAAAACCATGCCCAATATTTGATACAGGATGTTATTTAGCAGCTAGTGAAGGTTGAAGGAGTGGTTTAAAACGTCGCAATGCTGCAGTTTCAATAATTCCTGGGAAACTCAGTACACCACGCAGTTGTTCAAACATTTTTTTATACATTTAATGGCTACTATAGTTTGACTTTATTGCATCCAATAAAGTGTTTCTTGTGAAGCTTTGCAACAAACTACTAATAATTAATTTTGGAAATGCAGGATGCCTCAGTTAAAAGTGATGGAAAACTTCTCTGGGAAAAGCATTTATTGTGTGCCCACTTTGTGATTAAGTTGGGTTTATTTTCCACAAATCTTAGTGCCAGCAATAAATTGTGACTCATTCAGGGTCCATAGTGAAACATAAATGCACAAATAAAAGCAAATTAAAAAATTTTTTGGATTGTAATTTAAAAAAAAAAGAAGAGGAGCTATAGGAAAAATACTAGATCCAGGGGAACAAAGCAGAATTATTCTTGTGCCTGTAGCATGAAAAACCACAGACTACTTAAGGCATTCAAGTACCAAGTTTAATACTGTCAAATATACTGATAACTTTTCCAAATTAGCTTTTGTTAAAAAATGGAAAGAAAAAAAGAAACAGGCTTTATATAGTATCTAAATGTATGTAATTGGTTGTCTCTTGTCTACACAAAATTCAGCTGTCAAAACACTAACGTGTAGAAGACACCAGAGACAAGGACTGGCACTCATAGGCAGTAAAATTTCACTGAATTTAATCTTCACCACACACTTCAGTTGATGCTGTTCATGGTGTAAAAACAAATCAAAATCTCATTTTGATGTGTTGCAAGTAGCAGTAATAGTAACGCAATTCAAATGGATTACCATTAGAAAGAAGGCAGCACAAACAGTGGCATTTACAGTACGTGCAACCTCATGAGAATTTCAATGTAACAGATAAACTGTCAAATTTTTAATAAAGTTTTATGCAGTGCTATCAATACAGTTATCCTTCTCACAAAACCTGCAGGTTTTTTTTTTTTTAACTTGTCCCTTTTTGCAAAGGATTCCCACTGCAGATCCAATATGGATCTGCATGTTGATTTGGCACAAGTTTTATGCTGGATGCCCTTCCTGACACAACTCCACATTATATGAAGAATTTGCACGGGTGGTCTTGATCCGGGAACAGTCACTTTTAAAAGCACGTGAAAGGAGAAAAAACAAACAAATAAACAAAAAAACACAAACAAACAAACCAAACAAACAATGTAAATCAGTTAAAGTTCAAACAATTCATAGCAAAAGTAATTATATGATATCTAAAAAAATAATCCCTGGTGTAATTTATTTATTATTGCTTGAAAAGGTTTTATTTTGACATTCTCACTCTGATCTACAATCTTTGGCCACACACTGAGTATTTACTGAGCAATGCATCTCACTTCTTTAGCTAGCACCACCAACCAGCAGCCTGTTCTTTATAGAAAGTGCTAGCCTGGGCCACTGCCACTGTCACGGGACTACAGCATTTCAAAGACATCAGCACATTTCAGTGAAATCAATGCAAAATGTTTACTTTCAAGCATCGTGTACGCTAATAATAGCTGAACAGTGAAGTCCTAGCCAAGACAAGCATTTTATTTTCACTGACCAGAAGAAAATGATGCCACCCTCCCAGTGAACACAGCCACAATCTACTTTCGATCACTGAAAGGCTCACTCATTTGTTTGCCTGTCTCCAGGAACTTCTTACGCAAGCTCTTTGTTCTCCATGAAGGGGTGGCCACCTGATGCCCCGGTGCTCAAAAAAGCCAATGAGATTAAGAATCATGGGGCACCTTATCGTACATCAGGGTGTCATTGGGCACTGCACGACAGAAAGGGTTTCTTATCCATGGCTGATCTCTACTTGCCCCCTGTGATGGGAAAAAAGACAAAAGGCCAAAGGCAAAGAACATACCAGGAAGCAGAGTAGAGAGTGTGGAGCAGTTCATATCTTTCTGTGTTACGTTTTCAAATTTCTAATATCAGTGAAGTCAGTCATCCCACTCTGTTCTTCATGTGCAATTCCACCCACACCACCCTGACTGCCCTCTCAGGTAGAGAGGGCGGGCTCCTTGCAGATCCAGCAAGGAGCACAAATTTTATCTGCAGAGTCGGAAACCGGAGGTTCCATCTGGGCCAGTAGGTTGGCGAATCACATGATTGTTTGGACGAACTGGTTCTGGCGGTTGCTGAGCACTCACATGCCTGAAAATGAAGAAAAACTTAACTGTTTTAATTTGTGGGTTTTCTTATCTCACTTTTAAATGCTTCACTCTTATTACAGCTTCGAACCTGTCATGGCTTAGACTGTCCTGAGATGGATCACCTGCAGCAGCACTACCCAAAATCCTTCTTCTGGCTTCTGCATACTCTGCCTCCCGCTGGGCCAAAGATTTCATTTGGTGAGAAGGGCGTGAGGAAGATGCAAGATTTCCTGTGCTACCGTTATTTGAAGGACGCTTTAAAATCCGAATTTGCTGTGGGGGTGCTGCAGGCAGAGAGTCATCCTGGATTACAACAGCAGTTCTCACAGGTGAGTTAGATGAACTCAAACTGGACTTCCTGTAGAGTGGAAGGTAGGAGAGGAAAACATTCATTTTTATTAAAACCTTTGGGTTTGTACTTTACTAGTGTGTCACACTTAAAAAAAAAAAAAATGCTTGTGTGCTTACTTTGACTCTTGATTTATTTTCAGTTTTGCTTCAAGTCTTCTCTCTATTTCCTAAGGAGAAATATTCACAAATATTATCAAAATATGGTGCCAATAAAACGTGACATTTTATTACATGGCCACAAAATCTTTGAGTTAAGGGGTTGATACTGATATTAGAATTTTTTTTTACAATACCAATATATCAGTTGGCATATACATTTTAAAAAACTGCCAATGATTCCAAACATTTTATCAAAACCTGATGGCAAAGAAATACAATTGAGACTTGATGTTTTACAGCTTAAACATGAACTTTATGATAACTAAATATAATCAAAAACAAACTAATGTTCGTCACACTTCCTTCACTTGGGAGTCATCGTTTTACGACACTAAACATTTGCATAAAACAGTCTATTTTGGCTCTGCCTACCCGGTAGCATAGGGACCACGTGTCTCGTTTCTGAACTCTATGTCACAGTTGTATTTACACACATTTATTTACATAAGATTGTCCCCAACGTAAAGCCACAGAATGCAGAATGGTTTTTACAACAATTCGGTGTTTCACAGTTGTGAATCTCGCACCGTCTCGCGTTCCGTGACTCACGCAAGAGATCAGTTTCAGCAGAGTTCCGGTTCAGGGAACAATGTAAACAACCGCTGTGAAGTATGGACAACAAGACAACATTGGGGCATGGCAGAAGTTCATCACAGGTGCTACACCTCCTCTACATAACCCTCTCAACTTGGGCAAACGTGTCATCATCATAAATCCACATCCATGCTAGTCATTGTTTACATGCGCTGTGAAATGCCGGAACTCTGCTGGCACTGCAGTGCACTCTGGGAAGCACCACAGTGCACTCTGGGAAGCGCAGGGGGCCACTAGAGCCATTATGGTTGAAGTACCGAATGGTGCAGCACCTAGCATTTTTTTTAACAGGATCTAAGCCAAATGTATGGGAAAAAAGGTTTTGAAAATACTGTTTGCTGTCATCTTTGGCTGCCTTGCTGCTGACGTCTCTGTGTTGGAGTTTCATCTTATGCAGCACCAGAAAGCTCAATCGCACACAGCAAAAGGCATTTTTCTTGAAGACTGCATATCTGGTCAAAAAAATGTTAATAAGAATAAGTCCAAATGGCACTAATTTCAAAGCTGCACTCCAAAACTCTGCTGCACTGAGAAGGTTCGGGCTTCTTTGTTAACAGAAGAGCCTGTTAGCAAAGCCCAAAAGCCCATTGAAGTTGTTTATATTTTATTTGTTCCAAATAGAGTGTTTTCACTGATGTCAGAATTATGGGCATGCCAGCCATTTTGGCCATCTTGGGGGCATTGGCGAGTAAACAATAGATAGTGGAAGCACAGGTTCTACGCTCTTCAATGATGAAAGTTCCTGAAAACATTGCAAAACTTTGTAAGACAGCTGTGAGATATAGAGATGGACTCAGCAGTGAAGCACAGTCACGCTACAAAATGAAGATGAAATTGATTGGTGGTGAAGCTCTGTATGAAATGCCATCACCTCCTGATCGAAGAGTGAATGCTACATACAAATCCAGAAAATCACATTGTAGGATTTTTAAAGAATTTACTTGTAAATTATGGTGGAAAATAAGTATTTGGTCACCCACAAACAAACAAGATTTCTGGCTCTCACAGACCTGTAACTTCTTTAAGAAGCTCTTCTGTCCACCTTTTACCTGTATTAATGGCATCTGTTTGAACTCGTTATCTGTATAAAAGACACCTATCCACAGCCTCAAACAGTCAGACGCCAAATTCAACCATGGCCAAGACCAAAGAGCTGTCGAAGGACGCCAGGAAGAAAATTGTGGACCTGCACCAGGCTGGGAAGAGTGAATCTACAATAGTCAAGCAGGTTGGTGTAAATAAATCAACTGTGGGAGCAATTGTAAGAAAATAATAATAATAATCTCCCTTGATCTGGGGCTCCACATAAGATCTCATCCCGTGGGGTCAAAATGATGAGAACAGTGAACAAAAATCCCAGAACTACACGGAGGGACCTGATGAATGACCTGCAGAGTCCTGGGACCAAAGTAACAAAGGCTACACACTACGCACAGAGGGTCTCAAATCCTGCAGTGCCAGGTGTGTCCCTCTGCTTAAGTCAGTACATGGTCAGGCACGTCTGAAGTTTGCCAGATAGCATCCAGAAGAGGACTGGGAGAATATCATGTGGTCAGATGAAACTAAAATAGAACTTTTTGGTAAAAACTCAACTCGTTGTGTTTGGAGGAAGACAAACGCTGAGTTGCATCCCAAGAACACCATATCTACTGTGAAGCATGGGGGTGGAAACATCATGCTTTGGGGCTGTTTTTCAATTAAGGGGACAGGACGACTGATCTGTGTTAAGGGAAGAATGAACGTGGCCATGTATCGTGAGATTTTAAGCCAAAACCTCCTTCCATCAGTGAGAGCATTGAAGATGCAACATGGCTAGGTCTTCCAGCGTGAGAATGATTCCAAACACACCACCCAGGCAACGAAGGAGTGGCTCTGTAAAAAGCATTTCAAAGTCCTGGAGTGGCCAAGCCAGTCTCCAGATCTCAACCCCATAGAAAATTTGTTGAGGGAGTTGAAAGTCCCAAAACATCACAGCTCTAGAGGAGATCTGCATGGAGGAATGGGCCAAAATACCAGCTACAGTGTGTGCAAACCTGGTGAAGACTTACAGGAAATGTTTGACCTCTGTCATTGCCAACAAAGATTATGTTACAAAGCATTGAGTTGAATGTACATACAATTGGATTACTTGTAATCTGATTACTTTTGGATTACATTTCAGAGTAATCCTACCCAACCCTGTGCATATGTATGTAGGTATGTGTGTATGTAGGTATCTACACTAGAGATGTTTATGATGACAGGACTTGAGTTTGTGTTGTGTTAAATGTGTTTGTTGCATGGCCCAAGCAGAGGGTCACCCCTTAGAGTCTGGTCTGCTTGAGATTTCTTCCTCAAAACGCCGGTGGGAGTTTTCCCTTACCACTTTTGCCTGTGTGCTTGCTCTGGGGGTTGGTAATGAGTACATATGTATGTTTGTATGTATATAAGGGATGGGCGTTTATGATCTTTGCTTCTGCTCACCCCCTTTTGGTCACACATCACTGTGGAATTGTATTGTGTATCAGTATTATGTTACTGTTGAGTTTGTGTGCCAAATAAATTCATTCATTCAACTTTTGTTACTGACCAAATACTTATTTTCCACCATAATTTACAAATAAATTGTTTAAAAATCCTACAATGTGATTTTCTCCATTTTTTGTTTTCTCATTTTCTCTCTCATAATTGAAGTGTACCTATGATGAAAATTACAGCCCTCTTTCATCTTTTTAAGTAGGAGAACTTGCATAATCAGGGACGGACTAAATACTTTTTTACCCCACTGTATGTTACAGGGCAACATATGTCATGTCATAGCATCCAATGGACGTCCACACTGTTTAACTTTTACTTTGTAGACCAAACATTCAACACAGTCAAAACTATTACATTTATTAATCCTATTAGCCCAACCAATAATTTGCACCACTTTTTACCATTGTTGGAGCAACTTTAACTTTGACCCCTGTACAAACTGAAATTGACCTTTCTCACCATTTTTGCTATTTTTTTTTACCCCATAACGCCATAGAATTCAGTCATAGATGGTGCAAACTATACCTTTTTGAAATCTTTATGGTCAGACAAATAATATGCAATTTAAAATGATTGGCGCATTTTTAGCATGTGTAATTCTACAACTGACCACTACATGGCCACCTATTGAAAATGCAAGTGGGCTCTCTTCTTTGTCAAAAGAGTAATGTCTATTTGAAGGATTCCTCTGTAAATATGTTCTTATCTGCTGCACTAAAAACAGTTTAAAAATGTTTGATTCATGATGTGTTTCATCTAGATTTTAATGTTCAGAGGACAGATTTAACAATGAAATGGTCTTGGATCAAATAAAATAATTATTAAAGTGGTCATATTGTGTAAAATCATCTTTTACATTCTCGTTGTTTCTTTTCACAAGCTTCGCCTTGATTCCTTATCACCTTCGGCAATCTATAATGATCGAGGTCATCTCTCTGACTGACTGTGGCAGCCCACAACGTGACAATAATTCACCATGACAGGATTTGAAGGCTAAGAAAGTATAAACAGACAGGATTTTAACTTAATTTAACCTTTATTTAACCAGGTCAGTCCCACTGAGATCGAGCTCTCTTTTGCAAGGGAGACCTGGGCAATTATAAAGTTTCCAATTCACCTAACCTGCATATCTTTAAATGTGGGCGGAAACTGGAGCACCCAGAGGAAACCCACGCAAACACGGGGAGAACATGCAAACTCCACACAGGAAAGCCACAGATGAGAATCGATCCCATGACCTTCTTGCTGCGAGGCAACAGTGCTAACCATTAAGTCACCATGCTTCTAGGATAACGGAATATCGCCGAGATGGCTAACTTCTGGATTCGTGACATCATGAGATTGCAATTCGAATGTCTGAATATTCTTCAGAATTAAAAATTAATTAATTTAAAACTGTGTCCTTGTATTATCAGTTGTATAAAACGGTCTTATGTCAACCGTCTCATTTAGCAAAAATAATTTCTTGGACGTCGTGAAGTTATTAGGACAGACCTGTAGATGACAGCTTTCATTTCTGTGACGGCACCAGACACACAGTCACCTTCTCACACAGGCTGAAGCAGGTTCAGATCTACAATGGTTAACTCTCACCCCGCTGTCTGCCGCTTCTTCCCAACTCTCTGCAACCTCGTCATCCTCCATGTTTAACACTGCTGCTGATAGATGGTTAACTCTGTAGATTCTCCGGCTACTTTTCTCCTGTCCGCCAAGAAGACACGTGACTGTGGGCAGAACTTTATGAGGCCCGCGAACAGTTTTGTTTGTAGAAATTTAGTGAACAGCCGAATGCTAAATAAACAAACATTAGCCTGCTAACGCTAAATCCTCACTAGTTACTGCCGCTTAAAAATACACATTCACGTCCAACCCAATAAAACTACGAGCATCGGTATCGCCGACACGCCGCACAAGATAAGAAACAGTGACTATAAAATATAGTTGTATATTATCGCTAAGACGAGCCAAAGCTAACCACTCTAGTACAGAGCGCCGAGAGCACAGGAAGTGACGAACACAGAACGGATGAACCAAACGTTTCTTACGGCTCCCCCTACTGGCCTGGAGTGTTGATATGAAACAAGGAGGGGTGATTGAAAGGTTCTGAGCCAGATGTAATGCTTTATTTTTCAAGATAATCCCGATGTAAGAGCACACACATTTTCCAGCGTCGCTGCAGTGCTTAATACCGTTATCATAGAAGGTCTTATCCTGGAGATAAAGGACGTCATCCATTGCAGATATGACATCATTATCAGTATTTTAATGAGTTCCAGCAAGATGCCTTTTCATGTTTATCCGGATCTTCCTGAAAAAGTTGAAGGTTTTCCCTGGACATCTGGAACCTCATGCATTTCTGATTGGCCATGAGAAGCCTTGGAACCCATCATGCTGAAAGTTTCATCGTTCCTAGTTCTTCCATCAGAACCGAATGAACTCTCTCCTGGGAAATGCCTACAGGGTTATCAGGGTGACTCGTATCACCTACCAACTGGTAGCACACCAACTTGTAGCACATGCTTGGTCAACGCATTGCACCTTGGTCAAGTTGTAGCACTTTTCAAATCGGCAAGTGGACTCAGTGTATTACAGTCACTAGGTTTTATTTGTTTGTTTGTTTTGTTTTTTGTTTTTTTATTTGTCTTGGTAACTTATTTTAAAGTTAGTTAAGAGCAGGCTAACGCTTATTTAGCATTGCATTACCCAGTGTGGTAAACAGCATTTTGGTTATGTTTGCTGATTGATGAACGTGTAGTAAATCACACAAGGACTGACGTGTACAGCAGTTTATTCACTTTTACTTACATTTACCAGAGCTGTCAGCTAACTTTTTGTCCCGTTTTTGTCAAGTTTTACCTGTAGCATCTGCTTTTACACAGCTTCAAGGTAGAACAGAGGAAAGACAGGTGTATATAGAAGAAATACAGTGTTAGTGCAAATTCTCTCAGGAGACTCACAGTTGTGTCTTTCAGATTCAGCAAATTGGATTCAGCTACACACCTTAATCCTAAATAAATATCACCAATTATCATCACCACAAGAAGATGTATCCTTTAAAAGCTCATTGACTCACTCACCTTTCGTGTTTTGCAGTACACCACTTGATGTTCCCTCCACCGCCCCACTACCATCAGTTGGTCCCTGTCTGTCGGAGTGCTGGGCTTCGCCCCTACCTTCTCCATCGGTGGGATCTGAGATGGTCTCTACTCATCCCATTACCATGACGGGGACTGAAGCCAAATAAATTTCAGTACTCTGTATCTACCTATGTAATAAACTTTTCTTCTCCAACCAGCTGAGCCTCCCTGTAGAAATGATCAAATCTAGGCTTGTGTCTCCCTTGTGTCTTCTATCAAACTAAAATTTCTCTTTTCTTTGATGAAGCAGCAAAACAGAGTAATGCTTTCACTGGTGCATGTGTGTGTGTATCTGTGTGTGATTGCAAAGAAAGTCATTCTCTATTCTACTCTGTCAAGAAGCCGTTCATTACCATGAAGTTTGTCTTAAACAATCAAGAGGTGCTTTAATTGAAGGAGTGTAACAAAAATATGGCTGAGTGACTGTGGTAGACAGGATATATCTATATCTATGTGTCTATCTGTGAATCTCTCTCTCTCTCTCTCTCTCTCTCTCTCTCTCTCTCTCTCTCTCTCTCTCTCTCTCTCTCTCTCTCTCTCTCTCTCTCTCTCTCTCTCTCTCTCTCTCTCTCTCTCTCTCTCTCTCTCTCTCTCTCTCTCTCTCTCTATATATATACACACACACACACAGCACAATAAGCACCACAAACTTAAACTAATGTTATGGATATCCAGCAATTACGAAAAAAAATACCCCCCCATAATGAATCAATAACATAAAAATATATAACAAATATAAAACATATTTAAAAATATAGCTTTTAAATAAATAACAGTTACAACACTTTCACTACTTTGGGGTTTAATGAAAAGTTAAATGGAATAACTTAATTATTTAATTTTCTTTGTATTAAAATGTGGCATTTTCCCAGGAAATTTGAATTTATGAATGTCAAATTTAGTCATCAATTTAGTCAACAAGTTCATCAGGAGAGCTGGCTCTGTCCTGAGGGTTGAGTTGGAGTCTGTTATGGAGGTGTTAGAGAAGAGGATGCTGAGGAAGCTGCTCAGCATCCTGGACAACACCTCCCACCCCCTGCATGCCACACTGACATCCTGCCAGAGCACCTTCAGCCATACACTGAGACCACTGAGGTGCACCACAGAACACCACAGGAGGTCTTTCCTACCTGTGGAAATCAAACTGCATATTTCCTCCCCTTTCTGCAGGATGAATACATAATGAACAGATTTATTCAGAGTTATGTGCAAAATGTCAAACATCTTGTGCAATATATCTTCCAGTCATTTTGCATAAATGTGTTGTACTTAATTTGATTGATTGATTTCTATTGAATACTAACACTTTCTGTAATTGTGTATTTAACTAACGGTTGTTTACTGTTTCTGTACTCTGGCAAAATAATTTCCTTCAGGATAAATAAAGTTGATCTTTATTTTAATTAAGAATAGTTCTGCATCCATTTGAAGCACTATTTCTATCATACAAATCAGACAGCGCATATTTCCAACATGAAACATTTTTAAAGCTAACTTTACCATGAGCTCACCACTTTTTTAAAGCACAGTGTTGCAAATGAAGCTTGAAGTCCTGCTTCGACACTGTGTCGCTTGTTGCCTCAAATCTTCACTATTTTCTCCATCCACAAACAGAGAGCTGCGAATGTTTCAGCATGAATCCACAGTCATATAAAACAGAAATGTAAAAGGTGCATAAAATCATAATGTGATGACTCCTTTTCATTTTAGATCAGGTTGCTAGGGACGACCCGGATCCTGGACAGAGTGGGCGGGGCTTCTCAGATGAAGTTTCAAGCGTCAAATCATCTGTAGCTGTTCTTAAATGTTAAAACGAGCTGGTGCTTTGTCCCAAATTGTCGTCGGTACCCGTGGTATCTGTACACGCGTCGAAATTGACTTCGGACGCGTAGCATCGCTGCAGCTGGGGGCGCGGTGTTGTGGACAGTGGACCCGCCCTTGGTTGCACAGCGAGCGGCTGCTGCTTCGCTGCTGCGCCGCTGATCATAGAGCCGAAGATGGCGATTGTTTGGAGTCTGCGGACTAACCAGCGGAGCTGATGCAGGGGAGAAGACGGAGAAAGGCACACTCTCAGCACGGAGATAAAGAACGCGACCAAACCAACGGTGATTAATGCTACAGTCAGGGATGAACGTGGTCAAATAAGAATGAAGTATCTCACATTTACAGGCTCTAAATAACCTTTCACCTCTAGCTAACGATAGCGTAGATTAGCAGAAGCTGAAAGAAAAGATACCTGACTGTATTCTAAGCAGAAAAATGTCGTGGCACAAACACATTAAAAAAGGTATCTGTCTTTAAGTCGCTGAAAAGAGCGTGTAAACTGTATATGTAAATAAAAGTTAGAATCAGCTGATTGCTGTGGGCTGTGATGCTCACGGTAAGTTAACTAGTGCTAATGTAGCATGTTCTCTCGGCTAAGCATTAAATTGTACAAAATGTCAACACCAGCTCATCAATGAGACATGATGTAAGAGGAAATAGCCCTCGCTTAGCCGTATATATGTAGTATATGTGTGTCCTCGTGTGTGTGTGTGTGTGTGTGTGTGTATATATATTGTTCATTTTGTGTGGTACATAGCACACGCGCTGTTAGCATTTCAGGGTGAGGGTGAGCGGCAGCTAGTTGGATGTGGCTAAAGCTGTGTGTGAAAATCAGCTGGTCAGCTCAAAGAGAAGACATTACCCATTTCACGCAATCAGTGTGACATGACTGCTGCATAATGGAAGCTGTGCAGAGGTTAGGCTGCTTACAAATTTGTAATTACGTTGAGTTTCAAGTATAGGGCCCTCAGGCCCTTCTCAAGTTGAAACGGGGACTACAGACTGTTGCAGTGTCTCACAAGGTAAATTTTGAACATCACATGACATCAGAAGTCTGATATATTACTGGCTCCAGGAAAACAGAAGTCTCTACAGATATTGTTCCAGTGACATTCTAGTTCCTGAGATACAGCCTCAAGAGAAGTAGAAGTCTGCTGAAAACCTTGGTTCAGTGTCTCATCTTGTTCCTATGATATGGTTATTAATGTGATTTAGAAGATAATATCTGATGTGACCTTAGTCCTGCAACCTTCACACGACTTGTGTTGGGAGAAGACAGTTCACTGAATTTATCCATAAAGCTTGCTTGACATTTATTTTTGCATTTTGAAGATATGACCACCGACAGACATAGTCATTAAAATAGCCTCTTTCCTCAATGTGGTGAGGCTAATAAGCCACAAAAAAAGAAAAAAACAAACAAGAGAAATGGCAATACAGCATTGGTTTTCTGTAGACAAACCTAATGGTGCACCATCTTTAGGCATGTCAGTGAACACATTAGCTTCTCTTCTTATATCTCAACAGATAATAATGTCCCGTTCCCCTGATGAGGATGAATGCTGTGTTGCCATGGATACAGAGGACAGCGGGACAGAGCCTGCTGAGATAACAGAAGAATTTGAGGCAAAAGTGGGGTCCTGCCGACAAGAAGGGCAAATGGAGAGTTGTGCCAAAGGAGGGGGTAGAGCAATGGAGGAACTGCCAGAGGAAGTCCTCGAATATATTCTGTCCTTCCTTTCACCTTATCAAGAGCATAAAACTGCTGCACTTGTATGTAAGCAGTGGTATCGCCTCATAAAAGGTATGTCTTGTATATCTGCATGATATTCTGTAAAAATTGAAATAAACAAACAGTTAAGTCTGTATTTTTAGCTGTGTAATGAGAAGAGCAGCGAAACACATGAGGCAACACGTTCCCAAAGGAATGATTCGGTTACACCTTTACACCAAATTGCGCATTCTTTAAACAACTACAAATATATTTTTCTGTATTATTTTTGCTTACTAATATTCTGTTTGACCTAGGTGTTGCCTATCAGTGCTACCACGGTTTCCTAAGAGCTGTCCAAGAAGGAAATATCCAGTGGGAAAGTCGCACATACCCATATCCAGGAACACCTATCACTCAGCGCTTTTCACACAGTCAGTACACACTGCTTTACACTCGTACCCTTGTTTTGTGAGTGACAGTGTTATTCATTAGAGGATACATAACATGTATGTTTCATTGGCTGCTTCCTTGTTTTTCTGCTCAGGGAAAAACAAGGTGGCTAGGTATGTTGATTTTGCACAAGTTTTACGCCGGATGCCCTTCCTGACACAACTCCATACTACATGGAGAATGGGCAGGGAACATTCTGTACTGGAAACAAGCGCACGTAACTGCTTGGCCACCACCCCTACTGGAGGATACATAACCTATCAATCAAATATACGAGTATAGCAGCTTCTTCTAGCTGAAAATGTTTTGCTTGCAAGTTTGTTTGTGGATTAGATAAATTGTGCAGCAGAATTATCAGTTTGGGAATGTATTCAGTTAAAGTAACTAATGAGCCGTCTTAAAGTGTAGGTGACACCAAAAAATGTGCACAAATAATCACTAAAAATGATGAAATGTTGATATTTTAAAAAATCCTGAGCAACAAAAGTTGATAAGTGCGCAGATGAAGGATAAAGTACAGCTGTCTTAAGCCTGCACTCTATTTCAGCCCTCAGCCGCGCCCATATTGTTGCTACGTCATCACCGGAACAGCACCTGCTGATTCAAGCCCAAATCAAATGTAAAGGTTGAGCTGTTTTCGGACGATTTTTTTTTCTAGTGTGGAGCTTTTTTGTTAAGGCTAGTCTGAGCGTGTGTGAATAAGCTGTGGGGGACACTAGGGGTGTCGGAAAAAATCGATTCACGTCCAAATCGTGATTCTTATTTATTACGATTCTGAATCGATCCAAAATGTCCAAGAATCGATTTTTTTATAAAAGCATTTTTTTTTTAAACATTTTCTTGCCTACTTGCTGCGTGTACTGTTTGTCAGGCAACGGCTTCTGTACTGCAGTGTCCCTGCGAGGGGAGGGTCCGGCGTGCTTCAAACATTCGTGAGCTGCAGCTTAGCATGGTGGACGAAGAGCTAATTCAGCCAGCACCGTCTTTGCTAAAGGTAAATGTTTGGGCGCATTTTGGATTTTATTATTTGCTGCATAAGAAGGAGCTTGACATGACTTATGCAGTGTGCAAAATCTGCAAAATGAAAGTCAGGTACTTTGGAAACACTTCAAATCTGCAAGCCCACATGATACAGCATCACCCAGAGCTAAAAGAGGGGAGCAGCGGTCTCTGCCGACTACTGACCAGCGCTTCGCTAAACTGCCAGCCAACTCTGAACGAGCAAAGCAGATAAGTAAATTTACATCTAGAATCACTTGATTAACCTTGTAAAGCTGCATTTTCTTAAACATAAACGTTTTTAAGTAATATAACTATTTCTCGGAGCTCTTTGAATCGAAAATCGATTCTGAATCGAATCGTCACCCCAAGAATCAGAATTGAATTGAATCGTGAGTTGTTGTACGATTCACATCCCTAGGGGACACAGCTTTATGGGTTTGAGCCTTATTTAGATGACAATGAAGGAGATGAAACTTGGAGGAAAACCTTCAGTCTGACAACAGTGACGATACTGGCAGAGTTCAGAAGACAGAATGGTCTAATCAATTGATTAAAAAAAATAGTTTTGGTGATTGTGGATTTTTTTTTTTTATTTATGATTTTTTTTTTTTTTTTTTTTTTTTTTCCTTTTTTGAGAAAAAAAGTACATTCAAATCTGAAAAATGTTATGAGGGACTGAAAATAGCTATTTTTTTTAATAAATATTGTTTCCTTCTTGAATATTGTAACATGTTATTATTAAATATTAAAACCATTCACATAAGGAGAAAATAAGTCTTACCTGTCCATTTCAGTGAGATTATCTTCATTTTGATGAAAACGTGTGAAAATAATTTAATTTGTTGTCCTGGCAGAAGAAAAGGCCATGATGTTTAGAGTCTCTGCAGTACTGATCTGTGACTGACATGGTCCTCTGCAGGTTTAATCTGTTCATTGCGTCTGCACCTAATGGTTCGAGTCTCTGCTGTGAATGGACCCTCTTGTTCCACAGTGGGCCACTTTGCACTTCAAGTTAAAAGACTTGTAGACCCTCATCTGCTTGTAACATTTCAGTCTGCACGTGACGAAATTCCCATGGTCCAAAAACAATGAACCCAAATAAAATAAAGTGCCTGCCTGCAGTACAGTCTGCGTGCTCGTCAATATAAGTGTTTCCACCTGCCAATTGAAAAAGATTCTGCCAGCGAGAATAAACGTTCTGACACAGAAAACACGGTACAGCTCCGACCCAATCCACTTGATGGAAACAGGTATGTCAGTAGCCTGTAAAAATCCATAAATTAATGGGACAATTAAGATAATGGTTCCGGAGCTGACGCCACTTCCTCCTCCTTTTTGTCCATTGTCGGCACGCTGGGAAGTTTTGTAGTGGCATGCATTTTAAAATCCGAATATTTATCTCTTCAAGAACTGCGCACCAGGAAAGGATCAATTTCAAAAAAGTAACCCAGCGCACTAACCACTTGGCCATCACCCCTGCTAAAGGATACATTTCAAACTGTTGTTTAAAGTGTAGGTGATACGTAATGCCATGTTTTCATGAACATTTAAGATGAAAATTAAACATCATCAACTTTTATTGTTCAGGAATTTTTAAAATATTAACATTTCATCATTTATAGTGATTATTTGTGTACATTTTTGGTGTCACCTACACTTTAATTTTAGTCTTAAATATTCATGAAAACATGGCATTACGTGTCACCTACACTTTAAACGCCTTAAAATAGATTCATTGTTTATCTGGAGAATACCAGTATTTTCAAGGTAACATAGATCTTTCATCAGCCCCTATGAATCTTGAAAGATTTCCATAGTATGTCTGCAAAAAGGTAGCTGTCAGTCGCTGACTTAACTGAAACAAAATATTACTGACCTGCATTATATAGTTAGTAAGCCTCACATTGCATTTTTTTTTTGTGGGGGCAATATATAATCAGTATCATATTGGACACTAGATAGTTGGTCATGTTTGTCTGATTTTTACAAATGAACACTAGCCCAACAAATAAATCATTTGATCTGCCTGTAGCTGGTTAGCCTGCAGACTCAGGAATCTATAACAGATTAATGGTGCGCATTTGTAGTTCACGTCTGCCCAGAAACTTAGATTTGTGTTATGTAGTCTGTGGTGGGCACAGCTAACCAAAAGGTTAGCTTCAATAACTGCTAATCTGCTAACTGAAAAGTTGAGTTTTGTAACGCTAAACCGATAATCCACTAAAAAAATTTATCGGAAGTTACAGCCAACCGCTAACTTGTAGTACTGACTCAGGACACTGTTGGCTAATGATAAGCCTGTTTCAAGTTTAAGCACCACCGAGGCTCCCGAGGAAAATCAGAGGTGATCACAAATCCCAAACGAACAACGAGCCAGAGCTTATGTCTTTATGCGCACTGCCTGCTGCTGCCCCCACCCCCCAAAAACCATTCTTTACTTACCACATACTACAAAACAGACAGTGGGCAGGAGACATGATATTTTCACTTTGTAAAAATGACAGCATTACCATTAATGTTGATAATCTGTCCAAAATTAGTTGTTTATAAGTGAAACCATGATTGAAAAGTGCTTTGCTTCATGTCTCCTGCCCACAGTCTGTGTCATTAGATATAGAAAGTAAATGACTTTCTTGTTTTTTTTTTTTGTTTTTTTTTTTAGCAGCCAGCAGCTGGCCACTGGCCCGCCCCCTTCTGCTGGGGGAGGGCTGAGCTCACAGCGGTCTGACTGTTGCAAAACATGCAACAGACAGGAACTAACGTGTATGATTTTAGGGTTTACAAATGTTTTTTTTACCATTAAGCTTTACTCAATATATCAGCAATAAAATGTCAGCGGACCTAAATTTAGCAGAAGCTAATTGGTCCATTGGTGGTTTTCAAAATTAGCTGAAAAGCTAATCTGCTAACAAAAAGTTAGCTACACTAATTAGCGGTTAGCGGATTGGTAGAACTGTGGCCACCACTGCATGTAATAAGCAGTAAACAACAGTCTGTCAATTTTTTTTAAGTCATTAGCTGGGTGTGAAAAATAGTGGACTGATTCGTCTGGTGACTGATGAATTGTCATGAGGCCAATTTACAAAGAAAAGGGTAAAAAAAACAACAGCTGTAGGTGGGTTTCCATTGCTCTCCAAATTGTATAATTTGAAGTAGTGAATGGAAAATATGCTTAATGGAAATGCATGTATTTCAGAAACTCTCAAGTATGGCAGGATGTGGTTTTTCAGGGAATTTGAAGAAGCCTTACTTGGCAAGACTGCATCAGAAATGCTTTTTCTGCTATTATAGGTCACTTGATGTACAGTAAGAGTCACTTGATATTCTGAAACACATGGCATGGTACATGTGGACAGAGGAAGAGATAGAGAGAGCTTGTTAAACATTGTAAGAGATGATGTTACGGCAATAGTGAATAAAGAAAAAGGTAATATTTAGCAGGACATACCCTTCTGTCACAATGACTTGAAATTACAGTTCTTGCAAGAGCCTATCTGGAATGACAGTTATCGAGAGAAGACAAAACCCAGCAGTTACACAACATTCTGAAAATATTGCTTAACTTTTGCACAAATCTGTAATGGAAACCCAGCTAGTGTGACTTCTGTGGAATGATGCTAGGGCTCCCCCTGTTTGCATGCAGATGGGTGCCTCAAGCCTAAGGGAATGGGTGTTTTGAAGCAGAAGTGGTTTGGTTCAAGTACATTTGGGTCGCCATCAGCTCATGTGTACTTTCAAAATGAGTTAATATTCAGCTAATATTAAAAAAAAAATATTGGAGGTTGACACACGACTGTCGTTTTCAGACATGATTGGGATTGTGCTGTTGTGTGCACTCAGATGTAATTGTAAAATTGCACAATTTGAAGTAGCAAATTGAAAATGAGCTGAATGGAAATGTGTAATTCTTAAAAAGAAAAAGAAAAAAAAACACATTTGGGACTGTTGAGCAGGACTTTCCCATCATCGCACTGATGGCTGTTGTAATTCCAGTTCAGTGCAGTTACAAGTAATTTGGTGGACAGTGATGTCATGTTAATAAATTCAAAAGTAATACCACTGCTGATTGTGCAATGCAGAACACTACTGTGAGGTAAGGACATCAGTTTTACTACTGTCAGATTCTTCTGTCTGATGCTTTAAATCTGGGTGGGATGGGGTGGAGGGTGGTCTGTGCCCCCACACAAAAAACAGCGCAGGCTGCCACTGTGTTTGTGCTGGTTTCAAATGCAGCTTGGGTGAGTGTCACTCTTCCTACTGGGCTGAAACCAGTAAGTTTGACTGAAGGTGGAGCTGAACTACAACCCCTGGCAAAAATTCTGGAATCACCGGCCTCATCGGATGTTCATTCAGTTGTTTAATTTTGTAGAAAAAAAGCAGATCACAGACATGACACAAAACTAAAGTCATTTCAAATGGCAACTTTCTGGCTTTAAGAAACACTGTAAGAAATCAAGAAAAAAAAGATTGTGGCAGTCAGTAACGGTTACTTTTTTAGACCAAGCAGAGGAAAAAAATATGGAATCACTCAATTCTGAGGAAAAAATTATGGAATCACCCTATAAATTTTCATCCCCCAAATTAACACCTGCATCAAATCAGATCTGCTCATTGACATTGACCCTATGCCATGACATTGACCCTGTGTCATTTTGCAAGGAATGTTTTTGCAGTTTTTGCTCTATGGCAAGATGCATTATCTTGAAAAATGATTTCATCATCCCCAAACATCCTTTCAATTGTCCAAAATATCAACATAAACTTGTGCATTTATTGATGATGTAATGACAGCCATCTCCCCAGTGCCTTTACCTGACATGCAGCCCCATATCATCAATGACTGTGGAAATTTACATGTTCTCTTCAGGCAGTCATCTTTATAAATCTCATTGGAAAGGCACCAAACAAAAGTTCCAGCAGCATCACCTTGCCCAATGCAGATTCGAGATTCATCACTGAATATGACTTTCATCCAGTCATCCACAGTCCACAATTGCTTTTCCTTAGCCCATTGTAACCTTGTTTTTTTTCTGTTTAGGTGTTAATGATGCCTTTCGTTTAGCTTTTTTGTATGTAAATCCCATGTCCTTTAGGCAGTTTCTTACAGTTCGGTCACAGACGTTGACTCCAGTTTCCTCCCATTCGTTCCTCATTTGTTTTGTTGTACATTTTTTGATGCAGGTGTTAGTTTTGGGGATGGAAATTTACAGGGTGATTCCATATTTTTTTCCTCTGCTTGGTCTAAAAAAGTAACCGTTACTGACTGCCACAATCTTTTTTTCTTGATTTCTTATAGTGTTTCTTAAAGCCTGAAAGTTGCCATTTGAAATGACTTTAGTTTTGTGTCATGTCTGTGATCTGCTTTTTTTCTACAAAATTAAACAACTGAATGAACATTCTCAGAGGCCCGTGATTCCATTATTTTTGCCAGGGGTTGTACTTGTGTTTCACAAAGCACAGCCTGCCTGTGGATGGGTGCGGAGAATCACACTTTTAAACCAGTCATTCTGGAGAGCGAGTGGATTTTAAAGCCTCGCCCACTTTCCTTTCTCACTCCGCAGTAACATGGCTAACATAAACTTGAGGGAGCCGCATTCATTTCAAAAGAACGATGCAAAGAAAAATCTCCCATCAAATGGTTTCAGGAGCAATTACATTTGGAAGTTATATATCAGGAGAAAAGAACCATTGCTAACCAAACAAAAATGCATTAAAACAAGTGAGGAAAAGGATTGTTTACCAAACACCTGCAGCATCTTGTGACTCCCCTAATCTGTAATAGAAGCCCTATTGCAATATTTAAAAAAATAATAATTAAAAAATTTATATGGGTATTGTTATGGATGGACTTATACGGCACACCCCAAATTCAGTGAGCACATATTCTGTTTTAACAAGTCAAACTAAATGCTGCACTGATTAAAATCTTTATAATTCTAATTGAAATCTTTTGCCCAAAACAATGTAAATATAGGCCCTAGGCTAAAAAATGTCAGAGTTCTACTTTAAGGCTTCATAAGACCTTTGAATTCCACATCTGAAAAAACTGTCCACTCTGTTGTTCCTACATTTTACTGGTGTGTAATAAGAGAAAGTGCTTGTTGTCCATATATGACTGAGTTGTTACTTTTTTGTGTTGCAGGTGCATGCTATTATGATTCAAACCAGTCCATGTACGTGTTTGGGGGTTGCACTCAGAGTAGTTGCAATGCTGCCTTCAATGATCTATGGCGACTTGACCTCAACAGTAAGGAGTGGATCCGCCCTTTAGCCTCAGGTATCTTTGCTTGACAAATATTAAAGTGCAACAAGAGGGAAGGCTGAGCTCATTTTATGATATGTTGCTCTTTGGTAAAGATGTCTCTGAGCATGGTGCTTGTCTAAACATAATTCTGAGAGAGTGCATATGAGTCAATAATCAAGCCATTCTTAAGTACAACTAAAATAGCAATAAAACAGGCTGCACAGAGTCTGAAGTGTAGTTAATTTACAGGAACCTTTATTGCTTCAAACCTTAAGGGGATGAATGTTACTTCTTTTTTTCTGTGCTGGTAACAAAATAGAGCTTGGACAACAGGAATGTAGAGTGAGTGAGTTAGTCCACTGCAGCCAAAACATCTCTAAATTCGAAGAATACGTAATGAGGACAATCGCTCGTAACGTCTACAAAAAGCACAACCTGCTTATTTGATCCCATAACAAAACTTTAAGGACCTGTGGCCCATTCATGGGCTGATTGTGCTGGAAATTATTAATCTCTCATTAACCTCTGGATCTGTTCCTAAATGTTTCAGATTTGCAGTGATTAAACCATTATTTAAGAAATCTAATCTTGATCCTAGTGTATTGAAAAACTATAGGTTGATATCAAAGTATCAATTAGTTTGCTGTAAAGTTCTGAAAAAGGTGGTTTCACGGCAGCTCATGAAAACCACCTTATTGAGAATAATCTTTTTGAGCCACTGCAGTCTGCTTTAAGAAAATATCATTCCACAGAGACAGCGCTCACTAAAGTGGTGAATGAGCTTCTGCTTGCAATGGATTCAAACACCACTACCGTTTTGGTGCTGTTAGATTTTAGTGCTGCGTTTGATACCATGGATCACCATATTCTACTCAATAGGCTGGAGAATCATTTTGGGACTACTGGGAATGACCTTTTTAGTTGACATCATACTTGACCAGTTGTTCTCACTATGTTTTGTACAATAGCACTACCTCTAACCTTAGTGATATGAAATTTGGGGTTCCACAGGGGTCCGTCTTCTGCCCCCTGCTTTTCTCCCTTTATATAGCACCCCTTGGACACATATTGCAGCGTTTTGTGATTACCTTTCATTGCTATGCTGATGATACTCAGTTATACATGCTGATAACTGCTGGTAATCTCATCCACATAAAATCCTTAGAAGATTGCCTTGCATCAGTGAAAAGCTGGATGTCTAGCCATTTCCTACTTAACTCTGATAAGACTGAAATGATGGTTCATGGTCCAGTAAGACATCGGCATCATTTTGACCAGTTAACGCTTAGCCTAGGCTCGTGTGTCATACATCACACTGACAAAGTGAGGAACCTTGGTGTAATTTTTGGTCCTATGTTGTCCTTTGACCTCCACATTAGAGATATTGCAAGGACTGCTTTCTTCCACCTGCAAAATATAGCGAAGATTCGTCCCATCCTGTCTATGGCTGATGCTGAGACCCTGATTCATGCATTTGCTTCTTCTCGATTTTATTAAAAAAAAAAAAAAAAAAAAGCTTCAGATATCTGTTGCTGAGATAGATGATGACTAAAGGGCAGTGTTAAGCAGAAACAAAGTTTTAATCTGTGAACCACGGCTAATGACATGCGCAAATGCAAAAAGCAGACAGATTTTTAGGGGGGACCATTTGGTCAGCAACACGGGACACTTTGATGTGTAGTACAACCCCTCGCAAAAATTATGGAATCACCGGCCTCGGAGGATGTTCATTCTGTTGTTTAATTTTGTAGAAAAAAAGGAGATCACAGACATGACACAAAACTAAAGTCATTTCAATTGGCAACTTTCTGGCTTTAAGAAACACTATAAGAAATCAAGAAAAAAAGATTGTGGCAGTCAGTAACGGTTACTTTTTTAGACCAAGCAGAGGAAAAAAATATGGACGCACTCAATTCTGAGGAATAAATTATGGAATCACCCTGTAAATTTCCATCCCCAAAACTAACACCTGCATCAAATCACATCTGCTCGTTGACATTGACCCTATGTCATGAAATTGACCCTATGTGTCTTTTTGCAAGGAATGTTTTCACTAATCCTAACCCTAACCCTAATCCTAATCCTTATGTGTCTTTTTGCAAGGAATGTTTTCACAGTTTTTGCTCTATGGCAAGATGCATTATCTTCTTAAAAAATGATTTCATCATCCTCAAACATCAGAAAAGTGTCCAAAATATCAACGTAAACTTGTGCATTTATTGATGATGTAATGACAGCCATCTCCCCAGTGCCTTTACCTGACATGCAGCCCCATATCATCAATGACTGTGGAAATTTACATGTTCTCTTCAGGCAGTCATCTTTATAAATCTCATTGGAATGGCACCAAACAAAAGTTCCAGCATCATCACCTTGCCCAATGCAGATTCGAGATTCATCACTGAATATGACTTTCATCCAGTCATCCACAGTCCACGATTGCGTTTCCTTTTTTCCATTGTAACCTTTTTTTCTGTTTAGGTGTTGATGGCTTTCGTTTAGCTTTTCTGTATGTAAATCCCATTTCCTTTAGGCGGTTTCTTACAGTTCGGTCACAGACGTTGACTCCAGTTTCCTCCCATTCGTTCCTCATTTGTTTTGTTGTGCATTTTCGATTTTTGAGACATATTGCTTTAAGTTTTCTGTCTTGACGCTTTGATGTCTTCCTTGGTCTACCAGTATGTTTGCCTTTAACAACCTTCCCATGTTGTTTGTATTTGGTCCAGAGTTTAGACACAGCTGACTGTGAACAACCAACATCTTTTGCAACATTGCGTGATGATTTACCCTCTTTTAAGAATTTGATAATCCTCTCCTTTGTTTCAATTGACATCTCTCGTGTTGGAGCCATGATTCATGTCAGTCCACTTGGTGCAACAGCTCTCCAAGGTGTGATCACTCCTTTTTAGATGCAGATGTGATTTGATGCAGGTGTTAGTTTTGGGGATGAAAATTTACAGGGTGATTCCATAATTTATTCCTCAGAATTGAGTGATTCCATATTTTTTTTCCTCTGCTTGGTCTAAAAAAGTAACCGTTACTGACTGCCACAATCTTTTTTTTCTTGATTTCTTATAGTGTTTCTTAAAGCCAGAAAGTTGCCATTTGAAATTACTTTAGTTTTGTGTCATGTCTGTGATCTGCTTTTTTTCTACAAAATTAAACAACTGAATGAACATCCTCTGAGGCCGGTGATTCCATAATTTTTGCCAGGGGTTGTATAATGTCTGTGCCGAGTTTGTATACAGAGATGACATTGTGGTACATTTTCACCCAGACACTTGAATGTGAGCTGTTACGATCCAAAACAAACTTGTGTCTATGATGTACTCAGAGATGCATCTGTGTGCATAAATTAATGCATTCATGCTCCATAAATACTTCTATTGTTCCGTTTGAATTGATGCTGAGAATTATTATTTTTGAGTTCTTTGAATTGTCATTTGCTTTATTGTGTACGTTCTGGGGCAAAATATAAAGTTGTGTGAAAAGACTGGGGTGGGAAAATTGACCTGACCCAAGATTTTATATTTATTTATTTATTTATTTTGGAAAAAAGTTGGTTGGTAAATAAACCTGAAAATGCACCAGAATGCATCTGAAATTTCAAATTTTTCTGGGGGAGAACCCCAGACCTCCTGCTAGGGACTTCAGTCCTTGCCAGAAATGTTCAGTTTGTTTTTTTTTTTCTTTACTTTTTTTTCACTGTAGTGATGAAAGTGGGCCATGTGTGACCCTAGTGTATTGAAAATATAGGCCGATATCGAAGTATCAATTAGTTTGCTGTGAAGTTCTGAAAAAGGTTGTTTCACGGCAGCTCACGAAAACCACTTTATTGAGAATAATTTTTTTGAGCCACTGCAGTCTGCTTTTAGAAAATATCATTCCACAGAGACAGGGCCATATGTGTACCTGTGTGAAGCGCCTTGAGGCAACTTGTTGTGATATGGCACTATATAAATAAATGAAATAAATAAATATTATGACGGCATCATATAAACTGGATACTTCGCTCACTGGACAGAAGCAAAAGTCCCAATGTTTTTGTAGGATTTTCCATGTAATAAACACCGTATATAGCAAATTTTGTAGAATGGATTTTCGCTTACATCGGACAAAACGTCCCGTCCCATTGCAATGCATTTCCATTAAAAGCCCCTCTCATGTACCGGTGAGGAGACTGCGGTGCCCAATTCCTAAAAAATTGTGGCGAATTTATTTTTATTTATTTATTTTTGACTGCTTGAATTAAAGCTTTAAAGTCTATGCTGCAAACACATCTTGATTGAGTACCGAGGCAAAAATACAGATCTCCAAATAATTGTGTACCTGACTGTACATGCAATTAGGAATTCCTCAGTTGATCCACACATTTTGTTTGTGGTTCTATTAGTGAGATTTCAATGATGGATCAGTGCTGCCTGGAATACTCCAGGGGCCTGTACTACGAAGCGTGGTTAACTTACTCAGATGTAACCCAGGGTCAACCTCTTAAACCGGGGTCGACAACCTGGTTTTCTCAAGTGGTGTTAATCGGTACTACGACGCTGAATAAGATGTTGATTTGTTGAACCTGTGTTAACCTAATTGGAGTTTGTGCGCATTCACATAAAAGGGGCAGGTTGCAGCACACGTCACCATTTTTCAATGATGGCGCGGCCACCTTACTTTACCGAAGATGAATGCACGATTATTATACGGAGCTACGAGGAAATTAAATTAATGTTAAGGGGGAAATCGAACACATCGTCTGCCAATAAAGCAAGACAGGCTTGTTGGCAACATATTGCTGATCGGGTAAATGCGTAAGTACAATTCAATTGTTCTCCAAATCTGTTACAGATGATTAGCCTGTGGAATCTCTGATATGTGTAAAAAAAATGACCTTCTGTCATTAATTACGCCCAGATGCAACACGATTCAGAAGTGGGCATAGGTCTACTAATAAATGTTAGGTTAATTTAATGTTTCCTAAATAGGCTACCTTGACTGTATGATTGCTATTCCTAATCCTGTCAATATGTCAGATGCAATAGCAGTGCCAAACGCACCTGGTAGCAGGTGAAGATGAAATATAAAAACATCCTTCAGAACGGTAGGTTTATATTCATAGTTTGATAAGCCCCACTTCGCCTAATTAATGGGCATGCATTAGACCTATTTGATATTAGTAATTACCCGCGATTGCATAAAACCCTTCTTTGATTTGCATTGCAGATAAATGGCCAGGGAAAACGACAGATGCATCCAACAGTTTAGATAGAGCAAGTACTACCTTGCAAATCATACGACATACAGTATTCTTGCTCAGATGTTCAGCATCACCGATGGAATACATAAATTGTCCACTGGCAAAATAGGCACAAGGCACATTATCTGCTTGATCGTTGGGGCATTGCTACACTGTAAAAATTGAGTTGTTTTTACAGGAAAATGCTGGCAGCTGTGGTTACCGGGGAATTCCTGTAAAACATACAGCAGCACATTAGATAACATTACAGACATAATATGTATATGGATTTACAGTGAATGAACCACGGCTGACTCACATTAAAGGAACTGTTAAATCTACAAACAAGAGCTCTCTTTTTTGCACATTTAACTGCTGTATTTTTTACAGGAATTCCCTGGTAACCACAGCTGCCAGTGTTTTCCTGTAAAAACAACAGTCTTTTTTTACAGTGTACGATGGGTGATGTTACATACTTCTGGCCCGATCAGCTGACAAAGATAACGAATTCCCTCAGATGAGAATCTATATCTTTCATAGAGAATATCGTCCGGGTATGTCAGCGGATTCTGGCGGCCTTTAAAAACCCTCGCCCTGCGAAGAGAGCCCTCACAATTTGTGCCCCAATATCAAACGGATCATCCAGGTAGGCCGGCATTGTCTTCGGAGTGATTGAAGGTGGATGGATGGTACTTATTCATTCATTTATTTATTTCATTCATTTAAAAGAAAAAAAAAACAGAAAAGCAGAAATAAAGCATCTCAATTACCAGAATGAAAAGGAGCAGAGAGAAGAACAAGTCTTATATTTTCTGCCCCTTTTTACAATACAATCTTTCAATATCCAGCGTCATTATTCGACATTTAACAGATTGCATTTCTTTAACTTGTCACGTACCACTGACTTATTTCATAATTATGACCATTATTTAATAGATTACATATCTGACATGTTTTTAAACTTAAAACATTTTAAACATTAACAAATGACCTTTTTTACTTCCTTACAGCCCTCTGACTTATTTCATAGTTTCATACTTACTAATACATCTAGTTTAATACATTTTTTTAAATAATTTAAGCGACCTTAATTCTTTAATTTCTTTGTTGATATTGTTCCATAATTTTACACCATTTACTGCAATACTCCATTCCTTTACTTTGGTTCTGTATCTTGGTTTTCTAAAGACTTCTATTCCTTTCAATTTATAACTACTTACTCTTTTCTCAAACATATTTTGAATGTTTGTTGGTAAAGCATTTTTATTAGCTTGGTACATTGTTTGTAATATTTTCAAATTGACCAAATCACGAAATTTAAGTACCCTGTACTGATTGAACAATGGATTAGATGGATCACTAAAACCACTGTTGCTAATCACCCTTAAAGCCCTTTCTGCAGAATAAACAAAGGTTGTATTTAAGTTGTATATGTTGATCCCCAGATTTCTACACAATAAGTTAAATATGGGAAAATCAATGAATTGTACAATGTTAATAAACCATAACTATTTAATGAATATTTTACTTTATGCAAAACAGCAATGGCTTTCGCTATTTTTCCTTTTATGTAATTTATGTGTGACTTCCATATAAGATCTTCATCAATCATGACTCCTAAAAATTTCATTTCTTTTACTCTTTGTATATCCATTCCATCTATTTGTAATGACACATTTTTTTTTTTGCTCTGTCATTAAACAATATGAAATTTGTCTTATTAATATTTTTAGTGACAGTCTGTTTATATCAAACCAATGTTTAACCTTTTCCAGTTCTGTATTTCTCACTTGTGCTACTTCCTGTTTATCTGATCCGGAGTAAAACAACGTTGTATCATCAGCAAATAAAATGCTACCAAGCACATTAGATACATTCACAAAATCATTGATATACAAAATAAACAGTTTGGGTCCAAGTACCGATCCTTGTGGTACTCCATAAGTAATACTACACAATTATGATTTGATATTATTTATCTGAACAAACTGTTTTCTGTTTTCTAAGTAGCTTTTTACCCACTGATGTGCAATACCTCTTATTCCATATTGTTGTAACTTGTGATGCAATCTTGAGTGGTCAATAACATCAAAAGCCTTTTTCAAGTCAATAAAAATACTTACAAAATAATCCTTATTTTCTATTGTTGTTGATATTTTCTGTATTATTATTATTATTATTATTGACTGGTGGTTGGCTCTCACTGCGGTATTGTATCACTTCCTGTTCCGGAGCACAGCGGTGTTTTGCTGTATCTGTTAGCTGTTAATCTGCGCAGTTAGATTGATCTAGTTAACTAGATAACGATTTTATCACAGTGTAATCTTCACGTGCCTTAACTAAAGCACTCCCTCTGCTGAATCACCTCTAAATTATTTACACATTATTCACTTTGTGTGTTTTTAGGAATCCGCTAGCTTAGCGCAGCTACTAGCTCTTAGCCGGTTTAGCATGGCGGCTTCTCCTGTCTCTCCCGCACTTTTCTGCTCTGGGTGTGAAATGTTATTCCTCGGCCTCCTTTAGCAGTAACGGTACTTGTAATAAGTGTAGCTTATTCGTAGCTTTGGAGGCCAGGCTGGGCGAATTGGAGACTCGGCTCCGCACCGTGGAAAATTCTACAGCTAGCCAGGCCCCTGTAGTCGGTGCGGACCAAGGTAGCTTAGCCGCCGTTAGTTTCCCTCTGGCAGATCCCGAGCAGCCGGGAAAGCAGGCCGACTGGGTGACTGTGAGGAGGAAGCGTAGTTCTAAACAGAAGCCCCGTGTACACCGCCAACCCGTTCACATTTCTAACCGTTTTTCCCCACTCGACGACACACCCGCCGAGGATCAAACTCTGGTTATTGGCGACTCTGTTTTGAGAAATGTGAAGTTAGCGACTCCAGCAACCATAGTCATTTGTCTTCCGGGGGTCAGAAGCAGGCGAACATTGAAGGAAATTTGAAACTGCTGGCTAAGGCTAAGCGTAAATTTGGTAAGATTGTAATTCACGTCGGCAGTAATGACACCCGGTTACGCCAATCGGAGGTCACTAAAATTAACATTGAATCGGTGTGTAACTTTGCAAAAACAATGTCGGACTCTGTAGTTTTCTCTGGGCCCCTCCCCAATCGGACTGGGAGTGACATGTTTAGCCGCATGTTCTCCTTGAATTGCTGGCTGTCTGAATGGTGTCCAAAAATGAGGTGGGCTTCATAGATAATTGGCAAAGCTTCTGGGGAAAACCTGGTCTTGTTAGGAGAGACGGCATCCATCCCACTTTGGATGGAGCAGCTCTCATTTCTAGAAATCTGGCCAATTTTCTTAAATCCTCCAAACCGTGACTATCCAGGGTTGGGACCAGGAAGAAGAGTTGTTGTCTTACACACCTCTCTGCAGCTTCTCTCCCCCTGCCATCCCCTCATTACCCCATCCCCGTAGAGACGGTGCCTGCTCCCAGACCACCAATAACCAGCAAAAATCTATTTAAGCATAAAAATTCAAAAAGAAAAAATAATATAGCACCTTCAACTGCACCACAGACTAAAACAGTTAAATGTGGTCTATTAAACATTAGGTCTCTCTCTTCTAAGTCCCTGTTAGTAAATCATATAATAATTGATCAACATATTGATTTATTCTGCCTTACAGAAACCTGGTTACAGCAGGATGAATATGTTAGTTTAAATGAGTCAACACCCCCAAGTCACACTAACTGCCAGAATGCTCGTAGCACGGGTCGAGGCGGAGGATTAGCAGCAATCTTCCATTCCAGCTTATTAATTAATCAAAAACCCAGACAGAGCTTTAATTCATTTGAAAGCTTGTCTCTTAGTCTTGTCCATCCAAATTGGAAGTCCCAAAAACCAGTTTATTTGTTATTATCTATCGTCCACCTGGTCGTACTGTGAGTTTCTCTGTGAATTTTCAGACCTTTTGTCTGACTTAGTGCTTAGCTCAGATAAGATAATTATAGTGGGCGATTTTAACATCCACACAGATGCTGAGAATGACAGCCTCAACACTGCATTTAATCTATTATTAGACTCAATTGGCTTTGCTCAAAATGTAAATGAGTCCACCCACCACTTTAATCTTATCTTAGATCTTGTTCTGACTTATGGTATGGAAATTGAAGACTTAACAGTATTCCCTGAAAGTTCCTTCTGTCTGATCATTTCTTAATAACATTTAATTTACTCTGATGGACTACCCAGCAGTGGGGAATAAGTTTCAATTACACTAGAAGTCTTTCAGAAAGCGCTGTAACTAGGTTTAGGATATGATTCCTTCTTTATGTTCTCTAATGCTATATACCAACACAGTGCAGAGTAGCTACCTGAACTCTGTAAGTGAGATAGAGTATCTCGTCAGTAGTTTTACATCCTCATTGAAGACAACTTTGGATGCTGTAGCTCCTCTGAAAAAGAGAGCTTTAAATCAGAAGTGCCTGACTCCGTGGTATAACTCTCAAACTCGCAGCTTAAAGCAGATAACCCGTAAGTTGGAGAGGAAATGGCGTCTCACTAATTTAGAAGATCTTCACTTAGCCTGGAAAAAGTCTGTTGCTCTATAAAAAAGCCCTCCGTAAAGCTAGGACATCTTACTACTCATCACTAATTGAAGAAAAAAAGACAACCCCAGGTTTCTTTCAGCACTGTAGCCAGGCTGACAAAGAGTCAGAGCTCTATTGAGCCGAGTATTCCTTTAACTTTAACTAGTAATGACTTCATGACTTTCTTTGCTAATAAAATTTTAACTATTAGAGAACAAATTACTCATAACCATCCCAAAGACGTATCGTTATCTTTGGCTGCTTTCAGTGATGCCGGTATTTTGGTTAGACTCTTTCTCTCCGATTGTTCTGTCTGAGTTATTTTCATTAGTTATCCATCCAAACCTCAACATGTCTTATTAGACCCCATTCCTACCAGGCTGCTCAAGGAAGCCCTACCATTATTTAATGCTTCGATCTTAAATATGATCAATCTATCTTTATTAGTTGGCTATGTACCACAGGCTTTAAGGTGGCAGATAATTAAACCATTACTTAAAAGCCATCACTTGACCCAGCTATCTTAGCTAATTATAGGCCAATCTCCAACCTTCCTTTTCTCTCAAAAATTCTTGAAAGGGTAGTTGTAAAACAGCTAACTGATCATCTGCAGAGGAATGGTCTATTTGAAGAGTTTCAGTCAGGTTTAGAATTCATCATAGTACAGAAAAACAGCATTAGTGAAGGTTACAATGATCTTCTTATGACCTCAGACAGTGGACTCATCTCTGTGCTGTTCTGTTAGACCTCAGTGCTGCTTTTGATACTGTTGACCATAAAATTTTATTACAGAGATTAGCGCATGCCATAGGTATTAAAGGCACTTGCGCTGCGGTGGTTTGAATCATATTTATCTAATAGATTACAATTTGTTCATGTAAATGGGGAATCTTCTTCACAGACTAAGGTTAATTATGGAGTTCCACAAGGTTCTGTGCTAGGACCAATTTTATTCACTTTATACATGCTTCCCTTAGGCAGTATATTAGAACGGCATTGCTTAAATTTTCATTGTTACGCAGATGATACCCAGCTTTATCTATCCATGAAGCCAGAGGACACACACCAATTAGCTAAACTGGCAGGATTGTCTTACAGACATAAAGACATGGATTACCTCTAATTTCCTGCTTTTAAACTCGATAAAACTGAAGTTATTGTACTGGCCCCACAAATCTTAGAAACATGGTGTCTAACCAGATCCTTACTCTGGATGGCCTTACCCTGACCTCTAGTAATACTGTGAGAAATCTTGGGGTCATTTTTGATATTAAACAAAATATGTAGGACTGCTTTTTGCATTTGCGCAATAGCTCTAAAATTAGAAAGGTCTTGTCTCAGAGTGAGGCGAAAACTAATTCATGCATTTATTTCCTCTAGGCTGGACTATTGTAATTCATTATCAGGTTGTCCTAAAAGTTCCCTGAAAAGCCTTCAGTTAATTCAAAAATGCTGCAGCTAGAGTACTAACGGGGCCTAGAAGGAGAGAGCATATCTCACCCATATTGGCCTCTCTTCATTGGCTTCCTGTTAATTCTAGAATAGAATTTAAAATTCTTCTTCTTACTTATAGGTTTTTGAATAATCAGTCCCTCTTATCTTAGGGACCCATAGTACCATATCACCCCAATATAGCGCTTCGCTCTCAGACTGCAGGCTTACTTGTAGTTCCTAGGGTTTTGTAAGAGTAGAATAGGAAGGCAGAGCCTCAGCTTTCAGCTCCTCTCCTGTGGGAACCAGCTCCCAATTCAGATCAGGGGGACAGACACCCTCATCTACTTTTAAGATTAGGCTTAAAACTTTCCTTTTGCTAAAGCTTATAGTTAGGGCTGGATCAGGTGACCCCTGAACCATCCCTTAGTTATGCTGCTATAGACTTAGACTGCTGGGGGGTTCCATGATGCACTGAGTGTTTCTTTCCTCTTTTTGCTCTGTATGCACCACTCTGCATTTAATCATTAGTGATTGATCTCTGCTCCCCTCCACAGCATGTCTTTTTCGTGTTTATCTCCCTCGAGCCCCAACCAGTCCCAGCAGAAGACTGCCCCTCCGTGAGCCTGGTTCTGCTGGAGGTTTCTTCTTCCTGTTAAAAGGGGAGTTTTTCCTTCCCACTGTCGCCAAGTGCTTGCTCACGGGTCCGTTTTGACCGTTGGGAGTTTTTACCGTAATTATTGTAATGGCCTTGCCTTACAATATAAAGCGCCTTGGGGCAACTGTTTGTTGTGATTTGGGCGCTATATAAATAAAATTGATTGATTGATTGATATTAATTCCATAATTGGCCGTAGCTGTCGAATGTTTTGTTCTGAATCCATACTGAGCATTATTTAAAATAGATGTTTCTCAATGATTTATCCACCTTGTCACGAAAAAACCTTTTCCATAATTTTTAGAAACTGTGGAAGCAATGATACTGGCCTGTAATTAGAGAATTATGTTTGTCCTCCATTTTATATAATTGGGACTACCTTGGGAAGTTTCATTTCATCTGGAAAATCCCTGTTGACGAGAGACAGATTGCAAATATAAGTGAATGGTCAATAACGTTTCTATTATACTTTTTACAGTCATCATGTCTAAATCTTCATGGTCATTGATCTTTTGCTTACACAGTTTTTTACAATATTTCTTATTTCATCTTTTTCCACATTGGAGCGTTCTGTGTAATGTTAAAGTCTACCACATATAAAAGGCATTTTGTTTATTTAATTTGATGGAATAACTATTATTCTATCTGTAAATTTCACAGTGTCTGGTGCTCTTATAAAGGGGAGTGGCAAGCATACCTCCGATCAAAACCTATCCACCTTTCGTAGTAACGGGTAACCGGGAAGTTACTCCACGTCATCAACTTACTCCCTAAGTTACCCTAATAAGCCAGTAACACCCCGCTTCATAGTACAGGCCACATGTCCAATTTGTTTGTGTTTTTGGTACAATGTCTGCTGTCTTTTTAAAATACTAGTACTTTGCAGAAATGCGCAAACCGATGGCCAGCCAGCAGCTCCACAATACCAATACGTACCTTGATTGACAAACCTGTACTGTATTATAGAAAATCATAATGAAAGCTCTGATATATGCTGTGTTGTTGGAAAGCCATGATAGTTGGCAGTCAGATACATTTAAAAAACCTTTAGTATTTCGGTGCTTTGTAATTGTTTGAACCCGGGAATAAGCACTAGCACCAGTTGGCCTCAGAGCCTGGACAAGACTGCTTTCTTTCTTTTCTTCTAATTGTACCGATCCGCAGATGCTCATAGTTAAATACAGTCGAATTAGAGGTTTTAAAAGAATTCTGATGAGTTGCATGCAGATAATGTTGTATTCATGCTGATCTGTTTTAGATTTTAAAATGAGTGGGGTGGAAAACACATTATTCCTTGTTTTCTGTACAGGCTCTTATCCATCTCCTAAAGCTGGAGCAAACCCTAGTGATGCACAAAGAATCTCTTAGTGTTGTTTTGGCGGATGGACGCGTCCCAGCCCGTACCCACTCCACCACCAGAGCGATTCTTTGATGAAACCACACCTACTCTCCTTCAAAGAACTGGTGACGGAGGATTCACTCCTGCAGTTTGGAAGATTTTTAGATGTTTGAGGCTGAATGATAGATGAGCTTGAAACTTAATAAGCTTCTGTCATCTAATTGTCATTCATGTGTTCATCTTATTCCAGGTGGAACTGTATAGTAACGACACATGGCCCTCCACCAATGGCTGGCCACTCTTTCCCTGTTATTGGAAACACTATGGTCGTTATTTGGAGGATCATTAGGAGCGCGCCAAATGTAGCATGTTTCATTTAAATTAGTTTGTGTATTTTAAAATGAGCATCAAAAGTAAAAAGCATAAATCTAAAGAATGGTATATTTGATGTCCTTTATTGTTTTAATGTATTAGGATGATCGGTAATTTATTGTGAAGTTACAACATGTGTGACCTGATGAATCAGCATTTCTCAGTAAGACATCAGATGTTTATGCACATTTCACAGATAAGGATGTAATTAGTAACATCCAGTGTTTTTTAAAAAACAAAAACAAAATTACCTTGGGTTTAAGTCATGAAAATTCATGAGAGTTGTACACTATATGTCTTCTTACACATGTTGCCGTGTCCTCTGATGGTTACAATCAGGATTAACGAAGTCTGGGTCTTGGATCTGGAACAATGGTCCTGGTCTAAACCACCAATATCTGGCCCGTCTCCCCATCCACGAGGAGGCCAGTCACAGGTATGTTAGCCTTTAAAATTGAGTTAAAGTGTGGCAGTTCTTATGCTGTTAAGTTTAATTTTTGAAAAATGGAGGTATTGTTTTCTGTTGTGTTTGTGAATAAAAATAGCTGAGCAATTTTGATCCGCTTAGATCAGTCCTGGTGGAACAATTTAGAGTCAGCCATGGACATGAATTGATTTGGGGGAAGAAATGGTCAACATTTTGGCACAGTGCTTATATATAAGGGATGTTTAGAATGACGCTTTTGTAGGAATTGGTTAAAGATACACCCATCGTTACTGCGGAGTCTCAGAAAAGAAAAATCTACCAAAAAAATAAATACATCCAAAGCCATCACAAAGACCTAACCAGAAGACCTACTGGTGGAAATGAAGGACACGTATCAATCACAAAGTTTGGTGTTAGGGTTGTAGAATTATTGTACATACATACATGATCATTACAAATATCCAGCTTAACAGTAGATAATCTACTTCAAAAGTAACATTTTGTGGTACATTTTCTTTTGTTTACTTTCTGTGGTAAGGAAAGAAAAAACTACCAACTTCTCTCATAGCCATTACTGACAGAAACCTGGAATATTGCAAAGTAAAGAAGACTTAAGTGGATGTTGGACTGAAATAAATGTAAGGAAAGGAGAGTGAGTTGTTCCCGTGTGTCCTTTAAAGCACTGGTCCCCAACCTTTTTTGGACCAGTTTACATTGTTTAAGCAATCTTTCGCAGACCGGCCTTCAAGGTGTGGCCGATAAACACAACAGAATAAAATGATACGACTGGCCCTAAAAAACTGTGGTATTTTCTAAATATATAATAAAGTGTGAGCCACCGTATTTGTATGCAACTTTATTAGCAGCGTCCTTGTAACATTGGGCCAACACATGATAACATCCTCTAGCCCCTTAAGGTACATTTAAACATGCCCTTCAAAATAGATACACCACAGACAAATATAAAGTTTGTGGAAAAATACACCTCACCATAATGCTGAATCAGTGGAGCCCTGACTTGTTTCTCTGCAAGGAGATGGTCCCATCTAGGGGTAAATAGGAGACACTGGTCACCTGAAGTGTGTTGTTTATGTCCAGTCTTGTTTTGGTTACTGTCACTGCAGAAAACCCCGCTTCACCAGGATAGGATGTCGGAAAATGGCAACAGGTTTTCAGTGCTGTTGTGGCGGTCTCAGGGTATTCTGCTTTCTTGTTCATAGCTTTTTTTTTTTTCTCAAAATACTCCAAGACTTGTCCTTTTCATGCAGGGTGCTTGGTATCCAAGTGACAAAGCAGTTTTGAAGGCTGCAATGCCTGATTAGAGAGCTGGTTGCAACATATTATAGCAGAGCTGGCTTGGTGCATAGGAACCACCCGTCCCAATAAATCTGTATTTTAGTAAAGCCTGGTTCACATGACAGGATTTTAAAATTATCGTTAGCTTTCCAAAACCTGAGACACACACGTGAAGATAAAAAAAAAAAAAAAAATCATGGATCTAACAGGTTTGGTCGTACAGTGTGGTGGTGTTCAGCCACACGGTAAGGACAACAACACCACACACGAACATTTACAGCTCAGACAGGAAATCTCGCAAAATCTCTCGAGATTAACGTGACTTCAGAGTAAAACAAACGGAGGGTACTTTGTGGACTAGTTAAAACAGAGGGGGGAAAACGATACAAAAAGAAAAACCATTCTTTAAAGGAGTGGAGACAGCTCGCCACTGGACTTTCTGGTAAGTCAGAACAGCTATTTTGATTTTATTTCCCTCCTTACGCCCGTCACCTCGCTTTGTGGATTGGCTGCACGTCACGTTCAGCAGGCTGTGTGCTCGTTTGTGGTCGGAGGGACACAACACACGCTGCGATATCAGGCCAAAAAAATCCAACATGTTAATTATCCCAGATTTGCGATCGGAGCGCTCCTGATGCCCATCTGAGCAGATCAGAAGCGCTCTGAACACCACACACCGGCAAAAATATCTGATAAGATTATCTTTAGCGTCAGCACGATTGTCGGGGCGTCCTTAAGATTGTCGAAGGGGAAGATCGGTCCGATATCAACCCCATTATCCTGCCGTTTGAACCCGGCTTAAGACTCCTGGTATTGCTCACCACTAGATACACTAAATTCTAATTACTGTAGCATTAAAAATGCACCCATGGTTAATGTGAAATGATAATACAAAATCAAATTCAGTCATGTCTACAACTAGTTTGACATGTTGACCAGTAAGGGAAGCTGAAGGTCAAGCAGTTAAAGCAGTGGTGTTGTGACTAGAAGATCCTCAGTTGAAAGCTCTGTCAGAGCAGAAAATCACTCTGACCTCTTGAGCAAGGTCCTTAATCCCAAAGTGCTCCAGTGGTGTAGTGAGCGCCTTACCACCCTGACATCTGGTGGGTGTGTGTGTGTGTGGTGTGTGTGTGTGTGTGGGTGTGTGTGTGTGTGTGTGTGTGTGTTGTGTGTGTGTGTGTGTGTGTGTGTGTGTGTGTGTGTGTGAGGCATCACTGTAAAGCACTTTGAACATAAAAATGCTATATAAATGCAGCCAGCCAACAAGATACCCATGACAACTCTGGAGTAGTTCTCGCTTCTGTGGCTCTGATTGGAGAACGGCACAGTCAAACTTTTGTCCTGTTGCATCAGCGGCCACAGCTTCATGTTGGGTTGGCACAGTGAAAGGTGACACCCTCCTTCAGAGTTCTAAGATGGGTGGATGTTGCACTCTGACTGCTGTTGTTCAAACATTTGCTGATATTTCTCTTAGATTGTGATTGACGATCACACGTTGCTAATCTTGGGAGGGTGTGGTGGCCCAAATGCAGTAAGCTTCTTATGTACCTTCATTCACAATGTCACAGTAGCTTCTGGAATGCGACAGCAATTTTAAATTGATGATGTGTGTTCAAGCTTTTAAGGATGCCTGGCTCCTCCATATGGATGCACTTCCTTGGAGGTGGCAACAGTTACATGTGGAAAATGAGGACCATGGGGCCCCAGACTTTGGTGTCACCCAGCGTGTCGGGTAAGCATGTGTCTCAGAGGCCAGTTTGATTATATACATTCATAAATAAATAAAATGAATAAAAATATTGAATCTGTGGTTGATTTGTATTTTATCATTATTATTTTTTGTGTGTGCAATTTTACCTCAAGGTGGGTCAGTGTGTGGTGGTTTTCTCACAAGCTCCATCTGGCCGTGCACCGCTCAGCCCTAGTCTTAACTCTCGGCCCTCCCCCATAAGTGCCACACCCGCCCCTCTGGGCCCCGAACCGCCTTCTCTGCGCTCTCAGTCTCCTGACAATGAAGGAGATGAAACTTGGAGGAAAACCTTCAGTCTGACAACAGTGACGATACTGGCAGAGTTCAGAAGACAGAATGGTCTAATCAATTGATTAAAAAAAATAGTTTTGGTGATTGTGGATTTTTTTTTTTATTTATGATTTTTTTTTTTTTTTTTTTTTTTCCTTTTTTGAGAAAAAAAGTACATTCAAATCTGAAAAATGTTATGAGGGACTGAAAATAGCTATTTTTTTAATAAATATTGTTTCCTTCTTGAATATTGTAACAGTTATTATTAAATATTAAAACCATTCACATAAGGAGAAAATAAGTCTTACCTGTCCATTTCAGTGAGATTATCTTCATTTTGATGAAAACGTGTGAAAATAATTTAATTTGTTGTCCTGGCAGAAGAAAAGGCCATGATGTTTAGAGTCTCTGCAGTACTGATCTGTGACTGACATGGTCCTCTGCAGGTTTAATCTGTTCATTGCGTCTGCACCTAATGGTTCGAGTCTCTGCTGTGAATGGACCCTCTTGTTCCACAGTGGGCCACTTTGCACTTCAAGTTAAAAGACTTGTAGACCCTCATCTGCTTGTAACATTTCAGTCTGCACGTGACGAAATTCCCATGGTCCAAAAACAATGAACCCAAATAAAATAAAGTGCCTGCCTGCAGTACAGTCTGCGTGCTCGTCAATATAAGTGTTTCCACCTGCCAATTGAAAAAGATTCTGCCAGCGAGATAAACGTTCTGACACAGAAAACACGGTACAGCTCCGACCCAATCCACTTGATGGAAACAGGTATGTCAGTAGCCTGTAAAAATCCATAAATTAATGGGACAATTAAGATAATGGTTCCGGAGCTGACGCCACTTCCTCCTCCTTTTTGTCCATTGTCGGCACGCTGGGAAGTTTTGTAGTGGCATGCATTTTAAAATCCGAATATTTATCTCTTCAAGAACTGCGCACCAGGAAAGGATCAATTTCAAAAAAGTAACCCAGCGCACTAACCACTTGGCCATCACCCCTGCTAAAGGATACATTTCAAACTGTTGTTTAAAGTGTAGGTGATACGTAATGCCATGTTTTCATGAACATTTAAGATGAAAATTAAACATCATCAACTTTTATTGTTCAGGAATTTTTAAAATATTAACATTTCATCATTTATAGTGATTTTGTGTACATTTTTGGTGTCACCTACACTTTAATTTTAGTCTTAAATATTCATGAAAACATGGCATTACGTGTCACCTACACTTTAAACGCCTTAAAATAGATTCATTGTTTATCTGGAGAATACCAGTATTTTCAAGGTAACATAGATCTTTCATCAGCCCCTATGAATCTTGAAAGATTTCCATAGTATGTCTGCAAAAAGGTAGCTGTCAGTCGCTGACTTAACTGAAACAAAATATTACTGACCTGCATTATATAGTTAGTAAGCCTCACATTGCATTTTTTTTTTGTGGGGGCAATATATAATCAGTATCATATTGGACACTAGATAGTTGGTCATGTTTGTCTGATTTTTACAAATGAACACTAGCCCAACAAATAAATCATTTGATCTGCCTGTAGCTGGTTAGCCTGCAGACTCAGGAATCTATAACAGATTAATGGTGCGCATTTGTAGTTCACGTCTGCCCAGAAACTTAGATTTGTGTTATGTAGTCTGTGGTGGGCACAGCTAACCAAAAGGTTAGCTTCAATAACTGCTAATCTGCTAACTGAAAAGTTGAGTTTTGTAACGCTAAACCGATAATCCACTAAAAAAATTTATCGGAAGTTACAGCCAACCGCTAACTTGTAGTACTGACTCAGGACACTGTTGGCTAATGATAAGCCTGTTTCAAGTTTAAGCACCACCGAGGCTCCCGAGGAAAATCAGAGGTGATCACAAATCCCAAACGAACAACGAGCCAGAGCTTATGTCTTTATGCGCACTGCCTGCTGCTGCCCCCACCCCCCAAAAACCATTCTTTACTTACCACATACTACAAAACAGACAGTGGGCAGGAGACATGATATTTTCACTTTGTAAAAATGACAGCATTACCATTAATGTTGATAATCTGTCCAAAATTAGTTGTTTATAAGTGAAACCATGATTGAAAAGTGCTTTGCTTCATGTCTCCTGCCCACAGTCTGTGTCATTAGATATAGAAAGTAAATGACTTTCTTGTTTTTTTTTTTTTGTTTTTTTTTTAGCAGCCAGCAGCTGGCCACTGGCCCGCCCCCTTCTGCTGGGGGAGGGCTGAGCTCACAGCGGTCTGACTGTTGCAAAACATGCAACAGACAGGAACTAACGTGTATGATTTTAGGGTTTACAAATGTTTTTTTTACCATTAAGCTTTACTCAATATATCAGCAATAAAATGTCAGCGGACCTAAATTTAGCAGAAGCTAATTGGTCCATTGGTGGTTTTCAAAATTAGCTGAAAAGCTAATCTGCTAACAAAAAGTTAGCTACACTAATTAGCGGTTAGCGGATTGGTAGAACTGTGGCCACCACTGCATGTAATAAGCAGTAAACAACAGTCTGTCAATTTTTTTTTAAGTCATTAGCTGGGTGTGAAAAATAGTGGACTGATTCGTCTGGTGACTGATGAATTGTCATGAGGCCAATTTACAAAGAAAAGGGTAAAAAAACAACAGCTGTAGGTGGGTTTCCATTGCTCTCCAAATTGTATAATTTGAAGTAGTGAATGGAAATATGCTTAATGGAAATGCATGTATTTCAGAAACTCTCAAGTATGGCAGGATGTGGTTTTTCAGGGAATTTGAAGAAGCCTTACTTGGCAAGACTGCATCAGAAATGCTTTTTCTGCTATTATAGGTCACTTGATGTACAGTAAGAGTCACTTGATATTCTGAAACACATGGCATGGTACATGTGGACAGAGGAAGAGATAGAGAGAGCTTGTTAAACATTGTAAGAGATGATGTTACGGCAATAGTGAATAAAGAAAAAGGTAATATTTAGCAGGACATACCCTTCTGTCACAATGACTTGAAATTACAGTTCTTGCAAGAGCCTATCTGGAATGACAGTTATCGAGAGAAGACAAAACCCAGCAGTTACACAACATTCTGAAAATATTGCTTAACTTTTGCACAAATCTGTAATGGAAACCCAGCTAGTGTGACTTCTGTGGAATGATGCTAGGGCTCCCCTGTTTGCATGCAGATGGGTGCCTCAAGCCTAAGGGAATGGGTGTTTTGAAGCAGAAGTGGTTTGGTTCAAGTACATTTGGGTCGCCATCAGCTCATGTGTACTTTCAAAATGAGTTAATATTCAGCTAATATTAAAAAAAAATATTGGAGGTTGACACACGACTGTCGTTTTCAGACATGATTGGGATTGTGCTGTTGTGTGCACTCAGATGTAATTGTAAAATTGCACAATTTGAAGTAGCAAATTGAAAATGAGCTGAATGGAAATGTGTAATTCTTAAAAAGAAAAGAAAAAAAAAAAACACATTTGGGACTGTTGAGCAGGACTTTCCCATCATCGCACTGATGGCTGTTGTAATTCCAGTTCAGTGCAGTTACAAGTAATTTGGTGGACAGTGATGTCATGTTAATAAATTCAAAAGTAATACCACTGCTGATTGTGCAATGCAGAACACTACTGTGAGGTAAGGGACATCAGTTTTACTACTGTCAGATTCTTCTGTCGGATGCTTTAAATCTGGGTGGGATGGGTGGAGGGTGGTCTGTGCCCCCACACAAAAACAGCGCAGGCTGCCACTGTGTTTGTGCTGGTTTCAAATGCAGCTTGGGTGAGTGTCCACTCTTCCTACTGGGCTGAAACCAGTAAGTTTGGACTGAAGGTGGAGCTGAACTACAACCCCTGGCAAAAATTCTGGAATCACCGGCCTCATCGGATGTTCATTCAGGTTGTTTAATTTTGTAGAAAAAAAGCAGATCACAGACATGACACAAAACTAAAGTCATTTCAAATGGCAACTTTCTGGCTTTAAGAAAACACTGTAAGAAATCAAGAAAAAAAAAAAGATTGTGGCAGTCAGTAACGGTTACTTTTTTAGACCAAGCAGAGGAAAAAAAATATGGAATCACTCAATTCTGAGGAAAAATTATGGAAATCACCCTATAAATTTCAATCCCCCAAATTAACACCTGCATCAATCAGATCTGCTCATTGACATTGACCCTATGCCATGAACATTGACCCGGTGTCATTTTGCACAGGAATGTTTTTTGCAGTTTTTGCTCTATGGCAAGATGCATTATCTTGACAAATGATTTCATCATCCCAAAACATCCTTTCAATTGTCCAAAATATCAACATAAACTTGTGCATTTATTGATGAGGTAATGACAGCCATCTCCCCGAGTGCCTTTACCTGACATGCAGCCCCCCATATCATCAATGACTGTGGAAATTTACATGGTCTCTTCAGGCAGTCATCTTTATAAATCTCATTGGAAAGGCACCAAACAAAAGTAGTTCCAGCAGCATCCACCTTGCCCAATGCAAGATTCGAGATTCATCACTGATATAGGACATTTCATCCAGTCATCCACAGTCCACAATTGCATTTTCCTTAGCCCATTGTAACATTGTGTTTTTTTTTTTCTGTTTAGGTGGTAATGATGCCTTTCGTTTAGCTTTTTGTATGTAAATCCCATGTCCTTTAGGCAGTTTCTTACAGTTCGGTCACAGACGTTGACCTCCAGTTTCCTCCCATTCGTTCCTCTTTGTTTTGTTGTACATTTTTTGATGCAGGTGTTAGTTTTGGGGATGGAAATTTACAGGGTGATTCCATATTTTTTTCCTCTGCTTGGTCTAAAAAAGTAACCGTTACTGACTGCCACAATCTTTTTTTCTTGATTTCTTATAGTGTTTCTTAAAGCCTGAAAGTTGCCATTTGAAATGACTTTTAGTTTTGTGTCATGTCTGTGATCTGCTTTTTTTCTACAAAATTAAACCAACTGAATGAACATTCTCAGAGGCCCGTGATTCCTTATTTTGCCAGGGGTTGTACTTGTGTTCACAAAAGCACAGCCTGCCTGTGGATGGGTGCGGAGAATCACCACTTGTAAACCAGTCATTCTGGAGAGCGAGTGGATTTTAAAGCCTCGCCCACTTTCCTTTCTCACTCCGCAGTAACATGGCTAACATAAACTTGAGGGAGCCGCATTCATTTCAAAAGAACGATGCCAAAGAAAAATCTCCCATCAAATGGTTTTCAGGAGCAATTACATTTGGAAGTTATATATCAGGAGAAAAGAACCATTGCTAACCAAACAAAAATGCATGAAAACAAGTGAGGAAAAGATTGTTTACCAAACACCTGCAGCATCTTGTGACTCCCCTAATCTGTAATAGAAGCCCTATTGCAATATTTAAAAAAATAATAATTAAAAAATTTATATGGGTATTGTTATGGATGGACTTATACGGCACACCCCAAATTCAGTGAGCACATATTCTGTTTTAACAAGTCAAACTAAATGCTGCACTGATTAAAATCTTTATAATTCTAATTGAAATCTTTTGCCCAAACAATGTAAATATAGGCCCTAGGCTAAAAAATGTCAGAGTTCTACTTTAAGGCTTCATAAGACCTTTGATTCCACATCTGAAAAAAACTGTCCACTCTGTTGTTCCTACCTTTTACTGGTGTGTAATCAGAGAAGTGCTTGTTGTCCATATTGACTGAGTTGTTACTTTTTGTGTTTGCAGGTGCATGCTATTATGATTCAAACCAGTCCATGTACGTGTTTGGGGGTTGCACTCAGAGTAGTTGCAATGCTGCCTTCAATGATCTATGGCGACGTGACCTCAACAGTAAGGAGTGGATCCGCCCTTTAGCCTCAGGTATCTTTGCTTGACAAATATTAAGTGCAACAAGAGGGAAGGCTGAGCTCATTTTATGATATGTTGCTCTTTGGTAAAGATGTCTCTGAGCATGGTGCTTGTCTAAACATAATTCTGAGAGAGTGCATATGAGTCAATAATCAAGCCATTCTTAAGTACAACTAAAATAGCAATAAAACAGGCTGCACAGAGTCTGAAGTGTAGTTAATTTACAGGAACCTTTATTGCTTCAAACCTAAGGGGATGATGTTACTTCTTTTTTTCTGTGCTGGTAACAAAATAGAGCTTGGACAACAGGAATGTAGAGTGAGTGAGTTAGTCCACTGCAGCCAAAACATCTCTAAATTCGAAGAATACGTAATGAGGACAATCGCTCGTAACGTCTACAAAAAGCACAACCTGCTTATTTGATCCCATAACAAAACTTTAAGGACCTGTGGCCCATTCATGGGCTGATTGTGCTGGAAATTATTAATCTCTCATTAACCTCTGGATCTGTTCCTAAATGTTTCAGATTTGCAGTGATTAAACCATTATTTAAGAAATCTAATCTTGATCCTAGTGTATTGAAAAACTATAGGTTTGATATCAAAGTATCAATTAGTTTGCTGTAAAGTTCTGAAAAAGGTGGTTTTCACGGCAGCTCATGAAAACCACCTTATTGAGAATAATCTTTTTGAGCCACTGCAGTCTGCTTTAAGAAAATATCATTCCACAGAGACAGCGCTCACTAAAGTGGTGAATGAGCTTCTGCTTGCAATGGATTCAAACACCACTACCGTTTTGGTGCTGTTAGATTTTAGTGCTGGCGTTTGATACCATGGATCACCATATTCTACTCAATAGGCTGGAGAATCATTTTGGGACTACTGGGAATGACCTTTTTAGTTGACATCATACTTGACCAGTTGTTCTCACTATGTTTTGTACAATAGCACTACCTCTAACCTTAGTGATATGAATTTGGGGTTCCACAGGGGTCCGTCTTCTGCCCCCTGCTTTTCTCTCCCTTTATATAGCACCCTTGGACACATATTGCAGCGTTTGTGATTACCTTTCATTGCTATGCTGATGATACTCAGTTATACATGCTGATAACTGCTGGTAATCTCATCCACCATAAAATCCTTAGAAGATTGCCTTGCATCAGTGAAAGCTGGATGTCTAGCCATTTCCTACTTAACTCTGATAAGACTGAAATGATGGTTCATGTCCAGTAAGACATCGGCATCATTTTGAACCAGTTTAACGCTTAGCCTAGGCTCGTGTGTCATACATCACACTGACAAGTGAGGAACCTTGGTGTAATTTTTGGTCCTAGGTTGTCCTTTGACCTCCACATTAGAGATATTGCAAGGACTGCTTTCTTCCACCTGCAAAATATAGCGAAGATTCGTCCCATCCTGTCTATGGCTGATGCTGAGACCCTGATTCATGCATTTGCTTCTTCTCGATTTTATTAAAAAAAAAAAAAAAAAAAAAGCTTCAGATATCTGTTGCTGAGATAGATGATGACTAAAGGGCAGTGTTAAGCAGAAACAAAGTTTTAATCTGTGAACCACGGCTAATGACATGCGCAAATGCAAAAAGCAGACAGATTTTTAGGGGGGACCATTTGGTCAGCAACACGGGACACTTTGATGTGTAGTACAACCCCTCGCAAAAATTATGGAATCACCGGCCTCGGAGGATGTTCATTCTGTTGTTTAATTTTGTAGAAAAAAAGGAGATCACAGACATGACACAAAACTAAAGTCATTTCAATTGGCAACTTTCTGGCTTTAAGAAACACTATAAGAAATCAAGAAAAAAAGATTGTGGCAGTCAGTAACGGTTACTTTTTTAGACCAAGCAGAGGAAAAAAATATGGACGCACTCAATTCTGAGGAATAAATTATGGAATCACCCTGTAAATTTCCATCCCCAAAACTAACACCTGCATCAAATCACATCTGCTCGTTGACATTGACCCTATGTCATGAAATTGACCCTATGTGTCTTTTGCAAGGAATGTTTTCACTAATCCTAACCCTAACCCTAATCCTAATCCTTATGTGTCTTTTTGCAAGGAATGTTTTCACAGTTTTTGCTCTATGGCAAGATGCATTATCTTCTTAAAAAATGATTTCATCATCCTCAAACATCAGAAAAGTGTCCAAAATATCAACGTAAACTTGTGCATTTATTGATGATGTAATGACAGCCATCTCCCCAGTGCCTTTACCTGACATGCAGCCCCATATCATCAATGACTGTGGAAATTTACATGTTCTCTTCAGGCAGTCATCTTTATAAATCTCATTGGAATGGCACCAAACAAAAGTTCCAGCATCATCACCTTGCCCAATGCAGATTCGAGATTCATCACTGAATATGACTTTCATCCAGTCATCCACAGTCCACGATTGCGTTTCCTTTTTTCCATTGTAACCTTTTTTTCTGTTTAGGTGTTGATGGCTTTCGTTTAGCTTTTCTGTATGTAAATCCCATTTCCTTTAGGCGGTTTCTTACAGTTCGGTCACAGACGTTGACTCCAGTTTCCTCCCATTCGTTCCTCATTTGTTTTGTTGTGCATTTTCGATTTTTGAGACATATTGCTTTAAGTTTTCTGTCTTGACGCTTTGATGTCTTCCTTGGTCTACCAGTATGTTTGCCTTTAACAACCTTCCCATGTTGTTTGTATTTGGTCCAGAGTTTAGACACAGCTGACTGTGAACAACCAACATCTTTTGCAACATTGCGTGATGATTTACCCTCTTTTAAGAATTTGATAATCCTCTCCTTTGTTTCAATTGACATCTCTCGTGTTGGAGCCATGATTCATGTCAGTCCACTTGGTGCAACAGCTCTCCAAGGTGTGATCACTCCTTTTTAGATGCAGATGTGATTTGATGCAGGTGTTAGTTTTGGGGATGAAAATTTACAGGGTGATTCCATAATTTATTCCTCAGAATTGAGTGATTCCATATTTTTTTTCCTCTGCTTGGTCTAAAAAAGTAACCGTTACTGACTGCCACAATCTTTTTTTTCTTGATTTCTTATAGTGTTTCTTAAAGCCAGAAAGTTGCCATTTGAAATTACTTTAGTTTTGTGTCATGTCTGTGATCTGCTTTTTTTCTACAAAATTAAACAACTGAATGAACATCCTCTGAGGCCGGTGATTCCATAATTTTTGCCAGGGGTTGTATAATGTCTGTGCTGAGTTTGTATACAGAGATGACATTGTGGTACATTTTCACCCAGACACTTGAATGTGAGCTGTTACGATCCAAAACAAACTTGTGTCTATGATGTACTCAGAGATGCATCTGTGTGCATAAATTAATGCATTCATGCTCCATAAATACTTCTATTGTTCCGTTTGAATTGATGCTGAGAATTATTATTTTTGAGTTCTTTGAATTGTCATTTGCTTTATTGTGTACGTTCTGGGGCAAAATATAAAGTTGTGTGAAAAGACTGGGGTGGGAAAATTGACCTGACCCAAGATTTTATATTTATTATTTATTTATTTTGGAAAAAAGTTGGTTGGTAAATAAACCTGAAAATGCACCAGAATGCATCTGAAATTTCAAATTTTTCTGGGGGAGAACCCCAGACCTCCTGCTAGGGACTTCAGTCCTTGCCAGAAATGTTCAGTTTGTTTTTTTTTTTCTTTACTTTTTTTTCACTGTAGTGATGAAAGTGGGCCATGTGTGACCCTAGTGTATTGAAAATATAGGCCGATATCGAAGTATCAATTAGTTTGCTGTGAAGTTCTGAAAAAGGTTGTTTCACGGCAGCTCACGAAAACCACTTTATTGAGAATAATTTTTTTGAGCCACTGCAGTCTGCTTTTAGAAAATATCATTCCACAGAGACAGGGCCATATGTGTACCTGTGTGAAGCGCCTTGAGGCAACTTGTTGTGATATGGCACTATATAAATAAATGAAATAATAAATATTATGACGGCATCATATAAACTGGATACTTCGCTCACTGGACAGAAGCAAAAGTCCCAATGTTTTTGTAGGATTTTCCATGTAATAAACACCGTATATAGCAAATTTTGTAGAATGGATTTTCGCTTACATCGGACAAAACGTCCCGTCCCATTGCAATGCATTTCCATTAAAAGCCCCTCTCATGTACCGGTGAGGAGACTGCGGTGCCCAATTCCTAAAAAATTGTGGCGAATTTATTTTATTTATTTATTTTTGACTGCTTGAATTAAAGCTTTAAAGTCTATGCTGCAAACACATCTTGATTGAGTACCGAGGCAAAAATACAGATCTCCAAATAATTGTGTACCTGACTGTACATGCAATTAGGAATTCCTCAGTTGATCCACACATTTTGTTTGTGGTTCTATTAGTGAGATTTCAATGATGGATCAGTGCTGCCTGGAATACTCCAGGGGCCTGTACTACGAAGCGTGGTTAACTTACTCAGATGTAACCCAGGGTCAACCTCTTAAACCGGGGTCGACAAAACCTGGTTTTCTCAAGTGGTGTTAATCGGTACTACGACGCTGAATAAGATGTTGATTTGTTGAACCTGTGTTAACCTAATTGGAGTTTGTGCGCATTCACATAAAAGGGGCAGGTTGCAGCACACGTCACCATTTTTCAATGATGGCGCGGCCACCTTACTTTACCGAAGATGAATGCACGATTATTATACGGAGCTACGAGGAAATTAAATTAATGTTAAGGGGGAAATCGAACACATCGTCTGCCAATAAAGCAAGACAGGCTTGTTGGCAACATATTGCTGATCGGGTAAATGCGTAAGTACAATTCAATTGTTCTCCAAATCTGTTACAGATGATTAGCCTGTGGAATCTCTGATATGTGTAAAAAAAAATGACCTTCTGTCATTAATTACGCCCAGATGCAACACGATTCAGAAGTGGGCATAGGTCTACTAATAAATGTTAGGTTAATTTAATGTTTCCTAAATAGGCTACCTTGACTGTATGATTGCTATTCCTAATCCTGTCAATATGTCAGATGCAATAGCAGTGCCAAACGCACCTGGTAGCAGGTGAAGATGAAATATAAAAACATCCTTCAGAACGGTAGGTTTATATTCATAGTTTGATAAGCCCCACTTCGCCTAATTAATGGACATGCATTAGACCTATTTGATATTAGTAATTACCCGCGATTGCATAAAACCCTTCTTTGATTTGCATTGCAGATAAATGGCCAGGGAAAACGACAGATGCATCCAACAGTTTAGATAGAGCAAGTACTACCTTGCAAATCATACGACATACAGTATTCTTGCTCAGATGTTCAGCATCACCGATGGAATACATAAATTGTCCACTGGCAAAATAGGCACAAGGCACATTATCTGCTTGATCGTTGGGGCATTGCTACACTGTAAAAATTGAGTTGTTTTTACAGGAAAATGCTGGCAGCTGTGGTTACCGGGGAATTCCTGTAAAACATACAGCAGCACATTAGATAACATTACAGACATAATATGTATATGGATTTACAGTGAATGAACCACGGCTGACTCACATTAAAGGAACTGTTAAATCTACAAACAAGAGCTCTCTTTTTTGCACATTTAACTGCTGTATTTTTTACAGGAATTCCCTGGTAACCACAGCTGCCAGTGTTTTCCTGTAAAAACACAGTCTTTTTTACAGTGTACGATGGGTGATGTTACATACTTCTGGCCCGATCAGCTGACAAAGATAACGAATTCCCTCAGATGAGAATCTATATCTTTCATAGAGAATATCGTCCGGGTATGTCAGCGGATTCTGGCGGCCTTTAAAAACCCTCGCCCTGCGAAGAGAGCCCTCACAATTTGTGCCCCAATATCAAACGGATCATCCAGGTAGGCCGGCATTGTCTTCGGAGTGATTGAAGGTGGATGGATGGTACTTATTCATTCATTTATTTATTTCATTCATTTAAAAGAAAAAAAAAACAGAAAAGCAGAAATAAAGCATCTCAATTACCAGAATGAAAAGGAGCAGAGAGAAGAACAAGTCTTATATTTTCTGCCCCTTTTTACAATACAATCTTTCAATATCCAGCGTCATTATTCGACATTTAACAGATTGCATTTCTTTAACTTGTCACGTACCACTGACTTATTTCATAATTATGACCATTATTTAATAGATTACATATCTGACATGTTTTTAAACTTAAAACATTTTAAACATTAACAAATGACCTTTTTTACTTCCTTACAGCCCTCTGACTTGTTTCATACTTACTTAATACATCTAGTTTAATACATTTTTTTAAATAATTTAAGCGACCTTAATTCTTTAATTTCTTTGTTGATATTGTTCCATAATTTTACACCATTTACTGCAATACTCCGTTCCTTTACTTTGGTTCTGTATCTTGGTTTTCTAAAGACTTCTATTCCTTTCAATTTATAACTACTTACTCTTTTCTCAAACATATTTTGAATGTTTGTTGGTAAAGCATTTTTATTAGCTTGGTACATTGTTTGTAATATTTTCAAATTGACCAAATCACGAAATTTAAGTACCCTGTACTGATTGAACAATGGATTAGATGGATCACTAAAACCACTGTTGCTAATCACCCTTAAAGCCCTTTTCTGCAGAATAAACAAAGGTTGTATTTAAGTTGTATATGTTGATCCCCAGATTTCTACACAATAAGTTAAATATGGGAAAATCAATGAATTGTACAATGTTAATAAACCATAACTATTTAATGAATATTTTACTTTATGCAAAACAGCAATGGCTTTCGCTATTTTTCCTTTTATGTAATTTATGTGTGACTTCCATATAAGATCTTCATCAATCATGACTCCTAAAAATTTCATTTCTTTTACTCTTTGTATATCCATTCCATCTATTTGTAATGACACATTTTTTTTTTGCTCTGTCATTAAACAATATGAAATTTGTCTTATTAATATTTTTAGTGACAGTCTGTTTATATCAAACCAATGTTTAACCTTTTCCAGTTCTGTATTTCTCACTTGTGCTACTTCCTGTTTATCTGATCCGGAGTAAAACAACGTTGTATCATCAGCAAATAAAATGCTACCAAGCACATTAGATACATTCACAAAATCATTGATATACAAAATAAACAGTTTGGGTCCAAGTACCGATCCTTGTGGTACTCCATAAGTAATACTACACAATTATGATTTGATATTATTTATCTGAACAAACTGTTTTCTGTTTTCTAAGTAGCTTTTTACCCACTGATGTGCAATACCTCTTATTCCATATTGTTGTAACTTGTGATGCAATCTTGAGTGGTCAATAACATCAAAAGCCTTTTTCAAGTCAATAAAAATACTTACAAAATAATCCTTATTTTCTATTGTTGTTGATATTTTCTGTATTATTATTATTATTATTGACTGGTGGTTGGCTCTCACTGCGGTATTGTATCACTTCCTGTTCCGGAGCACAGCGGTGTTTTGCTGTATCTGTTAGCTGTTTAATCTGCGCAGTTAGATTGATCTAGTTAACTAGATAACGATTTTATTCACAGTGTAATCTTCACGTGCCTTAACTAAAGCACTCCCTCTGCTGAATCACCTCTAAATTATTTACACATTATTCACTTTGTGTGTTTTTAGGAATCCGCTAGCTTAGCGCAGCTACTAGCTCTTAGCCGGTTTAGCATGGCGGCTTCTCCTGTCTCTCCCGCACTTTTCTGCTCTGGGTGTGAAATGTTATTCCTCGGCCTCCTTTAGCAGTAACGGTACTTGTAATAAGTGTAGCTTATTCGTAGCTTTGGAGGCCAGGCTGGGCGAATTGGAGACTCGGCTCCGCACCATGGAAAATTCTACAGCTAGCCAGGCCCCTGTAGTCGGTGCGGACCAAGGTAGCTTAGCCGCCGTTAGTTTCCCTCTGGCAGATCCCGAGCAGCCGGGAAAGCAGGCCGACTGGGTGACTGTGAGGAGGAAGCGTAGTTCTAAACAGAAGCCCCGTGTACACCGCCAACCCGTTCACATTTCTAACCGTTTTTCCCCACTCGACGACACACCCGCCGAGGATCAAACTCTGGTTATTGGCGACTCTGTTTTGAGAAATGTGAAGTTAGCGACTCCAGCAACCATAGTCATTTGTCTTCCGGGGGTCAGAGCAGGCGACATTGAAGGAAATTTGAAACTGCTGGCTAAGGCTAAGCGTAAATTTGGTAAGATTGTAATTCACGTCGGCAGTAATGACACCCGGTTACGCCAATCGGAGGTCACTAAAATTAACATTGAATCGGTGTGTAACTTTGCAAAAACAATGTCGGACTCTGTAGTTTTCTCTGGGCCCCTCCCCAATCGGACTGGGAGTGACATGTTTAGCCGCATGTTCTCCTTGAATTGCTGGCTGTCTGAATGGTGTCCAAAAAATGAGGTGGGCTTCATAGATAATTGGCAAAGCTTCTGGGGAAAACCTGGTCTTGTTAGGAGAGACGGCATCCATCCCACTTTGGATGGAGCAGCTCTCATTTCTAGAAATCTGGCCAATTTTCTTAAATCCTCCAAACCGTGACTATCCAGGGTTGGGACCAGGAAGAAGAGTTGTTGTCTTACACACCTCTCTGCAGCTTCTCTCCCCCTGCCATCCCCTCATTACCCCATCCCCGTAGAGACGGTGCCTGCTCCCAGACCACCAATAACCAGCAAAAATCTATTTAAGCATAAAAATTCAAAAAGAAAAAATAATATAGCACCTTCAACTGCACCACAGACTAAAACAGTTAAATGTGGTCTATTAAACATTAGGTCTCTCTCTTCTAAGTCCCTGTTAGTAAATCATATAATAATTGATCAACATATTGATTTATTCTGCCTTACAGAAACCTGGTTACAGCAGGATGAATATGTTAGTTTAAATGAGTCAACACCCCCAAGTCACACTAACTGCCAGAATGCTCGTAGCACGGGTCGAGGCGGAGGATTAGCAGCAATCTTCCATTCCAGCTTATTAATTAATCAAAAACCCAGACAGAGCTTTAATTCATTTGAAAGCTTGTCTCTTAGTCTTGTCCATCCAAATTGGAAGTCCCAAAAACCAGTTTTATTTGTTATTATCTATCGTCCACCTGGTCGTTACTGTGAGTTTCTCTGTGAATTTTCAGACCTTTTGTCTGACTTAGTGCTTAGCTCAGATAAGATAATTATAGTGGGCGATTTTAACATCCACACAGATGCTGAGAATGACAGCCTCAACACTGCATTTAATCTATTATTAGACTCAATTGGCTTTGCTCAAAATGTAAATGAGTCCACCCACCACTTTAATCTTATCTTAGATCTTGTTCTGACTTATGGTATGGAAATTGAAGACTTAACAGTATTCCCTGAAAAGTTCCTTCTGTCTGATCATTTCTTAATAACATTTACATTTACTCTGATGGACTACCCAGCAGTGGGGAATAAGTTTCATTACACTAGAAGTCTTTCAGAAAGCGCTGTAACTAGGTTTAAGGATATGATTCCTTCTTTATGTTCTCTAATGCTATATACCAACACAGTGCAGAGTAGCTACCTGAACTCTGTAAGTGAGATAGAGTATCTCGTCAGTAGTTTTACATCCTCATTGAAGACAACTTTGGATGCTGTAGCTCCTCTGAAAAAGAGAGCTTTAAATCAGAAGTGCCTGACTCCGTGGTATAACTCTCAAACTCGCAGCTTAAAGCAGATAACCCGTAAGTTGGAGAGGAAATGGCGTCTCACTAATTTAGAAGATCTTCACTTAGCCTGGAAAAAGTCTGTTGCTCTATAAAAAAGCCCTCCGTAAAGCTAGGACATCTTACTACTCATCACTAATTGAAGAAAAAAAGAACAACCCCAGGTTTCTTTTCAGCACTGTAGCCAGGCTGACAAAGAGTCAGAGCTCTATTGAGCCGAGTATTCCTTTAACTTTAACTAGTAATGACTTCATGACTTTCTTTGCTAATAAAATTTTAACTATTAGAGAACAAATTACTCATAACCATCCCAAAGACGTATCGTTATCTTTGGCTGCTTTCAGTGATGCCGGTATTTGGTTAGACTCTTTCTCTCCGATTGTTCTGTCTGAGTTATTTTCATTAGTTATTCCATCCAAACCATCAACATGTCTATTAGACCCCATTCCTACCAGGCTGCTCAAGGAAGCCCTACCATTATTTAATGCTTCGATCTTAAATATGATCAATCTATCTTTATTAGTTGGCTATGTACCACAGGCTTTTAAGGTGGCAGTAATTAAACCATTACTTAAAAAGCCATCACTTGACCCAGCTATCTTAGCTAATTATAGGCCAATCTCCAACCTTCCTTTTCTCTCAAAAATTCTTGAAAGGGTAGTTGTAAAACAGCTAACTGATCATCTGCAGAGGAATGGTCTATTTGAAGAGTTTCAGTCAGGTTTTAGAATTCATCATAGTACAGAAACAGCATTAGTGAAGGTTACAAATGATCTTCTTATGACCTCAGACAGTGGACTCATCTCTGTGCTTGTTCTGTTAGACCTCAGTGCTGCTTTTGATACTGTTGACCATAAAATTTTATTACAGAGATTAGCGCATGCCATAGGTATTAAAGGCACTGCGCTGCGGTGGTTTGAATCATATTTATCTAATAGATTACAATTTGTTCATGTAAATGGGGAATCTTCTTCACAGACTAAGGTTAATTATGGAGTTCCACAAGGTTCTGTGCTAGGACCAATTTTATTCACTTTATACATGCTTCCCTTAGGCAGTATTATTAGACGGCATTGCTTAAATTTTCATTGTTACGCAGATGATACCCAGCTTTATCTATCCATGAAGCCAGAGGACACACACCAATTAGCTAAACTGCAGGATTGTCTTACAGACATAAAGACATGGATGACCTCTAATTTCCTGCTTTTAAACTCAGATAAAACTGAAGTTATTGTACTTGGCCCCACAAATCTTAGAAACATGGTGTCTAACCAGATCCTTACTCTGGATGGCATTACCCTGACCTCTAGTAATACTGTGAGAAATCTTGGAGTCATTTTTGATATTAAACAAATATGTAGGACTGCTTTTTTGCATTTGCGCAATAGCTCTAAAATTAGAAAGGTCTTGTCTCAGAGTGATGCTGAAAAACTAATTCATGCATTTATTTCCTCTAGGCTGGACTATTGTAATTCATTATCAGGTTGTCCTAAAAGTTCCCTGAAAAGCCTTCAGTTAATTCAAAATGCTGCAGCTAGAGTACTAACGGGGCCTAGAAGGAGAGAGCATATCTCACCCATATTGGCCTCTCTTCATTGGCTTCCTGTTAATTCTAGAATAGAATTTAAAATTCTTCTTCTTACTTATAAGGTTTTGAATAATCAGGTCCCATCTTATCTTAGGGACCTCATAGTACCATATCACCCCAATAGAGCGCTTCGCTCTCAGACTGCAGGCTTACTTGTAGTTCCTAGGGTTTGTAAGAGTAGAATAGGAGGCAGAGCCTTCAGCTTTCAGGCTCCTCTCCTGTGGAACCAGCTCCCAATTCAGATCAGGGAGACAGACACCCTCTCTACTTTTAAGATTAGGCTTAAAACTTTCCTTTTTGCTAAAGCTTATAGTTAGGGCTGGATCAGGTGACCCTGAACCATCCCTTAGTTATGCTGCTATAGACTTAGACTGCTGGGGGGTTCCCATGATGCACTGAGTGTTTCTTTCTCTTTTTGCTCTGTATGCACCACTCTGCATTTAATCATTAGTGATTGATCTCTGCTCCCCTCCACAGCATGTCTTTTTCGTGGTTTTCTCCCTCAGCCCCAACCAGTCCCAGCAGAAGACTGCCCCTCCGTGAGCCTGGTTCTGCTGGAGGTTTCTTCCTGTTAAAAGGGAGTTTTTCCTTCCCACTGTCGCCAAGTGCTTGCTCACGGGGTCGTTTTGACCGTTGGGGTTTTTACGTAATTATTGTATGGCCTTGCCTTACAATATAAAGCGCCTTGGGGCAACTGTTTGTTGTGATTTGGCGCTATATAAATAAAATTGATTGATTGATTGATATTAATTCCATAATTGCCGTAGCTGTCGAATGTTTTGTTCTGAATCCATACTGAGCATTATTTAAAATATAATGTTTCTCAATGAATTTATCCAACCTTGTCACAAAAACCTTTTCCATAATTTTAGAAAACTGTGGAAGCAATGATACTGGCCTGTAATTAGAGAAATTATGTTTGTCTCCATTTTTATATAATGGGACTACCTTGGGAATTTTCATTTCATCTGGAAAAATCCCTGTTGACAGAGACAGATTGCAAATATAAGTGAATGGTTCAATAACAGTTTCTATTATACTTTTTACAGTCATCATGTCTAAATCTTCATGGTCAGTTGATCTTTTGCTTACACAGTTTTTTACAATATTTCTTATTTCATCTTTTTCCACATTGGAGCTTTCTGTGTTAATGTTAAAGTCTCCACATATAAAAAGCATTTTGTTTTTAATTTGATGGAATAACTCTATTATTCTATCTGTAAATTTCACAGTGTCTGGTGCTCTTATAAAGGGAGTGGCAGCATACCTCGATCAAAACCTATCCACCTTTCGTAGTACGGGTTAACCGGGAAGTTACTCCACGTCATCAACTTACTCCCGAAGTTACCCTAATAAGCCAGTAACCCCGCTTCATAGTACAGGCCACATGTCCAATTTGTTTGTGTTTTTTGGTACAATGTCTGCTTTCTTTTTAAATACTAGTACTTTGCAGAATGCGCAAACCGATGGACCAGCCAGCAGCTCCACAATACCATACGTACCTTGATTGACAAACACTGTACTGTATTATAGAAAATCAATAATGAAAGCTCTGATATATGCTGTGTTGTTGGAAAGCCATGATAGTTGGCAGTCAGATACATTTAAAAACCTTTAGTAATTTCAGTGCTTTGTAATTGTTTGAACCCGGGAATAAGCACTAGCACCAGTTGGCCTCAGAGCCTGGACAAGACTTCTTTCTTTCTTTTCTTCTAATTGTACCTATCAGCAGATGCTCAATATTAAATACATTCGAATTAGAGGTTTTAAAAAGAATTCTGATGAGTGCATGCAATAATGTTGTATTCATGCTGATCTGTTTATATTTTAAAATGAGTGGGGTGGAAACACATTATTCTTGTTTTTCTGTACAGGCTCTTATCCATCTCCTAAAGCTGGAGCAACCCTAGTGATGCACAAAGATCTCTTAGTGTTGTTTGGCGGATGGACGCGTCCCAGCCCGTACCCACTCCACCAACCAGAGCGATTCTTTGATGAAATCCACACCTACTCTCCTTCAAAGAACTGGTGACGGAGGATTCACTCCTGCAGTTTGGAAGATTTTTAGATGTTTGAGGCTGATGATAGATGAGCTGAAACTTAATAAGCTTCTGTCATCTAATTGTCATTCATGTGTTCATCTTATTCCAGGTGGAACTGTATAGTAACGACACATGGCCCTCCACCAATGGCTGGCCACTCTTCCTCTGTTATTGGAAACACTATGGTCGTATTTGGAGGATCATTAGGAGCGCGCCAAATGTATGCATGTTTCATTTAAATTAGTTTGTGTATTTTTAAAATGAGCATCAAAGTAAAAAGCATAAATCTAAAGAATGGTATATTTGATGTCCTTTATTGTTTAATGTATTATGATGATCGGTAATTTATTTGTGAAGTTAACAACTGTGTGACCTGATGAATCAGCATTTCTCAGTAAGACATCAGTGTTTATGCACATTTCACAGATAAGGATGTAATTATTTAACATCCAGTGTTTTTTAAAAAACAAAAAACAAAATTACCTTGGGTTTAAGTCATGAAATTCATGAGAGTTGTACACTATGTCTTCTTACCATGTTGCCGTGTCCTCTGATGGTTACAATCAGGAGTAACGAAGTCTGGGTTCTGGATCTGGAACAATGGTCCTGGTCTAAACCACCAATATCTGGCCCGTCTCCCCATCCACGAGGAGGCCAGTCACAGGTATGTAGCCTTTAAAATTGAGTTAAAGTGTGGCAGTTCTTATGCTGTTAATTTAATTTTTGAAAAATGGAGGTATTGTTTTCTGTTGTGTGTGTGAATAAAATAGCTGAGCATTTTGATCCAGCTTAGATCAGTCCTGGTGGAACAATTTAGAGTCAGCCATGGACAGTGAATTGATTTGGGGAAGAAATGGTCAACATTTTGGCACAGTGCTTATATATAAGGGATGTTTAGAATGACTCTTTGTAGGAATTGGTTAAAGATACACCCATCGTTACTGCGGAGTCTCAGAAAAAGAAAAATCTACCAAAAAAATAAATAAATCCAAAGACATCACCAAAGACCTAACCAGAAGACACTACTGGTGGAAATGAAGGACACGTATCAATCACAAAGTTTGGTGTTATGGTTGTTAGAATTAATTGTACATACATAACATGATCATTACAAATATCCAGCTTAAACAGTAGATAATCTACTTCAAAAGTAACATTTTGTGTACATTTTCTTTTGTTTACTTTCTGTGGTAAGGAAGAAAAACTACCAACTTCTCTCATAGCCATTACTGACAGAAAACCTGGAATATTGCAAAGTAAAGAAGACTTAAGTGGATGTGGACTGAAATAAATGTAAGGAAAGGAGAGTGAGTTGTCCCGTGTGTCCTTTAAAGCACTGGTCCCCAACCTTTTTTGGACCAGTTAGGCAATACTTTCGCAGACCGGCCTTCAAGGTGTGGCCGATAAACACAACAGAATAAAATGATACGACTGGCCTAAAAACTGTGGTATTTTCTAAATATAATAATAAATGTGAAGCCACCGTATATTTGTATGCAACTTTATTAGCAGCGTCCTTGTAACATTGGGCCAACAACATGAGTAACATCCTCTATGCCCCTTAAGGTAACATTTAAACATGCCTTCAAAATAAGATACACCACAGACAAATATAAAGTTTGTGGAAAAATACACCTCACCATAATGCTGAATCAGTGGGAGCCCTGAACTTGTTTCTCTGCAAGGAGATGGTCCCATCTAGGGGTAATAGGAGACACTGTCACCTGAAGTGTGTTGTTTATGTCCAGTCTGTTTTGGTTACTGTCACTGCAGAAAACCCCGCTTCACACAGATAGGATGTCGGAAATGGCAACAGGGTTTTCAGTGCTGTTGTGGCTGTCTCAGGGTATTCTGCTTTCTTGTTCATGCTTTTTTTTTTTCTCAAAATACTCCAAAGACTTGTCTTTTCATGCAGGGTGCTTGGTATCCAAGTGACAAAGCAGTTTTGAAGGCTTCAATGCCTGATTAGAGAGCTGGTTGCAACATATTATGCAGAGCTGGCTTGGTGCATAGGAACCACCCGTCCCAATAAATCTGTATTTTAAGTAAAGCCTGGTTCACATGACAGGATTTTAAAATTATCTTTAGCTTTCCAAAACCTGAGACCACACACGTGAAGATAAAAAAAAAAAAAAAATCATGGATCTAACAGGTTTGGTCGTACAGTGTGTGGTGTTCAGCCACACGGTAAGGACAACAACACCACACACGAACATTTACAGCTCAGACAGGAAATCTCGCAAAATCTCTCGAGATTAAACGTGACTTCAGAGTAAACAAACGGAGGTACTTTGTGGACTATTTAAAACAGAGGGGGGAAAACGATACAAAAAGAAAAACCATTCTTTAAAGGAGTGGAGACAGCTCGACCACTGGACTTTCTGGTAAGTCAGAACAGCTATTTTGATTTTATTTTCCCTCCTTACGCCCGTCACCTCGCTTTGTGATTGGCTGCACGTCACGTTCAGCAGGCTGTGTGCTCGTTTGTGTGCTCGTTTGTGGTCGGAGGACACAACACACGCTGCGATATCAGGCCAAAAAAATCCAACATGTTGAATATCCCAGATTTGCGATCGGAGCGCTCCTGATGCCCATCTGAGCAGATCAGAGCGCTCTGAACACCACACACGGCAAAAATATCTGATAAGATTATCTTTAGCGTCATCACGATTGTCGGGGCGTCCTTAAGATTGTCGGAAGGGGAAGATCGGGTCCGATATCAACCCAATTATCCTGCCGTGTGAACCCGGCTTAAGACTCCTGGTATTGCTCACCACTAGATAACACTAAATTCTAATTACTGTAGCATTAAAAATGCACCCATGGTTAATGTGAAATGATAATACAAAATCAAATTCAGTCATGTCTACAACTAGTTTGACATGTTGACCAGTAAGGGAAGCTGAAGGTCAAGCAGTTAAAGCAGTGGTGTTGTGACTAGAAGATCCTCAGTTGAAAGCTCTGTCAGAGCAGAAAATCACTCTGACCTCTTGAGCAAGGTCCTTAATCCCAAAGTTGCTTCCAGTGTGTAGTGAGCGCCTTACACCCTGACATCTGTGTGTGTGTGTGTGTGTGTGTGTGTGTGTGTGTGTGTGTGTGTGTGTGTGTGTGTGTGTGTGTGTGTGTGTGTGTGTGTGTGTGTGTGTGTGTGTGTGTGTGAGGCATCACTGTAAAGCACTTTGAACATAAAAATGCTATATAAAATGCAGCCAAGCCAACAAGATACCCATGACAACTCTGGAGTAGTTCTCGGCTTCTGTGGCTCTGATTGGAGAAACGGCACAGTCAAACTTTTGTCTGTTGCATCAGCGGCCACAGCTTCATGTTGGGTTGGCACAGTGAAAGGTGACACCTCCTTCAGAGTTCTAAGATGTGTGGATGTTGCACTCTGACTGCTGTTGTTCAAACATTTTGCTGATATTTCTCTTAGATTGTGATTGACGATCACACGTTGCTAATCTTGGGAGGGTGTGGTGGCCCAAATGCAGTAAGCTTCTTATGTACCTTCATTCACAATGTCACAGTAGCTTCTGGAATGCGACAGCAATTTTAAATTGATGATGTGTGTTCAAGCTTTTAAAGGATGCCTGGCTCCTCCATATGGATGCACTTCCTTGGAGGTGGCAACAGTTACATGTGGAAAATGAGGACCATGGGGCCCCAGAACTTTGGTGTCACCCAGCGTGTCGGGTAAGCATGTGTCTCAGAGGCCAGTTTGATTATATACATTCATAAATAAATAAAATGAAATAAAAATATTTGAATCTGTGGTTGATTTGTATTTTATCATTATTATTTTTTGTGTGTGCAATTTTACCTCAAGGTGGGTCAGTGTGTGGTGGTTTTCTCACAAGCTCCATCTGGCCGTGCACCGCTCAGCCCTAGTCTTAACTCTCGGCCCTCCCCCATAAGTGCCACACCCGCCCCTCTGGGCCCCGAACCGCCTTCTCTGCGCTCTCAGTCTCCTGTTCGGAGCGGAGCAGCTGGTGTTGTGCTGGGAGCTGTTGAAGAGGCTCCGTGTGTTAACGGTCGGTGGGGCACATTGAGGCCCCGGCCTTCAGCCAGAGGAACTGCCAGGGATGGGAGCCCTTCCTCATCCCAACAACCTTCTCCTTCACAAGGCCCAGACAGCCCTCCCCTCCCTCCTCTTCCTCCTTTATTAAACGGATCCTCCCCCTCGCCCCGAACCAGCCCAGCCCAGGCTGCATCTCCACCTTTGCGCCTTCACCCACCTTCCTCCACAGACTATGGTTGGGAGTCTCCCCCATCGACAACTCACCATCCCGAGGTGCCCAGCACTAATGGCCTGCACACACCTCCTTCTGGGTCCCCACGCACTCCCCCGGGAGCAGTGTCCCCTGCTGCCTTACGACGGGGTCTGGAGGCAGTTAAAAACAAATGCTCCTCTTTTCCATCTTCATTGTCTTCCTCTTCCCTTCAGACACAGGGAGCTCCTCCTGGGCTGGGAAGTAGCAGCGGAGGAGTGGCTCCTCCTGGAACACCTCCATCATCGTCATCATCCAGCCCACCACAGGCCACTGGAGCTGATGGACATGCTATCCCGCCTATCGCTCGCCGTCTCGGCCATCACCCACCTCAGAGCCTGAACGTAGGAAAACCGCTGTACCAATCTCTCAACTGTAAGCCAATGCAGATGTACGTGTTGGATGTCTCCCGGGCCAAATCTGCTGCGTCAGTGTCCTGGAGAGTTTACGGGAACGGGACTCCTGCTGCAGTTACGGGACCCCCTGAGACCAGCCTTCACACAGTGGTGCAGGGAAGGGGGGAGCTCATCATCTTTGGAGGCCTAATGGACAAAAAACAGAACGTGAAGTACTACCCTAAAACTAATGCCTTGTACTTTGTTCGTGCTAAGAGGTAATGCGCGCCAGGTCTGATCGGTATAAGGGAGGCTCCACCTAGTGGCCACACAAGGCAAATGCCACATAAGGCCTTTTTCCTATAAAAAAGGATTGTTGGCGGGAAAACATAATCATTATTAGATGTTCCACATTAGAAATTCACTTTCTCTCCTTCTGCCTACAACATGCATTCACAGTAAAACTCTTTAAGTACACTTTGCTAAAAATTGGTTGAGTGAGACGTGACCTGAGTGTGTGCATGTGTTGCAAGATTACAGGATTATTTTATTTTTTTCAAATGATCCACTGCAAAAAAAAAAAATTCTGTCTCTCCCTCCTTTGAACTCTTCAAAGAAGAATGCTGAAGCTGAAATAAAGAAAAATAAATGAAGAACTGAAGCTGGAAATAAACAGGATGAGACTACCTTGCTTTTTGTATCGCTCTTTAAGCCTGCCATGTTTACATTGACAAGAGTTTGTGTGTGCACGGTGGATGTTGTTGACTAATGTGTGCTGCGGGCCATGGTTTGTGAGAGACGTGGCATTGTACTGAACATAGTTGAACAATAAAGGCCTCCTTGTCTGCTGTCACAGTATTATGATTACTAAATGGTGTCCGAGTCATCATTTAGCTTTGATGTTTGTGCTTTTTAATTTAATTTAGCTTGTATGTAACCAGGTTACTCCCATTGAGATCGAGCTCACTTTTGCAAAGGACATTTGAACAACTATACAATTTCCAATTCACCTAAACTGCATGTCTTTTAGATGTGGGAGGAAACCCACGCGAACACGGGGAGAACATGCAAACTCCACAGGTGGGAATCAATCACATGACCTTGCTGTGAGGCAACAATGCAAACCACTAATCCACCGTGCTGCCACTATTATTTATTTTATTTTGGCTATGGAAGAGTGGCTTCTAGTGATGGATTTGCATGTACCACATGAAGACATTTTCAAAGGCAAGTTCACTGTTATACTTTCCATATTAAAACATTCTAATCTGATTACATTTTTTTCCGCGAATCTGATTGGTTAATCGTGTGCGACTTCAGACCGTATAATATCGGGGTAATGGTGTAAAAAATATTTGCCCATTTCACATTTGGATTCATTGCTCCACACCCTGACCGGTGTTCTGACGAAATGTCATTCCTGTTGAAGGCCATTCCTGTCAAATATAAATTTTTTTTCAATTTATTTTCGTTTATATAGCACCAAACCACAACAGAGCTGCCTCAAGGCGCTTCATAGAAGTGTAGCGGGATGAAAGTCCTGGGTCCCAATTGAAAAGACGTTCCCGCTAGCTTGGCTAACGGGGAGTTCCCCTTTGGCTGACCTGGTAGAGGAACGGTCTTTTGTGCGAGCCGCATGGGTTCAATCCCCACCGTCGTCCCGGCCGCGAAGGTCCTGCTGCTTCACAAGTAAGGTCTAGCCTTACTAACCCTTTACTGTTGTCCACTGAACTGCCCATGTGCACGCATGTGCAATATTGTCGGGATGTGGAAGTGACAATTTATGTGACGAGACGCGCAATTCGGCAGAACCCCAGCTATTCACGCTGCTAGCCATTAGCGCTGAGAGCGAAAGAAAGTCGCCCATTGCCGTCGCCGAAATGAGTGAATGTAAGATACCATACAAAAGTACTGATGTGGATTCTGACACACCGTTTCACATTTGATGGATTTTCATGTTTGATGGATTACTCCATGCCCTGACCTATGTTGGAGAGATGCTGCCTTGGCTCAACAATAAACCTCGCCAACCGAATTACCTTCAGAAAAATAAACCGTGCAAACGGTGTAATTGAATTAGAATGGGATTAACCCCCTTGCGTCTAATGATTTGCGGGCGTTCATGCTGTAATACGGTCACAAATAGCCATTTCACGGCAACACGTTAGCAGAGCCAGTAAAGCTCAATTTACAACCAACTGTATAACCAGCATGAACATCCTCAAATCATCAGACACAACAGGGTTATTCCCTAATTGCAAGAAACACTTTTATGACTAATTAGTTTAGGGATCCTAATAGGACAGCTGTATTGGGAGTGAGAAATCCATCATATCTTTAAAAATAATAAAAAAATACAGGTGACTGTATGTTAGTGGAACAAAAGCTCTGTGGTAATACGCTCAGATGTGCATGTCTATATTTTAAGATACATTTATATCAATACTGTTTTGTTGGTCAGTTTGTTCAATTGCATCGTAAAATAATCCCTATATTAATATTAACTTACCCTTTTAACTTTAACACTCAAGGGAGAGCAGCTCCACCAGTCATTAATTTCCTGCTTTGGAAAATTGTGTGCAGCTCAGTGGCGTGTGTCATCATGGGCTCTCTGTTAGTGATCCCAAGTTGTGTTAGTGGAATCACTCAATTCTGAGGAATAAATTATGGAATCACCCTGTAAATTTTCATCCCCAAAACTAACACCTGCATCAAATCAGATCTGCTCATTAGTCTGCATCTAAAAAGGAGTAATCACACCTTGGAGAGCTGTTGCACCAAGTGGACTGACATGAATCATGGCTCCAACATGAGAGATGTCAATTGAAACAAAGGAGAGGATTATCAAACTCTTAACAAAACATGTTGGTTGTTCACAGTCAGCTGTGTCTAAACTCTGGACCAAATACAAACAACATGGGAAGGTTGTTAAAGGCAAACATACTGGTAGACCAATGAAGACATCAAAGCGTCAAGACAAAAAACTTAAAGCAATATGTCTCAAAAATCGAATATGCACAACAAAACAAATGAGGAACGAATGGGAGGAAACTGGAGTCAATGTCTGTGACCGAACTGTAAGAAACCGCCTAAAAGAAATGGGATTTACATACAGAAAAGCTAAACGAAAGCCACCATTAACACCTAAACAGAAAAAAACAAGGTTACAATGGGCTAAGGAAAAGCAATCGTGGACTGTGGATGACTGGATGAAAGTCATATTCAGTGATGAATCTCGAATCTGCATTGGGCAAGGCAATGATGCTGGAACTTTTGTTTGGTGCCATTCCAATGAGATTTATAAAGATGACTGCCTGAAGAGAACATGTAAATTTCCACAGTCATTGATGATATGGGGCTGCATGTCAGGTAAAGGCACTGGGGACATGGCTGTCATTACATCATCAATAAATGCAGTTTACGTTGATATTTTGGACACTTTTCTTATCCCATCAATTGAAAGAATGTTTGGGAATGATGAAATCATTTTTCAAGATGATAATGCATCTTGCCATAGAGCAAAAACTGTGAAAACATTCCTTGCAAAAAGACACATAGGGTCAATGTCATGGCCTGCAAATAGTCCAGATCTTAATCCAATTGAAAATCTTTGGTGGAAGTTGAAGAAGATGGTCCATGACAAGGCTCCAACCTGCAAAGCTGATCTGGCAACAGCAATCAGAGAAAGTTGGAGCCAGATTGATGAAGAGTACTGTTTGTCACTCATTAAGCCCATGCCTCAGAGACTGCAAGCTGTTATAAAAGCCAGAGGTGGTGCAACAAAATACTAGTGATGTGTTGGAGTGTTCTTGTGTTTTTCATGATTCCATAATTTTTTTCCTCAGAACTGAGTGATTCCATATTTTTTTCCCTCTGCTTGGTCTAAAAAAGTAACCATTACTGACTGCCACAATTTTTTTTCCTGATTTCTTATAGTGTTTCTTAAAGCCAGAAAGTTGCCATTTGAAATGACTTTAGTTTTGTGTCATGTCTGTGATCTGCTTTTTTTCTACAAAATTAAACAACTGAATCAACATCCTCCGAGGCCGGTGATTCCATAATTTTTGCCAGGGGTTGTATTTTGTGTGATGTTGGTCTAGAGGGATATGCTTTGTAAACTTAATACCAAATACTACATTGGATGATGTTGAAATTGAGGATGGCCCAGTGGTTGTTCCAGCAATAGCAAAGATTTTGTGTCTGCTACCTACAACACGTGTGGAATGTCTCAAACCTAAACCTACTTCTAAGCATCTTATATATGCTACTCTGGAACCACCCCTAAACCCAAACAGTTCAACTGTCAACCCCACTGAGGTCCTCAGTCTGGGTTTCATAAACATAAGATCACTGTCCTCAAAATCATTGTTGATTAATGATCTAATTATTGATCATCACTTAGATATGATTGGGTTATGTGAAACCTGTCTTAAATCTACAGCTGTCCTCCCCTTAAATAAGGCCTGCCCACCAGCATATACATTTAGTCACGTCCCTCGTGATGCGAAGCAAGGCGGGAGTGTTGCTCTTATTTATAAATCTAGGATTAGCTTATTAGCTGTTGGGGGTCACAAATATAACTCATTTGAGCATCTGATTCTCCGCTATGCTCAGTATAAGCAATGCCAAGGTCAGAAGTATAAAAATCAGCCGTATTACTTTGTCACTCTATATAGGCCTCCAGCTGGCGAATATTCTGAATTCTTAGATGAATTTGGTGCGTTCATCTCTAACTTGTCAACTAGTGCAGATAACATTCTGATCATTGGTGACTTTAACATTCATATACAATGAGGAAAATAAGTATTTGAACACCCTGCGGTTTTGCAAGTTGTCCCACTTAGAAATCATGGAGGGGTCTGAAATATTCATCTTAGGTGCATGTCCACTGTGAGAGACTTAATCTAAAAAAACAAAAAAACAAATCGGAAATCACAATGTATGATTATTTTTTAATTTATTTGTATGTTACTGCTGCAAATAAGTATTTCAACACCTCCCAACCAGCAAGAATTCTGTCTCACACAGACGTGTTAATTTTTCTTTAAGAAGCCCTCTTATTCTGCACTCTTTACCTGTATTAATTGCACCTGTTTGAACTTGTTACCTGTATAAAAGACACTTGTTCACACACTCAATCAATCACACTCCAACCTGTCCACCATAGCCAAGACCAAAGAGCTGTCTAAGGACACCAGGGACAAAACTGTAGACCTGCACAAGGCTGGGATGGACTACAGGACAACAGGCAAGCAGCTTGGTAGAAGATAACTTATGATTATTTATTAGAAAGCGGCAGAAACACAAGATGACCGTCAATCTCCCTCAGTCTGCGATTCCATGCAAGATCTCACTTTGTGGGGTAAGGATGATTCTGAGAAAGCTCAGAACTACACAGGAGGACCTGGTCAATGACCTGAAGAGAGCTGGGGCCATAGTCACAAAGATTACATTGGTAACACATGATGCTGTCATGGTTTAAAATCCTGCAGGGCAGCAAGGTCCCCCTGCTCAAGCCAGCACATGTCCAGGCCCGTTTGAAGTTCACCAGTGACCATCTGGATGATCCAGAGGAAGCATGGGAGAAGGTCATGTGGTCAGATGAGACCAAAATAGAGCTTTTTGGAATAAACTCCACTTACCATGTTTAGAGGATGAGAACAACCCCAAGAAAATCATCCCAACCGTGAAGCATGGGAGTGGAAACATCATACTCTGGGGGTGCTCTTCTGCAAAAGGGACAGGACGACTGCACCGTATTGAAGGGAGGATAGATGGAGTCATGTATTTCAAGATTCTGGCAAACAACCTGCTTCCCTCAGTAAGAGCACTGAAGATGGGTCATGGCTGGGTCTTCCAGCATGACAATGACCCCAAACACACAGCCAGGGCAACTAAGGAGGGGCTCTGTAAGACGCATTTCAAGGTCCTGGAGTGGCCTGACCAGTCTCCAGACCTGAACTCAATAGAAAATCTTTGGACGGAGCTGAAACTCCAAACCTGAAAGATTTGGAGAAGATCTGTATGGAGGAGTGGACCAAAATCCCTGCTGCAGTGTGTGAAAACTTGGTCAAGAACTACAGGAAACGTCTGACCTCTGTAATTGCAAGCAAAGGCTACTGTACCAAATAATAACATTGATTTTCACAGGTGTTCAAATACTTATTTGCAGCAGTACCATAAAAATAAATTATTAAAAAATCATACATTGTGATTTCCGGAATTTTTTTTTTTTAGATTATGTCTCTCACAGTGGACATGCACCTAACATGAAAATTTCAGACCCCTCCATGATTTTTAAGTGGGAGAACTTGCAAAATCACAGAGTGTTCAAATACTTACTTTCCTCACTGTAAATAAGCCTTCTGATCCCCTCTGCAAATCATTTATGGAAATTGTGGATGCATTAGGATTTCGGCAATGCATTCAGGACTCGACGCACATTAGTGGAAATACCCTGGATCTGGTTCTCGCACATGGTATTACTGTCACGAATATTGACATCATGCCTCTTACATCAGTGGTCTCTGATCACTCAGTTTACAGTTTCACTGCCATGTTTAGTGGAACAACAACCTTATATATCACTACGGCGATGCATCAACTCCTCAAATAAGACTGAACTCGAAGCTAGACTGCCTGATGTCTTAGCTTCACATTTGGCAAATACCCCATTAGTAGACAGTCTTGTGGATAGTTTAAACTCAGTGCTCAAAGCTACACTCGACATGATTGCGCCACCTGTGTTAAAACCGCACTCCCTCAAATCACAGTCACCTTGGTTCAATGATTACCTGCGTGACCTCAAGCATAAGGCAAGAGGTCTAGAACAGAAATGGCGTCGTTCAGAATTAGAAGTATTCCACCTTGCGTGGCATGATGCTATCTTAGACTATAAGCATGCATTACTGGCTACAAAGCGGACCTATTACTCTGATTTGATCAACAAAAACAAGCATAACTCAAAGTTCTTGTTCGACATGGTGGCAACACTTATTCATGGACAACCACCTGTAGTTCGCTCTCCTTTTACAGCACAAGATTTCCTGGATTACTTTGAGTAGAAAATAGAAGACATTAGGTTAAACATATCCCAGCATGCCTTAACCCAGCCACTACACCCTGCTACTGAGGTGGGCACCATTACTGAGGTATTACCTAGATTTACAGAATTTGATAGTATCTCACTAGGCATCCTGACGAAACTCGTAACGTCAACAAAAAGCACAACCTGTTTATTTGATCCGATACCATCAAAACTGTTTAAGGACCTGTTGCCCACTCTTGGGCCGACTGTGCTGGAAATTATTCATCTTTCTTTAACTTCTGGATCTGTTCCTAAATGTTTCAAATCTGCAGTGATTAAACCATTACTTAAAAAGTGGTGTCATGGCAGCTTGCATCAGTGAGAAGTTGGATGTCTTGAAACTTCCTAATTTTAAACTCTGATAAGACTGAAATGATGGTTCTTGGTCCAGTAAGACATTAGTATCAATTTGACCAGTTAACGCTTAGCCTAGGCTCATGTGTCATACATCACACTGACAAAGTGAGGAACCTTGGGGTAATTTTTGATCCTACATTGTCCTTTGACCTCCACATTAGAAATATTACGAGGACTGCTTTCTTCCACCTGCGAAATATAGCGAAGATTCATCCCATCCTGTCTATGGCTGATGCTGAGACCCTGATCCATGCATTTATCTCTTCTAGATTGGACTACTGCAATGTTCTATTTTCTGGTTTACCGCGGTCTAGCATTAGGGGTCTCCAACTGGTTCAAAATGCTGCAGCCAGACTTTTGACACGAAGCAGAAAGTTCGACAAGATTACACCCATTTTGGCATCTCTTCACTGGCTTCCTGTCCCAGTGAGATCAGATTTTAAGGTTCTGCTACTAGTCTATAAAACTGTTCACGGATTGGCACCTCCCTACCTACCTAATTAAACCTTACGTACCGGCCCACGCTTTGCGTTCTCAGGGTGCAGGACTACTTTGTGTCCCGAGGGTGAATAAGAAGACTGCGGGTCACAGAGCTTTCTCTTATCGTGCCCCTGTTCTGTGGAATGATCTCCGTGCGCCAATTAAACAGTCAGATTCTGTAGAGACTTTCAAGTCCAGACTTAAGACGCACTGATTTTCCCTTTCGTATGGCTAGCATACTAGTATAGTTTTGTTTTACGCTTTTTACTTTTTTAATTAATTTTAGTAGGAAACGGAGCGGAGCGGGCCACAGCCTCAACTTTACTGAAATTCTGGGTCTTTTAGTGAAGCTTAGGGCTAGTGGCCGGCGATCACCTTAGTATTTCTTCTGTTTTCTTGTTTAATGCTGGCAAATTATACAGTATTTCTTGTCTTTCTGATGCCTGATTCTATTTTTTCTCTCTGTTTAAGGTGCAGCTCCATCCAGAGATGGGAGTTGTTTTCGTGCTGGCGACCCTCCTGTCCTGTGCACCAACAGCATTTCCTGTATATTTGTTTTGTGAATTGTTCTGTAATTTATGTCTGTAGCATGGCCCAAGCAAAGGGTCACCACTTTGAGTCTGGTCTGCTTGAGGTTTCTTCCTCAGAGGGAGTTTTTCCTTACCACTGTTGCTCTGGGGATTGGTAAGGTTAGACCTTACTTGTGTGAAGCACCTTGAGGCAACTCTGTTGTGATTTGGCGCTATATAAATTAAATTAAATTGAAAATTGTGTTGTGTGAATGGTATATAAGAGAGTCTATTTGTGTATGTGTGTAGTGTGACACATAACAGTGTGTGTGTGTGTGTGTGTGTTTCGGGGGGGGGATAATTTTTGTTTTTATTCCTGTGCACATCATGTGACGTGGGGTCTCTGAATTTAAAGGTGAACTCTGATGTTTTTCAACCTTGGCTTTATTGTTAGATGTTTTGGGGGGCATGCGTTCATTTGGGACAAAAACTAATTTAAAGGACACATAATATGTCAACTGAATGGGCTGCTCTGTTGCTGACGTGTAATCACTCAGTGGGCAGTGAGGCTCAAGTTAGCAGGTAAAAGTATAATCGTTTTGTCAGAAAAAGTATATTTCCCTTTAATGGGATAAATGCACATTTACCCCGGCTGCTGTCCGTACTACTGGATACTTCTAATGAGGTTTTCAACTGTTCAGTTGTGACAAGAAGCAGTTCACGCTGAATCTTTATTGTTTGTTTTGTGATGGTCTGTTGACATCAATGATAAAGTCCTCTCATTGTTTGTGTGTTTTCGTGGCTGGAAAAGCCGACCGCAGATCTGCAGCTGGTATCACCTGAGTGCTGCACATGAAGATCCTGGCACATGCCGGCAGACCATGATGCTGGGTCTGTCGCCGTTTGCGTTGGTATCATCTCTACGTCAGATTCAAAATGCCTGACATCTTGAGTAAAGGGCTTGGCATAGATTGGTCAGTCCAAGGCCAGCTCCTCGAGGTGCTTGGGGTGATGAGGTCTATGGTGCAGACAAGCAAAACTTCTTTGTTGTGGCCAACATGGTGCTTTTTTGGCCCACTACATGGTTGCTGGACCTGCTTCACTGAACAACGGTTTCCTGGCATTTGAATCCTGGGGGTTTCCTGTCATTCAGATGATGTGTCGTGGCCACTTCAATTGTTGGGTGATGTACAGTAGTGTTCAGAATAATAGTAGTGCTATGTGACTAAAAAGATTAATCCAGGTTTTGAGTATATTTCTTATTGTTACATGGGAAACAAGGTACCAGTAGATTCAGTAGATTCTCACGAATCCAACAAGACCAAGCATTCATGATATGCACACTCTTAAGGCTATGAAATTGGGCTATTAGTAAAAAGAAGTAGAAAAGGGGGTGTTCACAAAAATAGTACTGTGACATACAGTCAGTGAGTTTGTCAATTTTGTGGAACAAACAGGTGTGAATCAGGTGTCCCCTATTTAAGGATGAAGCCAGCACCTATTGAACATGCTTTTCTCTTTGAAAGCCTGAGGAAAATGGGACGTTCAAGACATTGTTCAGAAGAACAGCGTAGTTTGATTAAAAAGTTGATTGGACGGGGGAAAACTTATACACAGGTGCAAAAAATTAAAGGCTGTTCATCTACAATGATCTCCAATGCTTTAAAATGGACAAAAAAAACAGAGACGCATGGAAGAAAACGGAAAACAACCATCAAAATGGATAGAAGAATAACCAGAATAGCAAAGGCTCACCCACTAATCAGCTCCAGGATGATCAAAGACAGTCTGGAGTTACCTGTAAGTGCTGTGACAGTTAGAAGACGCCTGTGTGAAGCTAATTTATTTGCAAGAATCCCCCGCAAAGTCCCTCTGTTAAATAAAAGATGTGCAGAAGAGGTTACAATTTGCCAAAGAACACATCAACTGGCCTAAAGAGAAATGGAGGAATATTTTGTGGACTGATGAGAGTAAAATTGTTCTTTTTTGGGTCCAAGGGCCGCAGACAGTTTGTGAGACGACCCCCAAATTCTGAATTGAAGCCACAGTTCACAGTGAAGACAGTGAAGCATGGTGGTCCAAGCATCATGATATGGGCATGTTTCTCCTACTATGGTGTTCGGCCTATATATCGCATACCAGGTATCATGGAGCAGTTTGGATATGTCAAAATACTTGAAGAGGTCATGTTGCCTTATGCTGAAGAGGACATGCTCTTGAAATGGGTGTTTCAACAAGACAATGACCCCAAGTACACTAGTAAACCAGCAAAATCTTAATTCCAAACCAACAAAATTAATGCCTTGCAGATGTGAAGAAATCATGAAAAACTGTGGTTATACAACTAAATACTAGTTTAGTTTGATTCACAGGATTGCTAAAAAAGCAGTTTGAACATAATAGTTTTGAGTTTGTAGCGTCAACAGCAGATGCTACTATTATTGTGAACACCCACTTTTCTACTTTTTTTTAATAATAGCCCAATTTCGTAGCCTTAAGAGTGTGCATATCATGAATGCTTGGTCTTGTTGGATTTGTGAGAACCTACTGAATCTATTGGTACCTTGTTTCCCATGTAACAATAAGAAATATACTCAAAACCTGGATGAATCGTTTTAGTCACATAGCACTACTATTATTCTGAACACTACTGTACACCTCAATGCTGGCCTTGCCGCTGGCATGTGGCAGGATCTTCATGTGCAGCACTCTGTGATACCAGGTCAATCACATGATGCATTGGAGATGTGAGGACAACCTTCTCTGTTTGACATGGCATCAGTAGAGGGTCCATGACTGGCACTGTACAGGAGCGTAGAGAGACACACTGCACGGTACACTTTGGCCTTGGTCTTCAAACACAGGTCGTGGTTTTGGAACACTCAGTCACAGCCGCCCAAAAGCAGCAGAAGTGGCATTTAAGTGGTGGGTGATATCATCAATAATGCTAGAGTCTATGATAATGCTCCCGAGGTGATCGAAGTGATAGGTGTTCGTCAGCTGGACATTACTGTTGAAGATGTCGGTCAGATGACCCTTGCCAGTACGCTGAAGGACCTCAGTCTTGGTCAGGTTGATGTTCTTCACCAATTAGGCAGTTAGCCTGTGGCAGTGTTTGCATTTTAAATCAATGATGTGCTGATTATATTTATTCTTGTCCAGAGAGAAAAAGCTGATCCCCAAAACATCTAAAAATAGAGCCTAGGTTGAAAAATATCAGAAGTAATTTTAAATGATATTTTTCAGTAGAGTGTAGCAGTTATCAATATGCTCTACCAAATGATTGAGCATATTGATATCAAAGTTCAGTCAAGGTGGGCCTGTGCATTAATCTGGCTGTATTCCTACCTCAGATATTTTCATTTTCTACCGCTTAGCCTGGTCCAGGTCAAAGCAGACCAAGAAGCTCAATCCCACACTTCCCTGTCTTCATCCATAAATTTTTTTTTTTTAATAAAATCTTTTTGGAATTTATACATTTTTGACAGTCCAACATTATGTTTTCTTTAGATGGGTGATTCTTTAACTACGGGCACTATTGGCCTTGTAAATGTAATTTCCACCACACCATTGCCTTACAATATAAAGCGCCTTGGGGCAACTGTTTGTTGTGATTTGGCGCTATATACATGTGCTCTGATGTCACTGTTTATCTCCATAGAAACTACCCAAACAATCTTTCATACAAACTGTTTAAAGGGACATTACAGTGTTGTGGTGGAAATCACAGCAATAGTGTGGGACAACTACATTTTGTTTAAAAAAATCACAACAGTTGTATGACACTGAATACCCCAATTATGTTTTGATTATTTTACTGATATTTTATTCAGAGATATTTTAAAACATTAGAAACAAACATTTCTTTACCATTCATTTTTTATCATTGAAGATCAAAAGTCTGGGTGTGGGATAAGCACAAAACGGCAATATTTGCATATAATGATTCTGAAAAAAGGTGAAAAAGTCATCATAGACTACTAGAACAAATTTCTTAACACACTTTCATTGTAAAGATAACTATAAAAGTGTGAAATTTCCCCTTTTTTCTGTTTTTCATACAATATGATCAAAGGACATAATAAGTGCCCGTAGTCTAAGAATCACCCAGATCCTGAATTTACTGCATACTGGAGAAGGTTGCTGACTTATTTGAGTCAACATTGTTTATGTGGCTGTGACCCTGCTTATATCTATTTTAGGGTATGGATTATATCTATCTATCTATCTATCTATCTATCTAGATAGATAGATATTCCAAAACCTACCAGTCAGAGTTTGGATCCTTTCTGAGTGACACACTCCACAATGTCTCTGACCATTCATAACCTTTGACCCATAGAGCTGCTATAGGCTCAGAACAGAGGCTGTTCACTGTGGGGGCGTCTGATTGGCTCAGACTGAAGGACGTGGTGAGGTGGCAGGCTGAGCTGGATGTACATTGGCCCCGGCGTTGTGCGGAAGGAGGAGACAATGAATGCGTTAAGGACGCTGTGATGGGGACAGAAGAAGCAGAACGAAGCTGAGCAGGATCACAAATCACAGTGAGTGTCTGAATAAAAAGCATGTACTCAAGTTCACAAACTATTAACTAATATCTAATAGCAGAATGTATTTGTTTGCATCTGTGACACTGCATTATGTTTGTTTGTGAAGTTACAGACAGGCCTGTGGGAATCTGGGACATCCCAGTCAGAAATTCTCTTTCAGACAGGACTTAAAAGTTTGGTTTAGCATTGCTTAGAGCTGCATAACCAAGCGAAAATCCTATTTTCTGGGGCCTGAACAAGATTTCACTTGCTCTTAATTAAAATACTCCTGCAAGGTGGATCCTGTGCCAACATGTTTAAGGCTTGAAAATCACAATTGTTTACAACTGATATCCTTTACAGGTGACGCCTGTTTTCTGGCTGGCAGCAAAGTTCAGGAAGTAAAAGTGGCAGCGACATACTCACTTCGTGTCCATCAAAAATAAAACGCCCATGAAATGAGTGAGCACAAGTTGTTATTTTGCACTAGGTAAGACCAACTTGTTCCCTTGCGAACAAAGAGACTGTCATACTGTGAAGACAGTTTCTCAGGGATGACCTGTGCCCTGCTCCTCAAATCTTCACCTCAACAGCCCGTGTTTAGTCCCCAACCTGCTGATAGGATGTCCTCCAACATTTCTGCTGTATTTCACGGTTTGGTCGGCCCGTCACCTCCCCCTCCAGCTGTTTGGCCTCCTCTAGATTTTGCCCTGGGAGCCCTTGCCTGTTGTGCCGCCTGTGTGTTCACCAATCCTTTGGAGGTGGTGAAGACACGTTTGCAGCTTCAGGGAGAGCTGCAAGCTCGGGGTTCCTACCAGAGACACTACTGTGGAGTCCTCCAGGCTCTGTGGGTGGTGGGCCGTACAGACGGAATCCGGGGACTGCAAAAGGGGCTCTCAGTCGGACTTCTCTACCAGGGTGTAATGAATGGAGTGAGGCTAGGCTCCTACTCCTACTGTGAAGCTTTAGGTGTGACTGCAGTCCATGGAGGTAGTCTGCTCTCAGGTGCAGCTGCGGGGGCGCTGGGTGCTTTCATCGCCTCACCTGCCTACTTGGTAAGTAAGCCAACTTAACATTTGTCCCTTACTGATACATCTGTAGGTAATTACAATATTGGAACTAGTGTAGGTACAAGATGTGATGCCCACATGTAATCGAAAATCGTTCTTATGAACACTTTACTGATCCAGAATGAAAATTCATCTGTTTGCATTCAAAGTCTCTGAACTTTTTTGCGGGGGGGGGTACATTTACCAATAAATGCTCCAATAAGAGTATCAAAATAGTAATAGTTTAAAAAAGTGTGTTTAACAAAAAAGTTTTCTTATGAGTCTTTGTCGCTCTTGCATTTGTCTAATCTTATGGTCTAAATCACTTAAGCAACTTGCGGCTGTGACTGAAGTTTAAAGTTTGTCAGCCCTCGGGGACATCCTACTGGCCTGAGGCCCCAAGTAGTTGAATGTCTTACCTGTTGCCAAGCGGCTTGTCTGCTCACTCCAGTCATGACAATGGCTCACTTTAATTAACATTAGTTGCATAACATTGGAAAATTTCTAACCTTTGCCTTCATTTACAGTTTCACTAAGTAGCATTCGGTAGCTAAACGTCATGTTTGTCTTACCCAGTAGCTAACTAATGTACGTATGTAATATGAACATTAGCTAACTACCTTTGGATCTATGTACTACTTTGGCTAACTAATGTTAGGTATATATTATCAACATTAGCTAACTATTATTCGGTATATGTAATATCAACATTGCCTAACTTAGCTAATGTTGATATTACGTACCTAACTATTATTGGGTATATGCAGTGGTGGGCACAGTTCTGCTTATCCGCTAATTAGCGAAGCTAACTTTTTCATTAGCGGATTAGCTTTTCAGCTAACTTTGAAAACCATCAGCAGACCAATTAGCTTCCTCTAAATTTAGTTTTGCTAACTTTGAGTCCGCTAATATTTTTTTGCTGGCATAGTGAGTAAAGCTTAATGGTCAAAAACATTTGTAGACCCTAAAATCATATAATCATTTACTTTCCACATGCAAGGACAGAGACACGTGGCAGGAGACAAAAAAAGCAAGGCAGTTTTTACTCATGGTTTCATTTATAAACAAAACTAATTCCGGAAAATTTATCGACATTGACGGCAACTCTGTCATTTTTACAAAGTGAAAATATCGCACATCTCTTTAAAAGTAATGCGCAAATTCTGAAGGTTTGAGCTTTAACAGACACACCCTGGGAATGCCTCAGGATCCCCCAGTCAGGTGGTTAATGTTGCCCAGGAAACAGAAGTCTGGGGTCCCCTGCTGGAGCTGTTGCTGGTATTATATTGGTGACATTATTTAAAGAAATTATTGATGTGTGGGAAAATAATAGAAGACACTTTTACTAAAAAAGCCCACAGTACTGTAAACACTTGGCCTGTAGTGCGGCATAAAAAGACTCCATCTTGCTCAGTTTCAAAGGTCTTCCAAACGTTGTGAGTCCACAGTATTTATAACTAGCAAACACCTTTCCAGAATCTACTGTGCAGTCTTAAACTGAGCGCTGTGTACTTTCTTTTACTGTTCCTGTTTTTCACTTCTGTGTCCTATGAGGTTTGTCGAAATAGATATGTATCCCTAAAGGCAGTGCAAACACAAAGCGGTGGCTGTTTATTTGTGACGTGTTTCGACCTTCACAGCAAACCTTCCTTTAATGTTGTTTTAAATGCTGTTCACATTTTATGAATGCTGCCTGCATGCCCATCATGCACGCTACATGTTGTTTTTGTGCCTCAACTGTCAGTGTATTTAAACAACCTCACATGCGCCCCTTCCTGCAGTCACAGTATATGTGGTTACATTCATACCTATCAGTGTTCCTAAATGTAATCTGCACCTATCTTTAAGGAGTGCAACGCTGCCAGACATTTGCCCTATCTTGGGCTGAGCTGTGTGTGCTTTGGCAGTGAATGAACGTGGGAGACACAAAGGTTAATTTATTTATATCCTGTGTGAGAAGGAGCAGCAAATAATTACAATGTGACAGTCATGTTCTGGTGCAAATGGATTTCTGGATCAATTGTTTTTAAAAAAAGACATGTTACATAACTCATTCCTTTTGCACATGAGCAGAATTGCCTGTAATTATGTGAATCAGATATTAGTGATGTCTGTTCCTCCTCCTTGCTCCTTCCCAGGAGCGTAGCACCAAATTCTGGGCCCTAGGTACTAGCCATATTGGAACCCTCCCAACTGTTATGTTCTTTTTTTATTAACGGAAACACCAAATTTCTAATGCGTACTCAAACCAGGTCTAAATCATGTAAACCTTAGATCACACCTGGGAGTCAGAACCCTTTTTAAAGTTGGGGGAGCAATATTGAGTTGGGGGGTCTGGGCGACCAAATTGCAACCATTTTTCTAGAAAATGGTGCAAGGCCAACAGGTCAACATTTTAAAAGACTTATACCCCAATGTTAACTTGACTACAAATTAGGGTTAGGGATATAAGATCTACAGTCACAGCAAAATTCTAATTTAACACAATTTTCCAAAATAAGTAATTAAATTAAAGTGTAATTCATGGCTTAACTGTGTAATTCCCTTTGTGAAGGAAAAAAAATACATCATACAATATTCTACAATCAAAACATTAAAGAACAGATTACCCATCTTATAGTCAATGTCATTCAGTAAACTTAGTCCATATTAATAAGGAATTACTGTACTGTCTTACGAGGTAATATAAAATGTCATAATAAAAATGACATTTTATAACCCTGTATTTGGAAAAAAGAAGGTAATTCCTGTTATTTCTTAACAATATTAGACTGAATAAATCATTGCAATATATTTTTGTTTGTTAAAAAAATGGAAAAAGGTTAATTCATGTTATATACTCTCTACATATATACCATAATAGCCCTATTCTTATTCTGTATACGTTGTAATTTTCTGTAATATTGTATAGTTTGTATAGTCATCTTCTACCTCCTGTGTTCCTGTGACTACAGAGACACACCATTTATTAGGTAATCCTAATATCAGCTCAACAAAAAACAAATACACAAATTTTCTTGCAGCAGAAACAAGCTGCCCTGCTCCTGTCCTGTGTCGTCACAGCAGCAGCCATGCACTGCTCTGTGTCCCCCTCCCTCCCTTTCTCCCTCCCGCGTGGACCGTGTGTCCTGTGGGGAGAGAGGAGAGATAAGCAGAGCGGTGGCTGCTTGTTGACATTCATTCAGATTATGTTTTAGTTATTTTGCCACCAAAACCAGTATGGGATTACATGTCTTTTCCTTTTAAACTGTGAAGTTTATATGTCCTCAGTGCTGATATTAGCAAGTTTCCTGCGTGCGCATTAAGATAGTTCTCAAGCTCACCTCTATTCTCAAAGAATTTGGTTAGCAGCTGTTTTCCCTCATTTAGTTTTCTTTCTCTGTCCTTTTTTCTCTTCTTTTTTGAAATCCAAGTTATACTATTACAGCAGAATTATGTTTCACAACATTTATACATGCATTCTTATTATATTCTTATACAACATGAAATGTATGGACATTAATAACATGCAACACAAAAATGTATTTAATGCCTTTTTTGTGCGCCCCCCCCCATGCTCTGGGCCCTGGGTACCCCCCTTCTGACGCCCCTGCTCCTTCCCATAAATGGGCTCAGTTTTCACACCGAATGTATTAGTGCATGGCATGTGGAGCAAAATACGTGAACAACATGTGTCCTGCATTACTTTTGTAGGTGAAGACTCATCTGCAGGCCCAGACTGTGGAAGCAATAGCAGTTGGCCATCAGCATAACCATCTGGTAAAATATGCATCAAGATTCAACAACACAATCATTTTCGATATGTGCTGAAATCACATTATAGAAAAAACTGACCTGTTTATTGGGTTTGGTATATTAAAGATATATATGCAGTTCATTCCATAAGTATTTGGACATAAATATGTGGTAAAAAAAAATCGCACTCACCATATATATATATATATATATATATATATATAAAACATACATACATCTATCTATCTAGATAGGTAGATAGAGCAGTCTTTTGAATGACTCATCACTAATTTGCAGTACTGACAAAAAGTATTGCCACATGTTCTGTCTACTATTTAATTCCAATTTTACTTTTCCTTTCTGTTTTATATTTTGCCACAAATTTACCCATGTTGTGGGCATCATGTTTCTGCCAGTGGTTGCTAGCTTGTGAAAAGATACAGATACAGAGCCTTTCAGTGCAAATACAGTAGTGTTCAGAATAATAGTAGTGCTATGTGACTAAAAAGATTAATCCAGGTTTTGAGTATATTTCTTATTGTTACATGGGAAACAAGGTACCAGTAGATTCAGTAGATTCTCACAAATCCAACAAGACCAAGCATTCATGATATGCACACTCTTAAGGCTATGAAATTGGGCTATTTGTAAAAAAAAAAAAAAGTAGAAAAGGGGGTGTTCACAGTAATAGTAGCATCTGCTTTTGACACTACAAACTCAAAACTATTATGTTCAAACTGCTTTTTTAGCAATCCTGTGAATCACTAAACTAGTATTTAGTTGTATAACCACAGTTTTTCATGATTTCTTCACATCTGCGAGGAATTAATTTTGTTGGTTTGGAACTAAGATTTTGCTTGTTTACTAGTGTGCTTGGGGTCATTGTCTTGTTGAAACACCCATTTCAAGGGCATGTCCTCTTCAGCATAAGGCAACATGACCTCTTCAAGTATTTTGACATATCCAAACTGATCCATGATACCTGGTATGCGATATATAGGCCCAAAACCATAGTAGGAGAAACATGCCCATATCATGATGCTTGCACCACCATGCTTCACTGTCTTCACTGTGAACTGTGGCTTGAATTCAGAGTTTGGGGGTTGTCTTACAAACTGTGTGCGGCCCTTGGACCCAAAAAGAACAATTTTACTCTCATCAGTCCACAAATATTCCTCCATTTCTCTTTAGGCCAGTTGATGTGTTCTTTGGCAAATTGTAACCTCTTCTGCACATGTCTTTTATTTAACAGAGGGACTTTGCGGGGGATTCTTGCAAATAAATTAGCTTCACACAGGCATCTTCTAACTGTCACAGCACTTACAGGTAACTCCAGACTGTCTTTGCTCATCCTGGAGCTGATCAGTGGGTGAGCCTTTGCCATTCTGGTTATTCTTCTATCCATTTTGATGGTTGTTTTCCGTTTTCTTCCACGCGTCTCTGTTTTTTTTTGTTTTTTTTTATCCATTTTAAAGCATTGGAGATCATTGTAAATGAATAGCCTATAATTTTTTGCACCTGCGTATACGTTTTCCCTTCTCCAATCAACTTTTTAATCAAACTACGCTGTTCTTCTGAACAATGTCTTGAACATCCCATTTTCCTCAGGCTTTCAAAGAGAAAAGCATGTTCAACAGGTGCTGGCTTCATCCTTAAATAGGGGACACCTGATTCACACCTGTTTGTTCCACAAAATTGACAAACTCACTGACTGTATGCCACACTACTGTTATTGTGAACACCCCCTTTTCTACTTTGTTTTTACTAATAGCCCAATTTCATAGCCTTAAGAGTGTGTATATCAGGAATGCTTGGTCTTGTTGGATTTGTGAGAATCTACTGAATCTACTGGTACCTTGTTTCCCATGAAATAATAAGAAATATACTCAAAACCTGGATTAATCTTTTTAGTCACATAGTACTACTATTATTCTGAACACTACTGTATAAACCTGATTAAACCACACACAGACTTTAAAGGTCTGGGGAAGAAAATAAACATAATTTAAAATAATGAAAAAGGTATGTCCAGAGTGCAAATTAAATAAATTTTGGTAACCCTCTAGAGCTCTTTCTTATTTGCTCCTGTGCAGCAGGCAAACCACGTACAGGGGCAATATGTGAGGATGCTCTCTATGGTAGAGCGGTAAACAGACACGAGCAATCTCTGGTTTATGTTATTTTTCCTGAATATTCTTAGAAAGTGGAGCCTTTGCTGTGCCTTCTTTACCAAATGTGTGGCGTTCCTGTCCCAGGTCAGTTTCTCATCTGTGTGGACTCCCAGGAAACAGAAGTCCCTGACTCTTTCTACACAGGTCCCCCCAACGATAATGGCTGAATGTCTGTTTTGCTTCTCCTGAAGTCTGTGATTAGCTCCTTGGTTTTGGATGTGTTCCAGAGCAGGTTATTTTCTCTACACCACACCATCGGTTGTTCCACCTCATTCTGGTAGGCGGACTCATCTCCTCCAGTGATACAGCCTACCACTGTGGGGTCATCCGTATACTTAATGAAGGTGTTGCAGGTGTAGATAGGAGTGCAGTCAGAGGTGTAGGGGATGAAGAGCAATGGGCTCAGCACGAATCCTTGTGGGGAACCAGTGCTGAGTGTGAGAGCTGTGGATATGTGGGGGCCAATCTTGACTCTCTATGAGCAATCTGACAGAAAGTCCTTAATCCAAAGACATGTGGAATGAGGTAGACCGAGGTTCAGCAGTTTCCTCACGAGGACATGGGGGAGGATGGTGTTGAATGCTGAACTATAATCCACGAAGAGAAGGTGAGTGTAGTTACCTTGTTGCTCCAGGTGGGTCAGCGTGGTGTGGAGGGCAGCGGTCACGGCATTCTCTGTTGACGTGTTGATCTTGTAAGCAAATTAGTGGGGGCTGTGAATGACATGATGTGACTTCTAACCAGTTTTTCAAAACACTACATCACCACCGGTGTGAGTGCAACAGGCCGGTAGTCATTGAGGCTGGTTATGGGGGATTTCTTGGGTAGGGAGACTATGGTGGAGGTCTTCAGGCATGATGGAACAGCAGACTGTGTCAGGGACCGGTTGAAGATTTTGGTGAAAATCCCAGCAAGCTGGTCTGCACAGTCTTTCCGCACCTGTCCAAAGACACCATCGAGGCCCGTTGCTTTACGTGGGTTGACCAGCAAACTAGATGGACTAATTCACTCACTCGCTCATCTAAATTTTTGCTGTCCAGTTCCTATGCTGTTACCAGTGCAGGGAAATGACATATTTTTAGTGTTATGGTGGATGTTTTACTCAGTGATATTTCTACCTTTACTTCAAATTCATCAATGTTTTTACTTCTATTTTAGGGAGTGTGCGATGCTTTTATTACTATCTATAGAAGAGAAGGTTTACTTGGACTGTGGCGGGGTGTGAATGGAGCGGTGCCTCGCGTCATGGTGGGATCAGCTACTCAACTAGCAACCTTTACGTCAGCCAAGGACTGGGTGTCCCATACTCAGGTAGGCTGGCAAATGCCTGGAAAAGTAAATCTGTTGCTGTCTCAGAACCATCTAGCCCAAAGTCTTCCATTGGTTGCCATTAATCTTTTCAACATGGATTGTGTCTGCTCTTGCAGTGGTTTAGTCCAAACAGCTGGCTCACTGCTCTGGTAGCTGCCATGATTAGTGGAGTTGCTGTGGCGATCACTATGACACCGTTCGACGTCATTAGCACACGGCTGTACAACCAGCCGGTGGATGAGTTTTGTAGGGTGAGTACATGTGAACTTTCGAAATACTTTCTTTTGTGTCATTACGAAAAAAAAAGTATGCACTGCCAAGATGACAGCTTTTCAGACTTAACCTCTTGTACCTTTTAGGGACGCCAGTACCATGGATTTTTAGACTGCATGCTGAAGGTTTTCCAAACTGAAGGCCTGCTGGGCCTGTACAAAGGCATCAGCCCTGTTTTTCTGCGATTGGCACCTCATACGGTGCTCAGCATGATGTTCTGGGATGTGATGAGGCAACATGCTTTGAAGAACAGTCAAAAAAAGGCAAGGACCATTAAAAAACAGATGAGCAGATGATTGAGAAAGCTGTAACAAGGAGTTGTATCGGGATTCAATCGGAAGACCATTCTGTTCAACATCAGTTCTTTAAGCAAAAAGTCAGTCTATCAGGAAAAAAAGCTCACATTTTAGTCATGATTTGTTCATTTGTTCTGCTTTTGGAGCTTCATGAAGAAATACAGCTCTGTCTACAGAAAATGCACAAAAAAATACAATAAATTAATTGGGAATAAAGAGGGACAGCAGGGATGGAAAATGTACATGGACAGCAATATAAGTCAATCAATCAATTTTATTTATATAGCGCCAAATCACAGCAAACAGTTGCCCCAAGGCGCTTTATATTGTAAGGCAAGGCCATACAATAATTACGTAAAAACCCCAACGGTCAAAACGACCCCCTGTGAGCAAGCACTTGGCGACAGTGGGAAGGAAAAACTCCCTTTTAACAGGAAGAAACCTCCAGCAGAACCAGGCTCAGGGAGGGGCAGTCTTCTGCTGGTTGGGGCTGAGGGAGAGAACCAGGAAAAAGACATGCTGTGGAGGGGAGCAGAGATCAATCACTAATGATTAAATGCAGAGTGGTGCATACAGAGCAAAAGGAGAAAGAAACACTCAGTGCATCGTGGGAACCCCCCAGCAGTCTAAGTCTATAGCAGCATAACTAAGGGATGGTTCAGGGTCACCTGCAGTCTGAGAGCGAAGTGCTCTATTGGGGTGATATGGTACTATGAGGTCCCTAAGATAAGATGGGACCTGATTATTCAAAACCTTGTAAGTAAGAAGAAGAATTTTAAATTCTATTCTAGAGTTAACAGGAAGCCAATGAAGAGAGGCCAATATGGGTGAGATATGCTCTCTCCTTCTAGTCCCTGTTATTACTCTAGCTGCAGCATTTTGAATTAACAAGGCTTTTCAGGGAACTTTTAGGACAACCTGATAATAATGAATTACAATAGTCCAGTCTAGAGGAAATAAATGCATGAATTAGTTTTTCAGCATCACTCTGAGACAAGACCTTTTCATTTGTAACCTTCACTAATGCTGTTTCTGTACTATGATGAATTCTAAAACCTGACTGAAACTCTTCAAATAGACCATTCCTCTGCAGATGATCAGTTAGCTGTTTTACAACTACCCTTTCAAGAATTTTTGAGAGAAAAGGAAGGTTGGAGATTGGCCTATAATTAGCTGGGTCAAGTGATGGCTTTTTAAGTAATGGTTTAATTACTGCCACCTTAAAAGCCTGTGGTACATAGCCAACTAATAAAGATAGATTGATCATATTTAAGATCGAAGCATTAAGTAATGGTAGGGCTTCCTTGAGCAGCCTGGTAGGAATGGGGTCTAATAGACATGTTGATGGTTTGGAGGAAGTAACTAATGAAAATAACTCAGACAGAACAATCGGAGAGAAAGAGTCTAACCAAATGCCGGCATCACTGAAAGCAGCCAAAGATAACGATACGTCTTTGGGATGGTTATGAGTAATTTTTTCTCTAATAGTTAAAATTTTACTAGCAAAGAAAGTCATGAAGTCATTACTAGTTAAAGTTAAAGGAATACTCGGCTCAATAGAGCTCTGACTCTTTGTCAGCCTGGCTACAGTGCTGAAAAGAAACCTGGGGTTGTTCTTATTTTCTTCAATTAGTGATGAGTAGTAAGATGTCCTAGCTAAGTGGCAGAAATGTGTTGGTTTGTGCAATAATAAGACTTGTAATATTACAAAGCTAGATAATGTGATGATTACTAATCATTTATAATTAATGCATTTGGATAACAAAGCACTAATCAATGCATTAACATTGCACTGATTTATTTTTAGTGTCTTAATAAGTCCCCATAAATACTTCAGGAAAAAAATGCATATGTTCAATTTTCAGCTTTCTCAAATACACTAAGTGCAAAGGTTTGAGGCACCCCAGCATTGTGACAAATAAAACCTAGTGCTGTTATTACATTATTATTCTAGTGGATGAACGGGAGATCAATTTTGATATATTTTTAAATGTGCCTGTTGTTTTTGAAATCTTACTTGACTTCATTAAACATGAATCAGCTGTCACATTACATACCTTTTGTTCAAATAACCACAAAAAAGCAATTGTAGATTTGGTTGATAATCAGTTGATTAAAAGAAGACATAAATCCCTGATTAAATTTATTTCATTAAAACCTGCTGATCCCACCGAGATCCTTAGTTTGGGTCTCATTAACATCAGATCATTGTCTCTGAAGTCATTGCTGGTGAATGACTTAATTGTGGATCATCGTCTGAATGTGCTTGGATTATGTGAAACCTGGATTAAATCCACAGCTGTCCTTCCTCTGAATGAGGCCTGCCCACCGGAGTACACTTTTAGTCACGTTTCACGTGATGTGAAGAAAGGCGGGAGTGTTGCTTTTATTTATAAATCCAGGTTTACTTTAGTAACTGTTGGGGGTCAGAAATATAATTCATTTGAGCATCTGATTCTCCGTTATGCCCATGATGCTAAGTACTGTCAGGGTCATAAAACTGTAAATCAGCTATGTTGTCACTGTCTACAGGCCTCCTGGCCCATATTCTGATTTTTTTTAGATGAATTTGGCACATTCATCTCTAGTCTTTCAACTAGTGTAGACAACATTTTGATTATTGGTGACTTTAACATTCATATAAATAAGCTCTCTGATCCCCTCGGTAAATCATTTATGGAAATCATGGATGCATTAGGGTTTCAGCAGTTCGTTCATGGTTCAACGCATATCAGTGGTAATACTCTGGATTTGGTTCTTGCACGTGGCCTTGCTGTCACAAATATCGACATCCTGCCTCTTGCATCAGTGGTCTCTGACCACTCGCTTATTAGGTTTACAATTACGCTGCCGCGTTTAGTGGAGCAACAACCTTGCCTATCATTGCGGCGACAAATTAAACCTTCAACTTTGACTGAACTCGAAGCAAGACTACCTGAAATCCTAACTTCAAGCTTGATGAAATTTCAGTCAGTAGACAGTCTTGCAGATAGCCTGAATTTAGTGCTAAAAAAAACCACACTTGATAAGATTGCGCCTCCTCTATTAAAGCCATGCCTTCCCAAAGCACAGACACCCTGGTTCAATAGTTATTTGCGTGACCTTAGGAAGAAGGCTAGAGGGTTGGAACGGAAATGGCGTAGTTCCAAACTAGAGGTGTTTCACCTTGCGTGGCGTGAAGCTATTTTAGATTATAACCATGCTTTATTGGCTACGAAGCAGGCGTATTATTCTATTAACAAGCATAACTCAAAGTTCTTGTTTGATACGGTGGCATTTCTTATTCATGGACAGCCACCTGTTGGTCGTTCTCCTTTTTCAGCACAGGACTTTCTGGACTATTTCGAAAAGAAAATAGAAGATATTAGGTTGAGCACATCTCAGCATACTTTGGTTGAATCATTGTATCCAGCTACTGAGCTGGGGACTACTACTGAGGTGCTACCTAGATTCACGGAATTTAACAGTATCTCACAAGGTGTGCTGACGAAACTCGTGATGTCTACTAGAAGCACAACTTGTTTATTTGATCCTATACCAACAAAATTGTTTAAGGATCTTTGGCCCATTCTTGGGCCGACTGTGCTGGAAATTGTTAACCTTTCTTTAAACTCTGGATCTGTTCCAAATTGTTTTAAATCTGCAGTGGTTAAACCACTACTCAAGAAATCTAATCTTGATCCTGGTGAATTGAAAAATTATAGGCCGATATCAAATCTATCATTCTGCTCTAAAATTCTGGAAAAGGTGGTTTCACGGCAGCTTGTGGACTATCTTACTGAGAATGACCTTTTTGAGCCACTGCAGTCTGCTTTTAGAAGACATCACTCCGCAGAAACAGCACTTATTAAAGTAGTTAATGATCTTCTGTGAGCAATGGACTCGGATACTACTACAGCATTGGTGTTGTTGGATCGCAGTGCTGCGTTTGACACAGTTGATCATCATATTCTACTTGATAGGCTAGAAAACAGTTTCGGGATTACTGGAACTGCTCTTGTGTGGCTGACGTGTTATCTGTCTGGTCGTTCCCATTGTGTTTTGTGCAATGACACTACCTCTGATTTTAAGGGCATGAAGTTCGGGGTTCCGCAGGGATCCGTTCTGGGTCCCTTGCTTTTTTCCCTTTATATGGCACCCCTTGGGAACATTTTGCGGCGTTTCGGGGTTGCTTTTCATTGTTATGCTGATGATACTCAGTTGTATATGCCGATAGCTGCTGGAAATCCTGTCCACATAAAATCTTTACAGGACTGTCTTGCAGCAGTGAGAAGTTGGATGTCTAGTAACTTTCTACTTTTGAACTCTGATAAGACTGAAATGATGGTTCTTGGCCCAGCAAGACATCGGCACCAATTTGATCAGTTGGCGCTTAGCCTAGGTTCATGTGTTATACATCATACTGACAAAGTGAGGAACCTTGGGGTAATCTTTGATCCTACGTTGTCCTTTGACCTCCACATTAGGGACATTACGAGGACTGCTTTCTTTCATCTGAGAAATATAGCAAAGATTCGCCCCATCCTGTCTATGGCTGATGCTGAGACTCTGATTCACGCATTTGTCTCTTCTAGATTGGATTATTGTAATGCTTTATTTTCTGGTCTGCCGCAGTCTAGCATTCGAGGACTTCAGTTGGTGCAGAATGCTGCTGCCAGAATTTTGACACAAAGTAGGTTTGACCACATTACTCCCATTCTGGCATCCCTTCATTGGTTACCGGTTTCTGCCAGATTGGATTTTGAAGTTTTATTGTTGGTTTATAAAATTGTTCATGGACTGGCGCCTTCCTACTTGGCGGACTTGGTTAAGCCCTACGTACCTGCGAGGCCTTTGCGTTCGCAGGGCGCAGGGCTTCTGTGTGTTCCGAGGATGAACAAAAAGTCTGTGGGTATAGAGCCTTTTCCTACCGTGGTCCGGCTCTTTGGAATGATCTACCTGCTGTTATTCGGCAGTCTGACACGGTGGAGATTTTTAAATCAAGACTGAAGACCCACTTTTTTAGACTGTCTTATCATTAATTTTTTAATCTTTGTGTTTGCTTTGTAATTTCTTTTTTATTCTACTGTGTTTTATCTTTTAACTGTGCTTTTCATTTTGAATTTAGATTAATTTGTGTTGTTGTGAATTATGTGAAGCGCCTTGGTACGACTTTGTCGTGATTTGGCGCTATATAAATTAAATTCAATTAGACTGTGCCAAAGGCCTTCTGATGAAACTGGAGGATTTTGAGTTTGTGTTCATGTTGTACACATATGAACAAATCTTCTCTGAGACTGATGTGGTGTTTGACATTGTCCAGCAGAGAGCTGTGGATGTTCTGTACTGCAAGAAAAGAATTGAGTCTCTTCTTGTTTTTGTCAAAGAGAAGAGGTCAGAGGGGGCTTTCCAAGCTGTTTATGCCAAAGCAGCAGATCTCACATCAGACCCACAAACTGAGCCCATGAGAAAACGCCGTCTGTCACAACTACAGGATCCCAAGGAGCGCTACAGAAATCTGTACATGGCCATCCTAGACAATCTCACAGAGCAGCTACCTTGACATTTTGCAAATCTGCGCTTCTTGGAATTGGTCAATCCAGGGAAATTTGATGTGATGAGACAAGTGTTTCCAGAGGAGGCATTTCAGAGTGTCCTGAAAAGTTTTGGCCAGTTCTTTGATTCAGGGAGACTGAGGTCTGAACTTCAAGTCCTATATTCAAACCAGGACTTGCAGGGCAACAGGGGAAAGCTATGTGATTTCTTGCTGTTTCTGAAAGACATGGAGTTGGACAGTGCAATGCCTCAGGTGTACAAACTATTGTCATTAGTGGCAACGATTGGAGCTACATCTGCAGGTGTAGAGGAGCTTGTCCTGTTTAAAGCGGCTCAAGTCTTACACCCGCAACACTATGGGCCAAGGCCGTTTAAGCAGCCTAGCTCTGCTGGCCATTGAGAGGACATTAGTCAAGTCCCTGGAAAAGACGCCTTGTTGGTACGACAGGGTCACAGATCATTTTCTTGAAAAGGAACGGAGGGTAGAATTTACGTATAAATAAACCGACACATTTTATGATGTAGGCCGAAATTGAGCTTCCCTTCCTTGAAAGACCAGCATCCACCACTGGAAGAGTCCTGGTGTATCCAACTTCTTCCATTTATGGATGATGGAGGCCACTGTGCTCATTGGGACCTTCAAAGCAGCATAAATGTAATTTCTGATCATTTCTGTACCTTCCCCACATTTGTGCTTCGACATAATCCAGTCTCAGAGGTCTACAGACAATTTCTTTGACTTCATGCTTGGTTTGTGCTCTCACATGCACTGTCAACTGTGGGATCTTACATGTAAAGAGGTGTGTGCCTTTCCAAATCATGTCCAATCAACTGAATTTACCCCAGTTAAGCTGTAGAAACATTTCAAGGATGATCAATGGAAACAGGAAGTGCCTGAGCTCAATTATGAGCTTCATAGCAAAGGCTGTGAATACTTATGTACATGTGATTTCTTTTTTTATTGCAAAAAACAAACATTTTTTTGACATTGTCATTATCAGGGTTGGGTAGGATTACTTTGAAATGTAATCCAAAAGTAATCAGATTACAAGTATGCAAATGTATGTACATACATTTGTACATACTACATGTATGTAGTATCTACATACATGTACATACTACACAAAGCCATCACTTGACCCAGCTATCTTAGCTAATTATAGGCCAATCTCCAACCTTCCTTTTCTCTCAAAAATTCTTGAAAGGGTAGTTGTAAAACAGCTAACTGATCATCTGCAGAGGAATGGTCTATTTGAAGAGTTTCAGTCAGGTTTTAGAATTCATCATAGTACAGAAACAGCATTAGTGAAGGTTACAAATGATCTTCTTATGGCCTTGGACAGTGGACTCATCTCTGTGCTTGTTCTGTTAGACCTCAGTGCTGCTTTTGATACTGTTGACCATAAAATTTTATTACAGAGATTAGAGCATGCCATAGGTATTAAAGGCACTGCGCTGCGGTGGTTTGAATCATATTTGTCTAATAGATTACAATTTGTTCATGTAAATGGGGAATCTTCTTCACAGACTAAAGTTAATTATGGAGTTCCACAAGGTTCTGTGCTAGGACCAATTTTATTGACTTTATATATGCTTCCCTTAGGCAGTATTATTAGACGGTATTGCTTAAATTTTCATTGTTACGCAGATGATACCCAGCTTTATCTATCCATGAAGCCAGAGGACACACACCAATTAGCTAAACTGCAGGATTGTCTTACAGACATAAAGACATGGATGACCTCTAATTTCCTGCTTTTAAACTCAGATAAAACTGAAGTTATTGTACTTGGCCCCACAAATCTTAGAAACATGGTGTCTAACCAGATCCTTACTCTGGATGGCATTACCCTGACCTCTAGTAATACTGTGAGAAATCTTGGAGTCATTTTTGATCAGGATATGTCATTCAAAGCGCATATTAAACAAATATGTAGGACTGCTTTTTTGCATTTACGCAATATCTCTAAAATCAGAAAGGTCTTGTCTCAGAGTGATGCTGAAAAACTAATTCATGCATTTATTTCCTCTAGGCTGGACTATTGTAATTCATTATTATCAGGTTGTCCTAAAAGTTCCCTAAAAAGCCTTCAGTTAATTCAAAATGCTGCAGCTAGAGTACTGACGGGGACTAGAAGGAGAGAGCATATCTCACCTATATTGGCCTCTCTTCATTGGCTTCCTGTTAATTCTAGAATAGAATTTAAAATTCTTCTTCTTACTTATAAGGTTTTGAATAATCAGGTCCCATCTTATCTTAGGGACCTCGTAGTACCATATCACCCCAATAGAGCGCTTCGCTCTCAGACTGCAGGCTTACTTGTAGTTCCTAGGGTTTGTAAGAGTAGAATGGGAGGCAGAGCCTTCAGCTTTCAGGCTCCTCTCCTGTGGAACCAGCTCCCAATTCAGATCAGGGAGACAGACACCCTCTCTACTTTTAAGATTAGGCTTAAAACTTTCCTTTTTGCTAAAGCTTATAGTTAGGGCTGGATCAGGTGACCCTGAACCATCCCTTACTTATGCTGCTATAGACGTAGACTGCTGGGGGGTTCCCATGATGCACTGTTTCTTTCTCTTTTTGCTCTGTATGCACCACTCTGCATTTAATCATTAGTGATCGATCTCTGCTCCCCTCCACAGCATGTCTTTTTCCTGGTTCTCTCCCTCAGCCCCAACCAGTCCCAGCAGAAGACTGCCCCTCCCTGAGCCTGGTTCTGCTGGAGGTTTCTTCCTGTTAAAAGGGAGTTTTTCCTTCCCACTGTAGCCAAGTGCTTGCTCACAGGGGGTCGTTTTGACCGTTGGGGTTTTACATAATTATTGTATGGCCTTGCCTTACAATATAAAGCGCCTTGGGGCAACTGTTTGTTGTGATTTGGCGCTATATAAAAAAAATTGATTGATTGATTGATTGATACATACATGTAATCCACATGTATTCTTTCAAAGTAATCCTACCCAACCCAGGGCTTAATTTGAGGGGAAGCAAGCTGGAGCGCGCTCTGGAACCTCTGACGTTGGCTCCGCCAGCTATTTATACTGGATCCGTGATTCGCCACCTCTCTTGACTAACAAAATATTTTAAAAAAATCACCGCGATTGCTCTCACTGCCAATCACACCGCCGCCCTCCTGTCTGCTGTGCGGAATTGCGCCAAATCTGGCAGCAGGTCCAGAGGCTACGCTCGCTGTTTTGATCCGGATGTTGACCGTAGCTGCAGAGCTCCGTGGCCACCGAGAGAGGACTTCTTTGCGGGTCCCGCATCCGTACCCCCGGAGGCAGTGAGTGAAGGGAGAGCACGCGCATTGTGTTCTGCGTGTGTCTGTTTATAATCTTCTTGCACAGAAGAAAAAAGAGTGTTTACACAAGAGAGAAAAGTCAGAAAATGTTAATGCTTGTTTGAGAAAAGTGCATAGTGAGGGGTTTTACAGCCTTAAAACATCTATAATAAGTGTAAAAATAGCGCTATATACTTTGCGGACTCCCGCGATAAACGAGGGACCACTGGAATTTGTACTTTATCCGGATTTGGTGTGACTAGTGTTATTGGGCCTACTATACATGCCCAGTTTATTTTCGGTGTGGCTCACAGCGTAAGCCCCCCCTCCCTTTTTTTTTTTTTTCTGCACCCGAGCCACCCATCCTCTGCGCTCCGGGACCTCCAACTTTACAAATTAAGCACTGACCCAACCCTGGTCATTATGGGGTATTGTGTGTACAATTTTGAGGAAAAAATGAATTTCATCCATTTTGGAATAAGGCTGTAACATAAAATGTGGAAAAAAGTGAAGCGCTGTGAATACTTTCTAGATGCACTGTACAATGTATGTTTACTTGCTGCAATGCACATTCATATTATTATTGTACATAATTGCCTTCTGTGTTATTTGTACCAAGTTATGTTGTGATGCCAAGTTTTAATTTCATGAAAATTGAACAACTTGTATGTTAAGCCTTTGAAAAGTAGTTGATGATAATGTTTTTGTATTAAATGCTTTCCCCCACTTTCCATAAGTGATTGTATGGTCTTTACAGTGACTCATGTAAAAGATGTCTGATTGCTTTGTGACACTAATCAGTGGACTTTAAGACTCTTTCATCCGGTCATGATTAGTGTCACAACCAAATCAATTTACATTTGACCCTTGGAACTTAAACATGGCATGCACTCAGAGGTGATCGGCTGGAGGGAATGAAGTCAACTTCAAATCTTCAGCACAGGTTTGTTTTTACAATGACTGACTTATGGTCTACTGGAATTTCTGATTATTTTCAAATCAAGACAAAATGAGTGAGAGATTGTAGTATTGTTTTTTGTTTAAACGTGTTGAAATATAGAAAATAAACCAGAAGAAATATGTTCTACCTTTTCTCTTGGATCCTGGGAACTTCTGAATGGATTTTTTTTTATTCAGCCCCATTTGATTGCTTTTTTCAAGGTGAGTTAAACACATTTTTACAGCTGAATATATATATATATATATATATAGAGAGAGAGAGAGAGAGCTGCTTGACAGTTTAAAATTCAGGCTTTTTATGTAAAAATGTCTAAAATTATGCTCTTTACACTCGCAGTTAAAAGTAATCTCTACATCGTGAATTAAAATAAAAATCTAAAAGCTAAAGTGATGTGTGAATAAGTAAGTGCCCCCTTTAGTACAACACATATAAACTGTCACTTTTACATCCAGTCTTCTTCAGACAAGTCAGCTGTGGATACATGAACATTTCCAAGATGCTTGATTATATCTTGGACTTTATTTACATCGGGTATAAAGAAATACAAACGGTGTGTATTTTACTCTATAGTAAATATGTGTGGAGCAGACAGTTCCCAAAAACTGAGTGACTGTGCAAGAAGGCGAGGAGTGAGTAAAGCCACCAACACACCCAGACAACCCAGAAGACTTTTAGGCTTCTTTGGCTGCAACTGGATAAACTGTTCACAGTGCAAGTTTATATATATATATATATATATATGCTTGGAAGTTCAGCTACATTTTACCATACAGCACATTGAAGGTGCGAGCTTAGATTTGATCTGTTATGTTGAAAGAAAATTCTTCTCTGCGCTGCTCCACTATAAAGCTATTTCGTTTCATTTGTGATGTAGTGATTATGTCCTGCAAAATTTCAAACATGTAAAAGCTCAAGGAGTTCAGACTTTCAAGCAGCATGAAATATATATATATACACACACACTTTAAAATAAATCATTGCTTTTGCAACATCACAGGATTGTCCTTTTTGTTTTGAAGGTCTTGTGGCTGCCTGTGGAATATCTGTGCTCTACACTCTGATCAGAATTTATTTGTTTCTTCAAAAGTGCAGGTGAGTTTATTCGCAAAGGGGAATAATGAAATGTACATTTTTATTTGCAGATCAGTGGTAATGTACACTCAGGTCCATTATTTTAACAGGGGCACAATTTTTGTAATTTTGTGTCTGTACATCCCCACAATGGAGTTGAAATAAAACAATCAGTATGTGCTTGTAGTGTAGACTTCCAGCTTTAATTCAAGGGGTTTAACAAAAATATTGCATTAACCATTTAGGAATTACTGTCATTTACCACATAGTACCTCTATTTTCAGAGCCCATATGGAAAACTATACAGTAGTGTTCAGAACAATAGTAGTGCTATGTGACTAAAAAGATTAATCCAGGTTTTGAGTATACAACCCCTGGCAAAAATTATGGACTCACCGGCCTTGGAGAATGTTCATTCAGTTTTTTAATTTTGTAGAAAAAAAGCAGATCACAGACATGACACAAAACTAAAGTCATTTCAAATGGCAACTTTCTGGCTTTAAGAAATCAGGAAAAAAAATTGTGGCAGTAACGGTTACTTTTTTAGACGAAGCAGAGGGAAAAAAATATGGAATCACTCAATTCTGAGGAATAAATTATGGAATCACCCTGTAAATTTTCATCCCCAAAACTAACACCTGCATCAAATCAGATCTGCTCGTTAGTCTGTATCTAAAAAGGAGTGATCACACCTTGGAGAGCTGTTGCACCAAGTGGACTGACATAAATCATGGCTCCAACACGAGAAATGTCAATTGTAACAAAGGAGAGGATTATCAAACTCTTAAAAGAGGGTAAATCATCACGCAATGTTGCAAAAGATGTCGGTTGTTCACAGTCAGCTGTGTCTAAACTCTGGACCAAATACAAACACCATGGGAAGGTTGTTAAAGGCAAACATAGTGGTAGACCAAGGAAGACATCAAAGTGTCAAGACAGAAAACTTAAAGCAATATGTCTCAAAAATCGAAAATGCACAACAAAACAAATGAGGAATGAATGGGAGGAAACTGGAGGAAACTGGAGTCAACGTCTGTGACCGAAGTGTAAGAAACTGCCTAAAGGAAATGGGATTTACATACAAAAAAGCTAAATGAAAGCCGTCATTAACACCTAAACAGAAAAAAACAAGGTTACAACGGGCTAAGGAAAAGCAATCGTGGACTGTGGATGACTGGATGAAAGTCATATTCAGTGATGAATCTCGAATCTGCATTGGGCAAGGTGATGATGCTGGAACTTTTGTTTGGTGCCGTTCCAATGAGATTTATAAAGATGACTGCCTGAAGAGAACATGTAAATTTCCACAGTCATTGATGATATGGGGCTGCATGTCAGGTAAAGGCACTGGGGAGATGGCTGTCATTACATCATCAATAAATGCACAAGTTTACGTTGATATTTTGGACACTTTTTCAAGATGATAATGCATCTTGCCATAGAGCAAAAACTGTGAAAACATTCCTTGCAAAAAGACACATAGGGTCAATGTCATGGCCTGCAAATAGTCCGGATCTTAATCCAATTGAAAATCTTTGGTGGAAGTTGAAGAAAATGGTCCATGACAAGGCTCCAACCTGCAAAGCTGATCTGGCAACAGCAGTCTGAGAAAGTTGGAGCCAGATTGATGAAGAGTACTGTTTGTCACTCATTAAGTCTATGCCTCAGAGACTGCAAGCTGTTATAAAAGCCAGAGGTGGTGCAACAAAATACTAGTGATGTGTTGGAGCGTTCTTTTGTTTTTCATGATTCCATAATTTTTTCCTCAGAATTGAGTGATTCCATATTTTTTTCCCTCTGCTTGGTCTAAAAAAGTAACCGTTACTAACTGCCACAATTTTTTTTTTCCTGATTTCTTATAGTGTTTCTTAAAGCCAGAAAGTTGCTATTTGAAATGACTTTAGTTTTGTGTAATGTCTGTGATCTGCTTTTTTTCTACAAAATTAAACAACTGAATGAACATCCTCCGAGGCCGGTGATTCCATAATTTTTGTCAGGGGTTGTACATGGGAAACAAGGTACCAGTAGATTCAGTAGATTCTCACAAATCCAACAAGACCAAGCATTCATGATATGCACACTCTTAAGGCTATGAAATTGGGCTATTAGTAAAAAAAAAAAAAAGTAGAAAAGGGGGTGTTCACAATAGTAGAGAAGCTTGAATCTTCGACTGGACTGGGTTGCTTGACGTGAGGACGTTTCCCTTCAAATCACAGAAGCTTCCTCAGCTAAAATTCTTGCTCTGGTAGTCTGACTTCTGTCTTGACTCTTGTAGAGAAGAATAAACCAGAAGCCACAAAAGCCGGAGTTTTTTAACCTAACCAGACCCCACCTACCGAGAGGCTGACTGCTATAGGCTAGTGACTAAACAATAGCTCTAATTAGCACCTATTGTGCTCTAGTTGGCACTCTCCTAATGACAGGATGGAAGCCTCCCCTGATGGCTCCCTTGACGACTCTCTCCTGATGATGTGAATGACTCATTACCATGAACAAAAGACTGAAACTGCTTTGACCTGAGTACCACATTGTAAACAGGGGACAAAGCGTGTCTGAGACCCGCTCCACGGTTAAGGCTGGGTTTCAACTGTTTTACAAAGAATGCTTCCTTGACACCTCTCTCAAACCATTTCTTCTCTGGCTAAGATTTTAACTTCCTTGTCCTCAAACGTGTGGTTAGTGTCTTTCAGGTGGAGATGAACTCCAGCTTTTGTTGGCTTCTGGTTTATTCTTCTCTACAAGAGTCAAGACAGAATCAGACTACCAGAGCAAGAATTTTAGCTGAGGAAGCTTCTGTGATTTGAAGCGAAACGTCCTCACGTCAAGCAACCCAGTCCAGTCGAAGATTCAAGCTTCTCTACTATGGAAACCACCTGGACAACTGAGAGCCTACACAGAAACGGTGTTCACAATAATAGTAGCATCTGCTGTTGATGCTACAAACTCAAAACTATTACGTTCAAACTGCTTTTTAGCAATCCTGTGAATCACTAAACTAGTATTTAGTTGTATAACCACAGATTTTAATGATTTCTTCACATCTGCGAGGCATTAATTTTGTTGGTTTGGAACCAAGATTTTGCTGGTTTACTAGTGTGCTTAGGATCATTGTCTTGTTGTAACACCCATTTCAAGGGCATGTCCTCTTCAGCATAAGGCAACATGACCTCTTCAAGTATTTTGACATATCCAAACTGATCCATGATACCTGGTATGCGATATATAGGCCCAACACCATAGTAGGAGAAACATGCCCATATCATGATGCTTGCACCTCCATGCTTCACTGTCTTCACTGTGAACTGTGGCTTGAATTCAGAGTTTGGGGGTCGTCCTTTTGCGGGGGATTCTTGCAAATAAATTAGCTTCACACGGGCGTCTTCTGTCGCAGCACTTACAGGTAAGTCCAGACTGTCTTTGATCATCCTGGAGCTGATCAGTGGGTGAGCCTTTGCCATTCTGGTTATTCTTCTATCCATTTTGATGGTTGTTTTCCATTTTCTTCCACGTGTCTCTGGGTTTTTTTGTCCATTTTAAAGCACTGGAGATCATTGTAGATGAACAGCCTATAATTTTTTGCACCTGCGTATAAGTTTTGCCCTTTCCAATCAACTTTTTAATCAAACTACGCTGTTCTTCTGAACAATGTCTTGAACATCCCATTTTCCTCAGGCTTTCAAAGAGAAAAGCATGTTCAACAGGTGCTGGCTTCATCCTTACATAGGGGACACCTGATTCACACCTGTTTGTTCCACAAAATTGACGAATTCACTAACTGAATGCCACACTACTACAACCCCTGGCAAAAATTATGGAATCACCGGCCTCGGAGGATGCTCATTCAGTTGTTTAATTTTGTAGAAAAAAAGCAGATCACAGACATGACACAAAACTAAAGTCATTTCAAATGGCAACTTTCTGGCTTTAAGAAACACTATAAGAAATCAAGAAAAAAAGATTGTGGCAGTCAGTAACGGTTACTTTTTTAGACCAAGCAGAGGAAAAAAATATGGAATCACTCAATTCTGAGGAAAAAATTATGGAATCACCCTGTAAATTTTCATCCCCCAAATTAACACCTGCATCAAATCAGATCTGCTCATTGACATTGATCCTATGCCATGACATTGACCCTATGTGTCTTTTTGCAAGGAATGTTTTTGCAGTTTTTGCTCTATGGCAAGATGCATTATCATCTTGAAAAATGATTTCATCATCCCCAAACATCCTTTCAATTGTCCAAAATATCAACATAAACTTGTGCATTTATTGATGATGTAATGACAGCCATCTCCCCAGTGCCTTTACCTGACATGCAGCCCCATATCATCAATGACTGTGGAAATTTACATGTTCTCTTCAGGCAGTCATCTTTATAAATCTCATTGGAAAGGCACCAAACAAAAGTTCCAGCATCATCACCTTGCCCAATGCAGATTCGAGATTCATCACTGAATATGTCTTTCATCCAGTCATCCACAGTCCACAATTACTTTTCCTTAGCCCATTGTAACCTTGTTTTTTTCTGTTTAGGTGTTAATGATGCCTTTCGTTTAGCTTTTCTGTATGTAAATCCCATTTCCTTTAGGCGGTTTCTTACAGTTCGGTCAGAGACGTTGACTCCAGTTTCCTCCCATTCGTTCCTCATTTGTTTTGTTGTACGTTTTTCGATTTTTGAGACATATTGCTTTAGGTTTTCTGTCTTGACGCTTTGATGTCTTCCTTGGTCTACCAGTATGTTTGCCTTTAACAACCTTCCCATGTTGTTTGTATTTGGTCCAGAGTTTAGACACAGCTGACTGTGAACAACCAACATCTTTTGCAACATTGCGTGATGATTTACTCTCTTTTAAGAGTTTGATAATCCTCTCCTTTGTTTCAATTGACATCTCTCGTGTTGGAGCCATGATTCATGTCAGTCCACTTGGTGCAACAGCTCTCCAAGGTGTGTTCACTCCTTTTTAGATGCAGATTAACGAGCAGATCTGATATGATGCAGGTGTTAGTTTTGGGGATGAAAATTTACAGGGTGATTCCATAATTTTTTCCTCAGAATTGAGTGATTCCATATTTTTTTCCTCTGCTTGGTCTAAAAAAGTAACCGTTACTGACTGCCACAATCTTTTTTTCTTGATTTCTTATAGTGTTTCTTAAAGCCAGAAAGTTGCCATTTGAAATGACTTTAGTTTTGTGTCATGTCTGTGATCTGCTTTTTTTCTACAAAATTAAGCAACTGAATGAACATCCTCCGAGGCCGGTGATTCCATAATTTTTGCCAGGGGTTGTATTTTTGTGAACACCCCCTTTTCTACTTCTTTTTACTAATAGCCCAATTTCATAGCCTTAAGAGTGTGCATATCATGAATGCTTGGTCTTGTTGGATTTGTGAGAATCTACTGAATCTACTGGTACCTTATTTCCCATGTAATAATAAGAAATATACTCAAAACCTGGATTAATCTTTTTAGTCACATAGCACTACTATTATTCTGAACACTACTGTAAGTGTCCTTGTTCATATCATCACTTTTAGAGCCAGAGGATGGATACATGAACATTACCAAGTCACTGAGGTGATGGTCTAGTGGTTAAGGCATTGGGCTTGAGACCAGAAAATCCTCGGTTCAAATCGCAGCCTAACTGAAAATCACTAAGCAAGGGGCAAGGTTTTTAATCCCCTATTGCTCCCAGTGTGTAGTGAGCGCCTTGTACGGCAGCACCCTGACACTGGGGTGAATGTGAGGCATTATTTGTAAAGCGCTTTGAGTGATGCAGATGGAAAATCGCAGTCCATTTACCATTTACTGAAGATGTCATGGACTTCATTTATTTCACTTCTCAAAATCTGAATGTTCATGCAAGAAGGGGACTAGTGAGGGAAACCACCAAGCCATCCAGACATCCAGGCTTCTGTGGATGTGATTAGGGTAAATGGGAATGGTGTAACATTGTCGTTAACTGGTCACAGCTTCATGGTGGAGTGCAGCAGAAAAGGATTTTATACAAGAAAAATATCAAATGTAGACTCAAGTCTCCTGTGTGCCTTTTGGCAAAATGTAGCTGAAATTTCATGCCTTTTTCAGAAAATCCTTGTCGATCCTACCACTAGTGATGCAACAGGCATATTTCACTTTTTGCAGCTATGTCAGTCTCATCCACAGATACAGAGTCAGAGAGCTAAGAAGTATTCAGTGACTTCAAAATATTCAGTTATCATCCCCTGACATGTTTAAAGAAAACTGTCTGAAAAAGTGATGATTCATTCATTTATATTCTATACCCTGTGGGCCGGCGATAAGCTGGCATCATGTCCAGGGTGTACCCCGGCCTTATACCCTGGGACAGCTAGGATGAGCTCCAGCCCCTGTGACCCTTGATTGGAGTAAGCAGGTATAGAAAATGAATGAATGAATATTCTATATCCCCTAATTCCAATTTATGGAGCCTATGTATTGTGGTGGTCATTGGGCAAGAGGTGGGGTACCTTGGACAGGCCACCAGTCTATCGCAGGGCCACATAGAGACAGAAGCATTCACACACCCACTCACACCTACAATCAATTTAGTGCAAAACAGTTTCCAATTCACCTGACCTGCATGTCTTTGGAAGTGGGAGGAGGCCCATGTAAATATGGGGAGGACATGCAAACTCCACACAGAAAGGACCAGGTTGAAAGCTAATCTGGGACCTTCTCACTATGAGGCAACAGTGCTAAACACAAAGCCACCACACTGCCCAAAAGTGAGGATTGTATTAAAATAATCCTTATAGTTTGTCCAGTTACTCATGAGCTCCAAAAATGGAGCTACTATGTATATTTGGTCATAATTCTTAAGTAGTTAATGCCATATTTTGTTAAACCCCTTGTATTAAAGTGAAGTTTGCACTATCAGCACATATGATTTTATTTATTTTAACTATTATGGTGGTGTACAGATACAAATCAAGAAAGCATGTTACTTTCCAAATACTTACTGAATTGACTAATTGTTCTTTCCAAACAGTGATTCTCAAACAGAAAATGGAAGAAATCACAGATCAGGTTTTCCTGTCAGTCCTCTGAACTACAGCTGGAAAACAGCGCTCCAGTTCTGGTGCCTGACTGTCATACTGTCTCTGGTGGGTTCGCGGGTGTCCTCTCTGATTGTGCTGGAGTTTGTCCTTAGGGCTGTTTCTTCCTGGGCTTCACCAAGACTGGTGAGATAATTCGCTCGAGCAAAGCAGCTGACACGAAACTGTTTCATTGTATTTATCTCTGCTCCTTTAATCTATCTGACCGTAGGATGCCACCAGCAGAGGTCCACATCTGCTTCTGATCCAGTGCCAGTTCTCTTTGGGTTGTGGCCTCACCTGCACTCTTATTTTCCTCCATGAGGGGGCTCCACATAGTTCCCTCAGCTTGTTTCTAGCAGCTGCACTCAGCTGGGCACTGGCAGATTACTGCCATAGTCTGTGGAACCATGCAGCCAGACTCTACCCCTTGCATAGCTCACAGCGCTACTGTGGGAAGTGTATCACCCTCCTGACCTCCGGACACACTATACTGGCTTCACTTCAAAAAGTGGTTGTCTTGGCCTTTACTGTAGCAACTGTGGCCGGCACCGCTACAGTTTGTGACCACTTCCTCTCCCAGAAGGATGCTTTGAAGTTTTGGACTCCTCTGACATTATGTTATGCTATGCTTGTGGTCTATATGCAAGGTGATGAAAGCCTCTTTTATGCAGAATTTGTGTAGACAAAAAGGCTGTCACAATTGTTAAAACCGGCTTTCTTCATTTCACACAGAAGAGCAGGATCGGCAGACCGTGGCAGATGCTCTGTTAAACTCCGTAGTGCTGCGACTGGGAGCCTTATTGGTGCTCATGCTGTTGATGGGCTACTGGTCCGATGTTTTTCAAATCCTCATCAGTTTCCTGGGAGAAGCAGTCTGTTTGCTGCCCTGTCGGGACCTGCTGCAGCCCACACTGAAGGTCCATCAGATATATTTAATTTCCTCAATAACTTATTTACTACATTCATTAACTCTGTCATGAAGTGTAGGAGATTACCAGCACCTGTTTGTTGATTTGTTGTATTGTTAGCCAGGATCATGCAAAAACATATGAACCAATTTTAGTGAAACTTGGTAAAAGAGTGGGGCTTGGGCCATCAAATTTGGGTGAAGATTCAACTCAACAAGCAGGTGTCATGGTTGAGTTTGCAGTGTGTGTGTTTAATTTGAATTCATTATTTAAAAAAAAAAATACATCAAGTCGAAATTTTCCATTGTGAAATATGGGTATCTCAGGGTTTGGTTCTAGGTCCACTGTTATTCTCTGTTTATGTAGCATCTCTTCATCTGTTAGCCATGATATTTAATTTCACTGTTATGCTATGCTGTTAGCATACTGTTAACTACTAGAGTTCTGACCATAACTAGGAATTTCAGCTTTGACTTCTTGTATGTTTTAATGTGTTTTAACACTCATTTTTTAACATTGAAATACTATATTCATTTATTCTAGTTATGTCTATCGGACCTACAGAACTTGATTGCTTAAATGGGAAAGTAAACTGAAACAAATTGCTACAATTTATTGTATGTATATTATCTTACCCATTTAAGATGACATAACCAGCTGACATAACTAGATTAAGTAAATACAGTCAGCATTAGTGTTTGTTGTAAAGCACTTTGATATACTTGACTTAAAAGCATGATATATGTACTTTTTTTAAATAATGATTCAGATGTAGCAAACATAAACAGATTCTCAGGAAGTGTTGATCCACTAGAGTGGACTAAGAACTGTAACTTGTTTTGGCCTTAATTTGAATATAGGGGGATGGTATTATGGTAATTTCTCAAGATGAAAAGTCTGAAAATAAGACATGATGTTTCACTGTCTTGTGCAATATTCAGGAAGAAGAAGACACAAGCCTGAGCAAGTATCCAGAGAGGTCAACATTCAGTCAGAGAACATAAGAACGCACGCCTAAATTACCATCCGACAGCTGCTGATGCTTCCTGGTGGACTTCATACACAAATATGAAATATTACCAAGAATAAAAGGATTATTGTAACTGCATATTTTTGTCATGTGTACACCGACTGCTCTCAGGGGTTTTAAATGTGTAACTTTTCAGCATGTAAGAGCTCGCATTTACTTTTACATTATCAGTTGTAACATGAGGACCATCAATTGTGATGAAGTGTGTTTTTATGTAAATGTTTTCCACTTTAACTCGGCTTTAAGTGAAAAAATTCGTGAAAAAATTCATGAAAACAAGTGGCAAAATGAACAGTGACCTTTTATCTAGCAGAAGACACATCCTCACAGGTCTTGATTTAGATTTTAAATACAACTCCAATTCCAATGAAGTTGGGACGTTGTGTAAAATGTAAATAAAAACAGAATACAATGATTTGCAAATCCATCCATCCATCCATCTTCTACCACTTAGTCCAATTAAGGGTCGCGGGGGGCTGGAGCCTATCCCAGCAGTCATAGAGCGCGAGGTGGGGTACACCCAGGACAGGACACCAGTCTGTCGCAGGGCCACAAATAGACAAACAAACACAGACTCACCCACACACACACCTACGGACAATTTTAAAGATTCCAATCCACCTAACCCGCATGTCTTTGGATGTGGGAGGAAACCGGAGCACCCGGAGGAAACCCACGCAAACACGGGGAGAACATGCAAACTCCACACAGAAAGGCCACGGGAATTGAACCCATGACCTTCTCACTGTGAGGCAACAGTGCTAACCACTAAGCCACCGTGCTGCCCGATTTGCAAATCCTCTTCAGCCTATATTCAATTGAATACACCACAAAGACAAGATATGTATTGTTCAAACTGATAAACTTGATTGTTTTTGTGCAAATATTTGCTCATTTTGAAATGGATGCCTGCAACATGTTTCAAAAAAGCTGGGACAGTGGTATGTGTACTACTGTGTTACATCACCTTTCCTTCTAACAACACTCAATAAGCGTTTGGGAACTGAGGACACTAACTTTGAGTGTTGTGATTGGTAAGATGAAGTCTATCAGGTGAGTATTAAGGCTTTTCTTTGGTGGTGGTGTGTGTGTGTGTGTGTGGGGGGGGGGGGGGGGGGGGGGTCCTTTTTTTTTTGCAGAAGGTACATTTGAGGTTCTCATGCTGTGGCGCACTGCATTAATGTGGATAAACAAACATCAAGCACAGAAGTGGAACAATGAGCCTCAAAGCATTACAAATTGTAGCATCTTTGTGCTTTTTCTAATATAACCTTAATTTGTTGTTTTTACTGCAGTTTTCATTGCTGTTTGTGAAAACTGAGAAGAAAGTACACAGTCAAGTTCAAAGTATTTAGACAGTAAAAAAAAATTTTTATATATATATATATATATATATGAGGTCTATTAGAAAAGTATCGTACCTTATTTTTTTTTCAAAAACCATATGGATTTGATTCATATGTTTTTACGTCAGCCAAGCTTGAACCTTCGTGCACATGCGTGAGTTTTTCCACGCCTGTCGGTTGCGTCATTCGCCTGTGGGCAGGCTTTGAGTGAGCACTGGTCCACCCCTCTCGTCGTTGTTTCGAAAAATTTTCGTAAAATTTTCACCGAAAGCCAGATAAATTTTTTCGAATCGTTTCCAGCTGCTTGTCTCTAACAGTTTCTGAAAAACTTCTCATGGAAAAAAAGCCCAAATCATTCCGCCATTTCCTTGCAATGAAACAACGACGAGAGGGGTGGACCGCTCCTCCCACAAGGCGTGCTCACAGGCGAATGACGCAACCGACAGGCATGGAAAAACTCACGCATGCACACAAAGGTTCAAGCTTGGCTGACGTAAAAATATATGAATCAAATCCATATAGTTTTTGTAAAAAATAATAAGGGCGGATACTTTTCTAATATATATATATATATATATATATATATATATATATATATATATATATATATATATATATATTTGCCTCTCTGCACTACCATCTTCTTCTTCTCTTGGCTGTTCCTGTTAGGGGTCGCCACAGCAGATCAATCATTTCCATCTCACCCTGTCCTCTGTATCTTCTTCTGTCACACCAACGACCTGCATGTTGTCTCTCACCACATCCATAAACCTCCTCTTGGACCTTCCTATTCTCCTCCTGCTTGGTGGCTCCATCCTCAGCATCCTTCTCCCTATATACACTGGGTCCCTCCTCTGCACGTGTCCAAACCATCTCAATCTCACCTCTCTCATTTTGTCTCCAAACTGTCCCACCTGAGCATGTCCCTCGATATGTTCATTTCTAATCCTATCCATCCCCGTCACTCCTAAGGGCCCCATCACACTTAGTACGAAAGAGCATGAGCCAAGCCGAATCAGTTGGAATATTAAAAATACCACAATTCTTGCCACACCTGGGAGGTGATAAGAATTGTGGAGGACAGCCATCTGAATACCCAGACTCCGCTTTGACCTGCCCCAAATGATATATGCACATGCGGTGCACATGAGCCTCTGGACGCAGTACAAATGTGGGTGGAACACAGTAAGAGTACCTGGAGTACCACAGTGCAGTAAGAACAAATAAGAATGCACTTACAAGCCATATGATTGCACTCCAATTGCGATTTGGGAGAATATATTCCAGCAGCACTCAAGGTACACTCGTGATACATTCAGGCACATTCTGGACATTCAGCCAGGGTTTGATGTGGTGGAAGCACACCGAACATCCCCCCAAACGCAATCAGAATGTCATGAATGGCGTTTTCACGTCCTCCGATTGTTTAGAATGCAGTCAGACTGCGGCCTCTAGTGTGATGGGGTATAAAGAGAATCGCTGTATCTTCAGCTCTGCCCCTAGTGGAACTGAAATGAGACAACCAATATGTGTTTGTAGTGTACAATACTAGCTTTAATTCAAAGGGTTTAACACAAATACTGCATTAACAATTTAGGAATTATAGCCACTTTAATGCACTATTTATGGATGGTTCCTCAAAGGCCATAAATAATTGATCAGCATAATGTAACCAAGGCAAAAAATAGCTTTAAGGATAAGAGGTGGTACTGATGATTTTACTTTGACAACAGTGTACGTTTTGTTTATTTGAGGGGCTGTAGGAACAGCCAATCAGAGCTATTCTCAGTGACAGAGAGGGGAAAAGGTGAATGAGCACAGAAGTCGAGAATCTGGACACATGAATTAGCACAGAGAAACGCGACAGAACGCGATGGAGGGGGAAAATCGGATGGAGATTTTTCAACTGCAAGGGATGGAAAAGCAGATAACGAGAGCAAACTATAGACCAAGCTAAAACTTTTTTCCATCGTTTGGGGAAAGCTGGACACATTTTGTTAATGTTGAATGAAGATTTGGCCAGGTTTATTGTGGGATGGAGTTCATGACGGTTGCATATCCGAGCTTGGACTGGATCCCGCTGGCAAGCCAGTCATTGGAGTTTCACCGCTGAAGAAATACGTTTCTGTGAGGTCTACCATACTGACAATCTAGAATAAGAACAATGTTTCCATTCTTCTGAACTAAGAAGGTAGTTCTTAGTTCAGAAGGTAGCACTAAGTCAACTTAGAATTAAAAGAAACCTCAGATTAAAAAAACAGACTTGATAAAAGAAACTTAGATTTCAACTGAAGTAGGGTTGAACCCAATCCTCTTAACCATCTGAGCAACGGTGAGTTGCACTGAGGAACATCTTGCACGGTTGGAGCCAACACATGTTACTGGCAATTGGAAATATTGTATATATCTTCTTCTTGTTTTTTAATTATAAAGACACTGGCAGTTCGACATTCTTCCAGTCTGTCGTCTGATTTTTTTCTTTTATCGTATCTATACATCCCTTTTACTTGTTAACTGCTCCTATGAACGTAGCACTGGAGCCAGCTGCGGGTCTGTCACCAGTGGTGCTACAATAAGTACAAGGATTATTGCAAATGCAAATCATTAATGTTTCAGACGGATTTATTTCTTTGGGGGATGATGCGAGAACATTTCCAAGTCACTTTACATCCATTCATACGAAATAACAAACAATATGGTACTAGAGACGTCTTGTGGCATTAACTCAGTTGAAAGTTGAAATAACTAAGTTGAAATAACTTTAGTTAAGTTGAAATAACTATGCAAATTGTTACATCAGTTTTTCTTGTTCAGACAGTGTCTCTTTTTTTTTTTAGAGTGTATGTAATGTGGTGTTGTGTAAGGATAAGGGCATCTGGTGTAAAACCTGTGCCAAATCAACATGCAGATCTGCTGTGGCGATCATGAGTTGAAAAACGGGAGAAGCTGAAGGGACATACTTGTTCAGCTTTTGATAGCTGCCTAGTACACAAATTTACCATATAGTACCATATTGATTGTATTTTGTATGAATTTATGTCAAAGTTTAAGATATATTCAGTGACTTGGAAATGTTCTTGCATCATCACCCGATGAAAGAAAACTGAAGCATTGATGATAACTTTTATAATAATAACTTTTACATAATAATATAATAACTTTTTACATCATTTTTTCTTGTTGAGATACCGGTTCCTTTTTTAGAGTGTAGAGAATGGGCAGGGGTGCTCTTGAACCAGGAAACCTGTGGTCTGGAAACAAACATACTAACTGTTTTCCACCATGTCGAATGACACTGCAAAAGCTGAATGACCAACCAAAAAGGAGACTAATGAGGAAAGCCACCAATGACAGGAGTTATACTCTTCTATGGCTGGGACTGGAGAAAACTGGGTATAGTACAATTTTTGTCTGTTACATCACCAGGTACACACCGCCCACGACCATTCTATTTCATGCAAAGTAGTGTCAGGAAGGCTATCTGGTAAAACATAACCCAAATCAACATGCAGATCTATGTCAGATCTGCTGTAGTAACTCAAAGGAGAAACAGAGAAGATGAAATAATTTACTAAGTTAGTGGTCACAGTCCTGGCAGACGACTCTGTCATCATGGGCTGCATCGGCAGGGACCAGGAGGGTGAGTACAGGAGCATGGTGGACTCAACCACCTGCAGCTCAACATATCTAAGATGAAGGAGCTGGAGAAGACAGAAGACCCGTTTGAACCCAGTTACCATTAATGGAACAGAGGTGGACATTGTGCACTACTGCAAGTACCTGGGTGCCCACATGGACAAAAAACTGGACCGGACTGTAAACACAGATGTTGTGTATAACAAGGGTCAGAGCCGACTCCATTTCCTCAGGAGGCTCAGATCTTTCAATGTCTGCAGAAATATGTTACAGATCTTTTGTCACTCAGTGGTCTCCAGCGTAATCTTCTACTCTGTAGTGTGCTTGCACAGCAGGCTGAAGGAAGCTGACGCGAACAGACTCAACAAGCTCATCAGGAGAGCTGGCTCTGTCCTGGGGGTTGAGCTGGAGTCTGTTATGGAGGTGTCAGAGAGGAGGATGCTGAGGAACCTGCTCAGCATCCTGGACAACACCTCCCACCCCCTGCATGAGACACTGACATCCTGTCAGAGCACCGTCAGCCATAGACTGAGACCACCAAGGTGCACCACAGAACACCACAGGAGGTCTTTCCTACCTGTGGAAATCAAACTGTATATTTCCTCCCCCTTCTGCAGGATGAATACATAATGAACAGAGTTATTCAGAGTTTCGTGCAATATTGTTGTGCAAACATCTTGTGCAAATGTCTTCCAGTCATTTCACATAAATTTGTTGTACTTATTGTAAAAAAAAAAACAAAAAACCTTGTTCACTGTTTACTGTTTCTGTTCTCTGGCAAAATAATTTCCTTCAGGATTAATAAAGTTGAATCTATGAACATTCTTCTTCACAGTTTCCCACTTACGCATATGAGCACTGACCTCTTTGGGCCTCATTTTAATGGAACTGTGCTTTTCTAAACTATCACTTGCCCAAGAGTGTTCAAATCATCCAAGATTACATGTAAACCAGAAATTCCCAGCATTTTTGATGCTCAAAACTTCTAAAACTTGAGTTAGTTTAGTACTTTTTCTCCCCTGGGTTACTTTAGGAAATGTGCATTAACTGTATTTGTGAAAACAGCAAAATGGAGTGTTTGAGTTGAAGGCATGCTTAAGTTAAACAGTCATGTTGTTTTAGAAGCCGTGCCTGAGGCTCTGGGGTTTTTACGAGGAGTTTGGCTGTTCGGGGCGGAGTTTGTGAGTTTGAGGATTGTGTCATCACTAGGCATGCTCCCTCCTGCAGCCTGACATCAGCAGCATTCCTTTCCTCAAAGCCTGGAACAACACATACCCCCATCACTCTCCTCATCTGTGTCTCCTGTTAACCCTCTCCCCTACCTCACCCTTCTCTCACCATGACCCAATTCTTTTTCCCCGCACATCCTCCCTTTTTGAGTCTTGGGAGGCCTCACAAAGTTTGGCAACCACAATATTTGCTGATCGGGACAGCTGATATTGGAAAGCAGCAAACTCAACAAAGCATCTTTTTCATAGCTCTCCCAGACATCCATCACTGATCCCCCCTCCTTGTATGCAACCATTTCTTCTTGCACAATGCTTCGATTCACGGCACTTTATAAATCTGCTGCTCCTCAGACGGCACAAGGTTCTAGTTGCATACAGTGATGGAGGCTCTGCAGCGATGGGAGCACGTGACACTGATAGGGAGTCAAGGCTAAAGTGATATAATATAGTGGGGGAAGGGAAGAAGGAAAGAGGGAGAAGAAAAAAGGAAGCAGACTCGATGAGGGAGGTAGGGAAAATAAAGCTGGCAGAACAATAAGGCAGAGCTTGAAGAAGTGTAGAGAGCACGCGAGCGAGAGAGAGGGGACAGTTTGGAAAAGACAGGCGCAGTCACATCCTGTTGGCATTCAGAAGATAAAAAGGAGGAATGAGGGAGGTGACTGTGCGGCTATGAAGATGAAAACTTTCTGTGTGCATGGTTATTGTTTTATATTGTGCAGCTCTTGTGCAGTCTGTGAGTACGTGTGTGTGTGTGTGTGCTTGTTTGCCAGCTTTTCATAGTGGGCGAATGTGTCATGTTTTTATTGCACTTTGCCAGAGATTAACTGTTCACCTTTTACGGCTGGGAGGGAGGTGGTATTGTCATTCAGCCAGAGGAGGAGGAGGAGGAGGAGGAGGGGTCCATGGAAGAGGGAGTTAGGGAGGGAGGTACAGAAGGAAAAGGAGTGGCCTTCTGGAGATAGTCGTCTTTTCTACAGGAGGAAAGTCTTCTGAGTGAAAACACAGAGGAACTATCTGGGAGTCCTGATACAGAACAAGAAAGAGGTGACTTTACATTTTCCATCAGGTACGTCACGGCAGCTGAAAGGTGAAGGAAACGAATGCGTTTATATGTCAGAACCATTCATTGTAGTCAGTGAGAGGTGTGACTGTGTCAGACGGCGCTCCCAGTAATGTGACTGAGAGGATGTGTCTGCATGTTGATTAAATATAGATGACAACAATAAAATATCAAGTTCAACAACCTGCCATTCAACAGCGCATGAGCCAGAGGTACCATTAGTTCCTGTGCTGGGAGATTCACACTTTGAGTACAGTTTCTCGACCGGGGGAGCTTTCAGCTTACAGATTCTGACAGTTAATCAACTGGGGGACCCTAAAGTTCCATCAGTTCAGCTCCACTACCGGAAGAATCGAGTTTACAGGTGTTGACATTTGTGCCGCTGGGCAAATTGAGATTAGGTCTGTATGAGTCTACATCAGCCAATGTTTGAGCCTGAATTTACAGGTCTTGACATTTGTTCTATAGGTAAATTGAGATCAGGCCTGACTTCACTGGTTTGAACCTGAGTTTAGAGGTCTTGATGTTTTCTCTGTTGGAAAAATTGAGATTAGACCTAAGTCTACAGACCCTGACAGTCTCTCAACTAAAGCCCAATCATGGCTACTCTGTATCTGCATCTCTGTATTCATGGGAAGGCCCTCTGTTGTTGCAAATCCCCTCTGAGCATCTCTCCCTAGCCAGACGTGCACCTCCCAAAAATTGTAATGACATGTTGAGGCGATGGAGACCGCACGGGCTGTGACTGGTCCACCAATTACATCAATTCCTGAATCTTACTTTTCCGGTTTCACAATCAACGACTTTCATGGTATAGTAGACCAGTCTTCACGAAAAACATTGTGCCCCCTACTGTTCTGGCAGCGAATTGGATTGTGGCACCCACCAACCCTGACTGAGAACTTACAAAATTTCACGACTCTGACAAAGCGATCGCATGAACACGGAGTTGTGGATATGGAGTAACATAAATTAGGTTTAACGCTTGAGCTTGAATTTACAGGTTTGCAGGTCTTGATGTTTGAGTTTACAGGGCGTGACAGTTTATTGGCTGAACTTTGAGCCGGAGTTTAGAGGTTTACAGGTGTTGATGTTTGCTCTGTTGGACAAGTTGCGATTAGACTTGAGGCTACAGGCCCTGATAGTTTCTTGCCTAATGTTTAAGCCTGAATTTTCATTTTTGCAGGTTTTGACATTTGCTGTATTAGGTAGATTGAGATTAGGCCCGAGTCTCCTGGTTGTAACAGTTTCTTGGTTCCTCCAGGTTTCTCAACTCTGACGCCCCCAGGGGTCCTGACTGTGCATGACTCAAAGATGCTGAACCACAGTTTTGAATTTTTTTTTTTTTTTTTATCACCATTGTTGAATACTTTCTTTGTTTTTAATATTTTAAATTCATTTTTAAATTGGGACTATAATTGTATCAAATCACTTTAATCTTAATCTTTGTAAAATCAGTTTGAGCTTCATTTGTTGTATGAATGTGCAATTAAAAATATAGGTTATTATTATGACACACCTGTGCACAGTGGTAGCAGATGCAGAGGTACTGTGCATGGTGCTGTGGGTCCGCAGTCCGTGTGAACAAAATAACTGCAACACTAATTCCTTTTGTACTAAAATTGCTGGAATGTTTGTGGGTCAGCTGGAGAAAAAGTTAATTTGAATTTAGGAGATATTGGTTAAAAGCCAATGTCAAGGTCAAGGTCAAAACTAGACCCATTGCAACAGGGATAATTATTATGACTGTTTCAAGGGATTGGGTCCAGATACGCCTATGCTTACTATTAAACACTAATATGAAGTGATATATGTATACCTTGTCACATGTCTGTTTATGTATCACGCCCTGTATCATCCCCCGATGTATCTGTATGAGCCCTGGTCCTTTGGACGAGGGCTTATTACAGACATGTAATAAGATATTTATCACATATTACCTCAAAAATAAAGAACAAGAACCATATAATTACCATGAACTCCATTTAATAACAATTCATTTACTCACTACACCAACAACGTTTATTCAACACTTGTGGCTAATAATAAATATTATAACACAGTAGGCCTGATCTATATAATCATCAAAATAGTAAAAGAATAATCATACACATGAATCATGTAGGACGAATAACGCAGGTAAATCACATGTAGATATGTAAATTATGGAATGTTCTTATGTCTCTCTATAAAGTCATGAGTGTCCTCTTCAATAACTTCTTGATGTCTCACAACTTCAGTATGAGACTCAAGTTGTAGAATTCTCCCTGCTAGTGAGGCTTAAAACTCTCTCACCTTGATCAGACACCTTGGTTGAATGAAATGATCTGGATCCTGTATCAGGATCCTGCACTTGTCACCAGGGTAACACAAAATGAGGGTTTGTCATTGGTGGGGTTGAGAAATGGGGGCTCCTGATTGGATGAAAACCAGAGCAATACAAAGCCTGGTATTTTCAATGTATTTTTTTTTTTTTTGTATTGTCCAGTTTTAAGATTTGTATCTCCCTGATTTTATTGCCACAGTTTCCAGGGCAGTAAAATTGGTAGGAAAAGTGTCTGATTTATCAGCCCTAGTTTTTTTTTTTTTTTTTTGTATCTCATGAGACTGGTTTATGAGTATAGTGTAGATTTGTGTTGTAATATGTGATAAATCACCTTACTATTGGTCACATGACCTTTGATGTTGGGTGACTTTTCAAAGTCAATCTCAAGGTCAAAACTGTTTCATTCTATTTGGAGACCATATGGGTTAAACATGGTAGAATGACATGGTTCAACTTTTTGACGGAACTGATCAAATGTCAAGTCCACACAGAACCAAATGGCAGAGGTGGGACAAAGTCACTGTCAAGTCATTCTCAAGTCATCAATCTGCAAGTTCCAAGTCAAGTCTCAAGTCAGCTTGCAAACAATTGGTGGTCATTATGACTTGAAACTTGACTTGAGACTTGCTAATTCATGACTTGAGAGTGACTTGATGGTGACTTTGTCCCACCTCTGCCAAATGGTATCACGGAATCAGAAAGAATTAAACTGCATGTGTCAAAGGTGTTGCCCTCTCTGTTCGTGCTGCTTGAAAATATTTCGCTGTATGTCATTTCCTGTGCATTTTTGAGCATAGTCAATAATTATTCTGTATTCCTGTTGTAGGAGTGTTTTATTACAACATGACATCAACGGCTTCACCAAAGAAGATGGTGTCTTCTGTCTTCATCACACTGTCTTCTCCGCATCGAGCTACTGTGACCCAACCACAGCAGCAGCAGAACTCGGGCCAAACTCACAGCGTCGCTGCTAGAGACAAGCAGTGTGCTGTCACGAGAGGTGACCCAAGTAAACCTGCCTTTAGACATAAAAAACAGGAGCAGTTGCCATCTGAGCCTAACACCAGCACAGACAGCACAGCGAGACCTCATCCAGGAGCTTCAGTCCAAATATCACAACCTCAAACTTGGAAACCTACCAACTCTGGGCTCACCAAAGCAGAGGTGCAAGAGGAGACAAGCAAACTTGCTCCTGCAGGTATTAAATATATTTCTCTGTGAAAGTAAATTTAAAATGATTGAATTATGTTTGAGTATTTTTTTGTTTTTTTCTTGAGTAATAGAGCACTTTCCTCTTCCTCCTCCACCACCTCCTGCTACACTGGAAACAACTCAGTCTGAAGATGCAACACTTCCACCACCTCCTCCTGAGCTCCTGTCTCAGCGTCAGTCCCCATGGTCACAGCCATTACAAAACATAGAGGTATACACACATCCTTCATGTTGCCAAAGTCTCATGTCCTTTACCGCCGACATTCCCGGTGCCTTATTTATCAACCAATTGTACGCACAGATTTGTGTGCGCACCGTGCGCACAAACATTGCTGTGCAAAGTGTGGAATCCACCAAAGTGTACTCATACTTAGGAATGTGTGTAAATATACGCACAGCCCTCACCATGTGTACACACAGCACCTAGTGGTAGAGTAGGTGAACTGTAAGTTGCAAGAAAGCATTGCTGCCATCACAGAATGCAACCACGTCCACATATGATTTTTTATTTATTTACTCTAATTAGTAATTACATAATTAGGTAGTAATTATGTCTAGCTGGAAACAGGTGTGTAGCCTCATTGGTGTTAAAACCTACAAAATACTCTGACAGACAGGTATTTGAAAATGAACCATCGTTGGTTTTAAGGTTGGCAAACCTGAAGATGCACTCCTTGCAGAGTGCGTCTTCAGAGAGGGCACAGATCTGCTAGACTCCATGACGTACAAATGGGCCCCTGCTCCCGGATGCACTGAAGGCCCCAGCACCTGCTCCTCAACACACTGACAGTCCATGCTCCTCCTTAGTGACCACGGGACTGGACATAGTTTTGGAGTTGAATAAAATATGTTTTCACTTAATGATGCATTAGGTTTCACCGAAATATCATGTAGGTAGTCTCTTATTTTTTAAAAAAATATTCTTTAACACACCTAATATTTCAGAGGAGCACAAAGGATTCTGGGACAACTGTAACAATAAATAATTGTCTTCTTATTTTGCTGAATACAAAGCTGTACGCTGGTTCTTGTGGTGAGCTTGTTAAAGTTTTGTAAAATGGTGTATGTGTATATGGTTAATTGAGTGCGCTTCTGAATGCAGATGGTCATGAATGTGCACAAGCATTGATGGTTTACAGTAGAACATGTGGTATTTAGCAACAGCTGATACTGATGTATGTACTGTTCGGCAAATGTGTAATTTTTTTTGTACTTATCACATACGAGGGTAGGCTGAAAAGTTCTAAGGCTCTCCATGAAGGAGTAATGCATTAACTGCATTATAGTGAGCCTTAGAACTTTTCAGCCTACCCTCGTATTAAATTGTGTTAATCTGACAGAATTTAGAACATGTTTAGACCTTTTTCTTTCACAGCTGAATAAGTGAGGCCCATGGTTTCAAACACAATGCTAACTGATAAAATTTTACTTATAGACAATTTAATACAAACAAATTTGCTGTCTAGAGAAAAATTATTTCATTTTATTTATTTATTTTTTGCTCACTGGAGAAATATAAAATAATAATCCTAAGCACAGTGTTGGGAAAATGTGACCTTAATGGAATTAGTTATGTGTAAAGATTTTTGGAACAAGCTTTTAAAAATAAATCCACATCTTAAAATAAAGTTTCAGGGACACAAATAGTGTGCATATGAATTATGGGTTTTCATGTATTAGTAAGCTCATCTGATTGGATTGGTCAGATTCCAGCTGCAGCTCTTGACAGCCATTATTCACCCACTGGCTTTTCACTATCAGTCATGATACTGTATGTTCAGAATGATACACAACACAAATCTGTGGTGCGCCCCAGTTGGCCAAATTCAAATGTGAACTAATCAATTGTCATTGTAGATGCTTTTCTTTTGAATTAATTGTTCGTGTTCACTCTCTGGATATTAAAGGAAGAAAGAAACACACCATCCAGTGGGTTAAATCAAGATGAACAATCACACAGAAGCCACAAAAATAGCCAAGACACCAACGAGGACAGTAAAGGTAACACAATCTCTATTTGTATTTCTACGCACTGTTCCGCTTTAACTCTTACTGTGACCTGCTTTGACTGTTGACATTCATGTACAGATGTGTGTGGCTTCTGTCGGAAGACTGTGGCTCTGAGTGAACCGGCCATAGAAGCCCTGAACAGGACTTACCACGACAGCTGCTTCCAGTGCAGATCCTGTCACGTTCCACTGGCTGGAAAACTGTACTACAACAAGGCCGGAATCCCACTGTGTGAGGATTGCTACCAGGTACATTCACCACAGTTTCACCTATAGGACAACAAAGTAAATGTTGGGAAAGAACAAAACTAACAAATACTTCAATATGTTGACTCTCATTTACATTCATGTCATGGCAGTGTACAGATACAGTAAACATACTCTTCTGCTTTAATGTAAGAGTAATAGTCTATAAAAAAACACTTTGCCCACTGTTAAAAAGAAGTTGACAAAACTGAAAAAAAGTGCAAGCGACTGCGTAGACTTTTTCAGTTTATATGCAACTTTAGAAAGTAACATCTCATGAATGTTTTTAGTTGAGTGAATGCAAAACTCTGCTGCTTGCCATTTTTTTTTAAATAAAAATGTGCATTAGTAATTACACAGGTCAACAACAGCAAAAAATAACAATAAAAATTCTTGCATGGACTTTGAGAACTAATTTAGGGTCATTTTGGGGTGCTGAGAGCTCAGATTTCCTCCATCACATCATGGTTTTTTTTTTTGTAATCTGCATGTTCCGTATTGATGGATTACGCAAAAGTTGCTCATTCACTCACGAGTTTGATGCCACTAATCACGCACAAAAGCAGCTTCAGAAGCACAGTTTTTAAACCAGGTTCACAAAATGTGAACAAGAGCCGTAATATCATTTATGGTGCCAAAGAGCTGTGCACGACTGCAGTTTTTGCTTCAATGCTTGATATGAGAAATATGTTTTCATATCTCAAAAATGTGATGTGATTTGCAAAAACTAACACCAGATTCGGATTCAGTGCCCCCAAATGACTGAAAATCTGTTGAAAAACTCCATGCAAGAGAAATCGTGTTGACCAGTGTAATATATATATATATATATCAAGTCTCTACACTATAAAAATGTTGTTTTTGCTTCAAAAACCAGTGGTGGGCACAGTACAGCTAATCGGCTAATTGCTAATTAGCAGAAAAACGTTTCAGCTAAACTTATTAGGAGACCAGTTACCTTCTACTAAATTCAGTTCCACAATTTTTAAGTCCACTAACATTTTTCAAAATAAAGCTGAACCGTTATTAATTTTTGCAAACCCTAAAACTGTACATTTGTTCCTGTTGGAGTTCATACATTAATATCCCGTTACGCGTAGCCGGAATCACACAGAATGGTGTCAGAATGACGAATTGCCACACATCCGAAAAGTGTCGGATATCAGTTCCAAAAAGTTCTGACAGCCATTTGCGAGACTTCACATAATTGTTCAAAATCGGCCGGCGGCCCCAAGTGTGAAGCACATGTTAAAAACCCTCCGGATCAAGATGGGACACCTATCTGATGGCAGCCCATGTGCAATCTGAGGACCACTTGACCGCAATTTACATATTCTGATGGCGGCAAAATGGGATCCGAAATGATTTGAGGCCATATGAGGGAACCTCGAGATGGATCTGGCACGGCAAAGCCCATCTGTATGACCTGCATGTGCTACGTATAACAACACGTGCACTGTGCACTCACGCGCACGTGTGCATGAGGAATGCAGTGCTCCCTCCCACTCCGGTCCCATGTTTGTCATCCAGACGTTTGGACATCAGGCAGTCTTCAGTGCCTTTTATGGCTGTCTGACAGCAGTCTGTGTCATCTAACTGTTGTCTACATGCACTTTGGATACCATCGTGCAGGTGTGGACGAGGTAATCTGCATGCGTTCTGACACTGCTGATCACGCCTCTTTTCTTCCCGACTACGTTGAATTATGGCAATATTTGTCATGTCGGACGTGGTTCCTGCACATTCTTGCTATGTGACGGGGGCTTAAAGCTACAGGGCCCCCCAAATTTCACTAAACTGACAAAATCATCAAGCGTCACCACAAGTAGATGGAGGAGGAGGAGGTCACTTATAGAAACCTCCATGTTTATGTTTCAACAAAATAAAATTCATATAATAAAAGTTAATTATCAGTAGCCTCAGCAAAATGTTTTAGCAGTTTACCAGTTTAGTGTTATCACAGTTAATTCAAGATTAAGGTCTAACCTTGCCAACCCCCTTGAGCAAGCACATTACCAACAGTGGTAAGGAAAAATTTCATCAGGTGTTTTTTGATTACAGGAAGAAACCTCAAGCAAACCAGACTCAGTGGGGTGACCATTGGCTTTGGCCATACCGTGTCAATAACAAAACCTAGTAAATTTATCAGATTAGTGGTTATGAGAGCTAATGTTTCGGTTCACTGTGCCCACCACTGTCAAAAACACTGTTAGTCTCTTCTAAATCCATTAACAGCTGCTCTGTCTCTTTAAGGCTACTCTAGAACTTTGCTGGACATGTGGAGAGGTTATCAAAGATCGTGTGATCCATGCACTGGAGCGAGCATACCATCCTTCGTGTTTCACCTGCACAACATGCAGTCGGGAAATTGGAGGGCAAAGATTTGCACAGGGAGAAGTTGGAGAAGTGTATTGCCTTCAGGACTACTACAGGTACAAAACCTAAAAATGATGATCATTGCAAGTGAAATGCTCTTCTCATACTCTGATACAAAGGCTTTATGAGAAAGGTTTGGGATTAAAAACCCATAAATAAAATTTCAATTATTCTTAGAGTTTAAAAAAAGCAGAATATGATTTGGTTGCATATTTTGATTTCTCTCATACTGGGTCTTTGAAGGAAATATGCTCCAAAGTGCAGTGCTTGTAATCAGCTAATTATTCCCAAAGATGATGGCACTGACAGCTACACTCTTGAATGCCTGGGATCCTCCTACCATGAAGACTGCTATAGATGTCAGGTAGGCATTCTGCACGTTTTCATGTGCAATCTCTGCATGAACACGCTGAGAAGCAGATCGATACAAAGGGCCCTCTCTTGATGATCTATAGGGCATCGTCTAAAGCAGGGCTGCTCAAATCTGCCCCTGGAGGACACCTGGCCTGCATGAATACCAAGGAGGAGCTGGAAAACACCAGAATTAAATAATCAGGTGTGAGTAGAGCAGGTCGATGTGAAAACACGCACAACAGGTGCCCTCCAGGAATAGATATGGGCAGTCCTGATCTAAAGCACACTGAGCAAGTACGTTCAGGCTGTATCCAACTGTGCTTTTCTATTTACAATACATATATTCAGAGTTTGCAGTAAGATGAATCGTGTAAATGGGTTGTATTTACTCAATTAATAAAGGGTGTGATTTGGGTGTGACATGAATGACATCAATCAGAGTGCTATCTGTCATTGCCTTTAGGAGCAGTGTGCACTTAAATTCAACACATTGCTGTTTTGGTTGCAGGCTCAGTAGATGATATAAGTGAGAGGTTTTCTGGCAAGGAAAGAGGTTACACATGCAGGCAGATAGTTTTTGAGCAGCAGTCATTCACCAAAGGTCCCTGAGGTGAAGCAGTTGAGTACTTCATTCAATCAACACCTCCTCCTCCAACCACCCAATATCCTTCATATCCCATCAGACTCAGACAGACCCCTCCCAATGCTCCCATGGCACACCCCATCTTGGTGCTCCCTGCCAGGAAACCCAGGGAAAAAGAAAGCCAACATAAAAATACTGTACAAACCAAAGTTTGCATTTTTCCTGTGAGGTTTTACATTTGTATGGATTAAAAGTTTTGTTTTCAACTCTGTTTCATTGTAGTGTGATGAGCACGATGAGCGCCAGTGTGTATCTCTGTGTGTTCAAGCGGAATGAACTCACCCAAAGAATGTCTGAATGCAGTGCTGTATAACTACAACCCCTGGCAAAAATTATGGAATCACCGGCCTCGGAGGATGTTCATTCAGTTGTTTAATTTTGTAGAAAAAAAGCAGATCACAGACATGACACAAAACTAAAGTCATTTCAAATGGTAACTTTCTGGCTTTAAGAAACACTATAAGAAATCAGGAAAAAAAAAATGTGGCAGTCAGTAACAGTTACTTTTTTAGACCAAGCAGAGGGAAAAAAAATATGGAATCACTCAATTCTGAGGAAAAAATTATGGAATCATGAAAAACAAAAGAACGCTCCAACACATCACTAGTATTTTGTTGCACCACATCTGGCTTTTATAACAGCTTGCAGTCTCTGAGGCATGGACTTAATGAGTGACAAACAGTACTCTTCATCAATCTGGCTCCAACTTTCTCTGATTGCTGTTGCCAGATCAGCTTTGCAGGTTGGAGCCTTGTCATGGACCATTTTCTTCAACTTCCACCAAAGATTTTCAATTGGATTAAGATCCGGACTATTTGCAGGCCATGACATTGACCCTACGTGTCTTTTTGCAAGGAATGTTTTCACAGTTTTTGCTCTATGGCAAGATGCATTATCATCTTGAAAAATGATTTCATCATCCCCGAACATCCTTTCAATTGATGGGATAAGAAAAGTGTCCAAAATATCAACGGAAACTTGTGCATTTATTGATGATGTAATGACAGCCATCTCCCCAGTGCCTTTACCTGACATGCAGCCCCATATCATCAATGACTGTGGAAATTTACATGTTCTCTTCAGGCAGTCATCTTTATAAATCTCATTGGAACGGCACCAAACAAAAGTTCCAGCATCATCACCTTGCCCAATGCAGATTCGAGATTCATCACTGAATATGACTTTCATCCAGTCATCCACAGTCCACGATTGCTTTTCCTTAGCCCATTGTAACCTTGTTTTTTTCTGTTTAGGTGTTAATGATGGCTTTCATTTAGCTTTTCTCTATGTAAATCCCATTTCCTTTAGGCGGTTTCTTACAGTTCAGTCACAGACGTTGACTCCAGTTTCCTCCCATTCGTTCCTCATTTGTTTTGTTGTGCATTTTGGATTTTTGATGTCTTCCTTGGTCTGCCAGTATGTTTGCCTTTAACAACCTTCCCATGTTGTTTGTATTTGGTCCAGAGTTTAGACACAGCTGACTGTGAACAATCAACATCTTTTGCAACATTGCGTGATGATTTACCCTCTTTTAAGAGTTTGATAATCCTCTCCTTTGTTTCAATTGACATCTCTCGTGTTGGAGCCATGATTCATGTCAGTCCACTTGGTGCAACAGCTCTCCAAGGTGTGACCACTCCTTTTTAGATGCAGACTTACGAGCAGATCTGATTTGATGCAGGTGTTAGTTTTGAGGATGTAAATTTACAGGGTGATTCCATAATTTATTCCTCAGAATTGAGTGAGTCCATATTTTTTTCCCTCTGCTTGGTCTAAAAAGTAAACGTTACTGACTGCCACAATTATTTTTCCTGATTTCTTATAGTGTTTCTTAAAGCCAGAAAGTTGCCATTTGAAATGACTTTAGTTTTGTGTCATGTCTGTGATCTGCTTTTTTTCTATAAAATTAAACAACTGAATGAACATCCTCCGAGGCCGGTGATTCCATAATTACTGCCAGGGGTTGTAGCAGAGAACCTTTGTGCTAAACTTTAGGCCGTGTTTGTGGTGGTCTATGGCACAGTTGATTATTGCCATCTCACGATAGCAATGCACCAGACCACACCTGGACAAATGATGAACACAAGCACATTTTCTACTTACACAATGGGAGCTCATCATAAAAAAGACAACCCTGTCAATTTGGACTGAACAGATGAGGGAGGAATATGATACATCGGGGCTGAATATGACCCATATTCACAAAGATATGTGAACACATTAGAGCTTTTGAACCCCAGAACTTGTTTGTGGGATATCGGACGTTTTCTGGGTGTTTAAAGCCAATTTAGGTTTAGGGTTACAACTGAGGAATGCCCTAATTTCAATGACTGATCTGGATTCATGCAGAACAGTGGATTAGTGGTTAGCACTGTTGCCTCACAGCAAGAAGGTCATTGGATCGACTCCCACCTGTGGCCTTTCTGTGTGGAGTTTGCATGTTCCCCCCGTGTTTGCATGGGTTCCTTCCAGGTGCTCTGGCTTCCTCCCACATCCAAAGACATACAGGTTAGGTGAGGTGGAAACTTTTAATTGGCTGTAGGTGTGTGTGCAGGTATGAATGTGTTTGTTTGTCTACATGTGGCCCTGTGACAGAGTGGTGTCCTGTTCAGGGTGCATCCTGCCTCACGCCTTGTGCCTCCCAGAGGGGGAAAGGAGTGGCGGTGCGGAGGCCGGGGTAGTGGGGGTGTACAAAAACACAAGGGGGGGGAGACAAAACAGGAGTAAAGGAGAGAGGAGGAGATGCAATTGCCCTCACTGGAATCCCGAACCGTAAGTCATGAGCTGAAATAAACTAGTGCAGTGTGTTGAGCTGGGACTCTGGTCTGTGGGACCTGGTTGTCCTTTCAGGCCATCTGACCTAGTGAACACGGGACTTTCATGGTTGCTCAACTGCAGCATTTCTATCACTGCATGAGCTTACAGTTCTGCGTTATTTTATTTGTTAGTATGGCCCAAGCAGATGGTCACCCCACTGAGTCTTGTCTGCTTGAGGTTTCATCCTTTAATTTAAAAAAAAAAAATGCACCATGGAGTTTTTCTTACCACTGTCACCAGTCTAGCTGCTTGTGGTAAGATTTTTGGTCACCTTGGGGGTGATTTTTGTTGTCAATTAAATGAAGTGGTTTAATCAGCCGAAAACTACCGACAGTTGCACTGTGATGTGCACTGCTTTGCACTTGGGCTAGACACACATGCACCATAACCAATCCATCATTTTTATTTATTTATTTTTTTCATATTGTCCACAGGTTTGTGCCATCAAGCTCTCACCAGAACCAACTGAACATGGCTGCTATCCCCTGGACGGGAAGATGCTTTGCAAATCTTGCCATCTGAGCCTGGTTTCTGGTCAGCACTGATGCCGCGACTCACAATCATCAGAAAAACACCAGTAGGAGTTAAGGAGATATGGGAATGCCATTTAGGAAGTGGAAATACAAGTGCTACAAACCTTCATTTCCAATAAAACAACATACAGTTTGTCTTACAATACTTTTTCTGAAGAGCTTCTTAGTCATCTTCTATACTTGATTATTTTGCACTCCAATTCCATCAAATATATTTATGCAACTGTTTTTGCCAAGCGACACTGCATGCATTATTTCACATTTCTGCACTGTTTTGTAAATCTTAAACACTTTGTCTCAGTCATAACCATTTAATATAACATACCTTTAGCTATAAAAAGTTTAAAAAAAATAATCTAATATATTTTATGTATCCCGAACCAATATGCATGTCTTTAAATTAAACTTAAGAAAAATGCAAAAGATGTGAAAACACAGTGTCATTCAGTAACTGAAGGGTTTTAACTGAATAAAGACCTCTGACCTTCAAACAACAGTGACTTTATTCTGTGGTTGACTGAATGTGATCACCCAAAATAAGATCTTTTTCTTAAGTGAAGATAATGTAAATATTGACTTTGTACACACAAATTTTGAAAACTGATTAGAACGTTAAGAAGTTACCTTGTAAGCACATCCTAAAGACCTCACTATGGTCCAAAAATTAATATTTTAGTGGAATTTGATTACTTGTGCTTTTCAAACTTAGGTATTTTCAATGGACAACTGCCAAGAAATTTCTGTGACATGTCAGTATTACACTCTCATTCCAGGCATAAAGACACCTTTTCTAAACTGCTTTTTTTAACTTATGTTTTGTATATCAAAATGCCTCATATGTGGAATTATACATTTAGCGGGGCAGATAACTGCATTGAATTATTAATTTTTCCATACAAACACCAGCATTGGCCTATACGTCTACCACAGGAAGCTTATTCCCATACAAACAAACAAACAAACAAAAAAGTTACCCACCTGAATTTTGAAAATGGCAGCCTTTTTCAAGATGGCCATCGTTTCCAATATGCAATCACATATATTCTTACACAGCATGACAAAATATGTGTAATTTTGTACAATCTAAATTTGCATGTTTTAACATAATGTTCACCATAACAGCATTTTTTGCACATTTTATTTGAAAATATGCATTAATATAGAGCACTGTAATGATGTAATATGCATGTAAGGTTGGGGGGGGGGGAGTGTTAGAGGTAGTGGTAGAGGTAGCACTTTTGTTTCAGAAGTCTGGATGGACTCCTGGCACTTGTCCTCATTGCTTATACAACTCCAAGACGTTGCAGCAACAGCCACACCTGGGTAAACTGCTTTGGCTCGCAGGTTATCTTGGTGAGGGTACCATTTACAGAGACTCTACATGTGACGGAATATGTCTGACATCATCTATAGTCATGCACAAAGTCAACGGATCTGGATACCTACCATAACGGAAGAGGACCACCAACTGAAGATGTTGAGCTCGCTTCACTGTAAACTGAGACCCTTCTGCTGAAATTCAGTGCATTGTAAATCTTGTATTGTATATACAGTATAATTACTCATTATTGTTCGTTTTTAACATTGAACCTCATCGATTAGCTTTGAGGCCTCTTACAAGTGTAATAGATTGAGGTTCAAGCACAACCACGGCACACTGCTGAACACCCATCATGGGGCTCCAGTGTCTAAACTATTTCAGGTAAACTAAATTAGTTTACCTGAAATAGTTGTACACTGTAAGCCCAATTTAAAATGCTTACCAGTACAAATCTAATCTGGTACTGCTCAAATTAAGTCTCCTAAATGCTGTGTAATAAGCTCCTCACTAAGTAATATGTAGAGTAGTATAATAGACCAAGTAGTTTGTGACACATACATAGTGCTTAAACACAGACCGCTGTAGATCCTGGAAGCTTATAATGTAGTTAGTTAGACAGTTAGATAGCCGCGCCTGAATTGACAGGATGTGCCACTGTGGGAGAGCTGAACAAAGGGTAATGGGGCTCAGAGTTACCAGAATGTACAGATCACACAGGAGTAATGATACCAGATGAATGATCGAGCTAGGTGTTGGGCAATATGTTAATATGCTATATAGATAATATAGACAACTGGAACATTATCTAATCTGCACTTTCCCCAGTTATTCAGAGTTGCTCTGAATAAGGAATCTCAAATTAGTTTCTGTGGATTCGTGAATTACTGAATCATCACCATCTTCACGACCAAGGTAAATGATAGTTTACGGTGCATCCAGAAAGTATTCACAGTGCTGCACTTTTTCCACATTTTTTATATTACAGCCTTATTCCAAAATGGAGCAAATTCATTTTTTCCCCAATTTTCTACCCACAATACCCAATAATGACAATGTGAAAAAAGTTTTTTTTGTTGTTGTTTTTTTTTTTAGATTTTTGCAAATTTATTAAAAATAAACAAAGAACTAAGACATCACATGGGCATAAGCATTCACAGCCTTTGCCATGAAGCTCAAAATTGAGCTCAGGTGCATCCTGTTTCTACTAATCATCCTGGCACTTTGTAATATAGTTTTTTTTAGGTGCACCTTCATACATTTATGCTTTTATGCCTTTATATTTACTTGAGAGCTCTCCACAAGAATTCCAATGTGCCCAAACCTTGTGTGTGAGTACGAATGGGAATTGAAGTATCTATCTGTCTATCTATAGCTTAATTGGAGTGCACCTGGGGTAAATTCAGCTGATTGGACATGATTTAGAAAGACACACACCTGGCTACATATAAGGTTCCACAGCCGACAGTGCATGTCAGAGCACAAACCAAGCATGAAGTCAAAGGAATTGACAGTAGACCTCTGAGACAGGATCGTCTCAAGGCACAAATCTGGGGAAGGGTACAGAAACATTTCTGCTGCTTTGAAGGTCCCAATGAGCACAGTGGCCTCCATCATCTGTAAATGGAAGAAGTTCAGATCCACCAGGACTCTTCCTAGAACTGACTGCCCATCTCAACTGAGTGATCGTGGAGAAGGGTCTTAATCAGGGAGGTGACCAACAACCCGATGGTCACTCTGTCAGAGCTCCAGCATTCCTCTGTGGAGAAAGGAGAACCTTCCAGAAGGACAACCATCTCTGCAGCAATCCACCAATCAGGCCTGTATGGTAGAGTGGCCAGACGAAGTCACTCATTAGTAGAAGGCGCATGGCAGCCCACCTGGAGTTTGCCAAAAGGCACTTGAAGGACTCTCAGACCATGAGAAACAAAATTTTCTGATCTGATGAGACAAAGATTGAACTCTTTGGCCTGAATGCCAGGCATCATGTTTGGAGGAAACCAAGCACCATCCCTACAATGAAGCATGGTGGTGGCAGCATCATGCTGTGGGGATGTTTTTCAGTGGCAGGAACTGAGAGACTAGTCAGGATTAAGGGAAAGATTAATGCAGCAATGGACAGACAGATCCTGGATGAAAACCTTCTCCAGAGCGCTCTTTACCTCAGACTAGAGCGATGGTTCATCTTTCAGCAGAACAATGAGCCTTAGCACACAGCCAAGATATCAAAGGAGTGGCTTCAGGACAACTCTGTGAATGTCCTTGAGTGGCCCAGCCAGAGCCCAGACATGAATCTGATTGAACATCTCTGGAGAGATCTGATAATGGTTGTCCACCAACGCTCCCCATCCAACTGCCCAAAGATAGGTGCACCAAGCTTGTGGCATCATATTCAAGAAGACTGTTGTGTAGTCGCCAGAAGAGGAGGTACTGCTGGCCCACCACCAGAGGGCGCCCTGCCTGAAGTGCGGGCTTCAGGCACGAGAGGGCGCTGCCACCATGGACACAGCCGGGAGTGACAGCTGTTACTCATTACTTCCTGACAGCTGTCACTCATTCTTCATCACCTCACTCCATAAAACCCAGACGTCATCTCCACCTCATCGCCGAGATATCGTACTTCATTGAAGGTAATATCCTCAGCCGTTTTGTGTTACAATATATCTGTATATTGTGAGTGTTTGCAGGAGTACCGGTTCCTCTTTTTGTGGAAGCTGAGTGAGTGCAGGACGCACTCTTTTCCCCTGAGGAATCACTGCGGTATTCATCACATATTGAGTGAGAGGTGGAGGTGACATTCCCACCGTTGTTGTTACTGGGTGTACACACACCCACACTTGACTCTTTGTTCTCGCCAGCAGTACCAGATCCGACAGTCGGGGACGGTGATCACCTGGGAATTCGGGACTTGGCGGCTCCAGTATTCACCAGGTTCGGTGGTGGCAGAAATCGTGTGGTTCCGGCTCTTCTCAGGACAGACGTCTTCTATCCTCGAGCCTGCCCACACGTCACCTTTGTAATTTGACTGTAATCATATTCTGAGATTGTCTGTATATTCGTTGTGCACATTTCACAACATTAAATTGTTACTTTTTGGCTCATCTATTGACCGTTCATTTGCGCCCCCTGTTGTGGGTCCGTGTCACTACACTTTCACAACAAAGACCTGAGGTTGTAATTGTTGCCAATAGTGCATCAACAAAGTATTGAGCAAAGCATGTGAATACTTATATGCATGTGATTTCTTAGGTTTTTAATTTTAATAAATTTGCAAAAAAAAAAAAAAAAAAAAAAAAAAAAAAGAAGAGAACTTTTTTCATCTTGTTATGATGGGGTGTTGTGAGTAGAATTTTGAGGGGGAAAAATACTCCATTTTGGAATAAAACTGTAACATTACAAAATGTGGACAAAGTGAAGAGCTGCAAATACTTTTCCAGATGCACTGAGTATGCCTGATCTGTAAGTCACTACAATAAAAAATGTTTGAAAAGACACATCTCACGGGTAATTTGTAGATTTAGAATGTTCATAGATGTTTTCTGCTACTATCATTGAATTCCCAGGGAGCAGAACTGTATGAAACAATTTTAAAATCAACAAAATTGGATATCTGAGCCAAACGATAAAAAATAAATCTAAAAATGTAGGACAGATGCCAACCAGCTTGAATAATGGCTGCCAATTTGAACATTTGCACGGCTAACATTTTTTTCTCTTATATTCCCATCTTACAAATAATGTGCATGCCAAATTTGATGCTTGTATGACAGTTTTTCATCTGCTCCAAGAAGTGTTTCTGGGTATCAAAATCAGTTACTGAGACAGTTCTTGCCTTTTTGTTGTTGTTATATTTGTTATTTTTCCTAATAAAATGGTTTATAATCTATTTGCCTCACTGACAAATTTGTGTTTTCTTACACAAAACTTATAATTGTTATCAATAGTTATTAAGCATTTCAAGGCTGAAAAAAGGGCATTTAGTCATGTTTGAAGATCACAAGGAATCTCTTCCAGACAAATATTAGCAGTCTGATGGTTTGGCGCCACACAATAGATTTTTTTTTTTAAACAGCTCAAATATTCAATATTTAAGAGAAACTCTGATGAATTACTGAATGCAACGACTAAGACAAAAATGTCATCACATTTCATGATTCAAAATTACTGACAGACAGAACATACCTCTCTGTTGTGCTTTTCTTATATTTATTACTCTAAAGCAGCGGTTTCAAACCTTCTTTCCCCTTGGAAAATGCCTTTTTTTGTATCGAAAAATGCACATGCGCACACTCATGCATGCACTCATCGCAAAAAAATAAAGTGATTCTTTCCCATTTTTTGTGGTTTAAGTCAAGTTAAGCCACACTACGGATCTACCTTGGGTCCTGGATGGCAATTACTGAGGTAGATAACCTGTCTATCCCCACCTCTGGAAAATGCCCAGGTGAAATGTGGGCGTCCCCTTGACCTTCTCTAGCTGTTGGGGTCCTCAGTGCTTAAGGCACCTGTGTCATCTGCCTCATCTAAGTCTCTCTAAGAAACCACTTGTTTGACACAATGTAATTCCAGCAGTACCCAAGGATGAGCCAAAGACACCTAGTACCAAAGGCATCTAGTTGTTGTAGATCACTGGATCCACAACTCATGACCATACAGTAAGACAGGAAGCACAAGGACCCTTAAGACTTTGAGCTTCATTGTCCTGCAAAGATATCAGCATCTCTGAACACCTCTGTTCAGCGACCTCTTGACTCCATAAACTCTTCCATAGGTGTCCCCCAATCTTATGGCTGAGGACCCAGAAACATGAATGTCACTGACAAGATAAGTGAATGTCTCTAAAAGTTCAACACTTTTGCTACAGATGAACTTCTAATTGCTGAGTCCAGGATGTCATTAAAAGCCGGGGCCCATATCCACGAAGCACCCTAAGGCTAAAAGTAGCTCCTAGTGATGTTATCCTAAATATCTTAGAATTCCTCAAATTCTTAGACATTTCGTGGAATTTTCCTTTGCTAAGATAAAAGTTATTCACAAAGCACCTTAGGTCTTAAAAGAGCTCCAAAGGTGCCAAACTGTTAAGAGAAGGGAGGAGGACTTTTAAGAAGCCTAACAGCACACTCTCACGAGCGCTACTAGCTTAGCTTATGACAAGCTAAAAGTGGACGCTCTCGTTATGGCTGAACAACTGTCCAGTTTCTGGGTATTCTGTGTTAGTACGCACCCGCGGCCAACATGCTTGATGAATTCCTGTGCAAAAAAAAGGTATATCTCATCTAAATCAATTCTAAAATTTACCAGGAATAAAATTATAAAGTTAACTGAAGTTTTACGAGTGGCCATAATAAATATTTAAGATACTTAACGTTTATGAGCAGCTTCACCTGTTATTGCTCAAGCACATTGTAAACATTGACATGATGGAGTTTGATGCGGAAGAGTTCAGAAAGATACGATTGGAATGTTTTGATTACTATTTACAGTTGGCGATGAAAGATTTGGGTGTTAACTTCGGGTTGAAGTCAGAACAAGAAGCTGCACTGAAAGAGATCTATCTGGGAAGAGACACATTCTATGGGTTGTCGCTCCACTGAGAGCGGCACGCTGAGCAGGGTGGTGAAAGTAGCCCTGCGAGCTCAATCTGTGGGCGACCTATCCCACAATGCTAAAATAGCAGAGAGGTCGGTCCAATGACAGCGGCACTCTGAGCAGGGTGGCCTAAGAGTGTCTTAAGCAGAGAAGATGGTGGAAAAAACAGAGATAAAGGAGAGATATTCCCTGTATGTTGAATGGCAGTGATTCAGTAACATGCTACCGGCTTGATCGTGCAGAGATAATGTTTGTGGTTGACCTCATCATGAATGAGCTTACTTTTCCCACCCAGCGTAGTAACGTAATAACGCAAGAGATGAAGGTCATGACAACATTGTGATACCTGGCTACAGGAAAAATGGAAATACATATTTGAACTTTATATATATATTTGTACATACAGAATTTCATTGCACTGTTCTGTCGGATTTTGTTTTTTACTTTATCTGTTTGCACTGACACAGGAGAATCTCTCTCCAATGTCATTGTACATTTTGTACACAGTGAAATCATCAGTATAAAACTAACACTGACAGTGCTAAATTAACACTGCCAGTGTACGTACATATGGTCCTACTCTGGCCAGAGTGGAACCATATGTTCACTGTCAGTGTTAATTTAACACTGGTGATTTTACTGTGTATAATGACAATAAAGGCCATTCTACAACCCCTGGCAAAAATTATGGAATCACCGGCCTCGGAGGATGTTCATTCAGTTGTTTAATTTTGTAGAAAAAAAGCAGATCACAGACATGACACAAAACTAAAGTCATTTCAAATGGCAACTTTCTGGCTATAAGAAATCAAGAAAAAAAGATTGTGGCAGTCAGTAACGGTTACTTTTTTAGACCAAGCAGAGGAAAAAAATATGGACTCACTCAATTCTGAGGAAAAAATTATGGAATCACCCTGTAAATTTTCATCCCCCAAATTAACACCTGCATCAAATCAGATCTGCTCATTGACATTGACCCTATGCCATGACATTGACCCTATGTGTCTTTTTGCAAGGAATGTTTTTGCAGTTTTTGCTCTATGGCAAGATGCATTATCATCTTGAAAAATGATTTCATCATCCTCAAACATCCTTTCAATTGTCCAAAATATCAACATAAACTTGTGCATTTATTGATGATGTAATGACAGCCATCTCCCCAGTGCCTTTACCTGACATGCAGCCCCATATCATCAATGACTGTGGAAATTTACATGTTCTCTTCAGGCAGTCATCTTTATAAATCTCATTGGAAAGGCACCAAACAAAAGTTCCAGCATCATCACCTTGCCCAATGCAGATTCGAGATTCATCACTGAATATGACTTTCATCCAGTCATCCACAGTCCACAATTGCTTTTCTTTAGCCCATTGTAGCCTTGTTTTTTCTGTTTAGGTGTTAATGATGCCTTTCGTTTAGCTTTTCTGTATGTAAATCCCATTTCCTTTAGGCGGTTTCTTACAGTTCGGTCACAGACGTTGACTCCAGTTTCCTCCCATTCCTTCCTCATTTGTTTTGTTGTACATTTTTCGATTTTTGAGACATATTGCTTTAAGTTTTCTGTCTTGACGCTTTGATGTCTTCCTTGGTCTACCAGTATGTTTGCCTTTAACAACCTTCCCATGTTGTTTGTATTTGGTCCAGAGTTTAGACACAGCTGACTGTGAACAGCCAACATCTTTTGCAACATTGCGTGATGATTTACTCTCTTTTAAGAGTTTGATAATCCTCTCCTTTGTTTCAATTGACATCTCTCGTGTTGGAGCCATGATTCATGTCAGTCCACTTGGTGCAACAGTTCTCCAAGGTGTGTTCACTCCTTTTTAGATGCAGACTAACGAGCAGATCTGATATGATGCAGGTGTTAGTTTTGGGGATGAAAATTTACAAGGTGAGTCCATAATTTTTTCCTCAGAATTGAGTGATTCCATATTTTTTTCCTCTGCTTGGTCTAAAAAAGTAACCGTTACTGACTGCCACAATCTTTTTTTCTTGATTTCTTATAGTGTTTCTTAAAGCCAGAAAGTTGCCATTTGAAATGACTTTAGTTTTGTGTCATGTCTGTGATCTGCTTTTTTTCTACAAAATTAAACAACTGAATGAGCATCCTCCGAGGCCGGTGATTCCATAATTTTTGCCAGGGGTTGTATTCTATTCTAAATGTTGTGGGCTGCCTGCTCTGTTTCTGCTGCTGCTGCTCCTTTTTTCCCCTCTGCACAGGTGGCACGCTGCAAGCTGATCGACACACCTGATCTCCATTCAATCAGCACCTGCATAAGAACCCCGGCTCCTCATTCCATCTTCGCCAGAAACTCAGCTAATCTTCCACGGTAAGCTTGGCCTTTCTATCTTTCCAGAAATAGAATATTTCTGACTATTTGGGTGTTTCCACACACCTCCTGTCTGAGTCTCAGCTTAGAGCTGACTTCGTCCTCGTTGCTGCCGCACCGAGACCAGCTTGACCTGCAGCCTGTGCGCGGAGCTCTCATACTCTGCAGCCTGTGCACGGAGCTCACACACTCTACATCTACCAGCTAAGTGTTTGTCACCTTTGGCTCACACGAGCCACTTCACTCTGAACTCTGATTGGAATGTTGTACAACCTGAACTGTGAACTTTTCCCGATAACAAACACTAAGAAAATGAACTGAATCACTCTGTCTAACAACTGCATTTCTGGACCAGCTGTGATAGTTTGTCACTGATTGACTGTGAGAATCACTTCTGGAAGTGACCGGCTCAGCACTCACTCATCTGTCTCTCCTCCCCAGTCACGTCAACAGCTTGCAGGCGGCCACCTGGCTCCAGGTCCCTTCCACCTGAACTGAAGACATCTGGGCTGTGATTTCCCTGGTTCCACCGCTGAGCGGGCCGGTCTCCATGCAGCTAGATAGCCGCGTACTTGACTCATTTTACCTCAGTATTTATACTCATTGTAAATAAATCTCTTTTCTAACGTACCTTTTCTGCTCCCTGCTTTTGGGTTCATCCTTCATCCACGCCAAACCACAACACTAAACTCTATAACATTCATAAAGTTATTAATATCAAAGTGATGTCAGCAGCCATAGCTTAAACTCACCTGTTTGAGAAGAACTTCGCTTGTGTGCTGCAATCTGTGCTCTTGCTTTGAATTACAGCACGTACCAGCGTTTCTCACACTCGCCGCTTGTGCGCATCTACCAGCATGGGAATAAAACATAAGATAATTAATATAACTAGTGCATTGCCCATGGGGATCCACGGACTCTAGATTGAGGAGAGTTTATACAAGCCCAATTCCAATGAAGTTGGGACGTTGTGTAAAATGTAAATAAAAACAGAATACAATGATTTGCAAATCCTATTCAACCTATATTCAACTGAATACACCACAAAGACAAGGTATTTAATGTTCAAACTGAAACTTTATTGTTTTTGTGTAAATATTTGCTCATTTAGAAATGGATGCTTGCAACACATTTCAAAAAAGCTCGGGCAGTGGTATGTTTACCACTGTGTTACATCACCTTTCCTTCTAACAACACTCAATAAGCATTTGAGAACTGAGGACATTAATTGTGAGTGTCATGACTGGGTATAAAAGGAGCATCCCCAAAAGTCTCAAAGACAGGCTGAGGATCACCACTTTGTGAACAACTGCGTGGAAAAAATAGTCCAACAGTTTAAGAACAATGTTTCTCAACGTTCAATTGCAAGGAATTTAGGGATTCCATCATCTACAGTCCATAATATAATCAGAAGATTCAGAGCATCTGGAGAACTTTCTACACGTAAGCGGCAAGACCGAAAACCAACATTGAATGCCCGTGACCTTCGATCCCTCAGGTGGTACTGCGTTAAAAATCGACATCATTGTGTAAAGGATCTTACCACGTGGGCTCAGGAACACTTCAGAAAACCATTGTCAGTTAACACAGTTCGTCGCTACGTCTACAAGTGCAAGTTAAAACTCTACCATGCAAAGCAAAAGCCATACATCAACAACATCCAGAAATGCCACCGCCTTCTTTGGGCCTGAGCTCATTTGAAATGGACAGACGCAAAGTGGAAAAGTGTGCTGTGGTCTGAGTCCATGTTTCAAATTGTTTTTGGAAATCATGGATGTCGTGTCCTCCGGACAAAAGTGGAAAAAGACCATCCAGATTGTTACCAGTGCAAAGTTCAAAAGCCAGCATCTGTGATGGTGTGGGGTTGTGTTAGTGCCCATGGCATGGGCAACTTACATGTCTGTGATGGCACCATCAATGCTGAAAGGTACATCCAGGTTTTGGAGCAACACATGGTGCCATCCAAGCAACGTCTTTTTCAGGGACGTCCCTGCTTATTTCATTAAGACAATGCCAAGCCACATTCTGCACGTATTACAACAGCGTGGCTTCGTAGTAAAAGAGTGCAGGTACTAGACTGGCCTGCCTGCAGTACAGACCTGTCACCCATTGAAAATGTGTGGCACATTATGAACTGCAAAATACGACAATGGAGACCCCAGACTGTTGAACAACTGAAGTTGTACATCAAGCAAGACTGGGAAAGAATTCCATGTTGTGTGGGCCGCTGAAGAGGAGGTACTGCTGGCCCACCACCACAAGATGGCGCCCTGCTTGAAGTGCGGGCTTCAAGCACGAGAGGGCGTCGGAGCGACCAGGAGTGACAGCTGTCACTCATCATCCGTACCAGCTGTCACTCATCCACTACTCATCACCACCACCATAAAGACCAGACTGCAACTCCACCTCCCCGCCGAGAAATCAACTACCAATCAGGTAATTTCTTTGCTGACTCATACGTTGAGTAATAACCTGAACTTCTGTTGCAGCCGTTTTCCTGGTGTTTACCTTATCTGTGGGATTGGCGTTTGGTGTGACAGCGACGGCTTCGCCTCACACCCCAGACCAGATAAGTGGTTAATCAGGAGCTGCACGAGTGTGTGATTGGAGGTGGAGGTGCTCCCTCCTTACTGCATAGTGACTGTGGGATTACTGAGTGTGCGTCCTCACACTCATCTGGACTGTCTTTGTTCTCTGACAGCAGTACCGGGTCTGACTGCTGAAGACAGCGGCCACCTGGGGCGCAGGGCTTGGCGGCTCCGGTGTTCTTCAGCTCCGTTGGTGGTGGAAGCTGTGTGTGGATCCGGCTTCTCTCTCGCCAGGCGTCTTCTATCGTCGAGCCTGCCCACACGTCACCTGGTGTATGATTGACAGTCACTATATTGTTATTGTCTGTACGTTGTTGTGCGATTCACAACATTAAATTGTTACTTTTTGGCTTATCCATTGTCCGTTCATTAACGCCCCCTGTTGTGGGTCCGTGTCACGTCACTTTCACAACATTCCACCTACAAAGCTTCAACAATTAGTGTCCGCAGTTCCCAAATGCTTATTGAATGTTGTTAGAAGGAAAAGTGATGTAACACAGTGGTAAACATACCACTGCCCCAGCTTTTTTGAAATGTTGCAAGCATCCATTTCAAAATGAGCAAATATTTACACAAAAACAATAAAGTTTATCTGTTTGAACATTAAATATTTTGTTTTTGCAGTGTATTCAATTGAATACAGGGGAGATAATCTCCCCTAACCCTCTCTTGCTTGCCTCTACTGGTGGTTGGCTCTCACTGCGGTATTGTATCACTTCCTGTTCCGGAGCACAGCTGTGTTTTTCTGTATCTGTTAGCTGTTTAATCTGCGCAGTTAGATTGGTCTAGTTATCTAGATTACGATTTGTTTCCCAGTGTAATCTTTACGTGCCTTAACTAAAGCACTCCTTCTGCTGAATCACCTCTAAATTATTTACACATTATTCACTTTGCGTGTTTTTAGGAATCCGCTAGCTTAGCGTAGCTACTAGCTCTTAGCCGATTTAGCATGGCGGCTTCTCCTGTCTCTCCCACACTTTTCTGCTCTGGGTGTGAAATGTTTAGTTATTCCTCGGCCTCCTTTAGCAGTAATGGTACTTGTAATAAGTGTAGCTTATTCGTAGCTTTGGAGGCCAGGCTGGGCGAATTGGAGACTCGGCTCCGCACCGTGGAAAATTCTACAGCTAGCAAGGCCCCTGTAGTCGGTGCGGACCAAGGTAGCTTAGCCGCCGTTAGTTCCCCCCTGGCAGATCCCGAGCAGCCGGGAAAGCAGGCTGACTGGGTGACTGTGAGGAGGAAGCGTAGCCCTAAACAGAAGCCCCGTGTACACCGCCAACCTGTTCACATCTCTAACCGTTTTTTCCCCACTCGACGACACACCCGCCGAGGATCAAACTCTGGTTATTGGCGACTCTGTTTTGAGAAATGTGAAGTTAGCGACACCAGCAACCATAGTCAATTGTCTTCCGGGGGCCAGAGCAGGCGACATTGAAGGAAATTTGAAACTGCTGGCTAAGGCTAAGCGTAAATTTGGTAAGATTGTAATTCACGTCGGCAGTAATGACACCCGGTTACGCCAATCGGAGGTCACTAAAATTAACATTAAATCGGTGTGTAACTTTGCAAAAACAATGTCGGACTCTGTAGTTTTCTCTGGACCCCTCCCCAATCGGACCGGGAGTGACATGTTTAGCCGCATGTTCTCCTTGAATTGCTGTCTGTCTGAGTGGTGTCCAAAAAATGAGGTGGGCTTCATAGATAATTGGCAAAGCTTCTGGGGAAAACCTGGTCTTGTTAGGAGAGACGGCATCCATCCCACTTTGGATGGAGCAGCTCTCATTTCTAGAAATCTGGCCAATTTTCTTAAATCCTCCAAACCGTGACTATCCAGGGTTGGGACCAGGAAGCAGAGTTGTAGTCTTACACACCTCTCTGCAGCTTCTCTCCCCCTGCCATCCCCTCATTACCCCATCCCCGTAGAGACGGTGCCTGCTCCCAGACTACCAATAACCAGCAAAAATCTATTTAAGCATAAAAATTCAAAAAGAAAAATAATATAGCACCTTCAACTGCACCACAGACTAAAACAGTTAAATGTGGTCTATTAAACATTAGGTCTCTCTCTTCTAAGTCCCTGTTGGTAAATGATATAATAATTGATCAACATATTGATTTATTCTGCCTAACAGAAACCTGGTTACAGCAGGATGAATATGTTAGTTTAAATGAGTCAACACCCCCGAGTCACACTAACTGTCAGAATGCTCGTAGCACGGGCCGGGGTGGAGGATTAGCAGCAATCTTCCATTCCAGCTTATTAATTAATCCAAAACCCAGACAGAGCTTTAATTCATTTGAAAGCTTGTCTCTTAGTCTTGTCCATCCAAATTGGAAGTCCCAAAAACCAGTTTTATTTGTTATTATCTATCGTCCACCTGGTCGTTACTGTGAGTTTCTCTGTGAATTTTCAGACCTTTTGTCTGACTTAGTGATTAGCTCAGATAAGATAATTATAGTGGGCGATTTTAACATCCACACAGATGCTGAGAATGACAGCCTCAACACTGCATTTAATCTATTATTAGACTCTATTGGCTTTGCTCAAAAAGTAAATGAGTCCACCCACCACTTTAATCATATCTTAGATCTTGTTCTGACTTATGGTATGGAAATAGAAGACTTAACAGTATTCCCTGAAAACTCCCTTCTGTCTGATCATTTCTTAATAACATTTACATTTACTCTGATGGACTACCCAGCAGTGGGGAATAAGTTTCATTACACTAGAAGTCTTTCAGAAAGCGCTGTAACTAGGTTTAAGGATATGATTCCTTCTTTATGTTCTCTAATGCCATATACCAACACAGTGCAGAGTAGCTACCTAAACTCTGTAAGGGAGATAGAGTATCTCGTCAATAGTTTTACATCCTCATTGAAGACAACTTTGGATGCTGTAGCTCCTCTGAAAAAGAGAGCTTTAAATCAGAAGTGTCTGACTCCGTGGTATAACTCACAAACTCGTAGCTTAAAGCAGATAACCCGTAAGTTGGAGAGGAAATGGCGTCTCACTAATTTAGAAGATCTTCACTTAGCCTGGAAAAGAATCTGTTGCTCTATAAAAAAGCCCTCCGTAAAGCTAGGACATCTTTCTACTCATCACTAATTGAAGAAAATAAGAACAACCCCAGGTTTCTTTTCAGCACTGTAGCCAGGCTGACAAAGAGTCAGAGCTCTATTGAACTGAGTATTCCATTAACTTTAACTAGTAATGACTTCATGACTTTCTTTGCTAACAAAATTTTAACTATTAGAGAAAAAATTACTCATAACCATCCCAAAGACGTATCGTTATCTTTGGCTGCTTTCAGTGATGCCGGTATTTGGTTAGACTCTTTCTCTCCGATTGTTCTGTCTGAGTTATTCTCATTAGTTACTTCATCCAAACCATCAACATGTTTATTAGACCCCATTCCTACCAGGCTGCTCAAGGAAGCCCTACCATTATTTAATGCTTCGATCTTAAATATGATCAATCTATCTTTGTTAGTTGGCTATGTACCACAGGCTTTTAAGGTGGCAGTAATTAAACCATTACTTAAAAAGCCATCACTTGACCCAGCTATCTTAGCTAATTATAGGCCAATCTCCAACCTTCCTTTTCTCTCAAAAATTCTTGAAAGGGTAGTTGTAAAACAGCTAACTGATCATCTGCAGAGGAATGGTCTATTTGAAGAGTTTCAGTCAGGTTTTAGAATTCATCATAGTACAGAAACAGCATTAGTGAAGGTTACAAATGATCTTCTTATGGCCTCGGACAGTGGACTCATCTCTGTGCTTGTTCTGTTAGATCTCAGTGCTGCTTTTGATACTGTTGACCATAAAATTTTATTACAGAGATTAGAGCATGCCATAGGTATTAAAGGCACTGCGCTGCGGTGGTTTGAATCATATTTGTCTAATAGATTACAATTTGTTCATGTAAATGGGGAATCTTCTTCACAGACTAAAGTTAATTATGGAGTTCCACAAGGTTCTGTGCTAGGACCAATTTTATTCACTTTATACATGCTTCCCTTAGGCAGTATTATTAGACGGTATTGCTTAAATTTTCATTGTTACGCAGATGATACCCAGCTTTATCTATCCATGAAGCCAGAGGACACACAACAATTAGCTAAACTGCAGGATTGTCTTACAGACATAAAGACATGGATGACCTCTAATTTCCTGCTTTTAAACTCAGATAAAACTGAAGTTATTGTACTTGGCCCCACAAATCTTAGAAACATGGTGTCTAACCAGATCCTTACTCTGGATGGCATTACCCTGACCTCTAGTAATACTGTGAGAAATCTTGGAGTCATTTTTGATCAGGATATGTCATTCAAAGCGCATATTAAACAAATATGTAGGACTGCTTTTTTGCATTTACGCAATATCTCTAAAATCAGAAAGGTCTTGTCTCAGAGTGATGCTGAAAAACTAATTCATGCATTTATTTCCTCTAGGCTGGACTATTGTAATTCATTATTATCAGGTTGTCCTAAAAGTTCCCTAAAAAGCCTTCAGTTAATTCAAAATGCTGCAGCTAGAGTACTGACGGGGACTAGAAGGACAGAGCATATCTCACCCATATTGGCCTCTCTTCATTGGCTTCCTGTTAATTCTAGAATAGAATTTAAAATTCTTCTTCTTACTTATAAGGTTTTGAATAATCAGGTCCCATCTTATCTTAGGGACCTCGTAGTACCATATCACCCCAATAGAGCGCTTCGCTCTCAGACTGCAGGCTTACTTGTAGTTCCTAGGGTTTGTAAGAGTAGAATGGGAGGCAGAGCCTTCAGCTTTCAGGCTCCTCTCCTGTGGAACCAGCTCCCAATTCAGATCAGGGAGACAGACACCCTCTCTACTTTTAAGATTAGGCTTAAAACTTTCCTTTTTGCTAAAGCTTATAGTTAGGGCTGGATCAGGTGACCCTGAACCATCCCTTAGTTATGCTGCTATAGACGTAGACTGCTGGGGGGTTCCCATGATGCACTGTTTCTTTCTCTTTTGCTCTGTATGCACCACTCTGCATTTAATCATTAGTGATCGATCTCTGCTCCCCTCCACAGCATGTCTTTTTCCTGGTTCTCTCCCTCAGCCCCAACCAGTCCCAGCAGAAGACTGCCCCTCCCTGAGCCTGGTTCTGCTGGAGGTTTCTTCCTGTTAAAAGGGAGTTTTTCCTTCCCACTGTAGCCAAGTGCTTGCTCACAGGGGGTCGTTTTGACCGTTGGGGTTTTACATAATTATTGTATGGCCTTGCCTTACAATATAAAGTGCCTTGGGGCAACTGTTTGTTGTGATTTGGCGCTATATAAAAAAAATGATTGATTGATTGATTGAATATAGGTTGAAGAGGATTTGCAAATCATTGTATTCTGTTTTTATTTACATTTTACACAACGTCCCAACTTCATTGGAATTGGGGTTGTAAAATAAGTAGCTGACATGTTTCAAGGGTGGTAATAAATTATGCAAAGTTTCTGTTATGAGTTGGAATGACATGTGAGTTCAGAATGCTTTTAGAACCTTAGACCTCAATAGTTTTTAGAAGAACTCAATCCTTTTTAATCCCTATTAATTACATAATGCTTTTATGTTAATTTACTGTCTTAACATTAATGTTATCATTATTTTTCTTATTGTTATTAGTATTATTAATATTAGCATTTTATTTTATTATTACTTCTATTTTGTCATTTGATTTTTAAATGGACCACAATGTGTTTTCACATTCTTGTGTCATGCATATATTTTTAACGTATTTACAATTACATTATGTACTTACATTGAACTTACAATGGATTCGGACACCACTACGGTTCTGTTGCTGTTAGATCTCAGTGCTGCATTTGATACATTGGATCATCATATTCTACTTGATAGGCTGGAAAATCATTTTGGGATTACTGGGAGTGCCCTTGCATGGCTGACGTCATACTTGACCAGTCATTCTCACTGTGTTTTGTACAGTAACACTAACTCTAACCTTAGTGACGTGAAATTTGGGGTTCCACAGGGGTCTGTCTTAGGCCCCCTGCTTTTCTCCCTTTATGTAGCATCCCTTGGGCACATATTGTGGCATTTTGGGATTACCTTTCACTGCTATGCAGATGATACACAGTTATACATGCCGATAAGTGCTGGTAATCTCATTCACATAAAATCCTTAGAAGATTGCCTTGCAGCAGTGAGAAGCTGGATGTCTAGAAACTTCTTACTTTTAAACTCTGATAAGACTGAAATGATGGTTCTTGGTCCAGTGAGACATCGGCATCAATTTGACCAGTTAACACTCAGCCTCAGCTCGTGTGTTCATACATCACGCTGACAAAGTGAGGAACCTTGGGGTAATTTTTGATCCTTCGTTGTCCTTTGGCCTCCACATTAGAAATATTACTAGGACTGCTTTCTTCCACCTGCAAAATATAGCGAAGATTCGTCCCATCCTGTCTATGGCTGATGCTGAGACCCAGATCCATGCATTTATCTCTTCTAGATTGGACTACTGCAATGTTCTATTTTGTGGTTTACTGCAGTCTAGCATTAGGGGTCTCCAATTGGTTCAAAATGCTGCAGCCAGACTTTTGACACGAAGCAGAAAGTACAACCACATTACACCCATTTTGGCATCCCTTCACTGGCTTCCTGTCCCAGTGAGATCAGATTTTAAGGTTCTGCTACTAACCTATAAAATTATTCATGGACTGGCACCTCCCTACCTAGCTGACCTAATTAAACCTTACGTACCGGCCCGAGCTTTACGTTCTCAGGGTGCAGGACTACTTTGTGTCCCTAAGGTGAATAAGAAGTCTGCGGGTCACAGAGCTTTCTCTTATCGTGCCCCTGTTCTGTGGAATGATCTCCTTGCGTCAATAAAACAGTCAGATTCTGTGGAGATTTTCAAGTCCAGACTTAAGAAGCACTTATTTTCCCTTTCATATGGCTAGCATACTGGTACAGTTTTGTTTTACGCTTTTTACTCTTTTAATTCATTTATTAGTAATTGGAACGGGCTGCGGCCTCAACTTTACCTAAATTCTGGGTCTTTTAGTGAAGTTTAGGGTTAGTGGCCGGCGATCACCTTAGTATTTCTCTGTTTTTCTTGTTGTTTAATGCTGGCAAATTATACAGTATTTTTTGTCTTTCTAATGCCTGAATGCCAGTAATTTCGTCAAAATATGTAATTGCCTTTAATGTTATCAGGATGCCCCCTCGTGGCGCCGGGTCCGCGTTTTGCACTATGATCAAGGTGAAATGACAGTGAAAGTGTGTGTTTAGGTGTATGTCATGGTGTTTAGGTGTATAATATTTGTTCACTGGGGGTTTGGTATGGACAGGTGGGTGTGCGTGTTTGGGGGTGGATTCGTCGGGCCAATAGTGGGCTGGTCCAGAGGAAAAATGCCAGGGCCATTTATAATAAACACTTGTATTTATTTAGTGTTTGTTTTTCTGGTTAAAATAAGATATAAATAATCTACCAGACTTCAAAAAATATACAAGTTTCCATGTTATTTTATTTGTCTAAAAATAAATGTCTGAGGTTCCTTATGTTAAACAAGAAATTATCTAATCTGAAATAACAGGTGGTTTTAATACAGATGAAAGATTTCTAAAGAACCATTTATTTATTTATTTACCTATTTTAATTCCAAGTGTTCTAAACTTTTTTAACAGTAATCAGAAATTTTGATGGTAACAACAAAAAAAAACATTTCCAATGATTTTTCTTCAGAAAACTGCTCTATAAATGAAGCAGTCCTGTCACACGTTAAGTTTTGTACAGATCAGTGGTTTCTGCACCAATCGGATTGGTCCAGTCCATTTGTAGAGATCAGTGGTTTCTGCCACGAGTCTTCCGTGTTTTGGCCCGACGTGTTGTTCCTATTGGACAATGCCAAGGTACATCACAGCTCAGAGTGTCGAAAGTTGGCGCACCTCATCTCGACAGAACACCGGCTCTGTGGTATGTAAGAGATCACTTGACTGAGCATCTATACGTTCAAATAATAATTTTAAAAAATACTGTCATCACTCTTCACTCTTGGTCAGTCTCTTACAACGGTGCAGCGTAAATACACGAGCTTTCCAGGAGTGCACGTCTCCTCCGGTGTGCACTATTTTTTTGGGGGGGCGACCCCGCCCCCTGTGATAAACTCATCGCCCCCTTAATATTTTTTTTTTCTGGCGCCGGGTCTGACAAAACGGAAGCAAATGCACACAAGCGGAAAAAAGTTTTTGTGTCTCCAAAGTGTGTGTGTGAGTGAGTGAGTGAGTGAGAGAGAGAGAGAGAGAGAGAGAGAGTGTTATGTGTCGGACGCAGCTCGGAGAACCGACCAGCGTTTGAAGGACCCAGTATGAAATAAGCAGAGCACGGTTCAAAGGCTAACTGAATTTAATACATAACAGTGATAATATAACAAAAAGGTGCGGCCTGGCGTGGTGCGCTCCCAGCAGCGCTAACGGTCCGGAGCCAGAAGCTGTTTCGGACCCAAGGACCCCGCCGACACCCCCCAGGTGGCCGCAACAACCGAGTCTGTGAAAGAAGGAACCATTATGTGAGTCCACACTCTACACACAGAACACTTAAAGGTGTACAAACAGCAAACACTTCCTGGCTTGATTACTGATACAGCTTCCCAACCTGCAGGCATGGAACATCCAGTTCACAAAACTCCACTGCAGTGGAAGCTGATACAGACTAACAAACAGCTCAATACAATAAGGTGTGAGGGACACCACATTTACTGACTGTATAACTGTTAGTCACAAAATCTAACGTACCTCAGGAAGTGTGCTGACGAGCATGAGACCTCACCCCCTCCTCTTTCACAGACTGTGCATCAAACCTGGACGTTCTCAGCATCCGCTGTTGATGAGATGGCTCCCGAGACGACGATCTCACCCGTCTGGTCACAAGGTCGAGTCTCTGGCAAATACACACTGTGCACTCCAGTCTTAAATGCCAACATGTTCCAATCCATCCAGATGCACCACAGCTGTGAGTCCTGACGAGTCGCAGGTGATCAGGGTGAGGTCCTGACAGCCTCAGCAACACAGCCACTCAGTCCCAAACGCAAGCCACCTGGGAGGAAACCAAAAGACAAACAAACCGGCAGCCAGGCCCCCCCAGCCATATAACAGAGAGAGCGAGAGAGAAAGAGGGGTAATGTGTAACCACTGCTAGGATTCACACAGCAGCAAATTAAGGAGCTGAAGTCCGTAGCTGTTGCATTTAAAGATTAACAAAAGTAAAGCACAGTTAATTAGGATAAAAGAAACTATTCCAAACTTGTATCTGTAGAAGAGCAGAAAGAAGTCCAGGCGCCGAGGACTCAATCCATTCACAGGGGAGGGAGCAGCCGCCTGCTCTTCCTGCAATCTGATTGGCCACCCTGTATGCTTCTCCATTGTCATTGGCTGTTGGTCATGTCAATCATTGTGCTCGATGTAAGTCTCCGTTGTGTGATCAAATGGAAACAAAACTGAAACCTAGAATAAGACTGCGCCGTGTATGAAACACTACAGAACTTTTATTTTGACACAAATTCAAGAAGTGGTTCTGCAGCTGTGCCGATTAAATGCTGTAGCTTCACCGATCACAGACTTTCCTCGTGTTGACAGCAGCGCACGGTTCGAGAACACTGTATATTTCCATAATCTCTATAAATATGGGAAGGCCGGCCCACGCACGTCTAAACGTGCAGCGGCCCACCGGGCAAATGCCCAAAATCACAGATTATCAGTCCGAGCCTGCCCTGAAGGCTCCAAAGCTGCTGGTTGAAACAACCTGTTCATCCTCTGGGTCATTCAAAGAAAAACAGTGAGAACAATGATATTTTTAATTAGTTTTGATTTTCCAGTAAGTGATTTCTTAAGACTTTATGTAACATGTGTATTTCTAATTTTGACAACCTCAGAGCAGATAAAACCTTGCTATAAAGGTTCCTCTATATTATTTATTTCCTCTACCCACAAGGGTGCTGAAGTCCACTCAACAAAAAAGGTTAGACTTGAGAAGCAGCAGGTTGTTTGAAAAATTTGGTTCAAGCAACCAAACACAATAATTTTAAAGGATATGTAAAATAAGTGGGCATGGCCATGACTTCAGTTAAAAAATTTGCAATTCTCCAAAAGGCTTTAAGATGTAAACAGCACAGGAAACTGGCACTTATAATATCAGTAATACATATACTGAAATAAACACAACCTATAATCTGAATGAAGCTGCCAGAGTAAACCAGCCGAGGTGTTATCCAGAGGAGGAGGACGACATCTCCTGGAAGGAGAGTGTCAAGGTCAGTAACCCGGGCAGCAGGGATTAATGACTGGGGGTCAAAAGGTAAAGGGAAGAAGGTGGGGGAGGGTGACTGGAGTGAAAGAGTGGGAGACGAGGAAGTTTGAGGAAAAAGACAGCTTGGAATGTGTTATGAAGTGTTAAAGTGAGACAAACTTAACACTTATCTACACTAGTGTAGCAGAATGCAAACAAAGAGATAAATGCTCAAAATGTCGAGGCACCACTAAGATTTAAGATTCTTTTCCCTCACCAACAGAGTGATTTAGCACAAGGCTTTGGGTAATACATCAACCACTTATTAAAATATGCTGTCAGCAGGTAGAAAATGAGCACAGTAAAGGCGCTCTAACACTTGCACAGCTTTGATCCACGCACTTGCATGCACTTCATCGTGACTATCCCAGCTTGGCATCGTGCTTTGTTCCACTGGATGCCCCGTGTTGTGCGCTGGACACTGCGTATATAAAATAATTATTCTGTAGTGGATTAATCATTTTCTGTCCGAGTTAGCTGTTTAGGATGGCTCTAATTGCTTCTGGAATCACAGAGGAGCGCTCCAGCTGCTGCTTTTCTTGTGCGCTTAATGAGGTGGAGAATGTATTTGGAGCCATCTAAAAAGGTAATTATTTGTCATGTTTATATTGTAATAGCTTGGTAAAACAGTTGCATGTTCATTCCTTCTTGTGTGCAGCTGTAAAAGTATGTTTTTGTTAGCTCTAACATCTCGTTATAATCAATCAGATGAGCTGCGCTTTGATGCGGTGCGCTGACGCAATCACTCGCACTCACATGCAGTGTTTTTGAACTGTTTGCATAATGTTCACATGAAGTTCACGTCATTAATGCGTGTCTGAGATTTTGAACATTTCAAAATTTTCTTTGCACACTTGCACAAAGCGGTCCACAGTTTCCAACGGTTTATAACAAGTTTGAGTCGAGTTTACTCTCTTGCAGGGCAGAATGTGTGCAAGTGCACGGATCAAAATTGTGCAAGTGTCAGGGGGCCTTAAGAGAACACCCTTTCGAACCTGCAGACTTCTTTTTCCCCTTGACAATAGAAAGCAGGCTTTCACTGTGACTCCACAGAGCACAGTCAGAAAGGTCCAAAAAGATTTACAACTACCAGACATAAGGGAAGTCAAATATTTAGAATTTCAGATGTTAACAACACAAAGTTTGAGCTCACATGTACAGAAAGCTCATAAAAGTAAGGCTAGTATTAGTGTAATATAAATTTTTCAAGTCTACAAGGAGTATTTTGAACCATTTAAAGAATGTGAGTGGTAAGCATTCTTGTCTCACTGCAAGGTCTGTGTTCAAAGCCCACCCAGTTTCCTTGTCAATCTGGAGATTCAGACATCCATTTCAAAATGAGCAAATATTTGCACAAAAACAATAAAGTTTATCAGTTTGAACATTAAATAGCTTGTCTTTTTGGTGTATTCAATTGAATATAGGTTGAAGAGGATTTGCAAATCATTGTATTCTGTTTTATCTACATTTTACACAACATCCCAACTTCATTGGAATTGGGGTTGTACGCTGTTGTGCATTAGATGTAACTTATATGAATAAATCTTAAATCTATTATTATTATTATTATTATTATTATTATTATTATTATTATTATTATTATTATTATTATTATTATTATTACCCTGCTCATCAGCAAAGCAGCAAAGCAGGGTATTGTTTTCACTGGCGTGTGTGTGTGTGTGTGTGTGTGTGTGTGTGTGTGTGTGTGTGTGTGTGTGTGTCTGTGAGTGTGGACAAGATAAATCTAAAAAGGCTGGATGGATTTCCTTCACACCTGGTAGGAATATTGGATAGATATCTGAAGGTCATTAGATTTTGGAGTGGTTTAGTCAAATGTCACAAGTCCAGTTCAAGGAAAACTTCATCTGAAAAACACCTTTTTTGTATATTTCAACAACCAAGAAACCTAGATGGATCAAACTTGTGGGAATGCTACTTGGATAGATATCTAAAGGTCATTAGATTTGCAGTGGTTTGGTCAAAAGCCAAGGCTCAGGTCGAGTAAACCATGGTCCAAAAAAACACCTTTTTTCAACAACCAAGAAGCCTAGATGGATGATCTAAACATATATTCATGAGCAAAATATTTGTGAATCGGTGGTATTAATGACTTCATAAAGAAGTCACACATAGTCAAAAACACCATTACAGCCATATGTATATTTACTTGTACATTTATATTGTGGTGTGTAGAGCATGCAGGTCTGCATCAGCCCTCTGATGACTTTCATTATTAATTAATTAATTAATTCAATGTTTTTTGGGTTGTTTTTTTTTGGGTTTTTTTTTGCATAGCACCAAATCACAACAAAGCTGCCTTAAGGCTCTTCACATGAGTGAGGTCTAACCTTATCAAACCCCCTGAGCAAGCACAGAGGCAACAGTGATAAGGAAAACTCCCTCTGGTGATAATGAGGAAGAAACCTCAAGCAGACCAGACCCAGAGGGGTGACCCGCTGCTTTGGCCATTCTAACAGTTACAAGGTGTTTACAGATTGTACAAAAGTTTGTTTCCATTAGAAGAAACAGAAGAAAATGCAGTACAGTCCATCTTGGGTCTCTAATATATAATATTCTGGCAAGCTGCAGGCCAGGACCTCCGGTTAGTGTTGTGTGGGCCGCTGAAGAGGAGGTACTGCTGGCCCACCACCACCAGAGGGCGCCCTGCCTGGAGTGCGGGCTCCAGGCACCAGAGGGCGCTGCCGCCTTACGAGAGCAGTCAGGGTGACAGCTGTCACCCATTACTGGACACAGCTGACTCCACTCAGCACAGAGGTATATCATCAGGACGGCGTCTCCACCTCAGTGCCGAGATATCGCCTTAAGATTGAGGTAACGTTCTCTGCACGCATATTCTGCATAACCAGATAAAACTTGTTAAACCTTTTCAGGACAGCTGACTACTGAAAGCTAATTACTTGGATAAGTACTCACCTTCCTGCTGTATAGTGACAAGAGGTGGAGGCGGCTTCTCCCCTCTCCGTTTACTGGGTGCTGTCGCATCCACACCTGTGTGTTTGTTGCTCTCTCCCGCCAGCAGTACCGGATCCGACGAGTGGAGGCAGTGGCCACCTGGGAATCGGGACTTGGCGGTTCCAGTACTCCCAGGGTTCGGTGGCAGAGGAGATCTGGGTGGTTCCGGTTCGACTGGGACGGACGTCTCCTACCTTCGAGCCTGCCCTGAAAGCTCCAAAGCTGCTGGTTGAAACAACCTGTTCATCCTCTGGGTCATTCAAAGAAAAACAGTGAGAACAATGATATTTTTAATTAGTTTTGATTTTCCAGTAAGTGATTTCTTAAGACTTTATGTAACATGTGTATTTCTAATTTTGACAACCTCAGAGCATATAAAACCTTGCTATAAAGGTTCCTCTATATTATTTATTTCCTCTACCCACAAGGGTGCTGAAGTCCACTCAACAAAAAAGGTTAGACTTGAGAAGCAGCAGGTTGTTTGAAAAATTTGGTTCAAGCAACCAAACACAATAATTTTAAAGGATATGTAAAATAAGTGGGCATGGCCATGACTTCAGTTAAAAAATTTGCAATTCTCCAAAAGGCTTTAAGATGTAAACAGCACAGGAAACTGGCACTTATAATATCAGTAATACATATACTGAAATAAACACAACCTATAATCTGAATGAGCTGCCAGAGTAAACCAGCCGAGGTGTTATCCAGAGGAGGAGGACGACATCTCCTGGAAGGAGAGTGTCAAGGTCAGTAACCCGGGCAGCAGGGATTAATGACTGGGGGTCAAAAGGTAAAGGGAAGAAGGTGGGGGAGGGTGACTGGAGTGAAAGAGTGGGAGACGAGGAAGTTTGAGGAAAAAGACAGCTTGGAATGTGTTATGAAGTGTTAAAGTGAGACAAACTTAACACTTATCTACACTAGTGTAGCAGAATGCAAACAAAGAGATAAATGCTCAAAATGTCGAGGCACCACTAAGATTTAAGATTCTTTTCCCTCACCAACAGAGTGATTTAGCACAAGGCTTTGGGTAATACATCAACCACTTATTAAAATATGCTGTCAGCAGGTAGAAAATGAGCACAGTAAAGGCGCTCTAACACTTGCACAGCTTTGATCCACGCACTTGCATGCACTTCATCGTGACTATCCCAGCTTGGCATCGTGCTTTGTTCCACTGGATGCCCCGTGTTGTGCGCTGGACACTGCGTATATAAAATAATTATTCTGTAGTGGATTAATGCATTTTCTGTCCGAGTTAGCTGTTTAGGATGGCTCTAATTGCTTCTGGAATCACAGAGGAGCGCTCCAGCTGCTGCTTTTCTTGTGCGCTTAATGAGGTGGAGAATGTATTTGGAGCCATCTAAAAAGGTAATTATTTGTCATGTTTATATTGTAATAGCTTGGTAAAACAGTTGCATGTTCATTCCTTCTTGTGTGGCAGCTGTAAAGTATGTTTTGGTTAGCTCTAACATCTCGTTATAATCAATCAGATGAGCTGCGCTTTGATGCGGTGCGCTGACGCAATCACTCGCACTCACATGCAGTGTTTTTGAACTGTTTGCATAATGTTCACATGAAGTTCACGTCATTAATGCGTGTCTGAGATTTTGAACATTTCAAAATTTCTTTGCACACTTGCACAAAGCGGTCCACAGTTTCCAACGGTTTATAACAAGTTTGAGTCGAGTTTACTCTCTTGCAGGGCAGAATGTGTGCAAGTGCACGGATCAAAATTGTGCAAGTGTCAGGGGGCCTTAAGAGAACACCCTTTCGAACCTGCAGACTTCTTTTTCCCCTTGACAATAGAAGCAGGCTTTCACTGTGACTCCACAGAGCACAGTCAGAAAGGTCCAAAAAGATTTACAACTACCAGACATAAGGGAAGTCAATATTTAGAATTTCAGATGTTAACAACACAAAGTTTGAGCTCACATGTACAGAAAGCTCATAAAAGTAAGGCTAGTATTAGTGTAATATAAATTTTTCAAGTCTACAAGGAGTATTTTGAACCATTTAAAGAATGTGAGTGGTAAGCATTCTTGTCTCACTGCAAGGTCTGTGTTCAAAGCCCACCCAGTTTCCTTGTCAATCTGGAGATTCAGACATCCATTTCAAAATGAGCAAATATTTGCACAAAAACAATAAAGTTAATCAGTTTGAACATTAAATAGCTTGTCTTTTTGGTGTATTCAATTGAATATAGGTTGAAGAGGATTTGCAAATCATTGTATTCTGTTTTTATCTACATTTTACACAACATCCCAACTTCACTGGAATTGGGGTTGTACGCTGTTGTGCATTAGATGTAACTTATATGAATAAATCTTAAATCTATTATTATTATTATTATTATTATTATTATTACCCTGCTCATCAGCAAAGCAGCAAAGCAGGGTATTGTTTTCACTGGCGTGTGTGTGTGTGTGTGTGTGTGTGTGTGTGTGTGTGTGTGTGTGTGTGTGTGTGTGTGTGTGTGTGTGTGTGTGTGTGTGTGTGTGTGTGTGTGTGTGTGTGTGTGTCTGTGAGTGTGGACAAGATAAATCTAAAAAGGCTGGATGGATTTCCTTCACACCTGGTAGGAATATTGGATAGATATCTGAAGGTCATTAGATTTTGGAGTGGTTTAGTCAAATGTCACAAGTCCAGTTCAAGGAAAACTTCATCTGAAAAACACCTTTTTTGTATATTTCAACAACCAAGAAACCTAGATGGATCAAACTTGTGGGAATGCTACTTGGATAGATATCTAAAGGTCATTAGATTTGCAGTGTTTGGTCAAAAAGCCAAGGCTCAGGTCGAGTAAAACATGGTCCAAAAAAAACCTTTTTCAACAACCAAGAAGCCTAGATGGATGATCTAAACATATATTCATGAGCAAAATATTTGTGAATCGGTGGTATTAATGACTTCATAAAGAAGTCACACATAGTCAAAAACACCATTACAGCCATATGTATATTTACTTGTACATTTATATTGTGGTGTGTAGAGCATGCAGGTCTGCATCAGCCCTCTGATGACTTTCATTATTAATTAATTAATTAATTCAATGTTTTTTTTTTTTTTTTTTTTTTTTTTTTTTTTTTTTGCATAGCACCAAATCACAACAAAGCTGCCTTAAGGCTCTTCACATGAGTGAGGTCTAACCTTATCAAACCCCCTGAGCAAGCACAGAGGCAACAGTGATAAGGAAAACTCCCTCTGGTGATAATGAGGAAGAAACCTCAAGCAGACCAGACCCAGAGGGGTGACCCGCTGCTTTGGCCATTCTAACAGTTACAAGGTGTTTACAGATTGTACAAAAGTTTGTTTCCATTAGAAGAAACAGAAGAAAATGCAGTACAGTCCATCTTGGGTCTCTAATATATAATATTCTGGCAAGCTGCAGGCCAGGACCTCCGGTTAGTGTTGTGTGGGCCGCTGAAGAGGAGGTACTGCTGGCCCACCACCACCAGAGGGCGCCCTGCCTGGAGTGCGGGCTCCAGGCACCAGAGGGTGCTGCCGCCTTACGAGAGCAGTCAGGGTGACAGCTGTCACCCATTACTGGACACAGCTGACTCCACTCAGCACGGAGGTATATCATCAGGACGGCGTCTCCACCTCAGTGCCGAGATATCGCCTTAAGATTGAGGTAACGTTCTCTGCACGCATATTCTGCATAACCAGATAAACTTGTTAAACCTTTTCAGGACAGCTGACTACTGAAAGCTATTACTTGGATAAGTACTCACCTTCCTGCTGTATAGTGACAAGAGGTGGAGGCGGCTTCTCCCCTCTCCGTTTACTGGGTGCTGTCGCATCCACACCTGTGTGTTTGTTGCTCTCTCCGCCAGCCAGCAGTACCGGATCCGACGAGCGGAGGCAGTGGCCACCTGGGAATTCGGGACTTGGCGGTTCCAGTACTCCCAGGGTTCGGTGGCAGAGGAGATCTGGGTGGTTCCGGTTCGACTGGGACGGACGTCTCCTACCTTCGAGCCTGCCCACACGACACCAGCGGATTTCGACCTAAACCCCAAATTATTGGTTGTTGTATTAGTTGTGCTCGTTTCACAACAGTAAAACTTGTTATTCACCTTTCTCCATTGTCCGTTCATTACGCCCCCTGTTGTGGGTCCGTGTACCTACACTTTCACAACAGGATATCTCGGCCAGCGTCATGGATCCCGAGGGGCGTCAACCGGCTGTTGAACGGCCAATGGAGAACAGGGCGCGTCGGCGTCTTCGGGAGGGGTAATCGATGAGTTGCAGCGGATCCTCACCGCTTTCACCACTCGGATCGATTTAATGACCGAGCAGCACGTTCTCCTAAACCGCAGGGTGGAGGCTCTCGCCGCACAAGTGGAAGCGCGCCCTCCGGGCGCCGCTGCGGCTCTCTCCTCCGAGGACCCTGCGCGGGATAGCGACGTTCCACTGGTCGTTCAACGGTCCATTCCTCCGTCCCCAGAAGCTTACATAAGACCTCCAGAACCGTACGGAGGCTGTGTGGAGACGTGCGTGGATTTTTGATGCAGTGTTCGCTCGTCTTCGCACAGCGTCCCGTGATGTACCGCGACTGACGCTAGCAAAGTAGCTTGTATGTACTAAACCTGCTCGCGGGGGAGGCATCACAGCGCTTGGGCTACAGCGCTCTGGGACGAGAACTCACGGGCTTCCTTCATACATACGATGGGTTTGTGCGGGAGCTCAGAACGGTGTTCGATCCTCCCAACAGAGGAGAGACCGCTTCAACCGCGCTACTGTCAATAAGACAGGGGCGTCGGAGCGCAGCTGCCTATGCAGTCGCCTTCCGCATCACGGTGGCGAGATCCGGCTGGAATAGCACTGCCCTCCGTGCCGCCTTTGTAAATGGACTGTCACTGGTCCTAAAAGAGCACCTGGTGGCGAAGGACGAACCGCGGGATTTAGATGGGCTCATCGATCTAGTCATACGACTCGACAACCGGCTAGAGGAACGCCGTCGGGAACGAGGCGAAGGGCGTGCCAGGCACGCGTCGTCCCTCTCCCTTCTCCGGTTTCCGACCAGCTCCGCCCTCCACACGCTCCTCTGTTCCTGCGCTTCCGTGCGCCTACGGCTCCCCTGCTGACGAAGCTATGGACACGACAGGGCAACATTTAGGGCACCTGGAGCACAAAGGAGGCGGGCCTACGGAGCTTGTTATGTTTGTGGCTCGAGTGAGCATCCTCTGCAAGCGATCTGCGCCCGATGCGGGTTAAACTCCAACGCCCGCCCCTAGAGACTGGGCCAGGGGTGGGCCGAAACATTCACGTGGGACACACCCACATTGCTACACGACTCCCAGTCATGATCCTGTTTGAGGATTCAACCTGAAGGCCCCAGCACTGTGGACACGGGCTCTGAGGGGAATCTGCTAGACAGTAGATGGGCCAGGAGATAGGGCTCCCTCTGGTGGCTCTTACCTCGCTGTGCAGGTTCGGTGCACTAGATGGCTCCCTACTCCCACCAATCACGCATAAGAACACCACCTGTAACTCTGGTGGTGTCAGGTAACCACCGGGAGGTGATTCGAGTTTTTTGTGACTCAGGCCACCTCCCGTGTGGTTTTGGGTTTTCCTGGATGCTAAAGCCCATCCCCGGATCGATTGGCCGTCCGGGGGTAGTGGTTCAGTGGAGCGAAAACTGCCATCGGGAGTGTCTAGGTTCCTCGGTTCCTCCCGGCTCCCAAGCTAAGGAGGAGGTCCGAGTCCCGCCCAATGTGAAGGCGGTGGCCGGCGGAGTACCATGACCTCGCTGACGTGTTCAGCAAGGATCTGGCTCTCACGCTTCCTTCCCCACCGCCCGTATGATTGTGCCATTGATTTGGTTCCAGGCAGGAGTTCCCGTCCAGTAGGCTGTACAACCTCTCACGGCCGGAGCGTGAATCAATGGAGACCTACATCCGGGACTCATTAGCTTGCCGGGTTGATCCGGAATTCCACCTCTCCGATGGGTTGCTGTTTCTTTTTTGTGGGTTAAAAAGGATGGCGGGCTTCGTCCATGCATTGATTATAGGGGGTTGAACGAAATCACGGTTCGCAATCGATACCCGTTGCCCTGTTGGATTCAGTGTTCACCCCCTTGCATGGAGCCAAAATCTGCACCAAGCTGATCTTAGGAATGCGTATCATTTGGTTCGGATCCGGAAGGGAGACGAATGGAGACGGCATTTAACACCCCGTTAGGTCATGTTGAGTACCTGGTCATGCGTTCGGTCTCACTAATGCTCCCGCGACTTTCCAAGCGTTGGTAAACGATGTCTTGCGGGACTTCCTGCACCGGTTGCGTCTTGGTGTATCTGGACGATATACTCATCTTTTCCCCGGATCCTGAGACTCATGTCCGGCTGTCCGTCAGGTCCGCAGGCGGTTTGTTGGAGAACCGCCTGTTTGTGAAGGGCGAGAAGTGTGAATTCCACCGCACTTCTTTGTCCTTCCTGGGGTTTATCATCTCCTCCAACTCCGTCGCCCTGATCCGGCCAGGTTGCGGCGGTTGAGAGATTGGCCCCAACCCACAAGCCGTAGGAAGCTGCTGCAACAGTTCCTCGGCTTTGCTAATTTCTACAGGAGGTTCATTAGGGCTACAGTCAGTAGTTAGCCCCTGAAGCCCTGACCTCTCCAAAAGTCCCCTTCACCTGGTCGGATCGGTGCGAAGCCGCGTTCAAGGAGTTGAAACGGCGCTTTTCGTCTGCACCAGTTCTGGTGCAGCCCGATCCTAGCGCCAGTTAGTGTGGTTGAAGTGGATGCCTCGGACTCAGGGATAGGAGCGGGTGCTCTCCCAGAGCGGGAAGACCGATAAGGTCCTTCACCCGTGTGCCTATTTTTCCCGCAGGTGGACCCCCGCTGAACGGAACTATGACGTCGGCAATCGGGAAACTCCTTGCTGTGAAAGAGGCCCTCGAAGAGTGGAGACATCTGTTGGAAGGGAACAGCCGTGCCATTCACGGTTTTCACTGACCATCGGAACCTGGAGTACATTCAGGACCGCCAAGCGGCCTGCACTCCCAGGCAAGCCCGCTGGTCCATGTTCTTTGGCCGTTTTGACTTCCGGATTACCTACCGTCCCGGGACCAAGAATCAAAGATCGGATGCATTGTCCCTGGTGCACGAAGATGAAGTCAAAACGGAACCGTCGGATCCCCGGATCCTCATCATCCGGACCTCGTCCGCTATCTGTGGCCGCCCCTCACTGGGACGTGGAGAAGACCGTCCGGGAGGCCCTGACCCGTGACCCGGACCCCGGAAACGGACCAAAGAACAGACTATACGTCCCACCAGAAGCTAGGGCTGCAGTCCTGGACTTCTGTCACGGTTCTAAGCTCTCCTGTCACCCTGGGGTGCGAAGGACCGTGACAGTCGTCCGGCAACGCTTCTGGTGGGCATCCCTGGAGGCCGACGTCCGGGACTACGTCCAGGCCTGTACCACCTGCGCCAGGGGCAAGGCCGACCACAGAAAGACCTCAGGGCTGCTACAGCCACTGCCCGTGCCTCATCGCCCCTGGTCCCACATCGGCCTGGACTTTGTCACGGGTCTCCCGCCGTCCCAGGGAAACACCGTCGTCTTCACGATAGTGGACCGTTTCTCCAAGGCGGCCCACTTCGTGGCCCTCCCGAAGCTCCCAACGGCCCAGGAGACAGCGGACCTCCTGGTCCACCACGTCGTCCGTCTGCATGGAATACCATCAGACATCGTCTCCGATCGCGGTCCCCAGTTTACCTCACACGTTTGGAGGAGCTTCTGCCGGGAACTGGGGGCCACGGTCAGCCTTTCGTCCGGGTATCACCCCCAGACCAACGGGCAAGCAGAGCGGGCCAACCAAGAATTGGAGCAGACACTACGCTGTGTGACAGCCGCGCACCCGATGGCCTGGAGTACCCACCTGGCCTGGATCGAGTACGCCCACAACAGCCAAGTGTCATCAGCCACCGGCCTCTCCCCATTTGAGGTGTGCTTGGAGTATCAGCCCCCCTTGTTTCCGGTGGTCGAGGGAGAGGTCGGTGTGCCCTCGGTCCAGGCCCACCTACGGAAGTGCCATCGGGTGTGGCGTGCCGCCCGCTCTGCTTTGTTGAAGGCCCGGACGAGGGCGAAGAAACATGCAGACCGGCGGCGGGCCCCGGCCCCCAAGTATCATCCTGGGCAGGAAGTGTGGTTGTCCACCAAGGACATTCCCCTTCAAGTGGACTCCCCCAAACTCCAAGAACGATACATCGGTCCCTTCAAAGTCCTCAAAGTCATCAATCCCGCCGCAGTGAGGCTCCAGCTTCCGGCCTCGCTGCGGATTCATCCAGTGTTTCATGTCTCCCGGATAAAACCCCATCACACCTCACCCCTCTGCACCCCGGGTCCGGCACCACCTCCTGCCCGGATCATCGACGGGGAACCGGCTTGGACCGTGCGCCGGCTCCTCGACGTCCGTCGAATGGGCCGGGGTTTTCAGTACCTGGTGGACTGGGAGGGGTACGGCCCCGAAGAACGTTCCTGGGTGAAGAAGGGCTTCATCCTGGACCCGGCCCTCCTGGCCGACTTCTACCGTCGCCATCCGGACAAGCCCGGTCGTGCGCCAGGAGGCGCCCGTTGAGGGGGGGGTCCTGTTGTGTGGGCCGCTGAAGAGGAGGTACTGCTGGCCCACCACCACCAGAGGGCGCCCTGCCTGGAGTGCGGGCTCCAGGCACCAGAGGGCGCTGCCGCCTTACGAGAGCAGTCAGGGTGACAGCTGTCACCCATTACTGGACACAGCTGACTCCACTCAGCACGGAGGTATATCATCAGGACGGCGTCTCCACCTCAGTGCCGAGATATCGCCTTAAGATTGAGGTAACGTTCTCTGCACGCATATTCTGCATAACCAGATAAAACTTGTTAAACCTTTTCAGGACAGCTGACTACTGAAAGCTAATTACTTGGATAAGTACTCACCTTCCTGCTGTATAGTGACAAGAGGTGGAGGCGGCTTCTCCCCTCTCCGTTTACTGGGTGCTGTCGCATCCACACCTGTGTGTTTGTTGCTCTCTCCCGCCAGCAGTACCGGATCCGACGAGCGGAGGCAGTGGCCACCTGGGAATTCGGGACTTGGCGGTTCCAGTACTCCCAGGGTTCGGTGGCAGAGGAGATCTGGGTGGTTCCGGTTCGACTGGGACGGACGTCTCCTACCTTCGAGCCTGCCCACACGACACCAGCGGATTTTGACCTAAACCCCAAATTATTGGTTGTTGTATTAGTTGTGCTCGTTTCACAACAGTAAAACTTGTTATTCACCTTTCTCCATTGTCCGTTTATTACGCCCCCTGTTGTGGGTCCGTGTACCTACACTTTCACAACAGTTAGTTGTGGAACAGAAGTGGTATGCCGAGTCCAGTCCGGCGCCTTGGTGGTGCTGGGCCAGGATCAGTCAGTGGTGTTGTCAGTGCCCCGGACAGAGACAAAAAGAGGAGAATCAGTCAGCCAGAAAAACTGCACCCGAGGTAGGAGTTCACCAGCAGTAAATCGACAGGGAAGCAGACAGAGTACTCAGGTGATCGCCAGCAGCTGGCCCTAAGCTTCACTAACAGACCCCAGAATTTAAATGAAGTGAGACCTGTTCCATTGCTAATAAGATGAGCTAAAGGGATAGGAAGCATACTTCCATACTATGCCAGTATGCTAGCCATACGAGAGGGAGAATAAATGTGTCTTAAGCCTGGACTTGTATGTCTCTACAGAATCTGTTTTATCTCCACAGACTACGTTTACATGCAACCAATAACCCTTTCATAACCGGAATATTAGCAATAACCCGGTTGCGCACGGCCATGTAAACACCCGCAAAACCCCAAATATGCTCATATTCCGGTTTTTAAAAACTCGAATAAGACCTCTGGGTTACTCCTTTTCTAACCCGAATAGCAGGTAATATAAACGCGCATCGGGATATCCCCATAGAAAGGAACATTATTTTGTGTTCTGCGCATGTCCTATCTGCAAGGAATCTTGGTTTTTTGAGTACGGCAACTACTTGTATGCGGCCCCACCAGACACCACAGAAGCAGATGTAACAGCGCATTGTGTTCTGCATCATTATCAGGCGGGCCGGTCGCGGCACCGGTCGCAGCACCGGTCGGCATCACCGCGATTGCTCTGGCTCCAATGCGCTTACTGAGTCTGCCGGCTCGGTAAACATCGCAGCGGGCCACTCACACCGCCCCCCTCTCTGCTGTGTGGTAGCTGTGCCAACTCTGGCAACAGGTCCAGAGACTACGCTCACTGTTTTGATGCGGAGGCAACCCACAAGGATAGATTTCTTGCGGAAAAAATCCACAGGGCCGCGGGGTCTCAGTATACCGCAGCCGCAGAACTCTGTGGCCATGACTTGGATTCTTTGCGGGTCCCGCATCCGTACCCCCGGAGGCAGTGAGCGAAGGGAGAGCACGCGCATTGTGTTCTGCGTGTGTCTATTTATGATCTTCTTGCCCAGAAGAAAAAAGAGAGTGTTTACACAGGAGAGAAAAGTGAGAAAATGTTAATGCCTGTTTGAGAAAAGTGTATAAAGTGTGTAGTGAGGGGTTTTACAGAAGCAGGATTACATGAAGCAGGATTTGCACGAACGTCAGACCAAATCAAGCACTGATGGAAGACGTGCGTCGCTGTTTAGATGGGGATATTCCAAATGATACCTGACCATGTATACAGGAGTAACTCTGTCTGCTTAAGCATGTAAACGGGTTATTCCTAATGATTCAGAAACCGGAATATTGACCTTAACCCGAATATTAACGGCATGTAAACGTAGTCACAGAGAGATCATTCCACAAAACAGGGACATGATAAGAGAAGGTTTTGATGCCTACAGACTTTTTATTCACCCTAGGGACACAAAGTATTCCTGCGCCCCGAGAACGCAGAGTCCGGTGTGTAGGGTATAATTAGTCAGCTAAGTAGGGAGGTGCAAGTCCATGAATAATTTTATAGGTTAGTAATAGAACCTTAAAATTCAACCTCACACAGACCGGAAACCAGTGAAGAGATGCTAAAATCGATTTAATGTGGTCATACATTCTGCTTCTTCTCTGACACCAGCTTCTCTGAAAGCAGCATTTTGAACCAATTGGAGACCCTTAATGCTGGACTGTGGTAAACCAGAGAACAGAACATTGCAGTAGTCCAATCTAGAAGGGACAAATACATGGATCATAGTCTCTGCATCAGCCATAGACAGGATGGGATGAATCTTAGCTATGTTTTGCAGGTGGAAGAAAGCAGTCCTCGTGATGTCTCTAATGTGGTCAACGGACAGTATGGAATCAAAAATTACCCCAAGGTTCCTCACTTTGTCAGTGTGATGTATGACACACAAGACTGGGTCAGATGGTCAAAATGGTGTCAATGTCTCGCTGGACCAAGGAACATCATTTAATTTGCTGGACATCCAGCTTTTCACTGATGCAAAGTAATCAGCTAAAGACTTTACATATACTAGATTACCAGCAGTTATCATCATGTACAACTGAGTGTCATCAACGTAGCTATGAATAGTAATCCCATAACCCAACAGTATGTGCCCGAGGGGTGTTATATAAAGGGGGAAAAGCAGGGGGCCTAAGACAGACCTCTGTGGAACCCCGTATTTCATGTCACCAAGGTTAGAGGTAGTGCTGTTGTATAGAACACAATGAGAGTGACTGATTAGGTAAGATGTGTTGGGGCAGTATGTCTCATGGCTAATTTGCTACTTTGCTAACTTCATATAATACTAATAATAACCATGCAAGTACATTCCAAGTAATCCCAAAATGATTCTCTAGTCTATCAAGTAGAATACGATGGTCCACTATATCAAACGCAGCGCTAAGATCTAACAGTAACAGAGCCGTAGTGGTGTCTGTGTCTCTGTGCATTCTAAATGCAGACTGCAGTGGCTCAAAGAGAATATTCTCAGTAAGGTGGTCCACAAGCTGCTGCGAAACCACCTTTTCAAGAATCTTAGAACAAAATGATAGTTCTGATACCAGCCTATTTTCCAGTAGGGTCAAAATTAGGTTTCTTATGGTTTTAATCACTGCAGATTTAAAACATTTAGGAACAGATCCTGAGGTTAGTGACAGATTAATAATTTCCAGCATAGTATAGGCCCAAGAGTGGGCCACAAGTCCTTCAAATATTCAATTACATCAGTAATTACATTAGTATTCAGTTCAGTCCAGCCGTTTGACAGATTTTTCCATGTTCTGCAATAATTGATATCCTCGTTACTGTGGCGTGACTTTATTTCTTTTCTTTTCCTGTTATGTGCGGGAATTGATATTCAATGTCATACTGCTTTCAACAGTATTGATTTTTTTTTTTTTTTTTTTTCGGTGCAGTTTGATCGCGTGCACCGCAGAGGACCTTGAACGCGCGGGACCATATCAGGCACGCGCGGCTCGTTCCCCGTGTATTCCACGCGCTCACACGCATGAATCGAGGACGCCGCGGCTGGCTGAAGCTGAACGCCAGCAGCAACGGGCGAGCTCAGGCCCACGACGTCCACAGAGTCGCCGTCGTTCATTTTGTGCAAGCGGAACTCTGACCGGCAGGGATTAGAAACGTGCCAGATCATATGTGTATAAAGGGGGACAGAAAAGCTCAAGATGGTTCGGGAAACCAGACACCTCTGGGTGGGAAATTTACCCGAACACGTTCGAGAGGATAAAATCGTGGAGCATTTTAAACGGTATGTTACGCAAGAGGGATCCTCTGCTCTGGCCGCCTAGCTGCGGTGGATAGCCTGCTGCTAATGCAGCTAACGCTAGCGGGTCCCCCCCCCCCCCCCTTTTCTTCCTCCTAATATTTATTTTTTCGAGTAGTGTCGTGCACACTGTGCGTACGGATTAATCACACATTTTCATTCGTTGGAGTACAGTGCGCGTAAAAAGTTCACACGAGCATAAATGTTTACAATCTGCAGTGTTTAGCTAACTTTTGCTAATTCTTGGCTGCTAGTAGCTAGCACGGTTAGCTTCCTGCCAACCATTTTGTGGGAAGTCGCGACGTTTCACGTTGGTCAAAAACGTCAGTTGGGCAGAAGGAGAACTTGGCTTTCTTGTGTGAACATTGATTTTTAAAGCACTGAACTGTTGGTGCAGAAATATTTGACGTTAACGTGGGTGAAAATTTAAGTAGCTGAAATATGAGCGCGTTGCGAGCTGCTTGCCATCGTTAACCCAGACTGTTATTTTGCTTTTTGGGTGCCTTTCTACATAAGAACAGTTGCTTTTTGTAATGTGTGTTTTTTAAATACATTATATGAATTTTCATACTTAACTGTGTGTAAAAGTTTAAGACCAAAACCTTAAATTGCTTTCGAGCAAACTCACTTCCAGGAAGACACCCAAAACAAACGTTTGCTAGGCTAAGATCCAGCATTTACATTTGCTATATATGTTGCGTCCAATCGGAATTCTTAAAAATCACCAGTGTTCTTCAGCTAATTTTGAAGATTGGACACATCTCAGCATGATGAAGCCTAAGCTTCATGCTGTTATTCTGTGTTATGTGTTACACATAATATGGTGTTCTCTATAGCGTATGCGTACAAAATTTTGGAAGACTTCATATTGATACCAATCACATTATGACCTTACCCTGAGTATTCAAGCCAAATGTCACTTAACAAAACTTACTGAGTGTTGCAGTTTTCCTTGCTGACAGTCTCTGACACTTTGACAATTTTGTTATTTGTGAGTGATGTGAATCTGTCTATATCTATAGAGAGAAACTGTAAATTGGACCTCTTCCAATGATTTTGTATGTGTGCAGAAAGGAATACATTGCATTACTGGTAATGGCAAAACACTAAATTTGTGCAGTTTGGCTTTGGCAACCAAAAAATTAGTTTTGAAGTTGCCATGATGCTGTGGTACATGCTTTCAAAATTGTTGTAAGAGTTCCAGTGTAGTGCAGTCTCTTGACTCAGTTGTTTGTCCTTTCCCTGAGTATTTAAGTAAAAAAGCACCAAAAAAATTGAATGACAGTTACAGTTTTCTTTGCTGACAATCCTTTAAGATTTGGCAATCTCGTGGTAGTTATATTGACAGGAGTTCTTTTTAGATTAGCATTGAAAATGTTAATTTGCATATTTCAGTAGAAAGAAACAAAGAATTCTTCCCAAGAGTTTGTGCACATGTATGTAGTGTAGTGCTGCCTTGCATCACAGGTTAAGTTAGCTTACCAGTTACAATGTTAGTCAAAATGAGCTTATTTACTAGCGTTTATCTTACAGAGCAGCTGTCCAACAGCTACTATACTCATACTTGGTGTGTATACGTACATTTGTATGTATTTTTAAGTTGTCTTTTGCAACCCCATTTAGGTATGGTCGTGTGGAGAGCGTTAAAGTTCTGCGGAAGCGTGGATCAGAAGGCGGCGTTGCAGCCTTTGTGGATTTTGTGGATATAAAAAGTGCTCAGAAGGCTCACAATGCTGTCAACAAGATGGGGGACAGAGACCTTCGAACTGATTACAATGAACCTGGGTCAGTCCCTAGTGCTGTTAGGGGCCTTGAAGACAGCACCCCTTCGAGCAGTCGAGACGTTACTGGATTCTCTAGGGGAACGGTTGGTCCAGTGTTTGGCCCCCCTGTTTCCCTTCACACCAGAGAGGGGCGTTATGAACGGAGAATAGATGGGTAAGTGGACACAGTCTCCCCTTAATATCCAGGGGAATCTAGGTGTCAGGTAGTTGTAAAACATAATGACATAGTTTGGTTATTTGTGACGGATAAATGCCACATGGGTTACACAAAGGTAATCTAGGGATTGTTTCGCTTTTCACCCCGACTTGCCTTGGCTATTGGATTAAGTAAATTACACACAATCATTTGATAATGTAACTGATTCAGAGTTTGACTTCTGATTTGGATATACATCTGTGAGGAATATCCTGATGAGTTTTGGATTTATTACATTTGTGGGAGACTACCTCTCGGATCTTTTGGATTTGTTTTTAATCAACATCTTCCTGCCAAACTTTGGATCTCTACTTGAATTTTTTTTTCCCCCATGGATTCCTATGAAAGCGGAAGTAAAACCTTTCTGTTGAAGGATACATTTTCCATCAGCTAATGTATTTGTACTGTCAAGACTGTACACTTTCATTTTAATTTTCCCTCTTTGAACACCAGTTGACTGTTGGACTATTTTTTTTTTTTTTTTTTTTTTAACCCAACAGTGGATAAGACCTTTTCTGGATTTAAATTTAAACAAATGGCTGGAAGAAGCTTATGCATCTTAGATACCACAGGAAAGACTTTTAGTACATATATTGTAGGCTGTCTGTCACTCTAGGTTGAAATTCAGTCTGTATAATTGTCACTTTGCTCCATATGTGGAGGCTCTTTCAAGAAGACCTAAAACGGCATTAAGAGACCAAGAAGCTACCCAGCAAAATTTGTGGAGCTATTCTCGTTGGGGATTGCTGGCCACGAAGACATGCGATAACTCCATAGTTGGAATTTACGCAATATGATACCCCGTGTTGGATGTACTGACTTCTGTATGGACCTTAGTGTGGATAGGTGTAGCTGCTGTCCTTGTGGATTATTCAAGTGTGGATATAGTTGTCAGGCCTCAGTATAAGCAGTGAGAAGAAGGGCACATCTACAGAGAACTGAAGAACGCTTTTTTCATGTTGCCTGAAATGACACGGCAAGAAAGAAGATTGCAAATCCACGTCCAACTGGATCAATCGGTTGTGGAATTACTCCCATCTCCTAGGATTATATGTGCCATCATCATACTGTTTTTAGTATTTTCAAGATTGTTATAAGTTGGCACTATTCAGAGGAATATTTTTTTTTTTTTTTTTTTTTTTTTTTTGGAACATACCATTTTTTCTCATGCCATCAAGCCTGATCCATGTGGATGTATTTTCTATTTGGGCAAGAATGTACTGTACATTCATTCTACCTGGAAATGTACTGAATTGCTCAAAACTTCATAAAAAATCCATTTTTATTCATTAAGATGTTACGTTTGGCCTCTTTTTTGTTGTTTTTTTTTTTATCGCCTCCCATATATCCTGAAATTCATCAAGATGTCCATTTCTGTGGTTTTTTTTTTTCTTTTCTCCCTTTTTCATCCAGTGATGAGACTTAAGTAGCCTAATTGTGGATTATACCTCAACAATCTACTGGCCTCGTGCTCCACTCTGTTTGAAGATTATTTGCAGTGCGAATCAAGAAAAGCTTCTCTTTTTTTTTTTTTTTTTTTTCCCCACCTGAGCAAGTCAAGTTATTTTTTTTTTTCCCTTTGGTTTTTCATTCGGGCTCTCACATTCTGACCATCTAGATTTTATTTGGATAAGTTTCGGTAACTGCTTTCTCAAAAGGTTGGTATTGTTCTGTCCTCTATATTTTTGTTTTTCTGACCATTGCGCTTTAATTCATTAATTGCTTAATTTTCGGTGTGTGTGTGTGTGTGTATTAAGGGCATGGTGGTACACAGAAATCACGGTTCGGTTCACACCTCGGTTTAGATATCACAGTTTGGTACGAGTTCAGTTTTTGAAAATTCTTCAAACGTTTATACTGTAGCCTTAATCTATGAGTAGCAGAGGACTGCTGTCAACCACTTCAGCACTGTGAGATAAAGTTTGAATGTAAACTTTTTTTTTATTAAACACTTGAATTGGATTATGTTGCTTGCAATTCATGTTGGATGAATTTACTGTGCAGCACTTTTTTTTGTTATTTTGAGTGACGTGTTGTGTCAGACTGCCTTTAATATTTTGTCCATTTTATGTTGGATTTTTGTGCAAATGACTGCATCTCATAAAACCTCACTCCATACAGATTTGAAATCAATATACACAGTGTTGCTATTTGGTGGCCATCTCATGTTTGAAATTTTACATTAATTCATAAAAAATGCCAACTTTTGTCACAAGTTGGTCATGACTACATCTTGATTAAACTCCAATGTTCGTAATCTCATACGAAGACAGTGATTGGACACAAATGCGGATCGATACACTTTTGCTTTTAGATTTGTATTTTGGAAGAAAGGGGTAACAAATTCCATTTATGCTTCAAAAGTTTCTGAGTGGAATAATGTGGTTGCTTGCTTCAAATGGCTAGCACACTCCAGCTTCCTCCATTCAACTGACAGAGAGCGGTCTGAGGAGGCTGACCACTTGAAGACAGGAGCAGTGCAGCTCACTGAAATGTCGGTGACTTGCGAAAACGAATATGCCTGTATATATAATCAAACTGTGTACAGTCATGCTGTGTATTTTACATACAGTTTTGTGCGCTGAACCGTTGCATGTGTACCGTATGGTTCAGTACATTGTGACAAACCCTAGTGTGTGTGTGTGTGTGTATGAGAGATGTAAGAAATCTGCATGGTATTTTAACTTTCAGCATATGTGACAATATTGTACAATTATTTACCATAATGTTACAAGTTTCTCTCTTTCAGCTATACTTCAGCCTGTCTCTGAAATCAGATCCCCTGGTTTACAAAATGATGGAAAATGCTCAGTATTTATTTATTTTTGGAGATGAGTTAATAAAAGTAAAATAATCAAATTTTTCAGTATTGGGAAAATATTCGTAAAAGTTGATTGACTTGGGTAGTTTTATTTCATTTGACTGTTAGTGATTTTGCAGTCTTATAGAACAGTATGTTCTCGCGGCTGGTCTGCTCTATGTAAGCCTGATCCCATCAGATCTTAGAAGCTAAGTAGTGCAGGATCTAGGGATGGGTATTGATAAGATTTTATCTATCGATGCCATTATCGATTCTGCTTATCGATACCTCGTGAATTTTGTACTAAAAGTAGGCTTTACCGGTTTTCTATGTATTTCATTGAGTCTTAAAGTAAATAAATATGAAATTGGTCACTGTATCCTTGATCTCTGGACATAAATAAAAATAAACAAAACAGTGTTTCGCTTTGAAGTTATTAATTCAGACTGGATTCTATCGTTCAAATTTGAATCGTCGGAGAGCTGCACAACATTTGGAGCTGTGTGAACAGACGGAGGACGATTCTCGTTCCTTTCTCGCAACAAGACAGGTGTCCCAGTTAGTGACTTTAATCCGCACAAAAGTGACTCACGATTGACATATTCAGGGATGAAAGTGGTGAAAAACAAAAAAAGCTGAAACCCAAAATTACCCCCCAATACCACCCGCACGAAAATGGTTCAATTCTAGAAGCTCTGAAATGCAATCTGGGATTATTCCAGACAATAAACTGGAGTGAGTGCAGCATCCATTTAGGTGAGAAAAAAAAAACAACTTATTCAAATTCATTCCAGTAGTATTCTACTGTTACTAGGATGCAGCAGTTTTCTAGCTTGGCAGATAGTTCTAGAGGAAATCACTTAAGAAATTAACAAATTGAAAATATGGTTTGACCGAAACAAACTGTCATTAAATTTAAATAAGACAGGGATGAAATGGAGGTGTAAGAGTCACTAGGTGTTCACAGGAAACACTTATTTATTACCTCCGCCAAGGAGGTTATGTTCTCGGTCGCGTTTGTTTGTTTGTCTGTCAGCAGGATAACTCAAAAAGTTTTGAACACATTTTGATGAAATTTTGTGGAGTGGTTGGAACTATCCGGATCCCGATGCTCTATGGCATTTTCAATGTTAAAGTTAGCATTAAGCAGTTGCAGCTGTCATCACGTTCGGGTGCATTTGTTTTCAAATTGTAATATTTCTTAAATTTATTTGTGTTTGTATATTAATAATCTAATGATTATTATATACAATTTTAGAGAAAGAGACGAAAAAAAATAGATCACTGTGCCAAGGAGGGAATCTCTTTAGGGTCACTGACCCTATGGCCTTGTTTAGAGAAATGTTTCATAAATGTTAAAAAAAAAAAACATATTTGCAGTTGAGTTGAATAATAAATTGAATTTTGTCTCTTATTTGTTTTTGTCTGTAAGCACATGCAATATCAATATCAGTGCTCAGATGACAGTAGCTTCTGGGAAAGGTGCAAGTTGCAATAAACTGTGATGCCAAGCGCTAAGGATACATGCTATCCAGTCACAGCAGATGAAACTTTTTTTACTACTGAGCAAACATCATTTTTAGACTTTTTTTTAGGTTCAATGATTCCACAGTGTGTAGATGTTATCAATCAACTCAATCAATCAACTTTTTTCTTATATAGCGCCAAATCACAACAAACAGTTGCCCCAAGGCGCTCCATATTGTAAGGCAAGGCATACAATAATTATGAAAAACCCCAACGGTCAAAACGACCCCCTATGAGCAAGCACTTGGCAACAGTGGGAAGGAAAAACTCCCTTTTAACAGGAAGAAACCTCCAGCAGAACCAGGCTCAGGGAGGGGCAGTCTTCTGCTGAGACTGGTTGGGGCTGAGGGAAAAAACCAGGAAAAAGACATGCCGTGAAGGGGGGCAGAGATCGATCACTAATGATTAAATGCAGAGTGATGCATACGGAGCAAAAAGAGAAAGAAACAGTGCATCATGGGAACCCCCCCACAATCTACGTCTAAAGCAGCATAACCAAGGGATGGTCCAGGGTCACCCGATCCAGCCCTAACTATAAGCCTTAGCGAAAAGGAAAGTTTTAAGCCTAATCTTAAAAGTAGAGAGGGTATCTGTCTCCCTGATCTGAATTGGGAGCTGGTTCCACAGGAGAGGAGCCTGAAAGCTGAAGGCTCTGCCTCCCATTCTACTCTTACAAACCCTAGGAACTACAAGTAAGCCCGCAGTCTGAGAGCGAAGCGCTCTAATGGGTAATATGGTACTACGAGGTCCCTAAGATAAGATGGGACCTGATTATTCAAACCTTATAAGTAAGAAGAAGAATTTTAAATTCTATTCTAGAATTAACAGGAAGCCAATGAAGAGAGGCCAACACGGGTGAGATATGCTCTCTCCTGCTAGTCCCCGTCAGTACTCTAGCTGCAGCATTCTGAACCAACTGAAGGCTTTTTAGGGAACTTTTAGGACAACCTGATAATAATGAATTACAATAGTCCAGCCTAGAGGAAATAAATGCATGAATTAGTTTTTCAGCATCACTCTGAGACAAGACCTTTCTGATTTTAGAGATATTGCGTAAATGCAAAAGGCAGTCCTACATATTTGTTTAATATGCGCTTTGAATGACATATCCTGATCAAAAATGACTCCAAGATTTCTCACAGTATTACTAGAGATCAGGGAAATGCCATCCAGAGTAACGATCTGGTTAGACACCATGCTTCTAAGATTTGTGGGGCCAAGTACAATAACTTCAGTTTTATCTGAGTTTAAAAGCAGGAAATTAGAGGTCATCCATGTCTTTATGTCTGTAACACAATCCTGCAGTTTAGCTAATTGGTGTGTATCCTCTGGCTTCATGGATAGATAAAGCTGGGTATCATCTGCGTAACAATGAAAATTTAAGCAATACCGTCTAATAATACTGCCTAAGGGAAGCATGTATAAAGTGAATAAAATTGGTCCTAGCACAGAACCTTGTGGAACTCCATAATTAACTTTAGTCTGTGAAGAAGATTCCCCATTTACATCAACAAACTGTAATCTATTAGACAAATATGATTCAAACCACCACAGCGCAGTGCCTTTAATACCTATGACATGCTCTAATCTCTGTAATAAAATTTTATGGTCAACAGTATCAAAAGCAGCACTGAGGTCCAACAGAGCAAGCACAGAGATAAGTCCACTGTCCAAAGCCAAAAGAAGATCATTTGTAACCTTCACTAATGCTGTTTCTGTACTATGATGAATTCTAAAACCTGACTGAAACTCTTCAAATAGACCATTCCTCTGCAGGTGATCAGTTAGCTGTTTTACAACTACCCTCTCAAGAATCTTTGAGAGAAAAGGAAGGTTGGAGATTGGCCTATAATTAGCTAAGATAGCTGGGTCAAGTGATGGCTTTTTAAGTAATGGTTTAATTACTGCCACCTTAAAGGCCTGTGGTACATAACTAACTAACAAAGATAGATTGATCATATTTAAGATTGAAGCATTAAATAATGGTAGGACTTCCTTGAGCAGCCTGGCAGGAATGGGGTCCAATAAACATGCCGATGGTTTGGACGAAGCAACCAATGAAAATAACTCAGACAGAACGACTGGAGAGAAAGAGTCTAACCAAATACCGGCATCACTGAAAGCAGCCAAAGATAACGATACATCTTTGGGATGGTTATGAGTAATTTTTTCTCTAATAGTCAAAATTTTGTTAGCAAAGAAAGTCATGAAGTCATTACTAGTTAAAGTTAATGGAATACTCAGCTCAATAGAGCTCTGACTCTTTGTCAGCCTAGCTACAGTGCTGAAAAGAAACCTGAGGTTATTCTTATTTTCTTCAATTAGTGATGAGTAGAAAGATGTCCTAGCTTTACAGAGGGCTTTTTTATAGAGCAACAAACTCTTTTTCCAGGCTAAGTGAAGATCTTCTAAATTAGTGAGACGCCATTTCCTCTCCAACTTACGAGTTATCTGCTTTAAGCTACGAGTTTGTGAGTTATACCACAGAGTCAGACACTTCTGATTTAAAGCTCTCTTTTTCAGAGGAGCTACAGCATCCAAAGTTGTCTTCAAAGAGGATGTAAAACTATTGATGAAATACTCTAACTCCCTTACAGAGTTTAGGTAACTACTCTGCTCTGTGTTGGTATATGACATTAGAGAACATAACGAAGGAATCATATCCTTAAACCTAGTTACAGCGCTTTCTGAAAGACTTCTAGTGTAATGAAACTTATTCCCCACTGCAGGGTAGTCCATCAGGGTAAATGTAAATGTTATTAAAAAATGATCAGACAGAAGGGAGTTTTCAGGGAATACTGTTAAGTCTTCTATTTCCATACCATAAGTCAGAACAAGATCTAAGATATGATTAAAGTGGTGGGTGGACTCATTTACTTTTTGAGCAAAGCCGATAGAGTCTAATAATAGATTAAATGCAGTGTTGAGGCTGTCATTCTCAGCATCTGTGTGGATATTAAAATCGCCCACTATAATTATCTTATCTGAGCTAAGCACTAAGTCAGACAAAAGGTCAGAAAATTCACAGAGAAACTCACAGTAACGACCAGGTGGACGATAGATAATAACAAATAAAACTGGTTTTTGGGACTTCCAATTTGGATGGACAAGACTAAGAGACAAGCTTTCAAATGAATTAAAGCTCTGTCTAGGTTTTTGATTAATTAATAAGCTGGAATGGAAGATTGCTGCTAATCCTCCGCCACGGCCCGTGCTACGAGCATTCTGACAGTTAGTGTGACTCGGGGGTGTTGACTCATTTAAACTAACATATTCATCCTGCTGTAACCAGGTTTCTGTTAGGCAGAATAAATCAATACGTTGATCAATTATTATATCATTTACCAACAGGGACTTAGAAGAGAGAGACCTAATGTTTAATAGACCACATTTAACTGTTTTAGTCTGTGGTGCAATTGAAGGTACTATATTATTTTTTCTTTTTGAATTTTTATGCTTAAATAGATTTTTGCTGGTTATTGGTGGTCTGGGAGCAGACGTTATGGCGTCAGTGACCCCATGGCCTTGGTGAAGATTTGCACTCTGAGTGCTTCTAGTTTCTGTATGTATTTATTTATTTATTTATTTATGTATGTTCATTGTTAGTTGCTTTTATATTTTCTGTTGTTTCTATTCTATTTTTGTCTCTTTCTGTAAAATTGTATATAATAATCATTAGATTATGACTTTTAACATTGGAAATGCCATAGACATGCTAACGCATTAGCATCGCTCCCGTTTTTAAGTTATAAAATACATCTATCAACTGTTTCAGAAGACCATAACAGGTCGGTTTAACATAGAAAAGGTAAATAATACTCAGATGTATGCTCTTTGGGGGTTTAGCGGGGGAAAATTAAGCGAAAGAATAAACAAAGCAATAGATCGAAGCATTGCTTCAATCTGCGAACCACTGCTTCGATTGGTTCAAGGTTCAAAGCAAAGCCGCGCTGCAGTAAAGTTGATTACGGACCCACTGCAGGGTCTGTAATCAATGTAGAGAAATTATCATTTTCCTGACAAACACTCCCCCAAAACAACGGCCACTCTGAAGGACCAATAACAGAATCGTTAAACACAAAGCTTATTGATGTCGGTGGATCGAATCATTTCTTAACGATACCCGAAAGGAACCGGTTCTCGATACCCATTCCTAGATCTGGTTAGTACTTGGATGGGAGACCTTTGCGGAACACCAGCGGCTGTGTGCGTTTCTCCAGGTGACACTAGAGTTGCATCAGGAATTGCATCTGGCATAAAACTTGTGCCAAATACCAATGCGGATTTGCTTGTATCCGCTGTGGTGACCCAGAATAAAACGGGAGCAGTCGAATGGATGACAACAACAACATAGAACAGTACTTCTAGTATAGTATTGCTTGTACAAACCAAAATGTAATTTTTCAGTGTACAGGAACAGTGCAACAAAGTTATCCATGTTAGTAGAAGAGGATGCCTTCGTAGATGTTTCTTTTGCTTGTTATTCATGTCTAAAATAAGTTAGCTGAATTGTTAAGATTATTTGTGTATTTCTGAGTAGGGTTGGGTATCGAGAACCGGTTCTTTTCGGTATCGTTAAGAAATGATTCGATCCACAGTCACCAATAGCCTTTTTGCTTAATGATTCCCTTATTGGTCCTTCAGAGCGGCCGTTGTTTTTGGGGGTGTTTGTCGGGAAAATAATCATGTCTCTACGTTGATTACAGAACCCCTGCAGGGTTTGTGAACAACTGTTTCTGCAGCCCGGCTCTTCTTGGAAGCTTGAAGCATTGATCCAACTCGCTGCTTCATTGGTTCTTTGTTTTATTTTGTTTTATCTTAATTTTTCCCCACTAAAACCCCAAAGAACATATGTCTGAGTAATATTTACCTTTTTTATGTTTTTATGGTCTTCTGAAACAGTTGATAGATGTATTTTATAACTTAAAAAACAGGACCGATGCTAACGCATTAGCATGTCTATGGCATTTTCAATGTTAAAGTTAGCATTAAGGGGGGGGGGGTTAATTTTTGGGTTTCAGCTTATTTTGTTTTTCACCACTTTCATTCCTGAATATGTCAATCGTGAGTCACTTTTGTGCAGATTAAAGTCACTAACTGGGACTCCTGTCTTGTTGCGAGAAAGAAACGAGAATCATCCTTCATTCTGTTCACACAGCTCCAAATGCTGTGCGGCTCTCTGCCGAGTCAAGTTAGAATGATAGAATCCAGTCGGAATTAATAACTTCAAAGCGAAACGCTGTTTAAATCGACACCTTTTCCCAAATCTTGTAATACAAACAAACTGCAATCAATCAAAATATTTTTTTTCCCCCCACCCAAAATGAGACGTTCTGCGCAGACGTGCAGCAGCCGGCTGAGCTCAGCGGTATGGAGACAGTTCATGCCAAAATGTCTGAAAGGAAATGCTTTTGACAAAAACTCCAGATTTTTATTTTCATTTATGTCCAGAGATCCAGGATACAGTGACCAATTTCATATTTATTTGCTTTAAGACTCAGTAAAATGTTGTTTACATAGAAGACCTGTAAAGCCTACTTTTAGTACACAGATCGATAAGCAGAATCAATAATGACATCAGTGTCGATAAAACCTTATTAATACCCATCCCTAGTTCTGAGTAAAAAGCCATTTTTGTGATTGTAGAACAACCTCAAACTCTAACTTTAAAAAAATAAGTCTCTTTCGTTTCTCCCTTTTTTCCACTCTGGCTCATCACAGGAGAGCCAAGATGGATCTGCATGTTGATTTGGCACATTTTATGCTGAATGCTCTTCCTGGTGCAGCTCCACATTACATGGAGAATGGGTGTTTTAAATAAAATTGGTGGTAGCAGTTTTTTTTTTTTTTTTTAGTGCATTTGCCATGCAGCTTTGTTCCACACTCTGCTCCAAATCTTGGGGGATAGACAGCCCTCTGTGCAGCTGCAGTCTGATGAGACAGAACCCCTGTTGTTGTGTTTTGTTTTTTTTGTTTTTTTTACTGTGATAGTGCAGCACACCACAGAACAAGAACCACCAAATGACAAATTCTGGCTACATCTGAGCACAGTTCAAATCTAATAAAACAGTTATATGACTAAACACTTTTTGTGTTGCTAAAGAAAATCCCAACTTTTATCCTCACCCTTCTGAAGCATGTTGAAGGCTCCAGTGAACGCTATTCTGTTTTGTAAAAGGTTAAGAAAATCCAAATGGCTTATTTGTAGAGTATTATGGCCGTCATTTATGGTTGATCAACTAAAATAATCTTCTCCACTATTTTCATTTTGTGTTGTGCAGCGCATTGTGTTGGAGTGCACTGTGTGCATACTGTGTCTTGCTGAATCCAAAGTGCAGTTAGGAAATATGTGTGCACAAGAAGAGAACAGATATCGTGTGCCATGATTTGTGCAGTTTTTAAACATGCTAGCAAATGAGCAGTGCAACAGTGTTTCATCGTTATGACAGTGTCTGTTTCTGAGACAAGCACAAAGTGCGTTATTGCATTACAACCAGTGAGCATGTGCATCGTGATGAGGTACACGTAGATGTTTTACCTCTTATTTTGCATGAGTGGCAATAATCCAGACACCAGAGTCAGTTGTACATTAGCCCACACTTCCACAGGCAGTGGAAGCAAGCACGGTGGGGGGGACATAGCCCTTCTGGGTTTTACTATTTGGGGAGGTGATGGTCTAGTGGTTAAGACGTTGGGCGTGAGACCAGAAGATCCTCGGTTCAAATCCTAGCCTGACTGGAAAATCACAAAGGGCCCTCGTTGCTCCTGGTGTGTAGTGAGCGCCTTGCACGGCAGCACCTTCACATCAGGGTGAATGTGAGGCATTATTTGTAAAGCGCATTGAGCGCCTGATGCGGATAGAAAAGCGCTATAAAAATGCAGTTCATTTACCATTTTACTATTTAGAATCTGTGAACGAGAGCTACGTGTGTCCAAATATAGTGGAGCTGCTAAAGGATGTATTAGATGTAAATTCATTATGAATAATTACAAGTAGCCCTACAACAGACTGGTGTCCTGTCCAGGTTGTACCCTGCCTCACACCCTATGACTGCTGGGTTAGGCTTTAGCCCTCCTGTGACCCTTGATTCGAGTAAGCGGGTATAGAAAATGAATAATTACAAGTACTTTGCTTTGAATAGTACCAAGTAGCCCCACAGTGAGACAAAAAAAATCTGTATTTGGGTGGGTAGGACGTGGAGGGAAGATGCACAGATAATTGTTTTATAATTGAATTGCAGCCTTCTGAATTATAATCAAATCATGAGGTACCTAAATGTTTCCGTATTTAACCAATATATAGTCTAGTTCTATTCCAGGTACTGTATTTTCCACAGGAGTAGAACTTGCCCCTGTTTAAAAAAAAAAAAAAAAAAAAAAAAAGACATGCCTCTTGAAGAGGAAAAATCCATATACAAGTTACACTGGAGTATGTCACTTTCTGTATTATCGTGTATGTTGTTTTCTGTGTTATCCAGCTCTTTAATTTGGGATTTTTATGCATTGTTGTAGTGTAGTTTTTAATGCGGTTTTTTTCTTGTATTAGTTGATTTTGTTAGTGCTTTGATTCCATGGAAAAGCCCTTTAAAAAGTCAACAAATTATTCATAACAACTTGTGATTTTTCAGTGCATGTAAGTTGCAGAGCCTTCTAAACCAGTAAAAATACACACAGCCTATATGGTATGGTGCTTCAGGCTGCATATACGTATACATTTTTCCAGTCCACCCAGCAGTAAATGGGTGCCTAGCCTCAGCTGAGGAAGTAAACTGTGGAGGATGTGGGTGTCCCATCCATGTGAGTCTGTAGACTCTCTGCTTCTTACTGCAGTGTACAGTGAGGAGTACTTACCCAGTAGGCCTCATCTTTCAGAAGAGTGATCAGCAATGTTTAATCACAAAGTGCAAAAACCACCTTGTTTTATTAGCTTATAAACTGGAGCCTCTTAAAAATCTTGATTCTGCAAGAGTTTCAAAAGTGTAAGAGTTCTAAAGTCATAAAATGACATGTTTGTCAAAGCAAAAATGACACTGCTCGCCACACCACTCTGATGCTGTGCTTTTAGTTTTTGTCACATTTTACCCCAACTGTGATTTCTCATTTGTAATATACAGCTGTTTTATAGTGTAAGGTCTTTTTGGATTTTTTTGAATTTATATTGTTCTGTCTTTGCAAAACAAAATGGCTATGACTGTAGTTTGTCTTTGTGTGGGAATGAAGTAACGGTTTTCTTCCCTGTCTCTTCTGTTCTCATTCCACAGTAGTTCAGAAAGCCGGGAACGTGCATATGACCACAGCCCTTATGGACATCATGACCGCAGTGGCACTTTTGACAGACAGCGTCACTACAATGCTGATTATTACCGTGATCGTTCTTTGTTTGCTGCTGCTGGCCCAGGAAGCAGTGCTTTAAGCGGAAGCTTTGAGACTTCAGACCCTCATTTTGATTCTCGGATCCGGGATCCCTTCACACTTACGAATGCTACACGACGTGACCTCTATAGAGATGACAGAGGGCGACGTCTTGACAGAACTTACCATCACCGTCGAAGCCGATCCTCTCATTCCTCACAGTCAAGGCACCCTTCTCCACATCGGACCACAGGACAAACGCCCAAAACTCCTCACTCCCCTAAAAGAGCGCCTTTGTCCCCTGGAAGAGGCCCTCGATCTGGATCCCATAGCAGGTCATCCAGTTCGGATTCTGTCAGCACCACTAGCAGCACAGGAAGTGGGAGGTTTGATACATTTTCTTATTTAGTCAAAAAATGAAGTTTCATATGAAATATACATTCTGGCTGAATACATTTTGTCAGTGGGTAGACTATAACATATTGGTGATTTTTTTTTTTTTTGTCTGGCTTGTTATGGTAGTGATTCAAACAGCAGCTCAAGTGACGGGTCTCGGGCACGTTCTGTTCAGTCATCAGCGACGCACGCGCCTCCTCAGTCTTCTATGGTGCTTGATTCAGAGGAGCCACGCAGAAGCTTTGGAATTAAAGTGCAAAACCTACCAGTGCGTTCCACCGGTGAGTTACTATGTCAGTCAGTAGCTCAACTTGTTAATAGTTTCTCTTCCCTCCCCACTCCCCACCCCTTTTTCCAGTTGCTATTTTGAGTACAAAAAAGTGGATAATTGTAACTCCTGGTATGCTTGTCTTCTCATTCAGCCCTTCCTAAACAACTTTTTCAAAAAATGGTTTACTGTATAGTTCACATTGTAGCAATAGCAGCGTCATATCAGAGATACTGTATTATAACAGCAGCACCGTCTTATAGCAAGTACTCCACAAAACTATTGAGAAGCACTCAGAATGATCTGATGCCCCCAAAATAAATTGATGAATAAAAACTAACAACATTTGACTGCTTCTGTGTAGCACAGGCTGAAAGCAGCATCTCTCTCTGTCTGAGTAAAAGAAAAATGTAATCAAATCCTTCATTTACTCTTTCACAGTTGTGAATCCTCGCGCTGTCTCGTGGTCCGTGACTCACGCGAGAGGTCAGTTTCAGCAGATTTCCGGTTCAGGGCACAGTGTAAACAAACCTCATGAAATATGGACAATAAGTCAACATCAGGGCACAGCAGAACTCCATCACAGGTGCTACACCTCCTTTAGATAACCCTCTCTATTTGCACGGATGAAAGTTTTCCGGAAATGAACGGAAATCAGGTTTTTACTCATGTGTGTGAATGTTTCCAGGTTATTTTGATAACATACATTAGAGCCCATTCATTCAGTTCATTTCAGTTCCACGCCCAAATAGTTGGTGGCGGTAATGCACTGTGTTGGTTGCAAGCCGCCAATAATTTCCAAAAGAACGGTTCATTTATTTTGGGTTATAAGAGTTTATAAAGTCATATTTTTTTGTGGACTGCTCTGTTGTTTTTTAAATGGTTTACTTTGTTGTGGACATTAAAAGTGATGAGTTGCACTTTTCCTCCAGTAATCATACATTAAGTGGAGCTAACGGGTGACATTTCCAGCGGCTAACAATGCTAATGCTGTTACCATTTAGATGAGAGTTTAACTGTTTGCGAGTCAATCTCAAGATTAATGACTTTGAGCAACGGACAAAATTTGTCTGAGGTGAGTGAAAATAATACATGTTAGTGCTCTGCTGAGGTTTATCAGCTAAATTTGCTTTTTAGCTGCAGCTGAGTGTTTGACCTATTTTTTTTTTCTTTTTACCAATAAAGCTACACAGTTTTTATTGTTACTGCTGTAACTACAAGAAAAGTCTTAACTATAAGTAACAGATTGTTTATTTAAAGTTTTTTAACCATCAAGTAATACAACCCCAATTCCAATGAAGTTGGGATGTTGTGTAAAATGTAAATTAAAACAGAATACAATGATTTGCAAATCCTCTTCAACTTGTATTCAATTGAATACACCACAAAGACAAGATATTCAATGTTCAAACTGATAAACTTTGTTTTTGTGCAAATATTTGCTCATTGCAACACATTTCAAAAAAGATGGGATAGTGGTATGTTTACCACTGTGTCACAACCTTTCCTTACACTCAATAAGTGTTTGGGAACTGAGGACACTAATTGTTGAAGCTTTGTAGGTGGAATTCTTTCCCATTCTTGCTTGATGTACGGCTTCAGTTGTTCAACACTCCGGGGTCTCCGTTGTCCTATTTTGCGCTTCATAATGCGCCACACATTTTCAATGGGCGACAGGTCTGAACTGCAAGCAGGCAGGTCTAGTACCCGCACTCTTTTACTGTGAAGCCATGCTGTTGTAACACGTGCAGAATGTGGCTTGGCATTGTCTTGCTGAAATAAGCAGGGACGTCCCTAAAAAAGACGTTGCTTGGATGGCAGCATGTGTTGCTCCAAAACCTGGATGTACCTTCCAGCATTGATTGAGCCATCACATGTGTAAGTTGCTCATGCCATGGGCACTAACACACTCCCATACCATCACAGATGCTGGCTTTGAACTTTGTGCTGGTAACAATCTGGATGGTCTTCTTCCCTCTTTGTCCGGAGGACACAACGTCCATGATTTCCGAAAACATTTTGAAATGTGGACTCATCAGACCACAGCACACACTTTTCCACTTTGCATCTGTCCATTTCAAATGAGCTCGGGCCCAGAAAAGGCAGCGGTGGTTGTGGATGTTGTTGATGTATGGCTTCAACTTTGCATGGTAGAGTTTAACTTGCACTTGTAGATGTAGTGATGATTTGTGTTAACTGACAATGGTTTTCTGAAGTGTTCCTGAGCCCATGCGGTAAGATCCTTTACACAGTGATGTCGGTTTTTAATGCAGTGCCACCTGAGGGATCGAAGGTCACAGGCATTCAGTGTTGGTTTTCAGGCCTTGCTGCTTAGGTCGGGTTCACGTGGCAGGATAATTAGGTCAATATCGGACCCGATCTTCCCCTTCCGACAATCTTAAGGATGCCCCGACAGTCGTGATTAGGGCAGTCACAATTATTACAATATTCGCCAGTCGCGATTATTTTTCATATTCGCAAATATTTTTTCTAATCGCGATTACCGTGAATTACTTATATTATCCGCAAAGTTGCATAAAACGACTCAATCTGACGTCATCGTGCAGCAGCAGCCACACTCAGCCTCGCTGCGTCACTCTGTTTCCCTCTCGTCTTGGTCGGATGGTTAGCGAGGCTCGGATAATAACACGGAGCGTGAGGAGGTTCTGGTTCCAAAGCCACGTACCACGGCACCACTGTGGATGCATTTCGGTTTTAAGTAGGGCTGCCACGACTAGTCACGACTACGTTGACGATTGAAATCATTAACAACTAATTTAGTAGTTGACAAGCCATTTATTTTATTTAAGTCTTTGTTTTTCCTCTCAAGTCATAGTTTTAGGCAGCCGTCATTTTGACGTTCAAATTTTGAATAAGACGGCCGAATAAGAGTGGCCGTCTTATTCAAAGCCGTTTAAAATGGGTAGTTTACCGAAGGGTGTGTGTGTGTGTGTGTGTGTGTGTGTGTGTGTGTGTGTGTGTGTGTGTGTGTCGGAGTCAACTCGCTACAGACTGCGAGGGAGGGAGCAGGTGAGGGAGTGAGATTCCTGAACGGAGGCACGAGACGTTAACGTTCTGCTGTGAACCATCAGTGCACTTAAGACTGCGAGTGCGGAGTAGAGAGAGGATTTTAACCCGAGTGAACATGTATTAAAACACTTGGGTCTGCCTTTACTCTCTGTACTTTCTCTACACGTGTGGTTCTGACGGCACCGTCCTGTTCACACCATGTGCGCGTCGTATACTGAATTTATGAGATCACGTGATGAAATAAACGGTCAAATATCCTTAAAAAAATTAGAATATATAAATGAACTGAGCAAAAATTACACACACAGGTTTAAAAAAAAAACCCTGCTGTGGAGAAGCTGTGCAGAGGCACAGATCACAAAAAGCTGAACTTTAACAGCTGTTTATTTTCCAAAGGTATGTATTTGTTCAATCTTGAGCTTAATGTAGTGTTCAAGCACAAAACGTGGCTGATGAGGGGAAAAAAAGGATGACTTCATCACACTAAAATGAGCTGGAGTCAGAATAAAAATACAAGCTGCTGATTTCTGTTGTTTTTCAAAGTTATTAAGCTGTAGCTATATGTTTTAATTATTTCAAAGTGAGTTGCCTCTTATTGTATTCTGATTTATTTATACAAAAAAATATATGTATGGGGAGTGTAATCAGCCTGCATTGGTCTGTTAAGTTTATATCAGTTTTTCTGTACATGTTCAGGTGTTTTTCCTTTTTTATAAGAGTTTGGTGTTTGCTCCACAAAGTTTTAAAACACAATAAAATGTTCACACTTTTCTTAATAGCTGTTCTGTAATTTCAGAAATTCAACAGAAACAACCACAAATCATAAAAAGTTGGGACTATATGTAAAATGAAGATAAAAATAAAAATGTTGCACTATTCCCAGTTTCTCCACTCACAAAAGCCAAACGTTCTTCCAGAGTTGTGTAATCATACTATGATAGTAGAATATAAAGAAGGGAAAAAAAGAGAAAAAAATAGACTATATAATCGTCAATCGTAATTATTTGCCTGACAATTAATCGTCTCCAAAAATTCCTAATCGTGATGATGCTAAAGATAATCTTATTAGATATTCCTCCCGTGTGTGGTGTGTTAGAGCACTCTGATCTGCTCGGAAGGCCGTCAGGAGCGCTCCGATCGCAAATCGGGGATATTCAACATGTTGGATTTTTTTTGGGCCGATATCTCAGCGTGTGTTGTGTCTTCCGACCACAAACGAGCACACAGCCTGCTGAATGTGACGTGCAGCCAATCAGAAAGCGAGATGACGGACGTACAGAGTGGAAAATAAAATCAAAACAGCTGTTCTGACTTACCAGAAAGTCCGGTGGTCACGCTGTCTCCACTCCTTTAAAGAACACCTTTTCTTTTCTTTTTGTATTGTTTTTTTTCCCTCTGTTTTAAATAGTCCACAAAGTACCTCCGTTTGTTTACTCTGAAGTCATGTTTAATCTTGAGAAATTTTGCGAGATTTCCTGTCTGAGGTGGGAAAGTTCGTGTGTGGTGGTGTTGTTCTTACTGTGTGGCTGAACACCACACACTGTACGACCAAACCTGTTAGAGCTATGATTTTTTTTTTTTTTTATCTTCACCTGTGTGGTCTCTCAGGTTTTGGAAACCTAAAGATCATTTTAAAATCCTGTCGTGTGAACTAGGCTTAACATGTAGAAAGTTCTCCAGATTCTCTGAATCTTCTGATTATATTATGGGCTGTAGATGATGGAATCCTTAATTTTTTTTGCAATTGATCGTTGAGAAACATTGTTCTTAAACTGTTGGACTTTTTTTTTTTAATGCAGTTGTTGACAAAGTGGTGATACTCACCCACCTTTGCTTGTGAATAGCTGAGCCTTTTGGGGATGCCCCTTTTATACCCAATCATGACTCTCACCTGTTTCCAAACAGGTGTTCTTTGAGCATTCATCAACTTTCCCAGTCTTTTGTTACCCGTCCCAACTTTTTTGAAATGTGTTGCAGGCACCCATTTCAAAATGAGCAAATATTTGCACAAAACAACAAAGTTTATCAGTTTGAACATTAAATATTTTGTCTGTGATGTATTCAATTAAATATAGGTTGAAGAGGATTTGCAAATCATTATATTCTGTTTTTATTTACACTGTACACAACGTCCCAACTTCATTGGAATTGAGGTTGTAGCACAGTGCTGTTTATCATTTTAAGAAATATATTTCTTGACCACATCAGAAACATGCAGTTGCTGAATGAATGGATGTATGTACCATTATTACATGTACACTTTACTTTTCCTCTTATTTGTCTAAAAATGTTTTCTAATGTAAGAAAAGTTTTTTAACTTCAGAATGTACAGTAATCAGAAATTCATGTTGAATTAAAAATATATTTGTAAGGATTTTAAGGTGGCCAAGAATTAAAACAGATCATCAATAGCTCCAGAGTGCCTGCCAAAACTAGGAAAACTCAGAAGTGAGTAAAGGTTGAACAACTTGATCTATTAATGTGCGATAAATACTCCTATTGTTACATTTGAATTGATACTGAGGTTTATTATTTTTGAGTTCTTTGAATTGGCATTTCTTTTACAGTGTAGTTTTCTGAACCACAATGTATGGTTGTGTTTTTTGTTTTGTTTTTGTTTTTTTTTATTAAAGGCTGGTAGCACAATACAAGTTGTGTGAAAAGACTGGGTGGAAAAAATTGACCTGACCCAAAAAAAAACAAAAAAAAAACACATTTTTTTTTGGGGTGGTAAAATAGACCTGAAAATGCACCAGAATACATCTTAGATCTCAAACTTTTCTGGGGTAGAACCCCCAGACCCCCCACTGGGGACTTTGGGCATTTGGCCCTTGCCAAAACGTTTTAGTGCTCCCCCCGTGGCCCACTTTCATAACTGTATTTGGGAGAACGTATCATAATCGCCTGTGAACGTGCTGGATCAGCGCCATCCACATCCTCGTTAGCCATTGTTTACATGCGCTGTGAGATGCCAGAACTCTGCTGGCACCGTGCGTTGTGGGAAGCGCAGGGGACAACAGGGGATTATGGGAAACGTTAAAGTACCGAATTAAATAATCCAGATTTCCTCCTGTGTCTGTAGCTGCTGTGACATTCAGAAATTAACAGTTTCTTTTATAGATTAAAGGCTTTGTGTTTCCAAAAACCTCCTGTTTTCTTGGAGAAACAAGAGCTTTCTTTGAAGCTAAACAAGGAGAGAGGGAAGAGTTGAGAGAGGAATGGAGGGGGGTGTGGGGAATTCACTCATTTTCACATGAAAACAAGTTAATAGTTTTCACGAAACTTAAATTGTGCAAACTGTTTCCTGTTTACAAATGATCACATGATCATTGGACGTTAGCACTAAACGTTCATTAAAGTGGATATGACACTTAAAGACAACATAGTCTTATTACATGTAACAAAGGTTATATAATTCGGTCAACCTAAGCGTTTTGGGAAAATGGACGCGATTCTCCCGTTATATATAACATTTGAACGGCCCGCCACCGAAAAATGTGCACGCGCCGTGACCAGCTTCCCGTTGAGCACGAAGGCTAAAATAAGTCACTACGTGTAGGCCGTATCGGCTTGTGCGCCTGGCGGCTGTTGTTTACACTTTTTTTTTTTGCGGCAGAAACTTTGATTAAACACAGCTCTCAGGGACTTGTTTGTCAATATGCCTGACCAGTGTGTCGCAGCATATTGCACAAACACAAGGGTGAAAGGTTTTAGCCTTTTCAAGTCACGGCGGCGGCATGTTGTTGTTTTCAGCGATCTTTTTCGAAACCTTTGCCATTTATTTCCTATTCTTTCGTGAAAATAACTTAACTAAACACGGATGAATGCAATGCTAGGTACTCAAACGGCAAAAACCCGAAGGTAATGGCGGTGGTCTGCAAGTAATAGCTACACTATCACGGCTCCGGAACAATAACAAAGGCAGTAAACAGACGCTCGACTCGAAAATGCTATACAGTGGTCCCTCGCTATAACGCGGTTCACCTTTCGCGGCCTCACAGTTTCGTTGATTTTTTTTTTTTTTTGTGCAATTTTGCATGCTTTTTTTTTTTTTAAACGGCGCATTGTGTTCTACGTCCTTATGTTTTTAGCCTTTTTAGATGTTATTTATGACCTACGCATAACATAAAATGACATTAAATATGCATAATTAAGTTAAATTGCCTCAAGTTGTGGCTCTTACAATAGATTACAAAACATTACAAATCTTGAATTACTGTAATTTATTCTTCTTCACATAGACCCACTGCTGTGTGAAAACGGCCTATCATATGGAGCTAATAGCCTCTTACTTCAGGCAAAGTTTCAGTGAAAATGGCAAATGGGTTTTAGGGGGTGGTTTCAAAGATGATGTCACTGAAGTCAACATTTATGGCAGGCTTTCAAATCTGAGCATTTCAACGCAGAAGGTGAAATCTGGCTAAATTCCCCATGTTTGACTTAATATCTCAGGGCACAGGACACCAAAAATAAAGCACAATACATCAGTATTTTTGTAATTAGTGATTTTTGATTAGTCAACTCATTTGACATTTCATCTATTAGTGATATGCACTTTTAAGAAAAGCAAATGAGTCAGAAACACAAAGGATTATATTTAAAAAATTTATACTGCCCCGTGTAATAGATAATACCCCCGTCACACTAAAGGCCGAATGAAAATTCCTCCCACATTCCAGAGGTGTCATAGTGCATTCAAAGATGTTGGACAGTAGTCTAAACAGTCGGCCAACTTCTTGTGGCCTCCCCGAATGTTTTGCACAGACCTAAAAATGCACCAGAATGCATCTAAAATTTCAAATTTTTCTGGGGGAAAACCCGCAGATCCCCTGCCAGGGGCTTCGGGCGTTCGACCCTTGCCAAAAACTTCACACTTCAAACCTTGTATGAATAGGAAAAAGTGTATTCATCTCAGGATATGTATGGACTTGGTTGATAAGCCACGGATATCTAGGGCTTAGCCCTGCTAGCCCATTTGTTAGCCGTCATTAGGTGAGGTGTAGTAGTTCCCAGCTTTGACTCGGCAGCAATCTATTAGGGAAAAGTATCGAGTTGTGACTTATTACTGACATTACATAAAAATGTTCACCATGATAGTTTTGAAACATGGCATCTTGGTTGTCTCACATTCAATGTTGCCTGGTAATTTTGTTTGTTTGAGTTGGTATTTCCAGAGCAGTGTTCTTTTGAATAGGCAGCATGGTGGATTAGTGGTTAGCACTGTTGCCTCACAGTGAGAAGGTCATGGGTTCAATTCCCACCTGTGGCCTTTCTGTGTGGAGTTTACATGTTCTCCCTGTGTTTGCGTGAGTTTCCCCCGGGTGCTCCGGTTTCCTCTCACATCCAAAGACATGCGGGTTAGGTGTATTGGAATCTTTAAATTGTCCGTAGGTGTGTGAGTGGGTGTGAATGTGTTTGTCTGTCTGTCTGTGACCCTGTGACAGACTGGCGTCCTGTCCTGGTTGTACCCCGCCTCACGTTCTGACTGCTGGGATAGGCTCCAGCCCCCCGCGACCCTTAATTGGACTAAGCGGTTGAAGGTGTGTGTGTGTGTGTGTGTGTGTGTGTGTGTGTGTGTGTGTGTGTGTGTGTGTGTGTGTGTGTGTGTGTGTGTGTGTGTGTGTGTGTGTGTGTGTGTTCTTTTGACAATCTGGGTAAACTTGAATTTCCCTGGTAAAAACATGATGAAAACTATTGTTTTTTTTTTCTGATGTAAAAGATATAACAATGTGTTAATTATTCAAAGTTGAACAAGATGTAGTTTGTACAAGGCTCAGTAAGAGCTGTTGGCCAGTAGCCTGTATCTGCAGAGGCCCAGTTATTCAGGTGTCGTTGATCATTAGAAAACACTGTGTCCTGTTGCTTTTCGCATTGCCTTGAAGAATCCAGATGGTGTAATGTGTTGTTAGGTCATGCCATATTTCATGAGCATGAGTAGGGGTGCCACAACTAGTCGACTAGTCACAACTACGTCGACTATTGAAACCGTGGACAACTAATTTAGTAGTCGACGAGTCGTTTATTTTATTTAAGTCTTTGTTTTTCTTTCCATTCATAGTTTTAGGCAGCGAGCCGTCCTGCCGTCATTTCGACGTTCAAATTTGGATAAGACGGCCAATTAAAACAGTGGCCGTCTTGTTCAAAGCCGTTTAAAATGCACAGTTTACCGAAGGAGCTGTCGGTGTGTGCGCGTGCGCAGAGTCAACTGATTGTAGACTGTGGGGGAGGAAGATTCCTGAACTGAGGCACGAGACATTACATTCTGCTGAGAACCATCAGTGCACGTGAGACAGTGAGCACGGTGCAGAGAGAGAGGATTTTAACCCGAGTGAACATGTTAAAAAAAAAAAAAACAAAACCCAAACCGTGGAGCTGCCTTTACTTCTCTGCACTTTCTCTACTTGTCCGGGTCCGAAGGCGCCGTACTGTTCACACCATGTGCGCATTGTATACTGAATTTATGAGATCATGAGATGAAATAAACAGTTAAATATCCTTAAAAATGAGAGTAAATAAATTAACGGAGCAAAAATTACGCACACGCGTAAAAAACCCTGCTGTGGAGAAGCTGTGCAGTTATGTTCAGACACAGATCACATAAAGCAGGCAAGAACTCTGAACTTTAACAGCTGTTATTTTCCAAAGGTATTTATTTGTTCAATCTTAAGGTTAATGTAGTGTTCAAGCACAAAACATGACTGATAAGGAGAAAAAAAAAGACTTTTAAAAATGACTTCATCACACAAAAATGAACTGGAGTCAGAATAAAAATGCAAGCTGCTGATTTTTGTTATTTTTCAAAGTTATTATAAGCTGCAGCTATATGTTTTATTCATTTCAAAGTAAGTTGCCTCTTATTTTATTCTGATTTATTTATACAAAAAAATATGGGGAGTCAAATCAGCCTGCATTGTTCTGTTCAGTTTATATCAAAGTTTGCCTGCACGTCTGTGTATTTTTTCCTTCTTTCTAAGAGTTTGGTGTTTTGCATTTGCTCCACAAAGTTTTAAAACACAATAAAATGTTCACACTTTTCTTTAAAGCAGTTCTGTAATTTTAGAAATGCAACAGAAACAACCACAAATCAGAAAAAGTTGGGACAATATGTAAAATGAAGATAAAATAAAAATGTTGCACTATTCCCACTTTCTCCACTCACAGAAGCCAAAAGTTCTTCCAGAGTTGTGTATTGGTGGCTTCCCTCACTTGTCTCCTTCCAGAATGGACATTTAGTTTTTGAGAACTGCCTACCTGATGCATATTTACTATCAAGTACCACACTGTTTGTATTTCTGAATGGTTGATGTAAATGAAGTCTAAGAAATAGTCATTGATTTGGAAATGTTCATGTTTTCATCCCCTGACATTTCTCGGAAAATGCTGCAGGCCTTAAATTTAGGAAATTACGTATGATCCAACTAGTCGACTAATCGCAAAAAATCATCGTTGACTAGTTGACTATCAAAATAGTCGTTTGTGGCAGCCCTACATGAGAGTAATGTGAATGCATTTTTATCATTTACAGATACGAGCTTAAAAGATGGACTTTTCCATGAATTCAAAAAACACGGGAAAGTGACCTCTGTGCAGATCCACGGAGCATCAGAGGACCGTTATGGTTTGGTATTCTTTAGACAGCAAGAGGATCAGGAGAAAGCTCTGAGTGTCTCCAAAGGAAAACTCTTCTTTGGCATGCTTATTGAGGTCACTGCCTGGAACGGTCCTGGTATGTGGTGATAATTGTAATGTTTTTATATGATGCATGGGAGTTATATTGTTTGTGGACTATGTTTGGTGTGGGCAAAAAGTACTTCAGTGTTAGTAATATGAAATAATTTCTAACCCCCAGAAACAGAGAGTGAAAACGAGTTCCGGCCCTTGGATGGACGGATAGATGAATTCCACCCAAAGGCCACGAGGACACTGTTCATAGGTAACCTTGAGAAAACCACAGGTTACCAACAACTTCTTGATGTATTTCAACGCTTTGGAGAAATTGTGGTATGTTATCATGCAAAGGACTGTACAAGTAAATATGTACTTTATGCATTTATATATGCTAAATGTAAATTCTACTGATTTTGTCTTTTGTTCTCAAGGACATTGACATCAAAAAAGTAAATGGAGTTCCCCAGTATGCCTTTGTGCAGTATTCTGATATTGCTAGTGTATGCAAAGCCATAAAGAAGATGGATGGAGAGTATCTAGGAAGCAACAGACTGAAGGTAGTATTCTTATAGCAAACAATAAAAAAAAAAAAAATGGTAATATTTATGGCTGTTGTACGACTTCAAACAAATCTGTTCTATACATGACTCCTGTATGTTCTTTTTGTTGTCATTGAAGCTTGGTTTTGGGAAAAGCATGCCTACCACATGTGTCTGGCTGGATGGTTTGACCTCCAATATTACAGAGCAAAATCTCACACGACACTTCTGTCGTTATGGACATGTAGTCAAGGTTTGATTTGTTGCTTTGACATGCCACTTGTTCATTTTTCACAAATATGTATGTAATTTTAGTTTGTTCTTTTTAGGTTGTCTTTGACAGGTTGAAAGGGATGGCTCTCATTTTATACAACAACACAGATTTTGCACAGGCAGCTGTAAGGGAGACAAAAGGCTGGAAGATGGGAGGCAATAAAGTAAAGGTAAATAGACATTTAATAGATTGTATATATCAGTGATGAAAGCATTCTGGAAATTGTAGGAAATCCGGGTTTTTACTCGTGGTGAACGTTTCTGGGTTCCATTCACTCAGTTTCACGCCCATACAGTTGGTGGTGGTAATGCGCCGTGTTGGTTTGCAAGCAGCTAATAATCTCCAAACAAGGGTTATTTTTGTTTTGGGTTCAGGAGTTTATTAAATCATAATTTTGGGGACTGCGTGGTGGTTCTCCTAATGGTTTACTTTGTTGTGGACATTAAAAGTTAATGAGCTGTATATTTCTTCCAGTAATCATACATTAAGTGAAGCTAACAGGTGAAGCTCCCAGCTGCTAAAAATGCTAATGTCATTAGCATATAGATGAGAGTTTAACTTGTCTTGGAGCCGTAACCACAACAGTAATGAGTTTGAGCAACAAAGCTTCTCCAAATTTGTCTGTGGTGAGTGAGTAATTGAAAATACGTGATGTTATTGGTCTGTTAAACTGTTCACTTCACGTTAGCTTTTAGCTGTCGGATGTTAAATCGATCCCTGTCGAGCCGAGTGAATATTTTATATTCGGAACCTATATTGACCTATTTTTATTTTTACTAAATAAAGCTACACAGTTTTTTAAATTTTATTCTTACTGCTGTAAGAAGAAAAGTCTCAACTTTAAATAACTTAAGATTTTGTTTAATTTTTTTTTAGGGCAGGGCAACGTTAACGCGCTAACGTTGCATTAATTATTGAGGTCATTATCGCCGACAATTTTGTTCCTCCCCATAACGCTGCATTTTTTTTTTTTTTTTTTTTTTTTTTTTTTTTTTTTAGCCTTTTATGACTGTTGTTCGTTGCCCTTTATTTTGAAAGCGTCAGTCGGGGGCGAGCTATGCTGCTGCTTCCTGCTGATAGCTGAGTTCACACAGAAAACGACACGAGGATCGAGAAAAGTACAGGCTATGCAATGCACAACAAAATAAAATGCAGAAAGACGCCGAACTTTTGAATGGACATTTTCGGTACACAGTTCTACAGGATCAGGCCCGGATCCAGACCGGTTTGGACCGATGCAGCTGCATCGGTCAATTTTTTTTTTTTTTTTTTTTTTTTTACGCATTGTTCGTCGTTGGTAAAAAAAAAAAAAATCTTGAATAATCTCGAATAGCCGAACGTGTCCCCGCGGTGAACACATCTTTTCGGTGGGTTTCATGTCAACCTATAGTCCGTAAATTATACGGATTTTTCCGAGTTTCAGAGTCATACGGACGTATAAATAAAGTCGGATATTAAGGGTTTGGTCTGTAATAAACCATTTCTGTAGCGCGGCTCCACTTTGAAACCATGAACCATTGAAGCAATGCTTCGATCCAGTAGCTCGTTGGTTCTTTGATTCACTGCTCTTCAGAAACGGCAAGCCGCTTCTTAACCCCTCGCAAAGCCATTAAAATATCGTCAGTCACTTTTGTGTGGATTAAAGTCACTAACTGGGACTCTTGTCTTGTTGCTGTCAAGAAACAAGAATCGTCCTCCGTTCCGTTCACACAGCTCGAAACGCTGCGCGGCTGAGACAGAGTCCTGTCGGAATTAACTTCAAAATGAATCGCCACTTTAAATAAAATGACACCTCTTTCCAAATGTAATACAGACAAGAAACTACAATTGACGTTTTGGGGGTTTTTTTCCTCCCAAAATGAAACTTGCTGTGTTTTCTTTTCAAATTACATCCTGAAGTGAAGCATAGCAGCTGTAAGCTCAGATATATGGAAAGACATTCATGCCAATAATGTCTGAAAGGAAATGCTTTTGACAAAAACTACAGATTTTGTTTATTCCTATTTATGTCCAGAGATCAAGGATTCACCAAGTAGAGTTCATTATGTACAAAGTTTAAGGATCCAGTGACCAAATTCATATTTATTTACTTTAAGACTCAATAAAATGTTCAATTTCAGTTCAATTTCAGTTCAATTTAATCGGCTTATAAAGTGCCAAATCACAACAAAATCTAAATATACTAAAACAAATACATCACAATTGTACACATATCAAATTGTGGTATGTGTACAACTGTGACGTATTTGTTTTGGTACATTTAGTCATGGACATGAATATTTTTATTTTGATATGAAACAGGATAACAAATGACCTGCCAGTGGTTTTATATTTGATTTCATTAGTGTGTTTCAGTTGAAATTTACATTTTCAAATATATGCAATGTTCATTTACATTTTCAAATAAAACTGCTTTTAAGCGGCTTTTGAATTCATTTTTGGGTTTCACATATACCGTGCGATTAATCAAGATTAATCACAGAAAGTAATTGAGTTAATGCGATTAAGATTTTTTTATGTTTGCCCACCCCTAATTTTTTTTATGATCAAGCAATCAAAGAAAATAACACAGCACTGTTTCATATTTCTTTATATTTTAAGAAATCTATTTCTTGTCCCACAACAAACATTTCAACATTTGCTGAATGAATAGTGGGGCGGCATAGCAAAACAATTGTTCATTTTGTGATAAAAGCATGGCTTTTGGCACACACATTCACATTACTTTTCATGCTATTTTATTTGTACAAAAATAAATGCCCAAGGTTCCTTATAATGTTAATCAAGAAACTATCTCAACAATAGATAAGTTATGGTTTTAATTTACAGCTGAACTTCAAAGATTTCTAAATAATCTTTTTTTTATTAAAACTATTTTAGTTACAAATTTTGTGTAACATCAAAATGTACAGAAATCAGAAATTAATGTTAAAGTAACAATATTTGTAAGGGTTATAAGGTGACAAAGAATTTGAAAATGGATATTATCAATAGTGCCAAAGCTCCTGTCAAAGCTAGGACAACTCAGAAGTGAGTGAAGGTAGAACAAGTTGTCATAAATAATCATATTGTTCCATTTGAATTGATACTGTGAATTATGATTTTTGAGTTCTTTGAATTGTCATTTTCTTTACTGTGTACTTTTCTGAACCACAATGTGTTTTTGGATTAAAGGCTGGTAGCACAATACAAGTGGAAAAATTGACCTTAGCCAACAAAATAGACCTGAAAATGCACCAGAATGCATCTGACATTTCAAATTTTTCTGGGAGTGTTTTGTTAGCGCTCCCTTCCCCCGTGGCCCACTTTCATCACCAGTATTTTAATTTAGTTATGTACTAATATTTATTTGAAATGAATTTGTTTTAGGTGGACTTTGCCAGTCAAGAGAGCCAGATGGCTTTCTACCGATCCATGCAGGCATCAGGACAAGACATTAGAGACTTCTATGAAATTCCTCCGGAACGACGGTAAATTTCTCATTTTATTTGCAAGATTTAAGATATTTGTACATTCTTAGTAAAATATGGCACATTATTTTAAACTTTCCTACATTGTTGTGGCAAATTAAACTTGTGCACCTCTTTCATCGAAACAGAATTGATCTAATATCTACATATCTAAAATTGCTGTAAGGGCAACAAAATTTGATGTTATAACTGTTCAGTCAAATGAAAGATGTAGTCTTACTTTGAAGTTGATTTAAATGGTCTTTTGTGAATGTTTCTGTCACAGATCTGCAAAATCTCTAGGTATGAGTCTAATGTTGATAATTCACTTCAGTATTGACAGTCCCTAATTTTTTTTCCAGAGAGGATCGCAGACCTCCATACCATGAATTTACTGCAGAGAGAGCTTACTATGAGAATATAAGGACTCCTGGCCTCTATCCAGAAGATACTCGAAGAGACTATGCTGTACGCAGCAGAGACCGTTTTCCTGAACTGGAACATTATCAGGGGGATCACTTTGATCCACGTTTTCATGAAGACCCGAGAGATTACAGGGATTACAGAGATGCCTTTGAGCAGGATATTCGAAAATACACATATATTCAGAGGGAGCGAGAAAGGGAGAGAGAACGATTTGAGGCTGATCGTAGCAGATGGAGTCCTTCACATCCACGTCGGCCCATTACTCCTACTGTATCCCCTTCACCATCTGAACGTGCTCCCAGAGACACAGAGCGGAGGGTATATAGCCAGTCCTCTGAGCGAAGTGAGAGTGTGAGCTCACTCTCACCACCACATTTTGACAAAGCTGAAAAATCCCTTTTGGAACATGCATCAAAAAGTGACAAGACTGAGAAGAACAGTCAACCTGAGCGTGTGCCAGGTGCTGAGAAAACCAAACGTACAAAACGAAAAGAGAAAGGAGACAAAGATAAAACTGACAAGATTAAATCCAGGAAACTAAAGGGACAGTCCCCAAGCAATCCTGTAATTGCAACAGAACTTGAATCTGGTTTGGATGGAGGGTCTTTAAGAGGAAAGGGATCAGACCAAGATGCTCATGAGAGACAGAAATATAAGGGGGATGGTGACCCTCTTAGTGGAAGTCAAATGTCGGGAACTCAGAGTGACTCTGTAAAAACTGAAAGAAATGATTTGAGTAAAGTGGACAACTCTGACCTGGATGGAAAAAATCGTCTTAAGAAACACTTAAAGTCAGATGCCATTAATGATGGGAAAGACTCATCAGTAGATTCAGATCGCCTTGCTGCAAGAAAAAGGCGTTTTGCTGATTCCAGTGGAAGAACATTTCGGCAGAAGAGAAGTAGGCTGGAAGAGGAACATGGTAGTCAGGCCTCTGACCTGGGTGTCAGTGGTGTGTCTTTAAAAGAGACAGATTCTGACAAGCAAAAAGATTCACAGAAGAGAGATTCAAAGCTTAAAATTTGTAAAACTCAGAAGGATGATCAAGAGGAGCCCAAGGGACAGAAGGAAAAATCAGACACAGCTATAGACTCACTGGAGCCAAAACGGCACCCAGGGCACAGTTCATCCAGAAGGTTTACTCATGAGGGAACAATAGAACCCAGCACTAATAAAGAGCAAGAACAACATGCAGCTCTCAAATTTGGTTCTCAGCCTGCTGATCATGATAAATGTGCTAAGAACAAGGAAGACCACATGGACATTGACCTTTCTCAGAGTTATCGCAAACAAATGGAGCAAAATAGAAGGATGCATCAGCAGCAACAGCAGCGGGAGTCTGATAAACCTGATAAACCAGGAAGTCCTCAAGAAAGTGAAATGGAGGACTTGGAACATCGCAGTCTTGTCCATGAAGTTGGTAAACCACCCGAAGATGTCACAGACAATTTCCCATCTTATAAACTAAAGAAATTAGAGCAGTTTGACACAGACTCTGGGATCAAGAGGGAGCGAATTTACAGAAGTTTTAGACAAAAAAGTGAAGATCCTGATTGGACCAATACTTCCTCACCAGGACATCAGCAGTTCCCCCATCATGCAGATGATGACTATGTGGCTTCTTCTCAGAAAGAGTTCAGTCGAAATGACAAAATGCATTCAGATTTGGAAATATTGGTCAAAAGGACACACAACACTCAGATAAACAAGCCAAACGCTCCTTTAGTTTGTGTTGAAGAAGAGCAACAAAAGAGATGTGAGAGTAGAGTGAAGGAGAGTTTGCTGCCCGACTTGAACTTTTCTAGAAGTAAAAATATTCCTAGTCGCAAGCGTTTAGAATATGGTGTTTGTCATGACCTGGAGCCTGGGGAAGTACGATCAGACTCTGAAGAGGACAGAGAAATGAAACCCCAGTCACCTGTACCCTCAACATCTGTGCCTTTACCTGAGAGGCCAAGGGTAGACCGATTTACAGACGCTAAACTTGCACATCTTGAAAGGAACAAATTTTACTCTTTTGCACTTGACCAGACCATCACACCAGATACAAAGGCTCTGCTTGAACGTGCAAAATCTTTGTCATCATCCAGGGAAGACAACTGGTCATTCTTAGATTATGACACTCACTTTGCAAGCTTTAGAAACAGAAAAGATACAGAGAAGGTAGAATCCACACCAAGGCCTACACCTTCCTGGTATATGAAAAAGAAGAAGATTCGAAGTGGCTCTGAAGACAAACTTGATGACAGGAAAGAGGAGCCTAAGCCAGAGGAACAGGAACGCAGAGAACTATTTGCCTCCCGCTTTCTTCACAGTGCCGTGTTTGAGCTTGACTCAAGGCGACTTAAACACTTGGAACGCAAGCATGAAGAACCTGAGCACACACACAACCATCAGTCTGGGCAGCAAGGGACAGCTGATGGTGAAGTTGACTCTGGGCCAGTTGTCTTGTTCCATAGTCGTTTTTTGGAACTTACACGGTTACAGCAACAGAAGAATAAAACCCAGCCATTGGAAGAAACCAAAAAAGACACAATTACAACAGATGCTAATAAAATCGAAAAAGCACCTGAGGGGCGAACATTCCAGTCAAATGAAACAACAGAATCTATCACAGAACCAGAAATTAAACCCATTAGCCCAGCTGACGAGCCAATATCTGAACCACGGCTCACACCTATTGTCATCCAGGCTGTGGTCAATGACACGACTCCACAAGAAGATAAAGGCATTGTGATAAATCCAGTCTCAGAGCCATATCTGCCGGAGTCTTTCATAAAGGAAGATGTGAAGGAAAATAAACTTGTACTCGCATGTCATCCACCATCTGAGATGGCACCTGTTCCAGATCCTGTACCTGTACTGGCACCAGAACACAGTTGTTCATTGGATCAAGTTGATTTGACACACTTTGATGGGCCATCTGCTACTTTTATTGAAAATGTAAAACCTCTGTTTGCAGAAAAACTAATCCACCATGATTCTCATGAGCTTATTAGTAGTTGCAAACCAGAGGTTGATCCTGATACAACACATCCAGAAGTACCTGATAATACTAGCCCTTTGCTACCTCATCTTACAAAGATGAGGATATCCTCAAGAAAGAGGACTATTACCCAGATAAAGCAGTAGTGGAGTCTGAAGAAGAAAAGAAAATTCAAATCTGCAAAGGACAAATGCCTCTTGAAAAAGACACCAGTGAAGAGGCAGTGCCACCTCAGAAAGAACATAAAACAAAAGAAGTAAAGAGTAAAAAGCACAAACAATCAGCTGCTCCAGTTACTCCTGTCACAAGCATTTCCACCCATGTTTCTGAGAAACAAGCAACACGTAAGAGTGAGCGCATTGACAAAGAGAAACTGAAACGTGGGTCATCTCCAAGAGCTGAGACTTTAAAGGCTAGTTCAGATTCTAAAGCCACCGGCAAGTCCCCTATTCATGCACCGGATACTGACATTGTGGAGCAGAGCATATCACTGAGCAGAGGGCGGCGGAGAAATGTTAAATCGGTTTATGCAACCCCAGTAGAAGATGATGCACCAGTGCGTAGTGGAAAGGAAGTTGTAGAGTCTCCACGCTCTGCACGAAAGCGTGGTACAGACAAAGATGCAACACTGCAGCAAAATATGGAACAGGAGCCTCCTGCTCCAACACCCCCAACTAAAAGGGGTCGTCCTCCAAAGAATCGCAGACAGGCTGATGAAACTTCAACAGTAAAAGTAGAAAAATTAAAAATTGACACAAAAGACACAGACTCAAATGAATCTGAATGTGGTGAAAGAATTCGAGGCTTCAAAGGAAAACATTCCCCTAATGTCACGAAGGGTACATCAATTCAAATGTCTGTAGCCACAGGAACTGGAGATATGAGGAAGGGTGATAAAATTGTGCTCACTGAGGAAGATGATCGGGAAATTTTTTTTACAGATGAGGACACCTTGGCTTCACAAGACCTTTCAGCTTCAAGTAAAGAAGGTCCATCAATGTCAGTTGACCAAAAAAGAGAAGAGAGAGATAAAGAGAAGAGTACCATACAGGAAAAAACTTTGGAGAATAAATCAAATGGGAAAGAGACAGATTCAGGACTCTTTGAAGAGAAACCTATTTCAGAAAAAGATACAACTGTTAAAGGAAAAGCCAAGTTGACAAATACTCCCAAGTCTCCTGTCCTCAAGAACCTCAAAATCAGATTAAATGTCACAGAGGTGAAAGATCTTCTTCAGTTAGGTGATGATGAGTTTGGAAATCAAGATGATTCTTCAAAGAAGTTGAGACCAGGTGATCACACTGATCATTATTCAAAGTGCAATAATAACAATAATAGAGGGGGGACAAACAATGAAGAAAAAGAAAATGCTGCTCTGGAAAGAAATGAACCACTAGAGTCAACAGAATCCTTAATTTCGCAAGAGCTGGAATTGGAGCAGGCAGTGGAGAATATTGCCAAACTTACAGATCCAATCACAGAGCCACTTATGCAACATGCAGAAATCACAGAGGTAAAGTGTGATTCAGAGGAAGAAAAGCCATCTAATCCTGCTAGTGAAACAGAACTTATGGCTGCTATTGACTCAATTACAGCTGAAGATGCAACTGTGTCCTTGGCCCAAGCACCTCCATTGACTAGTGCGGAAGTAGGTTCAGAATCAAAGATGCAAGAATTAATTCAACCTGTCAAGGAAGATGAACCTGAACCAAACATGTCAACTATAAAGAAGAACCTCAATACACAACCACGCAGAAAAAGAGTACCAGAGGAAGGCCTCGGACTCCTAAACGTTCTAAAGGCCACCGACAAGTAAAGAAGGACTTGAAGGAAGAGCGTTCATCAATAGAGGATTCCACAGGTCTTGTAGCAGGTGAAACACCTAATATAAAGATTGTTCCAGAGCCACAGCCATCATCAGCAACAGCTGCTGTTATCACTCCATCAACATGGAAATCAGAACCAGAGTCTTCAGCTGTCAATGCTTCTGATGCAAATACAGAGAGAGAATCATCTTCTGAAGAGCAGCTTCAACATTTGAAATCTTTGTGCCGTCAGGCCAAGAGTCCAGTCTGCCCAAGGCCTCAGCAGATTCCATCTGAATGCATCTCCCCTTCGTTGTCTCCACTTGCCAACAAACCAAATATTAGACCCCTTCAAACAAATAGAACTCCTGTTTCTCCACCTGATTGCCAGAATCATTCTAAAGATACAGGCATTTCCCCTTCACCTGTTGTGCCAGTAGCACCCAAGGACTCTGACTCTGAAAACATGGCTGTTGAGCAAAGCACCAGTGACTTGAGACAGATTCTCATGAAAAACAAGAACATTTCGCTGGCAGGTAACAGTTCTATTCCAAGTAATGTACTTACTATTAGAGAGCACAGTCCAACTGAAAGCAATCCTGCATCAGGTGTTATACCAAATAAATCACCACTTCCTGAAAGTAGAATCCCTGCTCCTCAAGTTCCACCTATCACTCGACCTCCAGCTTCATTACAATCTCCTGAGACCAAGTCTGTCATTTCTGTTATTGCATCCACTGCAACATCTGTCATTAGTCGTGTGTGCAATCCTCCTGACTCTGAGGACAAAATGAATGTGAATATTGTCACTCCCTGTGTGGATATGGCTGTTCCTAAACAACATTATAGGTCCAGTAAAGATGATACTGGCATATACCATGGTCCCTCTATTAGTGATGAAGGTAGAACTTCTGCACGCTTCATTGTTGAGAGTTCCACACTCACTACAGGACCATGTTCTGGTCTAAGGGTAAACACTTCTGAAGGAGTTGTAGTATTAAGCCATTCTGGTCAGAAAACTGAAGGACCACAGCGGATAAGTGCAAAAATAAGTCAGATCCCACAAGCAACAGCAGGTGATATGGAGTCTCAGCAGCTGGTATCCATGCCTCAGATTAAGCAGGAAATGTATGCTCACTCTCAGTCAGGACTTCCAAAAGGGTCTTCATCCCAAACAGATCATGGGCATCCTGGTAAGATGCCATCAGCAATGTCTTCAATTAAACAAGAGTCAGGTTTGGAAAAGATGGACTCCACATACCAATCTGGACCTCAAGGAGTAGTGAAGCGTCTTACACAAGGAGTTGGTAATCAGCAAGTAATGAGTTATCACCAAGAATATATGACGATGAAACATCAAAAAAAAATGGAGAGTACTGATCCTCACAGCACAGATGGGGCTAAGCAGTCTTGGACCTCTGCTATAAGTCCTGCTATAAGCCCCCACTTGCCTTCTCCACCTGGTAACCATGTAGGTTATGTTACTTCATCAAACATCAAACAAGAGCCGCGCTCCCCACGAAAGTCCGGTCACCCACACGCCCAATTTACGAAAATGTCCTCACCTATTGGCTCTTCATCACCTAAGGGCATACCAGTGATGTTGTCTTCTGGACTTCCTGCCATGCAGCAGTTTATTACTGGTGTGCATCATCCAGAACAGTCAGTTATCATGCCTCCCCACAGTGTGCCAGGAGGTTTAGGACGGATGTCTCCACACCGTGTTACACAGTCAATTTCAGTTGGGCATCTTGTTCAAGGAGATGTTCGGGTCAATACTCCACCTCTGTCAGTGATGAGTTATGGAATACACAGTGAGTCTCTGCCCTCTCCATGGTCTGGCCCAATGCAACAACGACCTACTTCACCCCAAGCTGTTGGGAGGGACAAAGTTGTCAAGGTAAATCCCAGTTCTGTAAGGAGCCATGATGGTGAACAAGAAGAAGCCAGGCGCTTCCACCAGGCTACTGGAAGACAATCCGCCACAAAATCAGAGGCTATGCCTTCAGATCCTCGTGGATCCATGCGCAGTGGTGTCCATTTGGAAGCATACATGACGCAAAGAGATATGCGTGTGCTTTTGCATCAACAAGGGGAGCGCTCTGCTTCAGACTCTCATTCTGGACTCATTCAAGAGACTCTAACCCCCTCATCAACCCCTTCCAACATTCCTTTAGCCTTGTCTCCAAGAGCCCATGTTCTGCCTACAGGAGTATCTGAAAAGGATGCTGCAAAGCCATTGGAGACGAAAAGGCCCCACTCCCCTCTTCCTAAGGATGGATTGGTGGGGATTCGACAATCTGTACCAGCAGTGCCATCTTCCCAGAGAGTCCAACTAATGCCACCAGGGCCAAGTGGTTCGTTCCCAGAGTATTCAGGGATGTATTCCAACCAAAGAGGCATCCATTCTCAAATTCAAGACACATCTCCTGTTGGGGTTAGTCAGCCACCACTGAATGTCATACCAGTCATTGTACGTTTATTCTGTTTTTATGTAAATATGCGATTATAATTGTTCTTGACACGTTTATTGGGATCTGTAGGGTGGTGAACTCCAAGGAAAATCAGATGGCAAGATGACGCAGCCTGTTAATATGGTGCAGTTACTCACAGTAAGATAAGATTCTTCAAACAGATACTAAACTTCTTTTTTTGTGTCTGAATGTGCTAAATTAGATTTTTATTTTTATTTTTTTCTTTCTTTTTCCCTTGCCTCTAAACAGAAATACCCAATTGTGTGGCAAGGCCATTTGGCACTGAAGAATGACACAGCTGCAGTTCAGTTACATTTTGTCTGTGGCAACAAAGCTTTGGCCCATCGATCGCTACCCCTACAAGAAGGAGGTGCATTGCTCCGAATAGTCCAGAGAATGAGACTCGAGGCATCACAACTGGAAAGTGTAGCCAGAAGAATGACGGTATAATTCTTTACTCTTAATCATACTGGGATTTTTGTAGTAGACGTCTCTGTGTTATTTAGCTCCTTTTAAAGTCTCTTTAAGTAAAACCTAAAGTTTAATAGCAGCATCTATCTTTCCTCCAAGGGGGACACTGATTTCTGCCTTCTCCTTGCTCTGCCATGTGGACGAGATCAAGATGATGTCCTGAACCAGACGCAGTTTCTTAAAGCTGCCTTTATTAACTATTTGCAGACGAAGTTAGCTGCTGGTATCATAAATATCCCTAACCCGGGTTCCAATCAGGTAAGCCATGAATGCTGATACTCATCTGCTGTCACCATATTTTTAGACTTTTATTATTATTATTTTATTTTGCTTGTTGGGTGGGTGTTGAAAAGCTGGGAGCATTTTTACTCAGAGGTTACCATGGGCTTTACTGTCTCTCTTGCAAAACAAATTCCAATCCCCTTAGATGAGCATTGTGAAATTTTATTTGCTGTTGGTTGGCCATGTGCCTAAATATAAAAAAATTAAAATCTTACACGACCGATGTAAATAGTAACATATAAAACTGATACAATCGTTTCATACAGTTGCACTGTTACAGAAAGCCATAGATCCATTTCAGATTTAAGAAAAAATATTAGTACAGACTGACTGTGGCACTGTGTGCCAGTCATACAGGTTAATTCACAAACGACCGAAACTCACTCGATGCTTTAATTAAACGCGACCACGACTCTAACAGCAAGTACTAATAAAGTCAAAATGGTATCGCAATCAGCCCACAGAACATAACCAGCACTACTGTCATCTTCATAGACTTCCCACACTTTTCTTTGAGGTGTGCCTTTTTTCTTTCTTTTTTTAAATTCACCCATCTTGAACATCTCCTACGCAGTCTCGATGTCCACTCTCCAATCACACCAGTGTCGGTTATCAGTACATACTGCATCTTTTCAAAGTTGGAGTTGTTAAACCAATGATATTTAATATACCGTGCAACCGGAAAGTGTTCACAGTGCTTCACTTTTTCCACATTGTTGCTGTGTTACAGCCTTATTCCAAAATGGATGAAATTCATTTTTTCCTCAAAATAAGGTCTTGCAGTTGACGGTGCATGTCAGGACAACTCTGAATGTCCTTGAGTGGCCCAGCCAGAGCCCAGACCTGAATCCAATTGAACATCTCTGGTGAGATCTGAAAATGGCTGTGCACTGACGCTACCCATCCAACCTGATGGAGCTTGAGAGGTGCTGCATGAGGAATGGGCAAAACTGCTCAAAGATAGGTGCACCAAGCTTTTGGCATCATATTCACAAATACTTGAGGCTGCAAATGCTGCCAAAGGTGCATCAACAAAGTATTGAGCAAAAGGTGTGAATATTTATGTACATGTGACTTCTTAGTTTTTTATTTTTAATAAATTTGCAAAAAGTTAAAAAAGAAACTTTTTTCATGTTGTCATTATGGGGTGTTCTGAGTAGAATTTTGAGGGGGAAAAATATTTTGGAATAAGGTTGTAACATAAAATGTGGAAAAAGTGAAGCGCTGTGAATACTGTGTGTGTGTGTGTGTGTGTGTGTGTGTATATAAAACATACACAGTGGTCCCTCGTTTATCGCGGGAGTTACGTTCTAAAAATAGCCCGCGATAGGTGAATTCCGCGAAGTAGCATCGTTATTTTTTACAATTATTATAGATGTTTTAAGGCTGTAAAACCCCTCACTACACACATTTTCTCACTTTTCTCTCCTGTGTAAACACTCTCAAAGTTCAAACCTTAGTAGAAAATAAGTCCAGTATTATAGAATGAAACCAAAGATCAAAACCTGTTTTCAGGCCCAAACATTTGTTTGAGAAATAAAAATAGAACGTTTTCCTATAAATAATTGATGGCTTTTAGAACTAACAAATTTAATTTTAACGATCAACCTACGAGGTTGGACACATTAATAGTAACTGACCAGTATTCCTCTGATCGCGCCTTCATCGTGGCGCCGCTCCGCAGCGTGTTTTTCCACCTCGGGGCAGGTGTCTTTTCCGAGTGATATGGGTAGTTGTTGGCGCGCTTTTTTTTTTTTTTTTCTTCTGAACGAGAAGATTCTTATAAACAGACACACGCAGAACACAATGCGCGTGCTTTTTCTTCACTGCTGGAGCGCTCTGCGTCAAAACAGCGAGTGTAGTCTCTGGACCTGTTGCCAGATTTTGGCTGCAGCTAAGCACAGCAGACAGTTAAAAAAAAAAAAAAAAAAAAAAAAGCAGCATGCAAAATTGCACTAAAAAAAAATCTGCGAGACCGTGAAAGGTGAACCGCGATATAGCGAGGGACCAATGTACACACACTGAACAAAAATATTAATGCAACACTTGGATGAGAATCTTCTGCAGATCTACGGCTTTCCAAGTTTTTCTGGATTTCTGGGGCATTTCCGAGATCAGCGTGAATCTGTTGAGAAAAATTGGGGGGAGGTGCAGTGGAACCAGCCGTGCTTGTTAAACCTTTCCTCATATGCACGGAACCACATTGCTGAAACTGCTAGCTAAAACGTAAGATGTCATTGGTTACTTTCAACCAATCAGAATCTCTGTAAATCTATATATCTAAATCCATTTCTCTCATATTGTTCACAAATCTGTCTAATCAGATCTGGAATGTGTTAGTGTTGCCAGAGAATTGAATGTTCATTTCTCTACTATAAGTCGTCTCCAAAGACGTTTCTGAGAATTTGGCAGCACATCCTACCGGCCTCACAACTGCAGACCGTGTGTAATCACACCAGCCCAGGACCTCTGCATCCAACATGTTCACATCCAAGATCGTCTGAGACCAGTGACCTGGACAACTGCTGCAGAACCAAAGAATTTCTGCACAAACTGTCAGAAACCATCTCAGGGAAGCTCACCTGCATGCTGGTCATCCTCATCAGTCTCAACCTGAATGCAGTTTCTCATCGTGACAGTTGAGTTGGCAAATGCTCACATTCGATGGCGTCTGGCTACTGAGCAACTCTATGGGAAGGAGATGTGAGGCAAAGGTTGGTCAAAACATACTGGTTTTCTGATTCCCCTAGAACTCCCCAATAAAGTAAAACTAAAACTGCACATTTCAGAGTGGCCTTTTATTGTGGCCAGCCTAATGGCCCAGTCACACGGTACATGGCGATTCCTGAACGAAGGGGAAAAGTAAAAAAAAGAAGGAAAAAAAAAGCACAATTTGTTGAGAAAAGGTGGACAAAAGAGCTTTATCACCGAACAGTCTGCGAAGCAAGAGTGCAAAAGGGACGAAAGAGGAACTTAACAAAACCGAAGCTAACGATCTTGACACTTTAATTGAAAAGTGCCTGGAGCCACAGCTGGAGCAGTGTGTGTCTGCATCTTTGCGTTCCAGGACTCTGCGCTGGGATGGAGCTCATAGCGCCTGAGTCCTGGAGAAACTGCAAACAGAAGCTGTGGAGATCTGTGTGCACGTCGGTGGACCACCTGCTCTGGTTCCTCGTCCAGAACAAAAGAGGGATCATCTCCTTTATCATCAGAATCCACACTGTCTGACGACACGCTGCGCACTCCGTCTTACTCCAATTTAAAAAAAAAAAAAAAAAAACCTGGTGTGCTGTGGTCACTGCTGTATCACTGTATTATGTTCTAAGCCATATATATTGATTTACAACAGAAAACTGTCAAAACAGGGAATAAATGTGTCAAGATTATTGAATATATCAGAGCAGTAAATTGATCAGTGCGTGTGAACGCACGCATTGACTCAAATGCGGTTATTTCCACCAGCTGATCACTGATCCACAACTTGAATTCTGCCTTCCAGAACAGTTCTTTATATAATCATTTTGATTCATCTACCCGTTGCCACATGTACAGAAGGACTGGATTGTCATTCCTACACTAATTATATTTAATAAAAATACTAAGTGCACGCAGGAGCTGCTGCTGCCGCTAATGCTGCATTCCAGTACTGTCGGAAATTACAACTTTTTTGTTGTTTCAAATTCAGCAGTTGCTTGTGGCAAAATAAGTAATTGTATCCACACAAAAGATTAATTCTGGCCTATGTAAGGTGCCTGAGCTCATTGAAGCTGACCCCCCACCCAGATAAAAAAAAAAATCCAAGCAAACAGGCTGAGTTTGCCCTGTAATTTCCAACGGTACATGAACGCAGCAGCAGCCTCAGCGCTCACAGACCGGCTTCTGTACTGTGTGAAAACATTCAGCTACTCAAACGAAGTCAAATTTAAAAATGTTACAAAAACTAAACAAACAAAACATGTCAACGACAGCTAAAGTAACACGGATGAATTGAGGTTTTCGTTGCCCTTTGTTCAAATTGTTCAACAGTTTAAAAATCCTGACGAAGCGCCAGCTGCAGGAACGAAGCTGCGCGAAGGTTAAACGATGCCAACAAAAGTCCATATTTCTTGTCTCGTCAGAGCTTCGTTGCCCTTCGTTAAGTGCAGTGTGACTGGGCCATAAGGCACGCCTGTGCAATAGTCATGCTGTCTAATCAGCATCTTGATATGCCACACCTGTGAGGTGGGATGGATTATCTCGGCAAAGGAGAAGTGCCCACTAACACAGATTTAGACAGATTTGTGAACAATATGTATATAGAAAATGTTTTAATTTTTAGGTATTATTTGCCTAGCATGCGTTTACATTTATTTTCACTGGCCTGCCTGCAAATGACCCAGATATCATCATTAAAATTATTTTTTGATTCATGGCAGCACATACCTGCTAATTTTGGATCAACCCACGTATTGCTGCTGTGGATGCAGCCTTTGTTTCACAGTATGTGGCTTCGCCCTGCTAGTCCAGGTTCATCAGTGATATACACTCATTTTAGGGTGTTCCACGGAGGGGAAACAAAGAAACAAAATGCAGTGTGGTGTAAGAAAGCACACAGGAAAGAGTTAAGTGTCTTTCATTGTTTCTCATCTCTTTCTTCAGCCTGCTTATGTGCTCCAGATTTTCCCGCCATGTGAGTTTTCAGAAAGCCATTTGTCACAGCTCGCTCCCGACCTTCTCAACAGGATCTCCAGCATCTCGCCACACCTCATGATTGTGATCACGTCTGTGTAACATTCATTGCTGGGACAGACTCGTCCATGCGTATTGTTGCTGATGGGCTTCAAAAAAACGGAATACAAGTAGTTTTTTTTTTTTTCTTCTTCTTCTTCTTCTTCAACCCTACCCTGGACATTCCCCTGGAAAAATACCTGATCAACAGTTTGGATTTTTTATTTTTATTTTTTTTTTTTTTTTTTTCCTTTTTTTTTAGTCACACTTGTCTGGTATTTTTGTCCTTCTCAAAAGAACTCAGGGATGGACCATACCAGATTCGGTCTTATTTGACAGTTTCTCTGCTGTAATTCTATTTATTTAACTTTTTAATGTTCTCAGATGCTCTGAAGAAGGAAGAAAACATGACATTTGAACATGAGTGTGGCCTTTTTTTTTTCTTCGTTTTTAATGGTTATTCATTTATTCAAAAGAGGATCATGGAGGCTGTTGTACTGCAACAGCTAGAGACATTGTTACATCATGTACATTTGAATAATTATGTACAGACTTCCATGCTCAGAAATTCTTTGGAAGAAGAATTATTTTGTGACTGAGGACCATGTTTTAACAGCTTTTAATTCCACCAGCTCTGCTCATTTTCACACTACTGAAGCAGTTACAGCTTTGGCCTTGAACATGCTCCAGTTGGGAGTTTTTGGACTATTGGACTCTGTAAATATTTTAAATATTTAAACTTTAACAGTGGAACTCTAATAACTGAGTGTTCTCGGGATTTTGAGAGTGAATTCCTCCCTTTGATTATGGGGGCAGCAGGGGTGGGTTGTAAATACTTCTAATGCAAAAAGGTTGGCAAACTTCTGAGTCTGCTGATGGCACTTCATATTTTGTAACTCAATAAAAATCTCCAGAGTATAAAAGTTTGGGGTTTTGTTCACCCAGATAAAAAATTTAAGCATTGACTCCTGGATGTAGTTTAGTTTTAATATTCTTTTTGTTTATTGAAAATATTCTTTTTGTTTATTGAAAACAAACATTTCAGAAACTACACTATTTTCTCAGTGCAGTCAATGTCACCAAGTCTTCACAACATTGACTTATGAAATACAGTGGTCCCTCGCTATATCGCAGTTCACCTTTCGCGGTCTATTTTTAGAACGTAACTCCCGCGATAAATGAGGGACCACTGTATATGTACATACATACCTTTTTGTACAGTAATTCAAATGACTCAAGAAATAATGGTATGTCCTAGAACAGCCATTACCAAACTACATGGCCCCGTCCAATTTGAAATCTGAAAATCAGCCAGCCAAGCTAAGATGATGTACCTCCACCTATTCTTACAGTTGGGCTAGATATGGGCCAACACACACCTTCACTATATTTTCTGAATCTTTGACATGTCTGGAATAGGAAATTAACTGAAAAGGCTGGGATAAACAAGGTGGGGGTAATCATAGTCCAAGGTCCATATCTAGCTCTTGAACTATATGGTCTTGGCCCATGGGACAATTTGGTGGCAGTGAGGTGTGCATGCAGGGCAATACATTGTAGACAAGTAATACAGCTCTAATCTTGAAAATGCACATTAAAAACCCTGCAGTGATTCTGACATGTAGCTTATTTCATTGCAGACATTATAAAAAACTTAAATGTTTTGTGTGGTTAAATTCATTCCATTTAATATACATCCTTTTCTGTATTTCAGGCCTACAAGACATATAAAGTTGGGATGGGGGAATTTGGGCTGGGGGTGAGTGGGGGGTGTATAAATACACACACAGCAGGTAACGTAAGTATTGAACACATTGCCATTTTTCTTAGTAAATACTGTGCATCTGGTAAGTATTCAGTGCTTCACTTTACCACATTTTATGTTACAACCTTACCCCAAAATAGAGTAAATTCATTCTTTTCACCTCAGAATTCTACTCACAACATCCCATAATGACAGCATGAAAGTTTTTTTTTTTTTTTTTTTTATTTACGCATATATGTATATATAAATCATCAAGGTTGGGTAGGATTACTTTGAAAGAATACATGTGGATTACATGTATGTATGTACATACATACATTTGGATTACTTGTAATCTGATTACTTTTGGATTACATTTCAGAGTAATCCTACCCAACCCTGTAAATCATGTACATAAGTATTGACACCCTTTGCTCAATACTTTGTTGATACACCTTTGGCAGCAATTACAGCTTCATGTCTTCTTGAATATGATGCCACAACCTTTGTGCACATATATTTGGGCAGTTTTACCCATTTCTCTTTGTAGCACCTCTCAATCTCCATCAGGTTAGATGGGGAGTGTCGGTGCACAGCCATTTTCAGATCTTTCCAGAGATGTTAAATCAGATTCAGGTTTAAGCTCTGGCTGGGCCACTCAAGGACATTCACAGAGTTGTCCTGAAGACACTCCTTTGATATCTTGGCTGTGTGCTTAGAGTCACTGTCCTGCTAAAAGATGAACTGTTGCCCCAGTCTGAGGTCAAGAGCGCTCTGAAGCAGGTTTTCATCCAGGATGTCTCTACATCGCTGCGTTAGTTTTTTCCCAGTTCGTGACGCAGAAAAACATCCCCACAGCATGATGCTGCCACGACACTTGGTATTTCACACATTTTAATTTGCTTATGCCATTTCAAATACAAGAAATACAAAAAGATAAAAAGAATAAAAATTTCTAAAATTATCTTTCTCAAACCCAAACTGAAAACAAATCTCTAAAACGTAATAATAATACTTGTAAATCAGTTTTATTGCCAGTTTTATTCAGACAAGTTGGGATGGAAACATGAACATTTCCAAGTCACTGAATGTCTTGGACTTTATTTACATAAATTATGAAGAAACACAAAAATTTCTTTCACCTAAACATCTAAATCTAATCTAGGCATGCATCTCAAGTGACCTTTCTGGCAAATTATAGCAGAACTTTCAGGTCTTCTATTTAAGAAAATCCTCCTCTACACCACTTCATCAGGAAGCTGTATCTTATATTTTTAATTAATTTATATCAAGTAGAGATTTGCTTTGTTTGAGTTTAAGAAAGACAACTTAGTGTCACTCAGACAGCAAAATTACGAGGTTATTTAAAAATAGTACTTCAGAGAGCAAAATTAAGAGGTTACATGGGTTTTATACAGAACAGAGTAAATTACCTGTATTTCAGTCTGAGCATCTTCACGTTCTAATTAATCAACAGCTGCCTGCAACTTTAAAAAAAAAAATCACTGGAGAAACACGTAGTTGTATGCAAAAGTTTGTGTACCTGTGATCATTTTCATGATTTTCCTTTATAAATCATTGGTTGTCTGCATCAGAAATGAGTTAAATCAGAAAACAGTTACAGCAGACGAACACACTGATATTTGAGAAGTGAAATTAAGTTTTTAGTATTTACATAAAGTGTGCAATAATTATTTAAACAAAATTATGCAGGTGTATAAATTTGGGCACCCTTGTCATTTTGTTGATTTGAATACATTTAGCACTAATTATTGGAACACAAAATTCGTTTGGTAAGCTCATTGACCCTTGACCTCCTTACACAAGTGAATCCAATCATGAGAAAGGGTATTTAAGGTGGCCATTAGCAAATGTTTCCCCTCTTTGCATCTCTTCTAATGAGTGGCAACATGGGAGCCTCTAAACAACTCTCAAATGACCTGAAAAAGATTGTTCAACATCACGGTTTAGGGGAAGGATATAAAAAGCTATTTCAGAGATTTCAGCTGTCAGTTTCCACTGGGAGGAACATAGTGAGGAAATGGAAGACCGCAGGCACAGTACTAAGGCCCAAAGTGGCAGGCCAAGAAAAATCTCAGATAAGCTGAATCAAAGGGTGGTGAACAGTCATAGCCAACCCACAGACCTGCTCCAAAGACCTATAACATGATCTTGCTGCAGATAGTCTCTGTGCATTGTTCAACTATACAGTGAACTTTGCAAAAAGATGCTGTAATTCAGAGGAAGCCTTTTCTGCATACATGCCCCAGACAGTCGCTTGAGGTATGCTGAAGTACATTTGGACAAGCCAGCTCCATTTGGAATAAGGTGCTGTGGACATATTAAACTAAAGTTGAGTAATTTGATGGGTTAAAGTTCTCAGTCACCACGACGGATTAACGTGATTTGGAAAATTTAACCACACAAACGCATGCGCACGTGGTGTCACGCGTGTTTTGGGGCCGAAATGTGATAGTCTCACTGTCAAAGCAACATTCCGTTCTGTGGTAATCAAAGCAGCAGCAATGTCTGTGTGGACTGCTGAGGAAGGGACTGTGTGAATTTTCCTTCTTCTCCACTCTGTTTACTGCTTGCCATGAGCCACTGTCTTTCTCCTACCTGTCTTCGTTAGAACATTGGCAGACACTCCCCAAGTAGAGCGGTGTGTGGCTTTGCTTTGAACCAACAGAGCAATGATTTCTCACTGCTTTGATGGTTTGTTGTATTAATTAGCTTTATCTTAATTTTCCCCTGCTAAAACCCTAAAGAGTATATGTCTGTGAGTAATATTTACCTTTTTAATATTAAACCGACCTGTTATGAACGCGTTAGCATGTCTATGGCATTTTCAGTGTTAAAGTTAGCATTAAGCTGTTCGCATCTCCGCACAGTTTGCATTTGTTTTCTGTATAATAAATAATTAATGGCTTAGCATTGTCGTAAAAGTCAAATGTATTACGAATATTTTTTTAATTTATTTTTATATATTAATAATAATAGCAACAACAAAAGTAATAACTAATATTGCTACAATACACTTTTAGAGAAACAAAGAACCTGATAAAACAACAGAAAAGGTAAAACCAACTAACAATGAACATAAATAAATAAATATAGAAATAAATAACTTTCCTGTGAACACCTAGTGACTCTTAAACCTCCACTTCATCCCTGTTTTATTTAAGTTTGATGACAATTTGTTTCGGTCAAACCACATCTAAGCTGTGTTTTTACACAAGAAAAAAATAAAATGCAGTAAACTGCACATTTGTGTCTTTTTTCATGAAAATCTTATTAAAGAGCACATATTACACTTTAGTCAGGCCTTTAAACTACTTTGTGGACTCTTGCTGTAGGCATCTAAAAATGCTCATAATTGGGTGAAACCTGATGGAAATCTCTGGTGTGTCGGTGATGTATGTGCAAAATAAAAACATTGCTCCAGGTATGTTTTGACGAGAATATAACATAACTTTATTACAAGCTCAAACGTGGATGTTGCGTGACAAAGTCCTTTTAATAACAATGCACTTCAAGAAATAATGGCAAACTCACATGCAAGCACCCCCCAGAAGCCCTGGAATCAAGACTACACCCTGCTCCCCACCACCCTTTTATGTACCTTTATGTTCAAGTTTTGCATTCTTTTTATGCTTTGTCTGTCTCTCCTTAGAGGCTGTTTAGAATAGATTTGTATGCTGTTTGTTGTATTTATTGAGGAAAAAAGAGTGTGTGCCCCACTATGCCACATTTTAGGGAATTGCTGGCATTGATTTTTGCCAGGAAAAATTTTCAGTCAGATGAAAATGTATTGCTTTAACCCATGAGTTATTTGGACATAACAAGGGGTGGTATGCATGGCTGAAAAAGAACACAGCATTCCAAGAAAAACGCTTGCTACCTACAGTAAAATTTGGAGGTGGTTCCATCATGCTGTGGGAATCTTGTTAAAGTTGAGGGTCACATGGATTCCAGCCAATATCAGCAGATTCTTGAGAACAGTGTTCATCAATCAGTGACAAAGTTGAAATTGCGCCGGGGCTGGATCTTTCAACAAAACAACAACCCTAAACACTGCTCAAAATCTATTAAGGCATTCATGCAGAGGAAATGGATCAGTCCCCAGACCTGTAGTGTGGGACAACTACATTTTGTTTAAAAAAAAATCACAACAGTTGTATGACATTGAATACCCCAATTATGTGTGTCATCAAAAACTACTAGAACAAATTTCTTAACACACTTTCATTGTAAAGATAACTATAAAAGTGTGAAATGTCCCCTTTTTTCTGTTTTTCATACAATATGATCAAAGGACATAATAAGTGCCCGTAGTCTAAGAATCACCCATAAAATGATGCTGCATGTTGTTTGTTGGTGACCAGAGCCAGCTCTCCAAAATACTGCCCTTTAGAACAACGAGTCACCTCAACCTGCACGTTGTCCCACTGATTGCTTTTTGTCTGTCGCACATAAAGGACACGACACAGCAGTAAAAAGGTTTTTACACCAACCTTCTGAGACCTACGAAGCTCAGAAATGCGAAGCCAGCGTTGCCACATCACTTACTTTGCTTTTCATCATGATCTTTACCTCTCCTGACTCCATAATGTAGAAAGAAACAGCTTTCTCCCTCTGCAAACCAAAGCAAGAATTTTAACTGAGGAAGCTTCTGCGATTGGAAGTGAAACATCCTCGTGTTAAGCGCCAAATCACAACGAAACTGCCTCAAGACACTTCACACAAGTAAGGTCTAACCTTACCCACCCCTAGAGCAAGAGAAAAACTAACCTCTGATGATACTGAAGAAGAAACCAAAATTTAAAAAAATGCATAATGCTGTCAAAAAATAATAAAATAAATTAAAAATTCTCTCATATTTGCAAGTGTTATGTAGGATGTTATCCTTTATCTACTGACAAAGTTTGGTCTGGATCTGATCCAGAGTACAGATTTTTTTGCCCAATTAAATTTAACAAAAACATCCTCCAATCACTCTCATATTTGAAAGTGAGGTGCAGACTGGTGCTCACTATTGCCTGACAAAGTTTGATCCGGATCTTTCTGTGAAGACTCTCAGTTGTCCAGGTGGTTTCCATAGTAGAGAAGCTTAAATCTTGGACTGGACTGGGTTTCTTGACGTGAGGACGTATTCTTCTCTACAAGAGTCAAGACAGAAGTCAGACTACCAAAGCAAGAATTTTAACTGAGGAAGCTTCTGCGATTGGAAGTGAAACATCCTCGTGTCAAGCAACCCAGTCCAGTTGAAGATTTAAGCTTCTCTACTTTGATCTGGATCGTGGATTTTGTGGACATTTGAATTTAATATTGAAATCAATCAAAAGTGCCTTGATTGATTCAAAAACTTCAAGTGCATGAACTAAATACATACTCCTGACATTTGATCGCATCTAATTTTAGCTTATGAAGTGTCACTTCTAACAGGACTTTGACCTTGATATGTTTTTCCAAGGTAAAATTTTGTGGAATTGTAAACTAGTGTTGGCAAAGGTTTCCCCTCTACAAGCACAGTGCCCTAGTTTGGAATGTATTGCAGGCTTAAAATGCAGGAATGAATGCATATTAAAATGAAATGATGCTTAACTGATAAAACATCTTTGATTCATACCATCTTTAATGAAAACACCACACAGAAAGGACCAGGCGGGAAGCGATCCCAGGACCTTCTTGTTTTGAGGTCACCGTGGTAACCATGAAGCCACTGTGCCCATGTAAGAATCAGTTTTTCATGCAGTCTTAACTATTTTTTTTACTTGGGTTTGTATATTGATAACTTGTTAGTATGATTCAACACCTAAAAATACACATAAACTCGTTTGTGCATATTGTGGATTCCCCCGACCATTCTATGCATGAAACTACTCTAAAATTCTCTTGATAAACCGATTCGTACGTTGGTGGGAGTGGTCTGGAGGTGGGAGTGCGAAGGTCCTCATAGATTATACCCTATTAATCTGTTGAGTTAACAAGATATCATTCATAGTTCTTAAATTATGTTAATAACCCAGATAAGTCCAAAATGCCCCGAAACCCATTGGTGGTGGTAATTATCACTGGATTCAGGAGTATGAAACGGATGATAATCTACAACTCTCTCTAGACATGACACCAGTCCAACACACCTTATGGCCCAGTCAAGACTGGTACCAGTTTCCAGCTGGGTGGACTGGGACAATGCAGATGAAGTGTCCTATCCAAGGCTATAGACTATTTCTGCTCTGACCACCGGGAGGGGATGGACACTGGATTTTCACTGGAGGGACAATGATCACTGGATTTTCTAGGGTACATGCCTAGGCTTTTGCAAAGCCCAGAAAAAAAAAATCTGGAAAAACACACATTATGTGCATAGCGTGATGTGTCTACAGCAAAATTTAATTCCCAATGGAGCAGTGGTGTCAAAAGTACACACATTTGTTACTTAAGTAGAAGTACAGATACTGCAGTTTAAAAACACTGGTAAAAGTTGAAGTATCAACTTGACCTCTTTACTCAAGTAAAAGTGAAAAAGTATGTGCTCCAAAACCTACTTAAAGTATAAAAGTATAAAGTAACCTTTAAAAAAAAAAAGAAAAAAGGTAGATGCCACTATATGAATTGAAAGCTTAATTTAAAAACTGATTCGTTCTACATGTGGCCCAAGACCCAAAACCCAAAATTACCCCCCAACACCACCTGCACGAAAATGTTTCTAGAAGCTCTGAAATGCAATCTGGGACTATTCCAGACAATAAACTGCAGTGAGTGCAGCATCCGTTTAGTGAAGGAGGAAAAAAAAAAAACAACTTTCCTTATTCAAATTCATTCCAGTAGTATTCTGCTCTTACTAGGATGCAGCAGTTTTCTAGTTTGGCAGATAGTTCTGGAGGAAATCACTGAAGAAATTAACACATTGAATATATGGTTTGACCGAAACAAATTGTCATTAAATAAGACAGGGATGAAGTGGAGGTGTAAGAGTCACTAGGTGTTCACAGGAAACATTTATTTCTGTATGTATGTATGTATTTATTTATGTATGATCATTGTTAGTTGCTTTTATATTTTCTGTTGTATTTCTATTCAGGTTCTTTTTGTCTCTTTCTCTAAAATTGTATATAATAATCATTAGATTATTAATATATAAACAAAAATAAATTTAAGAAATATTACAATTTGAAAACAAATGCACCCGAACGTTATGAGAGCTGCAATTGCTTAATGCTAACTTTTAACATTGAAAATGCCATAGACATGCTAACGCGTTAGCGTCGCTCCCGTTTTGAAGTTATAAAATACATCTATCAACTGTTTCAGAAGACCATAACAGGTCGGTTTAACATAGAAAAGGTAAATAATACTCACAGACGTATGCTCTTTAGGGTTTTAGCGGGGGAAAATTAAGCGAAAGAAAGAATAAACGAAGCAATAGGTCGAAGCATTGCTTCAATCTGCGAACCACTGCTTGGATTGGTTCACGGTTCAAAGCAAAGCCGTGCTGCAGAAAAGTTGATTACAGGCGCACATGACGTGAAATATATATATATATATATATATATATATATATATATATATATATAAACATTAAACTGAAGCCAAGAGTAACGAGGCTGTTAAAAAATGTAAGGAATAGAAAGTACAGATACTTGTGTGAAAATGTAATGAGTAGAAGTCAGAAGTAGGCAGAAAAATAAGTAAAGGAGTAAAGTATAGATACCTAAAAGTGTACTTAAGTACAGTAACGAAGTATTTGTACTTCGTTACTTGACACCTCTGCAATGGAGTGATTAGTTTATAACTGTCTTATTGATTCAAGTCGATGCTTGAGTCAAACAGCGCCACCAGCTGGTCTTCATACTGTGAGATGTTGCACTTCATGATTTCCATACAACCCCTGGCAAAAATTATGGAATCACCGGCCTCGGAGGATGTTCATTCAGTTGTTTAATTTTGTAGAAAAAAAAGCAGATCACAGACATGACACAAAACTAAAGTCATTTCAAATGGCAACTTTCTGGCTTTAAGAAACACTATAAGAAATCAGGAAAAAAAAATTGCGGCAGTCAGTAACAGTTACTTTTTTAGACCAAGCAGAGGGAAAAAAACATGGAATCATGAAAAACAAAAGAACGCTCCAACACATCACTAGTATTTTGTTGCACCACCTCTGGCTTTTATAACAGCTTGCAGTCTCTGAGGCATGGACTTAATGAGTGACAAGCAGTACTCTTCATCAATCTGGCTCCAACTTTCTCTGATTGCTGTTGCCAGATCAGCTTTGCAGGTTGGAGCCTTGTCATGGACCATTTTCTTCAACTTCCACCAAAGATTTTCAACTGGATTAAGATCCGGACTATTTGCAGGCCATGACATTGACCCTATGTGTCTTTTTGCAAGGAATGTTTTCACAGTTTTTGCTCTATGGGAAGATGCATTATCATATTGAAAAATGATTTCATCATCCCCAAATATCCTTTCAATTGATGGGATAAGAAAAGTGTCCAAAATATCAACGTAAACCTGTGCATTTATTGATGATGTAATGAGAGCCATCTCCCCAGTGCCTTTACCTGACATGCAGCCCCATATCATCAGTGACTGTGGAAATTTACATGTTCTCTTCAGGCAGTCATCTTTATAAAGGAGCCATGATCTTTATGTTGGAGCCATGATTCATGTCAGTCCACTTGGTGCAACAGCTCTCCAAGGTGTGATCACTCCTTTTTAGATGCAGACTAACGAGCAGATCTGATTTGATGCAGGTGTTAGTTTTGGGGATGAAAATTTACAGGGTGATTCCATAATTTATTCCTCAGAATTGAGTGATTCCATATTTTTTCCCTCTGTTTGGTCTAAAAAAGTAACCGTTACTGACTGCCACAATTTTTTTTTTCTTGATTTCTTATAGTGTTTCTTAAGGCAGTAAGTTGCCATTTGAAATGATTTTAGTTTTGTGTCATGTCTGTGATCTGTTTTTTTTTTTCTACAAAATTAAACAACTGAATGAACATCCTCCGAGGCCGGTGATTCCATAATATTTGCCAGGGGTTGTACATGGACCCAGCAAACGCTCAAAAGCCTCGATGTCGATCACTGCAATGAAAATATCCAGATTACAGAGTCTCACCCCTGCAGATTTCCGTTTTGTCCATTGTTGGGCAAGTGGAAAACATACCTACACATTTTGTTTCACCCACTGCATAAGGGTGATTCTTTAACTACGGCCACTATTGGCCTTGTAAATGTAATTTCCACCACACCATTGCCTTACAATATAAAGCTCCTTGGGGCAACTGTTTGTTGTAATTTGGCGCTATATACATGTGCTCTGATGTCACTGTTTATCTCCATAGAAACTACCCAAACAATCTTTCATACAAACTGTTTAAAGGGACATTAGTGTTGTGGTGGAAATTACGGCAATAGTGTGGGACAACTACATTTTGTTTAAAAAAAATCACAACAGTTGTATGACATTGAATACCCCAATTATGTTTTGATTATTTTACTGATATTTTATTCAGAGATATTTTAAAACATTAGAAAAAACATTTCTTTACCATTCATTTTTATCATTGAAGATCAAAAGTCTGGGTATGGGACAAGCACAAAACGGCAATATTTGCATATAATGATGCTGAAAAAAGGTGAAAAAGTCATCAAAAACTACTAGAACAAATTTCTTAACACACTTTCATTGTAAAGATAACTATAAAAGTGTGAAATGTCCCCTTTTTTCTGTTTTTCATACAATATGATCAAAGGACATAATAAGTGCCCGTAGTCTAAGAATCACCCATAAAATGATGCTGCACGTTGTTTGTTGGTGACCAGAGCCAGCTCTCCAAAATACTGCCCTTTAGAACAACGAGTCACCTCAACCTCCACGTTGTCCCACTGATTGCTTTTTGTCTGTCGCACATAAAGGACACGACACAGCAGTAAAAAGGTTTTTACACCAACCTTCTGAGACCTACGAAGCTCAGAAATGCGAAGCCAGCGTTGCCACATCACTTACTTTGCTTTTCATCATGGTCTTTACCTCTCCTGACTCCATAATGTAGAAAGAAACAGCTTTCTCCCTCTGCAAATGTAAAACATGGAGTTCAACATAAGTATCAATATAAACTCAACACTCTGTCATACTGCACCTGCACAATGATGTGCTCGCCATCTCTGAACATGCGTGCTTCCAAAACGTCCACAATCTTCATCCTCTCAGATGACTGTAAAGAAAAAGACCCACAGTGACATACAGATGGACCAAGTAACTCAATTACAGCCTCCATACAGTGGCCCAGAGAGGCCATAACACTTCAAAATTAAGACACTAACAAATGCAGAAAATACACACACACACACAAAAAAACCCCACAAAAAACATGTATCATGTCAAAACAGTTTCTTCTAAAAACACTTGCAAACAGAGAACACAAATATAGCCCACAGCACGTGACCATTTTATTTGATAACTGCAAATTCACACACAAACACAATGCAAACTGCCACAGCACAATGGAACAACTAAACACAAAATGTGTTGGCTACCTGGAAGACTTTAACTGACTTCTACTGTTCAACACTTTACACGTAAAATCATAAAATGTAAAAATATACGTATAGCTTCAGAGTAAAATCATTAATAATGCAAATAGACTTGTACCATTCAGTCAGTCATTAAATGTCCTCCTGGGTTTTTGTTTTGCCAGCAGCTGTATCGTGGTTTTTTTCACGTGACCTCATGAACCCGGAAGTCGACCATCTCAGAGATATCAATTTTTTCCACTCCACTAACCCTTTCGTTTACCAGCCTCTAGTCTTCACATGCTGTTATGGTGAAATATTGTTGCTTCATTGGCTGCCACAATAAGGTCAGACAGAGAGACGACCTGCATTACTGTAGACTGCCAAAGGTGATCAGGAATCAGGGCGAATCTTGTAGAAAAAGTCAGCGAAGAAAGGAGACACCTATGCCTAGCACGATGGCAACAAAATTCCAATGGGAAAAACCTGGACAACATCCGTTTATGTGCTGCACATTTCATATGAGGTTAGATTAATGTCTGAAAGGAAAGAAGTTACAAATTCAGGTGCTGAGAGAGACTAATTTTTAATCTGCTATATCAAGTACATTATTTGATTTTCAATTAAAGTAAAAAAAAGACTAGTAAAGGAAGGGAAAAAGATAAAACTACATATGATCAGATCCGTCTCACTTCTTGTATGGTACATGTGTACAAACATGTACCATACAAGAAGCAAATATCTTAAACTGTTTTCACATTGTCATTATGGGGTATTGTGTTTAAGACTATTGAGGGGCATTTGTCCCCCACGATCCCTGACATTTTTTTCTTGGACCCAGCCACAACAAACTGGTTATACGCATAATAATTGCCAATGTCCATGCACATAACACTAGGTAGCAAACTCTGACTCTCCGACCACACAGATGATGGCATTTCATACAAATCTTCACCAATTAATTTCATCTTCATCTCATATCGCAACCGTGCTTCACTGCTGAGTCCATCTTTATCTCTCATGGCTGTCTCATGACGTTTTGTGACATTTTTGTGAACTTTCACCATCTTTCTGCGATCTCGTTTACTTGCCAAAGCCTCCGAGATAGTCAGCATGTCTGGGTCACGCGCATAACGCTGACGTCAGTGAAAACACTTGATTCGCAACGTGAGTGTTTTTGTATTTGTATGAATTTACAGCAAATAAGTTATCAAATTAAACTGTTGCCTGGGCTGAAGGTTATATTTGTTTGTGTTCTCTGAGTTTGCAAATGTTTTCTCTATTTGCACACTGTTTCTTGACAGAACTACTTGTAGTTGTAGCTGGGTGCCTTTTGCGTTTTGGGCATTTGCTGCTGTTGGAAATGCTGTGGCATCTCCAAGCCAACACACCTTCATGCTAAAGGCAAAAAACACAAATACACAATATATCCTGATTATATTCAATATTAAAAACATGTGCTTATACAAATCTCAAGAGCCTTCAGGAGAGAAACGCACTCAATGAAGGCCTCATACATCTTCCTCTTCTTGGCATTATTTTTCACAGTCAGTCTTTGGAATGTAGCTCGATCCTGAATGCACATGAAACAAACTGTTTGATGGCTACAATAAGAAATAAGATGCACCAAAAACAAGACCTGCAGCTGTAACATTACCATGGATATGTACTTTAGTTGGTAACAAGATCATGCTTTCTGCTAGCATGATTACGAAAAACCAGTTATTTCTTTATTTATCCATTAGAAAATTGTGTAAGTGGTTGGAGCTGTTACGTTTTGAGGGGTCAAGTTGCCATGTACGGTGCATCTGGAAAGTACAGCGCTTTTTCCACATTTTCTTTTTTACAGCCTTATTCAAAAAAATGGATAAAATTAATTTTTCCCCTCAATAGTCTTAAACACAATACCCCATAATGACAATGTGAAAACAGTTTAAGATATTTGCAAATTTATTTAAAAAAAATCACGTGTACATAAGTATTCACAGCCTTTGCCATGAAGCTCACAATTGAGCTCAGGTGTATCCTGTTTCCACTAATCATCCTTGAGATGTTTCTACAGCTTAATTGGAGTCCACCTGGGGTAAATTCAGTTGACTGGATGTGATTTGGAAAGACACACACTTGTCTACATATAAGGTCCCACAGTTGACAGTGCATGTCAGACCACAAACCAAGCACAAAGTCAAAGGAATTGTCTGTAGACCTCTGAGACAGGATTGTCTCAAGGCACAAATTTGGGGAAAGGTACAGAAACATTTATGCTGCTTTGAAGGTCCCAATGAGCACAGTGGCCTCGATTATCCATAAATGGAAGAAGTTCAGATCCACCAGAACTCTTCCTAGAGCTGGCCGCCCGTCTAAACTGAACAATTGGGAGAGAAGGGGCTTCATGAGGGAGCTGACCAAGAATCCAATGGTCACTCTGTCAGAGCTCCAACACTCCTCTGTGGAGGGAAGAAATATTTTAGAAGGACAACCATCTCTGCAGCACATCCAACAATCAGGTGTGTATGGTAGAGTGGCCAGACGGAAACAACTCCTTAGTAAAAGGCACATGGCAGCCCACCTGAGGTTTGCCAAAAGGCACTTGAAGGACTCTCAGATCATGAGAAACAAAATTCTCTGGTCTGATGAAACAAAGATTGAACTCTTTGGTGTGAATGCCAGGTGTCATGTTTGGAGGAAACCAGGCACCACTTATCATCTAGCCAATACCATCCCTACAGTGAAGCATGGTGGTGGCAGCATCATGCTGTGGGGATGTTATTCAGCGGTAGGAACTGAGAGACTAGTCAGGATTGAGGGAAAGATGAATGCAGCAATGTACAGAGACATCATGGATGAAAACCTGCTCCAGAGTGCTCTTGACCTCAGATTGGGGCAACAGTTCAATCAACAGAAAATGTTGATTGTTCAAGGGCTGCTGAGCCTTAAAGCTGTACTTTGGGTTAAGATTTAGGTTATTAAAACAATTTTCTTTGGCAGAGAGAGTCATAATATGATATTGCCAATATGATCAAAATTCAAACTGTCTGACAAACTGACAAAACTAAATTTTGTCAGTTTTGCGAAATTTGAAAGGCCGTACAGCTTTAAGATGGAGGGATGTACTTTAAGAAGCGCCCCCATAGGTTTGCTTTGTGTACTGTGCACATGCATACATGAAACAGAAACGTGCTGATCCTGTGTGGCTGTGGTAAGCTGCTGTCAGCGGCTGGTCTCTCTGTTCACTCACCAGGCCCCACAGGGCGTCTTCCTGCATTGCAATGATTGTAGCTGAACGCGGCGTGTTGTACATGAGAGCCAGCTCACCAAAACTACCTTTGTTGTCGTATTTTGCCACACACACACACACACACACACACTCTCTCTTTTCATTCTTCTGCACAAAAACATCATACAGACCCCTGGAAATGGTACAAGGCAGAACGGAGAACTTATACAACTTGCACAGTTTGACGTGTTACAATAAAATGAGAAATGAGATTGAAAATTGCTGATCTTTCAACAACATAGAAATTGACTCCTTGGTCTATAATATGCTGCTTTGGTTTGACCAATACATTGAACATACCATCCAACACCTCAGAGAACTGTTCCTGGAGGACATGATGTTCGCATTAGGTTTGTAAAGAGGAAATATTGTGCAAATCCTGTTTTTATCCATCTTTTACACTCAGATATGGTTGCACTATTAGTGTTTTATTTATGGGCCGTGGCTGTTTTATGGGAATGTTGTTATTTTTCTTCTTTTTGAGGGGGACAGCTAGCAGAATCAAAGTAGTATTATAGAAAGTTTTGAAACAGTTCTGGAAGACGTCTCTTTATGTTCGGTGCAGTATGCAAAGGTGGATCAAAACTGAGGTTTTTGTGATTCTGAGATTCACTGCCACTTACGAGAGAACCCGTTACATCACCAACTGCTCTGAAACGTTCACACCATATTCCAGTGAAGCATATCTTTGGCCACTAGAAGTCACAGTGGTCTGATATATATGACAGTAAAGACTGACTCTGTACATTTCGAACTTCCAACATATTTCTGTCTTTTGCACTGCCTCAAAATTGGTACACACACAGAAGTGTGACATCCACCAAAAAGCCCCAGATGTCTAGGAAAGCAACCCCTAAGTTCAGGTTTGTTGAACTTTGACTCCAGTGACACGAGTAGCAAGTGTGTAGAGTGGTGACAAGCTAATGCTAACAACATACATATTACAATTTTCTGTGACCCAAGTTTAAAAAAAAATAAAAATGTTACATGGACAATTTAAAAATGCAGCTGTCTGCTTTATTTTTTTTTTGTTATAATACAAGATGAAGTCCAAAATAAGCATGTAATCAAAATGTAGTCTTAAGCTAATGACATGGCTAATGCTAAGAATATTTAGAAAACATATACACAGGTGCTAAAAATTATAGGCTGTTCATCTACAATGGTCTCCAATGCTAGAAAATGGACAAAAACTAGAGACGCGTGGAAGAAAACGGAAAACAACCATCAAAATGGATAGAAGAATAACCAGAATGGCAAAGGCTCACCCATTGATCAGCTCCAGGATGATCAAAGACAGTCTGGAGTTACCTGTAAGTGCTGTGACAGTTAGAAGACACCTGTGTGAAGCTAATTTATTTGCAAGAATCCCCCGCAAAGTCCCTCTGTTAAATAAAAGACGTGCAGAAGAGGTTACAATTTGCCAAAGAACACATCAACTGGCCTAAAGAGAAATGGAGGAATATTTTGTGGACTGATGAGAGTAAAATTGTTCTTTTTGGGTCCAAGGGCCGCAGACAGTTTGTGAGACGACCCCCAAATTCTGAATTGAAGCCACAGTTCACAGTGAAGACAGTGAAGCATGGTGGTGCAAGCATCATGATATGGGCATGTTTCTCCTACTATGGTGTTGGGCCTATATACCGCATACCAGGTATCATGGATCAGTTTGGATATGTCAAAATACTTGAAGAGGTCATGTTGCCTTATGCTGAAGAGGACGTGCCCTTGAAATGGGTGTTTCAACAAGACAATGACCCCAAGCACACTAGTAAACCAACTAAATCTTGGTTCCAAACCAACAAAATTAATGCCTCGCAGATGTGAAGAAATCATGAAAAACTGTGGTCATACAATGTTTCTGTGAAGGCTCTCAGTTGTCCAGGTGGTTTCCATAGTAGAGAAGCTTGAATCTTGGACTGGACTGGTTGCTTGATGTGAGTACGTATTCTTCTCTACAAGAGTCAACCCAGAAGTCAGACTACCAGAGCAAGAATTTTAGCTAAGGAAGCTTCTGCGATTTGAAGCGAAACGTCCTCGCATCAAGCAACCCAGTCCAGTCGAAGATTCAAGCTTCTCTACTGTGGTCATACAACTAGTTACTAGTTTATACTAGTAACTAGTTTAGTGATTCACAGGATTGCTAAAAAAAAAAGCAGTTTGAACATAGTTTTGCGTTTGTAGCATCAACAGCAGATGCTACTATAATTGTGAACACCCCCTTTCTACTTTTTTTTTTTTTTACTAATACCCCAATTTCATAGCCTTAAGAGTGTGCATATCATGAATGCTTGGTCTTGTTGGATTTGTGAGAATTTACTGAAACCTTGTTTCCCATGTAACAATAAGAAATATACTCAAAACCTGGATTAATCTTTTTAGTCACATAGCACTACCATTATTCTGAACACTACTGTATATGTGCTGTACCTGCCCAGTGTTTTAAACAGTAAAATATCTTTGCACACGTCCTGGAGCTGGCGGCGCTGCTGGTCTGTTTTGGGATGCACAATCTGAGCTTCTGTATCATCATCTTCATCATCATTGGGGTTATACGCTTCTGCACACACTGCAGCACCACATCCAGTAAAATACTGTACCATCACAGTTGTCAAATTAAATGTTATTCCAGTTATTGACCTGAAATTCTGCGGCTATATTTATTGACTGTGCATTCTGCAGAACAAGAGCCAGTTGTGAAACAACAGATTCAACAAATTTATAAAATCAAAAGGAAGCTTGTGATAGAGGCTTTGTGAATGTCAGGTTAAAAATTTGAAAGCAGCAGTTACACAGAGGTTTCATTTAAATACTGACAGCGGCATCTTCCTCCTCACTGTCATCAGAGGTTGTCCTGCCGAGTTTGGTGTCGAAATGTACTCCTTTCTGGGCACCTTCACACAGTGTTTCTGAACTTGTGCTTCTCCAGAATGTGTGTGAAATGCTGCACTGCAAATTCCACCAAGTCTGGTGGCCTGCGGCGAAGCACCTCCACGGTGAAGCCTTGCAGCAGTTCTCTCAGAGTCAGACCAACTGGTATTTCAACTTTACTCATTAGTCAGCTTCAACTTGTTAAAATGTCCCAGAAAGAAGAAGAAAAACTTAATCCTGATGCATCTAAATCAGGAAGTTCTTACTTTCAGAAATATCTCAGGGTTTAACAGCATGATTTGATTTTATGTCACACAATCACACTCCTCTTGTTCCACTCACAATCAGCAGATGATTGATTTCTTTATTTAGAGCAGCCTGTTGGAAAGTATTGACAAGGACCTTTCATGTCAGATGTAACTATGTAAAGCCTGCACAATGAATTACAATGCAGAAGTTGAAGATTTGAGGGAGCGTTTCTTATTCAATACATTGGTGATTAGCAGCAGAAACAAATCACAGATCTGTCTGCAAATTCTACAAGAATATCAACTTGGATGTTCTCTTAAAAGGTTTACAGATGTTGACTTTGCAGATGATGCTTTGATCTGCAGTACTTAAAAAGCTGAGTGAATAATCAGCCAAGGTTTACAGTTACCCAGGATGAAGACTAAAGCCCAGGCTTTTCAGTGACTTAGACATCAGAAGTGTATCTGTATGTGGCAGACATATGGAAATTCTAGAGGCAGTCACTTATCTCAACAGTTACAGTAGTGTTCAGAATAATAGTAGTGCTATGTGACTAAAAAGATTCATCCAGGTTTTGAGTATATTTCTTATTGTTACATGGGAAACAAGGTACCAGTAGATTCAGTAGATTCTCACAAATCCAACAAGACCAAGCATTCATGATATGCACACTTTTAAGGCTATGAAATTGGGCTATTAGTAAATAAAATAGAAAAGGGGGTGTTCACAATAATATAGTGTGGCATTCAGTCAGTGAGTTTGTCAATTTTGTGGAACAAATAGGTGTGAATCAGGTGTCCCCTATTTCAGGATGAAGCCAGCACCTGTTGAACATGCTTTTCTCTTTGAAAGCCTGAGGAAAATGGGATGTTCAAGACATTGTTCAGAAGAACAGTGTAGTTTGATTAAAAAGTTGACTGGAGAGGAGAAAACTTATACGCAGGTACAAAAAATGATAGACTGTTCATCTACAATGATCTCCAATGCTTTAAAGTAGACAAAAAAAACAGACGCGTGGAAGAAAACGGAACACAACCATCTAAATGGATAGAAGAATAACCAGAATGGCAAAGGCTCACCCACTGATCAGCTCCAGGATGATGAAAGACAGTCTGGAGTTATCTGTAAGTGCTGTGACAGTTAGAAGATGCCTGTGTGAAGCTAATTTATTTGCAAGAATCCCCCGTAAAGTCCCTCTGTTAAAATTAAAGATGTGCAGAAGAGGTTAGAATTTGCCAAAGAACATCAACTGGCCTAAAGAGAAATGGAGGAATATTTTGTGGACTGATGAGAGTAAAATTGTTCTTTTGGGGTCCAAGGGCCGCAGACAGTTTGTGAGATGACCCCCAAACTCTGAATTCAAGCCACAGTTCATAGTGAAGACAGTGAAGCATGGTGGTGCAAGCATCATGATATGGGCATGTTTCTCCTACTATGGTGTTGTGCCTATATATTGCATACCAGGTATCATGGATCAGTTTGGATATATCAAAATACTTGAAGAGGTCATGCCCTTGAAATGGGTGTTTCAACAAGACAGTGACCCCAAGCACACTAGTAACCAAGCAAAATCTTGGTTCCAAACCAACAAAATTAATGCCTCGCAGATGTGAAGAAATCATGAAAAACTGTGGTTATACAACTAAATACTAGTTTAGTGATTCACAGGATTGCTAAAAAAGCAGTGTGAACATAGTTTTGAATTTGTTGCGTCAACAGCAGATGCTGCTATTATTGTGAACACACCCTTTTCTACTTTTTTTACTAATAGCCCAATTTCATAGCCTTAAGAGTGTGTATATCATGAGTGCTTGGTCTTGTTGGATTTGTGAGAATCTACTGAATCTACTGGTACCTTGTTTCCCATGTAACAATAAGAAATATACTCAAAACCTGGATTAATCTTTTTAGTCACATAGCACTACTATTATTCTGAACACTACTGTACTTCCACCTCTCTGGGTCTTCAACCTTTGAGATTGAGGTGCCTGGGAAGAGCTGATGGAGTCATGAGGTTGCTGGACAGAGATGTTTGGTGACGATATCTTTGCAGAACAAAGGTCCAAGACTCATGCTTTCTGTATGGATTTAAGACTTGAATGCAAACCTGTGAACTGAGCCTGGATCTTCATGTACTACTGGAATGATGAGGTTTTGCCTGTTCTGAGGTTGGCAAAATTACAAGTGCACATGTTACAAAAAGGTCATAATAGCTCACTTACTGGACAGTCTGAACTACTTTTTTTTTTTTTCTTTTAATTTGGATAAATGAAGGCGAGGGGCTGCTTTTGCATTGCATGTGTGTGCACACGCCGCTGAGCCCTCATGTGGACTTGATGGTCATGGTGGGGGGGGTGTCAGCCTTTTTTAAAAAATACAAATAGGGTGTTTTCCAAGTAAAAGCTTTTGGGAGCTAGTCCTCTGCATACTCATAGCAGCTTCCACTTATACACTTATATTTACAAATATCTGCGTAAGCCTACAGGTAATGTACATAAAAGTACATGCATAGTATCTTGTACAATGTATTCCTTTATTTTCATGCAATCATCCAGAGCAATGTTTCACTGTGGAATCTGTTTTTATCATGTACAGCCCCAATTCCAATAAAGTTGGGACATTGTGTAAAATGTAAATAAAAACAGAATGCATTGATTTGCAAATCCTCTTCAACCTATATTCAATTGAATACACCACAAAGACAAGATATTTAATGTTCAAACTGATAAACTTTATTGTTTTTGTGCAAATATTTGCTCAGCTTAAAATGGATGCCTGCAACATGTTTCAAAAAAGCTTGGACAGTGATATGTTCACCACTGTTACATCACCTTTCCTTCTAACAACACTCAAACATTTGGGAACTGAGGACACTAATTGTGAGTGTCATGATTGGGTATAAAAGGTGCATTCCCAAAAGGCTCAGCCATTTATAAGCAAAGATGCGGCGAGGAGCTCCACTTTGTGAACAACTGCGTGAAAAAAAGTAGTCCTACAGTTTAAGAACAATGTTTCTCAACATTCAATTGCAAGGAATTTAGGGATTCCATCATTTACAGTCCATAATATAATCAGAAGATTCAGAGAATCTGGTGAACTTTCTACACGTAAGCAGCAAGGCCAAAAACCAACACTGAATGCCTGTGACCTTCAATCCCTCAGGCTGCACTGCATTAAAAACCGACATCATTGTGTAAAGGATCTTGCCGCGTGGGCTCAGGAACACTTCAGAAACCCATTGTCAGTTAACACAGTTCACTGCTACATCTACAAGTGCAAGTTAAAACTCTACCATGCAAAGCGAAAGCCATACATCAACAACATCCAGAAATGAAGCTGCCTTCTCTGGGCCCAAGTTCATTTGCAACGGACAGACGCAAAGTGGAAAAGTGCAGTGGTCTGATGAGTTCACATTTCAAACTGTTTTTGGAAATCATGAACGTCCTGTCCTCTGGACAAAAGAGGAAAAAGACCATCCAGATTGTTACCAGCGCAAAGTTCAAAAGCCAGCATCTGTGATGGTATGGGGGTGTGTTAGTGCCCATGGCATGGGCAACTTACACATCTGTGATGGCACCATCAATACTGAAAAGTACATCCAGGTTTTGGAGCAACACATGCTGCCATCCAAGCAACGTCTTTTTCAGGGACGTCCCTGCTGATTTCAGCAAGACAATGCCAAGCCACATTCTGCACGTGTTACAACAGCGTGGCTTCGTAGTAAAAGAGTGCGGGTACTAGACTGGCCTGCCTGCAGTCCAGACCTGTCGCCCATTGAAAATGTGTGGTAAACATACCACTGTCCCAGCTTTTTTTTAAATGTATTGCAGGAATCCTTTTCAAAATGAGCAAATATTTGCAAAATAACAATAAAGTTTATCAGTTAGAACATTAAATATCTTGTCTTTGTGGTGTATTCAACTGAATATAGGTTGAAGAGGATTTGCAAATCATTGTATTCTGTTTTTATTTACATTTTACACAACAACCCAACTTCATTGGAATTGGGGTTGTAAAAGCTTTCTTATCACTCTTTACCTGAATCTCATTTTTGACTCGAGCTGCTATGACACTGAAATTTTCCATGTGAGGATTAATAAAGTCCATCTCATCTTAAAAAATAAAAAGTCTACAGCAGTTCAGGTTCTAAATATGAATTCAGCATTTTATTTCTATGCATGCCTACATTCATATACACAATGCACCAGCGAACTGTTATCACTACACTCATAATTTGACATTAAAAAGAACGTATTATTTGGCCTTTGAGTGGAGTGTGTGACCATACACGAAACAGGTGGGCTTGTATTGCTGAAACCTTAACACACATAGTAACTATAATGCACCTTTTCCCTGATACTGTATGTACATTTGCTCCTAGTTAACAAAGGTAAGGCACAACAAGATCAGCCCACTCACGTTTGATTCTTTAAAAAAAACAACAAGAAAATTAATAACATTCAAACTGTGTGTCATTATTTGTGTGCAGAATCCTGGTCTGGCTGATCAGCATCCTCTACAGGACTGCAGGTTTATTAAAGGACCACATTAATCAGAATGTGTGCGTCTGCCCGTGTGTGCCTCTAACACGGTGTAACTCTGCTGTCGAGATATAAAGTTCTATCCTGGGATTCATTTGTCCGGGGGTGATGAACCTTTGTCACAGGCTCGGTGCCAACCAGTTCAGGAACTTCATTGCAACTTCAAACCCAAGGAAACAAGCCTGGAATAAAAAAAACAAAAAAAAAAAACACAAAAGATTTAGGAAACACATTATTTAAAACTAACAACAATAATCATGGGTAAACTTACAAATGTCTTACTTTATCAGAGCAGATGCATATATAGTCCTTGTTTTATATAAACACCAACAGTTACAAGTAACATAAATGTACATGTACAGACCCTGCACTGGCTGTAGCCCCTCATTGAATTATTTCAACGCCAGAGGACGCAATTCAGCTGGAACATTTTGAAACATTTCTTTCCAAACAGTTGGTAACTTAAATTTAGCATAGCACATCTTCCTTTTGTGCAAAGATTTCAAATGTTCCAGAAACTGTGCTTTGAGTTTTCCATAATATGTTATGGCATCATCCCCAGCCACACATTCTATCCATTCTTTAATTCTGGTTTCCCCTTTTGTTGTATATTTCAACCTGTATTTACACCTGTGGTGGGCATCTTCCCACCAGTGGGTGGAGCAGATTGACAAACACAAGAAGTGCCCAGTGTTCAACACGGATATTTATAATTTTCCAAAATCCATCCAGCAGGTGGCAGATACGTCTACTGAATTTTACTGCAAAACAAAGTTTCAATTACCATAAAAAGTCATTGTGTTTCTGTCAAAGGCGTTAACATTTGGAATAATTGCCTGGATAACATAAAATCACTCTGTAATTTGGTAGGCTTTAAAAGGCTCTAAAAAAATTATTTGATTACTTGCTATAGCATGTTAAATTAGGTTTATTGATTTTGTTTTGTTTTGGTGCACTGCTGTTTGCATGTTTGTGCTTTTGACATTTTAGTTCAGGTATCAACTTATACTTTGTATTAGTTATCATGGTTATATTATTTTTGGTTAAAGGGGGAGGCGTTTACAAGCTTTGGCTTCTGCCTACACCCTTTCGGGCGCATGGGAGCATTGTTGGATTATTTTCTTTCTTTGTAAGTTTTGTTCTGGATCTGTGTGCGCCGAATAAATTCATTCATTCAACTGTTAGGAAAATGTAGATTTTTTTGGAATTGTTTGAAAAAAAACAGCCTTTCTGGGGTGACATTCAATCATTTTTAGGCGAGGTAATGGGTTACGTAATCCCATGATCCTGCCTCGTTTTACACCTGGGACATATCAAAGAAAATGTTCATGTTGGTGACCAATAAGATTTTCCACGTGACTGGAAAGAAAGCCAGAACTAAGAAGTGGCTCAGGACTGCCCCCCCTCCCCTTTTATGTATTTTTTACTGTTTTCAAATATATACATATATTCTTTTTATAGGTGTAGGGTTGCATGGGAGGACTGTCGGAGAAGCTCCCAATTTAGAAATGCAGTTTTTACTAAGTGTCAAATGAACGTTTTACTGTCCACAGCCAGTGAAGCGATGAATAATTGAGGTGCACTCACTGCATTAGCAGGAAAAGCTCTAAGCATGACAGCATTGAAGCCTTTGTACAGAGAGGCCACGCCCTCCTCCCTGATCAGTTCCCGCAAGACATCTCGGAAACCGTTGGGATACTTTCCTTCAGGAGCTGAGGACAGATAGACAGAAAATGAAGGTTCCAGTACAGTCTTCTTACCTTCTTGAACCGAGGATCCTCTGGTCTCAAGCCCATCGCTTAACCATCACCTCCCAAGTTGGCAGCAATTTTTTTTAAATCACAATATGGGCATTACGTGTTCTGTTATTGACAAATGTGATAAAAATCATCTTATTTTGTAACATTAAAGCAATAATTGACGGCTTGATCATGACCAAAACCTAAAGCGTTCGTTGTTCTTTAGTTTCGCCAAATTTCACAAAAGTACGCACAGTTATTTTTGAGTAATTCGCCAACAGTCAAAAAAAAAAAAAACAAAGCTGAAAAATAACTTCACGCTTAAAGGCCAAACCACCTCAATTCAGCATTCATAGAGAAATCAGACAAGAAAATCATCCAACGCTCACAGTTTGAACTGTTATCGCATTACTCTGAAATATTGTGACACCGGCTGAAAATAACTCAAAGTCTGGACTTCAAAATATTCCTCATTATTTTAAAAGGTGTTAATTTCAAAAGTGAGCATGGAGTCTTTTCCACACTGAGTAAAGACCTACAGACTGCACAGGTCTCTGCACTAACCGACTGGGGAGGGGAGGTGATGGTCTAGTGGTTAAGGCGTTGGGCTTGAGACCAGAAGATCCTCGGCTCAAATCCCAGCCTGACTGAAAAATCACCCTTGGGCAAGGTCTTTAATCCCCTATTGCTCCCGGTGTGTAGCGAGCACCTTGTATGGCAGCACCCTCACATCGGGGTGAATGTGAGGCAATATTTGTAAAGTGCTTTGAGCGTCTGATGCAGACGCATAAGATGTTTTTTAAACTTAAACGTCACCTGTTTGGAAACGTGACTTGATCACGTCGGGTGGAATCGCAACCGCCCAGTTACAGATTCCAGCCAGCCCTCCTGCAAGCAGCACACTGGGAACACTGAGGTCATGTTGGCTGTGGGGAAAGCCACCAATGATTAAATGACAATTTAACGTGACAGATAAATTTAAATAGTGCCACAAAGAAAAACCAACACTCACCTCTTTCCTGCTGGGGTGAGGAGATTCTTCAAGCACTCGTAGGACATGAAGTACATCCCACTCGCCGGCACATCTAAATTAGAAAATACAAATTCAATTAGCTGCTAAATACTCGTATTCTACTATAACTACCTGATTTATGATATGAAGTACACTTAGGTCCATAAATACACCATTTTAGTCCTCTACCACAGAATATTGAAGTTTATGCAAATAAAGACGATTGGCTCAAAGCACAGCATGTAAGCCTCGAGTGTATTTACATCCAAATCAAGTGAACTGTGCAAGAATTATGACACATTTTATGTTTTAAATAATTAAACTAATTGGACAAATTAACTGCTGGCAGTTTTCAATAGCCGAGTGCTGCAGAACATTCCAGTTCTTTGCTGTAACAAAGTGGGATTGCTTTTGTAGTTTTGCAAAAGATCAATGTCCATTTGCACTGAGAATGTGTTTTACAGCATTTATTCAATCATTAACAGATAAGAGAATCCTAAGAAATTCAGAATTTACCTTGCTGCTCTTCATATCGCCAATAAACACTATTACATGTTCACACCATAACAGCGGCTCCACAGTTCTTAACAGAGACGTGTATGTTTTGGATCATGAGGATTTCTTCTCCCCACCCCAAATCAAGCTTGCACAGCTTTATCTCAGTCTCACAGCTTTACTTATGTCTTCTCTTGAATCACTTTGACACAGATATGTACCTCTTAGAGGGTGTTCTTGATCTGGCCAATTGCTGGAAATGGATTTCTCTTCACAAGAAAAGTAATCAACCATACTTGAAATCTGAAATAATCTATGCTCCCCCCTTTTGTTATAAATTAAATATCAAAATAACACATCAATTTCTTAAATTAATAACAAAACTAAATAAGCATCAACTTTCCCAATGAACAATACATTTATAGGCATGGCTGCAGAAAAAGCAGATCTATCATGAAAGTATTTCTACAGGACATCAGACATGTATTATTACCAACAGTTTCAGAAAATGAGCAAAGCTGCATCACCTACTCAATATAATAATAATATCTATTTTAAAAAGCAGCCAAGTTTGAAGAAACGAAACAGTGTCACCCAAGCAAAACAAAACCATTGAAAGTACTTGCAGGGAATTGAAGGTAAAACTGCTCTTATTTTTGGAATGATTCATGAAACACAAGCATCACCTCTCATGAGCGTCAGAGCAGTGCCTTTGTAGATTCCTCTGATCCCAGACTGTCTGTACAACTGTTTTACACAGTCCATGGGTCCAGCATATTTCACTTCCCCACTTGATGCCTGAATCTGTAAACACATGCACACAGATACATCATTTTACACTAACAACAACCTGCCTTATTCCACACTGCACCATCTTCTGAATATGAAAGTGCTGCTGCTTCTGGGAGAACGTGACGGTGCTACAGTGCATGCAGAAAGTATTCACAGCGCTTCACTTTTTCCACATTTAGTTATGTTGCAAGATGCATGATGATGCATGTCTGACCTGTAGGAGGCATTTGATACGCTCTCCTGGAGCCATGATGGCTGTCGTGAAGACGCCTGACAGCATTCCTGCAGCAAACAACTGTGGATACCTGAAGAATACAAGTGACACTGAAAGTTCGCCAACAGAGTATTTGAAGCAAATGAACAGTAAAACCTACGATAGAGCAATCACCTACGTAAGGATATCATTGGGAGTTTTCTGTTGCAATTTCTTGCCCAGCCCGAACCCAAAGAAACAGATTGCAAACATGGGTGTAACTCCAATTACTGGGGCTGCCATGCCCTTATAGAGTCCTCTGACACCCTGGCGGAAAAGCATGTCATAAAGAAACATGAGTATGACTGTAGGATGAAAGAGAATGGCACTTTGCATAACACCCTGAGATTAAAGAAGAAGGTATCCTCACCTCTCTGGCTAAGGTCTTTTTGAAGCAATCAATGGTTCCAGCATACAAGCGACTCTCTCCAGGTTTAGGATTGGGCTGAGTTTGTAATCGCACCTGAGAGAAAAGCGGCCACAGTTGTGAACTGGTCTGAACTGACAAAGAAAAGCTACAATGCAAAACATGTCATTTTTACCACTTGGTTTGTACTTCTTAGATAGACATAATATGGACTTTGTACTATGCTGCCAACATTTCACTTCTAATTCAGAATATCTCAAATCTGTGGATGGAATTTAAAAATCTAATTTCCCTCTCTAACAGATTTTGATAGACTATCAAAGCAAATGGTAACTAGACTACATACATTAAATTCCAAATAAAAAAATGTACATACATATCCCTGACAATACCAGCAACATCTGTTTGGCAGAGGATTGATTTCCCCCCCCCCAGTTAAAAGTTTGGATTAGGGTATAATTCTGGGGTACGACAGATTTCACACTACAACAGAGTTGATTTAACATATCATATATCTGAAATGCATAAAATTTGGAAAGCTGAAGAATGCTGCCACGTCTGGACCACATCTCTGCTCACTTTCAAAAGTCTTGTGCAGCAACAGAATTCCACTAAAGGTCCTGGTTCAACTCAGGAATATTTCACCTTTGCATACTGTAACTAAGTGAGAGCAAGGCAGAAGCACAAATCTATGTCTGGAGCCATCTGAAGAATTAATCATAAAAGGCATTTCGATGTGTCTCACGGTATAGTTTTTAGTCACTTTTCGACTTCTTTTTATGTGTAACTCCCACACATATACATTTTTAGGCACCATTGCTTGAATGCATGTGCCAGATGACCAGTGGTGCCAAAAAAGGGGTAGAATAAGGAGAAGGATCATAGGGGCCCATGATTTGACAGGGGCCCAGAGAGGCCCGTAATACAATTATAATAATACTGACAAAATAATATTGGGGTGGACCAGTAAGATTTTTCATGGGGCCCAAAACTCCTGGCAGTGCCCCTGCAGATGACAAAAAGATAAGTCTTTAATTAGTCTTTTAATTACAGTGTGATTGGCATTACACCAAAAGTCCTTGTCTTGTAAAAAACATCTTGCCTAATTTTCCCATTCAGCGTGGAAACGCCCATAACCCTAAAACATGAAAGGCGTTAGAAATTTAGGTCAAACTGCAGAACTCCAGGATGTCTGTGGGCGGAGTGGAAATACTGAGGCTGAGATGGAGCAGCTGAAACCTGAGAAATGATCAGAGCTGCTGATCACAACCTCGCTGACACACCGACTAACTCTGAGTACCGTGGTCCCGTCACAAAACACTGAATGCGGGTCAAAGGGTTCCGCGGTCACACAGTGAATCCGGGACTTTCTGCCTCTCGTCACTGCCACATTCCTCGGCCATCGGATCCTAACGTCAATAAAGTAACAAACAGCCTTCTTAACTTTAATGGTGTCGAGCGGGTGACCGGCGAACACCAGACAAACGCCCCCGAAGCCTCCGGCGAAGAAGTTCTTCAGCGGACTGATGGGCTGCGGCTGCTTGGACATGTTTGACTCCCGCTCTGAACACAAACACACACAGACAGTTAAAATGCCCCCGAAGACAGGGAACAAACACGCGGAAACAAAGCCCGCACCTGGTGCGCTGCAGCGCGCTCACAGACCGTCTGTTGGCACAACCTTTGACCCACTTATTACACCGGAACCATTTCACTGTAACACAGCATCCCTACGACTTTATTTAATGTCCGTGTGGAAACGCGGAGAATTTCTACATCATAAAAAAAAATGTGATCATATCGTGCGCAAGCAACGCACGTGCCACGTGGCAGTACACATACAAATCCTGCAAGGAGCCTTTAAATCTGAAATTCATCACCAGTGCGATCCTACTTCACTCAATGTTTTATGATGTTTCAACACCAGTGGGCGCAAATGAACTGGAACATTTCAAACCAAAAACTGGTGAGACTTAAAAAACGCACGGGTTGAGTGTGCAGTGTGGGCACAAACCATTCAGAAAATGGGGGTGGTTGAGT